>NC_035444.2:110093203-111415485 GCF_002127325.2 Helianthus annuus | reverse complement strand
TCCTTTTGTAGAGACCTCATCAATTGCACTTGGAACATTGTGTCCTTTGTTAGTGTCTTTTCCTCGTCCCTGTGAAAAATTTAAACATTAGATATAGAGACTTGAAACACTTGAAACATTTAGAGTGATAGAACAATGAATCGAATGGCTTGTTCGATCGACTAGTATTTGCTGTTCGATCGAATAGGAATGATGTGTTGAAAGAACCTTTGCTGTTCGATCGGCTGGTCTGATCGATCGAGTGGTCTACTCGAACGGCTAGCAAAATACTGTTCGAATCGATTAGCAAAAGACTATGCAAGATATCTAAGGTCATCAAACAATGCTACTTGAACGGCTAGAACAATGCTATTCGATTGGTTAGCAAGTTGCTATTCAATCGACTAACAAATCTCTGTTCGATCGGTTAGCAATGTGACATGCAAACAATTAGCAAAATGCTGTTCGATCGACTAGCATAAAGCTGTTCGATCGGCTAGCAGAATGCTGTTCGATCGGCTAGCAGAATGCTGTTCGATCGGCTAGTAAAATACTGTTCGATCGGCTAGCAGAATGCTGTTCGATCGGCTAGTAAAATACTGTTCGATTGGCTAGCAGAATGCTGTTCGAACGACTAGCATTTTACTACTTGAAAGATTAACCAAGATAGTCATGCATAAATGAGATAATGCAATGCTGTTCGATCGGCTAGACTAACCGATCGGCTAGCATTTGCTGTTCGATCGGCTAGACTAACCGATCGGCTAGCAAATGACTAAACAACATTCATCAGATTCACTCTAACACTTTAAACAATGACAAAATATATCATGGCACACATTTCAAGGCAGAAAAACAAAAGATTTAAACATTATTCATAATGAAAACATGATGCTGTTCGTTCGGCTGGTCTAGCCGATCGGCTAGCACCATCTTCATCATGAAGAACATTCAAATAATCATGAAGAACAAACTAACAGATATTTCAAAATTGAACGCAGATTATTATTCTTCATGATGTCGACATCAAAACCCTGTTTTCATTTTCTCTAAAAACAACCTAAAACCTGTTCAAATCTTCATCTAAAGTTCCGACTGACGTCACTTTCAATCTTAGATCTATCAAGATTAATTAAGATTTTGCAAAAAATTAAACCGGTAATCTTGTAGATCAGGCAATTCCGATCAAAACCCTATTCTCAGAATCATCTAACTCTATCTTAATCTTTCCTAATCTTGATTTTTCTAACCGACTCAATGAAGAACATCAAACAGTTAAGAACATGAATGAAATCACTGATTCAAAAGATTGAATGACATACCTTTACCATTTGTGATGATGAGTGAGCCAACAACACAAATTTGAGATGAAAAAGAAACAAGAATCTTCAAGAACAATGAATCGAGTAGCAGTCTGTTCGAACGAAAATGAAAAAGGTTTTCTAGAAGCCTTGACTGCCTATTTATAGGTATGACTTGATCGGTTGGTCTAACCGATCGGCTAGCCTAGCCGATCGGCTAGTCTGTTCGAACCAAAGAACATGACCTCTTTACTCGAATAACTTTTGACCCTTTTTCTGATTTTGAACCTTTTCATATTTTATCAGTGAATGAGAAATCCATTTAAGCATCTAGGTCCAAGTTAATGACCCTAGAAACTTAATTCGTCTACCAAGTTCAACTTAATGACCTTGGTTGACCTGAAGCAAAACACACTGATTGTTTTTCAAAGATTTTTCTTGAAAATTTACAAGTTACAAATTAATGAACTTGTATTTTGATATTTCAAAACTCTCTGTTTTTGATTAGCTCCCAACTCGCCTTTTCAGTACAGGATCAACTTTCTGCATTTGCATCAGACTGTAAATCTGATGATACGCTTTCTACCTTGGTTTGTCAAAAATAAAGTAGAGATGTAAAATATATTTTTGTATTTTCAATGCATGAAATAGATCAAAAGAATACTGAAATATTAACAGAAATGAAAGTAAATCTTATTTACAAACCTCTTTGTGAGTTTGTGTAAGAGGATCATATCAGTTTATGAGACAAATCACTAGCACCGTTAAGCTTTTAATCGTTTTAAGTTCTAAACGATTCACCTCGATTGACGATATAGTTGTCCTCTTAAATTTTCACACAATTTTCAATCTATTCAGGATACGATTTAGATGTTTTAGGAACTTAGCTCAATTCATGTGTCCCACCTCTTGAATATACTCCCGTATCCAGAATCTCAATATTCAGTCTTACAGGCAAGAATTACTACAATGATGTCTGTACATAATTTAGGGGTTCAATGCGAGAACTGAGGGATCTCAGGTCAGAACTTCCGTTCAGCAGAGAGATATCAGTTTCGACTTAGCAGTGTGTCCCCTTTAGAGGATCTTTTTAGCTACAACAGATGATTATCAATTTTATTGTCTAATCACTGAGGGCTAGAATGCTATGTTTCAAGCATTTACTGCAAAGCATTATCCAGGGACTAGGTCAGAACTACCATTCAGCAGAAGTCCCGGAATAATACCCCAGACATCATAGAGTATTAACACCTAGTATATCAGAATACGAGACCTTTCAAACGAGATTTCAGGGGTTACCTATATATCCAAGTAGTGTTCCCCACAAATTTCGCAAGTTTGAAATTTTATGTTTATATCCCGAATAAATCTACTAAATGTACGAAAACCTATCGTCACATCATTAGTGAGACCGTTTATCACATTTGATATTACATTTCTTTAGCATGCTGTGATAGTCCACTGATGTACTATCATTTCCTCTTTTATCAACAAAACTCATTTTTGCTTTTTCAATGTTTTTGGTATTTTGAAAATTTTATCATGTTTTTGGCTTTTTGAATTTTTACTGACGATATATTTACAATATTTACAAATATTTCTATCTCCCCCTAAAGACCAAAACATGTAAAAAGATGACAAACCATTGCAGATTGTTTATCATCATCATCCACAGTGGTTTCTGCATCAACGCTAACAATTCCATCAACCACTGAAAAGAGCATCATACCATTTAGTTTTAAAAGATATTTAAAACGATTTCTGTCAAAAGCTTTGGTATGCAGATCAGCTTTTTGCTCATCAGTGTGGATTTTCTCAATTCGTATCAACTTTTTCTCGAAGCAGTCGCGAATAAAGTGATGACGAATTTCTATGTGTTTTGTTTTAGCGTGATGTACCGGATTTTTAGTTATGTTAATTGCAGCCTCGTTATCAACAAAAATAGGAGTGTTAAGAAACTGCAAACCGTAATCGCGCATTTGTTGCTGTATCCACAGGATTTGAGAACAGCAGCTGCTTGCAGATACGTATTCTGCTTCACATGTGGATAGCGCAACAGATGTTTGTTTCTTGCACTGCCAGGTGACCAAGCGAGGTCCAAAGAACTGGCATCCTGCAGTTGTTGATTTCGCATTTTGTTTGCAGCATCCGAAATCCGAGTCGGAATACCCCTCGAGTGTGAAATCGCCTTTTCTAGGATACCATAACCCCAATGATGGAGTTCCTTTCAGGTAGCGTAGTATCCTTTTCACAATGATTAAGTGCGATGCTCTAGGGTTAGATTGAAATCTTGCTGCGAGGCATGTTGGGTACATAATGTCGGGCCGAGAAGCAGTTAGATACATCAAGGAACCAATCATGGATCGATATAGTCGTTCGTCTGCCCTGTCTCCGGTGAGATCTGGGTGAATCCCATGATTTGTTGCTAGTGGGGTTGCAGCAGATGAAGAGTTTGACATTCCGAATTTCTCGAGAATATCATGGACATACTTCGTCTGGTGTATGAAAATTCCTTCAGGAAGCTGATCAACTTGTAATCCTAAAAAGAATTTCATTTCCCCCATTGACGACATTTCGAATTTCTGCTTCATCACTTGCTCAAAATCTTTGCACAAGTTTTCGTTGGTTGACCCGAAAATTATGTCATCCACATAAATCTGAACTATCAGCAAGTGACCATCAACAATCTTTGTGAAAAGAGTAGCATCAATTGTTCCCCGGATGAAGTTATTGGCTAGCAAGTGCTGAGACAAAGTCTCATACCAGGCTCTCGGGGCCTGGTGCAAGCCATATAAAGCTTTATCCAAAAGATACACTTTGTTTGAGTGATGTGGATCGACAAACCCCGGCGGCTGTCCCACATATACTTCCTCTTTCACTTTGCCATATAGAAAGGCCGACTTTACATCAAGCTGATACACTTTGAAATTCTTCCATGATGCAAATGCTAGAAAGATCCTGATGGCTTCGAGTCTTGCTACAGGAGCGTATACCTCTGTAAAATCAATTCCCTCCTGTTGACTGAAACCTTGAACGACGAGCCGAGCTTTGTTTCTGACTACTACTCCTCTGTCGTCCCTCTTACACTTAAACACCCATTTGGTATTTATTTTCCGATGACCTTCAGGTAGATCCACCAGCTTCCAAACTTTCAACTTTTCAAATTGATTCAATTCTTCCTGCATCGCGTTGACCCAGGAATCCTCAGTAAGTGCCTCTTTGTATGTGCGAGGTTCTATCTGCGAAATAAAACAACACAGTGAGAATTCATCTTGTAAAGACTTTACTGAAGAATAAAAACTTGAAAGGCCCTGATCAAGTTGACGTCTGGTGCGAACTCCTGATTGCAAATCTCCTATAATCTGTTCCTCTGGATGATACGAAAGAGTTCGAGGCATCACTTCTTCTGGAACATCTACATTTCCTTCTAGATTTGTAACATTCTGTTCAGCATCCTGCTCACTAACTTGGTTTGTTTGACTTGATACCTGGATTTGCTCCCCCTCAAGGTCTGAATCACTGTCATCAAACATTGGCATATTTTCAGCTTCTTGATTATCATTTACCACTGACTGATTTCCAGGAGCAACTTCATCCTCATGATCACCAGTATTGCTAGGACCTGCTTCATTGTCATTTGATGTTTCACTAGATCCTCTCGTATATTCTGCTGGAAATCTGAGCGATGATTCATATTCTCGAAAAACATCCAGCTCATCAAAGAAATCTTCTTCCTCTTCAGATTCTTTTCTCATGTCAAACGATCCCCAAAGTCTATCATAGTTATAACGCCATGAATCACCAGGATTTTGAGGTGGCATAGTATAACCCTGACATTCAACATTTGCTGCTTCAATAATACGCTTTTCACTTGGAACAAAGACACGCCGTGTAGGACCTGAGTAACCAACAAAGATTCCTTCAAAGCTCTTTGTGCCAAACTTCCCATTAGGTTCTATAACCGTGCATGGTGACCCAAACGGCTCTAGATACTTCAGATTTGGTTTGCGTTTATTAATCAGCTCAAAACACGTCTTGTTGAACTTCTTCACAGTAAGAACTCTGTTGAGAGTATAGCATGCAGCAGAAACAGCTTCAGCCCAGAAATTGATTGGTAACTTGGAATCTGCAAGCATTGTTCTGGCTGTCTCGATTAGCGTCCGGTTCTTGCGTTCTGCAACTCCATTTTGCTGAGGAGTATATGGAGCACTAAACTCATGCAGTATACCTCTTTCATCACAGTATTCCTCCATCTTACTGTTTTTGAACTCAGTACCATTGTCACTTCGAATTCTACAAATCGGTCTCTGGTACAGATTCTCAATTTTCTTAAACAAAACCACCAAACTATCAAAGGTTTCGTCTTTCGTTTTCAAGAACATGACCCACGAAAATCTGGAGTAGTCATCAGTCACGACCAAACAGTAAGAATCTCCTGTTATACTTTTAACATTCACTGGACCGAACAAATCCATGTGAAGTCTTTCCAAAGGTCTCGAAACTGAATTGACTTGTTTTGTAGGGTGTGACTTTTTCTTCTGTTTACCTCGGACACAGCTTATGCACTCCCCTTCCAGATGAAAACCTTTAATATTCACTCCGGTGACCAAGTCGTTATGCACTAAGTGATTCATTTTCCTTAGGTGAATATGCCCCATCTTTCTGTGCCATAACCTTGACTCCTTTTCCGTTGCTCTGGACACAAAACAATGAGCCTGACCCGTGGTTGTAGTAGCAACGCTCATGTCCAACACGTACAGATCGTTGACTCTTGGTGCCCTCATGATGATCCACTCTTCAGGTATCACAAATCCCGGTTTCAAGATTAAACATTCTTTGTCGGTGAAATAGGTAGTATACATCCTGTCACAGATCTGGGAGATACTCAGCAGGTTGTTTTCCAGCTCAGCGATGTAGTTAACTCTCTCAAACGTGATAATACCATTTGATAATGTTCCTTCACCTATGATCCTGCCTCCTTGATTACCCGCAAAACCCACATATCCACCATTAATGTCATTCACATCATACAGCAATGCGGTCTTCCCTGTCATATGCCTTGAAGCTCCACTATCCATTATCCACCTGGATACAAGTTTTGGAAGATCCTGCACATAACAAATCATCAATTAAACAACTTTCAAGAAAGATGCCGATTCATGCTTCGCAATCCAGGAAGCTCCGGCAATTCAAATTGTTTAGTCAAACATGGAGTCCACCCAGGCCTTATCAGCCTTAGGGACAACCTTGACTTTTGCAACTTGAATTTTGAAATTCTTTGAATTAAGAGGTGGAAAATTTGCATCATAATCAATTGTCATTGATTCTTCAGCATTTTTCACCTCAGGAATTGAGACCTTCTTCTCAATTTTTGTTACAACCTTTGGTTTCCACACTTGTTGAGTTTCAGCACCCCGCTTATAAAATTTATCTTGTTTAGGTACCAATTTCTTCACGGGTTTAGATTTTTCTTTCAAGTTGTTAGTTTGAACAACTTTCTTCTCAACATACATCGGTGCTTTTCCCTTTTTGTCATCTTTTCTTTGTTGAACCTTCACAATTTCAGTCTTAGGTTTTACAACAGTACACTTTCGTGCAATATGACCCATTTGATTACATTTGAAGCAAGTACGAGTATCAACTACTTAACTTGTGCCTTCAGACTGAATTTGTGAAGCTTTCTTCTCAAAAAATTCTTTGTTAGATTTTGAAAAAATTTTCTGTTCTTCCTCAGCAAGTGAACTTGAGCTGTTCACAAATGTTTTCTTTTTGACATATCTTTTATTTTGATCAAATCTTTTCTGATATGATTTACCCCCCTGATAACCACCTGACCAATTTCTGTTGTTATTATTATAACCACGTGATGGATAGGCAGTTTTCCTGTTATGAACCTTTTCGACCTTTTGAGTGTTTACTGTTGACAACTCGACTTCAATCAATTTAAAAACTTTGACCAATTTGTTCAGATTCACATTCTCTAATGGAAACTCGGAATCCGAAAACAACTTATCCGATCCTGACATCTTGTACATGACAAGATCAGATTCATCATGTAAGTTGCTTTTGGATTTCTGTTTCGGAATGTATTTGTCTAGAAAACAACCATCCTCCTCAGAAGTGTCACAATCTGGTTTAAGCACATTATCCACCACACTTTTCACCACATCATTTTGGACACCCTCGTCATTGGAAGACGTGAACGTGACATCAATATTCTCAGGGAATGTAACATCATTTTCTTCTTCAATTTCCACCAAACTAGACTGCTTTTTCGTGTAGTTGTCTAAGATTGGCGGTGGAACTCTGTGAAACCCTACACCTTTTCCATCTGAAAACACATCCTCACCAGCTTTGTTTTTCCCTATGGGTTTAGGAACTATGTGCTGCAAAACAAAGCTAGCTGAGCTATAGCTGTTTAATTTTAACTGGATTCTTTCATTTTCAATTTCACTTTCTTGAACCTTCAGTTTTAATTTTGCTATCTCATCCAGTTGTTTGTTGATTGTTTCCTCTTTTATTATCAAAACAGCTCTTAAATGCTCGTTTTCCTTAGTTGTTTTTCCATTTCTATCATCACTATCTTTAATGACATTTTTCAATTTTTCAAATTTTTCAACAACATTTCTGCTTTCAAGAAGAATTTTGTCATGATCAGCTTTAATTTTCTGGTTTTCAGTTTTTAATTCTTTTATTTGTTCAGCTGATTCTTTTGACTCTTTGTCACAATCAAGAATTTGATTTTCAAGTTTTCTAACATTATTTGTCAGATTCTTGATTTTCTCCCCATTGAGGTATGTGACTGTTGTACAAAAGTTGCATTGTTTATTACAACTTTTGCAATCAGCATTGCAATTGTTTTTGTTACCTGACACAGTTGATGACTTAGTTTGACTGACCTGTTTGTTTGACTCAGGATTAGGAGTAGAATCTACCTCAAGTGCTTTGACAGCAAGCACTTTATCAGCCATTTCTCTCAAGTTTTCAGCTGTCATCTCCTGTGCAGTGTTGATCATCCCGGTGTCAATTTTCACAAGTTCTTCTATCTTCTCCTTTTCTCTTCTTTCTTTCTCTCTTTCTTCCTCGATCATTTTCGATGTTGGTGTACCCCACCATTTGTGTTGCCAGTACTCATCCTCTTCTTTGTATTCTTGGATAATGGCTTCAATGTCTATCTTCTTGTAGTCGACAGCAATGTTACCATATTCATCCAAATAACACTCTCTATCTGGATCCCATCGGTTTGCACGTGTTGCTTCCTCATAAACACCTGAGAGTCGGATGATCTTTGCTTCAGCAACCATTTTTCGATATTCGTACTTTTGTTGTTCTGTACGATTATCCTTCCATTGAATTGGTTCATTATGACTTGCCATAAAAGCATAACCAATAGCATCATCTTCAGGTAATACTTCCTTACTCCAATCATATCCTTCATCATCGTAAATCACTGCCAAAGCTCTAGATTTTCCTTTGTTGTCTTCAGATTGCTTTATTCTTGGCGGTTCGGACTTATTCTGATGATAGATAGCTCTCTTGTAGTAGTCATCCTTGAATGGATTCTCAGATTCTTCAACATATGCATTTCGGCATTCTCGTTTGAAGTGGCCTTTCTGTTTGCACTTGAAACACTTCACCTTTGATTTATCAAATCCCAGCTTTGTTGAAGGACCACCGATTGTTTTTCTTCCCGTTATCTCCATAAAACGTTGTGCACGTCGCACTGCACTCGCCATTGCCCATTGGATATCAATTAACTCCATCTCTTCGGGATCTATCTGATCATAGTCTTCTTTCGTCAGATTAGTATTCCCAATCTTTCCAGCAATCCGCCCCTCATATGATTCTAGCACAGATGCTAGAAACACCATCTGTTGCTTCACAGATTCTTCATCAAAGTTTTGTGCATTCTTCAGATCAACAGCAATATTACATGAGAACTTTGAATCAGAACGATTTGTCGAGGCAGTAGGAATAGAAGTAGACCCACAATGATATCCACTGTGACTTTCTTTGTTTGAGTTGCTTTGATTTTCTTTAGGAGCTGGAGATATGTTTTCGGCAGAAAATGCAGTTTTCGGTGATGAGGCTTTGGGCATCAAACTTTTGGGATAGTATAGTTCTGGATTTTGTTGATATGAATGATTGACTTTGTACGTTTTCTTCAATTCTAGCTCATGGCTTTCCAGTCGTTCAATCACTACATCTGGCTTTAGTTCTTCTGGTGGAATGGTGTTTTTCAACATCAAAGCATAGTACCTCCAGTCCATTTCATCTGGTAAAGAATCGAACAGTTTATCAACTATCTCCTCATCAGGATATTTGATATCATGACGTGCAAGTTCCAATTTAAGATGACCAAAACGTTCGATCATTTTGCAGACTGACTCATTTTTGAAACAACTGAACATATCAAACTCCTTTTTTAGTAGTTTAGTTTTGTTCTTTAAGATTTCTTTACTTCCCAGACATTTCTTTCCCAGTTTATCCCACAAATCTTTGGCGTTGGTGTAGCTGATTAGTGAAATAATATCTTCCCTGACAGATTGAAATAGTAGTGCTACACATTTCTGTTCAGCAACGAATAGATCAATCTCTTCATTACTTCTCAATACTTCACCATTGTTTTTACCCGCAGCATACCCACTTTTCATGCTTTTCCAGCTGGGGAAAGCAAACGCCATCAACCATTCTTCAAATTTTATTGCCCATCTTGTATAATCTTCAATAGCCATTAACTTTGGAGGACGATTAAAAGTTCCAAACGCGCTTTCTGATTCCCATGCTTCCTTCCTTTTCTCTTTGATTTGATTTGTGTTGGTATTGTTTGATGTAGAATCATCATTTTCTGGATTTCCTGATCCTCCTGAGCTTACAGTGAAACCATACATATCACTAAAAGGGTTTGTGAATATGTCATCCATTTTGAATGTTCCTGTAAAATCAGACAAACACTTAGAAAAATTTTGACTTCTTAACAACACATAACACTAACACTTGGATCGAACAGGGTATTCGATCGAGTAGCTTAGCCGATCGATCAGCTGTTCGATCGATCAGCTGTTCGATCGAATAGGAATCTGGTAAACTTCAAACTTCCTTTTAACAACAATGCAGTCCGATCGATCAGCTGTTCGATCAGATTACCAAGATGATGTCAGCAATAACTTCCAAAATATCTTTTAACGGTTATCTCTTTCAAATCGATGACATCAGCAAACGAATGAATATGCTAATCGATTCGACCAGCTGACATCAGCAAGTTCATGCAGTTTTTCATTGAAATTGTTCAATTTTAACACGAATTTGTTTGAATCTGATTATGAAACTTAGTAGGATTGTAAAATTTGAGATTCCGAGCCGATTGATAGTAATTTTATCAAGTTTTATCCATTGAATCTGTTTTAATTTTGAGTTTTTCAAGTTTTATGATGAAAAAGATGAGGAACGGAGAGAAATATGAGAAAGATAGAGTAGATCTGCAAGTTTTCCGGTGAAAACTATATCAGAAACAAATTTCCGATGAAATTTGTTCTTCACAATGCAATCTTCGCTTGAATTCAGTTGAATCTCTCTTCAAATCTTCAAGAATTTGACTGAAATCGATGAACTATGTCTTCTGGTATCTTCAATCAACATCCATAGCTCTGATACCACTTGTTGGTCCCTGGTTGATCGGGATCTTCCTGTTAATGAATGTCACACTATGATTGCTGTGCGGAATCCAGCAAATCATATACAGATACAGATAGACATATGATTTCCATGTTCAACAGTCTGCAATTCAATTGAAATATATGACAAGATACAAGTTCCAGTTGATCACAGACTTCAGCTCTCTAGGTTACAGACAGATTCAAAAGTCCTAAATGAGCTGACAGAACTTCTATTTATAGGCAAGTCAAAATAAGCTAAGTGCTGTCCGATCGGTTAGGCTAACCGATCGGTTGGGCCACCCGATCGAACAGCTGTTCGATCGGTTAGGCTGTTCGATCGGCTAGGCCAGCCGATCGGCTTACAAAGCAGCACTTTTACAAAACAAACCCTGTA
This sequence comes from Helianthus annuus, assembly GCF_002127325.2. NCBI lineage: Eukaryota > Viridiplantae > Streptophyta > Magnoliopsida > Asterales > Asteraceae > Helianthus > Helianthus annuus. The sequence continues at coordinate 111,404,155 of NC_035444.2, read as the reverse complement.
TTCTGACGCCTTATACATTAAACTATACAACTTTAACAAAATAAAGACTTTAAGCTGACGGAAGCTACAGACGTTTATGTACTAACATGGATTTATTTGGCCCAATTCAAGTCATGAGCCTTAAAAAGAAAAGATATTGTTTGGTTATAGTTGATGACTTTTCTAGGTTTACATGGACTTTCTTTTTGCACTCTAAAGATGAAACTGCAGGCATTTTGCAAGACTTTGTGACACAGGTTGAAAAGCAGTTTGACCTTACAGTGAAAAGCTTTAGGAGTGACAATGGCACAGAATTTAAAAATAGGGAGTTGGATGCCTTCTGTGTGAAGAAAGGGATTGTAAGGCAGTACAGCATCCTAGAACACCAGAGCAAAATGGGGTTGTTAAAAGAAAGAACAGAACTTTGATTGAGGCTGCCAGAACCATGCTTACAGATTCAGGTTTGCCATTAACTTTCTGGGCAGAGGCAGTAAACACTGCTTGCTATGTCCAGAACAGAGTTTTAATAAACCCCAGGCACAAAAAGACTGCCTATTAAATTCTGTATAAAATCAAACCACTGATCTCATACTTCAAGGTATTTGGCTGCCCATGCTTTATTTTGAACTTAAAAGATTCCATTTCAAAATTTGCAGCCAAAATTGATTGTGGTTATTTTCTGGGATACTCAACCACTGCCAAGGCCTACAAAGTGTTCAATGCACGGACCAAGGTAGTGGAGGAGACTTTGGATGTAAAGTTCAATGAACTTTCATCAATGAAAATCCCAGCAAATCCTGCTGAACTGTTTGATCTTGAAAAATTCACTTTTGAAAATACTGCTGTCAAGACTAACAGTGCAGGTCCATCAGAGGATACAACACCAGACTATGGGTATGAAGTCATCATCCCTCAAAGGTCTGCCACAAAGGGAAAAGCATCAGTTGTTCAAAACATCTGTCAAAGCTCAACCACTGCTACATCAACAGTTGTTGACCAAAGTAGCCCATTCACCACTGCTTCCACATCCTCAAACACTGCTGACAAAAGTCCTCAAACAGTGGATAAAAGTCAGCAGTGGTCCACTCCATTACCACCCATTCCACCACCTTTTGAAGCCACTGCTGGATCATCAAAGTCATCAGCAGTGGTTAGCTCAGATGATACACATTTGCAGCCTTCACAAACAAATGCCATCATACCATACCAAGGAGATTTAATCTTCTTGAGAACTCATCCACCTGATCAAATCATTGGCAACATCAATGAAGGGGTGCTCACAAGAAGCCAAACCCAAAACATTTGTCTTTTTGCTGGTTTTCTATCACTTCATCAGCCAGTCAAGTACCAAGAGGCACTAAAAGACAACAGCTGGGTAGAAGCCATGCAAGAGGAGCTCCAACAGTTTAAGAGACAACAAGTATGGGAGCTTGTACCACTGCCAAAAGAGGTTAGTCCCATTGGCACAAAGTGGGTCTTCAAGAACAAAACAGATGAAAGGGGCATTGTTGTCAAGAACAAAGCCAGGCTTGTGGTTCAAGGTTACAGACAGGAAGAGGGGATTGATTATGATGAAACATTCGCCCTTGTTGCAAGATTGGAAGCTATTAGACTGTTCCTGGCCTTTGCTGTCAACCACAACATGAAGGTGTTTCAGATGGATATCAAAAGTGCTTTCCTCTATGGTACATTGCAAGAAGAGGTATATGTATGTCAACCTCCAGGCTTTGAGGATCCATTTTATCCTGATCATGTCTACAAGCTAAACAAAGCCTTGTATGGCCTGAAACAAGCACCTAGAGCCTGGTATAAAACTCTTTCCAACTTTCTACTCTCAAATGGTTTCAAAAGAGGTACCATTGATAAAACACAGTTTCTTAAATGGAGAGGGAAAGATTTAATGATTGTCCAAATTTATGTGGATGACATTATTTTTGGAAGCACATGTACCAAAATGTGTGAAGAGTTTAGAGAACTCATGACAGCTGAGTTTGAAATGAGTGCAATGGGTGAGCTGCAATGCTTTCTTGGTCTCCAAGTACAGCAGTTGCAAAATGGAACTTTCATTCATCAAAGCAAATATGCTAAAGAACTTTTAACCAAATTTGATGTGAACGATTGTAAACCATGCAGCACACCCATGGCCACAAATAAGCTGGTCATGTCTGATGAAAAGGATGAGCTGATTGACCAAACACTCTATAGAAGCATGATTGGGTCCTTATTGTACCTAACTGCATCTAGACCAGACATCATGTTTGCAACATGTGTCTGTGCAAGAAGTCAATCAGCTCCCAGAAAATCAAATCTCATTGCTGTAAAAAGGATTCTCAGATACATAAAAGGTGCTCCCACACTTGGTATCTGGTATCCAGCTAATGGGAATATCAAGCTTTCAGGTTTTTCAGATAGTGACTTTGCTGGATGTCACACCACAAGGAAGTCCACTTCAGGAGGGTGCCAGTTTCTAGGTGATTGCTTAGTCTCTTGGCAAAGCAAAAAGCAAGCAACAGTTTCAACATCCACTGCTGAGGCTGAATACATTGCTGCTGCAAGCTGTACAGCCCAACTCCTGTGGCTTCAAAATTAGTTACTGGATTTTGGTATCACTGCCTTAAAGACACCACTCATGTTGGACAGCCAGGCAGCAGAAAATATCATCAAAAATCCAGTTTCCCATTCTACCACAAAGCACATCGACATCAGACATCACTTTGTGAGGGATTGCTATGAAAAAGGTTTGATTTCTCTGCATCATGTCCCAACTAAAGACCAGCTGGCAGATGTGCTCACAAAAGCACTTGATACAGCCACTTTTGAAAGCTTGGTCTCTAGGATTGGGATGCTAAACATGGAATAACAAGCAACATCTTGTTTTTCTATGAATAAAAGCAACAAAATGTTTTCAGAAAATAAAAAATCCATCCTTAAAAATAGCTTAAAAATGAAAATTTCATTAAAATCCTTAAAAGTCTACCATAACCACTGATTGTTCAAAAGTCTGCTCTACTTCAAAAAGTCTGCCCACTGCTGAAAGGTAACCTCTGTTCTCTCATTGCTTGATAACCACTATTGTTCAAAAGCAGTGTCTTATCCACTGATAGTGAAAATCATCCACTGCCCCCCTTTCCACTGCTTTCATCAGTTGCTTTCACCAAAAGTATTGTCCTTCATTTTCACCAGTGGTTGTCACGTGGGCAGTACATAGCAGTCAGACCTTTTGTAACGGCTGCCACGTCAGCATTCATTCTCTTTCCTATAACATCCCCACTCACCATCAAAACAGGGTTTTACTGTCGAATTGAATTCTTAAAAATTCTCTTCTCAAAGAAGTTTTTCTTCTCATTTCTCACAAATTTCTTCGATCGTTTCGTTTCAAAAATGACAAAATCGAAGCTCTCTGCAAAACCCTCATCAAAATCATCGAAAACAGCCTCTCAAAAGGCAACTACCACTGAAATTCCATTCAAAAAATCTCACAATCTCCTGGGTCTTCTCACAAAACCAGGAACCACAGATGTTTTCGATTCCATTATCACCATCATGGCAAAATCAAAGTACAAAACTTTGCTCACCGCCGACGCACCCATCTACCTGGCGACCCAAAGGGAATTTTGGAAGAATGCAACCCTTGAAAAACAAGGAGACATTGCAACTGCAATCCAATCTTCCATAAAAGGTAAAGCTGTCCACATTACACCACAATCCATCTCTGAAGTCTTTCAACTCGATGACCAGGCAGGTAAGACTTCCTTCACTAAAAACGAGTTGCACATTGACTTCATTGAAAGAGGGTATGAAGCCACAATGATGAAGAAACTAACCTTAGAAAAAGGTTATTTTCCTCCTGCACCAAGATTTCTATTTCATACCCCCTTCCTATGTGTTTCAAACAAAACCACTTCTTTTAATGAGATCCCTATAAAGATTCAAAATCTGGGATATGCAATTCTTCAAAAAGAAAATTATAATTATTCTCGGGAAATCTTTAAAGATTTGGTTAATAATGTTGAAAGCAAATCATTCTTACTATTCCCAAGGTTTTTAAGCTATTATTTTCAAAATAAATTCAGTAAGGATGATTTAGCTTTAATAAACCAAGGTGAAATAACTGCAATAAACTGCCTAACATCTGAAACTTTTTCACGAATGTTAGCACCTTGCAAAACACAAGTAGGGGTACCTGAGCAGAATTTAGCAGCAACCACTGCTCCTCAGGTATCTGCTGTTGAGCCTACTGCTCTAGGTGATCAAAGCAGCAGACCAACTGTTTTGAAACCCACACCTACAAAACCCAAAAAGCTTTACAAAAAGAAAAATCAAAAATCCCCCAAACTAATCAAAATGGCAACTCTGGAGGATGAGATACCAAAGTTAATGCCTGTGACAACACAAATGTCACAAGAAACCACTGCTGCTTCTTCCTCACAGCAGTTGGTACAAATATCTCAACCCATAACCATAACTCCTCCTGCTTCTTCACAAAAAGAACAGGTTGTACACAAAGGGCCACCACATCATGATGCTGTGGATACACTCGTCTCCATCATCCACAGCTCAATGCCCGGAGCAAATCTGATTTCTACACCTACCATCACATCCTCAATTCCACCAAAAACACAACTACTGTTGGATGCAATTGATTTGAACCAGGCATTACTCAGTCCTTCTCAATCACCTGTCAATGAGAATATACCTCAACAAATGACTGAGCCTGCTGTATCCTTCATTGCTAACCCACCAACACAACCTGAGAAGGTTACACCCATTGAGTTACAAGTAACTCTTTGTGGTAATCCAAGTGAAGCAGCCACTACAACTGTTGAACCTACAGGTTTACAGTTGGACAGTGGTTACATCAATAAGACTTCCTTGGAGGCAATTCCTTTTATAGCACCTCTGCCAACCACCAGTGGATTTATTTATCCTACTGGCAACATCAAAAGGTTGTCAAGTGTTGAAGGAAGAAGACCCCAGTACCAAGAAAAAGGGGCATCAGTGGTTAAGGTTTGGAGTAAACTCCCTACTTCTACCACTGATAAAACCACTATTAGTGGGAAATCAGATGATCCCATTAAATTGGGTGATGGTTTAAAGTACCAGAAATTGACGGCTCGTGTTGAAAAACTTGATAACTCTGTTGCAGAACTCAAAGATATGCTACAACAGTTGTTACAAGTACAAAAGGTACAATCCACTGCTGTTCCACCTCAAGCACCTTCTCTCCAACAGGCACCTGCTACAAATGAGCTCTGGAATCTATTTCAACCTTTTCTCCATCATCAAGCACAAATAGCAGATCAGCAACATGAAAAATATGTTCAACAATTGAGAATTGCTATGGAGTCTAGGTACAAAGACACTCAGGCTGATCTAAAGGCTCTCAAAACTCAGATCTTGCACTCCACTGGCACTTCTCCTCCACCAGTGTTCTTCATTGATCAACTCCCCGAAGATAATGCCAAAAAGGGGGAGAAAATTCAGGAATGGAGAAGGAAAGGAATAACAGATGGTCTCTACCTCGCACCAGAAAATTTCAATATGACCAAACAGATTCCTTTGCCAGATGGGAGTAAGAAAATTGATGTGACCACAAATGCACTTGCAGAAGCACTTGCATGTGTAAAAAGGGATAGAGAGGCCAAAAAGAAAGCCAGGGTGGATTATCCAGATCAGGGTACTTCAGGGTCAAGAGATGATGAAAATCTCATTGATGAAAAGAAGAAGCCTACTAGAAAAGTAAGGCTACCCAAATCCATTCCAGTCAGACGTTCAAAGTCTGCTCAAAAACCACCACCTAAAACAGCTGTTGTAACTCCTGGTGTATCAGCTGCTGTTGGTACTTCAGTAGTTTCAACATCTGTTCCCACTTCAACACACACCACTTCAACACACACTACATCCAATGCTTTACCTCCATCACCACCAAAATCACAATCACCTCCTGTCAAAAGACAGAAGACAGCAGTTGTTATAACTTCTGCTGTAAAGACAACAGTGGTTGGAACACCAGTTGTTTCAACAACTGTTAGTCTATCACAAACCACTGCCACTACAACCATCTTTCCATCCAAAACATCATCAGTCCCTCCTCAAATAAAGAGGAGAAGGCTAATTCCTAAAGATGATGTCACTGCACCATCCCAAACATCTTCAAAACCTTTAGCTCTTGTCAATATACCAAAACCAGTTCCACTTTCTTCAGTTCCAATGCACAAACCCTTACCTCCTGCAGGTGTTCAATTTCCTCTTGAACTAGAAGCTGTCAGAGAAGAGATAAAATCCTTCTATACTGAGGATGACCCTGCCAAAAGGAGTTTGCCTTCAATCAAAGGATATCCCTGGCCCAAAAACATTGAAGAATATTTGAAGATAAAGGCCAAGCAAGCAGAGGATATCTCGAAAAGAAACACACAAGGGAAATCTGACAAAGAAGTATCAAGATACTACCAATATCTGCTCACACAAGTCAGTTCCCTAGAACGTTTTGCAAAGAATGTCAGTCAACAAATTTCAGAAAGAGTAGCTGAAACTTTGAAGAAAGACTACATTGAAAGCATTATGTTTTACAAGAAATACAAAGGAGAGAGACACATGTACAAAGAGTGGACTGTTCTAGAGCTTGAAGCTGAAGCAGCCAGAATTCAAGACATGATAAAAAGGAAAGTCACTCACACTCCTCCTGATTGGGCAAAGTTCAAAAGGAATGTACCTGAAAAGCAGTTGGAACTAAAAAGAATGAAAGAAGAATTGGTTGTTGCTGAATTTGGCACCAAAAGACAAGTTGCTAGATGGAAAGAAGATGTGGTCAGGTCAACCTACAAAAGGTTAGAGGAATTAAGAAAGAAAGATCCAAAAATTCCTCAAAAACCTGACTACCCTAAAGCAGCGGTTTCAAAAGGACCATCAAAGCTGCAAATCAGGAGAGCCATTGCTCCAGCTGGTAATGCCATCTACAAAAGAAGGACACAAAGCCAGTTAGGAGCTGAAACTGTTCAAGAAATTCTTGCTGGAAATGCTGTTTTAAAAGAAGGCTTGTTAAGAACGTTAAAAGAAGAACTTGAACAGGAAAACTCTGCTACCACTGCTCAGCCGGTGATGAACAGGCCAGCCTCACCAAATACTTCTGCAAATAAACATCTCCCAAGAAACCCACCAGGCTAAAAAATACAAAAGTGGGCAACTGACAAACAGACCTGTGTATTGACTTTGCTCAGGTCTGGTGGAGAAGTGGAGAAAATATCAAGGGAACAAGCTCTTGGCCTGAGTCTTGAAGATTTGCAGGATCTCCTTGATCTTCCACTTAGCAGGGATGATGAAGATACAGATGCCATTGACTTTGAATTACAATTTACAGGTCAGATAAGGGAGCTGTTAATGAGGCAATCAAATATCCACAAATAATGAAGGGTTTTGGCATTATCTGTTCCAGGGGGAGATTGTTGGGATTGAACCCTATCAGAGGAACAAATAATTAAAGCCAAAACTGGATCAGAACAGTGGATTCTGAATAAGCAGATGTTGATATACAAATCTCTCCCCTTGAAAGTGATTACAACTACTGATGACCTCCTATCTGCTGATCTTACCAAACTGCTGACTCATAACTGCTGCTCAACTAAAGATCTGATGGAAGACTAAAGTCCTGCTGATTCAATCTACTGCCTTGAGTCAAGCACTACTGATCCGGACAAGTGCTGCTGGGTTCACAGCAGTAGAAGGTTGCAGCAGCTGTTCTAAAGTCTGTCTTGTAATAGAATGTATTAGCAGTAGTTAACACAAGCAGTGTATGTATAGATCGGAGGTTAGAGTTTGTTAGGAGGTTAGATGTCACTTTCATGGTGACGTCAGCAAAGATGCTCAGTAGTTTGCAAGTGCCTATAAATAGTTCAGTACTTTGTACTGTTCTATTAGCTCTTTACATCATTCGTCTTCTTTGCATGAACAAACTACTGAGCTCGGGCTGAGGGGGAGTTTGCATTCATACATCTATCTTTGTAATCGTTGTTGAAATTAAATTCAATCATTCGGTTCATTGTGTAAAAGATGTTTGATTAAAGTATTACTCTCATTTGATTGTATGCAAAGTTTGTTTTCATTTTAATTCCGCTGCACAACTCATCCATTTTCATCTTAACTTCAAACACAAAATACAATCAAAAAGAAACTCAGATCCAACAGGGGTATTATTCCGGGACTTCTGCTGTATGGAAGTACTGACCTAGTCCCCGAATAATACTTTCTGCAAATGCTTGAAACACAGCATCGCCCTCAGCAAGCTGATGAAACAATAAAATTGATAGTCGCTGCTGTTGTAACTAAAAGATCCTCTAAAGGTGACACACCAAAAGTCGAGCCGTCATCTCTCTGCTGAACGGAAGTTCTGACCTGAGCTCTCACGGTTTCGCATCTAACCCCATACAAATATCATATGTGGTATACTCACCTGTAAGACTGAATATTTGGGATTCTGGATATGGGAGTATATTCAAGAGGTGGGACACATGAATGAGTTAAGTTCTTAAAACATCTAATTCGTATCCTGAATCAGTTGAAATATGTATGAAAATTTAAGTGGATCAGTATATCGACAATCTAAGTGAATTGTTTAATTCTTAATGTGTAATTAAGCTCAACGGTACTTGTGACTTGTCAAAAACTGATATGATCCTCTAACGCATACTCAAAACAAAAATATTATTTGTAAATATGTTTGTATATATTTTTTTACAGCTTTATATTTTCAGAAAATACAAAAAGATTTTGATTTCCGCTTTATTTTCGATAAACCGATGTCTGAGTTGCTGAGTTTCAAAATCTAAGAAAGCTGAGTGTGTTTCTGAAAATAAAACAAGTTCACTAATTTGAAACTTGAAATTTTTATAAAAGTTTATCTCCAAGGTCATTAATTTGAACTTGGATGATAAACTGTGAGGGAGTTGGATTCTTTAATACTGCAATATTTATAAAGTTTGTTGATAGGGGGAGTGTATTAGAGAATTTGATTAATGGTTTCAAAATGTTGTACTTATAAATGTTTGAGGATTGCAGGAAAGATTCAGACTACGATCCCAAGAGCCGAGTCTAAGGGGGAGTCTGAAGACAAGCTCAACGCAAACGGAAGCATGCAAAGAGCTAGGTATTGTTCCTGGAAGAGCTTGTAGTTGGAAAGCTAGGTGTCGATCCCTAAAAGCACGGAAGCTTGACGAGAGGGGGAGCCAGCTGACGATGAAAAAGTTGATGATAAAGCCAGTGAAAGGATTCTTACATTGTTACAATCTGAACGAGATGGCAAGATGATCAAGACTGAAGAGGTGACATAACAGAGAATGGTCACTGAAGACTTCGTCAATATCCGAGGGGGAGTCTGTTAGTGCACTACGTCTATTGACTTCGTCTTGTATCATGTAATAGAATAGGATACGATAGAATATTGAGTGCACGAGGTTCGAGAAACGAAAAGTGGTGGTTTAGCATGTAGGTCCGCTTATATGGACAATGTACATATAAGCGAACCACACAATTCACATAGGTCCGCTTATTTGGACGTCCACATAAGCGAACCAGAACCACTATATATAGTGCACAGGTTAGTTCATTTGGCAACGGGTCTAAACTTGTAACGAAGTGCTGCCAAATTGCTTCCAGGTTGTAAACATTGTTAAGAATCAATATAAGAAGCATTATATTTAGTTTGAGCGTCTGATTCATCGATTTCGCCTTTGAATTAGATAAACGACTCTTCTGATCGACTCATTCAGGGTCAACAACGATCCAACACATAACCTATTCCAAATCTGATGATTCTCATGATTCAGAGGTGGTAGGTAAAGTCGTTGAAAGTGTGTTGAAAGAAGAGTCGGTTGATACAGGTAAACCTGAATCACAGGATGAAGATGAAGGAAATCTTCATGATGCATATTTGAAAAACATAAAATCCGAGAAAAATTTGAATGATGATTCAAAGGGATTGGTTTATACCATGATTGGATCAGACAGATTATTCTTAGATGTTGTATTCCCGATTCAGAATGTGATTTCAGAAAAGGTTGATAAAGTTTTCAAAATGGTTGAGATTGAGAAGTCTGAGATTTCAAAGTTTGTTGGTAAGAGTCATAAAGGTTCGTATAAAAAACCTGGTTTCAAAAAGAAAAACATGAAGGCTGGGTTGGGTTATAAGAAGAAACAACATCAGAATAAAAATGAGACGCCAAATTATCAGGCAAAAATGAGTTTTGTTCAAGGAAACAGTTTAGTTGAAGAAAAAGAACTCAAAATGAGACAGTCTAATGATGAGTTCTTTGCTAAAAAGAAAAAGCAACAACCACAGGTCAAAGATTTGTCCATGAGAACATGTTTCAAATGTGATCAAAAAGGACATCTTGCACGAAAGTGTCCAAATCTAAAACCTGTGGATGTTGACAAAAAGAGGATTGATGCTGAGAAACAAAAATCTGAAAATGTGAGACAAAGGTCAACCAGATTTGATTCAAAACAAACTTGGAGGTACAACATAAACAAGTTTGCTTCGAATCAAAATTGGAAATCAAACCAGAACAGGTTCGATTCAAGACAGACCTGGAATTCTCACACACCAGATTTAGAACAACACAGAGTTCGAAAACATCAGTTGATATGACAAAACCCCAAGAGTTTTGGAAACCAAAAAATGTTGTTCAAAACCAAAGTGTTCAAAAAGATTCACATTTTTACAAACTTGGTACACCGAAAGGCTGCTGGACCCTGTGTTGGTTGAAACAGGGAGTTTGTTTGTTTTTTTGTACATAAATAAACAATATTTTCAAAACCCTAAAAATTTGAAAAATTAAAAACCAAAAATATGTTTGTTTTCAATTTTTGTCAAAAAATAGAAAATTTCAAAAATATGTGTTGATTGAATACGCCGAAACCCTCACGGCTGAACAAACATGATTACTTTCACCAGATTGAAAAACGGTTTTCAAACTGTAAAAATCAATGTGTTGTAAATCATGGGGGTACCTTATGTTAGTTTTTCTGCTAATTGTGCTAAATAGTATGTTATGTTTTCTGTAATTCGGTACATGAGAAGCAGAACATGGATGGCGAGACAAAGCTATCAGTATCGTGTTGTCAAATTTCTTTTAATGGTTTTGCATTTTAGGGGGAGAAAATTTATCAGAAAATACAAAAACATTAGAAAATTTGAAAAAGCCAAAAACATGATAAAATTCAAAAATTTGAGTTTTGCGTAAAAAGAGGAAATGATAGTACATCAGTAGACAGTTACGGTATGCTAAAGAATTGTAAAGAATTAATAAGCGTTAAACAGTCTCACTGATGATATGTCGATAGGTTTTTATACATTTAGTAAATTTTTTTCGGGATATAAACCTAAATTCAAACTTGCTTATTTCGTGGGGAACACTACTTGGATATATAGGTAACCCCTGAAATCTCGTTTGGAAGGTCCCTTATTCTGAGATACTAGGTCTTTATACTCAGTGATATCTGGGGTATTATTCCGGGACTTCTGCTGAATGGAAGTTCTGACCTAGTCCCCGAATAATACTTTCTCGCATTGCTTGAAATATAGCAACCACGCTCAGCATAAAAAACGATGAAACATTGCAAAATGCTAATCGTGTGCTATTGTAACTAAAAGATCCTCTAAAGGGGACACACCGAAAAGTCAAAGCCGTCATCTCTCTGCGTATACGGAAGTATCGACCTGAGCTCTCACGGCCCTTGCATTTAACCCCTGACAGATATCATCTGTGGTATACTCACCTATAAGACTAAATATTGGGATCTGGATACGGGAGTATATTCAAGAGGTGGGACACATGAATAAGTTTAAGTCTTAAAACATCTAAATCGTATCCTGAATCAGTTGAAATTTGTATGAAGATTTAAGTGGTCAGTATATCGACAGTCTAAGTGAATTGTTTAATTCTTAACGTGTAACTAAGCTCAACGATACTTGTAACTTGTCAAAAACTGATATGATCCTCTGTCGCATACTCAAACAAAAATATTGTCTGTAAATATGTTTGTACATATGTCTTTACTGCTTTATATTTTTAGAAAATATAAAAAGATTTTGATTTCTGCTTTATTTTCGACAACTGATGTCTGAGTTGCTGAGTTTCAAAATCTAAGTAAGCTGATTGTGTTTCTAAAAATAAAACAAGTTCATTAATCTGATACTTGAATTAAAATTAAAAAAAAAATTCAAAAACAGTTTGTGATATCTCCAAGGTCATTAATTTGGACTTGGAAGATTAACTGTGAGGGAGTTGGATTCTTTAACATTGCCATATCTGTAAAGTTTGTTGATAGGGGGAGTGGTTTAGAGAAGGTGATTGATAATACGAAAACATTGTATTTATGAATATTTGAGTAGTTGCAGATAGTCCAGACTACGATCCCGAGAGCAGAGTCTAAGGGGGAGTCTGAAGACAAGCATGAAGCAAAGAGAAGCTTGTAGATGGAAAGCTAGGCGTCGATCCCAAAGCACGGAAGCTTGATGAAAGGGGGAGTCTGAAGCTGATAGAAGAAGAGAAAGATTGAAGGATGCTTATAATGTTACAACTTGAAAGAATAGGCAGAATGATCAAGACTGAAGATGTGTCATATTGAAGATTAGTCACTGAAGACTTCGTCAATATTCGAGGGGGGGTCTGTTAGTGCATTACGTCTATTGACTTCGCCTTGTATCATGTATTAGATTAAGATAGATATCCAGTGCACGAGGTTTGAGAAACGAAATTGAGAATTTAAGGATGTAGTTTCGCTCATATGGACATGTCCATATAAGCGAAACCATAACAACAGTTCGCTCATATGGACTGTCCATATAAGCGAAACCCTGTGTAGTATATATAGGTGCACTTGTTGTTCATTTGGTATCGCAACCTTCGGATGTGTAACGAAGTGCTGCCAAAATCTGTCCAGGTTGTAATCATTATTAAATGCAATATAAGTGACAGATATTAGAGTATCAAGCTGTTTATGCGTCTAGTTCTCTGATTCCGCCTTTGAACCGGACTTAAAGCTCTTCTGATCGACTCAGTCGGGTCAAACAACGATCCTACAGATTCTAAAACCGCACACATACTCAAACTATTATCTTTAACAAGTTGACGAACCTCCATTTGTTTCAGAGGGCGGTTCAACCCCCTAATATTCCAAGCAGCTAAACTAACCGTTGGAAACCAATGATTTAGGAGTGCTTACCCCTTTAGTGTTTTTGGAATTCTGACGACCTTCACTCAAAAATTCATTGGTTTCATTGTAAACCTCTACGACTTCCTCATCATCCGAATCGTCCAACCCACTTCCAAACTCTTTACTGCTTTGCCCAATGTCACCCTGAAATTCATTTAAAACTTCAAATCTATTACTTGAACCCACCTTAGTCGAAGCTGAAACAGGCCGCGTCCCCCCTTACCACTTGAACTCACCGGCCTGTACTCAAACTTAGGCTTTGGCTTATTAAGTTGGAATCCAGGCTTTCTCGCAATCTTCCTATTATTAACACCCATATACCCATCACTATCCATAATCGGACCCTTCTTGTTACCTCCTACCTTATAGTTCTTCCCACTAGGCTCTGAAGTAGGTGGTTTCCTGGTTTGTTGTGGGCAATCCTGAGTGACCAAAAATACAACAATGAGAGCACCGATGAGGACACCACTCATACTCCACCCACACCTTCTCCTTAACAAATCCATCCCCATCTAACACCGGTACCGCCATCGTTAATTCTTCTTTGAGTTCATTATCAGCCGATATCTCAATAAGCGCTCTCGCATAACTACTCCTACCCCATGCATCCATGCACATAGACGTAGTAAACGAGTCAAGCATCTTCGGTTCACCAAGAGCAGTTGCAATTAAGCTCAAACCATCCTCCGTGAAAGCAACAATTGGCACATCATGAATTTTGACCCACACTTGAACCCTTTTAACTTCCTTCTTTTCCAATTTCACCGTAGCCGACCAAACGTTAAGAAAAAGAGGTTGAGACCTTATAATCCAAGGACCTTCTTTCAAGACTCTCATCCCCTCCTGATCAGCAAACTTAAAAAAGAAAAAACCTTGGGCATTCATCATAGACTTCTGAATCCCAAACTTCTTCCAATTAGTTCTCACGTAATATTCAACAACTGGGTACGCCACTCTATCCCCCAGAAAATAACCATACAAAGTATTCGCAAGCTTATCCTGAACAACCCGCACAGATTCACGAGGAAGAACAATATCACAGCCCTCTTGCACATTGTCTGACGCAAGCGAACGAAAATTTACCTTTCTCGCATTCACATTCAACACCGATTCAGCATAGGACTTAGGCGCACCAGAAGCATTGGCATTATCAGATTGGAGTTTGAAATTACCCAACGGATTACCCTCCATTCCGTCAACATTATTCTCACCGATCTCATTAAAAACATTCTCATGAATTGAAGATCCCTCATCAATACTACTAGGATTCAGATTCGATACCTGGGCACTATCCGTATTAACAGGATTTGTTACCTTTGTCAGCTCATCGATGATGTTAGTCATTCTAGGTTCGGCATTTTGACCAGATTTATTAACACCCCTTCTCGGCAAAACAGCATTACCATCAATAGTAAAACCCTTATTCCCTGGAACCTTATTCAGATTCGGTGGCTTCACCCTCGGACCTTGAACAGAAGGTTTCTTACGATCATCCATACGAAAAGATTCACCTCTCTCCATTAAACAAAACAGAAGACAAGCATGCAACGTAAAACCAGAAAACCAGACGGCAAAGGAAAGAAACAAAAACCCTAAACCTAGCTAAACCCTACCCCATGACTTTTCCGAGATCATATAGCGTAGATGGTGAATCATGTTTCTGATACGACAGAAGGACAAACCAAACTAATCTATACAACCTGATCAAGAACACGAGTGTAGAGCGGCGATGGCGAAAGAAAAAACAAAAAACCCAAGATCAAAATCGATCAAATCTGCTAACGAGTTTGTTATAGAGATTAATAAATCAATCACTAATCACAGACTGTTATACAAACCATCACGATGAAAATCTTAGGTATCCATGAAGAAGACCGAAAATCGCCTAGCTAGAGAGAGAGAATTAGGGTTTTTGTTCCGCCCAGACACACACTCTTGTGTGTGTTTAGTGTATTTTATTTTTATTTTTATTGAATCAAGTTTCAATTTTAACACTTTTAGCCCCTCCATTTTCCTTAGTTCATAATTTGAGTGTTTTAACCCACTTGTGAGTCACTACAAGACTTGTAATTAACTGGGTTATATAGTCCTAGTCAGTTTGTTTTCGTTTATTTAATACTTTGTAATTCTAATATAAAATATTGGTGCAGTTGTCTGTCGACTTCATCTTCGTTCGAGTCTTAGTGTAGGGCTGATTGTATAGTGCACGGAAATCGAGGATATGTGAATTTGTACTGATTCCGCTCGAAATGACACAATGTCATTTCAAGCGAAAACACTTAATATCTTGATTCCGCTTGAAAAGTTAATTGCTGGATTCCGCTCCAAATGTAACTTTCTGATTCCGCTCCAAATGTAATTTCTGATTCCGCTCGAAATGCACATGCATGTTCAAGCGGAACCCCAAGCCTATATATAGGCAGTCTCGAGCGAAATCAAGGAGTTCAGTTCTTGCATTTGACGACGAAGCCCTGCCAAAGTGTATTTGAGTCTGTAATCACGTTCTCATATATACAAAAGACTGTAAATAGTATTTTCAGTGTTCTACAAGCTAAACGAAGACAGAATCAATGAATTTCGCCTCTGATTCTGTCTGAGCACTCTTCTGATCGACTCGTTAGGTCGTTTCACTGTCCTACATAAAACTTTATATTTTCGGGGTGTTACAGACATAATCATCTAAAATGCACTAAAAGTTCAAAAGTCAATTATGTATCTATTATTTTAATGATTTGAAGCATATATGGTAGCAACCAATAAATGTTTTTAATATGATTGTTAAATAATTTGAATCTAATTAGTTATATAGAAACCAATAGTTGTTGATTAGAGGTTATTAAAAATTAGGATAATTAGCAATTATAAGAAATGGATGTAGTCAACTTCTATTTTCAGGTAACTTTATTTAAAAATAAGTCAAATATAATTTAAATTTAAAATTACTATAATATGTTGGAAGAATTTAATCAAAATTATATATAAAATTTTAAATTATGAACCACTAACACGTCTAGGTACATTGAACCAACCTAAAAAGGAAATCCAATCAATGTTATTAACTGTAAATCGTTTACTTTCATATTATCCTCCAAATCAAATTTTTGAATTTAAAATCAAGTTATTATCTATCCTCTAAATAAGGAAATTATCAGCCAAAAATACTAAAAACACATTTTTGTTGTTTTTTAAGAATATTAATACATTGTTAAAACAGATTTTTAATAATTAAAATGACATTAGAAAACATACCAATGCTAGCATCTTGAGAGACATAATCATCTAAAATACACTGAAAGTTCAAAAGTCAATTCTGTATCTATTAATTTAATATGATTGTTGAATAATTTGAATCTAATTAATTATATAGAAACCAATAATTGTTTATTGGAGGTTATCAAAAATTAGGATAATTAACAGTTATAAAAAATGAATGTAGTCAACTTCTATTTTAAGTAACCTTATTTAAAAATAAGTCAAATATAATTTAAATTTAAAATTACTATAATATGTTGGAAGAATTTAATCAAAATTATATGTAAAATTTTAAATTTTAAACCACTAACATGTCTAGGTACATTGAACCCACCAAAAAAGAAATCCAATTAATGTTATTAACTCCAAATCGTTTAGTTCTATATTATCCTCCAAATCAAAATTTTGAATTTTAAATCAAGTTATTATCTATCCTGTAAATAAGGAAATTACCAGCCAAAAATACTAAAAACACATTTTTTGACGTTTTTTAAGAATATTAATATATTCTTAAAACAAACTTCTAATAATTAAAACGTTATTAGACAACATACAAATGCTAGCATCTTGAGGGACATAATCATCTAAAATACACTAAAAGTTCAAAAGTCAATTTCGTATCTATTATTTTGTTGATTTAAAGCATATATGGTAACAACCAATAAATGTTTTTAATATGATTGTCGAATAATTTGAATCTAATTAGTTATATAGAAACCAATAATTGTTGATTTGAGATTATTAAAAATTCGGATAATTAGCAATTATAAAAAATGAATGTATTCAACTTCTATTTCAAGTAACTTTATTTAAAAATAAGTTAAATATAATTTAAATTTAAAAGGGGTAACTTTGTAGAATAGTAACCAAGTTTCAAAAGTGTTCCAATTAGGTCACTCAAGTTTTAAAAGTGTTCCAATCAGGTCACTCAACATTCATTCTTCATTAAAATTAAGGGTTTTTTTCATCCATTCATAGGTAACTGTGGTGTTGTGGATTTTTTTTCTTTTTTCTCTTTTATGTGATGCTAACGTCGAGTGATGACGTGGATTTTAACTTGTTTTTTTTTTAATTTTTAATGCAAATAAACGGTTTTTATTTTTAATAAATATAATTTCATATATTAAAATAATTCAACCCCAGCATCTTATGCTCCATTTTTTTCTTGACACGTGGAAAAAAGACCTGACTCAATTTGAATGCTAAGTTATCTAATTGTGACAAAAACGACATCAATGACCTAATTAGAACACTTTTAAAACTTGGTTACTATTCTGTGAAATTTTCCCAATTTTTAAAATTACTATAATATGTTGGAAGAATTTAATCAAAATTATATATAAAATTTTAAATTTTAAACCACTAACATGTCTAGGTACATTGAACCCACCTAAAAAGGAAATCTAATTAATGTTATTAACTCCAAATCGTTTAGTTCCATATTATCCTCCAAATCAAAATTTTGAATTTTAAATCAAGTTATTATTTATCCTCTAAATAAGGAAATAATAATTAACAATAACAATTTTATAATAAATGGATGGATAGCACCGAACCGTTATCATGATCCGAAATTCAATTGTCAAACATCAAGGATCAAACCATTAAACTCCAAGAACACATATGATATTCAATCAATCTTCAAACAAAACAATAGAAAGGTGGAGCAAAGATTCGACAACATAATGAAATAAAAAACAACCAAACACTTCTAAATTTCCACAAATTTATCTAGCCTAACAACAAATTACAAACACAATAATTATAATCCAATGATCAATCACAATATCAAATCCTTAAGCAAAAAAAAAAAACAACATTAACACAAAAAATCATTCACTAAAGGGGGAGATAACAATCATATCTATTATGATAGATCAATAATATATAACATATTGAAGATAAACTCACTGAATCAAAAACATACAGGAAGAATAAAGATCAAAAGTAAGATTCAATTGAAAAAAACATATACAACATACTAAGATTTATTGAAATAACAAAGATCTTTAAAATCATAAAAAAGAATCAATGGATACACACTTACAATCCCAAAAAAGAATCAATTGATACAAACTTTTACCATATGAAGAGGAAATCTATGGATCAACGAATAAAACCGAAAGATGGTAATTTATAAAATTTACATATTATAAATAACAGAATTTTATACATAAATCATTCCAGATGTTTACTAATTACTATTGTTCCTTGGACATAATATTATGTATTCGATAATGAAATAAATATAATCTAAGCAAACCTTTAAGAATCAAACAACACATATAAACCTTAGATGTCACACCCCAACCAATGGCGGAAACATTGGAGTGGGACGAAGAAAGATTGCTCATCACACATAACGAGATTTTGTGACAATAATTAAATAAAACCTGTTTCATTTCATAACTTCTAATTGTTAAACATTACATAAAATTCAAATAACAACATGTTCATAACATAACAATAACAAAATTGATATAACATATTAACCCTAATACATCTATATGTGTATCTAAGCATTATCGTTATTTCTTTTCATAGCATCGTCATCCTCAACCTGTAACATGTTTAAAATAAAGTTCAATGCAAAAGCAAAGGAGAGTATACAAGTTTGATACATACATAGCATAAAAATTATGTTTAAATGATTCCTCGTGGCAAGCTAATGATACAAGATAAACATTAAAATCAGCATGTTTTTAACAAATCAAACCAATGATGAAACGCAATAAGCTGATGACATAACCTCAAGTCTACGGGTAGCGCTATATATGTCAAGGATAGGCTCGATCGAAGCTAATGATAAATCTAACACAAAACCTATAACACCAAGTTCAATGTATCAAGTAATCAAGTAGGCAAGCATGTAATAGGAATGTTTGTGCATGTATGAATAAGGTTTAAGTGTAAGTTTCATAAGTAAACATGTTACACCCCAAAAGCGGTAAACGTAAAGAGGAGGTTCGAGTATACTTGTCACACCCTCAAAATACCACCTAGGGAGTGTCCCTGATAGACGTGTGACGTACCAATAACGAGCCACCAATTACATTGAACCCATACAAGTTATAAATGAAATCCCCATTAATAATAAAAATATACTTAACAAGTTAAAATGAAAATCAATAAGTTCAGCGGAAGCAAATAGTAAACCCAGTTAAATTGTTTCATAACCAAAGTATGGTCTCATGAAATCAATCACATAATCCTTCCAGTCGACCCATGACCACTCCAGCTACTCCAGACAGCAAGTTCCCCAAATCCAAGATACCTAACGACCTGCGAGCATGTAACAAGTGTATCAGACAAAGCTGGCGAGTTCACAGTTTTTAGAAAACGTTTGTTACCAGTTGTATATAAAACAGTTCAATAACCAATGCAAGTAATATTGTTAATATCTCATTTCCAAACAATGACGGCTCCTGAAATACACGACTGCCCTTCCCACGTACTCCTATCTAGTACTGGGCCAGACTGGGTCATTAGTTCACCTCCGTCCTCTACAGGCATGGGGTGAGGGTGCCAAACCTAAGTAGCGCTACTAACTAATACCCGATGAGGGACTTACAAAAGATGATAGGTGAGAATATTAACCAATATACTCGTTTTTACCCAAAGACTCATCCCCCCCATGGGATACCCACTGACTGTCCCCAACCACTGGGACGCATGCTCGAATGTAGTGAACTCACCTTAGTTTGCTCGGTAATTTAAGGCGCGTGTTCCAAGTTGGTCAATTAGTCCCTAATGTGGTTACCAAAACCAATCAGTTTCATTAACACCAAATCACACATTTATCATTCATGTAACTCAGGTAGCATACACATTACATTACACATGCTTGAACAATTGTCCATGAAATCTACATCATACCATGCATCACAACATAGCATACAATTGCATTCAGGTTACATACGGAATCTCATCACGCATTCATGTTCCAAGTAAACAACTTAGCACATCTCACAACTCCTAATACAAGTGTGTGGTTTTCATAAATGGTCGAGTTATACAACTCGGCCCAAACATAAGATGCCTTCATTTGTGTAGGTGGCCCAGTTATACTAGGTCCAAAGAAATGTGCGATGCGGGGCTTGGTGAGTGACCCGGAGTCGTGCGGCCCAACTCACATAACCCGGTGGACTACGCGGCTCACGAAATCTCTTGGCCCATTAATTTGATTAAATCATTCTCATGCATGGCAACAGTTTGCACTCCAATTCCAAAAATTTAAAACAAACTTTCAAAGGTTTCAGATGACCCTAACCATGGCATTTCATCTTAACACATAATCACTTTCATGAACATAACCATTTAGCATTAATATTCGTCATGGTCAATTATAATGTAAACAATCTAGACATCACATAATCTCCCACATACTCGAATCACCTGTAGGTCCCGTCGTCATATACCAAACAGGTTCTTCGTGTAAAGAGGTTGACGAAAATGTTATGCATATGTTGGGATTCTTCATGTAAGGAGATATTAACAGTGAGTAAATAATTGTTTTTGAAAACCCATGAATTCACGTTAAATATGCAATCCATGCATTGAAATGTTTCACATGACATCATCATGACATCATCATGGTGATGTCATGGTGATGTGGCGGCTAACGACGGTTCGCGGCTCTTCGTGCTTCGCGTGTCGAACTCTGGGGCGCACGACGGAGGAATGTCGTAACGTCGGTATTGAGCCGAACCTAACCGAGCCGAACCTAACCGAGTCGAACTGAACCGAGTCGCGTCTACAAAAAGTGTATGAACGTCATCACATGAATCATTCGAATCTACTACACAACTTGGTTTATCAGTTCATCATTTCATCGATTCATCATATTCTATCAACACAATCATATTTTCATGAGAGATAATTGACATGCCTGCTTGCAAGCCGAACTAATTAAGATGTAGGCTAGCTAGCTAGCTTCCCTAACAATTCCATGCCTCACATGCATTCTGATATCGTGCTATCAATTTATGTGCATCACTAACACTCATTAATTTATCCATTGAAACCATACAACAGACCCTAATTCAATCTTCATGATTGTAACCCAGTTTTTATGTCAACAGAATCCAACCACCCTATTTATCTAGGAACATATGACGAGAGTTGTACCTGGCTGGTATGTTGAGATGGCCTCCCAAACTTAGCTTCAAGAACGCTAAAATACGACCCGTAACCGAGCATGAAAACTGAAAACGTGAAGGTGATCCAACCAACTCTCTTCTTCCGCCACGCACACGGAACCAATCAGATTAGATACCAAATTCAACCGGGTTGCGGGTTTCAACCTGGGAATACACAGCGCCACCTAGATCAAACGCTCACATAAAAGGATTGTAATCGTAGAAGAGGGTTGGACTTTAAAGATGGGAAATACCTTGGATCCGGTGAGAAGTAGTAATCACCCAAAGGCCTTCCTGCTCTTGCGTGACCATGGAACCAAGGGTTGGGGTGTTTTTGTCGGCATACAAGGATGGTAGGGTTTTCTTTGTAGATGAAGATGGTTTGAAACTTATATAAGACCCCTCCAAGTCTCAATCATGCTACACTTAATCCTTTAGGTTCCATAAATTGCACTATGCTCCCCAAGTAAGTCAAGTTATTTTCGTTAATTACGTGACGAACCCGAACTTAATAATGACCAGTAAACGGGTTTATAACCTTTTGAATCCCATATGGTGTCAATGATTTCACAATTTACATATAGGCTTTCCAAGCAAATAAATTCCCAAACCTGTGCGAACTTGGAGAGTGACGATACGAGTTAAGTGTTACAAGATTAGTACATACGTTTCACAAGTTTAGTACATACGTTTGTTCATCTTGCATAACGCACACCCAATTACATGTAGAACGGAACATGGAGAGTGACGATACGAGTTAAGTGTTACAAGATTAGGCGATTCTAACCTTGAAAGTATGGGTTGTCACATCATCCCCAACTTGAAAGAAATTTCGTCCCGAAATTTGATAAGCAAACCAAAAACAGCGAGGTGATAGATCAGGATGACTGTGGATTTTCTGCGGCTACCACATCATCCCGAACTTGAAAGGGAATTTCGTCCCGAAATTCTCCAGTGACATCAGGAGTTACTTCAACCGTTGAACAACCGAGGATACTAGAGCTTACTCCGATCATTGCGTTCCTACATGAACTCTGATCCACGTCTTGAGTTCCAAGGAACTGTCACGAATGGAATTTGACTTGCTTACGAACCTTAATTTTCTGATCCGTGACTTCAATGGAGTTCGACAAACTGCAACTCAACATTAATCTTAGGTTCTAGCAAGGGTGTTACAATTGTTTCATCGGACAAACACTGCCTTAGATCCGAGGCATAAATGTCATCGCGAACGTTAATTAATTCATCAGTTAACTCGAGTTTGCAAGCCATGTTACCGATTAGTTTCAGAAATCCGAATGTCCCAACACATCGTAAACTAAGCTTGCCACGCTTTCTATTGCGTACCATACCCTCCCAGGGTGAGACTTTCGATATGCCACATTCACCTACAGCGAACTCCCAGTGTTTCCTAAGCTTATCAACTTTCCTGACAGTCACACGTTGCTGTCAACAATTCCAGATCTAATCAATCTTCCCAAGTGTTCCGAGCACAAGTTCTGGACCTGTGATTAGGCTGTCACTCACCTTAGTCCAACAAGGAAAATTGGTATTGTCGCCCAAGCAATGCCTCAAACAGAGCTGTCTGAATCTTAGGATGGTAACTGCTACAGTAAAACTCAACCAAAGATAAGTGTCCTCCCAATTCTCATTAAAGCCAATCACACACATGTTCGCAGCATGTCTTCGAGTGTCAGGATGGTTCGTTTATCTCGATCGCTAGTCCAATGCTCATGTCTAGTCGTGAGCCAAGGGTGTTGTGTGTTGCCTTCCATAAATCAAGCATAGATCAAAATCAGGGGTAACAGAAGTTGGCACCTCATGCATGAAAGCCGCCTCTCTCAGAGGTACATTCACAGCTGTGAAGACTCGTCAGTTTTCTTGATTGCAAGAAACTATGCTGGTCACGTAAGACCATCAACGATCACCCAGGTGATATTGTTTCCATTTCGAGTTGTAAGTAGTCTAGTGACAGAATCCATGGCTGTCTGTTCCAATCTCTAGATAGGTGTTTCTGATTACCGACACAAACCAGAAGGTTTCTGATGTTGCATACCCAGACGACTAAAATATCGAGGCTGGTGTGCTTTTGCTCAACACAAGTTCCCTACCGGGCCGTATGGTGGGATCCATATTCTTTCCATGAACTAGCGAATATCGTCTAACTTGCCAAAAGTTGCTCATCCATGCCCCGCATGGACTCAACTTGAAAATTCTCTTCCTTCAGCGCTTCGATGTGAACAGGGCAAATCTAATCAGGTAGGCTAGAGTCGATGGTGAGCTGCAAGGCTTGTGCACGATCAGGTTTCACAGTCGTACTCGTCCAAAAGTTCCATTCAGCATTGCCATTACCTATTTTAGCTCTTTCGAAACAAAGGTGCATGGGAGGCCCTTGTGATCGGTCTAAATAGTGCATTCGGTACCGTCCAAGTAATGCCTCCAACTTAAATCCAATGCCCACAGTTTCCACCACAGGTTGTGTGTTATGCAATCCCTCGTTGTCACTCCATTACATACGACATCACTCTCTCGTGTTTGCATCAGTGTGTAACTAGGACTCTGATTCGAACCATCATGGTATATCACTGAATTGCCCGTACTCTTAGGCAAAGACGATGCTCAGTGCATTGCAGAGTTGGGATTTGAAAGCTGAAAAGACGTCCTCCTGTTTTGTCTTCCATGAACGCAACACCCTGCTGTGCTAAAGAGATTTGGGCTGCACAATCCTCAAAAATTCTGTAATGAATCTGTGATAGTTTCTAGTGAGGCCAAGAAATTGCTGTATCTTTGGAGGAATCCTTGGTATCGATCAGTTTCTAACAAAATGGATCTTAGCGAGATTCACGTATATTCCCACTTTGTTGTTTTTATGACCAACATGTACCTCTCGAATCCAGAAGTTACCTTTTAACAAGACTTCGCGTGGTGTGACTCCTCCCTCAGGAGCTCTAGAATAGGATACATATGCCGCCCATATTGTTCCTTCCTCCTGGCAACGATTCAAAACATCATCGAGAGCCACGGTCGATTCTTGTAGTCCATAAAGATGTTGGTGTGGTGATCAACTCAATGATCTTGGTGTACAAAGTCGAAATGGCCGCATTGCGTTTGATATGCCGTTCTAAGAGCATTCTCCCCTTGGACTTCCATCTGATGGTAGTGCGTTCGTTAGTCAATCCTCAAATGGGAGCCTGTCCCTCGCAATTGGTCGACAGGTTTTCAATACATGGTCGAAGCAAGCGGTTCTTAACTGTTACATTGTTAGGTTCTCAATAATCAGTACACATATCCAACGATACAACCTGTCTTCCTGGATATAACTGGGCTCCCCAAAGCAAAAACTAGGCCCGACAAGGCTCCTGCCCAACAGTCCCTGATGTTGATTGACAATTCTCGCAACCTTCCTGGTGCAAGAGGGTAAGAAATACGAAGAATCAGGGCTGCCTTTGGCGTGAGATCAAACTGAGAGTCTGTCTAATAGTTGTGGAAGTAAACCTGATAGTTCCTCTCGTAGCAGGTTGAGTGGAATCACGAACAATTGGTGGGTCCTCGATCTTCTTTTCTTAGCCCAAACATCAGTGACAGTTGCCAACATAGCGGGGTAGTCCCTCCGTAGACGCCTTCTGGTTTTCATTGCTAATATGATGCTAACCTTCACACCACGTATAACTGCGCAAAATCTAGATAACCAATCCATACTAACTACTGCATCGAACTATCAAGGATGGCAGAAAGAAGGTCGGCGTTGAACACTTGTCCCACAAAGTCGAGTTTACATCCCAACGGACATATAAGGTTTCATTTGACTTACCCTTAGTTGATTCCACAACAGGTTCGGTTTTAAGAAGCATCAGGGTTAAGCAGAACAGTGGCGAAGTGATTAGTTACCAAGAACATGTAGGCCACCATGTTGTTATAATCCTAGCGTCGCCCACGCAATCCTAAATGTCCCTCCATAAGCATCGTTTCCTGTGTTGTTGTACTCGTTGCGAGGATTTCCAGTACGGTCGGCGTTCCCTTGGTTGTTGTCGTTTGATTTAACAACGGCCACTCTATGTCGTAGGCACCTTCATTTTCCATACTGTTGGTTACCATTACAAATACCTTGATGTTGTCGTGACTGTTGCCTCTAATGCTGTTGTTTGAAACAGAGCTCTACGATCTTTCACTGACAGGGTCCACCTCTTCACATTCCAAGGTACGTGCTAAGGCACTACTCACTATGCGGGGAGTTTCACAATCCATTCCACAGTCGGTTGTCATTGCTTATGTCCTGATAGGTTCCTAAAGGTTGACTCCCATCAGTCGCTGACTAGGGTTGGGGATTCGATTGCAGTCACTTTGCTGGTGTTCGCTGCCGGTAATCAGGGTTTTCCAATTACTGAGGTCGGTAAAATACAACGCTCACCCTTTTGTCCATCGATGAAGCAAGTCGATTGAGTAGTACGTGGTATGCTACGAGAGTATTGCAGAAGTGATCACGCTTCGGTGTCTAAGACGTCAATACATAGAGTTCCATCAAACGAAGAAAAGCGAGAAAGGTATAAACCAACTCAAGGATGTTCGTGCAAGCACCTAACATTCTACACGTTTCGCTAGGCGTTCAGATGTGTGTTTCAAGTAATATTCGATATCATCGAGATTCGTAAGGGTTCAGGAAGGAGTGGATAGATCATGTTCGAGTAAGAGACAATCACTGCTATGACTCCTATAGACTGTTATGTTTCACATCGATCAAATAACGGAACATAACCCATTTTTCACTTGTTAAGCCTCACTGGGACTCGAATGCACCCCACATTATTATTATGTGTGCACCCACAATAATATTGCGATTTGCATGCTCATCTCAGTTCCTCCTAACTCATGTCAAATGGTTCCTTAAACTCGAATGCTCAAACAGAGGTTATCAAAACGATAAGATCACAAGAATCTAAGGACTATGTCATGCTACCAACGCATCATAATGTAAGCAAGCAATTCATGTAATCATGCTATAGTGACAAGTGTGTGTTTGTACGATACATCATAAACAAATGTACACTACCCATGTAATGTATACCACAGATGAAAAGACAAACCTTGCAATCTGGAGCTGAGTGTCATGGTCGTATTCACGTGTTCAGAACTGTTCGGTTATAGTCTGGTTTTATGAAAACGGTTTAAAACCAAGTTCACTATAACCCGTGGCTCTGATACCAAACTGTCACACCCTCAAAATACCACCTAGGGAGTGTCCCTGATAGACGTGTGACGTACCAATAACGAGCCACCAATTACATTGAACCCATACAAGTTATAAATGAAATCCCCATTAATAATAAAAATATACTTAACAAGTTAAAATGAAAATCAATAAGTTCAGCGGAAGCAAATAGTAAACCCAGTTAAATTGTTTCATAACCAAAGTATGGTCTCATGAAATCAATCACATAATCCTTCCAGTCGACCCATGACCACTCCAGCTACTCCAGACAGCAAGTTCCCCAAATCCAAGATACCTAACGACCTGCGAGCATGTAACAAGTGTATCAGACAAAGCTGGCGAGTTCACAGTTTTTAGAAAACGTTTGTTACCAGTTGTATATAAAACAGTTCAATAACCAATGCAAGTAATATTGTTAATATCTCATTTCCGAACAATGACGGCTCCTGAAATACACGACTGCCCTTCCCACGTACTCCTATCTAGTACTGGGCCAGACTGGGTCATTAGTTCACCTCCGTCCTCTACAGGCACGGGGTGAGGGTGCCAAACCTAAGTAGCGCTACTAACTAATACCCGATGAGGGACTTACAAAAGATGATAGGTGAGAATATTAACCAATATACTCGTTTTTACCCAAAGACTCATCCCCCCCCATGGGATACCCACTGACTGTCCCCAACCACTGGGACGCATGCTCGAATGTAGTGAACTCACCTTAGTTTGCTCGGTAATTTAAGGCGCGTGTTCCAAGTTGGTCAATTAGTCCCTAATGTGGTTACCAAAACCAATCAGTTTCATTAACACCAAATCACACATTTATCATTCATGTAACTCAGGTAGCATACACATTACATTACACATGCTTGAACAATTGTCCATGAAATCTACATCATACCATGCATCACAACATAGCATACAATTGCATTCAGGTTACATACGGAATCTCATCACGCATTCATGTTCCAAGTAAACAACTTAGCACATCTCACAACTCCTAATACAAGTGTGTGGTTTTCATAAATGGTCGAGTTATACAACTCGGCCCAAACATAAGATGCCTTCATTTGTGTAGGTGGCCCAGTTATACTAGGTCCAAAGAAATGTGCGATGCGGGGCTTGGTGAGTGACCCGGAGTCGTGCGGCCCAACTCACATAACCCGGTGGACTACGCGGCTCACGAAATCTCTTGGCCCATTAATTTGATTAAATCATTCTCATGCATGGCAACAGTTTGCATTCCAATTCCAAAAATTTAAAACAAACTTTCAAAGGTTTCAGATGACCCTAACCATGGCATTTCATCTTAACACATAATCACTTTCATGAACATAACCATTTAGCATTAATATTCGTCATGGTCAATTATAATGTAAACAATCTAGACATCACATAATCTCCCACATACTCGAATCACCTGTAGGTCCCGTCGTCATATACCAAACAGGTTCTTCGTGTAAAGAGGTTGACGAAAATGTTATGCATATGTTGGGATTCTTCATGTAAGGAGATATTAACAGTGAGTAAATAATTGTTTTTGAAAACCCATGAATTCACGTTAAATATGCAATCCATGCATTGAAATGTTTCACATGACATCATCATGACATCATCATGGTGATGTCATGGTGATGTGGCGGCTAACGACGGTTCGCGGCTCTTCGTGCTTCGCGTGTCGAACTCTGGGGCGCACGACGGAGGAATGTCGTAACGTCGGTATTGAGCCGAACCTAACCGAGCCGAACCTAACCGAGTCGAACTGAACCGAGTCGCGTCTACAAAAAGTGTATGAACGTCATCACATGAATCATTCGAATCTACTACACAACTTGGTTTATCAGTTCATCATTTCATCGATTCATCATATTCTATCAACACAATCATATTTTCATGAGAGATAATTGACATGCCTGCTTGCAAGCCGAACTAATTAAGATGTAGGCTAGCTAGCTAGCTTCCCTAACAATTCCATGCCTCACATGCATTCTGATATCGTGCTATCAATTTATGTGCATCACTAACACTCATTAATTTATCCATTGAAACCATACAACAGACCCTAATTCAATCTTCATGATTATAACCCAGTTTTTATGTCAACAGAATCCAACCACCCTATTTATCTAGGAACATATGACGAGAGTTGTACCTGGCTGGTATGTTGAGATGGCCTCCCAAACTTAGCTTCAAGAACGCTAAAATACGACCCGTAACCAAGCATGAAAACTGAAAACGTGAAGGTGATCCAACCAACTCTCTTCTTCCGCCACGCACACGGAACCAATCAGATTAGATACCAAATTCAACCGGGTTGAGGGTTTCAACCCGGGAATACACAGCGCCACCTAGATCAAACGCTCACATAAAAGGATTGTAATCGTAGAAGAGGGTTGGACTTTAAAGATGGGAAATACCTTGGATCCGGTGAGAAGTAGTAATCACCCAAAGGCCTTCCTGCTCTTGCGTGACCATGGAACCAAGGGTTGGGGTGTTTTTGTCGGCATACAAGGATGGTAGGGTTTTCTTTGTAGATGAAGATGGTTTGAAACTTATATAAGACCCCTCCAAGTCTCAATCATGCTACACTTAATCCTTTAGGTTCCATAAATTGCACTATGCTCCCCAAGTAAGTCAAGTTATTTTCGTTAATTACGTGACGAACCCGAACTTAATAATGACCAGTAAACGGGTTTATAACCTTTTGAATCCCATATGGTGTCAATGATTTCACAATTTACATATAGGCTTTCCAAGCAAATAAATTCCCAAACCTGTGCGAACTTGGAGAGTGACGATACGAGTTAAGTGTTACAAGATTAGTACATACGTTTCACAAGTTTAGTACATACGTTTGTTCATCTTGCATAACGCACACCCAATTACATGTAGAACGGAACATGGAGAGTGACGATACGAGTTAAGTGTTACAAGATTAGGCGATTCTAACCTTGAAAGTATGGGTTGTCACAATACTCACGGTTTTGCAAGCTTTCCACTTTATATTCCGCGAGTGTTTGGTTGATTAGTTTGGAGCACCTTGTTGGTGCATATTCCGTACATCTGCCACCGTGCGAATAGTTAGAGTGATCGTGTGTTGAATATTGTATTGAATAGAGAAAGTTGGACAGGTTTTGATATTGTAAAGGTCCATCCGAACGGATGACCATCCGGTCGGATGGCAATCCAATCGGATGGACATAGTTTGTGGTTGTCTATAAATAGGGGCTTGGGGTTCCCATTTGGACAAGCTTTTCGTTCCCTGAGGAGACATGCTGTCCAACTAGTCTCATGGTGCTGTAACGCTGAATAATCAATAGAGACTAGATTAAAAGTAACTGCTCGGTGTCGTATCTATCTTCTACTCCTTTCTTAGTTGTAATAAACGCACCGAACACGTCGTTTTGGGACCGAAGCTCCGTCAAACTCACCGGATCCTGGTGTAAGCAGTGGTATCAGAGCTACGGTACCGATTTAATCGATCTAACAGTTGGTTAAATCACCCAAAGCTCATCAATTTTGGGTTAAACGGGAGTTTTGACGTTAAACAGAGAAAATCATTAAAATAAAGGTCAATTCACGGATGGATTTAATCTGTTCGGAATTGATTCGCGCACAATCCTGTGAAGTTTCATCATGAAATTCACACAAATAAAGATTCTGGATCGAAAAAAAGTGATTTGGAGTGTTCTTGAGCTGTTAGAACATTTCCAATCGGATGGCAATTGTCACACCCCGACCACGTAAAACATCAAATCGTGGCGGAAACGTCGGGGAGTGTTGTAACAGAATTATTGTTCCACAACCAAGGTAATTAAAATAATATTTTATTCATCACCCAAGGGTGGAATACATTGTTTCAAACGAGAACCCACAAGTTACATTGTCTTAAAATAAAAAGAAACAAAGTACATAACGTAATTAATACTAAGTCTAGCTCTGTTTTATGTCACTAAGGCCCAAGTCCACCCTAGCGTGTCATGATCGTCCTATGCATTAGCTCTTGAAACACATGTGAAAATAGGTACGTCAGCATAAAAATGCCTGTGAGTAACATAGGTTTTATGAAAATAGGATTCATGACTTGTTTAAGAAAATGTTTAATGAAAACTTGTCATGAATCTAGTTTAAGTGTTTGCTTATAAAATGTTTGAAAAGCGATACAGTTAATATGTATGTATAAAAGAATGTTGTATGGTTAAAAGAATAACCAAGTAAAAAGAAGTTGTGTGAAATAAATTGTTTTGTAAAACAAAGTCTTGTGAAAAAGATATTATTTGTGTAAAATGTATAAGTCCAAAATTGAATGATTTAAATAACGGTATGTCATGTAATACAATACAAGCACTTATATATAGGAAGTACCAGCGGCGTATCCACCATGCTTGTAGCATACTACACACATATCGTTACTTAAGTCACTTAAACAAACCACCAAAGTATTCATGTTCAAACCAATCATCAAATGTTCTTGTCTAAACCATTGTCAATGTTTAAAAACCAAAACGTAGTCATGTAGTTAAGTGTAAACAAAAGTTATGTATGGTAAGTAACAAAATGAGAATACTTAACCATAAGTAAAAAGGAACAAAACAAAGTATTTTGAATAAATCAAAAAGTTATGTTTTGCCAAGTAAAAGCTTGTTTTATTGATACAAACATTTATGTGGTAAGTTAACGCATTACATTCAAGCCTTGAGACAGCAGGATAACCTTAGAGTAAAGGTTATCAAAGTAAAATGTTTTCGGATTCAGTCATTCCTTTCATCCAAACCAACCCAGGATGTCAGGAACGGGATTTGTCAAGTCCTATGGTACCATTACTTACTACCGAGCGTCGTAGCTAATGTTAATGAATGTAGTAAAGAACCGTTTATGCAAACCAAATGTCATACCAAATGTAAACAAGTTATGTGAAAAACAATGTACTAAGTATGCTAAGTAAACATACAAAGCAGAAAAGTCATGTAAAACAATGTGCTAATATGTCATGTAAACATATATAGCAAAGTAATGTAATGTAAATCAATGTGCTAGCATGTTAAGTAAACATACATAGCAAAACATAATGAAATCATGTAATAATAGTGTACTAATGAACATAGCAAGTATAAATTGTGAAAACATGGAAAGCATGAAAGTAACAAGTAGGCACATGTGTTTCACCCCAAAATGTTTGAAAAACAGTAAAAGAGGGGTCTATGTACTCACTTGAGATTGCTTAGAAGTCGTAGGATAACCACCAAGCAATGCTAGAAGATCACGGAATCAAACGGCACCTATATAGGTATCTACATTAATAAACGGACCTATCGGAGGATCGGGTACTACGAGGGTTCGTAAACCAAATAAGTATGGGAACTTATGTAATATGGTTTGACAAAGCCTACATACTAAAACGAAACTTATTGTCACACCCCCAAAATCCACCTGCGGAGTATCACCGCTTGGAGGCGTGACATGACCAGGATCAAGCCACCAATCATATTGAACATATAAGTAGTAATAAAATCCATCAATACGAAATGTGTTTATCAAGACCAACATAAGTAAATGTAGCAGAAGCATAATGTAAAAATCCAAACATAAGTGTTAGTGTATGAAAAGTAATAAGTGTTTGTTCACGATCCAATTCCCACAACGACCTGCTCCTCCTTGTGCAAGCTCCAGTAGTACCTATGGTCCTGCAAGGCATGCAGCAGAGAGTCAACAACTAGTTGAGCGAGTTCACAGAAAGTAAGTTCAGTAATAGTAATTGTATGAGTCGTATTATGTTCGTTCATTGTTCATGTATAGTATTGGTTTCCATCGCGGGCCCTTTCGGCATGTATGCGAAGATTTGGGTAAATACTCCCAAATTCCCTAGACTATGTATATTTGTATCGCTGGCCACCCTGGCATGTGTGCGAAGTTTTAGTATCTATAGTTCGCAGCCTCCCCGAAGCATGTGTGCGAAGATCAGTCATAATTATCGCAGCCAACCCTTGGCGTGTGTGCGAAGATCAGTTCAAGTAGGTATACTAGTCTAGCCGTATCTTATCATTTACCATCCTCACCCTGAGGACTATATCATTAGGTTCCATTAACTAGGTACGCACGAAAAAAATCATCCAATCCCATTCCCACCCTGGGAACCCCATGCCTTGGCTGTGTGAACTCACCTTGGGTTGCTCGGCAGATACACAAAGAGGTTTCTTGAACTAAAGTGGTCAACCACGTCCTAACAGGGTTACCATACAAGTCAGGTTTGGTTCAAGTAATGCACGTATGAATCATAGCAAACACGTATAGCACGTAGACAGTCAAAGCATATCATAATCACACTTGTGCGTCTCGGATGGTTGGGTCATTGAGCTTGTGCGAGCCCAACCATCTTGTGCGATGTCAATGTCTAAGCCCAAATACTACCCGGCCCAACATATAGGTAAATAGTCCATCTTGTGCGATACAGAATAACCCGGCCCAGCTTATCATAACAGTTCAAAACATATTGGCCCAAACAAACAAAATAGAATTAACTAGTGCGGCCCAGTTAACCTTGTGCGGTCCGGCTTGTATTGTGCGATCGGTTCTATTACTCGGCCCAAGACTACGGCCCAGTTACAAAATCCTTGGTCCTTGTGCGACTGGATAGCCCTTGTGCGATCAGGGCCTCTTGTGCGACCAGATCCGCTTGTGCGACTGACCTGCTTGTGCGTGTAGACATCTTGTGCGACCAAGATGCCTTGTGCGACTGGGCAAACTTGCGTGATTGTAACTATGTTGTGCGACTGGACTTGTGTGATCCGAAATTATGCCAAACAGTTATCTTATTTCCATAATTCAAGCAATATTGTTACTATAGTCAATCAGTTACAAGGTTTCCAAACTTATCCTATCAATCAACAGTTTCTTTTTCAAGCAATCATTGATCAAACGGCTTTGTAACATGTAATTCCACAAACCCTAATCATCATTTATTCATAACATGAACAAGCATCACAACATTTAGTCGAATTAATTCTAGCATCCTGAACTAATCCTAGTATGAATTCCGATTAACACAACCAAATCCATATTCATATGCAAGCTGATTTCATGAGTATAATAACCAAACCATTCGGATTTCGAATAAAATACATGTATAGCCGATTACCTTTACTCAAGCCTAAACACATATCATTCACAAGAACATCACACACAGTTCCTAGCCTATCATCGCATGTGCAATTCTAATCGGTTTAACCTAAGCATATCATAACATCATTCATCAGGAAAGCATAAGCAAACACTAACCGATTGAAGGTGGGTGAACCGATCAACAACGAGAAGTCTTCGAGGTGCTAGAACCGGCTGCCGTGAGTTCGTGAGAGCGAGAGAGAAAGAACTAGGGTTTCTTGTGTGTGTAAGGTATTTTGTAACAAAATGAGAAAAACAAGTCCCTAAGGGTGTTTGTACGCATAAGAGGAATGGGCCGGCCCTTGCTTGGGCTGCCCTTGAACCGTGTGCGAGCAATGTGGCCCAACTTGGGCTTGTGCGATTGTTGTGTGTGTTGTGCGATCGGGTTATGGTGTTTGGTTCGGGTTCATTCAAACATGTATAATGCACATCACCTATAGCATAATCACATAATCATTTAATTAATAAAATTCTCATAAACACGTATCGTTACACAAAGTAGGTCTAAAGTTCGAGTTGTCACATTATCCCCAACTAAAAAGAAATTTCGTCCCGAAATTTGGTATGCACTCACTGAGGAAGCTAGGTAAGTTCAATTGTTCACTGGTTTTCCTGGGGTGTCACATCCTCCCCCCGTTGATCTGGAATTTCGTCCCGAAATTCCGCAGTAGTAGCTTCAGTCTCAGCAGTCGTTGCATTGGTTCCGAATAACTGGGGGTACTTTTCTATCATCCTGTCTTCGCGTTCCCAGGTGTACTCTGGGCCACGTTTGGAGTTCCAACGTACTCGAACAAGAGGGATTCTCTTGTTTTTGAGGACCTTCACATCCCGGTCCGTGATTTCAACTGGTTCCTCGACGAACTGCAACCGCTCGTCGATAGTGAGTTCCTTAAAAGGAATTATGAGGGTCTCATCTGACAGGCACTTCTTCAGATTCGACACGTGAAAGACATTGTGAACTGCACCGAGTTCAGCTGGTAGGTTTAGCTTGTAGGCTACCTTGCCTATCTTCTCAATGATTTCGAACGGTCCAACATACCGCGGATTCAGTTTGCCCCGTTTGCCAAAACGAACCACACCCTTCCAGGGTGAGACTTTTAATAAAACCCGGTCCCCGACCTGAAATTCCAATGGCTTTCTACGCTTGTCTGCGTAGGCTTTCTGACGGTCGCGTGCTGCCGCCATGCGTTGTCGTATCTGCGCAATCTTTTCTGTGGCGTCCACTACAATCTCTGGACCCGTGATCTGACTATCCCCCACCTCTGCCCAACAGAGAGGTGACCGGCATTTTCGTCCGTACAATGCCTCGAATGGTGCGGCTTGTATGCTGGTGTGATAACTGTTATTATATGAGAACTCCACCAAAGGGAGGTGCTTTTCCCAGCCGTTGCCGAAATCAATAACGCATGCCCGAAGCATGTCTTCAAGAGTTTGGATCGTTCGCTCAGACTGCCCATCCGTCTGAGGGTGATATGCTGTGCTCATGTCTAACCGTGAGCTGAAAGATTTGTGCATTGCTTGCCATAGTTCTGACGTGAATCGTGCATCCCGATCCGAAATGATGGAGGTGGGCACCCCGTGCCTCGAAACAACTTCTTTAAGGTAGATGTCTGCGAGAGTGGAGAACTTATCCGTTTCCTTTATAGCTAGGAAGTGTGCAGACTTGGTGAGTCGATCCACGATCACCCATATGGTATCATTCCCATGCTGAGATCTAGGTAGGCCTGTAACGAAATCCATGGAAATTTCTTCCCATTTCCATTGCGGTATCGTGGGTTGCTGAAGTAGACCCGCTGGTTTCTGGTATTCGACCTTGACCCTCGCACAGGTCAAGCATTTGCCGACATAAGTAGCAATGTGGGCCTTCATGCTAGGCCACCAATAAGTAGTTCTGATGTCGTGGTACATCTTATCCGACCCTGGATGTACCGAGTAGCGAGACTTGTGAGCTTCATCCATTACAAGTTCGCGTAGACCGCCATAAAGTGGGACCCAAATACGCCCCGTTACATAGTAGGCGCCGTCTGCCTTCTGTTCTAATCGTTGCCTTGAGCCGCGTAGGGCTTCAGCCCTGACGTTCTCTGGTTTCAATGCTTCTGCCTGAGCATTTCGTATTTGTGCAGGAAGGCTAGACTGAATCGTAAGCTGTAGCGCTCGCACGCGCCGAGGTAAAGTGTCTTTCCTACTGAGGGCGTCAGCCACAACATTGGCCTTGCCTGGGTGATACTTGATTGCGCATTCGTAATCGTTCAGTAACTCGACCCATCGCCGTTGACGCATGTTCAAATCCTTCTGCTTAAGGATATGCTCGAGACTCCTGTGATCGGTGTAAATCGTGCACCTGGTACCGTACAGGTAGTGTCGCCATATCTTAAGCGCGAAAACAACAGCTCCCAGCTCTAAATCGTGCGTCGTGTAGTTCCATTCGTGAATCTTAAGTTGGCGCGAGGCGTAAGCAATGACCTTGTCGCGCTGCATTAACACACATCCAAGACCCTGGATGGATGCATCACAGTAGACCACAAAGTCGTCCGTGCCCTCTGGCAATGAGAGGATAGGTGCACTGCAAAGTCTATCCTTTAAGTGCTGAAAAGCAGTTTCTTGCGTGTTGCCCCAACGGTAGGTGACACCCTTCTGTATCAGTAGTGTAAGCGGCTGAGCAATCTTCGAGAAATCCTTGATAAACCGTCTGTAGTACCCCGCCAAACCCAAAAATTGGCGTATTTCCGTAGGTGTACGTGGTGCAGGCCAGTTTCTGATCGAGTCTACCTTGGATGGATCAACATGGATCCCATCCTTGTTCACTATGTGGCCTAGAAAGTGGACTTCACGAAGCCAGAAGTCGCATTTCGAGAACTTAGCGTACAGCTGTTCCTTCCGTAGGAGTTCCAAAATAAGGCGTAGGTGCTGTTCGTGTTCCTCCTGACTCTTGGAGTAGATCAGAATGTCGTCGATGAAGACAATGACGAACTTGTCAAGATAGGGTTTGCACACCCTGTTCATAAGATCCATAAATACGGCAGGCGCGTTCGTTAACCCGAACGGTATGACAAGAAACTCGTAGTGGCCATAACGAGTTCTAAATGCGGTTTTGGAGACGTCCTCATCCCGGACTCTCAGCTGATGATAGCCA
Organism: Helianthus annuus; assembly: GCF_002127325.2. Lineage (NCBI taxonomy): Eukaryota > Viridiplantae > Streptophyta > Magnoliopsida > Asterales > Asteraceae > Helianthus > Helianthus annuus. The sequence goes on along the minus strand of NC_035444.2, from coordinate 111,367,083 downwards.
GACCTCAAGTCTATCTTGGAGTAATAACACGACCCTTGCAACTGGTCGAATAAGTCGTCTATGCGTGGAAGAGGATAACGGTTCTTCACCGTCACCTTGTTCAGTTCACGGTAGTCGATGCACATCCTGAAAGTGCCATCCTTCTTTTTCACGAAAAGTACTGGAGCTCCCCAAGGCGAAGAGCTTGGACGAATGAAGCCCTTTTCCAAGAGCTCTTGTAGTTGCTTTGACAGTTCCTCCAATTCTGATGGAGCTAGACGATATGGTGCGCGAGCTATGGGTGCTGCTCCTAGAGCGAGCTCGATTTGAAACTCGACCTGACGGTGAGGCGGTAATCCAGGTAAATCTTCAGGAAACACCTGAGGGTAGTCGCGTACAACTGGAATATCCTCCAGTTTCTTTTCCTTCACTGATGCGTCTGAAACGAGTGCCAAGATTGCGGTGTGACCCTTCCGCAAACATTTCTGAGCCTTCAAGAAAGAGATGATGCCAACCACAGCCCCACACTTGTCGCCTTGGACTTCCAGAGGTTCTTGACCAGAACGTGGAATACGAATGATCTTCTCACTGCATAAGATCTCTGCCTGATGTTGGGACAACCAATCCATCCCAATAACGATATCGAAGCTTCCCAAGACTATGGGAATAAGGTCGATGGAGAAGGTTTGACCGGCTAAGACAATACTACAACCCCTGACTATATGTGTGGCTTCTAAACTCTTACCATTAGCTAGTTCTACGACGTGTTTGGTGTTTAGGGGTGTTGGTGTACGTTTTAACAATTTACTGGCTTTCACAGAAATATAACTTGTATCCGCACCCGAATCAAATAAGACACTAACATAAATATCGTCAAGGAGAAACTTACCCATAACCACATTGGGATCGTTCATCGCATCTCCTCGTCCTAACACGAAAGCTCGACCCCTTGCCTCGTTGCCGTTGTTGTTGTTTCCCCCGTTGTTGTGCCCGTTGCCCTGGTTATTGTTGTTGTTGCGATTCTGGTTCTGGTTCAACTGAGGACAATCGCGTTTGTAATGACCTTCTGCCCCACACTGGAAACATCCCCGGTTTCCACGCTGTGGTTGCTGCTGCTGTGGGTTTTGAGGAACCGGTGGCGGAAGTTGCTGATTCTGGTTCGCAGGTCGTGAGCTCCTGCAATCTTTGGCTTCGTGCCCTAGCTTGAGACATCTCTGACAATGTTCTTTGCGACACCTTCCACTGTGGTGCCTGTTACACTTGTTGCATAGTGGGTGAACTCCCCGGTATCCACCCTGCCCCTGACTGCCAGATGATTGTTGACTCGAATTCTGGTAGTCATTCGTTCTGTGCTGCTGTGCTTGAGACTGAACGGAAACTGATCCCCTGCTGGAATCCCCATCCCATTTCCGTTTGTTGTCGTTGGGTGTAGCAGAAGTAGCGGCTGAAGTAGTGGTTGCGCTGACGCGTTTGGGCAGCTTGTTCTGTTCTACTGCCTGATCTGTGAGTCGATGGGCAAGACGCTGGATGTCTTGGATGTTGTCGAGGTTTGCCGATGTAACATGGCTCTGGATCTCTGGCGCAAGTCCCTTGAGATACAACTCAATGCGCTTCACTGGAGGGTCCACCATAGTTGGACATAGAATGGCCAGTTCGTTTGATCGTTTCGTATAGGCTTCAATCTCTGACCCCGTCATTTTCAAGTGATAAAGCTCGTTCTCCAACTTGTGGATGTCATCACGCGTGCAGTATTCCCTCTTAATGAGTTCCTTAAAGTCGTTCCAGGGTGTGGCGTTAGCAGCTGCCAACCCTAAGATCTGAACTTGGGCGTTCCACCAAGTTAGTGCTATTCCTTCGAGCGTGCCAGTGGCGTATTTCACCCTGCGAGCCTCAGGGCATTCACACATCTCGAACACAGACTCGAGCTTTTCAAACCAGTGGAGGAGTCCAACTGCCCCCTCTGTGCCGCTGAAAGTACTTGGACGACAGTCCATGAAGTTCTTGAAAGTGCAGACAGGTTGCTGCGCGTGCTGACCTATTGTGTACGAATAGGGCAAAGTTTAAATACAAGGGCTAGTTTAGGAGTGTAGGATCTAAAGATCCTAGTGTGTGCTATAACCACAGGATATACCTCCTGCTTGTGCGGCTGCAAGTGCCGCAGCAACTTGAGCTTGAACGAGAGCCTCTAGCTGGGCTTGAGTCATGTTAATTCATCCAGACATGATCTTCATAGTAAAAGTAACGTAAGTGAGAGTGGTTCGCGAGTAGGGCGATGACAGAAAAGTGTAAGCACGTAGGTGTTCTCATGTAATAAAGTCATGTGTATCTAAGCGTAATGCGAGCAAAGTTCTACATAGTTCTAGCATGTAGGCAATAAACATAAACCTTATTACCTAGGATGTCAAGTCTTGCACGTGGAGCGAAGCGTCGTTGTGGATCGTTGAGAGCACTGTTCTGGTTATAGTCTGGTTTTAATAAAAACGTTTTCCCCATATTAAAACCAAGTTCTCTATAACCAATGGCTCTGATACCAATCTGTCACACCCTCAAAATCCACCTGCGGAGTATCACCGCTTGGAGGCGTGACATGACCAGGATCAAGCCACCAATCATATTGAACATATAAGTAGTAATAAAATCCATCAATACGAAAGGTGTTTATCAAGACTAACATAAGTAAATGTAGCGGAAGCATAATGTAAAAATCCAAACATAAGTGTTAGTGTATGAAAAGTAATAAGTGTTTGTTCACGATCCAATTCCCACAACGACCTGCTCCTCCTTGTGCAAGCTCCAATAGTACCTATGGTCCTGCAAGGCATGCAGCAGAGAGTCAACAACTAGTTGAGCGAGTTCACAGAAAGTAAGTTCAGTAATAGTAATTGTATGAGTCGTATTATGTTCGTTCATTGTTCATGTATAGTATTGGTTTCCATCGCGGGCCCTTTCGGCATGTATGCGAAGATTTGGGTTAATACTCCCAAATTCCCTAGACTATGTATATTTGTATCGCTGGCCACCCTGGCATGTGTGCGAAGTTTTAGTATCTATAGTTCGCAGCCTCCCCGAAGCATGTGTGCGAAGATCAGTCATAATTATCGCAGCCAACCCTTGGCGTGTGTGCAAAGATCAGTTCAAGTAGGTATACTAGTCTAGCCGTATCTTATCATTTACCATCCTCACCCTGTGGACTATATCATTAGGTTCCATTAACTAGGTACGCACGAAAAAAAATCATCCAATCCCATTCCCACCCTGGGAACCCCATGCCTTGGCTGTGTGAACTCACCTTGGGTTGCTCGGCAGATACACAAAGAGGTTTCTTGAACTAAAGTGGTCAACCACGTCCTAACAGGGTTACCATACAAGTCAGGTTTGGTTCAAGTAATGCACGTATGAATCATAGCAAACACGTATAGCACGTAGACAGTCAAAGCATATCATAATCACACTTGTGCGTCTCGGATGGTTGGGTCATTGAGCTTGTGCGAGCCCAACCATCTTGTGCGATGTCAATGTCTAAGCCCAAATACTACCCGGCCCAACATATAGGTAAATAGTCCATCTTGTGCGATACAGAATAACCCGGCCCAGCTTATCATAACAGTTCAAAACATATTGGCCCAAACAAACAAAATAGAATTAACTAGTGCGGCCCAGTTAACCTTGTGCGGTCCGGCTTGTATTGTGCGATCGGTTCTATTACTCGGCCCAAGACTACGGCCCAGTTACAAAATCCTTGGTCCTTGTGCGACTGGATAGCCCTTGTGCGATCAGGGCCTCTTGTGCGACCAGATCCGCTTGTGCGACTGACCTGCTTGTGCGTGTAGACATCTTGTGCGACCAAGATGCCTTGTGCGACTGGGCAAACTTGCGTGATTGTAACTATGTTGTGTGACTGGACTTGTGTGATCCGAAATTATGCCAAACAGTTATCTTATTTCCATAATTCAAGCAATATTGTTACTATAGTCAATCAGTTACAAGGTTTCCAAACTTATCCTATCAATCAACAGTTTCTTTTTCAAGCAATCATCGATCAAACGGCTTTGTAACATGTAATTCCACAAACCCTAATCATCATTTATTCATAACATGAACAAGCATCACAACATTTAGTCGAATTAATTCTAGCATCCTGAACTAATCCTAGTATGAATTCTGATTAACACAACCAAATCCATATTCATATGCAAGCTGATTTCATGAGTATAATAACCAAACCATTCGGATTTCGAATAAAATACATGTATAGCCGATTACCTTTACTCAAGCCTAAACACATATCATTCACAAGAACATCACACACAGTTCCTAGCCTATCATCGCATGTGCAATTCTAATCGGTTTAACCTAAGCATATCATAACATCATTCATCAGGAAAGCATAAGCAAACACTAACCGATTGAAGGTGGGTGAACCGATCAACAACGAGAAGTCTTCGAGGTGCTAGAACCGGCTGATGTGAGTTCGTGAGAGCGAGAGAGAAAGAACTAGGGTTTCTTGTGTGTGTAAGGTATTTTGTAACAAAATGAGAAAAACAAGTCCCTAAGGGTGTTTGTACGCATAAGAGGAATGGGCCGGCCCTTGCTTGGGCTGCCCTTAAACCGTGTGCGAGCAATGTGGCCCAACTTGGGCTTGTGCGATTGTTGTGTGTGTTGTGCGATCGGGTTATGGTGTGTGGTTCGGGTTCATTCAAACATGTATAATGCACATCACCTATAGCATAATCACATAATCATTTAATTAATAAAATTCTCATAAACACGTATCGTTACACAAAGTAGGTCTAAAGTTCGAGTTGTCACACTTATCCTAAGTGCTTTTGACCCGTTATGACTCGTTTAGGTAGCTTATGCTACTTTAACGCGTCGTTTGCGTAAAACGCGTTCGGAATGCTTAACTAGTCCTAAGACAAGCAAGTTATGCCTTATCATGCTTAATATTGTTGCTAAATCAGTTTATATGTCAAAAATTATGTTACATAGGCTTAAAATGAATTTTGGCGCAAAAAGGCATTTTGGAAATTTACCTAAGGCATAAGAACTACTTATCATACAACTACTTAAACGTCGTGACCATAAGGTATAACCTCGGAAGGTTATTCCCTATACAATTATGGTCACCTAAAATGTTTGGTTGGATCCAAATGATCGACCAAATGGGTCGGGTTCGTAAGCATAAGCGATTGATTAGGTCGCTTACCTTTACGACCCTAAACAAGCACAAATCTAAAAGCGACGAGCTAAACATGCTAGAACATGTTTAGTAATGTTAGAAAACAGGTTTGGTATTTAAAACAAACGGTTTTAATACCCTAGAGTAGTTTGGTTACAAAATACGTGAGAAAACGCATTTTGGCCGAAACTTCGACTCGTCACTGAGCCTAGATAACGTAGTAATCAGTAGGTATAGTTACTAGGAACTATAACCATCGTGATTACGCTCACGTTATGAAGTTCGAACGAACTTCGCATTGACCATAAACTGGTCAATGCAGAAAGTCAAACAAAGTTTGACTTTCGAACTCGAAAAGTAATAAAAGAACGAAGGAATACTTACAAAGGGTCCCCGCAAGATTGAACTTCCGAGTATTCTCAGGTATGAAGTGCTAAAACACCCCAACTTAGAGAACAAACTCAGAATTCAAGTGTGGGAAATGAGTGAAAAGAGTGGGGGTATATATAGGTGAAGCACTACCGTTAGCATCGTTTCTTGGAGAAGAGGGCACGATCTAGGCCGTACATTTGTCAAATCCTGATTTGGTACCTTGATGGGCACACAAACCAGCCCATAGGAACCCCAAAACCATGTGCACAAGTGGGTAAAAGCTGGATCTAGCTGGAAAACACTTTCTGCTGTTCTGGGGGTTGCTTACGGACCGTAAGCATGTCCATACGGTCCGTAAGGACCCTGCAGACCAGCTAACTTTTAGTTTTGGCAGATTTGGTCCCTGTGCGCGTATGGACATGTTTTGGCACTTCTAAAACCCGTCAAACCCATTTTTAAGCTCTAAAATGAAGTTAAAGTATAGGGGACTTGAATTATGCTCAAAAATATGCCAAATGTTAGTTCGTTTGGCCGTACGATTGCGTTGTTCGGTTAATTACGACGGAAGTCGTAATGGACGCAAAAATGGTCCAAATTGCGCGACGAATGGATTTTTGACAAGCCAAACACTAAAACATAATATTTTAATGCTTACATAAATTTTTCGGATGTCCGGATGTATTCAGAACGTAAGTTATGCGCGAAAATGCAAACTTATGCACTTTTTGACACTTTTAGTCCCTGAATGACCCAAAAGTTTATTTTAGCACACCGAACCCCTCAAAGCCTATTTCTAAGCTATGTAAAGGATATTTAAGGTGTGTTTAACTTATGATCATGTTCCGGAATGTTCGTTACAGTTCAAATCGGCATACTTTCGCAGTTTGTCAATTTTAGTCCCTGTAAGCGAATTAACTAGATTTTGCCATACCAAAGCCTTCGAAACTTATTTCTAAGTTATGTAAAGGTTATTTAAGGTATGTTAAGCATAAATTGATGTTCCGGAGTATTCGTCGTGTTTAACTGATTACGTTTTTCGCACCAGTTTGCGTATAATTCTCCAGAAAGCGATATAGAGTTTGAAATCGAATAAAAGTCAAAACATGAAAAACATCAAACATAAACAAACAAACATAGGGATCATATAACTTTATTTCATTGATAACTGAACTGTTTACAATGATTACAAGCACAGATGTCACAGTCTCCCCTACTTGTGGAAATTTCATCCCGAAATTTGTTTAGAGGAAACTCGTGAGAATAGATGTGGATATTTCGCCTTCATTTGATCTTCACGTTCCCAAGTAAACTCAGGTCCATGTTTAGATTCCCAGCGAACTTTAACCAACGGAATGCGCTTGCGTTTAAGCCATTTGACTTCACGATCCATAATTTCCACAGGTTTCTCAACAAAATGTAGTGTTTTATCAACACGGATCTCGTCAAGTGGTATGTGGAGGTTCTCATCAGCTAAACACTTTTTGAGATTGGATACGTGGAAAGTTGGATGAACATTTCCAAGTTCGGGAGGTAATGCAAGTCTGTAAGCTACCTTCCCGATTCTTTCGACGATCTTGAATGGTCCAACGTATCTAGGTGCAAGTTTTCCTTTCTTTCCAAATCTGATCACACCTTTCCAAGGTGAGACCTTAAGTAATACACGATCACCGACTTGGAATTCTAAGGGCTTGCGTCGTTGGTCCGCGTAACTCTTTTGACGGCTTCGAGCTGCCTGTAAGTTATCACGAACCTTCTTAACCTTGTCAGTTGTCTTTAGAATGAGGTCAGGTCCAGTAAGCTGAGCCTCACCTATTTCATTCCAGCAGACCGGTGAACGACATTTTCGACCATAGAGAGCCTCGAAAGGAGCCATGTTGATGCTGGAGTGGTAACTATTGTTGTAGGAGAATTCAATCAATGGAAGATGTGAATCCCAACTACCACCAAAATCGATCACATAAGCTCTAAGCATATCCTCCAAAGTCTGGATTGTTCTTTCAGTTTGGCCATCTGTTTGTGGATGATAAGCTGTGCTCAGATTGAGTTGGGTCCCCATAGCAGATTGCATGGTTCTCCAAAATCGAGAAGAGAAGCGAGCATCTCTATCAGAAATAATGTTCAAAGGAACACCATGTCGAGATACAATTTCATCCACATAGATTTTAGCCAGATCTTCAGCAGATAGATTCTCACGGATTGGCAAGAAATGCGCTGACTTAGTAAGACGATCAACAACTACCCAAATGGCATCGTGACCTTTCTTAGTGCGCGGGAGTTTGGTAATGAGATCCATAGCAATGTTTTCCCATTTCCAAACTGGGATCTCAGGTTGCTCCAAAAGACCATAAGGATGTTGGTGTTCAGCCTTAACCTTGAGACACGTAAGGCATTTGGAAACGTACAAGGCAATGTCTTTCTTCATACCAGGCCACCAATACTGAGTACGAAGATCCTTATACATTTTATCTGAGCCAGGATGAATAGAATAACGAGACTTATGGGCCTCATCCATAAGCAAAGTGCGAAGATCATCTTGGCTTGGGACCCACAAACGGTCCATGAAATAATACGATCCATCTTCCTTTAGCACGAGGTCAGGCTTAATGTGATAGGGTAATTCCTTACCCATCAAGTCTTGTGAAACACAAGCCTGTTGAGCCTGAGTAATGCGTGCTTGGATATCAGATCGAGCTTGAATAGCAGATTGAACACGAACACAATGAAGCATAGTATGTTCCTTACGACTCAATGCATCAGCCACAACATTCGCTTTACCAGGATGGTAGCGAATTTCGCAATCATAGTTGTTTAGGAGTTCGACCCAACGTCTTTGCCTCATGTTGAGTTCTTTCTGGTTGAAGATATGCTGGAGACTTTTGTGGTCAGTGAAAACCACACATTTTGTGCCATACAAATAGTGTCTCCAGATTTTGAGAGTGAAGACAACTGCACCCAACTCAAGATCATGAGTGGTGTAGTTTCTCTCATGTACCTTCAATTGCCTTGATGCGTAGGCTATGACTTTGTTCCTTTGCATCAGAACACAGCCAAGACCCAATTTCGATGCATCACAGTAAACAACAAAATCATCATTGCCCTCAGGCAAAGTCAGAATAGGTGCATCACAAAGCTTCTGCTTCAAGGTCTGAAATGCTTCTTCTTGCTTAAAACCCCATTCAAAGGGTTTATTCTTCTGAGTTAGAGCAGTTAGAGGAACTGCAATCTTTGAGAAGTTCTCGATGAAGCGGCGGTAATAACCCGCAAGACCAAGAAAAGAACGAACCTCAGTAGAAGTAGTAGGTGTATCCCAATCCTTAATCACACTGATCTGGGAGGGATCTACATGAATACCTTGTTCGTTGACAATATGTCCTAAAAATTGAACTTCCTTAAGCCAAAATTCACACTTGGAGAACTTGGCAAAAAGTTGCTCTTTCTTTAGGAGTTCCAGAGTAAGACGAAGATGGCGCTCGTGATCAGCTCGCGTCTTAGAGTAAATCAAGATGTCATCAATGAAAACGATGATGAACTTATCCAAATAAGGCTTGCAGACCCTATTCATTAAGTCCATGAAAACAGCAGGAGCATTGGTCAAACCGAATGGCATGACTGTGAACTCATAATGCCCATATCGAGTGCGGAATGCTGTTTTGGGAATATCCTCTTCATGCACACGAAGTTGATGATACCCAGAACGAAGATCGACCTTTGAAAAGTAAGTAGCACCCTGTAACTGGTCAAAGAGATCATCAATGCGAGGTAGGGGATATCGATTCTTGATGGTAAGCTTATTCAGCTCACGATAATCGATACACATTCTGAAGGATCCATCCTTCTTCTTGACAAAAAGAACGGGAGCACCCCAAGGTGAAAAGCTAGGACGGATAAAACCTTTGTCAGAAAGCTCCTGAAGCTGCTTAGACAACTCTTGCATCTCAGACGGTGCAAGACGATATGGAGCTCTGGCAATAGGATTTGCACCAGGTACAAGATCAATATGGAACTCGACTTGGCGTGCTGGGGGTAGACCAGGTAACTCTTCAGGAAACAGCTCCGGATAATCCCGAACAACAGGGATATCTTGCATAGACTTACCTTGGTCTTTATCTGCTGTAACATGTGCCAAGAAGGCCACATAGTTCTTTCGCAGATACTTCCGAGCTTGAAAACAAGACATAAGCTTGAGGCTACTAGCAGGTTTCTCACCACGAACCTGTAGTATCTCACCTGACGAAAGCGGCACACGAACGATCTTCTCAAAGCAAACTACCTTTGCGCGATTCTTGGCTAACCAATCCATACCCACAATAATGTCGAAGCTTCCAAGTTGCATAGGCGTGAGGTCAATAGGAAAAAGATGGTCGTTAAGGTTCAACTGGCAGTTGCGAAAAACAGAATCAAGAACAATGGGTTCACCACTCGCAACTTCTACTGTCAAAGGCTTACCTAGTTTCGTTCTAGACACGCGAAGCAAGGGCTCAAAAGATAACGACACAAAACTCTTATCGGCCCCTGAATCAAAAAGAACAGACGCAGGTTGATTATTAACAAAGAACGTACCATTTACCACTTCGTTGTCTGCTTGCGCCTCAACAGCATTCATGTTAAAAGCTCGTCCACAAGCCTGAGCTTGAACCGGGTTTGCATTTATCAACCTTGGACATTGGTTACGGTAGTGGGTCAGATCCCCACAGTTGTAACAAGAGCCTGGTGGGAAGTGAGGTCGTGCTGCTTGACCTTGTTGCTGAGCAAGAGGCTGAGCAACCTGTTGAGCCGGGTTCTGAGCTGCCCGATTCTGATTGACAGGAATGCGGCATGTAGCAGCAAGATGACCAGGTCTTCCGCAGTTGGTGCATTGACGGCACTGGTGGTGTGGTTGATGATGTCCGTTACACTTATTGCAGAAAGGTGCATTGCCAAAGTATGGTTTCTTGGCAAGAGGTTGCGCAGGCTGATTTTGAGCAGCTTGAGCCTGAGTAGTAACGGCATAGTTCTGGAAGCCTTCTGCTTCCTTGAACCCTTCGAAGAACCCGCATCACTCCCCTTCTTGCTTTTACCTTTCTTGCTATCCTTCTTGTCAGAATCCTGCTTCTTACCCTTCTTGTCACCCTTTCTATGCAACTTACCCTTTCGTATCTGCGACTCAGTCAGTGTTGCAGATAGTTCGATTGCCTGACGAATAGTGGTAGGTTTACTACCAGTAACTATGTCTTGCACAGAGTCAGGTAGACCATCGATGTATCTCTCGATAGCCTTATCAAGTGGGGTAACCATTGTTGGGCATAACAAACTCAGCTCTTCGTACCTATCAGTATACGCCCGGTGCTCACCACTTACTTGTTTCAGATCATCAAACTCCCTTTCCAATGCTCGTAGTTCATGACGAGGACAAAACTCACTCATCATGAGAGTCCTCAACTCAGCCCATGTTTGTGCTAAAGCAACTTCAGCACCACGATCTCTCATGACCCCGTTCCACCATGTCAACGCCCTCTTCTGAAAAACACTAGAAGCAAACTCGACCTTGCGATTATCAGGACACTGAACATGACGAAAAGTATTCTCAATGCTCTCAAACCATTGAAGGAGCCCAGTTGCCCCCTCAGTACCACTGAACTTGAGTGGTTTAGCCGAATTGAAGCTCTTGAAGTTACAAGGAGCATTGTTGTTGGCTTGGTTAAACCGAGCAATAAGATTCGGGAATGCAGCAGCCATATGCTGTGCGATGATTTCTGCCAGTTCGGCATTGGGTAGCTGATTTTCGCGTCGAGGAGGCATGCTAAAAAGAGGAAAACATGAGAGGAAACGAGTGAGATGATTAGATGAAAAGAACGAGATGAAACAAAATCAACAAAGCAAGGATGGTGGTCATTCGTCAGCATCACAAAGCAAACAAATGACACACGGTGACTAATCAAAGTAAATGGGTCCATAAATAATGCTTTGCGAAGACATGCTCGCCTATAAGTGAACACTCACCCCAGGAGTTCCCAGGTAAGAGTGACTGGTCCGATTATGTGGATTTGTACGAACACTCTAGCCTTAGACAGAAAACCCAGGGTACAGGCATTCACTCTTCCAGTTTGCACGTGTTCACACTATTTAGAACCCAAAACTTTGACGAGATTTTGAAAACTTGGAAGGCACAAGGCCAAAAATCAAACTGGAAGGGTTCAAAATCATATAATAAATCATTTGAAAACAGAGGATTGTTTTTCAAAAATCGTTTTAGAAAACTGGGTTCTTGTTTTGGTGATCACCTAAGGATAGGTGAAGTGCATGTTTTAAAATCTAAACACAAGACAACTTGTGTTGGGGTCCTAGAAAGGTTATAGTCTAGGTCAAAGCATTACTAATAACCTAATTCCCTATAACCATTGGCTCTGATACCAACTCTTCTGTCACACCCCGACCACGTAAAACATCAAATCGTGGCGGAAACGTCGGGGAGTGTTGTAACAGAATTATTGTTCCACAACCAAGGTAATTAAAATAATATTTTATTCATCACCCAAGGGTGGAATACATTGTTTCAAACGAGAACCCACAAGTTACATTGTCTTAAAATAAAAAGAAACAAAGTACATAACGTAATTAATACTAAGTCTAGCTCTGTTTTATGTCACTAAGGCCCAAGTCCACCCTAGCGTGTCACGATCGTCCTATGCATTAGCTCCTGAAACACATGTGAAAATAGGTACGTCGGCATAAAAATGCCTGTGAGTAACATAGGTACTATGAAAATAGGATTCATGACTTAGGTTTAAGAAAATGTTTAATGAAAACTTGTCATGAATCTAGTTTAAGTGTTTGCTTATGAAATGTTTGAAAAGCGATAACAAATCAGTTAATATGTATGTATAAAAGAATGTTGTATGGTTAAAAGAATAACCAAGTAAAAAGAAGTTGTATGAAATAAATTGTTTTGTAAAACAAAGTCTTGTGAAAAAGATATTATTTGTGTAAAATGTATAAGTCCAAAATTGAATGATTTAAATAACGGTATGTCATGTAATACAATACAAGCACTTATATATAGGAAGTACCAGCGGCGTATCCACCATGCTTGTAGCATACTACACACATATCGTTACTTAAGTCACTTAAACAAACCACCAAAGTATTCATGTTCAAACCAATCATCAAATGTTCTTGTCTAAACCATTGTCAATGTTTAAAACCCAAAATGTAGTCATGTAGTTAAGTGTAAACAAAAGTTATGTATGGTAAGTAACAAAATGAGAATACTTAACCATAAGTAAAAAGGAATAAAACAAAGTATTTTGAATAAATCAAAAAGTTATGTTTTGCGAAGTAAAAGCTTGTTTTATTGATACAAACATTTATGTGGTAAGTTAACGCATTACATTCAAGCCTTGAGACAGCAGGATAACCTTAGAGTAAAGGTTATCAAAGTAAAATGTTTTCGGATTCAGTCATTCCTTTCATCCAAACCAACCCAGGATGTCAGGAACGGGATTTGTCAAGTCCTATGGTACCATTACTTACTACCGAGCGGCGTAGCTAATGTTAATGAATGTAGTAAAGAACCGTTTATGCAAACCAAATGTCATACCAAATGTAAACAAGTTATGTGAAAAAACAATGTACTAAGTATGCTAAGTAAACATACAAAGCAGAAAAGTCATGTAAAACAATGTGCTAATATGTCATGTAAACATATATAGCAAAGTAATGTAATGTAAATCAATGTGCTAGCATGTTAAGTAAACATACATAGCAAAACATAATGAAATCATGTACTAATAGTGTACTAATGAACATAGCAAGTATAAATTGTGAAAACATGGAAAGCATGAAAGTAACAAGTAGGCACATGTGTTTCACCCCAAAATGTTTGAAAAACAGTAAAAGAGGGGTCTATGTACTCACTTGAGATTGCTTAGAAGTCGTAGGATAACCACCAAGCAATGCTAGAAGATCACGGAATCAAACGGCACCTATATAGGTATCTACATTAATAAACGGACCTATCGGAGGATCGGGTAGTACGAGGGTTCGTAAACCAAATAAGTATGGGAACTTATGTAATATGGTTTGACAAAGCCTACATACTAAAACGAAACTTATCCTAAGTGCTTTTGACCCGTTATGACTCGTTTAGGTAGCTTATGCTACTTTAACGCGTCGTTTGCGTAAAACGCGTTCGGAATGCTTAACTAGTCCTAAGACAAGCAAGTTATGCCTTATCATGCTTAATATTGTTGCTAAATCAGTTTATATGTCAAAAATTATGTTACATAGGCTTAAAATGAATTTTGGCGCAAAAAGGCATTTTGGAAATTTACCTAAGGCATAAGAACTACTTATCATACAACTACTTAAACGTCGTGACCATAAGGTATAACCTCGGAAGGTTATTCCCTATACAATTATGGTCACCTAAAATGTTTGGTTGGATCCAAATGATCGACCAAATGGGTCGGGTTCGTAAGCATAAACGATTGATTAGATCGCTTACCTTTACGACCCTAAACAAGCACAAATCTAAAAGCGACGCGCTAAACATGCTAGAACATGTTTAGTAATGTTAGAAAACAGGTTTGGTATTTAAAACAAACGGTTTTAATACCCTAGAGTAGTTTGGTTACAAAATACGCGAGAAAACGCATTTTGGCCGAAACTTCGACTCGTCACTGAGCCTAGATAACGTGGTAATCAGTAGGTATAGTTACTAGGAACTATAACCATCGTGATTACGCTCACGTTATGAAGTTCGAACGAACTTCGCATTGACCATAAACTGGTCAATGCAGAAAGTCAAACAAAGTTTGACTTTCGAACTCGAAAAGTAATAAAAGAACGAAGGAATACTTACAAAGGGTCCCCGCAAGATTGAACTTCCGAGTATTCTCAGGTATGAAGTGCTAAAACACCCCAACTTAGAGAACAAACTCAGAATTCAAGTGTGGGAAATGAGTGAAAAGAGTGGGGGTATATATAGGTGAAGCACTACCGTTAGGATCGTTTCTTGGAGAAGAGGGCACGATCTAGGCCATACATTTGTCAAATCCTGATTTGGTACCTTGATGGGCACACAACCCAGCCCATAGGAACCCCAAAACCATGTGCACAAGTGGGTAAAAGCTGGATCTAGCTGGAAAACACTTTCTGCTGTTCTGGGGGTTGCTTACGGACCGTAAGCATGTCCATACGGTCCGTAAAGACCCTGCAGACCAGCTAACTTTCAGTTTTGGTAGATTTGGTCCCTGTGCGCGTATGGACGTGTTTTGGCACTTCTAAAACCCGTCAAACCCATTTTTAAGCTCTAAAATGAAGTTAAAGTATAGGGGACTTGAAATATGCTCAAAAATATGCCAAATGTTAGTTCGTTTGGCCGTACGATTGCGTTGTTCGGTTAATTACGACGGAAGTCGTAATGGACGCAAAAATGGTCCAAATTGCGCGACGAATGGATTTTTGACAAGCAAACACTAAAACATAATATTTTAATGCTTACATAAATTTTTTGGATGTCCGGATGTATTCAGAACGTAAGTTATGCGCGAAAATGCAAACTTATGCACTTTTTGACACTTTTAGTCCCTGAATGACCCAAAAGTTTATTTTAGCACACCGAACCCGTCAAAGCCTATTTCTAAGCTATGTAAAGGATATTTAAGGTGTGTTTAACTTATGATCATGTTCCGGAATGTTCGTTACAGTTCAAATCGGCATACTTTCGTAGTTTGTCAATTTTAGTCCCTGTAAGCGAATTAACTAGATTTTGCCATACCAAAGCCTTCGAAACTTATTTATAAGTTATGTAAAGGTTATTTAAGGTATGTTAAGCATAAATTGATGTTCCGGAGTATTTGTCGTATTTCTGATTACGTTTTTCGCACCAGTTTGCGTATAATTCTCTAGAAAGCGATATAGAGTTTGAAATCGAATAAAAGTCAAAACATGAAAAACATCAAACATAAACAAACAAACATAGGGATCAAATAACTTTATTTCATTGATAACTGAACTGTTTACAATGATTACAAGCACAGATGTCACAGCAATCTGATCGGATGACAATCCGATCAGACGAACATCCGATCCATATCACTATCTTGCTTGAAGGATTATTGAAGGTTTATATGCTTTCAATCGGATGGCAATCCGATCGGATGACCATCCGATCCATATCACTATGGGATGTTTGAAAGATCAAGTTGTTTTCAACAAACGACAATCCGATCGGATGGCAATCTGATCGGATGACCATCCGCCACATGCCATTTGACCAGATGATCAAATGCCTAAAAAAAAATAGGCATTTTTTGATCGCAACGACGAGGAGAGTCTCCAGAAAAAATTTGGTGATTGATAATTTTTTCGGGTTTTTAACTACCAAGCTGGGTTGTTCGGGGACACCTTCTGGGGCTTCAGTGAACATATTTGATAATGCTTTCAATCGGATGGCAATCCGATCGGATGACCATTTGATCCATATCACTATAGGGTGTTTGAAAGATCAAGTTTTTTTCAACGAACGACAATTCGATCGGATGGCAATCCGATCGGATGACCATCCGATCCACAAACACTTTGTCCATTTTATCCTTTGATCGAATGACAATCCGATTGGATGACCATTCATCACATGCCATTCGACCAGATGATCAAATGCCTAAAAAGAGGCATTTTTTGATCGCAACGATGAGGAGAGTCTCTAGAAAAAATTTAGTGATTGACAATTTTTTTTGGGTTTTTAACGACCAAGCTGGGTTGTTCGGGGACACCGTCTGGGGCTTCAGTGAACATATTTGATGATGCGATCACGGATTGTGAAAGTTAGTGGGGTAGTCAGGATACCAGTGCTGAATTGTCATATTCTGAGTTATCTGACTGTTTATGGGCCAAAACGTAATATCCGCAAAACGAAAAACTGACAAATGTGGCGAATATTGTGATATTCTGATTTGGTCAAGTTTTTCAGAGAAGAGAACTGAAAACTGAATTCAGTTTGAGGGGGAATTCAGTGATAGAGACGTTAGAATTTGCAAAAATGGGGGGGGAATAAAAATTTCAATGTCGTATGTTGAAATTCCGGCATTTTTGAAATTCGTGACACTACAACAGTATTCGGGTAGTTTCGACTTCAGATTGTCAGGGGGAATGTGAATCTGATCGTGGGTCTAAGCTTCCGGATCGAGATGATCCCAGGTGTTGATATCTGTCGTGGACGAATGCTTCAAAGATCTGAGAGTGATCGTGGGTGAAAGCTTCCGAGATCTAGATTATCCGAGGAGATGAATCTGATTGTGGACGAATGCTTCGGAGATCGGATACATTACCAGATGATTTGTTTTTCCGATGAAGATTTGCTAATTGTGGAGAATACCGTTTACACGGATCTGTCATTCTTAGGGTGCGTTAACGTGGATCACCGTAAACGGGATATCAGATCTTTAGGGGGAATCACGGATTTGAAGTTAACCAGTGGGGTATTTGAAGTTCCTATCAATTGCCGGTTGAGTTTTTGTACATTCTTAGATCGAGCAGGCGGAATGCAAAGATCGTGGTGCTAACTTGTGATATAAAAAACTGAGCTCGGATGCGGTTAAAGTTGAAACAGAGGATGCTGCATTGATTAGTTTCAAGTTGGTGATTGTTCGTGAAGGTTGCAGTTTAGCAAATCAGAGGAGAGTCGTAAACTGTGGAAAAGACCTGAAGATTTACTCCAGGGGGAATTCGAGCTTCACTTTGGCAAAAGCGAACCCGAATCATCAATCGAGGGGGAATTTGGATAGTCAGATTTCAAGATACATGATTGAAGTTGCAGAAAAGTTGAAGATTACAGAATATTCAAACACGGCTCAAGGTTCTTAAAATTTTAAAGACGATTCGACAGTGACAACCGAGGGGGAATCTATTGGTGCATATTTTGTACGTCTGCCACTGTGCGAATAGTTAGATAGATCGTGTGTTGAATATTGTATAGAATAGAGAAAGTTGGACAGGTTTTGATATTTTAAAGGTCCATCCTGATGGATGACCATCTGGTCGGATGGCAATCCGATCGGATGGCAATCCGATCGGATGGACATAGTTAGTGGTTGTCTATAAATAGGGACTTGGGGTTCCCATTTGGACATGCTTTTGGTTCCCTAAGAGGACATGCTGTCCAACTGGTCTCATGGTGCTGTAACGTTGAATAATCAATAGAGACCAGATTAAAAGTGACTGCTCGGTGTCGTATCTATCTTCTACTCCTTTCTTAGTCGTAATAAACGCACCGAACGCGTCGTTTCGGGACCGAAGCTCCGTCAAACTCACCGGATCCTGGTGTCAGCACACCTTGTCCTTCTACACGAAGAAACATAGGTGGGTGGGTATGGAGAGTTCATCAGAAGATTAAGATTCAGATTTTAAAACACATGAAAGTAAACATATGAAGAAAATAACCACCTAGCACACATAATACTTGTTCTTGACACTATGAAACTCAAAAGAGTTTAGATATTTTCATGGGTCAAATGCCCATTAGAATCGTGACAAGCATTATGGTCCTTAGATGATATAACCTACTATCTTGACAAATGACCACTAGTTCATCATCAAAAGTTTGATTATTTGGATAATATATAAGTATTATATAGTTGTACATTATGTCATATTAGGTCAAGCATGAGGTAGGAGGATGAATCCCCCATTTAGGAACCTCTTTGTATATCATATAAGTCATGTATGAAGTAGGAAGAATAAGTCTTCCATTTAGGTACCTCTTTGGTGTTCACCACTACATTTGTTATAAAATATCAAGGAGGGTCATGAACATACAATAAAGAATAAGTTAACTATAACTAATATAAGAAATCATCAAGTAATGTGTGGATTTTCAAGTAGGATAGCCCAAGCTAGTCCTATAATCACACAAACATCAAGCTTTGTGCTTGTACATTACTTGTGGGTTAAACCCTAACCAAAACAGAAAGTTTATGAGGTTTTAACCTCTGATTTTAAGCATCACAACCTTGTTTTGAAGCCCAACTAACCATAGAAGTGTTTGGAGCATAAGGACATAGGAATGTGTATGAGATAACTCAAGTTCAAGCTAGTTTAGTAAAGTTTGATCAAAATAGAAAATTTGGAGCCTTACTTGATGATGTTCCAACCTTGATTTTTCATGGAAAACCTGTTGGAAACATACCTAAGGTTGTTCCAAGCAAGTAGGAAGGAGAATAAAGGAAAAAGGTTAAGAAATGAGTGAGTTATGCTCACTTTTGTGAGATGATATGATTCTGATTTGCTTCTGGATTCAACTGCGTTTTTAGTGTGTTTGAGAGTGATTAGAGTGTGTTAGGAAAGTGAAAAATGCTTGGAGGAGGCTTGGGTTTTATAGGGGATGGATTAGGTTTGGGTTGGTGGCTTAATTAATGCAAGAAACACACTTAAAACAACAAAACACAACCAAACAATGACCAATCGTCGAGCTGTTTAGAGGCTGGTCACGGATCCAGGAGCCTCGCTGGCTACAAGCCACTTAGGTGGCTGGGTCGCGGGCTGCGACTCGGGGTGGTGGCTGGGCATAAGTTTTGGATATTGACACATTAGGTCCTTTATGTTTATACTTGGCAGTTTTAAGTGTTTCAAGGGTTATTTTTGGACATAAAAGGATAGTATAAGGGTAAAACAAGTATGACTAACATAAACCAAGTATGATGAAGTATAATTTAGCGTACGAAAGTCGTAAATAAGTATCATATATATCCAAATAACGTATGATTCGTAAGTTTCACGTATTTGCAAGTTTAACACATAGTTTCCAAGAATTTCGAATAATGTATCAATTGTTTCACGAAATTAAACATATGAACATGTATGAAGTATGTATAACATGATTTTAAATAAATATGAATTTTATTTATGATCCAAGTCTCGGATTTTACAATGATTACAACGAAAGAACGATTACAAGAACACAAGATTACCAAAAATAGAAATACAAGTGATGCTTTCTAATTATGGAAAGTACGAAGAAGCAGGGCGTTACATTAGATCTTATACCTTGGTGATGAAGCCATTAGAACAAAATCAAAGATCTGTGCTCCAAGACATAAAATACCTAGACACGAAACAAATCAAAATCAAAAAACACAAATACAATAAAACATGTTAGAATGATAGATGAATATCAAGTAAAAAGCAATTTAGATAAACACTAATTTCGTACCTTGGTAATGATGCCATTAGATTAGCCAGAAAGATATACGCTCGAAGATGATGAAACCCTAGATACGAAAGGATACAAATCAGACAATATACATCACAAAATCAACATAATGTTTAAGAAAAAGAACATCTACATGTTAATAGTAACAAATTTGGATCGTACCTTGTTATTGAAGATTTCGAGTGATACGAATTAGAAATCAAAGGAACGATGAAAACCAAACAGAAACAAATAAATCAAGATCAAGATTTAACAATAAACAAAAAAATTTACTTTATGAACATATACCTTGGATCTTGTATTGTTTGATTGGAAAAGTAGGGAGAAAACCCTAATCGCCGTTTGTTTGTATGATTGTGTGAGGAATATGAGAGGAAAAGTCGGGTTATGTCATTATATATGATACGAATTTGTGACCCATTTTATGAATATGGATAGTCCATAGCGATGCACCATAGGGAATGACGGAATGTGAAGAGTTTGGCTGGAAAAAATGCTTTGAAGCCCTAGATGGAGCACATGTGTCCTATAATTATGATTTTTATTAGGTAGGATAGATAATAAATATCTTTCATGTAAATTAAAAAATAGACATGTGTTAGTTTTAAATAATGTAAACCTTACTCGTTTTCAATTTTACATTCAACTAACATATATCGAGTAAACTTTTAAACCGTGTATTTAATTTTTTTGGACGGAATTGTGCATATAATTAGTTTTATATTAATGTGTATTTTATATCTCAGTGATCAACATAATAAATATAAAAACCGTATAAGTTCTAAAATAGTAAAATGTAAATGAACAAAAGAAAATACTGGTGTAACTAGTAGATTTTATGTTAAATAAGAAATTAATAAAAAGATGAAAATAAAAAAATAGATTTTATGTTAATTAAGAGATATAATAAAAGATGAAAATTAAAAAAATAAATAGATTTTGTAAAATTGATTTAAACTTAAATAAAATTAGGTGTTAGTACTCAAATGTGTTACATTGACAAAATTAAAAAAAAAATGGAAGGTATTTAAGTCATTATATTGATAAAATTAACTAATTTTGGTGTTAGTACCCAAAGGTGTTACAAAATTGAAACCATAAAACCTAAACCTGTTAAAAAAAAGTTAATACCCAAAGGTAAAACTAGCTATAAACCAAAAGGTCCATCTGTGTAATTAACTCTTTTTTGTAATCTAGAGGTTTTTATATCTTTCTTTTTTCTTTTTTGTAAGGAATTGTTTTCGAAACAAGTATTTATGAAAACCAATTTCTTGCGTTACGCGGCGGAAATTTGGTCTACGTCGTTTAGGCTTGTTATGGTACCGACCGTCGTTATAGCAACTTATCAAAAACCATAGAAAGAAATAGCGCTATGTAATATTAATATCAATAACGATGTTGTTTGGTCAAAGTCGTCTCCGTACGCAGATCACATGCACTCGTATAACCTACAATACAAAAAAAAACATTTTATCAAATTAAACGAATTATATGTGCTACGTTAGACATGATTGAATATAAAAAAGATGGTAGCAACTAATTAGAATTATAAAGATTATCAACAAATTTAAAACAGAATACTCTTATGAAAAAAATTAAAATATATGAGAGATAAAATAAACATTAAACTAAAATCATAAATTAATTTAGAAATAATAATGATGTCCTAAACAATCTTAAGAAAATTTCACACTTCCATCTACTTTTTCTCTCTTCAACCTTTTTAAACGGCAAACCACCATATATATATATATATATATATATATATATATATATATAGGTACGGGATCAGGAGAAAACACCCTAAAGTGTGAGAACGGATCCTGGCCTAACACGTGGCACGCGACATAGTGAAGGGCGGATGGGCTTTTTGTCCTTTTATATTCCTTTTTTAAACGCGTATCACAACACCACTCCATTTTTTGGTGTTTAACAAATACACGGCGTTTTTATTGTTTTTTAGATTAGGAGCATAGTAAATTTTTGGCGTTATATGCGCGCGCTCAAATTAAATAAAATCATTTAGTAATTACAAGTTATCTACCTCCATGCCATTTCCCAAATTCATTAGGCGTTTTTGTAGATTTCAACAGTTTATATAGGTTATCAAGGTAAATTTCTTGGCGTTCATGCCGTTTTTAAATTCATTAGAAATTTAAAAGAATACAGCTAAGACGAAATCAAACAAAATCTAATAGTCTTCTGTAGATGGTATTACATCTGAGATGTAACCATCGCTTTGTTCATCACTCTTCTCAGACTCATCATCATCTTCTTCATTGGCGTATAACGCCATAATCTCGTCTCTTTTTTGTTCATCGCTTTATCTAGCATTGTTCGAAGGTGCTAAATCACAGAGCTGTTCGATAAGATGTAGTCTATCTGCGTCCAGCTGTTCGATAAGTGAATAATACCTCCTGTATTGAAAGCTCACCCTCACTGTTCTTGCTTGTTCATCCAGAATCAGTAATTTTCTTGATGTGAATAATCCCTCCCGCGTTTTTGGCGGTAAAAAACATCAGTAATTTTCTTGATGTGTATTTTTTATCAATTGTTGTGCTATGTAGGATGCAGCCCTATAATGTGATAGGCAATTATGGCGTTTTGAAAAGATAAATAAATTCAATTTCCCATGTAGTGGCTTTTATATAATAAATGTTTAGCAATAATATTCTTGTCTCTTCATTTTACTGTTTGCAGTTACTGTTTCGTTCAGTTTCATATGTCAATTAGTGTTATTTTCTAATAATACATTGTTTGGCATTTTTTGGCATTTTATATAGCAACAACGTGCTTTGCTAGCATCCATTCTCACAGTTTTCATACTATCAGACGACGTTTTGGTGTTTGTAGTTTTGGCGTTTTATACTCAATTTTTTTATTACTAGAGAATTAGATAATAAACAACAGAGAATTAGATAACAAACAATAAAAATTGAAAAAAAAATAAAAAATGCTAATTTAATTTCTCATCCAAATCTTCACTGTCATCAGCCTCTTCTTCTTGAACCTTTTTGGCTTTTTGAACCTTTTTGAATACCTTAGGTAAATGTGACACCTGTGCCTCTGCGACCATCAAACAAAAACCAAATCAATGAAATATTGGGTTTCATACTTGGGATTTGTGTAAACATGTGTATCGTTTGCACATGTCAATTCTTGTTCGATTTCGGGCCTTAAATCGCTTTCTCGAAGGTTATACGCGATCTGATGCGTAAATATAACCAGTTTAATGCAACAAACACTCCGGAATAGTGACATAGGCTTAACATACCTTAAATAACCTTTACTTAACTTAGAAATAAGTTTTGGATGGTTTGGTATGCCGAAATCAAGTTTGTTCGCTTACAGGGACTAAAATTGACAAACTGCGAAAGTATGCCGATTTGAACTGTAACGAACAATCCAGAACTTGATCATAAGTTAAATATGCCTTAAATATCCTTTACATAGCTTACAAATAGGCTTTGAAGTGTTTTTGTGCGCAAAAATAAACTTTATGTTCATTCAGGGACTAAAAGCGTCAAAAAGTGCATAAGTTTGCATTTTCGCGCATATCTTACGTTCTGAATACATCCGGACATCCAAAAATTTATGTAAGAATTAAAATATTTCATTTTAGTGTTTGGCATAAGAAAATTCCATTCGTCGCTTGATTTGGATCGTTTTTGCGTTCGTTACGACTTCCGTCGTAATTAACCGAACAACGCAACCGTACGACCAAACGAACCGACATCCGACATATTTTTGAACATGTTTTCAGTTCCCTATACTTTAACTTCATTTTAGAGCCTTGAAATGAGGTTAACGGGGCTTAAACGTGTCAAAAATGAGCCGAAATGCAAGATTCTGAAGTTCAGGGACCAAAATTGACATTCTGCCATAGTTATCTTAGGAAGGGACCAAAATGAAAAATTTAAATTCCAGCTTGTTCCAGTTGTTCCCCTCAATTGCGAATGGTTTTAATGAAACTATGGGCTCCCATGGTTTCACAAAACCATGGGCACATGTGTACGGATGAGATCGAAGCTCGTTTTACGATGAACGATCCTAACGGTTCTAGATTTCCTATATATACCCACCTCCTTTCACTTGCAAAACCCACAATGATCTGATTTTGGCTTTCTAAGTTGAGTTTATGCTTCATACCTGAGAGTAAATCAAATCATAGCTTACGGGGACCTTTTGTAAGTATTCTTTCGTTCTTTTCATTCATTTTTATCGTTAAAGTCAAACTGCGTTTGACTTTCTGCTTTGACCAGTTTATGGTCAATGCGAAGTTCGTTTAAACTTCATAACGTGAGCGTAATCACGATGGTTATGGTCCCTAGTGACTATACCTACTGATTACCACGTTATCTAGGCTCAGTGACGAGTCGTAGTTTCGGCCAAAATGCGTTTTCTCGCGTATTTTGTAACCAAGCTACTTATAGGTATCAAAACCGTTTGTTTTGATACCAAACCTGTTTTCCAACTTAACTAAACATGTTTTAGCATGTTTAGCTCGTCACTTTTTAGTTTAGTGCTTGTGTAGAGTCGTAAGTCAAGGGGACTAAACACCCGCTTAGACTTTCGAACACGACCCGTTTGGTCGATCATTAGGATCCAACCAAACATGTTTAGTGACCATAGTAGCATAGGGAATAACCTTCCGAGGTTATACCTTATGGTCACCTAGGTTTAATTAATCGTATGATAGGTAGTTTATATGCCTTAGGAAAATTACCAAAATACCCTTTTTGTGCATAAATTCATTTTAAGCATATGTAACCTAAATTATGAGATCTAAACTGATTAGACAATAATATTAGACATGTTAAGGCATATATTACTTGTCATAGGACTAGTTAGGCGTTCCGAACGCGTTTTACGCGAACGACGCGTTAAAGTAGCGTAAGCTACCTAAACGGGTCATATCGGGTCGTAAGCACTTAGGTTAGGTTTCATTTTAGTATGTAGGCTTTGTTAGACCATATCATATGAGTTCCAATACTCATTTGGTTTACAAAACCTCATACTATCCAATCTTCCGAGTTAGGTCTGGTTATTAATGTAGTTACCTATATTAGGTGCCGTTTGATTTCCGTGATCCCTCTAGCTTTGCTTGGTTGTTGTTCAAGACTTCTAAGCACCCTCAAGTGAGTACATAGACCCCTCTTTTACTGTTTTTCAAACGTTTTGGGGTGAAACACATGTGCCTACTTGTTACTTTCATGTTTTCCATGTTTTCATATCATATACTTGCTATGTTCATTAGTACACTATTAGTACATGATTTCATTATGTTTTTATGCTATCTATGTCCATTGTGTGCATACTTAGTACATTGTTTTACATTACATTTTACTGCATATGCTCATCCAGCATATGGACACATTGAATTACATTTTGAACCATTGTAACTATTTGACTATGTGAACCGTTGTAACCATTTGATTATGTGAACCGTTTGTAACCATTGAATTATGTGAACCGTTTGTAACTGTTGAACCGTGTGAACCATTTGTATCTGTTGATTGACATGAACCGTTTGAAATCTGTTTGAACCGTTGGGTTAGGGAAGTGATTAGGTAACGGGGTGGGTGTAATGTGCTAAAAGCATGGTGGATACGCCGCTGGTACTTCCTATATATAAGTGCTTTTAACACATTATATATCGTTGCGTTATCTGGATCACTTGGGCAAGGTTATCAAAAACAAAGTTATACTACAAGGTTTTTCTAACAATATATATATACTATTCGAGTTTTTATTTCAAAAATGATTTTCAATCTGGGTTTAATTAAACAAATGTTTTTGGAGTTAAGAAGCATGGTTACGAGATTTTATAAATTATAATCAACTTGATTTGAGTTGGTTAATTATGTCGCAATGCTATACTTTTCAAAATAAGGTTTTTAAATAAGCATTGCAACATGTAAAACGAGCCATGAATCTGACACTCACATAAAACCTATGTACTCGCCGACATTTTTATGCTGGCGTATTTTCACATGTGTTTCAGGTACAATAGTTGATGATATTTGATGATGATATTGGTGTATGCTCACATAGGAATGGACGAGGCCTTAGTGACTTAATAACAACGAAAGACTATTTGTTTATGTTTTGTTTCAATTTCTAATGTAATGTAATACATCTGATTTAATAAAACGAAATTATTTATTCCATGGTTGTGAAACAATGATTCTGTTACAACACTCCCCGACGTTTCCGCCACGTTTTGTTGTTTTATGTGGTCGGTGTGTGACAGAAAAGTTGGTATCAGAGCCAATGGTTATAGGGAATTAGGTTATTAGTAATGCTTTGACCTAGACTATAACCTTCCTAGGACCCTAACGCGAGTTTACTTTCGTTTAGTCATAAAACAATACCGTTGCCTATCTTTAGGCAACAACCACAATAAGAACACAAAATTCGAATCTGCTTTGAAAACTAATCATCTGTTCTAGGATGATTTATTATAAGGTTTTGAACCTTCAAAATTTTCAACATCCCGTCAAAGTTTGGGTCTCATTAATGTGAACACGTGTAAACTGGAAGGGTGGGTGCCTGTACCCTGGGTTTTCTGTCTAAGGCTAGAGTGTTCGTACAAATCCGTAGTATCAGACCAGTCACTCTTACCTGGGAACTCTTGGGGTGAGTGTCCACTTATAGGCGAGCATGTCTTCGCGATACATTATGAGGACCTATTTACTTTAATTCAGCCTTTGAGTGTCGTTTTTTTGCTTCGTGGTTCAAACAAATGACCATCACCCATGCTTTTGGTCGGTAATTGTAACATCCTATTCTTACCCAATGCCATTTCACTTGTTTCCTCTCTTGTTTCCCCTTTTAGAATGCCTCCACAACGCGGAAATCAGATACCTATTGAAGATCTGGCAGCTGTCATTACGCAGCAAATGACTACTGCAATACCGAACATCGTTGCTCAATGTAACCAAGCTCTCAACAACAACAATGCCCCCTGCAACTTCAAGACGTTCAACTCGGCTAAGCCTTCAAAGTTTTCTGGATCTCAAGGAGCGACTGCACTTCTACAATGGTTCGAGAGTCTAGAGAGCACCTTCAGACATGTTCAATGCCCAAACGAGCGAAAGGTAGACTTCGCTTCTAGTGTCTTTGAGAAGCGAGCTTTGACGTGGTGGAACGGTGTGATGAGAGATAGGGGTGCCGATGTGGCACTGGCTCAAACGTGGGAAGAGCTTCGAGCTCTGATGATGAAGGAATTCTGTCCTCGTCACGAGATCAGGGCCTTGGAAAGGGAATTTGATGATCTTAAGCAAGATAGCGGTGAGCATCGAGCCTACACGGATCGTTATGAGGAGTTAAGTCTGTTATGCCCAAACATGGTCACGCCTTTGGATAAGGCAATCGAAAAGTATATTGATGGCCTCCCTGACTCAGTACAAGACAATGTGACTAGTAGTAATCCCACTGCAGTTAGACATGCCATTGAGCTATCCGCTACCTTGACTGAATCTCAGATCAGGAAAGGTAAACTTTTTCGAAAAAGTGACAAGAAACCGATCGAGGAATCGAAACCCAAGGAGGAACATACTGGATCCTCTAAGAAGTCAAAGAAGCGAAAGGCTTCTCAGAACTTCGTCGTGGTCACTCACAATGATCATGCCGTCCCTAACCAACCAGCTCAACCCCCTGCTAGAAAGCCCTACAACGGAACTGCACCCTTGTGCAACCAATGTAGCCTCCATCATCATGCCAATGTAAAGTGCCGCAAATGCCAAACTTGTGGACTCATAGGCCATACAGCAAGAGTTTGCCCAGCTGCAGCTGCACCAAATCAAGCTGGCAACAATCCCGCTCAAGGTCGTTTTCCACCAGGTTCTTACTTCAATTGTGGCGAGATGGGCCATTTCCGAAGAAATTGCCTAAAGCTTGCTAATGCGAATCCAGCGCAGGGATGAGCATCTGACCAATTGGAAGACAACACTGTTTAGAAATAATCAAGCCTTATGTATTATTTTCTTTTGTGGTCATGGTCCATGTGACACCTGTGTCACTTCAACCATCAAACAAACGCCAAACCAATGAAATATTGTATTTCATACCTTGGACTTGTATAAATATGTGTACCATTTGCACATATCAACTCTTGTTCAATTTCAAACTCTACATCGCTTCCTAGAGAGTTATACGCTAACTGGTGCGTAAACGTACTCAGTTTAATGCGACAAATACTCCGGAACATCAACACATACTCAACATACCTTAAATAACCTTTACATAACTTAGAAATAAGTTTTGAAGGCTTTGGTATGGCAAAAACAAGTTAATTCGCTTACAGGGACTAAATTTGACAAACTGCGAAAGTATGCCAATTTGAACTGTATCGAACATTCCGGAACATGTCCATAAGTTAAACATACCATAAATATCCTTTACATAGCGTAGAAATAGGCTTTGAGGGGTTTAGTATGCTAAAACAAACTTTTGGATCATTCGGGGACTAAAAGTGTCAAAAAGTGCACAAGTTTGCACTTTTGCGCATCACTTACGTTCTGAATACATCCGGACATCCAAAAATTTATGTAAGCATCCTAATATTATGCCTTAGTGTTTGGCATAAGAAAAATCCATTCGTCGCGTCATTTGGATCGTCTTTCGCGCTTATGCGCATTCCGTCGTAATTAAGCGAACATCGCGATCGTACGGCCAAACGAACCAACATCCGACACATTTTTTAGCATGTTTCATGTCCACAATGTTTAGGCATCATTTTAGGGCCTTAAAGTTGGCTTTACAGGCCTTAGAAGTGTCGGAAATGGCTTAAACACGCAACAGGGACCAAAACTGCCAATTCTGAAAATATGTGCAGATCAGACGGGGCCAGGCGGCCCACGTGAGTTTGGCCTGCATATTGAGGCGGGCCGCGTGGAACTGTCAGACCAGATTCAATGTTTGCATTTAATGCAGTTGGCCTTTCGTTCGATCAAGGGGCAATGCCCTTTCACCCAATCAAAGGCCAAAGGCCATTTTCAGTAACCACCACATTTTTGACAAGTGTACGCACCCGATCGTGGCACGATATTCGATAAACGATCCTAACGGTTATGCTTTTCCTATAAATACCCCCCCCCTTTGTTCCAAAAACCCACAAGAATCTGATCTAAGCTCTAAGTTGGAACCTTTGTTTCATACCTGAGCTATTTTGATCTAGATTAGCATTCGGGGACCCTCCGTAAGTCTTCTTTCGCTCTTTTATTCGCTTTTCGAGTCCGAAAGTCAACGTTTTGTTGACTTTCTGCATTGACCAGCCTATGGTCAACACGAAGTTCTTGGAACTTCATAACGTGAGCGTGATCACGATGGTTATATTCCGTAGTGACTATACCTACTGATTACCACGTTATCTAGGCTCAGTGACGAGTCGTAGTTTCGGCCAAAATGTGCATTCTTGCATATTTTGTAACCAAACTACTCGCGTTTGTTTTGATGCCAAACCTGTTTTCTAAACTTAGTTAAGCATGTTCTAACATGCTTAGCTCGTCACTTTTAGTTTAGTGCTTATATAGGGTCGTAAGGTAAGCGATCTAAACCATCGCTTATACTTTCGAACCCAACCCATTTGGTCGATCATTAGGATCCGACCAAACACATTAGGTGACCATAGCTATAACCTTCCGAGGTTATACCTTGTGGTCGCGATGTTAGGTGTTCCGAACGCGTTCTACGCGAACGACGCGTTAGGGTAGCATAAGCTACCTAAACGGGTCGTGATGGACCGTAAGCACTTAGGTTAAGTTTCATTTTAGTATGTAGGCTTTGTTAAACCATATTACACGAGTCTCCATACTCGTTTGGCTTACGAACCCGCGTACTATCCGATCCTTCCGATTTGGTCCGGTATATTAACATAGCTACCTATTAGGTGCCGTTTGATATCCCGTGATCTTTAGCATTATCTGGTTATTATACAAGAACTCCAAAGCAATCTCAGGTGAGTACATTGAACCCCTCTTTTACTGTTTTCTAAACTGTTTCGGGGTGAAACACATGTGCCTATCTGTTACATTCATGCTTTCCATGTTTTCACATCATATGCCTGCTATGTTGTTAGTACATTATAGTACATGATTTCATTACATTTCATGCTATGTATGCCCATTGTGTGCGTACTTAGTACATCGATTTACATGCTATGTATGCCCATTCTGTTGCATATGTTTACTCAGCATATGGACACATTGATTTACATGAACATTTCTGTTGCATATGTTTACTCAGCATATGGACACATTGATTTGCATTACATTTCTGTTGCATATGTTTACTCAGCATATGGACACATTGATTTACATGAACATTTCTGCTTCGTATGTTTACTTAGCATACTTAGTACAATTGTTTACATCACATGCCTTCATTTTGGTATCACATTTGGTTTGTTTAACATGGAACAATACATTCATTAACATTAGCTACGCCGTTCGTTAGTTGGTAGTGGTACCATAGGAATTGACAACTCCCGTTCCTGAAATCCTGGGTTTGATATGATTGTAAGGAATGACCGAATTCGATATACATAACTTAGATAAACCTTTAATTTGTTTAAGGGTTTATCGCCGCAGTCTCAAGGCTTGGATGTATGCATAGTTTCACAATACCGCATAAATGTTAATATCAATAGAGCATGCATTTTTCCACAGAACATAGCATTGATTTAAACCACGTTTTACTTCGACGACTTGTTTTGTGCATTTTACATATGGTTTAAGTTGATACATTTCGCTTACCATACATGATACATTTTGGGATACACATTACATGATTTACATCGAACATAAACACGTTGACATTGATACACATACATGGTGGTTTACATTGAACATAGACATTTCGACATGGTTTACACAATAACACTTGACATTTGGTTTATACATGAACAATCTACATGGTGGTTGGGTTGGGTAAATGGTTGGTGTAACGTGGCGTATGTAATATGATACAAACATGGTGGATACGCCGCTGGTACTTCCTATATATAAATGCTTGTATAGTTTTACATATCGTAGCGTTATCCAAGTCATTTCAGTTTAGATACATTACATTTTACACAAATAACATATTCTTCACAAGACATTGTTTTACAAACGAATTATCTTATACAAACTCATTTTACTTGGTTATTCATTTAACCATACAGTGTTCTCTTATTTATACATATCATCTGATCATATCGTTTTTCAAATGATTTACAAGACAAAGCAAATTACAAGGTTCATGACTAAACATTTTCTCAAACATAAGTCATGAATTCCGTTTTCACAAAACCAATGTGTCACACCCTGGCTTTTGCGGAAGCGTGGTTAATTTGTGTGACTTCTTAATACCATAGCTTAATCATAACAAAGCTATATGAATTTAAAAACCATGCAAGTCATCCATTAAGTTTTTGAAAACATCATACAATACCATTGTCTTTAACATGCAACCCGAACCTTGTTCAGTAACATTACAACTCATAACAAATCATAGACGTGATTTAGGGATTGTGACTTGTCCAGGTAAGAGACACAACCCTAAACCCTGATGACTTCATGACCAGTGCAGCGGAAAACGTTCCATACCGTGCCAGATCTGTTTAATTTCCTGAAATACATGTGAGTTGAAAAATCAACAATAATGTTGAGCGAGTTCATGCGTAAGTGAGTATGTAAAACCTTTGTGAGTATAAAAATAGTTGTGGTATGTAGCAGTGTAAGAGGACTTGTGATCACCAATGGTTTGCAAGGCCACTGACATATGTGAAGTGCAAATAGGGAGACTCAAACCTAGCAGATTTCGCCACGGCAAAGTATGTGGACAAAGTCACCCCACGGTCCGTTTCTAGTTTGGCCGGGGGCTGGGCTCGCTACACCCAGATAGATCTACCGCTCCTGTCCCTCGGTCCCTACATGAGGACTAATGGCCCCATGTTGTTCCTATCCACTCACATGATCGTATAACACCTCCTTACGTTAAACATACCGTTGTAAAGTACTCGTAAATCATAGTAACATGTATTTCACCCCCGCAGTTAAGTAAACTGAAAACAGTTAGAGAAAAGGGGGACATGAACTCACAGTGAATGCGTATCTCTACCAAGTAATCCGAATATCCGAAGCTGTGCAACGACCTACAGGTGCTAATTCTATTAGACGGATGGCCGTGCCTTAGCTTTATAACTTATATTTTTAGGAGACGGTTAGACAACCGTTTCGTGTACATACTTGGTATTTTACTTTCCTTCCCAAGGATGGGGGATTTAAATACATGTGTATTTATACTATCTCATTAAGTCCCACTTAATATATTTTTATTTCTCATTCCAAAATATAATTATTTTTCTCAAAAATATTATATTTTCTCTTTACATAATACTTTCCAAAATAATACGTTGACAACGTACGTGTCGGCGAATATTTCCGCGTAATGCGTAAGTTACGTTTTAATGATTAGGTGGTAATAGAAATTACCGTTGTAACTTTTATGCTTGTCGTATAAGCGTTTGTATTATTTTGGGTTTGACAAGTTAGTAAATATTATTTTTACTCTAAAAATAATATTTATACATTTTCACAAAATAATCATAAACAGTGTTGTGACAAAATATATTTACCGAATATATATTTATCACGTTTAGTTTTGTGAAAATCCCACCTCCGATTATTTATAAATAAAGTGGTGGCGAAATATATTTGAAAACATGTCAAAGTAGTCTAACACTTGTAAATAATTCTAAGTGTTAGATTTTTAGAAAATTTCGCCAGAGTTTCCCCTGTAACTGGAGGTGGCCACGCTTTCAAGCGTATCATTTTCTTTTACAAAATCACTTCTTTTATTTCAATCAATCAATTTCCAACATAATAAACAAGTTTCAACACTTTACTCAGTAGACTAGTATGTAAAATCACAATATTACATGAACTTGTAGTTTTTCTAAAACTATTATGTAGATCTCGTTATATTTAGTGGATCTATGTATAAAATAGTTTAGTCTTGCAAAAACCCCGTTTTTGGAACAAATCACTCTTTACAACTTCCGACAATTTTTATAAAAATTGTTATTTTGTCGGATCTTTCATTTCACAAGTGTTTATACACTTGTAGACTATAAAAATCACGTTTGTTAACCTGTTATACAACTTTTATAAAACATGATTTTCTCAACACCCGGTCCTACGAATATACCGCTTGTACATACGTAGATCGGCTCGTTTTAAATACTATTTTTCATGTTAAAACACTTTTACACAAGTTCATGTTTCCCGTGTGGTGGAGTTTCACCTTTTAACCCTTGTACAAAAGAAACAAGTGTATGTCAAGATACGTGATCCTAACAAAGTCGGGTTAAACGATGATGAGAGCCACCACATCATAGATCGGGCCATAAAAACCAACATATTCAAATACTACGACATTTACACGCGTTATGTTCTTTTATCCAACGATTTTCACTTTTTAGTAGACTTTAAAGATTCATGAAGCGGGTTACCGACATTTAACCGATAAAAATCCTTTTAACCACTTTAGACACGACTAAAAACGAGTTTTAAACAATATACCTCTAGCTCGAGGCTAGGGAAGAAACTAGTCGAAAACGGCGTGGATAAAAGCAAATGCTCGAGGTCCTTCAACTTTCGTTTGTTCCAAGCTTCGTCGTACGCGATCCTCAAGACTTGTATGCACTTGGAATGTAGAGACTTGAACCGAAAAACGGATGGGTGGTGGTGGGGGTTCTCGGCCGTAAGGGAGCAAGGGGGAGGGAGAGAGTGATCTTGAGTGTGTGTGTGTTATTGTGAGAGAGAGAGAGAGTTTAAATAGAAAAAGTTTAGTTATCGTCCATCGGTTTCTCGTTCTAGATATCCGCATAATCTAATAAAATATAATAAAGGACGTACTCCCTTGGTCCCACCATTTGGCCGATTCCATTAGAATGTAATGGCATCCGGTTCGATCTCGATTGTTCAGTTATAGTTTAGTTAAGTTAAGTTGGTTAACTTTAAGGTCTAACCCCGTTAGTTGTTTAATGCGTTAAAAGGCGGGTGTTAGGGTAATCAGGGACCCTAACTGGCTTAGAAAAATACTAACAATAATTCTGGCAATATTTTTATGTTCCGGGTATTGTCCGGTTGTTCGGTTGGATAGGAATCCATCAAAGTGCTTAAGATATCCTTTAAGCGTCGTAAGTAATATTTTTAGCGACACAATTTATTCAGCAAGGTGTCGGGAATAATTCCTTGTATTTTGGCACTTTATTAATTAGCTAGAAGCTAGTGTGTAAATAAAAGTGCTGTGTTTCGTGCTTAAAGTACGTTTTAGGCACATCCAATCTCTATATTTTATCCCTAGAGACGTAATCATACAACCCTTGTATCCTTACACACACTATGGGTGTATTAAAATAATTCTGGCTCATACAGGCCTTTAGAGGCAGTGTCTGCCTGATGCTGGCTCTATCAGCATGTTCACTGTGTATCCGTTTAGTGCTACTGTGCTTTTTGTGCATCAAGTTTGTCACTAGAGTTCAGTAAATAAATAATGTAGTGACAGGAAAAATCAAAGTATGATGCAGACATGTACATGTATCAACAATCAAGTAGCAGTTTATCAGAAATCTCAGTTAAGCACAGTAATTAGGCAACAGTTAATAGCTAATTAAGTCGTACGGATACCTGGTTTTGTGAGGGTTGTCACACAATGTATCTCACAGGCATTTTTATGCCGACGTACCTATTTTCACATGTGTTTTCAGGAGATGATGCATAGGACTTATCAAGATATACATAGGCGGACCTGTGCCTTAGTGACTTAAAACGAGACAAGAGCTAGTTAATTTATGATATGTACTATTTTGTTCTTGTTTGAACAATGTAAACTTTCATGTTTGATCAATAAAACGGAACTTCAATTGCCATGGATTTGAAACAATTGATTATGTCCTCAACACTCCCCGACGTTTTCCGCCGCGGTTGCATGTTACACACGGTCGGGGTGTGACAGAAAAGATGGTATCAGAGCCAATGGTTATAGGGAATTAGGTTATTAGTAATGCTTTGACCTAGTCTATAACCTTCCTAGGACCCTAACGCGAGTTCACTTGCGTTTAGTCATAAAACAATACCGTCACCTATCCTTAGGCGACGACCACAACAAGAGCATAAATTTCAAAACCGCTTTGAAAACCAATCATCTGTTCTAGGATGATTGATTACAAGGTTTTGAACCCTCTATTATAAGGTTTTGAACCCCTTTGAATTTTCAAAACTCTCGTCAAAGTTTTGGGTCCTAAATAGTGTGAACACGTGCGAACTGGAAGAGTGAATGCATGTACCCTGGGTTTTCTGTCCAAGGTTAGAGTGTTCGTACAAATCCACATAATCGGACCAGTCACTCTTACCTGGGAACTCTTGGGGTGAGTGTCCACTTATAGGCGAGCATGTCTTCGCGATACACTATGAGGATCTATTTACTTTGATTCAGCCTTGGTGTTGTTTGTTTGATTCATGATTCAAACAAATGACCATCAACCGTGATTACGGTCGGTGATTGTAACATCTTATTCTTACCCAATACCATTTTATTTGTTTCCCTTCATGTTTTCCTCTTTTAGAATGCCTCCTCGACGCGAACACCAGATAGCAACTGCCGAGCTGGCAGAAATTATTGCGCAGCAGATGGCTGCTCAATTCCCAAATCTCTTTGCTCAATGGAACCAAGCCAACAACAACAACAATGGTACATGCAATTTCAAGAACTTTAACTCGGCTAAACCACTCAAGTTTAGTGGTTCTGAGGGAGCAACTGGGCTTCTTCAATGGTTCGAGAGCATCGAGAATACTTTTCGCCACGTGCAGTGTCTGGATAATCGCAAGGTCTAGTTTTCTTCGAGTGTGTTTCAGAAGAGGGCTCTTACATGGTGGAACGGGGTAAAGAGAGACCGTGGTGCAGATGTTGCTCTAGCACAAATGTCACATCCCCAAATTACCACCTAGGGAGTATCCCTGTTAGGCGTGTGACGACTAGTAATGAGCCACCAATTACGCTGAATCACCAGTTTAAATAAAATTCCATTACTTAATTATACTAAAATCCCAAACATAAGTTGTTCAAAAACCATAAGTTCAGCGGAAGCGTTAATGTTTCATACTGTAAATATTATCCCAAACAACCTCAATGAATAAAAGTCTGACAAATAAGTTTATTAAGGTAAGCATGACCACTCTCGCCCTCCAGCCAGCAAGTTCCTGCGTTCTAAGCACCTATGGACCTGCGAGCATGTAACACACGTATCAGACAAAGCTGGCGAGTTCACAGTTTTAGAAAATGTTTGTTACCCGTTGTATGTAAAACAGTTCAATAATCAACGCAAGTAATATTGTTAATATCTCATTTCCGAACAATGACGGCTCCTGAAATACACGACTGCCCTTCCCACGTACTCATATCCAGTACTGGGCCAGACTGGGTCATTAGTTCACCTCCGTCCTCTACAGGAGCGGTGTGAGGGTGCCAAACCTAAGTAGCGCTACTAACCAATACCCGATGAGGGACTTACAAAAGATGATAGGTGAGAATATTAACCAATATACCCGTTTTTACCCAAACCACTGACTGTCCCCAACCACTAGGACGCATGCTCGAATGTAGTGAACTCACCTTGGTTTTGCTCGGTAAGATTGTTTACTTGATTAACAGTTGAATAACCGCGTCCTAAAAAGGGTTACCGATAACAGTCAATACCTCGCATTCATAAACCACACACACTTCACGTGTAACAAGTCGTGTATCCCTTATTCACTCATTACACAGTTAAAACACATGTAGGACACTCGTGACGTTCAAGCTATAATAATATCCAATAGCTTCTAGTGCATACTCAGTTCATAAGTCAAACTATCACACAAGCATATATACATGTATACAAATCATGCACAGTACCTACGCTAACATAAGCATAAGCATATATACTATCAAATTATCACATAAGCATATATACTATTAAATGTTACTCGGCCCACATTGTTAGCCCAACCGATTTTCCCAACTTAAATCGGTGTGTGTGTGTGTTCAGTAGCATGTGCGGCCCAACTATTAGTTGGTGAGTCCGATTTTGTTTGCAACCCAACACCTTAACATAAAGTTCCAATTATTCAACCCTATCCATATAGTTGTTACCTACTGATTGGTTTATTAGAAATTATCATCCACCAAATTCATGTGCACAGTATTTACATTCGTGGCCCCAGACTTATTTCCTCATGCATTTTAAAGGATTATTCTAACATGCCATCCTTGTCTCATCTTTACCATTTATCATGCATGTTCCACAACCATATTCATGTATCAAATAAATAGAACAACTAATCATGCAGCCAGTCGAACATTCATCGGGCAACCCATAACTTATATCAGTCCGGTTACCTATATATCACACAAACCGAATCAAGGTTTTCTAACATTATATCCTGCATCATAACAGGTTTAACAGGCATGGTTCGGCCAGCCTATCTTCATCATTCGGAAATTACGGGGTCGATTTAAATGAATATCAATCCATCTCCGATCACTCCGACGTTACCGATTATCACAATCCTAAACAATAATTACTTATTCGCATCACATTAACATTAACACATCACTGTTATGCCGAATTCCTATTATCAATTCAATCCGTTCCGTATACTACGACTCGTACCTAGCATACATGCAGTAACATACGGCACATTCCTACTATCAAAAATATATATATATAACAAGATCCGGCAGTGAACACTTACACGAAAGTAGCCGACTTCAGTGATCGGAAATCTTGGCTGAGGAAGGTGATATTGCGAGAGGGGGGGGGGTCTTGAAGTCCGCTGCCGTCACTCTCTCAATAGAGAGATTAGGGTTTGATGTGATATGTAATATTTTTGTAAAAACACTCTACGTTACAGAGGTTATAAGCTACACTTAAGGTTTTGGGCCAAGGTTTTAGTCATGCACAAGTGGGCCAATTGCACAGGTGGGCCGATTGCTTAATATTACAAGTCATGGATAACTCATAAGTGGGTCACTAGTATTTGCTAGACAATTGATGTTTTGGGCCGATTATCCTTGCAAATCAGTTTGGGCCGGTTGTTTATTGATGCTACTCGCCAAGATTGGGCCAAGTCCGATCACTTATGACAACGGGTTTCTAAGTCACATTCACATTGCGGACCAATTATATGCTATGGTCGAGTTGTAAGCACAACCTAGGGATTTGCCCGTTACACACATACACACCACACAACTACCAAACATATACTAGCACACTAAACGGGGTCATGGGTTGAATGAATAGATTTAAAACAAGAACGGAATCGAAGACACTGACCTTGAATTTCGGGTTGTCACATCATCCCCAACTTGAAAGAAATTTCGTCCCGAAATTTGACGAGTAAACACGAAAAATGAAGTAAGACTTCAGAATTATTGCGGGTTTTGCTCAGGTATGACATCATCCCCAACTTGAAAAGGAATCTCGCCCCGAGATTCACCTGTTTTGCTTGACTCTTCTTTGTCTTTGGGAAAGAGGTGAGGATACTTTAGTTTCATCTGATCCTCGCGCTCCCACGTGAACTCCGGTCCACGTCTTGAGTTCCAACGAACCTTAACGATGGGAATACGGCTGTGCTTACGCACTTTGACCTCACGGTCCATGATCTCGATGGGTTCTTCAATAAACTGAAGCTTGTCGTCGATCTTTAACTCTTGAAAAGGTACCGTTAATGGGTCGTCCGCATAACACTTCTTCAACTGCGACACATGAAATACATCGTGAACATTACCCAGTTCAGTAGGTAACTCCAATCTATAAGCCACCTTACCGATGCGCTCCAAAACCTTAAACGGCCCAACATAACGTGGATTCAGCTTGCCACGTTTCCCAAAGCGCACAACCCCTTTCCACGGTGAGACTTTCAACATAACTCGGTCATTCACTTCAAACACTACCTCCTTGGCACGTTTGTCTGCATAGGCTTTCTGACGATCACGAGCAGCTGCCATACGTTCTCTGATTTTCACGATTTTCTCTGAAGTTTCGAGTACTATCTCAGGACCTGTGATCTGACTATCACCCACTTCAGCCCAGCAAAGAGGTGAACGACACTTCCTCCCGTACAGTGCCTCAAATGGTGCCGCCTTGATACTGGTGTGGTAGCTGTTATTGTAGGAGAACTCGACCAACGGCAAATGCTTCTCCCACCCCTTTCCAAAATCAATAACGCATGCTCGTAACATATCCTCTAGCGTCTGAATGGTGCGTTCACTCTGACCATCCGTTTGTGGGTGATAGGCCGTGCTCATATCGAGACGCGAGCCGAACGACTTATGCATAGCCTGCCATAACTCCGAAGTAAAACGGGGATCTCGATCAGAAATAATAGAAGTCGGCACTCCGTGCCTAGAAACCACCTCTTTAAGGTACACTGCTGCGAGTTGCGAATACTTATCTGTCTCCTTGATTGCTAAGAAGTGTGCTGACTTTGTGAGACGGTCGACAATCACCCATATAGTATCGTTCCCAGCCTGCGTTCTCGGTAACCCCGTAACAAAATCCATAGCGATCTGTTCCCATTTCCACATGGGTTTCTCCGGTTGCTGAAGTAGACCCGAAGGTTTCTGGTACTCTGCTTTGACCCTCGCGCAAGTCAAGCACTTACTCACGTATGTTGCGATGAGGGCTTTCATATTCGGCCACCAATACAAAACCTTGAGGTCCTGGTACATCTTATCGGACCCTGGATGAATAGAATATCGTGACTTGTGTGCTTCGTCCATCACAAGCTCTCGAAGATCACCAAATAAAGGAACCCATATTCGTTCCATGAAGTAGTAGATACCGTCAGACCGTTGCTCGAACTTCTTCTTGTGTAGACCTCGTAATCCTTCAGCCTCGATATTGTCTTCCTTTAACGCTTCAATCTGAGCTGTACGGATCCGAGCAGGTAGATCAGAGTGAATAGTAAGCTGTAGGGCACGAATACGCTTTGGTTTTGGTTCTTTGCGGCTAAGAGCATCCGCCACAACGTTAGCTTTACCCGGGTGGTACTTGATGGCACACTCGTAATCATTGAACAACTCTACCCAGCGACGCTGACGCATATTCAACTCTTTCTGGTCGAAGATATGCTGAAGGCTCTTGTGATCAGTATAGATGGTGCATTTCGTGCCGTAGAGATAATGCCTCCAAATCTTCAGTGCAAAGACCACTGCTCCCAACTCCAAGTCGTGTGTCGTGTAGTTTTTCTCGTGTACTTTCAACTGGCGAGAAGCATAAGCTATCACCTTCTCGCGTTGCATCAACACGCAACCGAGACCCTGAATCGAAGCATCACAATAAACCACAAAATCCTCGGTACCATCTGGTAGAGATAGGATCGGCGCGCTGCATAATTTTTGTTTCAAAAGTTGGAATGCATCCTCCTGTTTCGCTCCCCATGAGTAGACGACCTTCTTCTGTGTTAATGAGGTGAGTGGCTGAGCAATCTTCGAGAAATTCTGAATAAAACGACGATAGTACCCTGCTAGACCGAGAAATTGCCGCACCTCCGAAGGATTCTTTGGTGCCGCCCAATTTCTAATGGCGTCGATCTTGGCAGGATCCACATGTATGCCCAATTCGTTAACTATATGCCCCAGAAAATGCACCTCCCGTATCCAAAAATCACACTTCGAAAATTTTGCATACAGTTGCTCCCTCCTCAGGAGTTCTAAGATGAGGCGCAGATGCCGTTCATGATCTTCCTTGCTCTTGGAATAAATTAGAATGTCGTCGATAAAAACGATAACGAAGTCATCAAGGTATGGCTTGCACACGCGGTTCATGAGATCCATGAAGACCGCTGGTGCGTTGGTCAACCCGAATGGCATAACCAAGAACTCGTAATGACCATATCGCGTCCGAAACGCTGTCTTGGGAACGTCTTCTTCTCTAACTCGCACCTGATGATATCCCGACCTTAAGTCGATTTTCGAATAGAAACTTGACCCTTGCAGCTGGTCAAACAGGTCGTCAATACGAGGCAAAGGATAACGGTTTTTAATCGTCACCTTATTGAGCTCACGATAATCTACACACATCCGGAAGGACCCATCCTTCTTCTTCACAAATAGAACTGGGGCTCCCCAAGGGGAAGAGCTAGGTCGGATGAAACCCCTATCCAACAGCTCTTGGAGTTGGTTTGACAATTCCTGTAACTCCCCTGGCGCAAGACGATAAGGAGCACGAGCAACCGGGGCTGCCGCTGGGGCGAGGTCGATCTGGAATTCCACCTGACGATGTGGGGGTAAACCAGGGAGTTCCTCAGGAAATACGTCAGGATATTCACGAACAACTGGGAGGTTTTCAATCTCCCTCTCATCTGACCGTGAATCAGTGACAAGAGCAAAAATTGCAGGATAACCCTTACGCAGATACTTCTGAGCCTTCATTGCTGAAACAATGCTAACCGGGGTCCCACTACGATTGTCACACCCCCAAAATCCACACGCGGAGTATCACCGCTTGGAGGCGTGACATGACCAGGATCCTAACCACCAATCATATTGAACATGTAATATAATTAAGTATAGCGGAAGCATTTAAGTAATCCAAACAATAGTATGTTTGATTTAACATAAGTGTTGAAACATCATTCAAGATCCTTTGCCCACAACGACCTGCTCCTCCCTGTGCAAGCTCCATAATGTACCTAAGGTCCTGCAAGGCATGCAGCAAATAATCAACAAACTAGTTGAGCGAGTTCACAGAAAATAAGTTCAGTAATGGAGTAGTATAGCAAACATTGCGTTTGTTTATCTAGTCATGCATCGTATTAGTTCGTTCATTGTTCATGTATAGTATTGATTCGTATCGCGGGCTATTTCGGCATGTATGCGAAGATTGGGGAAAGTTCCCAAGTATTCTAGACTATGTATATTTGTATCGCGGCCACCCTGGCATGTGTGCGAAGTTTTAGTATATAGTTCGCGGCCTATCCAAGACATGTGTGCGAAGATCAGTCATAATATCGCGGCCAACCCCTGGCGTGTATGCGAAGATCAGTTCAATTGGTATACTAGTCTAGCCGTATCTTATCATTCACCACCCTCACCCTGAGGACTCATATCATTATGTTCTGTTAACTAAGTATGTACGTATAGTTTATTCAATCCCATTCCCACCCTGGGAACCCCATGCCTTGGCTGTGTGAACTCACCTTGGATTGCTCGGCAGATACACAAAGAGTACAGGTAGCAAGTAAATGATCAACCACGTCCTATCATGGTTTATTATGTAAGTCAGGTTCGGTTCAAGTATCGCACGTATGTATCACATAAGTTACCACGTTGCAAGCATACAAGGATTCATGGTAGACACGTACACGTATCGATAAACAATCTAAGTATTCGTCCCAACCATAACCCGGCCCAATAGTATTCACCCAACTAGCATGTCGGCCCAACAGGTAAGCAGTCCAATAGCATAACAGTCGTACGATTGGGCCCGTGGCAAAGTAGGCCCAAAACAGTGTATGTGTAATAGCCGGTCTCGAGTCGCAACGGGGATCTCGAGTCGCAACCGGGTTACGAGTCACATCAGGAGATTACGAGTCGCAACAGTAGGTTGCGAGTCGCAATGGCTGGTCTCGGTTCATCATGGTCCGGTTACGAGTCGCAACGGGACTCGCAACCATGATTGCGGCTGATGTCGTTGTGGTCTCGAGTCGAGACTGTGGGTTCCCGACTCGCAATCTGAGTCGCAACCATGCGTGTAACAGCTTTTCCTGAATTCCTTAAATAACAATAACAACTAATCTGTGATTTCAGCAAACATATTCAGCAGTTTCGGAAACAGATCAAATACCGAAAATAACAGTTTCATAGCATCTTCAAATTAGCATCATTAACATATTCATGACAGCCTCCAGAACACGTAATCAGATCATCAAACAGACCTAAACCGAAACATGAATCATATTATTGAACTAGCATGCAACCTAGCCGGCTAACATATACTTGGACCGATTAATCATATACGCATCAAAACAATAACAGGAACATAGTGTCCGATTAACATCATGCAAACCGAATTGTATGAATATTATGACATCAAGAACCTTCATTAATAATCACAGCAAGAACCCTAGTTATCACATAATATCATCACAACCAATCAATCCGAAAGCATACAACATACATCATTCAACCAAGAAAACACAAACCACTAACCGATTGAAAGGAGAGTAGGATTGATCCGTGGACAATGATCTCCGATGGGGGAAAGTCCTTGGCTGCCTTCGGTTTGCGAAGAAGAGAGGGAGAGTTTGTGTGTTCTTGATTGCTAAGTTGTGTAAAACTAAAACCCTAGAGGTAATGTGTGTATATATGCGTGTGAAGGGAAGTGGGCCGAAACCCCCACATGGGTTTTCTCATGGTCTCGAGTCCAACCATATGGACCGAGTAGGTTCTTATAAATGTTTCACTAATCGTTCAAGTAGTAACATATGCAATCACATTAAATCACGTAACATGTAACATTTAATCACTCACACAACCGTGTAACACAAAACATATCATGTATTCGTTCAAGTAACATAGTTCTGGAGTACGGGTTGTCACATTATCCCCAACTAATTGGAAATTTCGTCCCGAAATTTGGTATGCACTCACTGAGGAAGCTAGGTAAGTTTAATCGTTCACTGGTTTTTCCTGGGGTGTCACATCCTCCCCCCGTTGATCTGGAAATTTCGTCCCGAAATTCCGAAGTAGTAGCTTCAGCCTCAGTAGTGGTAGCATTGGTTTCGAATAACTGGGGGTACTTTTCTGTCATCCTGTCTTCGCGTTCCCAGGTGTACTCTGGGCCACGTTTGGAGTTCCAACGAACTCGAGCAAGAGGGATTTTCTTGTGTTTGAGGACCTTCACCTCCCGGTCCGTGATTTCTACTGGTTCCTCGACGAACTGTAACCGCTCGTCGGTAGTTCGATACATGAAAGACATTGTGAACTGCCCCGAGTTCAGCTGATAGGTTCAATCTATAGGCTACCCTGCCTGTACGTTCTATGATCTCGAATGGTCCCCGACCTGAAATTCCAATGGCTTTCTACGCTTGCCCGCGTAGGCTTTCTGACGGTCGCGTGCTGCCGCCGTGCGTTGTCGTATCTGTGCAATCTTTTCTGTGGCGTCCATTACAATCTCTGGACCCGTGATCTGACTATCCCCCACCTCTACCCAACAGAGAGGTGACCGGCATCTACGCCCGTACAATGCCTCGAATGGTGCGGCTTGTATGCTACTGCGCTCATGTTTAATCGTGAGTCGGATGGTTTGTGCATTGCTTGCCAAAGTTCTGACGTGAATCGTGCATCGCGATCCGCAATGATGGACGTGGGCACCCCGTGCCTCAAAACAACTTCTTTAAGATAGATGTCTGCGAGAGTGGAGAACTTGTCCGTTTCCTTAATCGGTAGGAAGTGTGCAGACTTGGTGAGTCGATCCACGATCACCCATATGGTATCGTTCCCATGCTGGGATCGAGGTAGGCCTGTAACGAAATCCATGGAAATTTCTTCCCATTTCCACTGAGGTATCTTAAGCTGCTGAAGTAGGCCCTGTTAGTTTCTGGTATT
Source organism: Helianthus annuus (assembly GCF_002127325.2). Taxonomy (NCBI): domain Eukaryota; kingdom Viridiplantae; phylum Streptophyta; class Magnoliopsida; order Asterales; family Asteraceae; genus Helianthus; species Helianthus annuus. The sequence goes on along the minus strand of NC_035444.2, from coordinate 111,322,723 downwards.
CAACCTTGACTCTCACTCAGGTCAAGCATTTTCCGACGTATGTAGCAATGTGGGCCTTCCTACTAGGCCACCAATAAGTAGTGCTGATGTCTTAGTACGTTCTATCCGACCCTGGATGTACTGAGTGGTAAGGCTTGTGAGCTTCATCCATCACAAGTTCGCGTAGACCGCCATAAAGTGGGACCTAAATACGCCCCGTTACATAGTAGGCGCCGTCTGCCTTCTGTCCTAATCGTTGTCGTGAGCCGCGTAAGGCATTCAGCCTTGACGTTTTCGGGCTTCCGTGCTTCTATCTGAGCAGTTCGTATCTGTGCTGGCAGGCTAGTCTGGATCGTAAGCTGTAGCGCTCGCACGCGCTGAGGTAGAGTGTCCTTCCGACTGAGGGCGTCCGCCACAACCTTGGCCTTGCCTGAATGGTACTTGATGGCGCATTCGTAGTCGCTAAGTAGTTCAACCCATCGTCGTTGACGCATGTTCAAATCCTTCTGCTCAAGAATATGCTCGAGACTCCTGTGATCGGTGTAAATCGTGCACCTGGTACCGTACAGGTAGTGTCGCCATATCTTAAGCGCGAACACATCAGCTCCCAGCTCTAAATCGTACGTTGTGTAGTTGTGTTCGTGAATCTTGGGTTGACGAGAGGCGAAAGCGATAACCTTGTCGCGCTGAAAAGCAGTCTCCTGGGGCTCTCCCAGCAATAGGTGACACCCTTCTGTGTCAGTAACATAAGTGGCTGAGCAATCTTCGAGAAATCCTTGGTAAACCGTCTGTAGCTCGTGGTGCAGGCCAGTTTCTGGTTGAGTCTACCTTGGATGGATCGACATGGATCCCATCCCTGTTCACTACGCGGCCTAAGAAGTGAACTTCACGAATACTATGACGAACTTGTCTATGTAGGGTTTGCACACCCTGTTCATAAGGTCCTTAAATACGGCAGGAGTGTTCAAATAATATCAAACCATCCATCATATCAAACATAAAGTATAGTAATTAAAATAGTCCATAAAACCCAGTACGATTCATGTTCAAACCAAACTTTGTTTGAGTAACAGAGACATAATAAAGGAAATCCCAAAACGAGTTATAAGTTCAAACAGCGTCTCCTTGTCCTAGCATGAAAGCTCGACCCCTTGCCTCGTTGCCATTATTGTTGTTGTTGTTCCCATTGCCCTGGTTATTGTTGTTGTTCTGATTCTGGTTCAACTGTGGGCAATCGCGCTTGTAATGACCTTCTGCCCCACACTGGAAACATCCCCGATTTCCACGTTGTGGCTGCTGCTGCTGTGGGTTCTGAGGAGCTGGTGGTGGAAGTTGCTGATTCTGGTTTGCAGGTCGTGAGCTCCTGCAATCTTTGGCTTCGTGTCCTATCTTGAAACATCTCTGGCAACGTTCCTTGCGACACCTTCCACTGTGGTGCTTGTTACACTTGTTACATAGTGGGTGTACTCCCCTGTATCCACCCTGCTCCTGACTGCCAGATGATTGCTGACTCGGATTCTGGTAGTCATTCGTCCTGCGCTGCTGTGCTTGAGACTGTTCGGAATCCCCATCCCATTTCCGTTTGTTGTCGCTGGGTGTAGCAGTAGTAGCAGCTGAAGTGACTGTAGCAGTAGCGTTGACACGCTTAGGCAGTTTATTCTGATCCACTGCCTGGTCGGTGATGCGATGAGCGAGGCGTTGGATTTCCTGGATGTTTTCGAGGTTAGCCGACGTCACGTGGCTCTGAATCTCTGGCGCCAAACCCTTGAGATACAACTCAATGCGCTTGTATGGAGGGTCCACCATAGTAGGACACAGAACTGCCAGCTCGTTTGACCGTTTCGTATACGCTTCGATCTCTGACCCAATCATTTTCAGATTATACAGCTCGTCTTCCAGCTTGTGAATGTCTTCACGCGTGCAATACTCCCTCTTGATGAGTTCCTTAAAATCGTTCCATGGGGTGGCGTTAGCAGCTGCCAACCCTAAGATTTGAACTTGGGCGTTCCACCAAGTTAGTGCTATTCCCTCCAAGGTGCCGGTGGCAAACTTGACCTTGCGAGCCTCAGGGCACTCGCACATCTCGAATACTGATTCTAGCTTCTCGAACCAGTGGAGGAGTCCAACCGCTCCTTCTGTGCCGCTGAAAGAGTTTGGACGACAGTCCATGAAATTCTTGAAAGTGCAGACAGGCTGCTGCGCGTGTTGACCTGCTTGAGCTGCTGCAACTGCCGCAGCAACTTGAGCTTGAACGAGAGCCTCTAGCTGGGCTTGAGTCATGTTGATTCGTCCAGACATGATCTTCATAGTAAAAGTAATGTAAATAAGAGTGGCTCGCGAGTAGGGCGATGACAGAAAAGTATGGGCATATAGGTGTTCTCATGAAATCAAAGCATGTGTATCTAAACGTAATGCGAGCAAAGTTCTAAGCAGTTCTAGCAAACAGGCAATAAACATAAACCTTATTACCTAAGATGTCGAGTCTTGCACGTGGAGCGAAGCGTCGTTGTGGATCGTTGAGAGCACTGTTCTGGTTATAGTCTGGTTTTAATAAAAACGTTTTCCCACATTAAAACCTAGTTCCCTATAACCAATGGCTCTGATACCAATCTGTCACACCCCCAAAATCCACACGCGGAGTATCACCGCTTGGAGGCGTGACATGACCAGGATCCTAACCACCAATCATATTGAACATGTAATATAATTAAGTATAGCGGAAGCATTTAAGTAATCCAAACAATAGTATGTTTGATTTAACATAAGTGTTGAAACATCATTCAAGATCCTTTGCCCACAACGACCTGCTCCTCCCTGTGCAAGCTCCATAATGTACCTAAGGTCCTGCAAGGCATGCAGCAAATAATCAACAAACTAGTTGAGCGAGTTCACAGAAAATAAGTTCAGTAATGGAGTAGTATAGCAAACATTGCGTTTGTTTATCTAGTCATGCATCGTATTAGTTCGTTCATTGTTCATGTATAGTATTGATTCGTATCGCGGGCTATTTCGGCATGTATGCGAAGATTGGGGAAAGTTCCCAAGTATTCTAGACTATGTATATTTGTATCGCGGCCACCCTGGCATGTGTGCGAAGTTTTAGTATATAGTTCGCGGCCTATCCAAGACATGTGTGCGAAGATCAGTCATAATATCGCGGCCAACCCCTGGCGTGTATGCGAAGATCAGTTCAATTGGTATACTAGTCTAGCCGTATCTTATCATTCACCACCCTCACCCTGAGGACTCATATCATTATGTTCTGTTAACTAAGTATGTACGTATAGTTTATTCAATCCCATTCCCACCCTGGGAACCCCATGCCTTGGCTGTGTGAACTCACCTTGGATTGCTCGGCAGATACACAAAGAGTACAGGTAGCAAGTAAATGATCAACCACGTCCTATCATGGTTTATTATGTAAGTCAGGTTCGGTTCAAGTATCGCACGTATGTATCACATAAGTTACCACGTTGCAAGCATACAAGGATTCATGGTAGACACGTACACGTATCGATAAACAATCTAAGTATTCGTCCCAACCATAACCCGGCCCAATAGTATTCACCCAACTAGCATGTCGGCCCAACAGGTAAGCAGTCCAATAGCATAACAGTCGTACGATTGGGCCCGTGGCAAAGTAGGCCCAAAACAGTGTATGTGTAATAGCCGGTCTCGAGTCGCAACGGGGATCTCGAGTCGCAACCGGGTTACGAGTCACATCAGGAGATTACGAGTCGCAACAGTAGGTTGCGAGTCGCAATGGCTGGTCTCGGTTCATCATGGTCCGGTTACGAGTCGCAACGGGACTCGCAACCATGATTGCGGCTGATGTCGTTGTGGTCTCGAGTCGAGACTGTGGGTTCCCGACTCGCAATCTGAGTCGCAACCATGCGTGTAACAGCTTTTCCTGAATTCCTTAAATAACAATAACAACTAATCCGTGATTTCAGCAAACATATTCAGCAGTTTCGGAAACAGATCAAATACCGAAAATAACAGTTTCATAGCATCTTCAAATTAGCATCATTAACATATTCATGACAGCCTCCAGAACACGTAATCAGATCATCAAACAGACCTAAACCGAAACATGAATCATATTATTGAACTAGCATGCAACCTAGCCGGCTAACATATACTTGGACCGATTAATCATATACGCATCAAAACAATAACAGGAACATAGTGTCCGATTAACATCATGCAAACCGAATTGTATGAATATTATGACATCAAGAACCTTCATTAATAATCACAGCAAGAACCCTAGTTATCACATAATATCATCACAACCAATCAATCCGAAAGCATACAACATACATCATTCAACCAAGAAAACACAAACCACTAACCGATTGAAAGGAGAGTAGGATTGATCCGTGGACAATGATCTCCGATGGGGGAAAGTCCTTGGCTGCCTTCGGTTTGCGAAGAAGAGAGGGAGAGTTTGTGTGTTCTTGATTGCTAAGTTGTGTAAAACTAAAACCCTAGAGGTAATGTGTGTATATATGCGTGTGAAGGGAAGTGGGCCGAAACCCCCACATGGGTTTTCTCATGGTCTCGAGTCCAACCATATGGACCGAGTAGGTTCTTATAAATGTTTCACTAATCGTTCAAGTAGTAACATATGCAATCACATTAAATCACGTAACATGTAACATTTAATCACTCACACAACCGTGTAACACAAAACATATCATGTATTCGTTCAAGTAACATAGTTCTGGAGTACGGGTTGTCACAACGATGACCCTGAACTGATAAAAATTCCCCACCAGGAAGGGGGACACGTATGATCTTCTCCTTACAGAGAATCTCCGCTTGATACTTGGACAACCAATCCATTCCAACGATCACGTCGAAGCTTCCAAGAGTAATAGGTATTAGGTCAATGTCGAATACTTGACCCAGAAGATCGATTTTACACCCAAGTAGAACATGTGTAGCTTCGATTGTTTTACCATCTGCGATTTCTACTATGTGTTTCATTACGAGAAGTGTAGGACTTAACCCTAACTGAGAACTGAACCCCAAAGACACGTAACTCCAGTCGGCACCAGAATCAAATAAAATAGAAGCAATAACACCATTCACTGAAAACGTACCAGTAACCACGTTGCCGTCGTTCCGCGCTTCACCAGCTCCCAACACAAACCCGCGCCCACGCGCGACATTACCCGCATTGTTGTTCCCGTTACTACTCCCTGTGTTCTGCTTCAGCTGAGGGCAGTCTCGCTTGAAGTGCCCCTCAGCCCCACACTGAAAACACCCCTTCTGAGTACCCTGGTTCTGCTGAGTCTGTTGTCTACCCGACTGCTGTGATGACTGCTGCTGAGCTGGAAAAGTGGCCCTACAATCCCTAGCCATATGCCCTGGTCGATTACATCGATGACAAACACGAGCACACTGTCCCTTGTGATGATAGTTACACTTGCTGCACAAGGGTAGCTTCCCTGCGTATGATCCCTGCCCTGATTTGTTACTCGCGTTCTGATTCACTGATGCCGTCTGACTGGAACTGCGGGTGCTGCCAGTATCCGTCTTCTTCTGAGGCTGTGCAGAGTTGGACCCCTTGTCCGTATCGTTCCACTTACGTTTGCTATCAGCAGCAGATGCAGTGGAAGTAGTGGCAGCTGTGGTAGTGCTAGAAATACGAGGTGGCAATGAGTCGCTCTCCACCTCCTGGTCAACGATTTTATGTGCCAACCTAACAATCTGGGTTAGGTTATTGAGGTTCGCTGCTGTAACTAAACCCTTCACCCGTGGAGGTAACCCCTTAATAAACAACTCGATTCTTCGTGGCATGGGTCGGGACAAGTTCGGACACAAATCAGCTAACTCATACGACCGCTTCACATACGCCTCGATTTCGGACCCCACCATTGTCAGATGATAGTACTCATTCTCTAACTTCGCTATTTCATCTCGAGGGCAGTATTCCTCTCTCATCAGTTCTTTAAAATCATCCCACGTAGTGGCGTTCGCCGCCTCAATACCTAGCAGTTGGACCTGAGCATTCCACCAGGTCAAGGCACCATCCTGAAGCGTGCCTGCTGCAAACTTTACTCTATCCCCAACTGGGCAGTTACATATCGCAAACACTGACTCCGCCTTTTCGAACCAGCGTATAAGCCCCACAGCCCCTTCAGTGCCACTGAAGGTCTGTGGCTTGCAATCCATGAAAGTTTTAAAAGTGCAGACCGGTGGGTGAGGCTGGTTTTGTGGCGCCGGCTGACCTATTAACGAGAGAAAATACTCCAACAAGTAAGACTCAAGTTACGTTTCAAAGGAAAGGTATGTTTGGTACATGTCATACCAGCCTGATAAGCTGCCAAGGCTGCAGCCACCTGGGCGTTGAGTAATGCTTCTAGCTCAGCTTGGGTCATATGAATTTCGCCACGCCCACCACCGCGGCCTCCATTACGTCCACCACGACGACCTCCACCACGTCCGTTCATGATTCTACAAATATGGGAAGAAGGAACGATTTAACAGACCATTTCAAGCAGATGTCAAGTATTACTATAGTATTCACAGTTTTCGAGGTTCTAATACAAGATTGACTAACAATGTGGGATTCCTTTTCACACTAGTCGAGATTTACTGGGACTCACATGCACCCCACGTTGTTATTATGTGTGCACCCATAATAATAACCTGATTTGCATGCTTATCTCGGTTCCTCCCTACCCCTGTTAAAAAAGGTTTCCCCAAATTCATGCAGTACGACCGACGACATCACAACATAGAGCATGTAAGTTCAAGTAGAGTCCCATTCTTAAAACACGTAGTATAAACAGATAGCATAGTAATTCGTATTTGCAATATCAAGTGTACGTTCGAGTGTGATATTAATCATAAGTATGTACTAACTATGCTATGTAACAGTAAACAAGAGACTAACCTTGCTGCCTGGAGCTGAGTGTCATGGTCAATGTCGTATCAGTTCAGTTATAGTCTGGTTTTATAAATCAGTTTTAAAACCAAATTCACTATAACCAGCGGCTCTGATACCAAACTGTCACACCCCCAAATTACCACCTAGGGAGTATCCCTGTTAGGCGTGTGACGACTAGTAATGAGCCACCAATTACGCTGAATCACCAGTTTAAATAAAATTCCATTACTTAATTATACTAAAATCCCAAACATAAGTTGTTCAAAAACCATAAGTTCAGCGGAAGCGTTAATGTTTCATATTGTAAATATTATCCCAAACAACCTCAATGAATAAAAGTCTGACAAATAAGTTTATTAAGGTAACCATGACCACTCTCGCCCTCCAGCCAGCAAGTTCCTGCGTTCTAAGCACCTATGGACCTGCGAGCATGTAACACACGTATCAGACAAAGCTGGCGAGTTCACAGTTTTAGAAAATGTTTGTTACCCGTTGTATGTAAAACAGTTCAATAATCAACGCAAGTAATATTGTTAATATCTCATTTCCGAACAATGACGGCTCCTGAAATACACGACTGCCCTTCCCACGTACTCCTATCCAGTACTGGGCCAGACTGGGTCATTAGTTCACCTCCGTCCTCTACAGGAGCGGTGTGAGGGTGCCAAACCTAAGTAGCGCTACTAACCAATACCCGATGAGGGACTTACAAAAGATGATAGGTGAGAATATTAACCAATATACCCGTTTTTACCCAAACCACTGACTGTCCCCAACCACTGGGACGCATGCTCGAATGTAGTGAACTCACCTTGGTTTTGCTCGGTAAGATTGTTTACTTGATTAACAGTTGAATAACCGCGTCCTAAAAAGGGTTACCGATAACAGTCAATACCTCGCATTCATAAACCACACACACTTCACGTGTAACAAGTCGTGTATCCCTTATTCACTCATTACACAGTTAAAACACATGTAGGACACTCGTGACGTTCAAGCTATAATAATATCCAATAGCTTCTAGTGCATACTCAGTTCATAAGTCAAACTATCACACAAGCATATATACATGTATACAAATCATGCACAGTACCTACGCTAACATAAGCATAAGCATATATACTATCAAATTATCACATAAGCATATATACTATTAAATGTTACTCGGCCCACATTGTTAGCCCAACCGATTTTCCCAACTTAAATCGGTGTGTGTGTATGTTCAGTAGCATGTGCGGCCCAACTATTTAGTTGGTGAGTCCGATTTTGTTTGCAACCCAACACCTTAACATAAAGTTCCAATTATTCAACCCTATCCATATAGTTGTTACCTACTGATTGGTTTATTAGAAATTATCATCCACCAAATTCATGTGCACAGTATTTACATTCGTGGCCCCAGACTTATTTCCTCATGCATTTTAAAGGATTATTCTAACATGCCATCCTTGTCTCATCTTTACCATTTATCATGCATGTTCCACAACCATATTCATGTATCAAATAAATAGAACAACTAATCATGCAGCCAGTCGAACATTCATCGGGCAACCCATAACTTATATCAGTCCGGTTACCTATATATCACACAAACCGAATCAAGGTTTTCTAACATTATATCCTGCATCATAACAGGTTTAACAGGCATGGTTCGGCCAGCCTATCTTCATCATTCGGAAATTACGGGGTCGATTTAAATGAATATCAATCCATCTCCGATCACTCCGACGTTACCGATTATCACAATCCTAAACAATAATTACTTATTCGCATCACATTAACATTAACACATCACTGTTATGCCGAATTCCTATTATCAATTCAATCCGTTCCGTATACTACGACTCGTACCTAGCATACATGCAGTAACATACGGCACATTCCTACTATCAAAAATATATATATATAACAAGATCCGGCAGTGAACACTTACACGAAAGTAGCCGACTTCAGTGATCGGAAATCTTGGCTGAGGAAGGTGATATTGCGAGAGGGGGGGGGTCTTGAAGTCCGCTGCCGTCACTCTCTCAATAGAGAGATTAGGGTTTGATGTGATATGTAATATTTTTGTAAAAACACTCTACGTTACAGAGGTTATAAGCTACACTTAAGGTTTTGGGCCAAGGTTTTAGTCATGCACAAGTGGGCCGATTGCACAGGTGGGCCGATTGCTTAATATTACAAGTCATGGATAACTCACAAGTGGGTCACTAGTATTTGCTAGACAATTGATGTTTTGGGCCGATTATCCTTGCAAATCAGTTTGGGCCGGTTGTTTATTGATGCTACTCGCCAAGATTGGGCCAAGTCCGATCACTTATGACAACGGGTTTCTAAGTCACATTCACATTGCGGACCAATTATATGCTATGGTCGAGTTGTAAGCACAACCTAGGGATTTGCCCGTTACACACATACACACCACACAACTACCAAACATATACTAGCACACTAAACGGGGTCATGGGTTGAATGAATAGATTTAAAACAAGAACGGAATCGAAGACACTGACCTTGAATTTCGGGTTGTCACAACAAACATGGGCTGAACTGAGAGCTCTTATGATGAGGGAGTTTTGTCCTCGTCATGAACAACGAGCATTGGAGAAGGAGTTTGATGATTTGAAACAAGATAGTGGCGAACACAGGGCATATACTGATAGGTTTGAGGAGTTAAGTCTACTTTGCCCAACTATGGTCGCCCCACTCGACAAGGCTATCGAAAGGTACATCGACGGTCTGCCTGACTCGATACAAGACATTGTCACTGGTAGCAACCCTACCACACTCCGTCAGGCCATTGAGCTATCTGCAACCTTGACTGAATCGCAGATCAGAAAGCATAAACTTTTTCGAAAGGGTGACAAGAAGCCAATCGAGGAATCAAAGACCATGGATGAACAGACTGGATCCCCTGAGAAGTCTAAGAAGCGTAAGGCTTCGCAGAATTTTGCGATTGCTGCTCAACCCAACCAAAACACCCGCAACCAACCAACTCAACCTCCTGCAAAGAAACCTTATGCCGGTACTGCACCGATATGCGAAAGATGTAATGCACACCACTTAGCTCACTTACAGTGTCGTTTATGTGCATCGTGTGGGCGACTCGGTCACCTGGCAAATGCTTGTCGATTTACCCCAAACCAAGGTGGTCCAAACCAACCTCAAGTAAATCCTGCTCAAGCTCGTCTTCCACTAGGTCCTTGCTTCAACTGTAACGAAATGGGCCATTTCCAGAGAAATTGCCCAAAGATTGCTAATGCGAATCCAGCGCAAGGATGAGCATCGGACCAACTGGAAGACAATATTGTTTAGAGATAATCAAACCTTATGTATTATTTTCTTTTGTAGTCAAGGTCCATGAAACAGTTGTTGTTGTTTATAAATAAATCTTTTATTCTACATTGTAATGTACAAATGTGATGTCATGTATAAACAACGTATCCTCTACAATACCAACAATCAAGGAACCGTATTCCTTGAAGAACAGACTACCCCGTAATTTCTTCCATTTTATTATCTCTTGTGTTTCCCACGAATACCCAAAGTACCACTATAAATTCTTAATAGGGTACCTAAGGGTATTTCCGTATATTCAAAAATTACTGTACCTTAATTCGAAAATTTGCGTTTTCTTGAAAACGAAATCGAATTTATAGGAGTTCTTTCTATCTTCATAGTTAGATTCTTGCTAATGTTTAAAGTACCGAATGAAATCCATGAAATGGATTCCTAGTGTGCTTTAAATGCATGTACGTAATCAACAAAACAAATTAACAAATTTGAGATCTAGATAAACAATTTTGTGGTTATGTGACTATGTGTTTATACATCTTGTCTCTCCATATATGCATTTGTGTTTCTGTATACTCTGGATATTCGTTATCCAAATCCTCGTGGAATCTTTCATATCTTCATACGAGGGATTCGTAGTAGGATATTCAAAAAGGTACTATCTTAAATCCTTAATGGACTTCTACGTTGTAGTTAAGTCCCTTGGATTATAAAGTACTATTCCAATGTTTAAGGACAATACGCGTCGATATAGTTAAAGAGGCCCTCGGATGGTCTAGTTAAAGAGATCCTACGTCGATCTAAGTTAAAGAGATTGGTTTGACAATCTAGTTGAATATATCATGCGTTGATATAGTTAAAGAGGCCCTCGGGTGGTCTAGTTAAAGAGATCCTACGTCGATCTAAGTTAAAGAGATTGGTTTGACAATCTAGTTGAATATATCATGCGTTGATATAGAGGCCCTCGGGTGGTCTAGTTAAAGAGATCCTACGTCGATCTAACTTAAATAGATTGGTTCGACAATCTAGTTAAAGACATCCTACATTGATGTAGTTAAATATTTCTCTTGGGTAGTTTAGCTGAAGAGATTATTCGTTTGATATTTTTCCCATACGCATTATGAAATGAACTGTGCGGACTGTGCAAGGAAGTACGTAATTATGGAGGCCTACATAATTATGGAATTCAGTGCACAGAAACCACAGGGAGTTTTGTCATGTGTTAAGACCTACAGTGACAAGAGTAATGATACGGGAAAAGTCTTGGATTTTGACCAATGTCATTTATCCTTAGACTCCCCAATTCTGATTTCAAGCACGCACAAGTTTCCTCTAAAACTAAATTTCGGGACGAAATTTCCTAAAGTAGGGGAGACTGTGACACCTGTGTCACTTCAACCATCAAACAAACGCCAAACCAATGAAATATTGTATTTCATACCTTGGACTTGTATAAATATGTGTATCATTTGCACATATCAACTCTTGTTCAATTTCAAACTCTACATCGCTTCCTAGAGAGTTATACGCTAACTGGTGCGTAAACGTACTCAGTTTAATGCGACAAATACTCCGGAACATCAACACATACTCAACATACCTTAAATAACCTTTACATAACTTAGAAATAAGTTTTGAAGGCTTTGGTATGGCAAAAACAAGTTAATTTGCTTACAGGGACTAAATTTGACAAACTGCGAAAGTATGCCAATTTGAACTGTACCGAACATTCCGGAACATGTCCATAAGTTAAACATACCATAAATATCCTTTACATAGCTTAGAAACAGGCTTTGAGGGGTTTAGTATGCTAAAACAAACTTTTGGATCATTCGGGGACTAAAAGTGTCAAAAAGTGCACAAGTTTGCACTTTTGCGCATAACTTGCGTTCTGAATACATCCGGACATCCAAAAATTTATGTAAGCATCCTAATATAATGCCTTAGTGTTTGGCATAAGAAAAATCCATTCGTCGCGTCATTTGGATCGTCTTTCGCGCTTATGCGCATTCCGTCGTAATTAAGCGAACATCGCGATCGTACGGCCAAACGAACCAACATCCGACACATTTTTGAGCATGTTCCATGTCCACAATGTTTAGGCATCATTTTAGGGCCTTAAAGTTGGCTTTACAGGCCTTAGAAGTGTCGGAAATGGCTTAAACACGCAACAGGGACCAAAACTGCCAATTCTGAAAATATGTGCAGATCAGACGGGGCCAGGCGGCCCGCGTGAGTTTGGCCTGCATATTGAGGCGGGCCGCATGGGACTGTCAGACCAGATTCAATGTTTGCATTTAATGCAGTTGGCCTTTCGTTCGATCAAGGGGCAATGCCCTTTCACCCAATCAAAGGCCAAAGGCCATTTTCAGTAACCACCACATTTTTGACAAGTGTACGCACCCGATCGTGGCACTATATTCGATAAACGATCCTAACGGTTATGCTTTTCCTATAAATACCCCCCCCCCCCTTTGTTCCAAAAACCCACAAGAATCTGATCTAAGCTCTAAGTTGGAACCTTTGTTTCATACCTGAGCTATTTTGATCTAGATTAGCATTCGGGGACCCTCCGTAAGTCTTCTTTCTCTCTTTTATTCGCTTTTCGAGTCCGAAAGTCAACGTTTTGTTGACTTTCTGCATTGACCAGCCTATGGTCAACACGAAGTTCTTGGAACTTCATAACATGAGCGTGATCACGATGGGTATAGTCCGTAGTGACTATACCTACTGATTACCACGTTATCTAGGCTCAGTGACGAGTCGTAGTTTCGGCCAAAATGTGCATTCTTGCATATTTTGTAACCAAACTACTCGCGTTTGTTTTGATGCCAAACCTGTTTTCTAAACTTAGTTAAGCATGTTCTAACATGCTTAGCTCGTCACTTTTAGTTTAGTGCTTATATAGGGTCGTAAGGTAAGCGATCTAAACCATCGCTTATACTTTCGAACCCAACCCATTTGGTCGATCATTAGGATCCGACCAAACACATTAGGTGACCATAGCTATAACCTTCCGAGGTTATACCTTGTGGTCGCGATGTTAGGCGTTCCGAACGCGTTCTACGCGAACGACGCGTTAGGGTAGCATAAGCTACCTAAACGGGTCGTGATGGACCGTAAGCACTTAGGTTAAGTTTCATTTTAGTATGTAGGCTTTGTTAAACCATATTACACGAGTCTCCATACTCGTTTGGCTTACGAACCCGCGTACTACCCGATCCTTCCGATTTGGTCCGGTATATTAACATAGCTACCTATTAGGTGCCGTTTGATATCCCGTGATCTTTAGCATTATCTGGTTATTATACAAGAACTCCAAAGCAATCTCAGGTGAGTACATTGAACCCCTCTTTTACTGTTTTCTAAACTGTTTCGGGGTGAAACACATGTGCCTATCTGTTACATTCATGCTTTCCATGTTTTCACATCATATGCCTGCTATGTTGTTAGTACATTATAGTACATGATTTCATTACATTTCATGCTATGTATGCCCATTGTGTGCGTACTTAGTACATCGATTTACATTACATTTCTGTTGCATATGTTTACTCAGCATATGGACACATTGCTTTACATGAACATTTCTGTTGCATATGTTTACTCAGCATATGGACACATTGATTTGCATTACATTTCTGTTGCATATGTTTACTCAGCATATGGACACATTGATTTACATGAACATTTCTGCTTCGTATGTTTACTTAGCATACTTAGTACAATTGTTTACATCACATGCCTTCATTTTGGTATCACATTTGGTTTGTTTAACATGGAACAATACATTCATTAACATTAGCTACGCCGTTCGTTAGTAGGTAGTGGTACCATAGGAATTGACAACTCTCGTTCCTGAAATCCTGGGTTTGATAGGATTGTAAGGAATGACCGAATTCGATATACATAACTTAGATAAACCTTTAATTTGTTTAAGGGTTTATCGCCGCAGTCTCAAGGCTTGGATGTATGCATAGTTTCACAATACCGCATAAATGTTAATATCAATAGAGCATGCATTTTTCCACAAAACATAGCGTTGATTTAAACCACGTTTTACTTCGACGACTTGTTTTGTGCATTTTACATATGGTTTAAGTTGATACATTTCGCTTACCATACATGATACATTTTGGGATACACATTACATGATTTACATCGAACATAAACACATTGACATTGATACACATACATGGTGGTTTACATTGAACATAGACATTTCGACATGGTTTACACAATAACACTTGACATTTGGTTTATACATGAACAATCTACATGGTGGTTGGGTTGGGTAAATGGTTGGTTTAACGTGGCGTATGTAATATGATACAAACATGGTGGATACGCCGCTGGTACTTCCTATATATAAATGCTTGTATAGTATTACATATCGTAGCGTTATCCAAGTCATTTCAGTTTAGATACATTACATTTTACACAAATAACATATTCTTCACAAGACATTGTTTTACAAACGAATTATCTTATACAAACTCATTTTACTTGGTTATTCATTTAACCATACAGTGTTCTCTTATTTATACATATCATCTGATCATATCGTTTTTCAAATGATTTACAAGACAAAGCAAATTACAAGGTTCATGACTAAACATTTTCTCAAACATAAGTCATGAATTCCGTTTTCACAAAACCAATGTATCTCACAGGCATTTTTATGCTGACGTACCTATTTTCACATGTGTTTTCAGGAGATGATGCATAGGACTTATCAAGATATACATAGGCGGACCTGTGCCTTAGTGACTTAAAACGAGACAAGAGCTAGTTAATTTATGATATGTACTATTTTGTTCTTGTTTGAACAATGTAAACTTTCATGTTTGATCAATAAAACGGAACTTCAATTGCCATGGATTTGAAACAATTGATTCTGTCCTCAACACTCCCCGACGTTTTCCGCCGCGGTTGCATGTTACACGCGGTCGGGGTGTGACAGTCCATGAAACAGTTGTAATTGTTGTTTATAAATAAATCTTTTATTTTACATCGCAATATATATATATTGATGTGGTTGCATGTATAAACAACATATCCCCTACAATACCGACAATCAAGGAATCGTATTCCTTGAAGAACAGACTACCCCCCCCCCAAAAAAAAAAATTTCTCCCACCTTATGATCTCTTGCGTTTTCCACGAAAATCATAAGTACCCATTTCCTCCAAGGAAAACGAAGTACAAGGCGCAAGTTACAACTCTGGACGAATACCCAATCCTTGATAGGATACCTAAGGGTATTTCCGTAAGTCCTTAATTGTTGTATACCTTAATTCGAATGTGATGATTCCTTGTAATCAAAAAAATCGAATTTTGGAAGATTATCCTATCTTTCAAATAGATGCTTGAGGACGTTGAAGTCCATCGACTGGGTTCCTGGTATACCTTGAATACCCATGTTCAAATCGTCGTCAAGTTAATAGCAATCAATGACAAGACAATAACAAGTTAAAGGTCAAGTTAAACAATTATGTGATTATGTGCTTATGTATGTTTTTGTGTGATCCAAATTTTTGTTATCCAAATCCTCGTAGAATCTTCCATATCTTCATATAAAGAAATGCATAGTAGGATACCCAAAGATACTACCTTAAATCCTTAATGGGCTTCTACATTGTAGTTAATTCCCTTGGATTATAAAGTACTATTCCATAATTAGACCCCTTGAGTGGTCTAGTTAAACAGATTGATCCAAAAATCTGGTTAGGAATATCATGTGATGATATAGCTGAAAGGACTCCATAGGTGGTCTAATTAAAGAGATCATCTATCGATCTAATTAAAAGGACCCTATGGTGGTTTAGTCACACTCATCACAGGTTTGATTTTATTCCCCTACACATTATGAAACGCACTGTGCGGACTATGCAAGGAATCACGTAATTATGGACGCGTACATAATTATGGAATTTAGTGCACAGAAACCACAGCAAGTTTTGTCATGTGTCTAGAGTTAACCCTATTCATTTCCATTTCTGATGAAGCAACCGTTGAAAATGACTTCGTCCGTTCATTTTCATTTCTGAAGATTGTCTGTTGAGGAAATGAATACCCGTTTGTTTATCCTTTTCATTTCCGTTTCTGAGGAAGCAACCGTTGAAAATGACTCCGTCCGTTCATTTTTGTTTCTGAAGATTGTCCGTTGAGGAAATGAATATCCGTTTGTTTATTCCTTCATTTCCGTTTCTGAGGAAGCAACCGTTGAAAATGACTCCGTCCATTCATTTTCGTTTCAGAAGATTATCCATTAAGGAAATGAATATCCGTTAGTTCATCCTTTTCATTTCCGTTTTTGATGAAGCACCCATTGAAAATGACTCCGTCTGTTCATTTTCGTTTCTGAAGATTGTCCGTTGAGGAAATGAATCTCTGTTTGTTTATTCCTTCATTTCCGCTTCTGAAGAATACTCATTGAGGAAAATGACCCCGTCCGTTCATTTTCGTTTCTAAAGAATGTCTGTTAAGGAAATGACAGGATTATGCCTTGCATATCTCTGGTGGTTATTTTGACACAAAGTCACAGACAGACTCCTACGAATAAATTTCAGGACGAAATTTCCTAAAGTAGGGGAGACTGTGACACTTGTGCCTCTGCGACCATCAAACAAAAACCAAATCAATGAAATATTGGGTTTCATACTTGGGATTTGTGTAAACATGTGTATCGTTTGCACATGCCAATTCTTGTTCGATTTCGGGCCTTAAATCGCTTTCTTGAAGGTTATACACGATCTGATGCGTAAATATAACCAGTTTAATGCAACAAACACTCCATAATAGTGACATAGGCTTAACATACCTTAAATAGCATTTACATAACTTAGAAATAAGTTTTGGATGGTTTGGTATGCCGAAATCAAGTTTGTTCGCTTACAGGGACTAAAATTGACAAACTGTGAAAGTATGCCGATTTGAACTGTAACGAACAATCTAGAACTTGATCATAAGTTAAATATGCCCTAAATATCCTTTACATAGCTTAGAAATAGGCTTTGAGGTGTTTTGTGCTCAAAAATAAACTTTATGCTCATTCAGGGACTAAAAGCGTCAAAAAGTGCATAAGTTTGCATTTTCGCACATATCTTACGTTCTGAACACATCCGGACATCCAAAAATTTATGTAAGCATTAAAATATTTTATTTTAGTGTTTGGCATAAGAAAATTCCATTCGTCGCTTGATTTGGATCGTTTTTGCGTTCGTTACGACTTCCGTCGTAATTAACCGAACAACGCAACCATACGACCAAACGAACCGACATCCGACATATTTTTTAACATGTTTTGAGTTCCCTATACTTTAACTTCATTTTAGAGCCTTGAAATGAGGTTAACGGGGCTTAAACGTGTCAAAAATGAGCCGAGATGCAAGATTCTGAAGTTCAGAAACCAAAATTGACATTCTGCCATAGTTATCTTAGGAAGGGACCAAAATGAAAAATCTAAATTCCAGCTTGTTCCAGCTGTTCCCCTCAATTGCACATGGTTTTAATGAAATTATGGGCTCCCATGGTTTCACAAAACCATGGGCACATGTGTACGGATCAGATCGAAGCTCGTTTTACGATGAACGATCCTAACGGTTCTAGATTTCCTATATATACCCACCTCCTTTCACTTGCAAAACCCACAATGATCTGATTTTGGCTCTCTAAGTTAAATTTTATACTTCATACCTGAGAGTAAATCGGATCATAGCTTACGGGGATCTTTTGTAAGTATTCTTTCGTTTTTTCATTCATTTTTATCGTTAAAGTCAAACTGCGTTTGACTTTCTGCTTTGACCAGTTTATGGTCAATGCGAAGTTCGTTTGAACTTCATAACGTGAGCGTAATCACGATGGTTATGGTCCCTAGTGACTATACCTACTGATTACCACGTTATCTAGGCTCAGTGACGAGTCGTAGTTTCGGCCAAAATGCGTTTTCTCGCGTATTTTGTAACCAAGCTACTTATAGGTATCAAAACCGTTTGTTTTGATACCAAACCTGTTTTCCAACTTAACTAAACATGTTTTAGCATGTTTAGCTCGTCACTTTTTAGTTTAGTGCTTGTGTAGAGTCGTAAGTCAAGGGGACTAAACACCCGCTTAGACTTTCGAACACGACCCGTTTGGTCGATCATTAGGATCCAACCAAACATGTTTAGTGACCATAGTAGCATAGGGAATAACCTTCCGAGGTTATACCTTATGGTCACCTAGGTTTAGTTAATCGTATGATAGGTAGTTTATATGCCTTAGGAAAATTACCAAAATACCCTTTTTATGCATAAATTCATTTTAAGCATATGTAACCTAAATTGTGACATCTAAACTGATTAGACAATAATATTAGACATGTTAAGGCATATATTACTTGTCATAGGACTAGTTAGGCGCTCCGAACGCGTTTTACGCGAACGACGCCTTAAAGTAGCGTAAGCTACCTAAACGGGTCATATCGGGTCGTAAGCACTTAGGTTAGGTTTCATTTTAGTATGTAGGCTTTGTTAGACCATATCATATGAGTTCCAATACTCATTTGGTTTACAAAACCTCATACTATCCGATCTTCCGAGTTAGGTCTGGTTATTAATGTAGTTACCTATATTAGGTGCCGTTTGATTTCCGTGATCCCTCTAGCTTTGCTTGGTTGTTGTTCAAGACTTCTAAGCACCCTCAAGTGAGTACATAGACCCCTCTTTTACTGTTTTTCAAACGTTTTGGGGTGAAACACATGTGCCTACTTGTTACTTTCATGTTTTCCATGTTTTCATATCATATACTTGCTATGTTCATTAGTACACTATTAGTACATGATTTCATTATGTTTTTATGCTATGTATGTCCATTGTGTGCATACTTAGTACATTGTTTTACATTACATTTTGCTGCATATGCTCATCCAGCATATGGACACATTGAATTACATTTTGAACCGTTGTAACTATTTGACTATGTGAACCGTTGTAACCATTTGATTATGTGAACCGTTTGTAACCATTGAATTATGTGAACCGTTTGTAACTGTTGAACCATGTGAACCATTTGTATCTGTTGATTGACATGAACCATTTGAAATCTGTTTGAACCGTTGGGTTAGGGAAGTGATTAGGTAACGGGGCGGGTGTAATGTGCTAAAAGCATGGTGGATACGCCGCTGGTACTTCCTATATATAAGTGCTTTTAACACATTATATATCGTTGCGTTATCTAGATCACTTGGGCAAGGTTATCAAAAACAAAGTTATACTACAAGGTTTTTCTAACAATATATATATACTATTCGAGTTTTTTTTTCAAAAATGATTTCCAATCTGGGTTTAATTAAACAAATGTTTTTGGAGTTAAGAAGCATGGTTACGAGATTTTATAAATTATAATCAACTTGATTTGAGCATTGCAACATGTAAAACGAGCCATGAATCTGACACTCACATAAAACCTATGTACTCGCCGGCATTTTTATGCTGACGTATTTTCACATGTGTTTCAGGTACAATAGTTGATGATATTTGATGATGATATTGGTGTATGCTCACATAGGAATGGACGAGGCCTTAGTGACTTAATAACAACGAAAGACTATTTGTTTATGTTTTGTTTCAATTTCTAATGTAATGTAATACATTTGATTTAATAAAACGAAATTATTTATTCCATGGTTGTGAAACAATGATTCTGTTACAACACTCCCCAACGTTTCTGCCACGTTTTGTTGTTTTACGTGGTCGGGGTGTGACAGTAAATGCCACTTGTTGGATCGTCGTGTGACCCTAACGTGTCAATCCGATGAGTTCATCATCAAAAACAAAGGCGGAATCAATGTAATTGATGTCAAACAGCTTGTTTTCCTTTAATTTTCTTCTTATATTGATTTCCTGAGCTTTTTACAATTCAGATAACAATCCGGCAGCACCTCGGCTCAGAAACAATGGTCTAATTCCGTATGAAATGAACATGGCACACAGGTATTTATAGGCGGGTTAATTCCGCTTGAAACTGTTCACGGGGAATTACGAGTTCATGCGGAATTAATTAATTCCGTGTGGAATTACCTAATCTCACTTGAAGCTACTAATTCCGTTTGAAATGATCAATCCCATTTCAAGCGGAATTACCTTTAAACCTGTTTTCTCGATTTCCGTGCCCTGATCTATCTTGTACATTACAAGACTTAATAAAGACGAAGTTAACAGACATCAGTGCATGAACAGACTTCCCCTAGGATGTTGACGAAGTCTTTAGCATCCTGTCTTCAGTCTTTAGTCTTGATCTATCATTCTCTGCCTTGAATTGTCTTGACATTGTAAAGCATCCTTCAATCTTTTATCTTGAAACTCCCCTTTGAATGTTGATCCAGAATTCTGACTCCCCCTTTCGCAAACTCCCCCTCTCGATATGCTGGGACTTGAATTCTGGTTCAAACTTTGACATTTTCTTTACCATGGGGATCTTGACTCCTGTTTCCTGTTTCTCAAACATATAACATTACAATCTATACAAACTTAAACTTCCATTAACTGTTCATCAGTTTTAGAAATCCACTTAAGTATTCAGGTCCAAGTTAATGACCCTGATTACTCAATTTATCTACCAAGTCCAACTTAATGACCTTGGTTGACCTGTGACAAAAACAAACTGATTTTTGTTCAAATTTTCAAATTTTCTGAAATTTACAAGTTTCAATTTAATGAACTTGTTTTGACTTTCCATTTTCTCATTTATCATGTTAAGCTCCCAACTCATCATCCAGCTTAGAATCTTTCTGCATCTGCTCCAACCTTCTGAATATGAAGATCAACTCTCCACTTTGGTTTGTCGAAAAATAAAGCAGAAATGAAATGAAAAATCTTTCGTAGCACGTGCCATGCGGGATTTCGTTGTTTTGTGGACTATGGTGAGATTTGTTAACACTAATCTATGTGAATCTATTAATCTACGTGTGTATGATGATGATGGTGAGTGTGTTGTTTGGCAATTGCGACACGTAATATGACACCGAGTACGAGGCGGAAGTGATGTGCCCGAAGTGTGGTGGATACGCCGCTGGTACTTCCTATATATAAGCGTTTCTGACATGTTGCCAAACATCGTACAACGTGCCATGCGAAGGTCGTGGGTTTGCGGCTGTTGAATCTATTGGAATCTATGTGAAACTTGTTGGAAACTTGAATCTTTAATCTATCGTGTGTGAATCTATACTGTGAGACTTTGAGATCTAGACTTATATGATCCTTTTGTTGGATCTTTAGATGTCTTCTCGTAAGGTATCCGACACTCTCAAGAGATCCAGGGAAAAGTCTCAGAAAAAGATAATGTCCTTCAGGGCCAACCATATCGCTCGAGTTGTGCCAAAGATCGTCTCTGAGATCTAGGGATCAAACACTCCTCCATCCTCTGTGGAATCGAAAGGTGAGAAGCTAAAGCCTACAAAAGTTCAGCTACAAACATTTCATCTCTTGCAACCCTAAGCCTTTCACGGGTAGTGATGGGGTGACCGCTATGCTCGAGTGGTTTGACAGCATCGAGGTTACCTTCATTAACAGCGAGTGCCCTGAACACTTGAAGACTATGAGTGCAGCGGGAATGTTTCAAGGCAGAGCTCTGGAGTGGTGGTCAAATGAGAGAAACATCCGTTCGAATGAGGAGGCCTATGCTCTTCCATGGGCTGAGGTACGAGAATTGATGATGCTTGAATTCTACCCTCCCCATGAACAACTGAAGTTTGAAGAAGAGTTTTGGCATCTGAAGCAGATTGGTGATGACAATCTGGCTTATACTACTCGTTTCAAGCAGCTCAGCTTGATCGTTCCTCACTTGGTTTCTACTCTGAAGCGCATGATAACCAATTATATCAATGGTCTACCTCCTGTTATGCGTGATTCTATTGAAGCAGCTCAGCTCGAAACTATTGAGGAAGTCTACCATCTTGCAGCTAGTCTCAACAACAACAACAACAACAACAACCGCATTCGTGATAAGCAGTTTGCTACTCCTGCTTCTACATCAAGTTACCCAGCAGCCTAGTGGCAGCAAGAACAAGAGGAGAAAGTCTCAGGGTGCAGGATGCAATGCTATTATTGTCACACCCCAACCGATGGCGGAAACATCGGGATGAGACGAAGTGTGTAAAGATTGCTAGAGACGTCATAACATTATGTGCAATATTTAATTAAATTCAAATTTCATTTCAAAACTAAATGTCATACAATATTCAAAAGGAAATAACAACATTGTTTCAACAAATAACATAACAACAAAATATAGATAAATTTAGGTGTGTATCTAGCCACCCTAAACTTGTTTCATCAATCATCCATACTTCAATAATCAACCTGCAACATGTATTAAAATAGAGTTTCAATGCAAAAGCAAAGAGCGAGTATGCAAGTTTGTTTACATAGCATTATAGAATAAAAACTCATATCCAACATGAACATAATAAAATAGTTTCAACCATGCTAGTTTACGCAGTCCAAGTGATAGCCCAAGTTTCCAATGCGTTAAAGTACCTAACCCAAAGTTTCACGGGAGGTTAATATGTCTCCTCCTAACAATACCCCAAAGACTAACGGGGAGGTGCATTACCCCTATAGCGCTACCATTGTTAAGGCGGAACTACACACAAGGATTACACGTTCACAAAGCACAAAATAGTCTCAAGTTTCACAAGTTTCATGTTTCATGTTTAAAAGGATAGAGCATGTTTCAAATAAGTTTCAAGTGTCACATGCGTTTAATATAGAATACCTGTTGCACCCAAAGTGTTTAAAAGTAAAATGGGTTCGAGTATACTCACATTGGTTGCATTTGCGATTACTTGTAAGTAACACACGAGTAAGATTGGGAAATCCAAAAGAACGAACGAAAGCGGATTAACCTAAGTATGAAATACCACATGAGAGGTGATTACTACATATTTAAATAAATATCCCAATCTCTATATTAGTCATTTATGTATTTAACTCGTTATTAAAGTTATAAAATAGTGTAAAGTAAATACCGAAAATAAAAGGATTAAAATAAAATTGGATTGTTATTTGATTTATATACTAACTAGTTGTCATCATCTTCTCCATTATAATAATAATAAAACATAAACGTGTGTAACTGCTTCTTTGAAATAAAACCCATAATTTGTAGTAAACTTTACAATTTCAAGGATCTAGAATATATTAACCTTTTATCATCTTCCTCATTTGAAATTTTGGACTCAACAGAATCCCAAACAAAATTTGAAAACATCAAAAACCATTGTTACTTATGTTGGTTTAATTATACCATAGTTCATTATACGAAATTTAATAAGAAGTTGAATCAAAGTAAAGGGAGGAAAATAGGAACGAGGTATACCGAACAAGATGAACCGATTCTCGTTGCGATGTGCGTAGGTCTCCGACGAGTTCCGTCGAGGATTTCGGTGTCGACTTTGAGTTAACAAAACCAAAGCGATTACCACCAACTGTTAGTGTTTTTGGTTATTAATATGCTTCAACAGTTTACATAAAACAAACACGATAATAGATTGAATCGAAAAAAAAATGAAAAGAATATATATACCGAAATGGTTCGGGCTACACTCCGTTGCGAGTTCTAATTCCGGCCACGTATTCCGGCGCTACAGGTTATCGTCTTCATTAATTAATCGCGAAACAAAAAGGTTCTAGTGCGGTTCAGACGGCTCCGGTGACTAGGAAAGATTCCGGTGATGTGATATAAGAGACAGGGAGACGAGAGGGTGGTATTGAGATGCGTGGGATTGTCGAGATGGATGAATCAGGGTTTGTTTCAAGAAGATGAAGAAGGTAAAGCTCAGAGTCTTGTTTGTGTGTGTGTTTTGGATTGAAAGGAAGTTGAAAGGTTTAGACAAGAAGCAGTAAAAAGGAAGATGGGAGGGAACAGAAGTGGGTATCGACTGATCAAAATGAATGGGGATTAGGGTTGGATAACTTTTTATAATTAGGTTTGGTTAGTGTGTAATTAATAGGGTTGGTTGGGAAAAAAGAGTCAAAAAAATTGGACTCATATGTGGGCTGCTCGAGTTGGGCAGCGAGCCTTTATCAGCCGCACATTTCCCCCACATGAGCCACTTTATGTTGGATTCTAGGCATTTAAAATAGGTGTATTATATAAAATGTTAGGATAAGGTTAGGAAATTTCCTAAGCATAAGATTATGGTTCACATATGTGGTAATAAAATAAAAGGATTCAAAGTTGAATCCAGCCATGCTTTGGCTGTGTAAGGTGATCGGCCACAAGGCCATTTTTTTTTTATCTTCCTTTTTTTTTCTAGGTAATTCTAGTCCTTTGGTTTAGTATAATGGGTGAAATAATGTATAGTTTTCATATAAGATATGATATTAGGTAGTAAACTTTTATTGAAATCAAATAAAACGTAGGCTATGTATTGTGACATGTAAATCAAGTATTGGTATGTTTAAAGTGTATAACAAAACTCGTTGTTACGATTGTTTGTACACGAATTATGCATGTGTATACGAGAATAACGGAAACAGAAGCGAACAACGAATACGATACGGATGTATGTTTCAAAAAAATAGGTATACGAATAATTTTCTAATTGAAGTAAGTTTCAAAAAGCGAGGCGTTACAGTCTCCCCGTTTTTAGGAAATTTCGTCCCGAAATTTATTCAAGAGAAAGACTTGAAATTTTTGAAATGTAAAAAGTATGAAATTTTGATGGACAACAATTTAGGTTTGCAAAAGGGGTAAAATGATTTGAGTCACCAAACAATATTGAAATGTGTAGGTAAAGCGGGTTTAAACAAGTTTGAACGTCTTAAATTGGATACATATTAAAATGTGTCGTATTAGGAAGGGGAATCTTGTATAAAACGGTTTGTATTTTGACGGAAGTGGCGTAGTTTGTATAGAAGTTTATAGAATAGCAATGTGGTCTTAAAAATAAGGGGGTAGGTTAGGGTTCGAACGTTTAAACAGACTTGATTTTGAACGAGGTTCGTATAAAAGAAAAAAAAGAATGACGGAGAATAGTAGGAGTATAAAAGTGAATGATTGACTATCAATGAACGAATGCAAGTATAAGAATGACATAGGTATGGTTAGACGAAGTAGTGTGTTAAAGAATGAAATCTCGTCGCGGATAATCGGATATAATGCGTTCGTGAGTTGTTTAAAGTTTGAATTAGGTCCAAAAGGTCTACTAAACACTGAATCTCTCATGGCACGCTTTCATGAAAGTTTGGTAACATGGTGAAAACACTTATATATAGGAAGTACCAGCGGCGTATCCACCATGTTTCAACCATGTTACGTCTGTTTCGTACTCGGTGTCATGATACGTTCCGGGTTTTACCATACGCAGTAGTACACTCTATGATTCTCATACGCCCATTACTATAATCCCGTGTGCACCCGCGATTATATCAATCGTCGCCTGATCCGCATAGCTTGTACTAGTTGCGTATGAATTACGGTATACATAAATCTTGAAAATAAGATCGCATGTGAATAAAAAAAATGTAACATATAAGTATGTTTGCGTTCCAAATAGTATAAGACCAACGTAAGCGAATCCCTCGGGTTTCGCTCGCGTATAGGCGCGAAAGTATAAATTTTGAGTAAAAAGCATGAGCATAGTATAAGTTCAAACATGATCACGCACATGACCATAAACACAAAACGCATGTCAGGGGTATGAGTAAAAGTATACGCATAACGTGTACAAAAAAAAGGTATAAATGTGAGTATAAACATGAGTATAAGTATAAACACAAAGCGTATGAGTATGAATACGAGTATAAGTGTGAACATATGATGTATGAGCATAGATATGAACGTGAATATAGGTGTAAAACATGAAGGTTTAAGTATGAATAAAATATATATGTTCGAATATAAGCGTAACAAAGTTGTACAAGTGTAAATGAAGACATAAAATGTATGAACGTGAATATGAATGTAGTACAAACGCGAATGTAAGTACAACGTAAATGTATAATTGTGAGTGTATGTATAAACGTAAAACATATGAATTTTTGAATCATGAGTATAACATACATGTGTAAGTGTGAACATAAGTGAAGGCATAAAATGCATAAACATGGATGTAGGAAATACTGATTTTGTTTATAGTATAAATCGAAATACACAAGTTTATGTGCGTAAAAGATTAAAACCTTGAGTATGAAAGAAAAAGGAAACGAGTGACACGCGCGAGATTGCTGTGAGACATAGACTAAAACGGGTAAAATGATATGCATATATAGTTGTTTACGCAAAACGTGAAGTTAAAATAGATTGAGTTGTCGTGGGATGTAGAATCTAGTTTGTGCATGTAAGGAAGTATAAAACAGCTATTGGTTACGTGAAACGTACTTTGTAAAAGAATGGAAATACTACTACGGTTTTATAAGAGTTTACATAAGTTGATAATTTGTTGGTTCTTATGAAGTTTCCTTGCCCACGTGTTTTGAATTTAATTGGCTTATCGAGTGCGGTTTTGAAAAATTCTAGGGATTAACAAGTTCGCATCGTTTTAAGTAACTTTGTATTAGAAAATTTTGAAGTTTACAAGATTCTTGTGAAAAAGTTAATCCTTAGAAAAAGGAATTTGGTATATGAACTTAGTGATCGTGAAAGGTGTCCTTAATAAAATGTTTTTTTTGTTGATCTTGGAAAGAGTTTTGATAAACGATCGGATAATATTTGTAATATTTTGTATGAAAAGTTGGTTTGATTATCAATTGAAAAATAACAATCTTTTGTATAATATGATGCAAGACGAGTGCGTTTTAGTAATTACGTGGAATACGAAATTTTGTGGGCAATGAATTTATTAAACCGACTAAGTTGGTGAGTAGCATTTAGTAAAGTTTTGAATGTCGAGAAATAAGCGTGTTTACGGAAGAATTACGAATTTTGTGTGTGAGCTATATGAAAATAGATTTAAGATAAGAAGTTCGTTTATATAATCAATGCATTTTGGTATAATTAGAGATTTGACTAATGATAAGCGATTTAGATATAAACATGATCGTGTTTACATAATATAGTCTATTAAAAGGAAGTATCGTTAACGATCACCTAGGTAAGGGAATCACCCCTAATCCGTTGGCGAGGTCGTTGTAAGATAAGAAAAAGAAGTGAAGTTAATCGTCAAGGTAAGGAAATCACTCCTATCTTGTTGATATATCTCCACTTATAGTAGCAAAAAAAAAATGTAAATAAAATTACGAGAAATTATGCATGCTAATGATGTATAACCGTATGAAAAGTAATAGTATGATGTATGCGCAAAAGTGAAATCTCAAAATGGTTCAAAATTGTCAAGAGAGAATTTCATCATAAAAGATCGAAAATAATAAAGCGTAAGTTCGATTAAAATTTGGATGGTTCCAAAACGGAACGTTGACTAACCAAAGTGGTCGAAAAGTCTATTGAATTTGAGGAGCATGCTTTGGTCTAATAGGTGGAATACTCTCGCCGATATCTCGGTTAACGGTATTCACCCTTCCAGTTATTACATGTTCCCAATCCATCGAAAATTTCGAGACTTGGCGGGATTTTTGAAAATCAAGGAGTGGGACTAGTCGACGAGGTGCGGGTTTCACCCCTAGCTTGACGACTTCGTACCCTAAGTGTGGTTGGTACTCGTTGGGTCAAAATTTAATTTCGACACGTTAACGAGGGTCCACTAGAAATTGAATTTAAAATTTGAAATTTGAAATTTCCATTAAGATGTGGATTTCACTCCTAACTTAATGGTGTAATTTCGTGCAACAAAATGAAATCAAGCGGGATGAGAGTTGTTTACCAAATTGTGGGTTTCACGCCTATTTTGGTAAACTCGTCTCTTTTGTACAATACGAGTTGTCGGATTTAGATTAATCGAGTAAAATGTATGAGGAAAAGTGTATGTCAAGGATTAGACGAACAAGTATAAACATGTCAAGAATGGCACATAAAGAATGGAATAATGAAACAATTATTAACTCATAAAAAGTATGTCACAAATAACACATGAATGAGAGAACAATGAAACAAATATTAACGCATAATAAAACAAGTATAGCATGTCAAGCTTTAACACACAAGTGACAAATCATGCTTAAAAGATCAAAAGAGAATCAATAAAAGCAAATAAAGTAGCATGCAAGTAGTTTCAAGCAAAACATACGAATAAAGCTCTAAAACTATAGACTAGGTTAAAGCATTCCTACTTTTCCTAATTCCCTATAGTTATGGCTCTGATACCAATCTGTCACACCCCAACCGATGGCGGAAACATCGGGATGAGACGAAGTGTGTAAAGATTGCTAGAGACGTCATAACACTATGTGACAATATTTAATTAAATTCAAATTTCATTTCAAAACTAAATGTCATACAATATTCAAAAGGAAATAACAACATTGTTTCAACAAATAACATAACAACAAAAGATAGATAAATTTAGGTGTGTATCTAGCCACCCTAAACTTGTTTCATCAATCATCCATACTTCAATAATCAACCTGCAACATGTATTAAAATAGAGTTTCAATGCAAAAGCAAAGAGCGAGTATGCAAGTTTGTTTACATAGCATTATAGAATAAAAACTCATATCCAACATGAACATAATAAAATAGTTTCAACCATGCTAGTTTACGCAGTCCAAGTGATAGCCCAAGTTTCCAATGCGTTAAAGTACCTAACCCAAAGTTTCACGGGAGGTTAATATGTCTCCTCCTAACAATACCCCAAAGACTAACGGGGAGGTGCCTTACCCCTATAGCGCTACCATTGTTAAGGCGGAACTACACACAAGGATTAAACGTTCACAAAGCACAAAATAGTCTCAAGTTTCACAAGTTTCATGTTTCATGTTTAAAAGGATAGAGCATGTTTCAAATAAGTTTCAAGTGTCACGTGCGTTTAATATAGAATACATGTTGCACCCAAAGTGTTTAAAAGTAAAATGGGTTCGAGTATACTCTCGTTGGTTGCATTTGCGATTACTTGTAAGTAACACACGAGTAAGATTGGGAAATCCAAAAGAACGAACGAAAGCGGATTAACCTAAGTATGAAATACCACATGAGAGGTGATTACTACATATTTAAATAAATATCCCAATCTCTATATTAGTCATTTATGTATTTAACTCGTTATTAAAGTTATAAAATAGTGTAAAGTAAATACCGAAAATAAAAGGATTAAAATAAAATTGGATTGTTATTTGATTTATATACTAACTAGTTGTCATCATCTTCTCCATTATAATAATAATAAAACATAAACGTGTGTAACTGCTTCTTTGAAATAAAACCCATAATTTGTAGTAAACTTTACAATTTCAAGGATCTAGAATATATTAACCTTTTATCATCTTCCTCATTTGAAATTTTGGACTCAACAGACCCAAACAAAATTTGAAAACATCAAAAACCATTGTTACTTATGTTGGTTTAATTATACCATAGTTCATTATACGAAATTTAATAAGAAGTTGAATCAAAGTAAAGGGAGGAAAATAGGAACGAGGTATACCGAACAAGATGAACCGATTCTCGTTGCGATGTGCGTAGGTCTTCGACGAGTTCCGTCGAGGATTTCGGTGTCGACTTTGAGTTAACAAAACCAAAGCGATTACCACCAACTGTTAGTGTTTTTGGTTATTAATATGCTTCAACAGTTTACATAAAACAAACACGATAATAGATTGAATCGAAAAAAAATGAAAAGAATATATATACCGAAATGGTTCGGGCTACACTCCGTTGCGAGTTCTGATTCCGGCCACGTATTCCGGCGCTACAGGTTATCGTCTTCATTAATTAATCGCGAAACAAAAAGGTTCTAGTGCGGTTCAGACGGCTCCGGTGACTAGGAAAGATTCCGGTGATGTGATATAAGAGACAGGGAGACGAGAGGGTGGTATTGAGATGCGTGGGATTGTCGAGATGGATGAATCAGGGTTTGTTTCAAGAAGATGAAGAAGGTAAAGCTCAGAGTCTTGTTTGTGTGTGTGTTTTGGATTGAAAGGAAGTTGAAAGGTTTAGACAAGAAGCAGTAGAAAGGAAGATGGGACGGAAACAGAAGTGGGTATCGACTGATCAAAATGAATGGGGATTAGGGTTGGATAACTTTTTATAATTAGGTTTGGTTAGTGTGTAATTAATAGGGTTGGTTGGGAAAAAAAGAGTCAAAAAAATTGGACTCATATGTGGGCTGCTCGAGTTGGGCAGCGAGCCTTTATCAGCCGCACATTTCCCCCACATGAGCCACTTTATGTTGGATTCTAGGCATTTAAAATAGGTGTATTATATAAAATGTTAGGATAAGGTTAGGAAATTTCCTAAGCATAAGATTATGGTTCACATATGTGGTAATAAAATAAAAGGATTCAAAATTGAATCCAGCCATGCTTTGGCTGTGTAAGGTGATCGGCCACAAGGCCATTTTTTTTTATCTTCCTTTTTTTTTTCTAGGTAATTCTAGTCCTTTGGTTTAGTATAATGGGTGAAATAATGTATAGTTTTCATATAAGATATGATATTAGGTAGTAAACTTTTATTGAAATCAAATAAAACGTAGGCTATGTATTGTGACATGTAAATCAAGTATTGGTATGTTTAAAGTGTATAACAAAACTCGTTGTTACGATTGTTTGTACACGAATTATGCATGTGTATACGAGAATAACGGAAACAGAAGCGAACAACGAATACGATACGGATGTATGTTTCAAAAAAATAGGTATACGAATAATTTTCTAATTAAAGTAAGTTTCAAAAAGCGAGGCGTTACAATTGTTCCTGCTACAAACCTTGCTGCTAAGCCTACTCCTGCTGCTGTTCCAAACCCTGTTGCTCCTGAAATCAAGAGGCAGTACACTAGGCCTCACCCCAAGTGTACAACTTGCAACTTTCATCATCCTGCCGCTTCTGCATGTCGTTTGTGTACCAACTGCAATCGCTATGGTCACACGACTCCTTATTGCCGTCAAATTAACTCGGCCCAACCAGCTCAGGCAGCCCTACCAGCTCTTCCAGCTCCTCAGCAGAATCCGAGGCCAGTCAACGCTGTTCGTGCATGCTACAAGTGTGGAGACACTACTCACCTCCGTAATCAGTGTCCTCAGCTGAATCAGGACAAGCAGCCAGTCGCTCGTGGGCGAGCATTCAATCTTAACGCTAATCAGGCTCGTAACGACAATGACGTCGTTAATGGTACGTTTCTCGTCAATAACCTTTACGCTTCGATACAATTTGATACTGGTGTCGATAGAAGCTTTGTGTCCGTAGAATTTGAATATTTATTAAACTGTGCACGCACTAAGTTACCTAAGTCGTTTTTGGTTGAGATTGCCGATGGTAAATTGATTCTAGTTGATTCTATTCTCAGTGGTTGTTCTTTGACTCTTAATGACCACGTATTTACTATTGATCTAATACCCATGCAATTGGGTAGTTTTGATGTCATAATCGCCTTGGATTGGTTGCGTAAGAATTATGCCGAGATTGCTTATCATGAGAAGTTTGTTCGTCTACCTCTTCCGTCCAGTGATATTTTGCATGTCTATGGAGACCGACCTTCGAGAGGACTAAAGTTGATGTCATGCACTCAAGCGAACAAGTGCTTATGTAAACAGAACTTTGCCTTCTTGGCCCACGTGGTGGAAAAAAGGGCAAGGGGAAGAACATAAGCGACGTTCCAGTAGTGTGTGATTTCCCTGATGTCTTTCCTGAAGATCTTCCCGGTCTTCCTCCTCCTAGATTCGTTGATTTTCGTATTGATCCCGTACCTGGTGCGACTCCTGTTGCCAAGGCTCCTTATCGACTTGCACCCTCTGAGATGCAAGAACTATCTAGCCAACTGCAAGAACTGCTCGACAAGGGATTCATTCGCCCAAGTACCTCTCCGTGGGGTGCTCCCGTGCTATTCGTCAAGAAGAAAGATGGTTCGTTTCATATGTGTATCGACAATCGTGAACTTAATAAGCTTACCGTTAAGAATCGTTATCCTCTCCCTCGTATTGATGATCTATTTGACCAACTATAAGGCGCGTCCTGTTTCTCGAAGATTGACCTTCATTCTGGCTATCATCAGCTTCGTGTTCTTGAGGATGATGTACCCAAAACCGCATTTTGCACTCGTTATGGACACTACGAGTTCGTGGTTATGCCTTTTGGCTTGACCAATGCACCCGCTGTGTTCATGGATCTTATGAATCGTGTTTGTAAACCCTACTTGGATCGTTTTGTGATAGTCTTTATTGATGATATTCTCATTTATTCTAAAACTAAAGCTGATCATGCTCGTCATTTACGTCTTATGCTCGAACGTATACGTGGTGAACGCTTATATGCTAAATTTTCTAAGTGTGAATTTTGGATTAATGAAGTACAATTTCTTGGTCACGTTGTTAGTAAGGAGGTATTCATGTTGACCAGTCTAAAATCGAAGCTGTGAAGAATTGGAGCACGCCTAAATCCGCATCTGAAATTCGTTCCTTCCTAGGATTAGCGGGTTATTACCACCAATTCATCTCGGATTTTTCTAAGATTGTCGTTCCTCTCACTTCTTTGACTCAAAAAGATAAACCTTTTGCTTGGGGTACCGAGCAAGAGGAATCTTTTCAGACTCTTAAGACCCTTTTATGTAACGCTCCTGTTCTTACTCTTCCCGATGGGAATGACGATTTCGTGGTATATTGTGATGCTTCGAACCGTGGCTTAGGCTGTGTGCTCATGCATCAGGACAAGGTTATTGCTTATGCCTCTCGTCAACTCAAAGTACATGAGAAAAACTATACTACTCACGATCTGGAGCTTGGTGCAGTTGTGTTTGCATTAAAGATCTGGCGACACTACCTGTATGGTACTAGGTGTGTGGTTTTCACTGACTATAAGAGCCTTCAACACATCTTTATCCAAAAAGAACAGAACCTGCTCCAGAGACGTTGGGTGGAATTGCTTAACGACTACGACTACGAAATTCGCTATCATCCAGGCAAGGCGAATGTCGTGGCCGATGCTCTTAGTCGTAAGACTCATGTCAATACGATTCGTTGTTATCATATCTCTAGTAACCTCCATGCGTCTATTCGTGAAGCTCGTACTCGTCAGCTAATGAAGGTACTCTATTTGTTGAAATACGAGGTGCTACTGTGGATCAACTCGAAACTAAGTCTGATGGACTTCAATACTATCTCAATCGCATCTGGGTGCCAGATCGCGATAATCTCTGTGAGCTCATTATAAATGAGGCTCACAAATCCCGTTACTCTATTCATCCAGGTGCTGATAAGATGTACCATGACTTGCGTATGGCTTATTGGTGGCCTGGTATGAAGAAGGACATTGTTGCATATGTTTCTAAATGCCTTACTTGCACGAAGGTTAAGGCTGAACATCAACGTCCTTCAGGACTCTTAGAACAACCCGAAATCCCTGTTTGGAAATGGGATAACATCGCTATGGACTTTATTACTAAACTACCCCGTACACCCGCTGGTGACGATAATATTTGGGTGGTCGTTGACCGTTTGACCAAATCAGCCCACTTTCTTCCTATTCGTGAAGATTATAAAGTAGAGAAGCTTGCTCGAGTCTATACCGATGAGATTATATGCCGTCATGGCATACCTCTTGACATAATCTCTGACTGTGATGGTCGTTTT
Source organism: Helianthus annuus (assembly GCF_002127325.2). NCBI lineage: Eukaryota > Viridiplantae > Streptophyta > Magnoliopsida > Asterales > Asteraceae > Helianthus > Helianthus annuus. The sequence continues at coordinate 111,288,895 of NC_035444.2, read as the reverse complement.
ACTTCATGTATTTGGCAAACCTTTCAATCCGCTATGGGTTCTCATTTGAATCTTAGCACAGCCTTCCATCCCCAAACGGATGGACAGACTGAGCGTACTATTCAAACCCTAGAGGATATGCTCCGTTCTTGTGTCATCGACTTTGGTGGTAACTGGGATGTACATTTACCATTGATTGAGTTCTCGTACAACAACAGCTATCATTCCAGTATTCAGATGGCTCCTTTCGAAGCTTTGTATGGTCGCAAGTGCCAATCTCCTCTCAGCTGGCATGAGGTTGGTGACAAGCAACTTACTGGCCCTGAAATCATTCAAGAGACAACGGATAAGATTCTTCAGATCCGTGATAACTTGATCAAGGCTAGGAGCAGACAAAAGAGCAATGCTGATAAAAGGCGCAAGCCTCTGGAGTTTGATGTTGGTGATCGAGTTCTTCTCAAGGTATCTCTGTGACACTCGAGGTTTTTCCGAACGAACACCTTGTAATATTTTGTGCATATATGATTATTATTAAATGAAAACGTGACTTTAGTACATGATATGTGTTGTGTATGTGTATTATATATAAATATATAAGAGCCGAGACTACGACCCGAGACCATGACTCGCAACCACTCGGTTGCGAGTGGGCCACTCGGTCTCGAGTGGGCCTTTGAGCCGAAACCATTTGGGCCGAAATCCCTAGCCCAACTCGTGACCCCTTGGTATATAATCCCCAACTTTCCCCATTTCTCTCATTTGTTACCAAACAATCCACACATAGACTCTTCTATTCTCTCCCACTAGAAAACCCCAACAACACCACTTTCCTTCTCCTTGATCTCGGTTCAAGCTTGGAGCATATCGGACAAGACACTCGGTCAAGACCATCACTCGGACACTTCATCTTCTCTCATTTTCTTCCTTTCTTTCGGCTCATCCTCCTTCTTCACAACCGGTTAGTGTTGTTACTATGTGCATGAGATTTATGTATGTTGTATGAACTAGAAATGCTTGGTTAGAATGGTTATGCATGATTCTTAGGTTGATTTGTAAAGTTTGACAATATTTGGTAACATGTTTAGAAAATGGTAGTCTAAGAGAGTTCATGGCCAACCAAACTATACTTCTTTGTTTCTTGCAAAATGTTGATGTTGAACTTAAGATTTCGGCTATGTAATGCATGTTTCTTTGTTCTTGCCATGATAATCTTGTTATAAACATATGATTTTTGTTCATAAAATATGGTTATATGTGACATGAAAACCCTAGAAAACTATGAATGTAAGATGAACTTGTTTGAATGTGGTTTGAAGATTTTAAAAAGGGTAATGTTTGATCTATTGTTGTATATGGGCAGATTAGGAAAAGTGTTAGTGAAATATTATTGGTTGTTTCCTAATCTGGGTCTGAATACATGGTACAATTTCGGACTGTTGCTTCTGCATCATCACGTGTACGTGAAAGGGACAGCTTACGACTCGCAACCGCGTCGTTGCGACTCGCAACCAAGGCAAGACAACTCGAGACCACATAGTTGCGACTCGCAATCATAGCATGACAACTCGAAACCTCATGATTGCGACTCGAGACTACGACGGTTGCGACTCGCAACCACAGCATGATGACTCGAGACCGCACGGTTGCGACTCGCAACCATAACGTGACAAGCCGAGATCTCCTGGTTACGACTCGAGACCATCTGGTTGCGAGTGGGCTGCTCACTTTGGTTATTGGGCCATTATGTGTATCATGGGCTATCTGATAAATGGACTATGTGTCACTGTGTTCTGTTTGAATGTGTGAATGTTAGGGCCGGCCCAATAACCCCATGACTGTTTGTATTGTTTTGCATGTTACGTGCCAGTATGTGTTTTACGTGAATACTTGTATCTGACCTATACCGGTAACCATGTTAGGACGTGGTGACCAGCGTGTTTGACCAAGTAACCTAAACCTACCGAGCAACCCAAGGTGAGTTCACAACTTAAAAGCATGCGTCCCGGTGGTTTGGGACACGAGACTAACAACCCTATCCCCTGGTAAAAGGGGATACCATTTACATACTTTCCCTGGTTATTGGGAACAAAACTTACTTTTCCTTCCCTGGTATTGGGAAACCTTTTGGACAATCCTATCCCCTGGTAAAAGGGGATACCATTTACATACCTTCCCTAGTTATTGGGAACAAAACTTACTTTTCCTTCCCGGGTATTGGGAAACCTTTTGGTTAATTACTGTTTATACGGATTGCAACCAACGGCACTAAACGAAACTCTATCACTCAAGTCCCTACTACAAATACCGATTAGTCGCCGGGTTAGGCGAGCGGGTTATTAGTTGATAGCGCTATTTAGGTGTTTACCAGCCTCACACCGTGCCCTGGTTTGGGACGGTCGTGAACTAATGTACTCAGAAATCCGTCAATGATGATAGAACATTGACATCGGGGCATCCTGCGGATACGCAACGGTTACCTAGTGTTCGGTATTGGAAAAACAGTTTAGTCGCTAACTTTTGGGGTAGCTCCCCATGGCAAGTATAAACGGGTAAATTAACCGGCGAAACAAGTTTTTGGTAATTAAAACTGGACAACTAGTGAACTCACTCAGCATTATTGTTGACTCCTTACTGCATGCTTTGCAGGTAACCATGATTCAGGAGCTGCTGCTTGGGGATGTGTAGTGTTCGTCAAACCCGTGTGTTGGGATAACTGTTTTGACCAATGAACTGTCTTTAAAACTGTTTTGGTTTATGCTTCCGCTGTTTTGTCAAACCAATTACCGAATCTAAACTCTAATGTTGTTAATTACTTCGGATATTAAATATTTCTACTATTAATTAAATGCTCAGTATAATTGGTGGCTGGATCCTGGTCAGTCACGCCCTCGAAGCGGGTGTTATCCGCAGGTGGATTTTGGGGGTGTGACAGATTGGTATCAGAGCCATTGGTTATAGTGAACTTGGTTTTAAAAAGGGGAAAATCTTTTTGGAGAAAACCAGACTATAACCCGTGACTCGTGACGACACTACACTCCAAGTACAAGGCTCAACACTTTTGACCTCATAGCTCGGACCAGTGTTTACTTGTTTGCTTACTTTATGTTTCCTGTTTCGCTATACGTACTAGTATGCCTAACTAGTGAACGCCCACATACGATATTGCATGTGATTGCACGTTAGCACACCAATATGAATTCATGAACACTTTCTCGTATCATGTGATTGATAGGGTGGTAATTCCCTAAACCTCCGTGACTTACACTACTTAATACTCTTTGAAATCTACTCGAGTGTGGGGAACCATTTGACATGAGTTAAGAGGAGCTGAGATGAACATGCAAATCACAATATTATTGTGGGTGCACACATAATAATATAGTGGGGTGGATGTAAGTCCCAGTGAGGCTTAACAAGTGAAAAAGGGGTTCCGTTTCGTTATCTGTATGATGAGAAACACAACAGTCCATAGGAGCCGTAGCAGTGATTGTCTCCTACTCGAACACGATCTTTTCACTTTTCACTGCACCCCTTTCGAACCTCGATGCTATCGAGTATTACCTGAACACCCATATGAACGCCTAGCGAACTGTGTAGAACATTAGGTGCTTGTACGAGCATCCCCGGGATGGGTGTTGAAACGACAATGATTGGTCTATATCCTTCTCACCTTTCTTCGCTTGCTGGAACGTAACGTGTTGACGTCTTAAATCCCGAAGTGCGATCACTCCTGCAACACTATCTCAACATACCGTGTATTAATCAGTCAAGAGGATAGACGTAGTACCCTACTGGCTTCAGCATTTGAACGACCCTAGTCACCGACAACGAGCATCAGCGAATTGACTCCAATCGAACCCTTAACCCTAGTCAGCGGCTCATAGGAGCCAGCTCTTACGAATCAGTCGGGCCATAAGCGATGACAATCGACAATGGTGCGGAAATGCGTAACGGCCAGCTCAATAAGTACACCTTGGGACGCGGCACGGAAACGCGACAAGATGGACTTGTCAGTGAAGGATTGTAGCGCACCATTTCAAGCAACGACATCAGAAACAACAGTCGCGACAACATCAAGGTCAACAACCAGGGGAATGATAATAGGGAATCCTCGCAACCGTAACAACAACATTGGAAATGATGCTCGTGGAAGGGCATTTAGGATTGGCGCAGGCGACGCCAGGCATAGTAGCAACATGGTAGCTTGTATGGGTAGTTGTTTGCTTCATCTCTATTCTGCTTGACCCTGATACTTCTTAAAACCGAACCAGATGTGGAATCGACTGATGGCAAGTCATATAGAATCTCAAAAGTTCGTTAGGGTGTAAACACGACCTTGTGGGACGAGTGTCCGATGTCGACCTTCCTTCTACCACCCTCGATGGTTACAACGCAGTAGTTAGTGTGAATTGGTTACCCAGGAATCACGCGAATATACCCAGTGAGGAGAAAACTTTGTGTGGAGAATCGGCATTTGTTCTAAAGCATCAGAGTAGTTCAATAGTTAGCGCCATTTCAGCTGTGAAGGCCAGAAGCGTCTACAGAGGGATTACTCCGTTGTGTTAGCAACCGCTACGGATGTTAAGGCTAAGGAAAAGTGGATCGAGGATCCACCAGTTGTTCGTTGTTTCTCTCGGCGTGCTATCCGAGGAACATTCAGTTTTTCTTCCGAAAATTTGTTAGGCGGAATCTCAGTCTGATCTCACGTCTGAGGCAGCCCTGATTACTTGTACTTTTACCATTTTGCGCCAGGAAGGTCGCAAGATCTATCAAAGCAACTATAGGAACCGTTGGACAGGAGTTTTGTAGGGTCTAGTTCTTCGCTTTGGGGGAGCCCCACTTATCCTAGGGAAGATGGGCCTTTTTCGTGTGTATACTGACTATTAAGAGCTCATCAAGGTGACAGCCCAAAACCGTTTGACTCGATCCTGTATTGACAACCTGTTGGCCAGTTACATGGGTCATGCTCCTATGTGAAGATGGAGTAGCGAACGAACTAACATCAGATGGAAGTCCAAAGGGAGGATGTTCCTAAAACGGCATAGTGAACGCAATAAGGCCATTTCCAGGAGACACCGGATGAATTATTCCATGACCTTTTGGGGTGAACAACCCACCGGCTGCTTTATGGATCACACTGCAACTGTGTTTATCTAGTACGTTTTGAATCACTTCTAGGAGAAAGGGGCACCTTGAACAACCCTTGTATTCCATTGTAGAGCTTCTAGGGGAGGAGCGTCTACGTGCGAAGTCTACCTAAGTATGACTTCAGGATTCGGGAAGTACACATTTTCTTTTTATCAAACAACGAAGTGGGAATACACATGGATCTCGCTAAGATCCATTTGGTTAGGAACTGTTCAACATCAAAGATCCCTTCGAGGATACAGGAGTTTCTTGGTCCCACTAGATACTATCGCAGCTTAATCACAAGATTTTCGAAGGTCGCACAACTTAAGTCTCGTTGGCACATCAGGGTGTTGTGTTCGTGAAAGACCAAAACAGGAGGACGTCTTTTCAGCTTTCGAATCCCAACTTTGTAATGCACTGAACATCGTCTTCACCCTAGGGTACGGGTGATCTAGCGGTATACCATGATGCTTCGAATCAGGATCCCAGTTACACACGGATGCAACGCGAGAAGGTTATTGCTTACGCCTCTCGACAACTTAGGACGCACGAAAGGAACTACACAACGCTTGATTTGGCACTGGGAGCAGTGATCTTCGCACTTAAGTTATGACGGCATTACCTATACGGAACCAAGTGCGCCATCTACACCGACCACAGAAGTTTAGAACACATATTCAAGCAGAAGGAACTAAATATGCGACAGCGACGATGGGTCGGACTGCTGAATGATTACGAGTGCCAGGTATCACCCGGGCAAGGCCAATGTAGTGGCAGACGCCCTCAGTCGGAAGGACACTACGCCTAAGCGCGTAAGAGCTTTACAACTCACGATCCATTCTAGTCTACCTTCGCAAATACGAGCTGCTCAGATAGAAGCACTGAAACCAGAGAACGTTAGAGCTGAAGCCCTACGCGGGTCAACGCTTAGAAGGAAGACGGTGCTTATTATGTAACAGGACGCATTTGGGTCCCACTCTATGGCGACTTACGAGAACTTGCGATGGATGAAGCGCACAAATCTCGCTACTCAGTACACCCTGGTTCGGATAAGATGTACCACGATATTAAGACTACGTATTGGTGGCCTAGCATGAAGGCCCACATAGCAACTTACGTCAGCAAGTGTTTGACTTGTGCGCGAGTCAAGACGGAATATCAGAAACCCTCAGGCCTACTCCAACAACCAGAGATACCACAATGGAAATGGGAGCAAATTTCCATGGATTTCATTACTGGCCTACCTAGATCACAGCGCGGAAACGATACTATCTGGGTGATCGTGAATCGACTCACGAAATCCGCACACTTCTTGGCGATCAAAGACAACAGATAAATTCTCCACTCTGGCGAAGATATACCTCAAGGAAGTTGTTTCGAGGCACGGGGTGCCCACCTCTATCATCTCTGATCGAGATGCACGTTTTACTTCGGAACTGTGGCAAGCAATGCACAAGTCTTTTGGCTCACGTTTAGATATGAGCACAGCGTATCACCCACAGACGGACGGGCAGTCCGAACGCTCTATGCAAACATTAAAAGACATGCTTCGCTCTAGTGTAAACGACTTTGGCAACAGCTGGGAAAGGCATCTGCCACTCGTGGAATTCTCGTATAATAACAGCTACCACACCAGCATTAAAGCTGCTCCATTTGAGGCATTGTACGGACGTAAATGCCGGTCACCTCTTTGTTGGGCAGAGGTGGGGGATAGTCAAATCACTGGTCCAGAACATGTGGTAGACACTACTGAGCGGATTGCTCAAATACGACAACGCATGGCGGCCGCTCGTGACCGTCAGAAGGCCTACGCCGATAAGGGCAGGAAACCACTTGAGCTCCAGGTTGGGGAGCGGGTATCACTCAAAGTTTCACCCTGGAAGGGTGTGGTTCGTTTTGGTAAACGAGGCAAACTCAACCCACGGTACGTTGGACCTTTCGAAATCCTTGAGAAAATAGGCAAGGTGGCCTACAGACTGAACTTACCAGCAGAACTCGGTGCAGTTCGCAACGTTTTCCATGTGTCGAATCTGAAGAAGTGTCTGTCAGATAGACGCACGTAGTTCCTCTGAAGGAACTCACTATCGACGAACAGTTGAAATTCGTCGAAGAACCTGTCGAAATCACGGACCGGGATGTTAAGGTCCTCAAGAGCACTAGAATACCTTTTGTTCGAGTTCGTTGGAACTCACGTCGCGGCCCAGAGTTTACCTGGGAGCGGGAGGACCAGATGAAGTCCAAGTATCCCCAGTTATTCCCAAACGAAAACCCCAGCACTGAAGCTACAACCGAATTTCGGGACGAAATTCCAAACTAACGGGGGGATGATGTGACACCCCGTTAAAACACGCTAGCTTGGCAGTGGCTGCTTCAACTTTCGGGACGAAAGTTCTTAAAACTTGGGGATAATGTGACACTCGAGGTTTTTCCGAACGAACACCTTGTAATATTTTGTGCATATATGATTATTATTAAATGAAAACGTGACTTTAGTACATGATATGTGTTGTGTATGTGTATTATATATAAATATATAAGAGCCGAGACTACGACCCGAGACCATGACTCGCAACCACTCGGTTGCGAGTGGGCCACTCGGTCTCGAGTGGGCCTTTGAGCCGAAACCATTTGGGCCGAAATCCCTAGCCCAACTCGTGACCCCTTGGTATATAATCCCCAACTTTCCCCATTTCTCTCATTTGTTACCAAACAATCCACACATAGACTCTTCTATTCTCTCCCACTAGAAAACCCCAACAACACCACTTTCCTTCTCCTTGATCTCGGTTCAAGCTTGGAGCATATCGGACAAGACACTCGGTCAAGACCATCACTCGGACACTTCATCTTCTCTCATTTTCTTCCTTTCTTTCGGCTCATCCTCCTTCTTCACAACCGGTTAGTGTTGTTACTATGTGCATGAGATTTATGTATGTTGTATGAACTAGAAATGCTTGGTTAGAATGGTTATGCATGATTCTTAGGTTGATTTGTAAAGTTTGACAATATTTGGTAACATGTTTAGAAAATGGTAGTCTAAGAGAGTTCATGGCCAACCAAACTATACTTCTTTGTTTCTTGCAAAATGTTGATGTTGAACTTAAGATTTCGGCTATGTAATGCATGTTTCTTTGTTCTTGCCATGATAATCTTGTTATAAACATATGATTTTTGTTCATAAAATATGGTTATATGTGACATGAAAACCCTAGAAAACTATGAATGTAAGATGAACTTGTTTGAATGTGGTTTGAAGATTTTAAAAAGGGTAATGTTTGATCTATTGTTGTATATGGGCAGATTAGGAAAAGTGTTAGTGAAATATTATTGGTTGTTTCCTAATCTGGGTCTGAATACATGGTACAATTTCGGACTGTTGCTTCTGCATCATCACGTGTACGTGAAAGGGACAGCTTACGACTCGCAACCGCGTCGTTGCGACTCGCAACCAAGGCAAGACAACTCGAGACCACATAGTTGCGACTCGCAATCATAGCATGACAACTCGAAACCTCATGATTGCGACTCGAGACTACGACGGTTGCGACTCGCAACCACAGCATGATGACTCGAGACCGCACGGTTGCGACTCGCAACCATAACGTGACAAGCCGAGATCTCCTGGTTACGACTCGAGACCATCTGGTTGCGAGTGGGCTGCTCACTTTGGTTATTGGGCCATTATGTGTATCATGGGCTATCTGATAAATGGACTATGTGTCACTGTGTTCTGTTTGAATGTGTGAATGTTAGGGCCGGCCCAATAACCCCATGACTGTTTGTATTGTTTTGCATGTTACGTGCCAGTATGTGTTTTACGTGAATACTTGTATCTGACCTATACCGGTAACCATGTTAGGACGTGGTGACCAGCGTGTTTGACCAAGTAACCTAAACCTACCGAGCAACCCAAGGTGAGTTCACAACTTAAAAGCATGCGTCCCGGTGGTTTGGGACACGAGACTAACAACCCTATCCCCTGGTAAAAGGGGATACCATTTACATACTTTCCCTGGTTATTGGGAACAAAACTTACTTTTCCTTCCCTGGTATTGGGAAACCTTTTGGACAATCCTATCCCCTGGTAAAAGGGGATACCATTTACATACCTTCCCTAGTTATTGGGAACAAAACTTACTTTTCCTTCCCGGGTATTGGGAAACCTTTTGGTTAATTACTGTTTATACGGATTGCAACCAACGGCACTAAACGAAACTCTATCACTCAAGTCCCTACTACAAATACCGATTAGTCGCCGGGTTAGGCGAGCGGGTTATTAGTTGATAGCGCTATTTAGGTGTTTACCAGCCTCACACCGTGCCCTGGTTTGGGACGGTCGTGAACTAATGTACTCAGAAATCCGTCAATGATGATAGAACATTGACATCGGGGCATCCTGCGGATACGCAACGGTTACCTAGTGTTCGGTATTGGAAAAACAGTTTAGTCGCTAACTTTTGGGGTAGCTCCCCATGGCAAGTATAAACGGGTAAATTAACCGGCGAAACAAGTTTTTGGTAATTAAAACTGGACAACTAGTGAACTCACTCAGCATTATTGTTGACTCCTTACTGCATGCTTTGCAGGTAACCATGATTCAGGAGCTGCTGCTTGGGGATGTGTAGTGTTCGTCAAACCCGTGTGTTGGGATAACTGTTTTGACCAATGAACTGTCTTTAAAACTGTTTTGGTTTATGCTTCCGCTGTTTTGTCAAACCAATTACCGAATCTAAACTCTAATGTTGTTAATTACTTCGGATATTAAATATTTCTACTATTAATTAAATGCTCAGTATAATTGGTGGCTGGATCCTGGTCAGTCACGCCCTCGAAGCGGGTGTTATCCGCAGGTGGATTTTGGGGGTGTGACAATCTCCCTGGAAGGGAGTAGTTCGTTTTAGTAAGAAGGGAAAGCTCGTTCCTCACTATGTGGGTCCTTTCACGATACTCGAAAGGATTGGCAAGGTCGCGTACAGACTCGACCTGCCACAAGAACTAAACAATGTGCATCCAGTGTTCCACGTATCTAACCTACGTAGATGCCTAGCCGACAAGGAACTGCAGGTTCCCCTCGAAGACTTGCAAATAAATGAAGCTTTACACTTCATGGAGAAACTGGTCGAAATCATGGATCGAGGCGTCAAGCGATTAAGGCGCAACAAGATTTCCATCGTCAAGGTTCGATGGGAAGGAAAGCGTGGCGCTGAATTCACTTGTGAGCTCGAAAGTGAAATGAAGACCAAGTATCCGCAGCTCTTCGAGCAGTCTTCCTCTTAGATTTCGGGGACGAAATCTCCTAAAGGAGGGGAGACTGTAACGCCCGCGTCCCTAAACTTTTAGCTATTGACAGTTTTAGTCCTTTTACTATGTGACTCTTGACACTTTTGATACTTATGAATCTTAATGCTATGATACCTAATTCTTAATACTTGATTCTTGATACTTAATACTATAAGACTTGATGCTTAGTTCTAGATACTTGATTCTGGATGCTTAATTCTAGATACTAGATACTTGAGACTTGATACTTAATTCTAGATACTTGATTCTTAATACTATGAGACTTGATGCTTAATTCTATGATGTTTGATTCTCGATTCTTGATACTTGATATTTGGAAACTAGATTCTTGATGCTTGATACTTGGAAACTAGATTCTTGATGCTTGATACTTGGAAACTAGATTCTTGATGCTTGATACTTGGAAGCTAGATTCTTGATACTTGATTCTTGAGACTTGGAAGCTAGATTCTTGATTCTTGATGCTTGATACTTGGTGCTTGACTCTTGAGACTCGTGAAACTTGAGACTTGGTTGAACGAGAGACTGGAGACTTGTCACTGGTAGAAACTTGGAAACTTCTGTGTTAATTATATAATCTAGTTACGTGATACTATTACACAATGATACGAAACGCAACGCTTAATCTAACTCGCAAAATGAACCAAAGACGGGAAGATGGAAAGGATGGGATTAACCGAATGGCAATCCGATTGGAGGGCCATTCGATCGAACTGCCATCCGATCCGCTGCCACACCGCCTTAACTCCTCACTTGCACTATAAATAAGACCTGTCACATCATTCAACACTGATGTGACAGCCTCCTTCGATCAGACGCACGCCCTCTCACTTTTGAGCACTTTTCTTCCATTTCCTGGCAATTTCGGTAAGTTTTACTCTAGACTCTTGTACAACTTCGATCTACACACTATCCCCTACATGATTCTTCTTTGAAATCACACTTTTCACCATGAAATCTCTAACATTTTAGCTCTTGAGGATGACGTCATCATGGCGGTTTATACAAACAGTTGTGTGATGTCATTCCAGTCAAGATCTAGCTCAGATCTAAGAAATTACATGTGTTATTACACCAAATCCTTGCTAAATATAGACTTTTTCAGCTAAAACTCATGTTTCCTTCATCTTTTCTTAAACTTTTACTTAAAACGGTGGAATCCGGATCTAAACGGACTGTAGACTTGATGATTAGTCTGGAGTCGGCTTAGAAATGGATCATCGCCGGAGAAGATGGCCGGAGTACGGATTCCGACATGAACACCGTCAAGAACAGACACCTGAACGGACGGGGTGATTCCCATCCGATCAGACAGGCTGAGCCTTGATGTGTTTACCATTGTCTCAATTCGTACCATGCCGTCATCGTAAAACTCGAGACTTAGAAACTTTGCAATGTTGCAAAAGAAACAAGATCACTGCGAACGAATGGCGATCCGATCGGACTGCCGTCCGATCGAACGACCATCTGATCGAGGTGGCAATGTGACTTACAACCTTCAACATTTGAATTATTTTTGAATCAGAACTTTGAACTTTGAAACCTGCACACAAAGGGTCATTCGACCGAATGGCCATCCGATCGGATGACCATCCGATTGAAAGACCTGGTTTGAACACTTGGTATTAAGGTTAATCATTTTGGAAACTCACATTGGATCGAATGACCATTAGATCGAATGGCCATCCGTACGGATGACCATCCGATCAGATGGCGGTCCGTCCCACTCATATAAGTCATCCGACCGGATGACCATCCGACCGGATGGTCATCCGATCAGGTGACTGATCCGACACTTTGCACGATTCTCGTTATTCTGTCCAACACTTATCTATTGTACTCTAATCAGGCTAATCCTAAGAGCTCCCTTTGATCCAATAACAGTTATACTGTTAAGCAATCACTATGAGTATACTCGATCCCTTTTCGTTTTTAAACTTTTGGGTTGCAACATGTATTCTATGAAACTTGAAACTTGAAACTTTTGAATCTAAACTCTATCCTATGTGAATGTGAAACTTGATTCTTGATTCTTTATGCTATGTGAACGTTTAATCCCTGTGTGTAGTTTCGCCTTAACAATAGTAGCGCTATAGGAAGATGCACCTCCCCATTATTCTCGGGGGTATTGTTAGGAGGATTCTATTTGCTTTCCTTGATTCTTGGGAAAGTGGTTAAAGCATCTGGACACTTGGGCTATCACTTGGACTGTGAACACTAGCATGGCTGGAACTATTTTTATCATTTACATGATGGATATGAGTTTTTTTAATCTATATGCTATATACTCAAACTTGTATACTCGCCAGTACATTTTGTACTGACTTTATTTTAATACATGTTGCAGGCTGATAGGTTGTTGGAAACAAGAGAAACAAGCTAGGATTGATGCTTAGAAACTCGCCTAGTTTAATCTATCAAACTTGAACAATGTTTTGTTACTATATTTGATACTCAGTTTTGTGTTGATGTTTTAGACAATGTTATCATGAAACTTAATTAATCTATATTGAAACTCTTAGTGTTATGGAAACTCATGAGCAATCTGAACGCTTAGTGTCGCACCCCGATGTTTCCGCCATCGGTTGGGGTGTGATAGGAGGGCCATCTTCGGGTTCTGTTTTAGTTTGGGCCGAAATCCACATCACAAGGGTGTGCGATCCGACTATGATTTGTGACTCGAGGGTATTGTGCGACTAAGATTTCATAAGCAAGACAACATCTTAACACTTAACAATTCACATATTCAATCACACAATTAAATACATCCATTCCATCATAACAACCATATTAATCATTCAAATAGTGTACACATAAGTTACATCAAAGCACGACGAAAGGTTCTAAAATATGAGTTGTCACATTCTCGCTAACAGAAAAAATGGATGAAATTAACCCAGTGGACTAAAATGGCAAATGTGAAACCTTTTGGACCCACAAACGAAAAATGAAACACTTGAACTAAACTGGCAAAATAGCCTAAACCACAGGGACTAAAATGGCATTTAACTCTATTTTTTTTTTTTAAATTACATTATATAAATAAGTATTTTGTTCTCTTTAATTTGAGTATAGTATTGCTATAGTTTTTTTTAATTAAAAATATTGATATGTTACGTGATTAACAATGTCTAAGGTGAGTAATAACTAAATCGTTAACCGAAACCGAACTGAAATCAACCAAAAACTGAATAACCAAAACCCGAATTAACCAAAAATGGTTATTGGTTTTTTTGTATCCTCATTTAACCAAAATTAACTGAACCGAACTATTCATATTTTCATATATTTCTAGCTTTTATACTTCCAGTTCATGTATTTCATAATTATACCTCTATTTTATGTATTTACACCTCCATTTCATGTACTTATACATCTGTTTCTTGTATTTATTCCTAAACTAGTGATAATACCCGCGAATTTCGCGGTGTTGAGAAATGATATGTTTTTTTATTTTTTTTAATTACATTTATACTACTTAGTATACAAAATTCAAAATGTATTTGTAAACTTGTTAAACTATCTAACTCAAAGTAACGTGTGCATCTAAACACACCAACATTTAAAACTTAAAAACTCAAAATTTAAAATACAATCTTTTAACTTGTAAAAAGAAAAGATAACATAGATAAAAAATCATTTCTAAAACAAAACGTGAACTTTAGCTGACGTTTGAAATTTAACCACTTTCTTTTATATTCCCAAATTCATATTCTAAGCGTATAGTAGTTACTACCACTTAGATGTAGTTGAGTTATTAGCGTATGATCTTATGCATGACTTAATCGAGTAATACTCGTATTTTAGATTGGATTAAAACATAAACCCTGTTCCCACAACTTTGTCCGCCAAAACACCACTTTGCTTAGCATAATTTTTTTAATTTCGCAAGTAGTCTACTTGACAGTATTTTTTTTTTTTTTTTGAAACGCAGTCTACTTGACAATATATGTGAAAAGATTGAAACGATATTTAGTGTGTGTAAAGAGGAAGTAAAATGAATAATATAACCAACCACGCTTCTAGTGAGAATTGATGGTGTAACCAAGAGCACCAAGGTCACCCTTAGTTCGAAAAAAGTCATGTTCATCATAAGCATTTTCAACACTATAACTACCCATTGCACTACCCGTTGCTGATGAATTACTTAGAAGGGGAATAGTTGTATAAATATCAAGTATATTTTGACGATAAACAATAATCTCATAGGAAAATGTAAGTGAAAATAGCATAGGCACCTGGTACATGAACATACTCTTTTATAAGATCTCCATCTGAAGAAAATCTTAAATCCCTAGCCACCTCAACATTTGTGCTCTAGGCATCCCACAAACTGGTAACATGTCACGTTTTAAATCTCTAACCCGTTCTGCATTTGATTTGGGGTTGTTACAATCATGCTATGAGCATCATCAATCGTTGATTCTTTTTATTTTCTTCATGAAATGCTTGAGCGATGGAGCCATTCACAGTAGAGCTAATAGAACTTTTCTTTTTTATTTTGTTTTGCCTCCTTTTTGTAACATGATATGTTAAATTGTTCTAGATGCCTACAAAAATTAAGGTTTAAAATAATCAGAAAAAAGTTAATCCTATAAACTGATTGTAATGACTAATCACTTACTCACCTAATCTAGGGTTAACTTTTAAACAATCTAAGGGGTGTTTCGGCAACTCTAACATCATAATACTCTCCACCTTATGGTGTCATTTATGCAATGTTCAATAGGTGATGATACTAAGCCATCTTTGTGGGATCTAATGTGTGGTTTGACCCAACCCTAGCCAGCTTGTATCACCCGTAATCCAACCCCCCATTAAAATAAAATTGTGTGACTTAGGTTCTCCAATCGTGAGAAAAAAAACTCATTTAATACTATTCCATTCAATGCGTACATCATGGGAGATGACCAGTATCCCCATATCCACCAACTCTTGACATCATCAACAGGAAAAAAAAAAACAAATGCAGATAACAGCTTCAGTTGTGTGATCCATAAATTATATAATAATATATCATATAACAACTTACCTTTAATTTTTTCCTGCTTTAGACGTGTGGCCTGCATTGGACAGTTGAGGTAACATGGTCTGCTTCCACTGCCTATAAATTTTTTCCTGCTTCTGCTGCAGTTAATAATTCTTGTACACGAACCAAGATTTCTAGAATTCTTGACTCTATAAAAAAAACACAGAAGAAATGTTGTACCTGCTAAATAAGTTATTAAGATTATATATTTTCGGTTAAAAAATATTATTTCACAAAACATATAAAGATGAAATGTTGGGTTCTAAGAGGAGATTCACCTAAACCTATGTTGAATGTCCACTACGGATGGCGGCTAAGATTGATGCGCCGTAATTCAACATATCGTTTCTCATAAGTCTGGTTGATTCTTCACCCAAGTCATTCAACCGTTGGGCGCTGCAAAAAGGCAAAAAAGTAAGAGTTGTTCAAAAAGCTCGCGGCTCGCTCGAAATTGGCTCCTTTGTAAAAGGGCCGAGCACGGACCAAGGTAAGCTCAACTTGGCGGCTCGCTCGTAGGCTCATTTAAATTAAAACCCAAATTTTAATATATGTAAATTATAACCCAAAATTTTATTATATATAAATTATAAATTCTTTTGTTTAAAAATTCTTTTGTGTAAATATGTGTAGAAATATAAATTAATTTTCTTTAAAAAAATGTGACGGATTGATGAGCTGGCTAGAGCACAGCATTTCAGCTCGTAAAGATAAATGAGTTGAGGCGGTTATGCTCACTTTAGCCAGGCATGGCTCATCTCGTTTACAGCCCTAACAAAAGTCATCATTCACATTCGAAAAAAATCCTTATTTTTTCGTAAATATGGAGAAAAAACAGACCTTAGCATTATATTAACATCATATGAAAAAGAGTAAATTACGTTTTTGGCCCCTGTGGTTATATCACTTTTACTATATTAGCCCAAAATAAGATTTTTTAACATATCTGCCCCCATGGTCTATATAACTAACCATTTTGGCCCCTAAGTCTAACCATTTGAGCCCCCATGGTCTCTATAACTAACCATTTTGGCCCCCATGATCTCTAGACCTAGGGGCCAAAATGGTTAGTTATAGAAATCATGGGGGCAGATATGTTAAAAAATATTATTTTGGACTAATATAGTAAAAGTGATATAACCACAGGGGCCAAAAACATAATTTACTCTATGAAAAATAAAGTCCAGGTGTTTTTTCTACAACTTTTAACAGACTATAAAACTTTAGACTCCATCTTCTGCAAGAAATGGAAAAGGTTACACAAATTTCATAAGCTAATCACCTATAAAATCATTTCACCTTTTCATCGTGGGATCCTTTCGGTGAACGATCACACGCAAAGACTTTTAGCGACAACACTATGAATTAAAAGACTGCATCATTTGTCTCTCATCTTCTCCCTCAACTTCATCTCCTCCACCTTCATCCGCCATCGCCCCTATCCTGCAATTTCAATCCAATTGAAATAAAATTGAGAAACATTTGCAGCAAACTGTTGTACCTTGGGTTTTTTTGGGTTGAACATGTAGGTAAAATCATATAAAAAACTCATTTATACCTATATTTTGGGTAGGGGACTTATTTATAGCAAAAAAAACCTATGTGATATATATATATATATATATATATATATATATATATATATATATATATATCAAATCATATAATCGTCTTGCGCATCGGGTACGAAAGGCCACCGCTTTTGCGCTTTGCACCTCAATTATAAACCACATCGCTTTTGTGCGTTTCATGCTTTTTAAAACCAAGATACTTTGCATCAGCTGTGTTGTAAGCATTCACATAATGATGGTGTAACCAAGGGTCGTATTCATAAGAAATGAAATTCTTCATTCAAAGAGACCAAAACCAACAATACAATCACGATAACCACACCAACTTACTTTGCTTGATGTTAGAGTAGGACTGTGAACAACAAACTCATCTGTTTGGGGATCAAATGTTGCGGTTATTTCTAGACCTTGCACATTGGATACATGACCAAGTTTAACTTGTGCATAACAGCAAATAATTTGCATTTTTTGAGCCAATAGCAACCATTTCTTTTTCTGTTCTTCAATTCTTCAGTGCCTTGTCCTTCAATAGCCGGGATGAACATTCCCTAAAAATCGAAATACCAACAACCGGTAAACAATAAACGCCACTAATACACCTCAATGCACAATCTATTCTAATTGGAATAATACAGTTTAAGAAGAGATATAGAAATTACCCAATGAAGATCAGTGTAAGCAGGTTCAACAATATACAGTCACAACCATTTACCCTCTTCTTCTGAGATAAACAAAAAGTGCATACTTAAGTCAAACATGATGAAACCATGTTTGTTTACTTAAACTTGGTATCTTAATGCTGTTTTGCAGTTAAAAGTGAAGATTACCAATCAGACGAAGATCAACAATCAGCTTCCATCCATGAGCAGCTTTTCTAAGAGTAATCTTGAGCAACTCTTTTCTACCCATCATAGGCCTTGTTGTAAACTTTTCGAAGGCCTGCAAACAATAAGACAGAATGTAAATACACATATAGAGAAGGTATATATGCAGAACAATATATATAGCGAGAACACACGGAACAGAATGAATCATTCGTTTTTTTATCTTAAATACACTAAGTATAAGCGATTAGGCTAACCAGGAAATTTTTCTTTCAACACAACATGAATCTAAAAGAATGGTTGAAGCACTAAAACACTATTTCAGAACAAAACCACTAAAACACTAATTTCATTTACAGATTAACAAAACCACAATCAAACATAATATGAAGAAAACGTACCAGATTATTTTGCTGGTCATCGCTTCTCCTGTTCATTTTAGCTTGAATGTCACGAACCGCCTTCACCAGCCACCTCTAGCCACCATTATATATCATCCTGCGATCCTTAATAGAACACCAAACTTCACTTTTGGACCCACGGTTCATACACCTCAATTCAGCCCCAAAACACTCATTGTCGTCATCCTGTTATCATTAGGAACTTCAAACCCTAAATTGACCAAAACAATGCAGTTCTCAAAGGAGTAGTACCTTGAAGGCCACATAATTGTTCATCTTATTCATCAATTTCATAGAACAGGAGATCCGCTTCTTCAATTCAATAATGAAAAAAAAACGCATCACCGAATTCAAAGTGCGGTTATAAAATACTATCTGGAGTATATGATAATGTGAAGGATTCAAATATAAAATAATATCTAGAGTATACAATCTTCCCGAGAGATAATAGGTGGATCAGATGATGATGATGAATCAATCTCCTAATTCTTCTTATAGTAATATGATTTTTGTACCTGAAGCAGGAACTTTTGTACCCAATACACCAAAATACCTATGATGAGAATGTAAGACAGTTTGTAAATCTTTCTGAATAATTTAATTCACAACACACGCAACATTGGCAACAAAACAATAGGTCCGAAACCTCGTACATCTGAAAACCCAATACACCAAAATTGTGAAAACCCTCACAAATCCTGGTATCCGTATAAATTAATTAATATTTAATTAGTGCTTAATTACAATTATGATTAAACTGCTTTATGTCTTCTGATACATACATACTCATGCATCACATTTTATACTGTCACTCTATTATTTACACACAAACAGTAGTGACAAATTTGATGCACAAAGCACAGTTAGCACAAGTGAGCGGATAACCCAGTAAACATGCTGACAATACCAGCACCTAGACAGACATTGTTTGGAGGCCAGTATGAGCCAGGAATGGAATACTACACTAGTAGGGAGTGTAGGGAGGTGAGGACCATAAAACTGCGTCACTAGGTGATAGTTATAGTGCCCGGAAGTGCCTAAAACATACTTTAAGTGTAGAATTCTGCACTAAATACCAAAAATTCAGCATTTAACAATGCTAGTAAAGTGCAAAAACTTGGCAAAATAGTCCTAGACACTTTCCAAAGTGTTGGGAATTTAATGTGTCACTAAAAACAATATAAAAGACACTTTAAAGCTTTATTTAGCACTTTAACAGATCAACACCAAACCGAACAACCGGACTTTACCCGGAATATAAAAATATTGCCAAATACATTGTTTTTACTTTTCTGGGCTAGTTAGGGTCCCCGAACAGCCTAACACACCTTATATTATATAACACATAACAATACACTAACTATATCCTTGGAAACCAACTAGATTAGTAACCATCACATTACAACCCAACCCCCCTACCCCCCCCCCCCACTTCGAAGGTCACCACAAGGGTGACCCACCCTTACATTCTTTTGATTATTAAATTGTTAATGTTGGTCATTAAGAAACACATTATATGTTGGATAAAGAACAAGTTGGACTATAAATAAACACCTTGGATAACCATTTCATTTCATCAAACACCCAACATCAACAAAGCTTTTCCCTCTCCTCCTTCCCCACCTACAGCCGCCACCCATCTCCACCATATCATCACCATCAACTTTCATTCAAGCTATTTTCCATACAACCAAAGGTGCAAGAGGTCCAACAAGCAAGCTTGGTGCACTCGGAAGCTCAAGGACCACTCTAGTTTTCTTTTATCCACCACTTTTACACTTTGTTTCTCCCCTAAACTTGTGCTAGTAGTAAGTGCTTAAAAACTTCATCTTGTTCTTATTTTTAGTGGTTAATAGATGATTGTGTGACAACTCGAGTTTCCAAGATTCCTTATTCGCATTTATTGCACGTTAATTGTTAAGCTGTTTGTTTATACGACTTGTTGCTTTGTAATCGTACACGTTTGTTATATGTTGTGACACTATGTCATTGTTACATTTATATGCTTGGTGACTTAACATGTAATCTGTTCAAACGTTAAAAACATCAAATTGTTACACCCCGAAACGACCTGACGAAACAGAGTTGTTTCGCCAAGAACACACCGACGAAACAGGAGCTTGTTTCGTCATCCCAATCTCCACGAAACAGGGTGTTTCGCCGAGCCCAGTTACGTTGAAGCCTAATTAAGGGCCCAGCTCTGTTACGTGAGTTATAACTCACAAAAACAGTTTCATTCGAAACCGAAACCCTAGAGCTCTCCTGTACATCGACGGCAGCCCCTCATCATCCGAGAGTTCACCCACTCCATTCGTATTAATCGCTTAGTGTTCCGGTTAGTCATTTCTAGTGCTTATTGGTTTATGAACTGATGATAAATATCATGATGATCTGTGAATACATGACTAGTATGATTGCTTGTTAACCAGTTGGTATAGAATAGGGTTTGTTAACGATGCTTAATGATGGATGTTTGTGATCTTGACGGTTTGATTAATGTTTAATCAGGATGCTTGTTGTTGTCAAACCGAATAGGATGTTGATCGATGAAATAGATTTACTAATATTGTTGAATCTGATACCGTGATTGTATGTGAATGGGCTTCATGTTCTTGTCAATCGGATGTTAAGTATTGGAACTATGTTTACCGATTTGATGAACACCGTATGATTTCTGTATGATTATTGTACTCCATGAGATTGATGATTTGCTGAATGACTGTATGATTCTGTATGACGGCAATTAGGGTTTTCTGTTCGTAACTGTTATGTGACGTAACTGGCATTTTGACGAAACACTTGGCGACGAAACAGGCATGGCGAAACAAGTGTGTTTCGCCGAGACCATTTACGACGAAACAAATATGATGAAACAGAAGTGTTTCGTCGAAGGGGGCTCATGGCGAAACAAGGGTGTTTTGCCGAATGGGTAATCTGCACAGTAACATAGTTTGAATCTGTTAAGTGCTAACTGGATTAATTAACTGCTGTTAAATGATGAGTATGACTTGTATGAGCTTGACTACGTGCCTTGTGTCATTCGTGATTGCTGATTTAATACCACTGTGGTTGTATATGCATAAGTGGACTTTGTGAATATAAACTGATTATGTATACGTGCGTACATTAGGACTTGACTGATTGTTTGTGAGCACATACTTTAGCATACCGAGCAAACCAAGGTGAGTTCACACTCTTACCAAGGCATGGGATTCCTGGGGTTGGGAATGGGATTGAATAATTACTTGTACTTACATTGTTACTGGAATTACGTGCCACTGACCTCATTAGAGGAAGGTCACTTATAGATACCGCTAGACTAGTAATACATGGGAAGCCCCCACTACTCTTCGCACACATGCCTGGAATGGTCGTGATACAAATACTAATCTTCGCACACATGCCTGGAATGGTCGCGATACAAATACTAAACTTCGCACACATGCCTGGAGGGCCGCGATACAAATTTAACTAGTCTAGAATACATGGGAAACTCCCACTAATCTTCGCAAACATGCCTGGAGGGCCACGATACAAGTATATACGATACATGGTTTACTAAACAAACAAACGGTTTACGAAATGAATACTATAACTAAACAATCAACTGTGAACTCGCTCAACTAGTTTGTTGACTCGTTGTTACATGCCTTGCAGGTCAATAGGTACTAATGGTGCTTGCACTGGGAGGCGCGGTCGTTGTGGACAAGGATCGTGGATGCTTTGTTAAAACATTTATAACATTCCAAACTTATTACTGATGTTGGGTTTTACTTTATGCTTCCGCTTAACATTGAAACTATACTTATGTTTTGAACACCTTTCATATTGGTTGGTTGGATTATATTTACTATTTACATTGTTCAATATGATTGGTGGCTTGATCCTGGTCAGTCACGCCTCCAAGCGGTGATACTCCGCGGGTGGATTCTGGGGGTGTGACAGATTGGTATCAAAGCCATTGGTTATAGTGAACTTGGTTTTAATAAGGGGAAAACGTTTTAAAACCAGACTATAACCTGTATAGTGCTCAACGATCCACAACGACGCTTCGCTCCACGTGCAAGACTCAACACACTAGGTACTACTATTCATGTTTACATTGCCTACTTACTAGATTACATAGAACTTTGCTCATGGTATGCTTAGATAAACGTAACAACTATTGCTTGAGAACACTTGTGTGCTTACTCTCTTCTGTCATCACACTTTTCGCGAACCTCTCTCACTTATGCTGCCTTTGATATGAAGATCATGGTTGGACGCATTAACATGACACAAGCCCAATTGACGGCTCTGATTAACGAACAAGTTGCTGCGGCACTTGCAGCCGCACAAGCAGGAGGTATACCCTGCAGTTGTAACTCACTCTAGGATCCTTAGATCCTATACTCCTAAACCAACCCTTGTGTTTAACCTTGTCCTGTTCTTATACACAAAAGGTCAACCCGCTCAGCAACCTGTTTGCACTTTCAAGAATTTCATGGACTGTCGTCCTAGCACATTCAGTGGCACTGAAGGAGCAGTTAGACTCCTCCATTGGTTTGAAAAGCTCGAGTCCGTCTTTGAAATGTGTGAATGCCCTGAGGCTCGCAGGGTGAAGTACGCCACTGGTACTCTAGAAGGCATTGCGCTAACTTGGTGGAATGCGCAAGTTCAGATGTTAGGGTTGGCAGCTGCTAACGCCACCCCTTAGAATGATTTTAAGGAACTAATCAAGCGAGAATACTGCACACGAGACGACATCCACAAGCTAGAAGTGGAGTTCTTCCATCTGAAAATGACGAGGTCAGAGATTGAGGCTTATACGAAAAGGTCAAACGAGCTAGCCATCTTGTGTCCAACTATGGTGACCCTCCTATCAAGCGTATTGAGTTGTATCTCAAAGGGCTAGCGCCAGAAATTCAAAGTCATGTGACATCAGCCAACCTTGATAATATCCAGGATATTACACGTCTTGCTCATCGCCCCACAGATCAGGCAGTGGAACAGAACAGGCTGCCTAAACGTATCAGTGCTACCAATGCTACTACTTCCGCTACTCCCAGTGACAACAAGCGGAAATGGGACGGGGATTCCAGCAAGGGTTCAGCTACAGCTCAGTCTCAGGCACAGCAGCGAAAGACGGATAACTATCAGAGCCCTGGTTAGCAATTTACTGGAAGTCAGAGACAGAATAGATATCGAGGAAACCTTCCAAAGTGTAACACTTGCAACAAGCACCACAATGGCCAGTGCAACAAGGGTCGTTGTCAGCGATGCCTCAAGATGGGTCATGAGCCTAAAGATTGCAGGAGCTCACGACCTGCGAATCAGAATCAACAACAACAACCACCTGCTCCACGAAACTAGCAGCAGCAACAGCAGCGAGGCAACAGGGGATGCTATCAGTGTGGTGTTGAAGGCCACTTCAAGCGAGACTGCCCCCAGTTAAACCAGAACTAGAACAACAACAACAATAATCAGGGCAATGGGAACAACAACGGGGTAAACAATGATGGAAACAACAGCGCTAGGGGCCGTGCATTTGTGCTGGGTCAGGGTGACGCAAGGAATGATCCTAACGTGGTAATGGGTAAGTTTCTTCTCGACGACTTTTATGTTACTGTATTATTCGATTCGGGTGCGGACACCAGTTATATGTCTCTGAAAGTTAGTCGAATGCTTAAACGCGCCCCAACACTTTTGAATACTAAGCATGTCGTAGAGTTAGCTAACGGTAAAAGTCTAGAGGCCACACACATAGTTCAGGGTTGTAATCTTATCCTCGCTGGTCAGACTTTCTCTATCGATCTCATTCCCATAGCTCTGGGTAGTTTCGACATCGTCGTTGGTATGGATTGGTTATTTCAACAACAAGCAGAGATCCTGTGCAAAAAGAAGATTGTTCGAATTCCCTGTTCTGGTAAAGAACCTCTCGAAGTACAAGGCGACAAGAGTGGTGCCGTGGTTGGCATCATCTCCTTCCTGAAGGCCCAGAAGTGTTTACGAAAGGGCCACACTGCATTTTGGCACTTGTTTCTGACGCATCAACGAAAGATAAGAGATTAGAGGATATCCCAGTGGTACGCGATTTTTCCTCAAATGTTTCCTGAAGATTTACCTGGACTACCACCTCATCGCCAGGTCGAGTTCTAGATCGAGCTAGCTCCAGGAGCAGCACCAATAGCTCATGCACCGTATCGCTTAGCCCCATCAGAATTAGAAGAACTGTCCAAACAACTACAAGAGCTCTTGGATAAGGGATTTATTCGTCCTAGCTCTTCGCCCTGGGGAGCTCCAGTGTTATTTGTGAAAAAGAAAGACGGTACCTTCAGGATGTGCATTGACTACCGTGAACTCAACAAGGTGACCGTGAAGAATCGCTATCCTCTTCCACGCATTGACGACCTGTTCGACCAATTGCAAGGGTTGAGCTATTACTCGAAGATTGACCTGAGGTCAGGCTACCATCAACTGAGAGTCCGGGATGAGGACGTCTCCAAAACCGCATTCAGAACTCGCTACGGCCATTACGAGTTTCTAGTTATGCCATTCGGGTTAACAAACGCGCCTGCGGTCTTTATGGATCTTATGGACAGGGTGTGCAAACCTTACTTGGACAAGTTTGTGATTGTCTTCATCGACGACATCCTGATCTACTCTAAGAGTCAGGAGGAACACGAGCAGCATTTACGACTTATTTTGAAGCTCCTTCGAACAGAACAGTTATACGCCAAGTTTTCGAAATGCGACTTCTGGCTTCGTGAAGTCCACTTTCTAGGCCACGTGGTAAACAAGGACGGGATTCATGTGGATCCATCCAAGGTAGACTCGATTAAGAACTGGCCTGCACCGCGTACACCAACGGAAATACGCCAATTCTTGGGTTTGGCGGGTTATTACAGGAGGTTTATCAAAGACTTCTCAAAGATTGCACAGCCGCTTACACTACTGACATAGAAAGATGTTACTTATCGTTGGGGTAATACACAGGAAACAGCTTTTCAGCACTTAAAGGATAGACTCTGCAGCGCACCTATTCTCTCATTGCCAGAGGGCACAGACGATTTTGTGGTTTATTGCGACGCGTCAATACAGGGTCTTGGTTGCGTATTGATGCAACGGGATAAGGTCATTGCTTATGCTTCACGCCAACTTAAGATCCACGAACGAAACTATACGACACACGATTTAGAGCTGGGAGCTGTTGTTTTCGCGCTTAAGATATGGCGACATTACCTGTACGGTACCAAGTGCACCATTTACACCGATCACAGGAGTCTCGAGCATATCTTCAAGCAGAAGGAATTGAACATGCGTCAACGACGATGGGTCGAACTTTTGAATGATTATGAATGTGCCATCAAGTATCTCCAGGCAAGGCCAATGTTGTGGCAGACGCCCTAAGTCGAAAAGACACTACGCCTAGACGCGTACGAGCACTACAACTTACTATTCAGTCTAGTCTTCCTGCACAGATACGAGATGCTCAGGTAGAAGCATTGAAACCAGAAAACGTCAGGGCTGAAGCTTTACGTGGTTCACGGCAACGGTTAGAACAAAAGGAAGACGGCGCTTACTACGTAACAGGACGCATCTGGGTCCTACTTTATGGCAACTTACGCGAGCTTGTAATGGATGAAGCACATAAGTCTCGCTACTCGGTACATCCAGGTTCGGATAAAATGTACCACGATCTCAGAACTACGTATTGGTGGCCTAGCATGAAAGCCCACATCGCAACTTACGTCGGCAAGTGTTTGACTTGTGCAAGGGTCAAGACGGAATATCAGAAACCATCAGGCCTACTTCAACAACCAAAGATACCACAATGGAAATCGGAGGAAATTTCCATGGATTTTGTTACTGGCCTGCCTAGATCTCAGCATGGTAACGATACTATTTGGGTGATCGTGTATCGACTCACAAAGTCTGTTCACTTCTTGGCTATCAAAGAAACAAACAAGTTCTCTACGTTAGCAGACATTTACTTGAAAGAAGTTGTTTCGAGGCATGGGGTGCCGACCTCCATTATTTCCGATCGTGATGCATGATTCACTTCAGAACTGTGGCAAGCAATGCACAAATCTTTTGGCTCACGATTAGACATGAGCATAGCTTATCACCCTCAGACAAATGGGCAGTCTGAGCGCACTATTCAAACTTTAGAAGACATGCTTCGGGCATGTGTCATCGATTTCGGCAACAGCTAGGAAAAACATCTCCCGTTAGTGGAGTTTTCGTATAACAACAGTTACCACACCAGCATTCAAGCCGCTCCATTCGAGGCATTATACGGGCGTAAATGCCGATCACCTCTCTGTTGGGCAGAGGTGAGCGATAGTCAGATCATAGGTCCAGAACTTGTAGTTGATGCTACTGAATGGATTGCACAGATACGACAAAGCATGGTGGCAGCTCGTGACCGTCAGAAAAGTTACGCTGATAAGCGCAGGAAACCGCTCGAGTTCCAGGTTGGGGATCGGGTGCTACTCAAAGTCTCGCCCTGGAAGGGTGTAGTTCGTTTTGGCAAACGAGGCAAACTCAATCCACGTTACGTCGGACCATTCGAAATCATAGAAAGAATAGGCAAAGTGGCCTACAAATTGAACCTACCAGCAGAACTCGGTGCAGTTCACAACGTTTTCTACGTGTCAAATCTGAAGAAGTGTCTGTCAGATGAGACCCTCATAGTTCCTTTGAAGGAGCTCACTATCGACGAACAGTTACATTTAGTCGAGGAACCTGTTGAAATCACGGACCGGGATGTTAAGGTCCTCAAATAACACCAGAATATCTCTTGTTCGAGTTCGTTGGAACTCCCGTCGTGGCCTAGAGTATACCTGGGAGCGAGAAGACCAAATGGAACTCAAGTATCCCCAATTATTCCAGAACAATGCAACTACTACTGAGGCTGAAGCTACTACAGAATTTCGGGACGAAATTCCAAATCAACGGGGGGATGATGTGACACCCCAGGAAAACCAGTGAACGATACAACTTAACTAGCTTCCTCAGTAACCGCATGCTAAATTTCGGGACGAAATTTCTTTCAAGTTGGGGATAATGTGACAACTCGAGTTTCCAAGATTCCTTATTCGCATTTATTGCACGTTAATTGTTAAGCTGTTTGTTTATACGACTTGTTGCTTTGTAATCGTACACGTTTGTTATATGTTGTGACACTATGTGATTGTTACATTTATATGCTTGGTGACTTAACATGTAATCTGTTCAAACGTTAAAAACATCAAACTGTTACACCCCGAAACGACCCGACGAAACAGAGTTGTTTCGCCAAGAACACATCGACGAAACAGGAGCTTGTTTCGTCATCCCAATCTCCACGAAACAGGGTGTTTCGCCGAGCCCAGTTATGTTGAAGCCCAATTAAGGGCCCAACTCTGTTACGTGAGTTATAACTCACAAAAACAGTTTCATTCGAAACCGAAACCCTAGAGCTCTCCTATACATCGACGGTAGCCCCTCATCATCCGAGAGTTCACCCACTCCGTTCGTATTAATCTCTTAGTGTTCCGGTTAGTCATTGCTAGTGCTTATTGGTTTATGAAATGTTGATAAATATCATGATGATCTGTGAATGCATGACTAGTATGATTGCTTGTTAACCGGTTGGTATAGAATAGGGTTTGTTAACGATGCTTAATGATGGATGTTTGTGATCTTGACGGTTTGATTAATGTTTAATCAGGATGCTTGTTGTTGTCAAACCGAATAGGATGTTGATCGATGAAATAGATTTACTAATATTGTTAAATCTGATACCATGATTGTATGTGAATGGGCTTGATGTTCTTGTCAATCGGATGTTAAGTATTGGAACTATGTTTACTGATTTGATGAACATCGTATGATTTCTGTATGATTACTGTAATCCATGAGATTGATGATTTGCTGAACGACTGTATGATTCTGTATGACGGCAATTAGGGTTTTCTGTTCGTAACTGTTATGTGACGTAACTGGCATTTTGATGAAACACTTGGCGACGAAACAGGCATGGCGAAACAAGTATGTGTGTTTCGTCGAGACCATTTACGACGAAACAAATGTGACGAAACAGAAGTGTTTCGTCAAAGGGGGCTCATGGCGAAACAAGGGTGTTTCGCCGAATGGGTAATCTGCACAGTAACATAGTTTGAATCTGTTTAGTGCTAACTGGATTAATTAACTGTTGTTAAATGATGAGTATGACTTGTATGAGCTTGACTACGTGCCTTGTGTCATTCGTGATTGCTGATTTAATACCACTGTGGTTGCATATGCATAAGTGGACTTTGTGAATATAAACTGATTATATATACGTGCGTACATTAGGACTTGACTGATTGTTTGTGAGCACATACTTTAGCATACCGAGCAAACCAAGGTGAGTTCACACTCTTACCAAGGCATGGGATTCCCGGGGTTGGGAATGGGATTGAATAATTACTTGTACTTACATTGTTACTGGAATTACGTGCCACTGAACTCGTTAGAGGAAGGTCACTTATATATACCGCTAGACTAGTAATACATGGGAATCCCCCACTACTCTTCGCACACAGACCTGGAATGGCCACGATACAAATACTAATCTTTGCACACATGCCTGGAATGGCCGCGATACAAATACTAAACTTCGCACACATGCCTGGAGGGCCGCGATACAAATTTAACTAGTCTAGAATACATGGGAAACTCCCACTAATCTTCGCAAACATGCCTGGAGGGTCGCGATACAAGTATATACGATACATGGTTTACTAAACAAACAAACGGTTTACGAAATGAATACTATAACTAAACAATCAACTGTGAACTCGCTCAACTAGTTTGTTGACTCGTTGTTACATGCCTTGCAGGTCAATATGTACTAATGGTGTTTGCACTGGGAGGCGCGGTCGTTGTGGACAAGGATCGTGGATGCTTTGTTAAAACATTTATAAAATTCCAAACTTATTACTAATGTTGGGTTTTACTTTATGCTTCCGCTTAACATTGAAACTATACTTATGTTTTGAACACCTTTCATATTGGTTGGTTGGATTATATTTACTATTTTAATTGTTCAATATGATTGGTGGCTTGATCCTGGTCAGTCACACCTCCAAGCGGTGATACTCCGCGGGTGGATTCTGGGGGTGTGACAGATTGAATGGTGAAATATTAAGAAACACTAAAGAACATAAACTAATCTTGAAACATAAAGGATAAAGAGTGGATAAAGAGAAGATGTATGGTTAAATGATGTTGTAATCATATTGATCTTGTGTTGTTATGATTATTGGATGATGTTTGTTAGTAGAAGTAAGATGGTTCATCATCTAGACTTGCTAGATCATGTTCAAGAACATGAACTAGTAAGATGTAAATGTTAGAGATATGAAGGTGTAACACCCCAAAATATGCAATTTATTTATGTTACTTAAAATGTCTAGTCATATTATATTAACCTAGTTAAGTATATATGTTAGTAACTTAATTAGAAGGAATGTTATATGACAAATAACAATCTAAGTAATTAGAGGGACTAAACTTGTTAAAAAGGATGGAAGTTTAATATTATAAATAAATAAAAGAAAAACACAAACACACACTCTGGTGTGTTTGCGTGGATCGATCAGAGCAAGGGCTAAGAAGACAAACCCCTAACTTCACAAATTCTCAAAAATCATAAGGAAATTAAGAGTTCTAATGGATGCATGAACCCTAAATCGAGTAATCTAAGCTTGTTCAACCCTTGGTAGTTGAAATTTATGTTTCGATGTTTTGTAGAAAGTGGGTTTCAACCCAATCTTGAAGTAAATGTGAGCAATTGTGTAGTTATGAGTTAGGATTGCACAATAGAACAAGAAATATGTTTGATTCTAGATAGTTGGATGATTCAAAGCATAAACCCACTTGAACTAGGGAGATAATGAAGAACATGAATGAAATTATATGCAAATTATTGTAATGGTAAGTATGAGAATTGTTATTGATAGATTAGTAATAGTTAGAAACTGATTTGGAAAGATTATTGTGGGAAATTTGGATTGTTTTTAATGATCTAAGAATGAACTAGTAGAACCATGCTTTGAACACTTGTACCTTGTGCTTCATTCATGTTATGCACACCAAGTGTTTGACAAAATGCCTCAATAAAGATGTTAGTCTTGTAAGTCATAAACTTTATGTGAATTGAATGTGTTTAAAGAAGTATGAGCAAATTGTATAATGTTTTATCAATTGGTGTGTGTAATTGAGTATGAGACATAAATTAAAAGAATGAATGGTTATGTATAGGTGTTAAGGAAGAGAGTTCAAGTCAAGCGAAGCAACAAGGGAATCAAGACCGAGGTATGCTACTTGTACAAATTCAGAATTTTACCATATTATTGTTTTACCATATGATGTGTTGAATTGAATCGATCACAAAAAAGTACTTGTGTAGAATTTATTAAATGGTTCGAATATGATGGTTTAGTATGCAATAGAATGAATTTGTATGTTTGGACCCTTTTTATGAATGGGTCAAAAGAATAGAATGCAAGAATGAAGGAAATGGTATTTAGAGATTGGCAACTTGCGGATGTCATAGTGACTATAAACCCGCTAGTTGGAACCTTGAGTTAAAAGAAAGAATTTTAGTCCTAATGAAGTTTACTCGTTGTTGTGATGTAGGTAAATCTCAAGTTTAATGACAAGCTTCGCCCGGTCCGAACACACCTCAAGCCCATCATGCGTTCCGCACTTTTGTAAAGAAGACAATGTTTAATACTTTGTCACTTTTGTCCATGTCTAGTAGATAATCCTAGTTTTTATTATGTCTGTCTTTTGAAAACTTAGTCGTATGTAAGTACTTAAACTTAATGGTCTCGTAGGTGAAAAAAGGTTTGTTTTGATGTGTATATTATGTCTTTTGAAACGTAGCGTATTTTTGAATCACGTTTTGATTGTGAAAAACAGGGGACCGCTCGTTTTGCGAACGGGTCATGCCCAAATTTCGTTAGATATAGTATGTCAATGTTTAAAAATTAAATGGAAAAATTTAGGGCCATTACAAGTTGGTATCAGAGCCTAGGTTTGAGGGATTCAAGCATTAGATGCTTGAACTCAAACCGGAAGCTCATGTGAAGTGTGTGTTCGTTCCGCGGTGCGAAGCAAGTAAGTATCTTTAAAGTTTGAGTTTTGCATTATGAATAATGTGGTTATGAAACGTTATAGAATTGTTACGGGTTGATGTGGAAAAATGTGGGATGAAAGGGATCAGTTTGGGTTAATAAGGGAAGGAAAAATGGTTCAAAAATATAAAAAAATCGCCATAGTATGATGGGCGTCACCGTAAGCTACGGTGGCTACCGTAGCTTACGGTAGACCCTGGGACAGAATTCTTATTGTAAGACAGTAGGTTCGTGGCGTAAGGAAAAAGAAGCCACTGTAAGCTACGATGGCCACCACAGTTTACGGTGGAGACCATTTTCAGCCTATTCTAATTGTATTATTCTGTTTGATGTTTTTATCACCCGGGGAGTACTGAAAATGTAATAATAAGACTTTAAAGAATGATATTATGTATGAATGTTGAGTCTTCAAAAGAAGTTATGTATTACTAGTATGATTATGTGATGGAAAGAATGAATGAGTGCTTGAAATAAAGAATGATGTTTATGTGTAGATGGCGGATACGAATGAGAATGAAGCAACACAACAAGAACAACTGAAAACTATGATTTCGGAAGAGATTGGAAAGGCAATGCAGGCAAGTATACCCCATTTAGCCCAAGAAGTGGAAAGTCATGTGTTGGAAGTGGTGGAAACAATGATGGCAAGTAAGATGGATGAGTTGAAAGGAATGATTGGAGATATGCAAAGAAAGAAAGGAACTCGCAAATGCACTTACAAAGAATTTATGGCATGTAACCCATTACCTTTCAAAGAAGAAATTGATCCTATAGCATGTCAAAGGTGGATTGCAAGTATGGAGGCGGTGTTCGTAAGGAGTCATTGTGAAAAAGAGGATCAAGTTATGTTCGCCACCAGTTTGTTACAACTCCAAGCTAAAGACTGGTGGGATGCTCATAGTAAAGAGATTGGGGAAGACAAAGTTCAAGTCTTGACATGGCAAGAGTTCAAGGAACCTTTTCTAAAGTACCACTGTCCGCAATCTGCCATTGACAAGATCCAAGAAGATTTCTTACATCCCCGTCAAAAAGACGAAACCATTGATGAAATCACCAACACTTTTCTCGATAAGCTGAAATTCTGTAAAAAAAATAGCGGGAATGGAAAGAATGAAGATAAACCGCTATCATGGTATGTTGAAGGCTGAATATCGGGAGTTCATAATTCCCGCTAAATATGAAACCTTGAATGAACTCATTGACTTGGCCCGAGATAGGGAGATTGAACTAAGAAGACAGGCAGAAAGAGGTGAGAAGAGAGCGTCTGAGAATGTTTCCAGCTCGAGCCCGTCAAAGTAATAGAAATTTCAAGATCAGAACAAGAAGGATAAGGCGAAGGGTAGCATTCCGAAATGCAAAACGTGCGGGAAGTTACACAGGGGGGAGTGCTTGAAAGGGAAGAAGGGATGTTACAATTGTGGTCAAGAGGGACATCCAAACTATAGGTGTCCTAATCCTTCCAGAACGTGCTATAACTATTTCCAACCGGGTCATATTAAGGCTGAATGTCCCAAGCTTCAATAGAAAACCGATAAGGAAGCAAGAAAGGAGGAAGCCCCAAGAGCTAAGGGGAGGATGTTTCAGATCACGACTGAAGAAGCAAAGGACCACCCGAATGTTGTATCAGGTATATTCTTATTGAACTTGATGCCTACGTACGTGTTATTTGATACTGGAGCCAGTAGATCGTTTGTATCAAGTGAATTAGTGTCACACCCCTCTTTTAGAATCGAAAGAATGCATGTGCCATTGGAAGTAGAGATAGCTGATAGTAAGAGTTATTTGTTGCACGGAGTTTGTAGAAATTGTGAAATTATCATTGAAGACGAGAAATTTGCCATTGACCTTATTCCCATGGTATTGGGGGAATTTAAGGTTATACTTGTGTGACAACTGTGTTCTGTAAGCGTCGTATAATGTAAAACAATGTGAATTATCAATAAAACAATGTGCTTTGGTGTTATTATGTGTGTATTTATGTTTGATGATTTTACAATTTGATTCGACTCCGATTTCAAGCTTTAAATCGCTTTCTAGAGAGTTATATGCAAAACTGGTGCATAAACGCAATCAGTTTAACGCAACGTACACTCCGGAACTATGACGTAAGCTTAACATACCTTAAATATCCTTTACATAACTTAGAAATAAGTTCCAAAGGATTCTGTATGGCAAAAACATGTTCATTTGAACTAAAGGACTATTTACGACAAAACTGCGAAACTAACGCTGGTGACCGCCCGGATAATATTTAAATCCCAAAAATATTCTGTTATGATTAAAAACTTTATTTTTATCAGGTCCGTGTTGAAAAATGAATTAAAACGCCTAAAAACGCTAATTTTTCAAGTTTAAGCGCGTACCGCGTGTTTCTGCGCGACACAGTGCTTCTACTGCAAAACGCAGACAACGCAGCCAGTCTTGGCAACTGAAATTTTATTCCAACAATATTTTGGTAGGTTTATTTTTGTAGAGTAATAAAAATAATTTAGAACGCCATAAATCGGGATTTAAACGCTAGATAAAATACCCGGTATCTAGTTAAACACCCGTTTTAGCCTACATATGGCATATTTATATAAAAATTTACACATGGACCCCCTCCCCCATCAAAATTTCGGCCATATCAAGAGGGACCCACCAAATTTCTTGATAGATGTTGAAATGATTACATTTGATCTTTCTTGGATTCCTTGAGATTTTTGTAATCATGGAAGATCTTGTTAGATTCCTTTTTTTTGCCTATAAATACCACCATACTCCCCACAACACTTCACTCAACAATCACCTCTCTCTCTCCTCCCTCCCAAATCGTGCCCCATCTCTCTCTCTCTCTCTCTACCTTCAAATCTTCAAGACTTGTTCTTCATTCAAAGCTTTGAAGGTGATCCATGGAGGTTGCAAGTTGAAGGGCATTCAAAGGAGCTTTGTTCTAGTCTTGTTCATCATCTTTCTCACCATCATCTTCACTAGAATTTCTACCCTAGCCTTGTGCTAGTAGTAAGTTCATTCATACTCTTGTCTCACTTCGATTCTTGTTCGATTGTTGATTGTTTTTCACACACAAAAACTCAAACAGCTTGCTGAGTTGGATTTCCAGCCAACTTCAACAGGCTGTAACGGGGTCATTTTAAGTCGAAAAACGGAATTTCTAAAGCCTAAAATGAGTGTTTTGGAATAACTAAGCAAATGGCACTGGAATCATAATTTTTCGAGACCGTTTACTATTTTTAAAAGGTTATTTTTGGACAGCAGCTCAAGCTGCATTTTTATTGCAGAAAAAGTATGACATTTTCGGAGTCACAACTTAAAACCTGAATAAAATCAACCCATGAAATTT
The DNA here is from genome assembly GCF_002127325.2 of Helianthus annuus. Taxonomy (NCBI): domain Eukaryota; kingdom Viridiplantae; phylum Streptophyta; class Magnoliopsida; order Asterales; family Asteraceae; genus Helianthus; species Helianthus annuus. The sequence continues at coordinate 111,254,175 of NC_035444.2, read as the reverse complement.
TTACAGTAGATGGACACCGTTGTCAGGACGACCCTCCAACTGGAATTTCGTCAAACGGACTTACGGTTGATTTTTAGCGAATATTTCCGTAAACTGCGATCAGAAGGTAGCAAATCTGATTGCAGTCGAGAAAATGATTTTTTATAAAATATGGGTAACGAATTGGACTTTGATATTTTTACACAATAAATTTTGGAACATATGTCATATTCTGTAAAAATTTGGTGATTTTTAAAAGGGCTAACTATTTTATAAAAACCCTCGAAAACAGTCCGGTTTCGAGTTATAAAGCTGAAATGAAGTATGCAACGTTTTGTTTGTCGATATGTCGGTTTGGTGATTGAAAATGAACTATTGGTTTTATATAAAAGAAAATGATATGCTATTAAAGCATGGACACCTCTATTTACAGAGGATACTCTGCCGAAATTTTCCGAAAATCCAACACTTAGTAAATATAGTCTAGACAAAAGTTTACTAGAACATTGAATGAACAAATATCCCAACATGTCATATGATTAAGTTAAAACATTAACTATTTTAACAAATAATTACCACACGGAACAATATAAGAAACGTGACCCAAAATACTAAACTCTAAGCCAAGGCACGACCCGTTCGTCTAATAGACATTAGTACGTTGTAGGTTGTCGTGTAGCGGACAGGGTTTGAGATTCGATTCAAGACGCACTACTGTGAGTACATAGACCCCTCTCTTACTGTTTTCTAATGTTTTGGGGTGAAACACATGTGCCTACTTGTTACTTTCATGCTTTCCTATTTTCATGTCATATACTTGCTATGTTCATTAGTACACTTATAGTACATGATTTACATTATATTGTTTTGCTATGTATGTTTACTTAGCATACTTAGTACATTATTTTCATATAACATGCTTACATTTGGTATAACATTTGGTTTGTGCAAACGGGACTTATATACGTTCATTAACATTAGCTACGCCGCTCGGTAGTAAGTAATGGTACCATAGGACTTGACAAATCCCGTTCCTGACATCCTAGGTTTGTTTGGGTGTAAGGAATGACCGAATCCGAAAACATTTCTTTTGATAACCTTGACTTAGGGTTATCCGTCTGTCTCAAGGCTTGAATGTATGCGTTTAACTTACCACATAAGTGTTAGTATCAATTAAACATGCATTTACTTTGCAAAACATAACTTTTTGATATATTCAAAATACTTTGTTTTGTACATTTTTACATTTGGTTTAGGTGACGACACTTTGCTTACCATACATAACATTTGTTGACTACTTTTGGACTTGTACATTTTACACAACAACATATTTTTCAAGACTTTGGTTTACAAAATAGTTTGTTTTATACAAACTCATATTACTTGGTTATTCATTTAACCATATATTATTCTTTCATTTATACACATCTTCTGATCTTATCGCTTTTCAAATAATTTACGAAACAAAACAATTTACAAGGTTCATGACAAAATTTTATTAAACATTTTCTTAAAACTTAAGTCATGAATCCTATTCTCATAAAACCTATGTATCTCACAGGCATTTTTTTTATGCTGACGTACCTATTTTCACATGTGTTTCAGGAGCTGTTGCTTAGGATGTTCGTGACACACTAGGGCGGACCTATGCCTTAGAGACTAAAATAAAGATGGAACTAGTTTAATTATGTGATGAACACTTTGTTTCAGTTAATTTAAGACTATGTAACCTTTGCTTGATGAATAAAACAAAACTTTTAATTACCATGGTTGTGAAACAAAAATTCTGTTACAACACTCCCCGACGTTTCCGCCACGATTTGTTGTTTTACGTGGTCGGGGTGTGACAGAAGAGTTGGTATCAGAGCCAATGGTTATAGGGAATTAGGTTATTAGTAATGCTTTGACCTAGACTATAACCTTTCTAGGACCCCAACACAAGTTGTCTTGTGTTTAGTTTTTAAAACATGCACTTCACCTATCCTTAGGTGATTACCAAAAAAAAAAAAAAAAAAAAAAAAACAATACATAATGGAAGGCACGAAGCCAAAATGGATCATTAATCTCTTAAACCCTCCAAGTCTTCAAAATCTCGTCAAAGTTTTGGGTTCTAAATAGTGTGAACACGTGCAAACTGGAAGAGTGAATGCCTGTACCCTGAGTTTTCTGTCTAAGGCTAGAGTGTTCGTACAAATCCACATAATCGGACCAGTCACTCTTACCTGGGAACTCTTGGGGTGAGTGTTCACTTATAGGCGAGCATGTCTTCGCGAAGCATTATTTTTGACCCATTTACTTTGATTAGCCACTGTGTGTCGTTTGTCTGCTTTGTGATACGGACGAATGACCACCATCTTTGATTTTGTTGATTTCTGTTTCATCTCATTCTTTTCATCTAACCTTCTCACCCGTCTCCTCTCATGTTTCCTCTTTTTAGAATGCCTCCTCGACGCGAAAATCCGCTACCAAATGCCGAACTGGCGGAAATCATCGCGCAGCAGATGGCTGCTGCGTTCCCAAATCTTATTGCTCAGTTGAACCAAGCTAACAACAACAACGCTCCATGCAATTTCAAGAGTTTTAACTCGGCTAAACCGCTCAAGTTTAGTGGTTCTGAGGGAGCAACTGGGCTTCTTCAATGGTTCGAGAGCATTGAGAATACTTTTCGTCACGTTCAGTGTCCTGATAATCGCAAAGTCGAGTTTGCTTCCAGTGTGTTTCAGAAGAGGGCGCTTACATGGTGGAACGGGGTTATGAGAGACCGTGGTGCAGAAGTTGCTCTAGCACAAACATGGGCTGAACTTAGGACTCTTATGATGAGGGAATTTTGTCCTCGTCATGAACTGCGAGCCTTGGAAAGGGAGTTTGATGACTTGAAACAGGATAGTGGCGAGCATCGGGCATATACTGATAGGTATGAGGAGCTGAGTTTGTTGTGCCCAACAATGGTTACCCCACTCGATAAGGCTATCGAAAGGTACATCGATGGTCTACCTGACTCAGTGCAAGACATCGTTACTGGTAGTAACCCTACCACAGTCCGTCAGGCGATCGAGTTAGCAGCGACATTGACTGAGTCGCAGATTCGGAAGGGTAAGTTGCACAGGAAGGGGGAGAAAGGTAAGAAGCAGGCGTCTGACAAAGAGGATAGCAAGAAAGGTAAAAACAAGAAGGGTAAGGATTCTGGTTCCTCGAAGGGTTCTAGGAAGCGAAAGGCTTCCCAAAACTACGCCGTTACCGCACAGGCCCAAGCTGCACCAAATCAGCCTGCGCAACCACTTGCCAAGAAGCCTTATCTAGGCAATGCACCTTTGTGCAACAGGTGTAACGATCATCATCAGCCACACCTCCAGTGCCGTCAGTGCACCAACTGTGGAAGACCTGGTCATCTTGCTGCTTCATGCCGCATTCCTGCTAATCAGAATCGGGCAGCTCAGAACCCGGCTCAACAAGTTGCCCAGCCTCTTGCTCAACAACGAGGTCAAGCTGCACGACCTCACTACCCACCAGGTTCTTGTTATAACTGTGGGGATCTGACACACTACCGTAACCAATGTCCAAGATTGGTGAATGCGAATCCAGCTCAGGCTCAGGCTCGAGGTCGAGTCTTCAACATGAATGCACAAGAGGCGCAAGCGGACAATGAAGTGGTTAACGGTACGTTCTTTGTTAATAATCAACCCGCATCTGTTCTTTTTGATTCTGGTGCCGATAAGAGTTTTGTGTCGTTATCTTTTGAGCCATTGCTTCGCGTGTCTAGAACGAAACTAGGTAAGCCTTTGACAGTAGAAGTTGCGAGTGGTAATCCTATTGTTCTTGATTCTGTTCTTCGCAATTGCCAATTGAACCTTAACGACCATCTTTTTCCTATTGACCTCACACCTATGCAACTTGGAAGCTTCGACATTATTGTGGGTATGGATTGGTTAGCCAAGCATCACGCGGAGGTAGTTTGTTTTGAGAAGTTTGTTCGGGTGCCGCTTTCGTCAGGCAAGACCCTACAGGTTCGTGGTAAGAAACCTGCTAGTAGTCTCAAGCTCATGTCTTGTACTCAAGCTCGGAAGTATCTGCGAAAGAACTATGTGGCCTTCTTGGCACATGTTACAGCAGATAAAGGCAAAGGTAAGTCTATTCAAGATATCCCTGTTGTTCGGGATTATCAGGAGCTGTTTCCTGAAGAGTTGCCTGGTCTACCCCCAGCACGCCAAGTCGAGTTCCGTATCGATCTCGTACCTGGTGCAAATCCTATTGCCAGAGCTCCATATCGTCTTGCACCGTCTGAGATGCAAGAGCTATCTAAGCAGCTTCAGGAGCTTTCTGACAAAGGTTTCATCCGTCCTAGCTTTTCACCTTGGGGCGCTCCCGTTCTTTTTGTCAAGAAGAAGGATGGATCCTTCAGAATGTGTATCGATTATCGTGAGCTGAATAAGCTTACTATCAAGAATCGATATCCCCTACCTCGCATTGATGATCTCTTTGACCAGTTACAGGGTGCTTCTTATTTTTCGAAGATCGATCTTCGTTCTGGGTATCATCAACTTCGTGTGCATGAAGATGATATTCCCAAGACTGCTTTCCGCACTCGTTATGGGCATTATGAGTTCACAGTAATGCCGTTCGGTTTGACCAATGCTCCTGCTGTTTTCATGGACTTGATGAATAGGGTTTGCAAGCCTTATTTGGATAAGTTCATCATCGTTTTTATTGATGACATCTTGATATACTCCAAGACGCAAGCTGATCATGAGCAACATCTTCGTCTTACTCTCGAACTCCTAAAGAAAGAGCAACTTTTGGCCAAATTCTCCAAGTGCGAATTTTGGCTTAAGGAAGTTCAATTTTTGGGGCATATTGTCGACGAACAAGGTATTCATGTAGATCCCTCCAAGATCAGTGCGATTAAGGATTGGGATACACCTACTACCCCTACTGAGGTTCGTTCTTTTCTTGGTCTCGCGGGTTATTACCGCCGCTTCATAGAGAATTTCTCAAAGATTGCAGTCCCTTTAACTGCTCTAACTCAGAAGAATCAGCCCTTTGAATGGGGTTCTAAACAAGAAGAAGCGTTTCAGACCTTGAAGCAGAAGCTTTGTGACGCGCCTATTCTGACTTTGCCTGAGGGCAATGATGATTTCGTCGTTTATTGCGATGCATCTAAATTGGGTCTTGGCTGTGTTCTGATGCAAAGGAACAAAGTTATAGCCTACGCATCAAGACAATTGAAGGTGCATGAGAAGAACTACACCACTCATGATCTAGAGTTGGGTGCAGTTGTCTTCGCTCTTAAGATCTGGAGACACTATTTGTATGGTACAAAGTGTGTGGTTTTCACTGACCACAAAAGTCTTCAGCATATCTTCAATCAGAAAGAACTCAACATGAGGCAACGACGTTGGGTTGAGCTTCTAAACGACTATGACTGCGAGATTCGCTACCATCCTGGTAAGGCGAATGTCGTAGCCGATGCTTTGAGTCGTAAAGAACGTGTTAAGCTTCATTGTGTTCGTGTTCAATCTGATATTCAAGCTCGACCAGATATTCAAGCCCGCATCTCTCAGGCTCAACATGCTTGTGTTTCACAAGACTTGATGGGTAAGGAGTTACCCTATCACATTAAGCCTGATCTTGAACTGAAGGACGATGGATCGTATTATTTCATGGACCGTTTGTGGGTCCCAAGCCTAGATGATCTTCGCACTTTGCTCATGGATGAAGCTCATAAGTCTCGTTATTCTATTCATCCTGGCTCAGATAAGATGTATAAGGATCTTCGTACTCGGTATTGGTGGCCCGGTATGAAGAAAGACATTGCCTTATATGTTTCAAAATGCCTTACTTGTCTTAAGGTCAAAGCTGAACACCAACATCCTTCTGGTCTTTTAGAGCAACCAGAGATTCCAGTTTGGAAATGGGAAAACATCGCTATGGATCTCATTACTAAACTTCCGCGCACTAAGAAAGGTCATGATGCCATCTGGGTAATTGTGGATCGTCTTACTAAATCAGCGCATTTCTTGCCAATCCGTGAGGATTTTTCTGCTGAAAAGTTAGCTAAAATCTATGTGGATGAAATTGTATCTCGACATGGTGTTCCTTTGAACATTATTTCTGATAGGGACGCTCGCTTCTCTTCTCGATTTTGGAGAACCATGCAATCTGCCATGGGGACCCAACTCAATCTGAGCACAGCCTATCATCCACAAACAGCTGGCCAAACCGAAAGAACAATCCAGACTTTGGAGGATATGCTTAGAGCTAGTGTGATCGACTTTGGTGGTAGTTGGGATTCACATCTTCCATTGATTGAATTTTCCTACAACAACAGTTATCACTCCAGCATCAACATGGCTCCTTTCGAGGCTCTCTATGGTCGAAAATGTCGTTCACCAGTCTGCTGGAATGAGATAGGTGAAGCTCAACTTACTGGACCTGACCTCATTCTAGAGACAACTGATAAGGTTAAGAAAGTTCGTGATAACCTTCAGACAGCTCGAAGCCGTCAAAAGAGTTACGCGGACCAACGACGCAAGCCCTTGGAATTTCAAGTCGGTGATCGTGTATTACTTAAGGTCTCACCTTGGAAAGGTGTGATCAGATTTGGAAAGAAAGGAAAACTTGCACCTAGATATGTTGGACCATTCAAGATCGTGGAAAGAATCGGTAAGGTAGCCTACAGACTTGAGTTACCTCCTGAACTTGGAAACGTTCACCCAACCTTCCATGTGTCCAATCTCAAAAAGTGTTTAGCTGACGAGAACCTCCACATACCGCTTGACGAAATACGTGTTGATAAAACACTGCATTTTGTCGAGAAACCTATGGAGATAGTGGACCGTACATTCAGGCAGTTGAAGAACAAACGGATTCATTTGGTCAAGGTTCGCTGGGAATCCAAACGTGGCCCTGAGTTTACTTGGGAACGTAAGGACCAGATGAAGGCGAAATATCCGCATTTGTTTTCACAAGTTTCCTCTAAATAAAATTTCGGGACGAAATTTCCTAAAGTAGGGGAGACTGTGACAACTGTGTTCTGTAAGCGTCGTATAATGTAAAACAATGTGAATTATCAATAAAACAATGTGCTTTGGTGTTATTATGTGTGTATTTATGTTTGATGATTTTACAATTTGATTCGACTCCGATTTCAAGCTTTAAATCGCTTTCTAGAGAGTTATATGCAAAACTGGTGCATAAACGCAATCAGTTTAACGCAACGTACACTCCGGAACTATGACGTAAGCTTAACATACCTTAAATATCCTTTACATAACTTAGAAATAAGTTCCAAAGGATTCTGTATGGCAAAAACATGTTCATTTGAACTAAAGGACTATTTACGACAAAACTGCGAAACTAACGCTGGTGACCGCCCGGATAATATTTAAATCCCAAAAATATTCTGTTATGATTAAAAACTTTATTTTTATCAGGTCCGTGTTGAAAAATGAATTAAAACGCCTAAAAACGCTAATTTTTCAAGTTTAAGCGCGTACCGCGTGTTTCTGCGCGACACAGTGCTTCTACTGCAAAACGCAGACAACGCAGCCAGTCTTGGCAACTGAAATTTTATTCCAACAATATTTTGGTAGGTTTATTTTTGTAGAGTAATAAAAATAATTTAGAACGCCATAAATCGGGATTTAAACGCTAGATAAAATACCCGGTATCTAGTTAAACACCCGTTTTAGCCTACATATGGCATATTTATATAAAAATTTACACATGGACCCCCTCCCCCATCAAAATTTCGGCCATATCAAGAGGGACCCACCAAATTTCTTGATAGATGTTGAAATGATTACATTTGATCTTTCTTGGATTCCTTGAGATTTTTGTAATCATGGAAGATCTTGTTAGATTCCTTTTTTTTGCCTATAAATACCACCATACTCCCCACAACACTTCACTCAACAATCACCTCTCTCTCTCCTCCCTCCCAAATCGTGCCCCATCTCTCTCTCTCTCTCTCTACCTTCAAATCTTCAAGACTTGTTCTTCATTCAAAGCTTTGAAGGTGATCCATGGAGGTTGCAAGTTGAAGGGCATTCAAAGGAGCTTTGTTCTAGTCTTGTTCATCATCTTTCTCACCATCATCTTCACTAGAATTTCTACCCTAGCCTTGTGCTAGTAGTAAGTTCATTCATACTCTTGTCTCACTTCGATTCTTGTTCGATTGTTGATTGTTTTTCACACACAAAAACTCAAACAGCTTGCTGAGTTGGATTTCCAGCCAACTTCAACAGGCTGTAACGGGGTCATTTTAAGTCGAAAAACGGAATTTCTAAAGCCTAAAATGAGTGTTTTGGAATAACTAAGCAAATGGCACTGGAATCATAATTTTTCGAGACCGTTTACTATTTTTAAAAGGTTATTTTTGGACAGCAGCTCAAGCTGCATTTTTATTGCAGAAAAAGTATGACATTTTCGGAGTCACAACTTAAAACCTGAATAAAATCAACCCATGAAATTTTTACAGTAGATGGACACCGTTGTCAGGACGACCCTCCAACTGGAATTTCGTCAAACGGACTTACGGTTGATTTTTAGCGAATATTTCCGTAAACTGCGATCAGAAGGTAGCAAATCTGATTGCAGTCGAGAAAATGATTTTTTATAAAATATGGGTAACGAATTGGACTTTGATATTTTTACACAATAAATTTTGGAACATATGTCATATTCTGTAAAAATTTGGTGATTTTTAAAAGGGCTAACTATTTTATAAAAACCCTCGAAAACAGTCCGGTTTCGAGTTATAAAGCTGAAATGAAGTATGCAACGTTTTGTTTGTCGATATGTCGGTTTGGTGATTGAAAATGAACTATTGGTTTTATATAAAAGAAAATGATATGCTATTAAAGCATGGACACCTCTATTTACAGAGGATACTCTGCCGAAATTTTCCGAAAATCCAACACTTAGTAAATATAGTCTAGACAAAAGTTTACTAGAACATTGAATGAACAAATATCCCAACATGTCATATGATTAAGTTAAAACATTAACTATTTTAACAAATAATTACCACACGGAACAATATAAGAAACGTGACCCAAAATACTAAACTCTAAGCCAAGGCACGACCCGTTCGTCTAATAGACATTAGTACGTTGTAGGTTGTCGTGTAGCGGACAGGGTTTGAGATTCGATTCAAGACGCACTACTGTGAGTACATAGACCCCTCTCTTACTGTTTTCTAATGTTTTGGGGTGAAACACATGTGCCTACTTGTTACTTTCATGCTTTCCTATTTTCATGTCATATACTTGCTATGTTCATTAGTACACTTATAGTACATGATTTACATTATATTGTTTTGCTATGTATGTTTACTTAGCATACTTAGTACATTATTTTCATATAACATGCTTACATTTGGTATAACATTTGGTTTGTGCAAACGGGACTTATATACGTTCATTAACATTAGCTACGCCGCTCGGTAGTAAGTAATGGTACCATAGGACTTGACAAATCCCGTTCCTGACATCCTAGGTTTGTTTGGGTGTAAGGAATGACCGAATCCGAAAACATTTCTTTTGATAACCTTGACTTAGGGTTATCCGTCTGTCTCAAGGCTTGAATGTATGCGTTTAACTTACCACATAAGTGTTAGTATCAATTAAACATGCATTTACTTTGCAAAACATAACTTTTTGATATATTCAAAATACTTTGTTTTGTACATTTTTACATTTGGTTTAGGTGACGACACTTTGCTTACCATACATAACATTTGTTGACTACTTTTGGACTTGTACATTTTACACAACAACATATTTTTCAAGACTTTGGTTTACAAAATAGTTTGTTTTATACAAACTCATATTACTTGGTTATTCATTTAACCATATATTATTCTTTCATTTATACACATCTTCTGATCTTATCGCTTTTCAAATAATTTACGAAACAAAACAATTTACAAGGTTCATGACAAAATTTTATTAAACATTTTCTTAAAACTTAAGTCATGAATCCTATTCTCATAAAACCTATGTATCTCACAGGCATTTTTTTTATGCTGACGTACCTATTTTCACATGTGTTTCAGGAGCTGTTGCTTAGGATGTTCGTGACACACTAGGGCGGACCTATGCCTTAGAGACTAAAATAAAGATGGAACTAGTTTAATTATGTGATGAACACTTTGTTTCAGTTAATTTAAGACTATGTAACCTTTGCTTGATGAATAAAACAAAACTTTTAATTACCATGGTTGTGAAACAAAAATTCTGTTACAACACTCCCCGACGTTTCCGCCACGATTTGTTGTTTTACGTGGTCGGGGTGTGACAACTTGTCATGGATTGGCTAGCTAAACATCATGCCGAAGTTCAATGTGAGAATAAGGTGATTCATGTGCTAACACCGGGAGGAAAACGAGTAAGCATACAAGGGGAAAGGAATATTAATTCGAAGCTTTGTTCTATAGTCCAAGCATACAAGTATGTACGAAATGGGAGCAAGGCATTTCTAGCCTACGTGGTGGATACTAAGCAGAATACCCCCAAGATAGAAGAGGTTGAAGTCGTGAACGAGTTTCTTGATGGTTTTTCGGAAGATTTGTCAGGGCTTCCACCAGAACGCGAAGTGGATTTTAAGATTGAATTGTATCCCAATGCCAAACCCATAGCCAAGGCTCCATATAGGTTGGCCCCAACTGAGATGCGGGAGTTAATGGTTCAAATACAAGAATTGCTTGACAAGGGATTTATATGCCCGAGTGCATCGCCCTGGGGTGCGCCTGTACTTTTTGTCAAAAAGAAAGATGGTTCGATGCGCATGTGCATCGACTATCGAGAGCTGAATAAGCTGACGGTGAAAAACCGATACCCGTTGCCCCGAATCGATGACCTCTTCGATCAGTTACAGGGGGCAAGTTGGTTTTTGAAAATTGATTTACGATCCGGATACCATCAGCTAAGGGTACGGGAGGAAGATGTAGTGAAGACGGCATTTAGAACCCGATACGGACATTACGAGTTCTTAGTAATGTCCTTTGGGTTAACGAACGCGCCCGCCGTGTTCATGGACCTTATGAATCGAGTATGTTGGGCCATGTTAGACAAATTCGTTATCGTTTTTATAGATGACATCTTAGTTTATTCCCAAAGTAAGGCCGAACATGCATGTCATTTGCGCGAGATCCTTGAAGTGCTCCGTAAAGAGAAATTGTACGCGAAATACTCTAAATGTGCTTTCTGGCTTAGAGAAGTACAATTTCTCGGTCATGTAATTAATGCGGATGGTATCTTAGTGGATCCGTCAAAAGTGGAAGCTGTTATGAAATGGATACCTACAAAGAACCCAAGTGAAGTGAGAAGCTTTTTGGGTTTAGCAGGCTATTATAGGAGGTTTATTCAAGACTTTTCTAAATTGGCCCTACCGTTGACCAAGTTAACCAAGAAGAATGAGAAGTTTACATGGGGTATAGATCAAGAAAAGGCGTTTCAAACTTTGAAGGAAAAGTTGTCGAGCTCCCCGGTACTAACCTTACCGGATGGAACAAAAGACTTGGTGGTGTTTACTGATGCATCACACCAAGGGTTGGGATGTGTTTTGATGCAAAGGGGTAAAGTCATTGCTTATGCTTCAAGGCAATTGAAATCACACGAAAGTAATTACCCAACCCATGACTTGGAGTTAGCTGTGAAAGTGTTTGCTTTAAAGATATGGAGGCATTATCTATACGGTACGAAAAGCACAATTTATTCTGACCACAAAAGCCTTAAATATTTTTTCGAGCAAAAAGATTTAAATATGAGGCAACGAAGGTGGTTAGAACTTCTTAAAGATTATGATTGTGAGATCCTTTATCATCCGGGCAAGGCAAATGTAGTGGCCGATGCCCTGAGCCGAAAGGACTATCCGCCTCCAATTCAAGTGAAATCCATGAAGATGGTAGTTACACCTCGATTTCTCGAAATGATTGAGGAAGCCCAAATCAAGTCGCTGAATGAAATGGATTCAAGAAAGGAAAGAACAAAGGGTTTTGTGGATAAATTAGAAGAATGATCTGATGGAATTAAAACAATGTATGGCCGGATATGGATACCTCGATTTAGTGAAGCAAAAGATGCGCTACTCGAAGAAGCTCACAAATCCCGATTCTCGGTTCATCCCGGAGCTATAAAAATGTACTTGGATTTGAAGAAAAGTTATTGGTGGCCCGGTATGAAACGTGATATCGTCAAGTATGTTGCAAAATGTTTGACGTTGTTGGACCGTTGTTTGACCCTAAAACGTCAGTCAAGGTAGCTCATCCTCACATATAAAGGCGGAATCAGAATATGCAAGGCTACAACAGCTTGTCCTATTAATTTCCTTTGCTTTTATTGCTTTTCTACTGAAAGTTTGACAGAGTTTCGCTCCAGCATACAAACATACGTATGAGGTCCGCTCAGAAGACTCCCCTATATATAGACATGTGGGTTCGCTCATATGACATGCCATATGAGCGGACCTACATCACTGCACAATAAGCGGACCATATTAAGCACCTATGAGCGGACCACTATATACAATGACATAAAAGCGAACCTACTTATATTTAACACAATATTTACAATTTGACCCCCTGTTGACCAATCTAGACCTTAGACTTCTTGTAGACGCAGTCAACAGACATTCAGTGCATCAACAGACTCCCCCTTGGATGTTGACGTAGTCTTTATCAGTCTTCAGATCCATAGTCTTCAGTCTTAGTCTTTTCCTCAACTCTGTCTATTCTCACAAGCATTCTTCACAAGTTTCAGGATTAACACCTGGCTCTAACTTCAACTTCTCATTAGCTGTTGATCCAGACTCCCCCTTTCAGTATGCTGAGATCTGAAATATCTGATTCAAGCTTTGACAATTTGCCTCCGTTGGGAATAACGAAGTTTCCAAACCTGTTACTCAACCAATAATGTTACGATCTATCTTTTCTAACAATAACACTCAATCAGTTATAAACATCCATTCAAGTATTCAGGTTCAATTTAATGACCTTGATTACTCGATTACCAAGTTCAATTTAATGACCCTGGTTGATCTTTTGACGAATCAAACTGATTTAGAAAAATTATTTTTAACTTTTTCTGAAAATAACAAGTATCAACTTAATGAACTTGTTTGAGACTTTGAAAACGATCAAACTTCCAACAATGTAAGCTCTCCTCATTTTTCAACTCAGAATCTCCTGCATCTGCTTCATATTTCTAGAATCCGACAATCAACTTTCCACTCTGGTTTGTCTAAAATAAAGCAGAAATGTAAAATCTTTTTGGATTTTAATGTGATCTAAACTAAGAAATGAAATACAGAAAACTTAAATTGCGGAAAAGTAAACTATTTACAAGTTTTATTTTTGGCGAGCGTGTCAGGGAATCATATCAGCTTTTCAGACAGATTACAAGTACTGTTAAGCTACATTTCATACTCAGACTTAAACAATTCACCTCGATTATCGATATACTGATCCATCTTAAAATCTCACACAAACTTCAATCTATTCAGGATACCGTTTAAGTGTTTTAAGAACATAGATCAATTCATGTGTCCCACCTCTTGAATATACTCCCGTATCCAGAATCCCAATATTCAATCTTACAGGCAAGAATACTACAATGATGTCTGTACATAAATTAGGGGTTAAATGCGATAACTGAAGGATCTCAGGTCAGAACTTCCGTTCAGCAGAGAGATATCAGCTTCGACTTTGCAGTATGTCCCCTTTAGAGGATCTTTTTAGCTACAACAACTGATTATCAATTTTATTGTCTAATCAGCTGAGGGCTTTATGCTATATTTCAAGCATTTTGGATAAAGTATTAGCCAAGGACTAGGTCAGAACTACCGTTCAGCAGAAGTCCCGGAATAATACCCCAGACATCATAGAGTATAAACACCTAGTATATCAGAATACGAGACCTTTCAAACGAGATTTCAGGGGTTACCTATATATCCAAGTAGTGTTCCCCATGAATTTCACAAGTTTGAAATTTTAGGTTTATATCCCGAATAAATCTACTAAATGTACGAAAACCTATCGACACATCGTTAGTGAGACTGTTTAACTCATTTTGTCTTTCCAAATCTTTAGCATACTGTAATTGTCTAGCCGATGTACAATCATTTTCCCTATATACACAAGCTCTTTTTCAATTTTATCATGTTTTTGGATTTTTGCATTTTTTACTGTTTTTGTATTTTTCTGAAAATAAACTATGTACAACTATCTATCTCCCCCTAAATACCAAAACACGTAAAAAACCGACAAACCATCGCAGATTGTTTCTCATCTTCATCCGCAACAGTACTCTCATCAACGCTCACAACCCCATCCGACACTGAAAGCAATTTCATACCATTAAGTTTTAACAAATATTGAAACCGATTTTTATCAAAAGCTTTGGTATGCAAATCAGCTTTTTGTTCGTCAGTGTGGATTTTTTCAATTCGTATCAACTTTTTCTCGAAGCAATCGCGAATAATGTCACACCCCCAAAATCCACCTGCGGAGTATCACCGCTTGGGAGCGTGACTGACCAGGATCAAGCCACCAATCATACAGAACAATACATATAATAAAAGTAATTGTCATTCAAACCAAACCAATTCTATATGAAAGGTGTTCCAAACCATAAGAAAGTTATCATTGTTTAGCGGAAGCGTATTAATAAAAACCCATCGTAAATAAGTATCAAATATCAAAAGTGTTTAACAAGATAATCACGATCCAAGCCCACAACGACCCGCTCCTCCATGTGCAAGCTCCAAATACCTAACGACCTGCAAGGCATGTAACAGAGGATCAACAACTAGTTGAGCGAGTTCACAGAAAGTAAATGCGTAGTAGTAAGTTCGTTTGTAACAGGTGGCTCTACTGGGCCGTTAGTACGTTCTATTGGTGGGGGCTTCCCATGTTGTATAACCACTAGACTATTCGTAACCATATGTGTTCTTCACAATCTGAGAACAGTAGTAAGTATGAGTTCACGTAGGTCTTACGTGAGTATCCTTCACATCCGAGGATAGTAATTTAGTATAAGTATCCTTCACAACCGAGGATAGTAATATGTATAAGTATCCTTCACAACCGAGGATAGTAATATGTATAAGTATCCTTCACAACCGAGGATAGTAATATGTATAAGTATCCTTCACAACCGAGGATAGTAATATGTATAAGTATCCTTCACAACCGAGGATAGTAATAGATATATGTGTACGTAGATTGCACGTACGTGTCCTGCACAACCGAGGACGATGGTATGGTAGTCTAGTAATAGTGTAAGTACGGTTCTATTCAATCACAATCCTTCAATCCCAATTCCCGTGCCCTGGGAATCCCATGCCTTAGTAAGAGTGTGAACTCACCTTGGTTTGCTCGGTATGCTAGGTTTTTGCACTCACAAGTAATCAGTCAAGTCCTATTGTGTGCACGTGTAATAAATCAGTTCATGTTCGTGTTAATACGCATGCAATCTATGTCATAACATGTACTTAAGCCATTATCATGTATCACGTAAGCAGATAAACCAAGTCGTGCACTTCATGTTTCATGTAAGTGCCATTTACAGTTTATGCTAATACTTTCATCCATCAGTATGCTTAACCGAGTTAATCAATTCAATTGGATCATCACATGTGACAGAATTACATTTCAACAAAGTCGCACCCATAGGTTAACTCAATTACATGCATATCAAAGACAATATCCCCTCCAGTATTATTATTAGGTTACACATAAATAATAAACTGATAGTGTTAATCACATAACAACTAGGCAACAACAAGCATTTGCAAACTCGGTCCAGGTTAACAACACTCAAAAGTCGGACAAGGTGTGTCCCTAAAACTCGGACAAGGAAATGGGGGGGGTTTCCCTTTTTAAACTCGGACATGGGGGGGTTTTGGGGAGTTAAACTCGGGCCACATGTCTAACTAAGATCGGACTTATGTGTTTTATAAACTCAGACACTATGCAATAATCAACAAACTCGGACCTTGTGTCTACAAACTCGGTCCATCATGCTTGCCACAAACTCGGGTTACAATCCCTTCAATAAACTCGGACAAACCACCTTAACATAAAGGTCGGACAGGAGCCTTATGCTCACAAACTCGGACCAAAGGCAAAAAGCTCGGACTTGAGTGCATCGCACAACCTCGGACCTATATGTTTCTTATAAAAACTCGGATAGAACTTTATTTAATTAAACTCGGACATCAAGTCCATATAAAACTCGGACCATTAGATTCAAGGTCGGACAACATATCATACCAAAACTCAGACAACGCAATGTTATTAAAACTCTGACTAACAAAAAGCTATGCGTTTCTTTGCATCATATCAGTTACGTTTCTATATTATCACGACTAAGAAACCCTAATTGCATCGCATTCTGTCAAGCAGCAAGTAAATTATCAATCCAATCATACTGTCCTGACTTAAATCTTATCATCAGGCAATTAGTTACACACTAACCAAATCATTTCTAACTCATCAGAATTCAATCAAGACCACAGAAGTATCATATGAGAGCTTAGAGTTTTCATGAACACAAGAATCAAGAACTGATACAATCAACAATCATTTAGGGTTTACAAGTATTACAATAATTCATAAACAATTACCTTGAATGATTCTAGAGAAAGAGGAATCAAGTGTGATGATTATCTTGTGCCAATGATGATGGTGATGATGTTTGCTAGAGGATTAGAGAGTTACAAGTACGTGTTTTGGTTTTGTGTGCAAATGATTAGTGAAATGAGATTAGGGTTAAGTATCTAGGATTTCACTAATTACTCTCTACCTCCCTAAGTATTATATTTTACACATGCACACCACCTCATAACCATTTCATGGTTCCACCACCAAGTTTACATATTTGACAAGTTTATCACAATTAACACGTAACGATGCAAAAATCCCACAACACACTTCATTATATCAACACATATACAATTCCATAGCAACTAATTGTGAAATCAATCAACTAAATAATACAATAACGTGCAATAAATGCGAAATAGAAATCTTGGAAATTCAAGTTGTCACATTATCCCCAACTTAAAAGAAATTTCGTCCCGAAATTTGGTACGCACTCACTAAGGAAGCTAGGTAAGTTGTATTGTTCACTGGTTTTCCTGGGGTGTCACATCATCCCCCCGTTGATTTGGAATTTCGTCCCGAAATTCCGCAGTAGTAGCTTCAGTCTCAGCAGTGGTTGCGCGGTTTTCGAATAACTGGGGGTACTTTTCTTTCATCTGGTCTTCGCGTTCCCAGGTGTACTCTGGGCCACGTCGGGAGTTCCAACGAACTCGAACAAGAGGGATTCTCTTGTGTTTGAGGACCTTAACATCCCGGTCCGTGATTTCAACTGGCTCCTCGACGAACTGCAACCGCTCGTCGATAGTGAGTTCCTTAAAAGGAACTATGAGGGTCTCATCTGACAGGCACTTCTTCAGATTCGACACGTGAAATACGTTGTGAACTGCACCGAGTTCAGCTGGTAGGTTTAGTCTGTAGGCTACTTGGCCTATTCTTTCAGTGATTTCGAACGGTCCAACATACCGTGGATTGAGTTTGCCTCTTTTACCAAAACTAACCACACCCTTCCAGGGTGAGACTTTTAATAAAACCCGGTCCCCGACCTGAAATTCCAAAGGCTTGCTACGCTTGTCCGCGTAGGCTTTCTGGCGGTCGCGTGCTGCCGCCATGCGTTGTCGTATCTGTGCAATCTTTTCCGTGGCGTCCACTACAATCTCTGGACCCGTAATCTGACTATCCCCCACCTCTGCCCAACAGAGAGGTGACCGGCATTTACGTCCGTACAATGCCTCGAATGGAGCGGCTTGTATGCTGGTGTGATAACTGTTATTGTATGAAAACTCCACTAAAGGGAGGTGCTTTTCCCAGCCGTTGCCGAAATCGATAACACACGCTCGAAGCATGTCTTCTAAAGTTTGAATCGTGCGCTCAGACTGCCCATCCGTCTGAGGGTGATATGCCGTGCTCATGTCTAAACGAGAGCCAAACGCTTTGTGCATCGTTTGCCATAGCTCTGATGTGAATCGTGCATCCCGATCCGAAATGATGGAGGTGGGCACCCCGTGCCTCGAAACAACTTCTTTAAGATAAATGTCTGCGAGAGTGGAGAACTTATCTGTTTCCTTAATAGCCAGGAAGTGTGCAGACTTGGTGAGTCGATCCACGATCACCCATATGGTATCATTCCCATGCTGGGATCTGGGTAGGCCTGTAACAAAATCCATGGAAATCTCTTCCCGTTTCCACTGTGGTATCCTGGGTTGCTGAAGTAGACCCGCTGGTTTCTGATACTCGACTTTAACCCTTGCACAAGTCAAACACTTGCCGACATAAGTTGCGATAAGAGCTTTCATGTTTGGCCACCAATAAGTTGTTCTGATATCGTGGTACATCTTATCCGACCCTGGATGTACCGAGTAGCGAGACTTGTGCGCTTCATCCATCACAAGTTCGCGTAAACCGCCATAAAGTGGGACCCAAATACGCCCCGTTACATAGTAGGCGCCATCTTCCTTTTGTTCCATTCGCTGTCTTGAACCGCGTAAGGCTTCAGCCATGACGTTTTCTGGTTTCAGTGCTTCTATCTGAGCGGCTCGTATCTGTGCAGGAAGACTGGACTGAATAGTAAGCTGTAGCGCTCGCACGCGCTTAGGTAGAGTGTCTTTCCGACTGAGGGCGTCGGCCACAACATTGGCCTTGCCTGGATGATACTTGATGGCGCATTCATAGTCGTTCAGAAGTTCAACCCATCTCCGTTGACGCATATTCAAATCCTTTTGCTTAAGAATATGCTCGAGACTCCTGTGATCGGTGTAAATCGTGCACCTGGTACCGTACAGGTAGTGTCGCCATATCTTAAGCGCGAAAACAACAGCTCCCAGCTCTAAATCGTGCGTCGTGTAGTTCCGTTCATGAACCTTGAGTTGACGAGAGGCGTAAGCAATAACTTTATCCCGTTGCATCAATACACAACCAAGCCCCTGTATCGATGCGTCACAATAAACCACGAAGTCATCTGTGCCCTCTGGCAATGAGAGAATAGGTGCACTGCAAAGCCTATCCTTTAAGAACTAAAAAGTGGTCTCTTGGGAACCTCCCCAACGGTAGGTGACACCTTTCTGTGTCAGCATAGTAAGCGGCTGTGCGATCTTGGAGAAGTCTTTGATAAACCGCCTGTAGTATCCCGCCAAACCCAAAAATTGGCGTATTTCTGTTGGTGTACGCAGTGCTGGCCAATTCCTGATCGAATCTACCTTGGATGGATCGACATGAATCCCATCCTTGTTCACCACATGGCCTAAGAAGTGGACTTCACGAAGCCAGAAGTCGCATTTTGAAAACTTGGCGTACAGTTGTTCCTTTCGAAGAAGTTCCAAAATAAGACGCAAATGCTGCTCGTGTTCCTCCTGACTCTTGGAGTAAATCAGAATGTCGTCGATGAAGACGATGACAAACTTGTCAAGATAAGGTTTGCACACCCTGTTCATAAGATCCATGAAGACTGCAGGCGCGTTCGTAAGCCCGAATGGCATGACAAGAAACTCGTAGTGACCGTAACGAGTTCTGAAAGCGGTTTTGGAGACGTCCTCATCCCGGACTCTCAGCTGATGATAACCTGACCTCAAGTCTATCTTGGAGTAATAACACGACCCTTGCAACTGGTCGAATAAGTCATCTATGCGCGGAAGAGGATAACGGTTCTTCACCGTCACCTTATTGAGTTCACGGTAGTCGATGCACATTCTGAACGTACCGTCTTTCTTCTTCACAAATAACACTGGAGCTCCCCAAGGCGAAGAGCTTGGACGGATAAAGCCCTTTTCCAAGAGCTCTTGTAGCTGCTTCGACAGTTCTTCCAGTTCGGTTGGAGCTAAACGATACGGTGCACGAGCTATAGGTGCTGCTCCTGGAGCGAGCTCGATTTGAAATTCGTCCTGACGATGAGGCGGTAGACCAGGTAAATCTTTAGGAAACACCTGAGGAAAGTCGCGTACAACTGGATGGTCTTCCAACATCTTTTCTTTCGCTGATGCGGCAGTAACGAGAGTCAAAATTGCGGTGTGGCCCTTCCGTAAACATTTCTGAGCCTTCAAGAAAGAGGTGATGCCAACCACAGCACCACTCTTGTCGCCTTGAACTTCGAGAGGTTCTTGACCAGAATGAGGAATGCGAATAATCTTTTCTCTGCATAGGATTTCCGCTTGCCTTTGCTGCTGGCGGTTCCAATTTGCAGGTCGTGGACCCCTGAATCCTTAGCTTCTACTGTGCTCTGGTGATCACTATTCTTGCGCTGCTGCTGTGCTTGAGACTGAACGGTAGCCGAACCCTTGCTGGAATACCCATCCCATTTCCGCTTGTTGTCACTAGGAGTAGCGGGGGTAGCAGAAGTGGTAGCGATAGTAATAGTGCTGATACAACTAGGCAGCCTGTTCTGTTCCACTGCCTGATCCGTGAGGCGATGAGCAAGACGCTGAGTGTCTTGGATATTGTCGAGGTTAGCCGATGTATCATGGCTCTGAATCTCTGAGGCTAGACCCTTGAGGTACAATTCGATACGCTTGCTTGGAGGGTCCACCATGGTTGGACACAAGATGGCCAGTTCGTTTGACCGTTTCGTATAAGCTTCAATTTCTGACCCCGTCATTTTCAAATGGTAAAGCTCCACTTCCAACTTGTGGATGTCATCACGCGTGCAGTATTTCCTCTTAATCAGTTCCTTGAAATCATTCCAGGGTGTGGCGTTAGCAGCTGCCAACCCTAAGATCTGTACTTGTGCGTTCCACCAAGTGAGCGCAATCCCTTCAAGTGTGCCAGTGGCGTACTTCACCCTGCGAGCCTCAGGGCATTCACACATCTCAAAAACCGACTCGAGCTTTTCAAACCAGTGGGGTAGTCCCACTGCTCCTTCTGTGCCACTGAATGTGCTTGGACGACAGTCCATGAAGTTCTTGAATGTGCAGACAGGTTGCTGTGCGTTCCGACCCGTTGCGCGAGAAAGATAGGTCAAGGTTAAGCGCGAGAGTTGGGTCACGAGAGTAGGATCTAACATCCTAGGATAGGTCTGGAATAGCAGGTTATACCTCCTGCTTGTGCGGCTGCAAGTGCCGCAGCAACTTGTTCGTTAGTGAGAGCCGTCAACTGGGCTTGAGTCATGTTAACACGTCCAGACATGATCGAACAGTAAAGGTAGCATAAGTATGAATGGTTCGCGAGTAGTGCGATGACAGAAAAGTGTAGGCACATAGGTGTTCTTAAGCAGTAACAAGCAGTGAGCAAAGTAATGTAAGCATACTACGAGCAAAGTTCTATGCAATTCTAGCATGTAGGCAATAAACATAAACCTTATTACCTAGGATGTTGAGTCTTGCACGTGGAGCGAAGCGTCGTTGTGGATCGTTGAGAGCACCGTTCTGGTTATAGTCTGGTTTTAATAAAAACGTTTTCCCCATATTAAAACCAAGTTCTCTATAACCAATGGCTCTGATACCAATCTGTCACACCTCCAAAATCCACCTGCGGAGTATCACCGCTTGGGAGCGTGACTGACTAGGATCAAGCCACCAATCATACAGAACAATACATATAATAAAAGTAATTGTCATTCAAACCAAACCAATTCTATATGAAAGGTGTTCCAAACCATAAGAAAGTTATCATTGTTTAGCGGAAGCGTATTAATAAAAACCCATCGTAAATAAGTATCAAATATCAAAAGTGTTTAACAAGATAATCACGATCCAAGCCCACAACGACCCGCTCCTCCATGTGCAAGCTCCAAATACCTAACGACCTGCAAGGCATGTAACAGAGGATCAACAACTAGTTGAGCGAGTTCACAGAAAGTAAATGCGTAGTAGTAAGTTCGTTTGTAACAGGTGGCTCTACTGGGCCGTTAGTACGTTCTATTGGTGGGGGCTTCCCATGTTGTATAACCACTAGACTATTCGTAACCATATGTGTTCTTCACAATCCGAGAACAGTAGTAAGTATGAGTTCACGTAGGTCTTACGTGAGTATCCTTCACATCCGAGGATAGTAATTTAGTATAAGTATCCTTCACAACCGAGGATAGTAATATGTATAAGTATCCTTCACAACCGAGAATAGTAATATGTATAAGTATCCTTCACAACCGAGGATAGTAATATGTATAAGTATCCTTCACAACCGAGGATAGTAATATGTATAAGTATCCTTCACAACCGAGGATAGTAATAGATATATGTGTACGTAGATTGCACGTACGTGTCCTGCACAACCGAGGACGATGATATGGTAGTCTAGTAATAGTGTAAGTACAGTTCTATTCAATCACAATCCTTCAATCCCAATTCCCGTGCCCTGGGAATCCCATGCCTTAGTAAGAGTGTGAACTCACCTTGGTTTGCTCGGTATGCTAGGTTTTTGCACTCACAAGTAATCAGTCAAGTCCTATTGTGTGCACGTGTAATAAATCAGTTCATGTTCGTGTTAATACGCATGCAATCTATGTCATAACATGTACTTAAGCCATTATCATGTATCACGTAAGCAGATAAACCAAGTCGTGCACTTCATGTTTCATGTAAGTGCCATTTACAGTTTATGCTAATACTTTCATCCATCAGTATGCTTAACCGAGTTAATCAATTCAATTGGATCATCACATGTGACAGAATTACATTTCAACAAAGTCGCACCCATAGGTTAACTCAATTACATGCATATCAGAGACAATTTCCCCTCCAGTATTATTATTAGGTTACACATAAATAATAAACTGATAGTGTTAATCACATAACAGCTAGGCAACAACAAGCATTTGCAAACTCGGTCCAGGTTAACAACACTCAAAAGTCGGACAAGGTGTGTCCCTAAAACTCGGACAAGGAAATGGGGGGGGTTTCCCTTTTTAAACTCGGACATGGGGGGTTTTGGGGAGTTAAACTCGGGCCACATGTCTAACTAAGATCGGACTTATGTGTTTTATAAACTCAGACACTATGCAATAATCAACAAACTCGGACCTTGTGTCTACAAACTCGGTCCATCATGCTTGGCACAAACTCGGGTTACAATCCCTTCAATAAACTCGGACAAACCACCTTAACATAAAGGTCGGACAGGAGCCTTATGCTCACAAACTCGGACCAAAGGCAAAAAGCTCGGACATGAGTGAATCGCACAACCTCGGACCTATATGTTTCTTATAAAAACTCGGATAGAACTTTATTTAATTAAACTCGGACATCAAGTCCATATAAAACTCGGACCATTAGATTCAAGGTCGGACAACATATCATACCAAAACTCAGACAACGCAATGTTATTAAAACTCTGACTAACAAAAAGCTATGCGTTTCTTTGCATCATATCAGTTACGTTTCTATATTATCACGACTAAGAAACCCTAATTGCATCGCATTCTGTCAAGCAGCAAGTAAATTATCAATCCAATCATACTGTCCTGACTTAAATCTTATCATCAGGCAATTAGTTACACACTAACCAAATCATTTCTAACTCATCAGAATTCAATCAAGACCACAGAAGTATCATATGAGAGCTTAGAGTTTTCATGAACACAAGAATCAAGAACTGATACAATCAACAATCATTTAGGGTTTACAAGTATTACAATAATTCATAAACAATTACCTTGAATGATTCTAGAGAAAGAGGAATCAAGTGTGATGATTATCTTGTGCCAATGATGATGGTGATGATGTTTGCTAGAGGATTAGAGAGTTACAAGTACGTGTTTTGGTTTTGTGTGCAAATGATTAGTGAAATGAGATTAGGGTTAAGTATCTAGGATTTCACTAATTACTCTCTACCTCCCTAAGTATTATATTTTACACATGCACACCACCTCATAACCATTTCATGGTTCCACCACCAAGTTTACATATTTGACAAGTTTATCACAATTAACACGTAACGATGCAAAAATCCCACAACACACTTCATTGTATCAACACATATACAATTCCATAGCAACTAATTGTGAAATCAATCAACTAAATAATACAATAACGT
The DNA here is from genome assembly GCF_002127325.2 of Helianthus annuus. Lineage (NCBI taxonomy): Eukaryota > Viridiplantae > Streptophyta > Magnoliopsida > Asterales > Asteraceae > Helianthus > Helianthus annuus. The sequence goes on along the minus strand of NC_035444.2, from coordinate 111,230,138 downwards.
GCAATAAATGCGAAATAGAAATCTTGGAAATTCAAGTTGTCACAAATAAAGTGATGACGAATTTCGATATGTTTAGTTTTAGCGTGATGTACTGGATTTTTAGTTATATTAATTGCGGCCTTATTATCAACAAACAGAGGTGTGTTAAGAAACTGCAAACCGTAGTCGCGCATCTGTTGTCACACCCCGACCACGTAGAACATACAAAACGTGGCGGAAACGTCGGGGAGTGTTGTAACAGAATCAATTGTTTCAAATCCATGGCAAATGAAGTTTCATTTTATAAATCAAACATGAAGGTTTATATTGTCTAAACAAGAATCAAAGTGTACATAACATAAATTAACTAGTTCTTGTCTCGTTTTAAGTTACTAAGGCACAGGTCCGCCTAAGTATGTCTTGATAAGTCCTATGCATCATCTCCTGACAACACATGTGAAAATAGGTACGTCAGCATAAAAATGCCTGTGAGATACATTGGTTTTGTGAAAACGGAATTCATGACTTGAGTTTGAGAAAATGTTTAGTCATGAACCTCGTATTTTGCTTTGTCTTGTAAATCATTTGAAAAACGGTAAGATCAAATGATATGCATAAATATGAGAACACTGTATGGTTAAACGGATAACCATGTAAAAATGAGTTTGTATAAGATAAGTCGTTTGTAAAACAATGTCTCGTGAAAAGTGTGTTGTTTGTATAAAATGTCATATGTCTTGAATTGAAATGATTCAAATAACGCTATGATATGTAATACCATACAAACACTTATATATAGGAAGTACCAGCGGCGTATCCACCATGCTTGTATCATATTACACACGCCTCGTTACTTAATCATTTACTCGAACCAAACCATCAAGATGAAATGTTTAACAACGGAAGAAATGTTTATGTATAGTCAAATGTCTATTGTCAACTGTAAATCATGTCAACGGATACAACTGGTTTACACGGTTCAATGGTTACAGACGGTTCATGAAATCAAAGGGGTAAGACGGTTCACATAGTCAAATGGTTACAATGGTTCAAAATGTAGTGTAATGTGTTCATATGCTAGATGAGCATATGCAACAGAAATGCAATGTGAAACAATGTACTACGTATGCACACAATGGGCGTACGTAGCATGAAATGTATTGTAGAGTACAACGGTTCAAAATGTAGTGTAATGTGTTCATATGCTGGATGAGCATATGCAACAGTAATGCAATGTGAAACAATGTACTACATATGCACACAATGGGCGTACGTAGCATGAAATGTATTGTAGAGTACAACGGTTCAAAATGTAGTGTAATGTGTTCATATGCTGGATGAGCATATGCAACAGTAATGCAATGTGAAACAATGTACTACGTATGCACACAATGGGCGTACGTAGCATGAAATGTATAGCAATGTACTAAGTACGCACACAATGGGCATACATAGCATAAACACAATGAAATCATGTACTATATATGTACTATCGAACATAGTAGTATATGATGTGAAAACCGAAAAGCATAAAAGTAGCAAGTAGGCACATGTGTTTCACCCCAAAACAGTTTGGAAAACAGTAAAAGAGGGGTTTAATGTACTCACCTGAGATTGCTTTGAATTCCTTGTATAATAACCAGATAATGCTGGTGATCACGGGATATCAAACGGCACCTAATAGGTAGCTATATTAATATACCGGACCAAAATCGGAAGGATCGGATAGTATGCGGGTTCGTAAACCAAACGAGTATGGAGACTCGTGTAATATGGTTTAACAAAGCCTACATACTAAAATGAAACCTAACCTAAGTGCTTACGCCCCATCATGACCCGTTCAGGTGGCTTAGGCTACCCTAACGCGTCGTTCGCGTAGAACGCGTTCGGAACGCCTAACATCGCGACCACTAGGTATAACCTCGGAAGGTTATAACTATGGTCACCTAATGTGTTTGGTCGGATCCTAATGATCGACCAAATGGGTCGGGTTCGAAAGTATAAGCGATGGTTTAGATCGCTTACCTTACGACCCTATATAAGCACTAAACTAAAAGTGACAAGCTAAGCATGTTAGAACATGCTTAACTAAGTTTAGAAAACATGTTTGGCATCAAAACAAAAAGCTTTGATGCCCACGAGTAGTTTGGTTACAAAATACGCAAGAATGCGCATTTTGGCCGAAACTACGACTCGTCACTGAGCCTAGATAACGTGGTAATCAGTAGGTATGGTCACTACGGACCATAACCATCGTGATCACGCTCACGTTATGAAGTTCCATGAACTTCACATCGACCAAAAGCTGGTCAATGCAGAAAGTCAACAAAATGTTGACTTTCGGACTCGAAAAGCGAATAAAAGAGCGAAAGAAGACTTACGGAGGGTCCCCGAGTGCTAATCTAGATCAAATAGCTCAGGTATGAAACAATGGTTTCAACTTAGAGCTTTAAGATCAGATTGTTGTGATTTTTACACAAAAGGGGGGGTATTTATAGGAAAAGTGGAACCGTTAGGATCGTTTATCGAATATCGTGCCGCGATCTCGAGCGTACACTTGTCAAATTCTTGTGGTAAGTCAGAACTTGGCCCTTGGCTCCTGATTGGGTGAAAGGGCATTGCCCCTTGATCGAACGAAAGGCCAAACTGCATTAAATGCAAAGATTTTTCTGTCTGACAGTCTCACGCGCCCCGCGTAAGGATTTGGTAAATCCTTACGCGCCCCGCCTAAGGTTCCCAGATCAGAATTTACAATTTTGGTCCCTGCACTTCAGAAACACGTATTTTGGCCCATTTTTGGCACGTTTAAGCCCCGTTAACCTCATTTCAAGGCTCTAAGATGAAGTTAAAGTGTAGGGGACATGAAATATGCTCAAAAATATTCCGGATGTCGGTTCGTTTGGCCGTACGATTGCGATGTTCGCTTAATTACGACGGAATGCGCATAAGCGCGAAAGACGATCCAAATGACGCGACGAATGGATTTTTCTCATGCCCAACACTAAGGCATAATATAAGGATGCTTACATAAATTTTTGGATGTCCGGATGTATTCAGAACGTAAGTTATGCGCGAAAGTGCAAACTTGTGCACTTTTTGACACTTTTAGTCCCTGAATGATCCAAAAGTTTGTTTTAGCATACCAAACACCTCAAAGCCTATTTCTAAGCTATGTAGACGATATTTAGGGTATGTTTAACTTATGAACATGTTCTGGAATGTTCGTTACAGTTCAAATTGGCATACTTTCGCAGTTTGTCAAGTTTAGTCCCTGTAAGCGAATTAACTTGTTTTTGCTATACCCAAGCCTTCAAAACTTATTTCTAAGTTATGTAAAGGTTATTTAAGGTATGTTGAGTATATGTTGATGTTCCGGAGTATTTGTCGCATTAAACTGAGTACGTTTACGCACCAGTTTGCGTATAATGCTCTAGAAAGCAATGTAGAGTTTGAAATTGAACAATAATTGATATGTGCAAAACATACACATATTTATACAAGATCCCAAGTATGAAATACAATATTTCATCGGCTTGGTATTTGTTTGATGGTCGCAGTGACACAGGTGTCACAGTCTCCCCTACTTTAGGAAATTTCGTCCCGAAATTTATTCGTAGGAGTCTATTTGTGAATTTGCCAAATAACCACCAATGATATGTAAGGCAATATCTTGTCATTTCCTTAACGGTCATTCTTCTGAAACGAAAATGAACAGACGGGTCATTTTCAATGGTTGCTTCATCAGAATTGGAAATGAAGGATTACACAACGGATATTCATTTCCTCAACGGATAATCTTCAGAAACGAAAATGAACAAACGGGGTCATCTTCAACGGTTGCTTCCTCAGAGTTGGAAATGAAGTATTACACAACGGATATTCATTTCCTCAACGGATAATCTTCAGAAACGAAAATGAACTAACGGAGTCATCTTCAACGGTTGCTTCCTCAGAGTTAGAAATGAAGGATTACACAACGGATATTCATTTCCTCAACGGATAATCTTCAGAAACGAAAATGAACAAACGGGGTCATCTTCAACGGTTGCTTCCTCAGAGTTGGAAATGAAGTATTACACAACGGATATTCATTTCCTCAACGGATAATCTTCAGAAACGAAAATGAACTAACGGAGTCATCTTCAACGGTTGCTTCCTCAGAGTTGGAAATGAAGGATTACACAACGGATATTTATTTCCTCAACGGATAAATCTTCAGAAACGAAAATGAGCAAACGGGGTCATCTTCAACGGGTATTCTTCAGATTTGGAAATGAAGGATAAACGGATATTCATTTCCTCAACGGATAAATCTTCAGAACGAAAATGAACAAACGGAGTCATTTTCCTCGACGGGTATTCTTCAGATTTGGAAATGAAGGATAAACGGATATTCATTTCCTCAACGGATATTCTTCAGAAGTGAAAAATGAATAGCTAGTTCATTTTTCCTCAACGGATGCTTCATCAGAATTGGAAATGAATAGGGTTAACTCTTAGACACATGACAGAACTTGCTGTGATTTCTGTGCACAAAATTCCATAATTATGTATGCATCCATAATTACGTAATCCCTTGCACAGTCCGCACAGTTTGTTTTGTAATGTTTTGGGGAAGGATATCAAACTTGTGACGAGGGTGACTAGACTTCCATCGGTTCCTTTTAATTAGATCGACAGGGGATCCTCTTGGTTAGGCCACCAAGGAGTCCTTTCAGCTATATCATCACATGATATCCCTAACCAGATTTTTGGATGAATCTGTTTAGCTAGACCACTCAAGGGGTCTAATTATGAAGTAGTACTTTATAATCCGAGGGACTTAACTATAACATAGAAGTCCATTGAGGATTTTAAGTAATACCTTTGGGCATCCTACTATGAATCTCTTGTACACGGATATGTAAGATTCTACGAAGATTTGGATAACATAATTTGGATCACACAACAATACATAAGGAAACACATAAGCACATAGTCACATAATTGTTTAATTTGATCATAATTTGTTATTAACTTGCTATCGATTGAATACGGATATGGAAACCTGTCGACGGATCTCAATGTTCACTGGAATCTATCTGAGAAGATAGAAAGATCTCCCAAAATTCGATTTTTGATTACAAGGAATCACCACATTCGAATGAAGGTATACAACAATTAAAGACTTACGGGAAATTCCTAGGTACCCTATTAAGGATTTATAGTGGTACCTTGGGTATTCGTCTTGTGTTGTAACCTGCGCCTTGTACTTCGTTTCCTTAGAATAAACGGGTACTTAGGAATTCCGTGGAAGACGCAAGCGATTATAGAATGGGAGAATTTTGGGGGTAGTTTGTTCTTCAAGGAATACGGTTCCTTGATTGTCGGTATTGCAAGGGATATGTCGTTTATACATGCAACCATAGAAATACATTGCAATGTAAATGAAAGATTTATTTATAAACAACGATATCAACTGTTCCTTGGATCTTGACAACAAAAGAAACTTAATACATAAGACATGATTATTTCTAAACGATGTTGTCTTCTAGTCAGTCGGGTGATCATCCTTGTGCTGGATTTGCATTAGCAAGCTTTGGGCAATTTCTTCGGAAATGACCCATCTCGCCACAGTTGAAACAAGAACCTGGTAGGAAACGACCTTGAGTGGGATTGTTGCCAGCTTGGTTTGGTGCAGCTGCAGCTGGGCAGATTCTTGTTGTATGGCCTATGAGTCCACAAGTTTGGCATTTGCGGCACTGTACATTAGCGTGATGATGGAGGCTACATTGGTTGCACAAGGGTGCAGTTCCATTGTATGGCTTTCTAGCAGGGGGTTGAGCTGGTTAGTTGGGGACGGCTTGACCATTGTGAGCGACCACGGCGAAGTTCTGAGAAGCCTTTCGCTTCCTTGACTTCTTAGGAGATTCAGTCTGTTCATCCATGGTCTTTGATTCCTCGATTGGGTTCGATTCCCCGGCTGATTTCTTGTCACCTTTTCGAAAAAGTTTATGCTTTCTGATCTGCGATTCAGTCAAGGTTGCAGATAGCTCAATGGCCTGACGGAGTGTGGTAGGGTTGCTACCAGTGACAATGTCTTGTACCGAGTCAGGCATGCCGTCGATGTACCTTTCGATAGCCTTGTCGAGTGGGGCGACCATAGTCGGGCAAAGTAGACTCAACTCCTCAAACCTATCAGTATATGCCCTGTGTTCACCACTATCTTGTTTCAAATCATCAAACTCCTTCTCCAACGCTCGTTGTTCATGACGAGGACAAAACTCTCTCATCATAAGTGCTCTCAGTTCAGCCCATGTTTGTGCTAGAGCAACATCTGCACCACGGTCCCTCATTACCCCGTTCCACCATGTAAGAGCCCTCTTCTGAAACACACTCGAAGAAAACTCGACCTTGTGATTTTCTGGACACCGCACGTGGCGAAAGGTATTCTCGATCCTCTCGAACCATTGGAGAAGCCCAGTTGCTCCCTCAGAACCACTAAACTTGAGTGGTTTAGCCGAGTTAAAGTTCTTGAAATTGCATGTACCATTGTTGTTGTTGTTGGCTTGGTTCCATTGAGCAAAGAGATTTGGGAATTGAGCAGCCATCTGCTGCGCAATAATTTCTGCCAGCTCGGCAGTTGCTATCTGGTGTTCGCGTCGAGGAGGCATTCTAAAAGGGGAAAAACATGAAAGGAAACAAATAAAATGGTATTGGGTAAGAATAGGATGTTACAATCACTGACCATAATCACGGTTGATGGTCACTTGTTTGAATCATGAAGCAAACAAACAATACCAAGGCTGAATCAAAGCAAATAGATCCTCATAGTGTATCGCGAAGACATGCTCGCCTATAAGTGGACACTCACCCCAAGAGTTCCCAGGTAAGAGTGACTGGTCCGATTATATGGATTTGTACGAACACTCTAACCTTAGACAGAAAACCCAGGGTACAGGCATTCACCCTTCCAGTTCGCACGTGTTCACACTATTTAGGACCCAAAACTTTGACGGGAGTTTTGAAAATTCAAAGGGGTTCAAAACCTTATAACAAAGGGTTCAAAACCTTACAATAGAGGGTTCAAAACCTAGTAATCAATCATCCTAGAACAGATGATTAGCTTTCAAGGCGGTTTTGAAATTTATGTTCTTGTTGTGGTCGTCGCCTAAGGGTAGGTGACGGTATTGTTTTGTGACTAAACGCAAGTAAACTCGCGTTAGGTTCCTAGGAAGGTTATAGACTAGGTCAAAGCATTACTAATAACCTAATTCCCTATAATCATTGGCTCTGATACCATCTTTTCTGTCACACCCCGACCACGTAGAACATACAAAACGTGGCGGAAACGTCGGGGAGTGTTGTAACAGAATCAATTGTTTCAAATCCATGGCAAATGAAGTTTCATTTTATAAATCAAACATGAAGGTTTATATTGTCTAAACAAGAATCAAAGTGTACATAACATAAATTAACTAGTTCTTGTCTCGTTTTAAGTTACTAAGGCACAGGTCCGCCTAAGTATGTCTTGATAAGTCCTATGCATCATCTCCTGACAACACATGTGAAAATAGGTACGTCAGCATAAAAATGCCTGTGAGATACATTGGTTTTGTGAAAACGGAATTCATGACTTGAGTTTGAGAAAATGTTTAGTCATGAACCTCGTATTTTGCTTTGTCTTGTAAATCATTTGAAAAACGGTAAGATCAAATGATATGCATAAATATGAGAACACTGTATGGTTAAACGGATAACCATGTAAAAATGAGTTTGTATAAGATAAGTCGTTTGTAAAACAATGTCTCGTGAAAAGTGTGTTGTTTGTATAAAATGTCATATGTCTTGAATTGAAATGATTCAAATAACGCTATGATATGTAATACCATACAAACACTTATATATAGGAAGTACCAGCGGCGTATCCACCATGCTTGTATCATATTACACACGCCTCGTTACTTAATCATTTACTCGAACCAAACCATCAAGATGAAATGTTTAACAACGGAAGAAATGTTTATGTATAGTCAAATGTCTATTGTCAACTGTAAATCATGTCAACGGATACAACTGGTTTACACGGTTCAATGGTTACAGACGGTTCATGAAATCAAAGGGGTAAGACGGTTCACATAGTCAAATGGTTACAATGGTTCAAAATGTAGTGTAATGTGTTCATATGCTAGATGAGCATATGCAACAGAAATGCAATGTGAAACAATGTACTACGTATGCACACAATGGGCGTACGTAGCATGAAATGTATTGTAGAGTACAACGGTTCAAAATGTAGTGTAATGTGTTCATATGCTGGATGAGCATATGCAACAGTAATGCAATGTGAAACAATGTACTACATATGCACACAATGGGCGTACGTAGCATGAAATGTATTGTAGAGTACAACGGTTCAAAATGTAGTGTAATGTGTTCATATGCTGGATGAGCATATGCAACAGTAATGCAATGTGAAACAATGTACTACGTATGCACACAATGGGCGTACGTAGCATGAAATGTATAGCAATGTACTAAGTACGCACACAATGGGCATACATAGCATAAACACAATGAAATCATGTACTATATATGTACTATCGAACATAGTAGTATATGATGTGAAAACCGGAAAGCATAAAAGTAGCAAGTAGGCACATGTGTTTCACCCCAAAACAGTTTGGAAAACAGTAAAAGAGGGGTTCAATGTACTCACCTGAGATTGCTTTGAATTCCTTGTATAATAACCAGATAATGCTGGTGATCACGGGATATCAAACGGCACCTAATAGGTAGCTATATTAATATACCGGACCAAAATCGGAAGGATCGGATAGTATGCGGGTTCGTAAACCAAACGAGTATGGAGACTCGTGTAATATGGTTTAACAAAGCCTACATACTAAAATGAAACCTAACCTAAGTGCTTACGCCCCATCATGACCCGTTCAGGTGGCTTAGGCTACCCTAACGCGTCGTTCGCGTAGAACGCGTTCGGAACGCCTAACATCGCGACCACTAGGTATAACCTCGGAAGGTTATAACTATGGTCACCTAATGTGTTTGGTCGGATCCTAATGACCGACCAAATGGGTCGGGTTCGAAAGTATAAGCGATGGTTTAGATCGCTTACCTTACGACCCTATATAAGCACTAAACTAAAAGTGACGAGCTAAGCATGTTAGAACATGCTTAACTAAGTTTAGAAAACATGTTTGGCATCAAAACAAACGGCTTTGATGCCCACGAGTAGTTTGGTTACAAAATACGCAAGAATGCGCATTTTGGCCGAAACTACGACTCGTCACTGAGCCTAGATAACGTGGTAATCAGTAGGTATGGTCACTACGGACCATAACCATCGTGATCACGCTCACGTTATGAAGTTCCATGAACTTCACATCGACCAAAAGCTGGTCAATGCAGAAAGTCAACAAAATGTTGACTTTCGGACTCGAAAAGCGAATAAAAGAGCGAAAGAAGACTTACGGAGGGTCCCCGAGTGCTAATCTAGATCAAATAGCTCAGGTATGAAACAATGGTTTCAACTTAGAGCTTTAAGATCAGATTGTTGTGATTTTTACACAAAAGGGGGGGTATTTATAGGAAAAGTGGAACCGTTAGGATCGTTTATCGAATATCGTGCCGCGATCTCGAGCGTACACTTGTCAAATTCTTGTGGTAAGTCAGAACTTGGCCCTTGGCTCCTGATTGGGTGAAAGGGCATTGCCCCTTGATCGAACGAAAGGCCAAACTGCATTAAATGCAAAGATTTTTCTGTCTGACAGTCTCACGCGCCCCGCGTAAGGATTTGGTAAATCCTTACGCGCCTCGCCTAAGGTTCCCAGATCAGAATTTACAATTTTGGTCCCTGCACTTCAGAAACACGTATTTTGGCCCATTTTTGGCACGTTTAAGCCCCGTTAACCTCATTTCAAGGCTCTAAGATGAAGTTAAAGTGTAGGGGACATGAAATATGCTCAAAAATATTCCGGATGTCGGTTCGTTTGGCCGTACGATTGCGATGTTCGCTTAATTACGACGGAATGCGCATAAGCGCGAAAGACGATCCAAATGACGCGACGAATGGATTTTTCTCATGCCCAACACTAAGGCATAATATAAGGATGCTTACATAAATTTTTGGATGTCCGGATGTATTCAGAACGTAAGTTATGCGCGAAAGTGCAAACTTGTGCACTTTTTGACACTTTTAGTCCCTGAATGATCCAAAAGTTTGTTTTAGCATACCAAACACCTCAAAGCCTATTTCTAAGCTATGTAGACGATATTTAGGGTATGTTTAACTTATGAACATGTTCTGGAATGTTCGTTACAGTTCAAATTGGCATACTTTCGCAGTTTGTCAAGTTTAGTCCCTGTAAGCGAATTAACTTGTTTTTGCTATACCCAAGCCTTCAAAACTTATTTCTAAGTTATGTAAAGGTTATTTAAGGTATGTTGAGTATATGTTGATGTTCCGGAGTATTTGTCGCATTAAACTGAGTACGTTTACGCACCAGTTTGCGTATAATGCTCTAGAAAGCAATGTAGAGTTTGAAATTGAACAATAATTGATATGTGCAAAACATACACATATTTATACAAGATCCCAAGTATGAAATACAATATTTCATCGGCTTGGTATTTGTTTGATGGTCGCGGTGACACAGGTGTCACATCTGTTGCTGTATCCACAGGATCTGAGAGCAGCAACTGCTAGCAGAAACATACTCCGCTTCACATGTAGATAGTGCCACAGATGTTTGTTTCTTACACTGCCAGGTAACCAATCTCGGACCAAAGAACTGGCATCCTGCAGTTGTTGATTTCGCGTTAACTTTGTAGCATCCGAAATCCGAATCGGAATACCCTTCGAGCGTAAATGCACCTTTTCTAGGATACCATAACCCCAATGACGGAGTACCTTTCAGGTAACATAATATCCTCTTGACAATAATCATGTGCGATGCTCTCGGGTTAGACTGAAATCTTGCTGCGAGGCACATTGGGTACATGATGTCAGGACGTGAAGCAGTCAGATACATTAAAGAACCTATCATGGAACGGTAAAACGTTTCATCAGCCCTGTCTCCGGTGAGATCTGGGTGAATCCCATGATTAGTCGCAAGTGGGGTAGCAGCTGGGGTAGAACTTGACATTCCAAATTTCTCTAGAATATCATGCACGTACTTCATTTGATGAATGAAAATTCCCTCAGGAAGTTGTTCAACTTGTAGACCCAGAAAGAATTTCATCTCCCCCATTGATGACATTTCAAATTTCTGCTTCATCACCTGTTCGAAATCTTTGCACAATTTCTCATTCGTTGACCCAAAAATTATATCGTCTACATAAATTTGTACTATCATAAGATGACCATCAACGACTTTAGTGAAGAGAGTGGCATCCACTTTTCCACGTATAAACTGGTTAGCAAGTAGGTGTTGACACAAAGTCTCGTACCAGGCCCTCGGCGCCTGATGTAGACCATACAACGCTTTGTCCAGCAGATAAACTTTGTTCTTGTGGATTGGGTCAGTAAAGCCCGGCGGCTGACCAACATAAACCTCCTCTTTGACCTTCCCATAAAGAAATGCTGATTTAACATCTAACTGATATACTTTGAAATTCTTCTAAGACGCAAATGCTAGGAAAATTCTGATAGCCTCTAGTCGTGCGACAGGAGCATAGACTTCGGTAAAATCAATCCCCTCCTGTTGACTAAAACCCTGAACAACGAGTCGAGCTTTGTTCCGTACAACCACTCCTCTATCGTCCCTCTTACATTTGAAAACCCATTTTGTATTGATTTTCCTCTGACCATCCGACAAATCAACTAACTTCCACACTCCCAACTTTTCAAACTGACTTAACTCTTCTTGCATCGCTATGACCCAAGAGTCTTCAGTAAGCGCCTCTTTGTAAGTTCTCGGTTCAACCTGCGAGATAAAACAACTTAATGAAAATTCAGTTTGTAAAGGTGATACTGTAGAATAAAAACATGTTAAGCCCTGGTCAATTTAACTTCTCGTGCGAACGCCCGTTTGCAATTCTCCTATGATCAACTCCTCTGGATGATAAGAAAGAGTTCGCGGCATCACTTCGCTTGGAACTTCTACATTTCCCTCCAGATTAGTAACATTCTGTTCTGCATCTTGTTCACCAACTTGGTTTGTTTGACTTGACAACTGGATCTGTCACACCCCCAAAATCCCACCTGCGGAGTACTACCGCTTGGAGGCGTGACTGACCAGGATCCAGCCACCAATCATACTGAACAAGCATATAAACAGTTATAAAAGTTTAACCAATACGATTGGTGTTTCAACAAACAAAGTTTAAGTTGCAAGCGGAAGCATAAGTTTAAAGTTATAACATAAGTTCAAATGTTTTCAAATAGAACATGGCACGCAGCAATCCGTGTCCCACAACGACTCTCCTCCATGCAAGCTCCATCTGAGTACCTATGGTCCTGCAAAGCATGTAGTAACGAGTCAACAACTAGTTGAGTGAGTTCACAGTTGGGTGTTCGTTTTAGTTATTTCGAAAACCGTTTCCTTTAACTGGCATCCTGCCGTGGGGGTTACCCCATAGTTTAAAAGAACGTGACTTGTTCATTCCCAGTTACTCCGGCATTCCAGCCGTGGGGGCTACCCCATGTTAGTTATCAGGCATTTCGGCCGTGGGGGCTACCCCATGCGTACACTAGACTCGTTACCATATCGACTGCTGACTGTAGTCATGTTTATGTGCCCTGAAAACATCAATGTCTATCATCATTGACGTGCCCCAGATCCATTAGTTCACGCCCGTCCTCTGCGGCACGGTGTGAGGTTTGTCAGACCTAAATAGCGCTATCTAACTAATGACCCGCTCGCCATTGGCCCGGCGATTAAGTCGATACAAAAAGGAGGGACTTCGTGATAGAGTTTTAGTCTAGTACGAGTTATCCGTCCATCCGGACGAGGAATCACATTCCTGAATCATAGCCGTCCTACCCAAAGAGGACGAGGAACCCACGTTCCTTAACCCCGTTCCCAACCCAGGGAATCCCATGCTTTGTAGAGGGTGTGAACTCACCTTGGTTTGCTCGGCAGTTAATCACAGAAGGGTCGGTCAAGTTGCAAGTGGTCAACTACGTCCTAACATAGATACCATTTATAATCAGATTCTAACCAAGCAGTGCACGTACAAGTAGCAATCACGGTGTACAAGTTAACACATTCAGTTAATAGTAACACATACAGCCCATAAGTTCAACCCAACTACTCAGCCCAAAACCCGCAGTAACAGTTAACACAGAAAGCCCACAAGCCCGGCCCATAAATCGGAGGCCCATAAGCAAGCCCATTAAGTGTGGTTTCGAGTCGCAACTGGACTCGCAAGCATGGTTTCGAGTCATGCTGTTTGTGCTGATCATAGGTGGTTGCGAGTCGCAACCGTGGTCTCGGTTGATCATGCTAAGGTTTCGAGTCGCAACTTGTGTCGTAACTATGGTCTCGGTTCATCATGCTGTGGTTGCGAGTCGCAACAGGACTCGTAACCTCTGTCGCAACTAACGGTCTCGACTTGTAATGCTGTGGTTGCGAGTCGCAACCAGGGGTTTCGACTCCCCAACAGTTGCTGATTCTGCACAGTTGTACTATCCAATAGAATTTGAATGTCATGCAACACAAATATTGTACTATCCACTAAAACATGTTTTGTTGTCTAAACCTTTGCTAAAATGGATCAAACATGGCAGAATTCAAATATTCAACACACATTCATATGATATTCAACAAGTTCTTCATATATTTAAGTCATGTTCATCATATATTCATAACACAAACATTAAGTTCTTTATTTATTCAAAGCATAAACAACCCTTATTCTACCAAATTATGAACAAGCATCAAAATACTTAGCACAACACACCAACTCGGTTTTTATACAAATCCGATTATATGACAAATACAAACCGATTTCATGCTCCTTAAAACTAGTGGTTCAACCTCCTTTAAACACAAAGCATCATCAATCCGAAATCAAGCATGTTAACCGGTTCATGTAATATCATCTTTTTGTCAACAAATACAATTTTCTATCAAACCAACACTTATCATAACAATTAGCAAGCAAACAAAGTGTCAAAATCATCAATTCAAGCACAAACACAATAAGAATCACTAACCGGTTAAGAGGTAGGAAAGGTGAACTCCAAGTGTCGATTCCCAAGCTTGAGCCGAAATCCTAGTGCTAACCGGTTGGATCCGAAAATGATGTGTGTTTGTGTTCTTAGGGTTTTAGTGAGAGTGTGTGTGTAGGAGTGTGAGTGTGGTTGCCCAAAGAGTGACAAGGTTGGCTAGAGGTGTGGTATAAATACTAGTTCCCCCAAGGTGCACCCTAATGGGTTTATAAATCGGTTAAGGGGTTTACGGCCCAAATGGCCCAACCGACCAAAGGCCCAAACCGGTTACTGTTCACTCGAGACCTCATGGTCTCGAGTCGGGTCCTTTGTTCTCGGTCGAGTTCTCGGCTCACATATAACACGTACATATATACATACAAATGCACACATAACAAAGCACATATCACATAAAAGGTTCACGTTTATCATTAAGTTTAATCAGTTAACTAGTCACATAACGTACAAGTATGCTACATCGAGGCACAAGAAAGGTTCTAAATTTCGAGTTGTCACATCATCCCCAAGTTGAAAGAAATTTCGTCCCGAAATTTGATGGCACTCACTGAGGAAGCTAGTTAAGTTGTATGGTTTTCCCGGTTATCCTGGGGTGTCACATCCACCCCCCGTTGATCTGGAATTTCGTCCCGAAATTCCGTAGCTTCAGCCTCAGTAGCGGTTGTATCGTTTGCAAACAGTCGGGGATACTTTTGTTTCATCCGATCTTCGCGCTCCCAGGTGAACTCTGGGCCGCGACGTGAGTTCCAACGAACTCGAACGAGAGGTATTCTAGTGCTTTTGAGGACCTTAACATCCCGGTCCGTGATTTCGACTGGTTCCTCGACGAACTTCAACTGTTCGTCGATCGTGAGTTCCTTCAGAGGAACCACGTGGGTCTCATCTGACAGACACTTCTTCAGATTCGACACATGGAAAACGTTGTGAACTGCACCGAGTTCTGCTGGTAAGTTCAGTCTGTAGGCCACCTTGCCTATTTTCTCAATGATTTCGAAAGGTCCAACGTATCGTGGGTTGAGTTTGCCGCGTTTACCAAAACGAACCACACCCTTCCAGGGTGAAACTTTGAGTAATACCTGCTCCCCAACCTGGAGCTCAAGTGGTTTCCTGCCCTTATCGGCGTAGGCCTTCTGACGGTCTCGAGCGGCCGCCATGCATTGTCGTATTTGAGCAATCCGCTCAGTAGTGTCTACCACATGTTCAGGACCAGTGATTTGACTATCCCCCACCTCTGCCCAGCAGAGAGGTGACCGGCATTTACGTCCGTATAATGCCTCAAACGGAGCAGCTTTAATGCTGGTGTGGTAGCTGTTATTATACGAGAATTCCACAAGTGGCAGATGCCTTTCCCAGCTGTTGCCAAAGTCGATTACACAAGCACGAAGCATGTCTTCTAATGTCTGGATAGTGCGCTCGGACTGCCCGTCCGTCTGTGGGTGATACGCTGTGCTCATATCCAGACGTGAGCCAAAAGACTTGTGCATTGCCTGCCACAGTTCCGAAGTAAAACGTGCATCTCGATCAGAGATGATAGAGGTGGGCACCCCGTGCCTTGAAACAACTTCCTTGAGGTATATTTCCGCTAAAGTGGAGAATTTATCTGTTTCCTTAATTGCCAAGAAGTGTGCGGACTTTGTAAGTCGATCCACGATCACCCAGATAGTATCATTTCCGCGCTGTGATCTAGGTAGGCCAGTAACGAAATCCATGGAAATCTGCTCCCATTTCCATTGTGGTATCTCCGGTTGTTGGAGTAGGCCTGAGGGTTTCTGATATTCCGTCTTGACTCGCGCACAAGTCAAACACTTGCTGACGTAAGTTGCTATGTGGGCCTTCATGCTAGGCCACCAATACGTAGTTCTAATGTCGTGGTACATCTTGTCCGAACCAGGGTGTACCGAGTAGCGAGATTTGTGTGCTTCATCCATCACAAGTTCTCGTAAGTCGCCATAGAGTGGGACCCAAATGCGTCCTGTTACGTAGTAAGCACCGTCTTCCTTCTGCTCCAAGCGTTGCCTTGACCCTCGTAGGGCTTCAGCTCTAACGTTTTCTGGTTTCAGTGCTTCTATCTGAGCAGCTCGTATTTGCGAAGGTAGACTAGAATGGATCGTGAGTTGTAAGGCTCTTACGCGCTTAGGCGCAGTGTCCTTTCGACTGAGGGCGTCAGCCACAACATTGGCCTTGCCCGGGTGATACCTGATAGAGCACTCGTAGTCATTCAGCAGCTCGACCCATCGTCGTTGTCGCATATTCAGTTCCTTCTGCTTGAATATGTGCTCTAGACTTCTGTGGTCGGTGTAGATGGCGCACTTGGTTCCGTATAGGTAATGCCGCCATAACTTAAGTGCGAAAACAACAACTCCCAGCTCTAAATCATGCGTAGTGTAGTTCTTCTCGTGAACTTTGAGTTGTCGTGAAGCGTAGGCTATGACTTTATCTCGTTGCATCAATACACAACCAAGTCCTTGAATTGATGCATCACAGTAAACCACAAAATCTTCTGTGCCCTCTGGTAGTGAAAGGATAGGTGCACTACAAAGTCTATCCTTTAGGTGTTGAAAGGCTAATTCTTGTGCATTTCCCCAATGATAAGTGACGCCTTTCTGCGTTAGCAAGGTGAGAGGCTGCGCGATCTTTGAAAAATCCTTAATGAATCTCCTGTAGTAACCTGTCAATCCCAAGAATTGGCGAATTTCCTTTGGTGTGCGAGGCGCTGGCCAGTTCTTAATAGAGTCCACTTTGGATGGATCAACGTGAATCCCATCCTTGTTTACCACATGCCCTAGGAAATGGACTTCACGAAGCCAGAAGTCGCATTTCGAGAACTTTGCGTAAAGCTGTTCCTTCCGAAGGAGTTCCAAAATAAGTCGTAAATGCTGTTCGTGCTCCTCTTTACTCTTAGAATAAATCAGGATGTCGTCGATGAAGACTATAACAAACTTGTCCAGGTAAGGCTTGCACACTCGATTCATCAAATCCATAAAAACTGCGGGTGCGTTCATCAGCCCAAACGGCATGACCAAAAACTCATAGTGCCCATAACGGGTTCTAAAGGCTGTCTTAGAGACATCCTCTTCTCGAACTCTCAGCTGGTGATATCCCGATCTCAGATCGATCTTTGAATAGTAGCTCGACCCCTGTAACTGGTCGAACAAGTCGTCAATGCGCGGTAGAGGATAACGGTTCTTCACAGTCACCTTGTTGAGTTCACGATAGTCGATACACATTCTGAAGGTACCATCCTTCTTCTTCACAAAAAGTACTGGAGCTCCCCAAGGCGATGAACTAGGACGAATAAAACCCTTATCCAAGAGTTCTTGTAGTTGCGTGGAGAGTTCTTCCAATTCTGATGGAGCTAAACGATAAGGTGCACGGGCTATAGGCGCAGCTCCAGGGGTTAATTCAATCTGAAACTCGACTTGGTGATGGGGCGGAAGACCAGGTAATTCCTCAGGGAATACCTCAGGATAGTCACGTACAACTGGAAAATCTTCTAGCTTCTTCTCTTTCTCTGTGGTATCAGTAACAAGAGCCAAAATCGCAGTGTGGCCCTTTCGTAAGCACTTCTGGGCCTTAAGAAGAGAGATGATGTTCTCAACAGCACTTCTCTTGTCGCCACGAATCATGAGAGGTTCACTACCTAAACCAGGAATACGAACGATCTTCTCGTTGCAAAGAATCTCTGCTCGGTGTTGGGATAACCAATCCATCCCAATGACAACGTCGAAACTACCCAAGACGATAGGAATGAGGTCAATAGAGAAGGTCTGGTTAGCGAGAATAAGTTGGCAACCTTTGACTACGTGTGAGGCCTCCAAACTCTTACCATTTGCTAGTTCTACTGTGTGCTTGTCGCTCAGGGGTGTTGGAATACGCTTAAGCATCTTACTAACTTCTAGTGACACATAGCTAGTATCGGCACCCGAATCAAATAAGACTGTAACATAAAAGTCGTCGAGAAGGAACTTACCCGTCACCACGTTGGGATCATTCCTTGCTTCACCTTGACCAATCACGAACACTCGTCCCCTAGCACCATTGTTGTTGTTGTTGTTCCCATTGTTACCATTCCCCTGATTGTTGTTGTTGTTGTTCTGGTTCAGTTGGGGACAATCTTTTTTGAAGTCGCCTTCAGCTCCACACTGAAAGCATCCTTTGTTGTTACCCTGTTGCTGTCGCTGGTTCTGTTGAGGTTGCTGACGATTCTGATTGGCGGGATATGCGCTCCTGCAATCCTTTGCAACATGACCAGGCTTGTTGCACCGATGACAGTTGCCCCTGGTGCATGGCCCACTGTGGTGTAGGTTGCAACGATTGCATTTGGGGTGATTCCCCTTGTACCCACCATGACTTTGACCACCAGACGATTGCTGACTGGGGCTCTTGTGGTCGTCCGTCTTTCTCTGCTGAGACTGAGATTGCACAGAAGTTGAACCCTTGCTTGAAGTTCCATCCCATTTCCGTTTGTCCCCACTAGAAGTACCAGAAGTAGTTGCAGCACCTATACGCTTTGGTAACTTGTTCTGCTCCACCGCCTGATCAGTGAGACGGTGAGCCAACTGAACAACCTGCTGGATAGTAGTCAAGTTTGCTGAAGTCACATGACTTTGGATCTCTGGCACCAAGCCTTTGAGATAGAGTTCAATTCGCTTATACGGAGGGTCTACCATAGTAGGACACAACAAGGCAAGCTCATGCGATCTCTTAGTGTATGCCTCAATCTCTGACCCCGTCATCTTGAGATTGTAGAACTCATCTTCCAGCTTATGAATGTCGTCGCGACTGCAGTATTCCTCCTTGACCATTTCCTTGAAAGTTTCCCATGGGGTGGCGTTGGCAGCAACCAACCCCAGCATTTGCACTTGAGCATTCCACCACGTGAGGGCCAAACCCTCGAGAGTACCAGTAGCATACTTCACCCTGCGCGCTTCAGGGCATTCACACATCTCGAACACAGACTCTAGTTTCTCAAACCAGTGTAGGAGACCTACTGCTCCTTCAGTTCCGCTAAAAGTAGCGGGTCGGCAGTCCATAAAGGTCTTAAAAGTGCACACCGGTGCCTGAGCATATTGACCTAAGGTAGGTGAAAGAAAGACAGAGTTTAACACAAAGGTTGGTTCACGAGAGTAGGATCCAAATGATCCTAGAACAAATTCGGACTGCAGGACATACCTCCTGCGTTTGCAGCTGCAAGCGCTGCGGCAACTCGTTCGTTGATCAAAGCCGTCAACTGGGCTTGTGTCATGTTAACGCGTCCAGACATGATTCTTCATAACAAGAGTAATACTTGTGAGAGAGGTTCGCGAAAGTACGATAGTAGGACAGAGTAAGCACGCACGTGTTCAAACAACAGTAGTTATACTAATCAAGCATACCATGAGCAATGTACTATGTATCTAACAAGTAGGCAATATACACATATCATATCACCTAGAATGTCGAGCCTTGCATGTGGAGCGAAGTGTCGTTATGGACCGTTGAGCACTAAACCGGTTATAGTCTGGTTTTAACAAAAACGTTTCTCCTTTATTAAAACCAAGTTCACTATAACCAATGGCTCTGATACCAATCTGTCACACCCCCAAAATCCCACCTGCGGAGTACTACCGCTTGGAGGCGTGACTGACCAGGATCCAGCCACCAATCATACTGAACAAGCATATAAACAGTTATAAAAGTTTAACCAATACGATTGGTGTTTCAACAAACAAAGTTTAAGTTGCAAGCGGAAGCATAAGTTTAAAGTTATAACATAAGTTCAAATGTTTTCAAATAGAACATGGCACGCAGCAATCCGTGTCCCACAACGACTCTCCTCCATGCAAGCTCCATCTGAGTACCTATGGTCCTGCAAAGCATGTAGTAACGAGTCAACAACTAGTTGAGTGAGTTCACAGTTGGGTGTTCGTTTTAGTTATTTCGAAAACCGTTTCCTTTAACTGGCATCCTGCCGTGGGGGTTACCCCATAGTTTAAAAGAACGTGACTTGTTCATTCCCAGTTACTCCGGCATTCCAGCCGTGGGGGCTACCCCATGTTAGTTATCAGGCATTTCGGCCGTGGGGGCTACCCCATGCGTACACTAGACTCGTTACCATATCGACTGCTGACTGTAGTCATGTTTATGTGCCCTGAAAACATCAATGTCTATCATCATTGACGTGCCCCAGATCCATTAGTTCACGCCCGTCCTCTGCGGCACGGTGTGAGGTTTGTCAGACCTAAATAGCGCTATCTAACTAATGACCCGCTCGCCATTGGCCCGGCGATTAAGTCGATACAAAAAGGAGGGACTTCGTGATAGAGTTTTAGTCTAGTACGAGTTATCCGTCCATCCGGACGAGGAATCACATTCCTGAATCATAGCCGTCCTACCCAAGGAGGACGAGGAACCCACGTTCCTTAACCCCGTTCCCAACCCAGGGAATCCCATGCTTTGTAGAGGGTGTGAACTCACCTTGGTTTGCTCGGCAGTTAATCACAGAAGGGTCGGTCAAGTTGCAAGTGGTCAACTACGTCCTAACATAGATACCATTTATAATCAGATTCTAACCAAGCAGTGCACGTACAAGTAGCAATCACGGTGTACAAGTTAACACATTCAGTTAATAGTAACACATACAGCCCATAAGTTCAACCCAACTACTCAGCCCAAAACCCGCAGTAACAGTTAACACAGAAAGCCCACAAGCCCGGCCCATAAATCGGAGGCCCATAAGCAAGCCCATTAAGTGTGGTTTCGAGTCGCAACTGGACTCGCAAGCATGGTTTCGAGTCATGCTGTGTGTGCTGATCATAGGTGGTTGCGAGTCGCAACCGTGGTCTCGGTTGATCATGCTAAGGTTTCGAGTCGCAACCTGTGTCGTAACTATGGTCTCGGTTCATCATGCTGTGGTTGCGAGTCGCAACAGGACTCGTAACCTCTGTCGCAACTGACGGTCTCGACTTGTAATGCTGTGGTTGCGAGTCGCAACCAGGGGTTTCGACTCCCCAACAGTTGCTGATTCTGCACAGTTGTACTATCCAATAGAATTTGAATGTCATGCAACACAAATATTGTACTATCCACTAAAACATGTTTTGTTGTCTAAACCTTTGCTAAAATGGATCAAACATGGCAGAATTCAAATATTCAACACACATTCATATGATATTCAACAAGTTCTTCATATATTCAAGTCATGTTCATCATATATTCATAACACAAACATTAAGTTCTTTATTTATTCAAAGCATAAACAACCCTTATTCTACCAAATTATGAACAAGCATCAAAATACTTAGCACAACACACCAACTCGGTTTTTATACAAATCCGATTATATGACAAATACAAACCGATTTCATGCTCCTTAAAACTAGTGGTTCAACCTCCTTTAAACACAAAGCATCATCAATCCGAAATCAAGCATGTTAACCGGTTCATGTAATATCATCTTTTTGTCAACAAATACAATTTTCTATCAAACCAACACTTATCATAACAATTAGCAAGCAAACAAAGTGTCAAAATCATCAATTCAAGCACAAACACAATAAGAATCACTAACCGGTTAAGAGGTAGGAAAGGTGAACTCCAAGTGTCGATTCCCAAGCTTGAGCCGAAATCCTAGTGCTAACCGGTTGGATCCGAAAATGATGTGTGTTTGTGTTCTTAGGGTTTTAGTGAGAGTGTGTGTGTAGGAGTGTGAGTGTGGTTGCCCAAAGAGTGACAAGGTTGGCTAGAGGTGTGGTATAAATACTAGTTCCCCCAAGGTGCACCCTAATGGGTTTATAAATCGGTTAAGGGGTTTACGGCCCAAATGGCCCAACCGGCCAAAGGCCCAAACCGGTTACTGTTCACTCGAGACCTCATGGTCTCGAGTCGGGTCCTTTGTTCTCGGTCGAGTTCTCGGCTCACATATAACACGTACATATATACATACAAATGCACACATAACAAAGCACATATCACATAAAAGGTTCACGTTTATCATTAAGTTTAATCAGTTAACTAGTCACATAACGTACAAGTATGCTACATCGAGGCACAAGAAAGGTTCTAAATTTCGAGTTGTCACAGGATCTGCTCCCCCTCAAGGTCTGAATCACCATGGTCAAAAACTGGTATGTTATCAGCTTCTTGATCATCATTTACCTCCGACTGATTACCAGGAGCAACTTCATCATCATGTTCACCAGCATTACTAGGACCCGCTTCATCATCATTTGAAGTTTCCCGAGGTCTTCTAGAATGCTCCGCTGGGAACTTGAGCTGCGACTCATACTCTCGCAAAATATCCAGCTCATCAAAGAAATCTTCTTCTTCCTCTGATTCTTCTCTCATGTCAAACGAATCCCAAAGTTTGTCATAATGATAACGCCATGAATCACCAGGATTCTGTGGCGGCATAGAGTATCCCTGACATTCAACATTTGCTGCCTCAATAATCTGCTTCTCGCTTGGAATGAAGACACGTCGCAAAGGACTTGAATAACCCACAAAGATTCCCTCAACGCTCTTCGGACCAAACTTTCCTTTAGGCTCTATCACCGTACAGGGTGACCCAAACGGTTCTAGATACTTCAAATTCGGCTTGCATTTATTGAGTAGCTCAAAACACGTCTTATTGAACTTCTTTACAGTAAGAACTTTGTTGAGAGTATAGCATGCAGCAGAAACAGCTTCAGCCCTGAAATTAATTGGTAACTTAGAGTCTGTAAGCATCGTTCTGGCTGTCTCGATTAGCGTCCGATTTTTGCGTTCTGCAACTCCATTCTGCTGCGGAGTGTACGGAGCACTAAACTCATGCAGTATACCTCGTTCGTCACAAAATTCTTCCATCTTACTGTTTTTGAACTCAGTACCATTATCACTGCGAATTCTACATATTGGCATTGGCCTCTGGTACAAATTCTCAATTCTTTTAAACAATGCTACCAGGCTGTCAAACGTCTCGTCTTTGGATTTCAAAAACATAACCCAAGAAAATCTGGAATAATCATCAGTCACGACCAAACAGTAGGAATCTCCTGTTATACTCTTGACATTCACTGGACCAAACAAATCCATGTGAAGTCTTTCCAAAGGTCTTGAAACTGAATTGACTTGCTTTGTAGGGTGTGACTTTTTCTTCTGTTTGCCTTTGACACAACTTATGCACTCCCCTTCCAGATGAAAACCTTTAACATGCACTCCAGTGACCAAATCGTTATGTACCAAGTGATTCATTTTCCTTAGGTGAATATGCCCCATTTTTCGGTGCCATAACCTTGATTCTTTCTTCGTTGCTCTGGACACAAAACAATGAGCCTGACCCGTGGTTGTAGTAGCGACGCTCATGTCCAACACGTACAGATCGTTGACTCTTGGTGCCCTCATGATGATCCACTCTTCAGGTATCACAAATCCCGGTTTCAAGATCAAACATTCTTTGTCGGTGAAATGAGTAGTATACATCCTGTCACAGATCTGGGAGATACTCAGCAGGTTGTTCTCCAGCTCAGCGATGTAGTTAACTCTCTCAAACGTTATAATGCCATTTGACAATGTTCCTTCACCTATGATCCTTCCTCCTTGATTACCCGCAAAACCCACATAACCACCGTTAATGTTATTCACATCATACAGCAGCGCGGTCTTCCCTGTCATATGTCTCGATGCTCCACTATCCATAATCCACCTGGATACAAGTTTTGGAAGATCCTGCACATAACAAATCATCATTTAAACAACTTCAAGAAAGATGCCGATTCATGCTTCGCGAACCAGGAAGCTCCGGTAATTCAAACTGTTTAGTCAAACATTGAGTCCACCCAGGCCTCATCAGCCTTAGGTGCAACCTTGACTCTCGCAATTTGAGTTTTGAAATTTTCAGCCTTGAGAGGCGGAAAATTTGCATCATAATCAACAATAATTTGCTTTTCAGCCGTTTTCTCCTCAGAAGTTGAAACTTTCTTCTCAACCTCTGTCTCAATTTTAGGTTTCCACACCTGTTGAGTTACTGCAACCCTTTTGTAAAATTTATCACTTTTAGTTACCGACTTCTCTACGGGTTCAGTTTTTACTTTTACGTTGTTGATTTTAACGTTTTTCTTTTCAACAACTTTCTTCTCAACATACATCGGTGCTTTACCCTTCACATCAACCTTCTTTTGTTGAATCTTCACAGCTTCAGTCTTAGGCTTCACATATGTACACTTTCGTGCAATATGACCAACCTGTTCACATCTAAAACAAGTACGAGTATCAGCTACCCGACTCATGCCTTCAGACTGAGCCTGTGAAGCTCTCTTCTCAAAAAATTCTTTGTTAGATTTTGAAAAAATTTCTTTTTCTTCATCAGCAAGTGAACTTGAACTGTTCACAAACTTTTTCTTTTCAACAAACCTCTTGTGTGAAATATTCTTTTTCTGAAACGGTTTACCCCCCTGATAACCACCCGACCAGTTGTTTCTGTTGTTATTGTAAAAACGCGGTGGATAACCAGTTCTCTTGTTGTAAACCCTGTCTTTCTTTCGACTCAAATTGTTCACAGCTGACAACTCGACTTCAACAAGTTTGAAAACATTTGTCAATTTGTTCATGTTAACATTCTCGATCGGAAACTCTGAATCCGAAAACAACTTATCCGAACCCATCATCTTGTACATAACAAGGTTTGATTCTTCATCTAGGTTGTTCTTGGACTTTTGTTTCGGAATGTATTTATCCAAGAAACACCCATCCTCCTCAGAAGTGTCACAATCCGGTTTAAGCACTTTGTCTACCACACTTTTCACCACATCACTTTGGACACCCTCGTCATTGGAAGACATGAACGTGACATCAATGTTTTCAGGAAGTTTAACATCACTTTCTTCCTCAATTTCCACCAAACTAGACTGCTTTTTCGTGTAGTTGTCTAAGATTGGCGGTGGAACTTTGTGAAACCCTACACCCGTTCCATCAGAAAACACATCCTCGCCAGCTTTGTTTTTCCCTATAGGTTTGGGAACAATATGCTGCAAAACAAAGCTTGCTGAGCTATAGTTGTTTAACTTCAACTGAATTCTTTCATTTTCAATTTCCGCTTCTTGAACTTTAAGTTTCAATTTAGCAATTTCATCCAGTTGATTGTTAATTAATTCTTCTTTTATTCTCACCACAGCTCTTAGATGTTCATTTTCTTTAAATGTTTTGCCATTTCGATCATCACTATCTTTGACAATGCTTTTCAATTTTTCAAACTTTTCAGAAATTTGACGATTCTCAAGAATTAACTTTTCATTTTCACATTTTATTTTCTCACGATCAATTTTATCATTTTCAATTTGAGTTGTTAATTCTTTGATCCATTCGGTTGAAGCTTTTACAGTTTTGTCACGCCCTAGAATCTGATCCTCAACATTTTTAACTTTCGTTGTCAGATTCTTGATTTTCTCATTGCTAAGATACGTGACAGTGCTACAAAAATTGCATTGTTTAGTGCAATTTTTGCAGTCAGCATTTCCATTGACTTTGTTACCTGACACATTCGTTGACGCATTTTGACTGACCTGATCCTTTGACTCAGTAACAGAAATAGGATCTACCTCGAGTGCTTTTGCAGCCAGCACTTTGTCAGCCATCTTTCCCAGGTTTTCAGACGTCAACTCCTGCGTAGTATCGATCAAGCCAGTATCAATCTGCTTTGCTTTCTCAATCTCTTCTTTTTCTTTCATCTCTTTCTCCTTTTTCTCCTTTCTCTCTTTCTCTTTCTCTTCTTCAATCATCTTCTCTGTTGGCGTTCCCCACCACTTGTGCTGCCAATACTCATCATCCTCTTTTATCTCCTTGATGATGGCTTCCATATCAAGTGTGCTGTCATCAATCGCAATGTTTCCATACCGATCCAGATAGCATTCCCTATCTGGATCCCATCTTTTTGCTCGTCTTGCTTCCAGATAAATGCGAGAGATCTTCAAGATTCTGTTTTCAGCAATCATCTTTCTATAATAGTACTTCTGCTCATCAGTACGATCATCTTTCCACGGAATCGGTTCATCATCATTCGCCATGAATGCGTAACCAACCGCATCTTCTTCCGGTAACACTTCCTTACTCCAATCGTACCCCTCATCATCATAAATCACTGCGAGAGCCCTTGATTTGTCTCTGTTATCTTCAGTCTGTTTCAATCTCGGCGGCTCGGATTTATTTTGATGATAAATTGCCTTTTTGTAGTAATCATCTCGAAATGGATTCTCTGACTCATCTGCGTACGCGTTTCTGCATTCACGCTTGAAGTGACCCTTCTGCTTACACTTAAAGCACGTCACCTTCGATTTGTCGAACCCCAACTTTGTAGACGGACCACCGATCGTTTTTCTCCCGGTAATTTCCATGAAACGTTGAGCACGTCGAACAACACTTGCCATTGCCCAACGAATGTCAATAAGTTCCATTTCTTCGGGGTCTATCTGATCGTAATCTTCTTTTGTCAGATTTGTGTTTCCAATCTTACCAGCCACCAACCCTTCATAAGATTCCAACACAGATGCCAAGAAAACCATCTGTTGCTTAGCCGACTCCTCATCAAAATTCTGTGCATTCTTCAAATCTATCGCGATGTTGCAAGAAAACTTCACGTCAGACTTGCAGAAGACGTAGATCCACTGTGATAACCACTGTGACTTCCACTGTTTGAACTCCTTTGACTTTCTTTGTTTGCTGAAGAAACATTCTCAGCAGCAGTTTTCGGAGAAGTAGCTTTCGGTATCAAGCTTTTCGGATAGTACAAATCCAGGTTTTGCTGATAAGATGAGTGATTGACTTTGTATGTTTTCTTCAATTCTAACTCATGACTTTCAAGTCTCTCAATCACCAAATCTGGAGTCAAATTTTCAGGAGCAATAGTGTTCTTCAACATCAGTGCGTAATATCTCCAATCCACTTCATCTGGTAATGAATCGAACAGTTTGTCAACAAGTTCTTCATCAGAATACGTGATCTTATGTCGTGCAAGTTCCAGCTTCAGATGACCGAACCTTTCAATCATTTTACAAACCGATTCATTTTTAAGACAACTAAACATGTCAAACTCTTTTCTAAGAAGTTTCGTTTTATTTTTTACAATCTCATTACTCCCTAGACACTTTTTCTTGAGTTTTTCCCATAAATCTTTAGCATTGGAGTAGTCTATCAACGAAATGATGTCTTCCCGCACCGACTGAAACAATAAAGCCACACACTTTTGCTCGGTTACAAATCCTTCAATTTCTTCTTCTGATCTCAATGCTTCACCATTCTTCTTCCCATTTGCATATCCGTTTTTCATACTTTTCCAACTTGCAAATGCGAATGCCATCAGCCAGTCTTCAAACTTTGTAGACCACCTACTATAATCTTCTATAGCCATTAGCTTCGGAGGTTTGTTGAATGTACCAAATGCACTCTCCGACTCCCAAGCTTCTTTCTTTTTCCCTTAGGTGTATCCTCATTCGTATTGCTTGAAGACGTATCGTTGTTTCCAGAACTTCCCGTGAAAGCATACATGTCGCTGAAGGGATTCATGAAAATATCATCCATTTTGATTGTACCTACAAAATCAACCAACACTTAGAAAATTTTTCGAGATTTTTGAAAAACAGAACCACAAAAGCGAACCAATCTGTACTGATGACAGATAAGCGGATCAAACAGGTTCAGATAAGCGAACCCCACACACAAAATGCAGTTCGAGCGAACCAGAAAGTGTATCAAAAAGCGAACCCAACAATGTTCGTTCGAGCGGACCAAACCAACTATGTCAGTTCGAGCGAACCAACAAAGTACTAATGAGCGAACCAGAAATGTACTT
This sequence comes from Helianthus annuus, assembly GCF_002127325.2. Classification (NCBI taxonomy): domain Eukaryota; kingdom Viridiplantae; phylum Streptophyta; class Magnoliopsida; order Asterales; family Asteraceae; genus Helianthus; species Helianthus annuus. Next base: position 111,202,191 of record NC_035444.2, on the reverse strand, counting down.
TCGAGCGGACCAGAAAGTGTCCATTCGAGCGAATCTGTTCTGTAAAAATGTCTGAAAAAGCGAACCACACAAGTATTTCGAGCGAACCTGTTATGAATTTGGAGCGAACCTAACCACTAATGTACAAAAAAAGCGGACCACTTTGTTCGAAAAAGCGAACCACTGTTTTTAGCCGGTTTTAACCATTTTTAGTCCGAATTTCACTCTAAAACTTTCTAGGGTTTGTTATTAGTGTGTTTTACACGTTATACTCAAATTTCAGACAATTTCAACCGTAGGAACCACTAAAAACCGAAAAAGTATGAGAGAAAGTGAGTAGAAAAGAGAGATTTCTGCAGATATAAGCTATAGTAGTATGAACTCCTCGTCCTGAGCTCTGATACCACTTGTTGGATCGTTGTTTGACCCTAAAACATCAGTCAAGGTAGCTCATCTTCACATATAAAGGCGGAATCAGAATATGCAAGGTTACAACAGCTTGTCCTATTAATTTCCTTTGCTTTTATTGCTTTTCTACTGAAAATTTGACAGAGTTTCGCTCCAGCATACAAACATATGTATGAGGTCCGCTCATATGACATGCCATATGAGCGGACCTACATCACTGCACAATAAGCGGACCATATTAAGCACCTATGAGCGGACCACTATATACAATGACATAAAAGCGAACCTACTTATATTTAACACAATATTTACAATTTGACCCCCTGTTGACCAATCTAGACCTTAGACTTCTTGTAGACGCAGTCAACAGACATTCCGTGCATCAACAGACGTGTTTGCAAGTAAAGGCAGAACATCAGAAACCATACGGAAAGTTGCAAGTTAGAAATTCTGGTATGGAAATGGGAAGAAGTGACGATGGACCTAGTGACCAAGCTTCCTAAGACAAGGAAAGGTCACGATGCTATATGGGTGATCGTGGACCGCCTCACCAAGAGCGCACACTTCTTACCCATTCGGGAGACTTTCTCTTCTGAAAGGATGGCGGAGATCTATGTTAACGAGATAATATCTTGACACGGAGTCCCTGTATCTATTGTGTCGGATCGAGATACCCGATTCACATCTCGATATTGGCAAGGTTTTCATGAGAGTATGGGTATAAAGTTACATTTCAGTACCGCCTACCACCCCCAAACGGATGGTCAGTCTGAGCGAACTATTCAAACACTCATCGACATGCTGCGAGCATGTGTGATAGATCTCGGGGGAAGTTGGGATGACCACTTGCCATTGGTGGAATTTTCATACAATAATAGCTATCATAACAACATTCAAATGGCACCGTATGAAATGTTATATGGAAGGAAGTGTAGAACTCCAATCTGTTGGGGAGAAGTGGGGCAAAGAGAAATTGCGCCCAATGATGTAGTAGCTAAAACTAACGAAAAGATCGATCTTGTGCGAGCCCGTTTAAAAGCGGCTCAAGATCGACAAAAGGCCTACGCAGATCGAAGGAGACGGCATATGGAGTTTCAGATAGGTGATCATGTATTATTAAAGGTTTCCCCATGGAAAGGTATAATCCATTTACGTAAGCGAGGAAAGCTAGGTCCCCGTTACATAGGACCTTTCAAGATTTTGGCCCGGGTTGGGAAGGTAGCATATCGGTTGGAATTACCGCCAACTTTAGATGGAATACATGACACATTCCATGTGTCACAATTGAGAAAGTGCCTAGCAGATGAGACGGCATACGTGCCCCTCGACGATATTGAATTGGATGAAAGATTGAATTACGTTGAAAGACCGATAGTTATCAAGGATTCCAAAGTGACGCACCTTCAGAACAAAACTATAAAGCAAGTCTTTGTGCGATGGCAACATCGGAAAGGATCGGATCTTACATGGGAGTTAGAAGATGAAATGAGGGAGCACTACCCGACATTATTTGGTACGCGTTAAGGTTTCGGGGACGAAACCTCTTTTAAGGGGGTAGACTTGTAACACCCCAAAATATGCAATTTATTTATGTTACTTAAAATGTCTAGTCATGTTATATTAACCTAGTTAAGTATATATGTTAGTAACTTAATTAGAAGGAAGGTTATATGACAAATAACAATCTAAGTAATTAGAGGGACTAAACTTGTTAAAAAGGATGGAAGTTTAATATTACAAATAAATAAAAGAAAAACATAAACACACACTCTGGTGTGTTTGTGTGGATCGATCAGAGCAAGGGCCAAGAAGACAAAACCCTAACTTCACAAATTCTCAAAAATCAGAAGGAAACTAAGAGTTCTAATGGATGCATGAACCCTAAATCGAGTAATCTAAGCTTGTTCAACCCTTGGTAAGTCGAAATTTCTGTTTTGATGTTTTGTAAAAAGTGGGTTTCAACCCAATCGTGAAGTAAATGTGAGTAATTGTGTAGTTATGAGTTAGGATTGCACAATAGAACAAGAAATATGTTTGATTCTAGATAGTTGGACGATTCAAAGCATAAACCCACTTGAACTAGGGAGATAATGAAGAACATGAATGAAATTATATGCAAATTATTGTAATTAAGTATGAGAATTGTTATTGATAGATTAGTAATAGTTAGAAACTGATTTGGAAGGATTATTGTGGGAAATTTGGATTGTTTTTAATGATCTAAGAATGAACTAGTAGAACCATGCTTTGAACACTTGTACCTTATGCTTCATTCATGTTATGCACACCAAGTGTTTGACAAAATGCCTCAATAAAGATGTTAGTCTTGTAAGTCATAAACTTTACGTGAATTGAATGTGTTTAAAGAAGTATGAGCAAATTGTATAATGTTTTATCAATTGGTGTGTGTAATTGAGTATGAGACATAAATTAAAAGAATGAATGGTTATGTATAGGTGTTAAGGAAGAGAGTTCAAGTCAAGCGAAGCAACAAGGGAATCAAGACCGAGGTACGCTACTTGTACAAATTCAGAATTTTACCATATTATTGTTTTACCATATGATGTGTTGAATTGAATCGATCACGAAAAAGTACTTGTGTAGAATTTATTAAATGGGTCGAATATGATGGTTTAGTATGCAATAGAATGAATTCGTATGTTTGGACCCTTTTTATGAATGGGTCAAAAGAATAGAATGCAAGAATGAAGGAAATGGTATTTAGAGATTAGCAACTTGCGGATGTCATAGTGACTATAAACCAGCTAGTTGGAACCTTGAGTTAAAAGAAAGAATTTTAGTCCTAATGAAGTTTACTCGTTGTTGTGATGTAGGTAAATCTCAAGTTTAATGACAAGCTTCGCCCGGTCCGAACACACCTCAAGCCCATCATGCGTTCCGCACTTTTGTAAAGAAGACAATGTTTAATACTTTGTCACTTTTGTCCATGTCTAGTAGATAATCCTAGTTTTTATTATGTCTGTCTTTTGAAAACTTAGTCGTATGTAAGTACTTAAACTTAATGGTCTCGTAGGTGAAACAAGGTTTGTTTTGATGTGTATATTATGTCTTTTGAAACGTAGCGTATTTTTGAATGATGTTTTGATTGTGAAAAACAGGGGACCGCTCGTTTTGCGAACGGGTCATGCCCAAATTTCGTTAGATATAGTATGTCAATGTTTAAAAATTAAATGGAAAAATTTAGGGCCGTTACAGAAGGATGATGAAACCATCCATACATGAACTTTGAACTTGAATAAATATAAGTTTTCTTGAAAAATAAAGTTGTAAACTTGTAGATCTAAAGATCTACAAGTGGTTTTTTGGAAGAACCAAGTGAAAAATACTAGTTTTGTTAAAACTCGGATCTTGTATGAACTAAAAACATTTTTAGTAAGTAAACAAGTGTATGAACACTTGTGTAACAAGAAAATTCCACAGAGAAATATTTTTGTAAATCATGACTAGAAGTTGTGAAAATACATATTCTTTAAAAATAAAGTTTTTAAGAAACTAATCATATTTTTAAAGATAACAAGACTTACTAATTATGCTAGTAAGTTACTATTTGTTTTTATAAACTTTCAAGTTCATGAGTTTATGGTTTAGGCTCATTTTGTCAAGATTAGTGATTAAAGATCGTATATTGTTGATTGTTTGAATGATTGTACAAAAGAAAATGATATGCTAAAAAGCATCGACACCTCCATTTACAGAGGAAACTCTGGCGAAATTTTTCTAGAATTTCCAACACTTAGAAATATTTTTATAACAAATGTTTACAATTATATTTTTTAACTTGATTTTCAAAATAAACTTCGCCAAGATTTTTATTACAAAAGTACCAAGTACCGGAGGTGGATTTTCGTAAATAAAATTTGTTAAATATATATTTAGAATATATATTTTATAATAAAACGCTTGTGTGATTGTTTGCTATTTTGTGTACTAGATATATTATTTTTAGGGTAAAATATAATATAACCTGAAAATACTGTGAAATTACGACTCCAAAATAATACCAACGCTCTCACAAAATAAATATTTAAGTTACAAAAGTATTGTTACAACGCGAACTTTAAAACGTAACTTATGTAGTATTTCTGATAAATACTCTTGTATGTATATTTTGATAAGTATTATTTTGGAAAAATGCATGAAGTAAAATATAATATTTTTGGGAAAAATATATATATTTTTGAATTTAAAACAATTTAGACTAGTGACTAAAATATATTTTTCAAGTGAGACTTAAAAATATATTTTCAGAATTATAAAGCATACATGTATTATTACCCCCATCCTTGGGAAGGAAATATACTTATAAAATAAATAAGAAGTGTGAATACGAAATAGTTACCTAACTATTTTTCCAAGAACGTTAAAACCCTAAGCCAAGGCACGACCATCCGTCTAATAGGCATTAGTACGTGTAGGTCGTCACGCAGCAGATTGAGTTGGAGACTGACGTTTCCGGATACGCACTTCTGTGAGTTCATGTCCCCCTTTTCTCTTTACTGTTTTCAGTTTTATACTTCGGGGGTGAAATACATGCGACAATTATTACAAACATATACTTACATGGTATGGTTAGCGTAGGGAGGGTTTATACTACTAGATCATGTGAGGGTTGGGTACAACACTTGAGGCCATTAATCCTCGTTGTAGGATCGAGGGACACAAGAGTGATAGATCTATTTGGGTGTAGCGAGCCCACACCCGTGAGGCCGGGGAGGCCCATAGAGGTGACTGTGTCTTATAGCCGAAGCCCGGTAACAAATTTGCTACGTTGGAGTTTCCCTGTACTTTCTCACACATACCAGTGGCTTTGCAACCCATTGGTGATCTCTTTTTTTTTCCTTATTGCTACATACCAGGGACTTTTATACATACTTTAAAGGTTTATTCATACTCACTTTTACATGAACTTGCTCAACTTTTTGTTGATTTTTCAAACTGCATGTATTTCAGGAAATTAGTGGATCTGGCACGGTATGCATCACGTCAAGCTGCGTAGGAATAATGATGTTATCCGAGTTTAGGAAGTGTGACCTTTGCCTGGACGGGTCACAAGTCTTAAACTGTGTTTTTATTTCATGTCTTTCGTTATGTCGTTGAACATGTTTTCATTATGTCATGGTTGTATTTGGTCTGATGTGTCAACTTTTTAAAACAATGTTGTTGTGTTTTACTTTTAAAAACTTGATGAATGGATGAACATCATGGTTTTATTTTCATATAGCATTGTTGTGATTATGCTATGGTATTAAGAAGTCACATCAAATAAACCCACGCTTCCGCAAAAGCCAGGGTGTGACAAAAATCCTATGATAAGGAACTTTTGATAAGGACCTTTTGTATCCAATACACCAAAATACCTATGATGAGAATGTAAGACAGTTTGTAAAACTTTTTGAATAAATTTAGTTCACATATACTAATTTCAAATCCTCAGATTCTAAACCACTTTTGTAATTTAAACAAAAGCCATTTACATTATTACATATATACTTCAAATATCAGTTGTTACCTTGACGGTGAAATCGTGAACATATTTGGGGGATTGTTGAGATATCTTTGGAGTGAGAGAAGAACAGGGGTATCTGTAAAAGAGGAAGAGTAGCCCTAATAAACAAAAAATTCATTCAAACAAAGAACAAATCAATAACATAACAACCATCAGATCTGATAAAACATTAAACACACAAATACAATCATAGGAAAATAAGAATAAATACATTAACTTACCAGATGCTAATGAAATTGGAAGAGATGGTGGTGGATTTGCTTGATCGGCGGCGACCGAAATTAGGGTTTCTGGAATGTTATGGATTGAATCAATTAATTGCATAGGTTGATGGATCAAAATAGCTGAAGGAAGAAGAAAAAGAATCAGAGAAGAAAGGAAAAAAAAACCTAATCTCGAAGAGTATGTGAGAAGAAGAAGAATGGAAACAATGAACGGTTTCAAGCTTTAAATATGGATGGAACGTTGATGACCCGAATAATGTATCCGGATCCCGCTTCGGGTTTCACACGAGGGGAATGAAAGGTTTGCAAAAATGGCGGGAAAATGAGGTTTAGAGGCCATATACGGGGGACATGTGTCCCCTAGGTATGGCTTTTATTAGGTTGTAAAGATTTCATGTATTTCTAATCAAAAGTTTTAGCCCATGTTTTGTTTTGGCTATAAATCGAAATTAAATGAATCAAACAATAAATCGCCAAGCTAACTGAATAAAACAAACCTATTAACTGAAAACGAATTGGTTAATAAAAACTAATCGATGACCTCGATTTCAGTTGAGGATAATAATCTAACCAACCGAACAATGCACACCGTGGCAATGTCTGTGTTTCCCTCCGCATCACGCGCGCACCTATCAGTTATTAACCAAAATCGGTTATCGATGAGCAATAACCAAACTGAAAACAGACGAAACCAAAAATCAACCAAAAACTGAATTACCCGAAAATTGTATTAACCAAAAACCGGTTATCAGTTTTTTGTACTCTCGTTTAACCAAAATTGGTTGAACCGAACCATTCATATTTTCATGTATTGCTAGCTTTTATATCTCCAATCCATATATTCCATATTCTATATCTCCATTCCATATATATGTACTTTCACTTTTGATGTATATATTTGACGTTTGGCAGGCTGTATTCGGGTGGTGTAACGTGCCAAATGTTTTTGCGTTTCATGTTACGGACTTGCTGAAGCTACATCACAGGGCCAAACACGGGAGGCGTCCGAGGAAGGCTTTTTACGGGGTCATTCTCACGGCTTTTTGGAGTATTTGGCGGGCTAGGAATGATTTCATCTTTAGTCAAAAACAGGTTCTGGTGCGGAAAATTGTAGACGAGATTAAAGTGATGAGCTACTTGTGGATAACTAATCGTGGGAAGATGACGGACATGTCTTGGGCCGCTTGGTGTTTGTTTGACACACGAAAAATGGGGTAATGTATGGGGGGTTGTATTCGGTTTCCTTATTATGTTTGTGATTTGTTTATGCTTGTATTTTCGGACTTTTCTTGCTAGTTCCTTGCTAGCTTTTTAATAAAGTTGTTGGTTGGCCGTTCAAAAAAAATACTAAAATAAATATTACATAAATAAGAAAGCTATAAAAATCAGTATCGCAATTATATTATATTATACTATATATACATTTGTAAGTTGGGGGGAATAGTGCCAGGCAGGCAGTTGCCTGGCACTCCCCCATTGGACCAACACATTTATTGTTTTATATCCATTTTAAAATTACGTTTTAGCCCCCAGCTAAAAAAAATACGCTTTTTGTCCCCATCTCAAAATTACGATCTTGCCCTCAATTCAAAATTACGACTTTGTCTGGCACTCTCCCATTGGACTAACCAGTTTATTATTTTGTATTCATTCTAAAATCACGTTTATGTTCCTCTTTAAAATTACGGTTTTGTCCCCAGTTCAAAATAAAATTACGTTTTTGTCCCCAACTAAAAATTACGATTTTTCCCTCATTCAAAATAAAATTGTGGTTTTGCCCTCAGCTCAGAATTACATTTTCGCCCCCAGTTCAAAATAAAATTTTGTTTTTGCCCACAGCTAAAAATTACAATTATGCCCTCTGTTCAAAAATGTGATTTTTCCCCGTTAAAAAAATTGTGATTTCGCCCTCATTTCAAAAATACGTTTTTGTCCCAGTTCAAAATAAAATTATGTTTTTGCCCCCAATTCAAAATTATGATTTTGCCCTCGGTTCAAAATAAAATTGTGCTTTTGCCTTCAGCTTAAAATTACGCCTGTGCCCTTAGTTCAAATTTATATTATGTTGTTACCCCCAAGTTAAAAATTACAAATTTGCCCCTGTGAAAATTTACAATTTTGCCCTTGGGACAAATTTACAGTACTGCCATTACTTTAGCTTTTGGTAAATTACGATTTTACCCCAGTCAAAAAATACAACTTTCCCTTAGTTAAAAATTACAATATTGCCATTTTTTTAGTTTTTTTTTTTTTAATAAAAACTATAAAAGTGTTTTCTTTTAATTGGTTTACTCGATTTAATTGTTTTTCATGTCAATAAGCTAACTAACACACACTCATTATTCAGTCATCGTCCCACAACGTGGGCGAGACAACACCTAGTTTAATACAATTCATTAAACAGGCGACTAACTAATCCCCATAAGAATTATAAATCCCCAAACCGAACACTCAATATACCTTTTTTCTTTTTAACAAACAAGCGACTAACTAATCCCCACCGTTGATCCACCACCTCGAAGTAAAAATCGCCACATGTCATCATCTCGTAGGAGCACATGCCCCCCAATTAAAAGGTTTTTACATATACATAAAAACGATTAAAACATTGTCTTGATTTAATTTAACTCTCCACACAAAAATAACCCTTCTCAAATTTCCCCAAATCGTCTCTCCACCACCGTCGCCGGCCGGAAAATCCAGTCCTCCGCCGTCGTATCACCCCTCCGCACTTTGATTCCATCCGATACACACATAAAACCTCTTTCATACACTTTGTATACTTTTTCATTTTCATTCAAATTCAATTTTCTCTTCAATCGCTTTTGTTGCCGCCGCCGTTCGCCGGCGCGTTTTTGTCACCGCGACGGCCTACTTTTTCCGACGTGAGTACGCTTGCTAACGTGCGCCGATTTTTTCTGAATCCGTACACGCACACACATACGTAATCCATCTATATATATACGTATATATGGAGCCTTATTCGTAACAAATGTGAGTCATCTCATATTAATTTGAATATCCGTGTAACAGTCACTCACTCACGCATCGGTCGATTATTGTTTCCAGCTTCTATTTGTGACTCAAATTAGGGTTTTGGTTCGTAGATTTAGGAATTTAGAAGTGTTTTGTGTGTTTTGTTGTGGTTTTGATGTTCTGGTGTACGTAGAATGACCGATCCATTGATTATGTATTCTGACCGATTGAATTGCGTCATTTTAGGTTTCCATATCGTCTAGGCCGCTATTTCGCTTCTATTTATCCTTTTAGTTTTGTATTTCACTTGAGGATTGTTTGATTTTACTCAGTTCTTACTGGTTGTTTGTATCACTCGGTGATTTGGATGGTTTTCAAGTTAATAAAGTATTAGTTAGGTCTTTTTCTTTGTGTTCATTTCGATCATTCTATTTACCTTTTTAGTTTTGTTATTCATTTGATTTTACTCATTTCTTGCTGGTTGTTTGTGTCGGTGATTCGGATAGCGTTTAAGTTAATAAAGTCTTAGTTAGGTCTTTTGTTTGTGTTTGTTTTGATTATTAGAGGTTTTGTTTTCAGGTTACAGTCAGAATGGCGTTTTTTAGAAACTATACAAATGCAACAGTTTCAGATGGTGATTTGAATGACAAGAGGCCAGGTGGAAGTATAGAGAGACTCGAGAACATCATAGGAAACGATGATATGGAAACAACTTCGGGTATGGATAAAGGGTTTACGACAAAGATTAAGTCACTAAATGAGTCAGTGGCTGAGGATGACGGTAACTTATTGAATTTAACGACTAATACTACTACTACTATGAGGAAAACATCTGGGAAATGGGGTTCGACATTTTGGAAGGACTGTCAACCAATGCATCAAGGGCGTGGGTCTGACTCAGGGCAGGAATCGAAAAGTAGTTCTGGTTATAACGTTGAAGATGGATCATGCAATGATTTGTCAGAAGTAAATAAAGGTCAAAATGTTGATGAGATGTTGTCTGATGATTATTACGAGCTGGATGGAGATGAGCAAAATGATTCGATGCACCACAAGTTAGTAAACAATGCAGCTGGTTATAATTCAATACCACAGCGGCATGTTGCCGCACATAACTTTTTGTCTAGAAACAAGTCAAAAGCTTCTTTTGGGAGTGAGTATGTCCAGGATGCTGATTTTGAAGATGATGAGGAGGAAGAAGATGGTAACATGATGTTTCTGGGCAAAATATATTTGTTTTTGAAATTTTGTTTTGTTGCGATTACTATATGCACGTTTCTTAAAAGTTATTTCATTCATTTGTTGCAGAAGATGACCCTGCAGATGCAGATTTTGACCCTGATCTAGTTACAACAAGTGTTGGAAGAGGGAAGAAGGTTATTCCTTGTATATTTTTCTTCTATGCATTGCTTAACCTCATTATTATGGTTTGTTGGTATGATAGTGGTTGAAATGTAGTTGGGTTTAGCTTTGGATCTTATCTGTTGGTTAAGGTACTGATTGTATTACTGCTCTGGGAAATACCAATTGGTGTGATAAGTTGCTGCTTGCATTTTGCTTTAACCTTCTCCCTTGGACCACATATATTATTGTTAGACATGTGACGGTGTACGGTATACTGCAAATATGCATTTACAAATATACTTATAATATATTAGAGAATAGGATTTGTAGTTTAGGTCGGACATTATATGGTTTCTAGTCTGTAATATATTACTGTGTAATATGCATAAACTTTCACACACAGGAACACATGAAACTTTTGATCATATTCTCGTCAAATGAAAGTTAAACACTTAGAAAACTTGATCTGGTACGTGCTCTTTAATTCTTAGGAAAGCTTGACCTGTGGAAGCTTGTATTTGTTGTAATCAATAGACAGTCTGTTACATAGAAGTTAAATTAAGAAATTATCATCTGAATACGTTGCATGGGTTAAGAAACTGACCTGTGAAAACTTGATCTGGTATGTGCTCTTCATTGGTGATCGTTGATGATTGGCCGCCTAATTGTTTGACTAACTAATGTAACAAACCATGGGTTTGCTCTTTTTGTCTCTTGTTGGGAAGATGAATAAAATTGTGAGCACACAACCATTTGTGCCCTTGGTTTTAAATAGGAGAAGCGCACTGAGTTGACATGGTCTGAAATGGAGCACTCGCATTCATACGTGAGGCGCAATTTATTATATAAAGTTTTTATCATATATTTCTTATAGGTTTCTAGCATCATTTACCCAATATTTAGACACGAATAAGCTTTATATATGTTTTAATTGATAATTATCTACATGTACAACCTAAAAAGCCTGATGTACAAGATCTTGTTGCACAAAAATTGCCATGTACAATTGTACATGAGGTACGCTTTTTACCTGCGTCTTATGCCAATTTTTTGCCCAAAAATCGTGCCTCGCCTGTTCTTCCTGAGTTCCTGTCAAACCCTCGTCTTATGTAGTCTAAGGCAACAACCACTGAACTCTTTGTACTTTTTAAATTTGCTCAAATTTTGTCATTCTGATAGAAATGCTTGTTCATGGAATCAATTTATGTACACTCTGCATTTGTTGTATTCTATATATAGGTAGATGATGAAGACTGGGACGGTGTGGATTTAGAGGAAGATGATAACTTTGAGGATGACGAATTTGACATCTCAGACGACGATATTTATAAGAAAGCAAGAGGCATGCAAAGGCAGAAGCGTGGTTCAAAGTCTAGTAGAGAACCTAAACCGTCAACATTTTTGAGTCGGAGGAAGAGAGGTAGAACATCATTTGATGATGAAGAAGAATTAAATGATTCAGATGATGATTTCGAAGAGGACTTCAAAAGTACAAGGAGAAAAGGTCATCCTCGCAAAGACACTACAAAAGCTTCTGGGAGGATCAATGAAGTTAGAACTTCAACCAGATCTGTGCGCAAAGTATCGTATGTTGAAAGTGACGAGAGCGAAGAGCATGATGAAGATGTCAAGAGAAAGACCCACAAGGTATGCATCACAGAGTGGATATTTGAAGTACCAGTTTACATTTTTTCTTTCTTCCTCTTTGATTTTATGTGTTTTTTTATATTTGTGTATTAAAAATTCGTGAGGTTAGGATGAGATGGAAGAGGAAGATGGTGACTCCATTGAGAAGGTGCTCTGGCACCAGCCAAAGGGCATGGCAGAAGAAGCTGCGCGGACCAACAAATCTACGGAGCCTCTATTGTTGAACCATTTATTTGACACAGAGCCAGATTGGTATGATACTGAATTCTATATCAAATGGAAAGGCCAATCACATTTGCATTGTCAATGGAAATCATTTTCTGAACTACAAAATGTAAGTTTGACTTTCGTTGTGTGTATTAATTCTGAACATTATTATGTATCACCTGTTCCCTTTTCAATACTTTTTTTGGTCTCTGTTTGTGGTCAGCTGAGTGGCTTTAAGAAGGTTATAAACTACACTAAAAAAGTTATGGAGGAAATAAAGCATAGGAGAGCGGTATCTCGTGAGGAGGTAATGGCTCCGCCATGGATTCTTCTGTTTTACTATTCGTTCTTCACTATCTTCCTTGTCTTCAGATTGTGACTATTTATGTTTGTTTGATGAAGTAAAGCCTATGTTATTCTTTTCATTTGATATGAACATATTTCCTCTTTAAGGTATTTGGAGCCTATGTTATTCTTTTCATTTGATATGAACATATTTCACTAGGTCATAATATACAAAAAGAAATCATTGCGGAAGACTGGCATTTTTTAACATGTGAGAACCGTAATAATTTCTAGCTAGGAGAATAGAGTTGATGAGGCTAGGTTCTAGTTGCCGAAATATAATACTAGTGAAGTGAAACGAGATTTTTTTTTGTATTCTGTTGTTTTACCGTGCATTTGACTTTGGCTGTGATGCTCAAGATATTCCACTTTTGTAGGTGTGATGGTTCTAGTCTTTGTTCTATTCATGTTAATTTTTTTTTTCTTCTTCTTCTTCTTCTTTTACTTCATAAGATCTCTACCCTTAAAAGTAAAAAAGGAAAAATATATGAGCATCTCACATCAGAAATTACTGAAATCACTTCTGAACTCCTAGCATATCTTTGCATAGAAGTACAAATTTAGTAGGAACTTTTATTTGCAAGGTCATTGAGGTATGTGTCCAATAAAAAAGGTTTCCAAAGATATTAGTTTACTTATTATTACTACTACTACTATTGTTGTTATTATTATTATCATTATTATTATAATATAATAATAATGATAATAATAATAATAATAATAATAATAATAATAATTATAATTGTTATTATAATTATATGTTTTTTTTTTTTGCTATTTGTAGTTTATGTTGCTGCCTTCGTTTTGTTATTGGTCAAAGACATACCTAAGTTTTCTTATCATGCATTTTAATTTGTTAGATTGAGGTTATTGATGTGAGCAAGGAGATGGATTTGGATCTTATCAAGCAGAATTGTCAGGTTGTAAATCTTATGCGTATGGGGTCATCTCTTGCGTTCTTTCAACATTATTATATGTAATGCTTGTTTTTTTTTCTTATTTTAGGTCGAAAGAATAATTGCTGATAGACTTAGCAAAAGCTTGGAAGTGCCAGAGTATTTGGTTAAGTGGCAAGGACTCTCTTACGCCGAAGCCACATGGTATATAAAATTAATTAGTTATGAAACTTGGCTTTGTTTCTCTTAGACTCTTAGTTCGATTGTTTAATCGGTCTTCTAATTCCATTGCTGAACTGAAGTACAATGGTTTAATAGTCAAGCATTTTGATTAGTTGATAAGTATATCATTTTGTGCAATAAATATTTCATTGTATCTTGTATTTATACAAAATATTGTATGTTTACTTTATAACAATAATAGCATCCGTTTGTTTTTAACTTGCCTCTGAACTATGAAAATAATTACATTTCTCCGTGGGAGATTTTGAGCTAAATCCCTTGTTCCCCCATATCATAATTACAAGTGTTTTTGTGTTACTGTTGCTTTAATATACTTAACACTAAATTACATCCCTTAGTTTTGTATTACGTTGGCTGTTGTGATTAACTGATTACTGTCTTTTTTATTTTCATCTAATTTAAGATACTAAATGGTGTCCCTTATGTAGTAGTTTTTCTAAACATTGAAAACCTGTGATACCTTTTTTCCCACTGCATTGAGTTTTTTATATCCCAGCCTGAAAGCTTATGTTGACATAATATTTATAGGGAGAAGATTGATGATATTGCTTTTGCACAAGCAGCAATTGATGAATATAAGGTAATGTTTTACTTTGGATGTGTATTCGTGCAATTTGAAGCATTGTCTTGAGTTATATTGACATACAACTTTTATCTTCAAAAAATATGCATGCTAGGTTACATGTATAAACACGAATGTTCAATTATTATAATAATATACTATGGCATTGGGCATTTGTCTATAAATGAGAATCAACTAGTGTCTAGTAGTTTATGGTTTCTGATATTTAGATTGGATGCAGACTAGAGAAGCTGCGCTTGCAGCTGCACAAGGAAAAATGGTAGATTTCCAGCGAAGAAAGAGTAAAGGTATGCTCTCTGTTTATATATGAAGTTACGTTTTTTTTTTGTTTCACTATAGATCTTATGATAATGATAATACAAAATACAGGGTGTTCACAGTTAGTACTGTGGGTGTATGGTTTTTTTTGCATAGTTCAGTATAAATAATGGTTCATGTTCTAAGAACTGCATAAACTTGCTAATATTTAACTTTAGTGAAAATAGAACTTGCTGCCTTATATTTATAGTACTAAGATATTGGGTCAACCTGTTTAAAGTTATGAGTTACTAAAATTGAAGAATATATAATACATGTGCTTAACCACTAACCCGTTGATGATCCGTTTAACCCGTTGTCTGACATGTTTAGATAAATGAGTAAAAGGGGTCATGTTCGGGTTACATGATTTAAGTGGGGTTAGGGTTGTGTCTTTCACACAAATATATGGGCTGTGTTTGGGTTCATCATTTTCAATCTACCAACTTGCATAATTGCCACCCTAAGGAAAATTACCGTTCTTTATGTTCTTGTCAAAATGTCATAGTGATTCTTGTATCTTGCCTATCAGATTTGCAGTTTTGATATTTATTTAATTATTATTTCTAATTCTTATAGCAAGTTTGAGAAAACTTGATGAACAACCTGATTGGTTAAAAGGCGGGAAACTGAGAGACTATCAACTTGAGGGATTGAATTTTCTTGTTAATAGGTATGTCATACAAATACTTTCACAGTTTGACTAGAGTTGAATCTGGTTCTTTTGCCTAGGAAGTTGGTTTCATTCAGATCATACTTATTAACAATATTCACAGCACAGTTGGAGAAACGATACAAATGTTATATTAGCTGATGAAATGGGTCTTGGAAAAACTGTTCAGTCGGTTTCTATGCTTGGTTTTCTCCAGGTATCTTATGTTTGTTCTCGCACTTATTTCTGTCAATTTGCTTTTCGAAGTTGGTTAATTTTTTCTTGTCTCAACAGAACTCACAACAAATTCATGGGCCTTTTCTTGTTGTTGTTCCTCTATCAACTCTGTCAAATTGGGCTAAAGAGTTCAGAAAGTGGCTTCCTGATATGAACATGATTGTATATGTTGGGACTCGTGCAAGTCGAGAGGTAGGTTAATGTTGATTCTGCGTAATATTATAAATAAAATTTATATTTATAAGATGCTGATCTAGTTTAATTTCATGTAATTGTGCCATGTGGGCATAGGTTTGTCAGCAATATGAATTTTTCTCTGATAAGAACACTGGTGGCACTACGAAATTTGATGCACTATTGACTACCTATGAAGTTTTACTAAAGGACAAGACAGTGCTATCAACAATTAAGTGGAATTATCTTATGGTTGATGAAGCACATAGGTTAAAAAACAGTGAAGCATCATTATATACAACACTCAAGGTATGTGAATGATACCTTTTTTATGATTTTGCTATGCAGTCTTGTTATCGTGGTTTATTTCATTATGACTTGTTTCATAGGAATTCAGAACGAAAAACAAGCTTCTTATTACTGGCACTCCCCTGCAAAATAGTGTGGAAGAACTATGGTATTTTTAATCTGTTATACTGTACACTCGTTTTTTTTTCTTTAAATTTAAAATTTAGTTCTGTTTTATCATGTAAAAGTAAAACTACCTGGTTTTCCATCAATATTTTTAGATTTTACTTTTTGTGATGGCAGGGCGTTGCTTCACTTTCTTGACTCAGATAAATTCAACAGCAAGGATGAATTTGTTCAGAATTACAAGAACCTTAGTTCATTTAATGAAAATGAGGTTCTGTTACATCTTTTCTATTATACATGTTCTCCATCCAGTAAATGGGACAATTGTGAGGTTATTTTATTATTATTTTTATCTTTTTACTATTTATAGCTTGCTAACCTTCATATGGAGTTACGGCCTCACATTTTGCGAAGAGTTATAAAGGATGTGGAGAAATCATTGCCCCCAAAGATTGAGCGTGTTCTTCGGGTTGAGATGTCTCCTCTACAGAAGCAGTAATTTTGTACCCATTTTCGTTCATCTGATTCTGAAGCTTTATTACTTCTCCCACCTAACGGATTTATTTCTCAGGTATTACAAGTGGATTTTGGAACGCAATTTTCATGACTTGAACAAAGGTGTACGTGGAAATCAGGTTAGCATCTATGTTTCAGACCACTCATGTATGCACACACATGCTAGTGTTAAATTCATTTTAATACTAGATTTATGTTCTGTGTTCATGTTGATGTCAATCTTCATATTTTCATGCTTTATGATTTTATATGTTATAGGAAAACACTATTGCGTACATGATGTTTAAATTCAAATTCAATTCAATTCAAATATAATATAATTGTCATTGTATGCTTGTAGCAGTTTCCAAACCTTAAGAAACTTGTTTAGGTTACAACATATTATTCTAATTTCATCTACTGAGAATGGTGGATTTCTTGTCCGACTATTCTATCACGTGTTCAACTTCACCTTTTACGGGAAAAACTCTATTGAGGCCACCAAACTATTGCAAAAGTTTAATGTAGGGATTGATGACTTGTACCGTACAACTTTATCATCTCTTTCCCACCGAAATTATATATAGGGATAATGCCCCTGTAGGCATTATCAGGTTAACACGTACAAGTTGAGAAAGCGGTTTCTCATTATTTAATGAGTATATTGCAAGTCACACGCTTCCCATAGTTAAACCACAAAGGTTGATTTTGATTGTATAGTGAATTAGTGATTGTGTATATAATACCATAATAGGCATAGGCCTCTACGTATAGAGTTAGATCTTACACATGGATACCCTCTAGAGTTTTGGCTATGATAATTACAAAGTAGTACAAAACTAGCCTAATATGCAAACATTTCATAATTAGCAGTCTCTTTTGTTAGCCTTTTTATGTCTTTTAAATTGTACTAGCCTGAATATTGAGTTACATTTCTTGCAAATGGGCAGGTTTCCCTTTTAAACATTGTGGTTGAGTTGAAGAAATGTTGTAATCATCCATTCCTTTTTGAGAGTGCTGATCATGGTTACGGTGGGGACTCTGGAATTACTGGTAGCAGTAAACTGGAGCGGGTAATTCTTAGTAGTGGAAAGCTAGTTATCCTAGATAAGCTTCTTGACAGGCTGCATGAGACCAATCATCGTGTTCTAATATTTTCACAGGTAAATCAGTTAAATTATGTTAGCCGTCTTTTTTTTTACTTACTAAAGTTTAAAGGAATCACTAAAAGGGAGTCTTCTTTATAATTACTTGGACATGAAGCAAATTTAAGTTGCTGCAACTCGTGCCATCACGCACGCACAGCTAGTTCCCTGACAATTTTTGAGTAAATTATGAAGGGAGCTGAAATAAAAAACCTATGTTGAGCTCTTAAGTTGTATGGGCCGGAGAGTAACCTAAAGTTTGAAATTTTGGAACCTAGAATCGGACCTTAGTATTTTGGTTTGGTACCAAACGGGACTGTGAACTGTACCTCAACTTTTGGGCTAGAGATTTAAGCTTATTTTTCTCCAATGACACTTTCCCTTCAAGTAAAAGAAAAAAAAATCAGTTTTGTATTGGACCGGAACCAAACCGAACTTGACAGCACCGGGTCATACCGAGTATACTGGTTTCGGATCAGTGTGTTACTGTTTTACGTTATAGAACCGAGTGTTGTACAGTTCTAGTTGCTCATGCCAAGCTGGTCGAATTGGGTATAATCCACACTTACCATGATCAATTATATATATGTGAGTTTGGAGTGATTGGTCATGTGTTGTTGGATATCTCTTGTCGTTGATTAGCTAATCGTAGTCTTGTAATGCAGATGGTTAAGATGTTGGATATATTAGCAGATTACTTGTCAATTAAGGGATTCAAGTATCAGAGACTCGATGGAAGTACAAAGTCTGAGGTGCGTCACCAAGCTATGGAGCATTTTAATGCACCAGGCAGTGATGATTTCTGCTTCCTTCTTTCTACTCGTGCTGGTGGTTTAGGAATCAACCTTGCAACCGCAGATACAGTCATCATATTTGACTCGGACTGGAATCCTCAAAATGATCTGCAGGTTTGGCACCACGACTTGCATGCATCTTTACACTCTTGACTTACTAATCTCGACTCTTTCTCTCTCTCTCTTATGTAGGCAATGAGCAGAGCTCATAGAATCGGACAACAGGAGGTTGTTAATATATATAGGTTTGTGACAAGCAAGAGTGTTGAGGAAGACATCTTGGAACGTGCAAAAAAGAAGATGGTATATTACTTACTAGTTATTATCTTTTATTTGCTAATAATTGAGTTGTTCTCTATAACTTATATGTATATGCTCTTTTGATTACCAGCACAAATATGCTTGCTTATGTTTAGAATTTTTTTCCTCTCAGGTACTCGACCATTTGGTTATTCAGAAACTAAATGCTGAAGGAAGGTTGGAGAAGAAAGAAGCAAAAAAAGGGAGTGGTTTTGACAAGGTATTGGTTACAAATGTCTGGACATTTGAGCAACTTTTTGGTCTCTTTGGATGCATGTTTGGATCTAAAATGTTTTAATTTTAATTCATTTTCATGGTTCCAGAATGAGTTATCAGCTATTTTGAGATTTGGGGCAGAGGAACTGTTCAAGGAAGATAGAAATGATGAAGAAAACAAAAAGCGTCTTCTAAGCATGGATATTGATGAAATTCTTGAAAGAGCAGAGAAGGTTGAACAGAAAGGAGCTGAAGGAGAACCTGGAAATGAATTGCTGAGTGCATTTAAGGCAAGCAGTTGCAGATTATATATAAACTGTGTTAATACACAATGGACTTATTTTAGTCTTTAATCTTTTACCTCATCTGCAGGTTGCAAATTTCTGCTCTGCTGAGGATGATGGAACTTTCTGGAGTCGTTGGATAAAACCTGAAGCCATTGCACATGCTGATGTGTGTACACATGATTATACAAAGATGTTGTCATTTTATAGGCTTATTGCTGTCAAGAAGCCAACGATACTATTTTGTCACCTATCTGATTATTAATGCATCTATATATTCTAAATGTAGGAAGCTTTAGCTCCACGGGCTGCAAGGAACAGCAAGAGTTATGCTGAGGTCATCCCACCTGAAAGAAATAACAAAAGGAAAAAGAAGGGTATTGAATTTCAAGACAAAGGTATGAAGCGTCGAAAGGCTGATTATTCAAGTTATCAAACTCCAGCAATTGAGGGAGCCTCTGCCCAAGCAAGGGGTTGGTCATATGGTACCTTGCCTAAGAGAGATGCCACACGTTTTTTTCGTGCGGTGAGATTTTCTTTTTTATGTTATTTTTTATTTTTGTCCATAAAATAGATTGGAGGGGGCGGCCCTTTTATGTACCCTAGCCCCCTTCAATCTTGTTATTATTGCCATGGCACATT
Organism: Helianthus annuus; assembly: GCF_002127325.2. Classification (NCBI taxonomy): domain Eukaryota; kingdom Viridiplantae; phylum Streptophyta; class Magnoliopsida; order Asterales; family Asteraceae; genus Helianthus; species Helianthus annuus. The sequence continues at coordinate 111,182,162 of NC_035444.2, read as the reverse complement.
TACTCTAAACTACCCTAACACCACTAATCACTGGCAGCGCTCCTTTCATCTACCCTAGAACCAAGGGTCCCCACCCATTTACTCTATCCACCAACTACACACATTGTTTTTATAAACTTTCTTCGGGTTACTTTACCCTCAAACCCAACCGGCCCAAAGTACCCTAGGGGGTGGCGGCTGTGTGACCGCTTAGGGATGCTACCCTAGAGTCCTTCCCCACAGGCGCCCCTCCACCCTTAATGCTTCAATGGACTCATGTTGTGAAGCTATTTGAGGACATTACCTTGTTTTGATCATAGTTATTAAAAGCCCTCACTTTATGCGCCTAGGCCCATCAATTGTGCTTCTTGTTCCTAGATGCTCGCTTCAGCTCTCCAAGCGCACTAAATACCGATTTTTTTTGTAATTATTTAATGCAAATTTATTGATCTTCTCTACGATACCGAACGAAGCAACTTCTATTCAAATTTTTGATCCGGTTTAGAACTTTCAAGTTTTGGAATTAACTTTCAATCGTCGGTATTTTAGAACTTTTGGTACTAATTAGATGTTATTAAATTTTATATAATAGCTTTTGTTTTCTAATACATAATATATATATATATATATATATATATATATATATATATATATATATATATATATATATATTTTCATTTGAGTGCGCTCTTTTTTTCTCAAGCCTTTGCTTATTTTGTGCCTTCGATTACTATGGTTTTGATATAATCATATGTTAATTAGTTCAAGTGTAACCCGGCATAAACTCTATCAGCTACTGGGTATTTAATTCGAATTAGATTTGCTAGCTTATTTTTTATTGTAATAAGTCTACAGATCTCGAACTGTGTAAATACTTTTATCTTATCATAGCTGAAAGAAGTTTCCTGACCCTGCTCAATGAAGTGATCATGCTTTTCTTAGTTTTGCGGCAAATTATATCTCAATCAAATTTGAATTTTAAAAAAGTTGAGAGATATCATATCTTCTGTAAAAATATATTGTTATATACAGCCTATGTTGTAAACAAACGTTCATTTTTTTGGCTGGCAAAACATACAATACTACAATTATTTTTCGACCTTATGAGGATTTGCAGTATATTTTTCGACATTATGAGGATTCATGATGATTTTGGTTTTATTATAAGGATTATGGTATTCAAATACTTTTGGAATTTGAAGAGTGTTTTATTTTTCAATACATAATATTATTTTTTTATGTTTTTTTTTGCTTGCGCTTTTTTTTCCTCAGGCCCGCGCTTTTTTTGCGCTTCTCGCCTAGGCGACAGGCGGGGCCTATGCACCTAGAGTGCGCCTAGCGCATTTGATAACTATGGTTTTGCCTTTTAAAGTTTATTTTGATCATTTATTTAAATTTAAAATATCTTTTGTTGCATCACAGTTTTGTTAATGTTGACTATTTTCTTCTGTGGTCAAACAGTTTTACACAAGTTAGCATTGGATATTATCTGATTTTGTAGACTTTTATCTTAACTAAATATTTTTATTTGCTTGTTATGTATTCACAGTAACCAGCAGTTTAAGTGCTGTTTGTGATAATTAATTCTAATCCAAAACCAGGTTAAGAAGTTTGGAAACGACAGCCAAATTAGCTTAATAGCAACTGAGGTTGGTGGTTGTGTCGAAGCTGCTCCAGTAGAGGCACAGGTGGAGCTTTTTGATGCATTACTAGATGGTTGTAGAGAAGCGGTTAATGCAGGAAGTCTGGATGCCAAGGTTGTCATTGATGATTTGTTTGTGATTTATCTCTTTTTAGAGATTGTTGTGGTTAACTTTGAAGATAATTTCTTCTCCTGTAGGGGCCAATGTTGGATTTTTTTGGTGTTCCTGTAAAGGCTGATGACCTCTTAAACCGTGTTGAAGAACTTCAACTCCTTGGAAAGCGCATTAACCGATACAATGATCCAATCTCACAGTTTCAGGCTTTGATGTACCTCAAACCTGCAACTTGGTCTAAAGGTTGTGGGTGGAACCAGAGTAAGTTTTTCTTTCTTGTATTCCTGTCGGATTTTAATAATTTTAAAGGTCTTATGCATTTTAATTACAAGTTCTGTTCGTTTGACCTATTTTTCTGACCATTTTTATTTAGTTTACTTGTGTAAAATTAGTTGATTACATTTTAACTGTATTGTGCAACTACACCGGAAGGGAAACCCCCAATATATAGAGAAAGTAGAAACCCTAGAGAAACCTATAACGGTCTGTGGGCTAAACACTAATTTAGATAACAACTTGATGACCCATTAGACATGACACAAATCTGAATTGAGCCATTCACAAGCAAATGTGTCAAAATTATCCCCGCTAGAATCAGTGTGTCTGATAGAACTTGTATATGGTTTATAATTCTGTGTTCATGTCTTCAGAGGATGACGCGAGGTTGCTACTAGGGATCCATTATCATGGATTTGGGAACTGGGAAAAGATAAGGATGGATGAAAAGCTCGGTCTTTTGAAGAAGATTGCTCCAGTTGAGCTTCAGCATCATGAAACATTCCTGCCACGAGCTCCTCAGTTGAAAGAACGCGCCTCTCAACTTCTTGAAATGGAACTTGCGTCTGTTGGTGGTAAGAGTTTTGGGAACAAAGGGGGTCGGAAGGGTTCTAAAAGGCAGCAGAAGGATCATCCACCCAACAATCCTACTTTCCGTGGGAAAGGCAAACAGGTGAAACCAGGTGGATCTCCTGTCACAAACGGTAAATCGAAGATGACACGTGGGAAGAAGAAAGAGGCTTTGGTTAAAGAGGAAGGTGAGATGTCGGACACTGAAGAAGTTTATGAACAGTTTAAGGAAGTGAAATGGATGGAATGGTGTGAAGATGTCTTGACTCAAGAGAAAAAGACACTTGAGCGCCTTCACAGGTTACAGACGACCAGTGCCGATCTTCCTAAAGAAAAGGTTCGCCCTATTGTTTCCGTAGATATATGAATTATGAATGCAAATGTGAATGGAAGCTAATTTTTGAATGTCTTCAGGTTCTTTCTAGAATCAGAAATTATCTACAGCTTCTTGGGCGAAAGATTGATCAGATTGTCACCGACCATGAGCAGGATCCGTACAAGCAAGAGAGTAAGTGACTTTTTTATTGGGTTATCATTTTCTTTTCTATTCCTGTACTGAGGCTAAAATGTATTTAAAATCTTTTAAATCACTTTACTAAAAAGATAAATTGTTTTTAGTTTTTTAATCATATTTAGTACATTATGTATATTTATTGAATAAAAACTGTCTGCCAATTCGACCCAACCCACAGTAAAAGCTTACCCGTATTTTCTTAATTCGTTACTCAACCTGCCCGACATCCCAGTTTTCCACATCTAGTTAGGGGTGTAACCAAGCCCGTCTAAGCTCGAGCTCGGCTCGTTTAACTTACGAGAGCTTGAGTTTAGCTCATTTCATACTTTGTAAATACTTTTATTAGTTAGGTTTATTACATTTAAATTTATTTTTTACTTGTAATTATAATTGTATTTTTATATATAACATAATTTTACTTGTATTTATAATTGTATTTTTATATATAACATAATTCAATTTTACAAGAGCTTGAGTTCGGCTCATTTATTACTTTGTGAAATTTATAATTTTATTTTTATATATAACATAATTCAATTTTACAAGAGCTTGAGTTCGGCTCATTTATTACTTTGTGAATATTTTTATTAGTTATATTGTTTACATATAAATTTAGTTTTATATATAACATAATATACCAATAATTTAGTTGTTTTCATCATATTTTTATATACAGTAGTTATTATCTGATAATCTATTAATCATTTAATAAAAGTTATGTAAATCATGGGCTCGTTTAGGTTTGCGAGCCTACTCGAGTTCGACAAGTGAAGCTCGGTCCCGGCTTGGTTTGTGTATTTCTGTCCTTTTTAGCAATAGATGTTAAGGTGGTGTTGTGGCATTTGTACTGATTTTTATTTTTATCGTCTAATATAACTAAATCAGGGATGACAACACGGCTGTGGAATTACGTCTCAACCTTTTCAAACTTATCGGGTGGTAAACTTCAACAGATATATTCCAAACTCAAGCAAGAAAACGAGGTTGCAGCCGGAGTGGGTACTTCCCATATCAACGCAGGAGGTTCTAGAAATCAATCATCATCTGCATTACTTAACAACAACAAAGGTGGCCTTGATACAGCAAAATTTGAAGCATGGAAAAGGAGGCGACGGGCTGAATCTGACCCGAATACAACTGCCCATTTACAACAACGACCATCCTTCAGCTCGCCTGACCCGGGTTTGGGAATTCTTGGACCCGCGCCATCTCACAATAGTAGACCCACACGCCAGTCTGCTTTTGGTCCAAAACAAGGTTTCACATGAGGAGGATCAGAGAGCTGCCTCAACCATAAACCACCTTATGTTGGATTTAGTTTTGTCTCGTGGAAATAAAAACATAGTACTTTCTGAAGCAGTTTGGTTGGATAATCCAGTAATAAGCAGGTGGTTATGGTGAACATCATTGGACATCTGCTTCACAAGAAAATGGACAAAGGACAAAAGTAAATGGAATCATGCTGCAACCACAAAAGTTTTTGGTCTTTTTTTCTTTCTTTCATATATTAGTAGGCACTTGGTTCGGTTTTCTATATTTAGTAGTCACAGTTTGAGATATAGCAAACAATTTGTATGTAACCGAATTTGTACACTATGCGGATTTTGTTTACCAAATATCTTGCTTGTGGTTGTAGCATGAGATCAACTTAATAGATCTCATATGATTTGATTATTATTTTTAATTTTCACCAAAGATTAGTGTGTTTCAGAATCCCTCTGGGCATTGGGTTTGCTATGACTTTTGTCATATATGAACTGCGGCTTGGGCAGGCGTGTGTGTATAAATATATATTTACTAGGTTATAACCCCGTGTATTACATAGGTTACGGGTTGAATAAATATAAAACTTTATATATTATGGGGTAACTTTGTAGAATAGTAACCAAGTTTCAATTAGTTCACTCAAGTTTCAAAAGTGTTCAAATCAGATCACTCAACATTCATTTTTCATTAAAATTGAGGGTTTTTTCATCAATTTCATAGGTAACCGTGGTGATGTGGATTCTTGTTTCTTTTTTCCCTTTTATTTGATGTTAACGTCGAATGATGATGTGAATTGTAACTTGTTTTTTTTTTAATGCAATTAAAGTGTTTTTATTTTTAATAAGTATAATTTAATATATTAAAATAACCCGACCCGTCGGTTATTAGATAGTAAATAAAGATAAAGATTATAAACTTTTATATAAACAATTAAAACTATCTTTATCTTTATAAATAATAAAAACATTAATATATAGTTTTTAATTTTATTAATTAATATATGGTTATCAGTTATCCTTATTCTTATCATCAAAATCTTTTAATTTTATCATTTATCTTTATCTTTATCATCAAAATATCTTCTTCAAATTTTAATTGAGACCACCTCATAAAGCGACATGAGTCCCCAAAGTGGTTTATTTTATTATATAGTATAGATCCTACTAATAAATGATTTCAATCTATATTATATCTATACTTATATCCTATATAACGAAAGAATATAAAGGGGGATATATGTCATTCACTAGAGTTATTTACTTTTTTCTAGTTAATTATGGAAAGAATATAAAGGGGGATATATATCTCATCTGACAGACACTTTTTCAGAGTCGACACATGGAAAACATTGTGAACTCCGCTGAGTTCTTCAGGTAGATTCAGCCTGTAAGCGACTTTGCCAATCTTCTCAATGATTTCGAACGGTCCGACATAACGCGGATTGAGCTTGCTTCGCTTGCCAAAACGGACTACACCTTTCCAAGGTGAGACTTTGAGTAGCACTCGATCCCCAACCTGGAACTCGAGTGGCTTTCTTCGCTTATCAGCATAGCTTTTCTGACGGTCACGAGCTGCCGCCATTCGTTGTCGTATCTGAGCAATCTTCTCGGTTGTATCTACTACGAGTTCTGGACCGGTGATTTGACTGTCACCAACCAACTTCTGCCCAACAAAGAGGTGATCGGTGTCACACCCCCAAAATACCACATGCGGAAACCCCCCGCGAGGCGTGTGACGTACCAGGATCTTAGCCACCAATCACATTGAACTCATAAGTATAATTAAATAAACTTTCATTTATTAATATGAAGTAATTCAAAACGTTACATATAACACATAGTACACAGCGGAAGCAATAATCATTGGTTAAATGTTTTATAAATCCTCGCGTAAGTAAACCATTAGACTTATGTTGCGATTCCATGTATTTCGAACCATGACCACTCCAGCATCCCAGACAGCAATTTCCAATGGTGTGTACCTAAAAGCCTGCAAGGCATGTAACAACGAATCAACAACAAAGTTGAGCGAGTTCACGGTTGGGTGTTCGTTTTAAGTTGTTTCCGAAAACATAGTTTGTCTTTAGCTGGCTTACTTGCCGTGGGGGTTTCCCCATAGTTGAAAATATGATTAACTAGTTTACCCTGTTTCCTAAACATATTCATAGTTGGTCGGGGCTTCCCATGTGAATTACCAGACCGTACCATATCGACTACTAACGAAAGTAAGTTGTGCCCTAAGTCAATGTCTATCATCATTGACCCTTTGCCTTAGTCCATTAGTACACGCCCGTCCTACCGGCACGGTGTGAGGTTTGTTAAACCTAATAGCGCTATTAACTAATGACCCGCTCGCCATCGGCCTCGGCGATTAAGTCGATATAAAATGAGGGACTTATGATAGAGTTTTGGTCCAGTATGTTTAATCTTGTTGTCCTACCCAAGGAGGACGAACGTACGTATCCTACCCAAGGAGAACACACGAGGTTTAATCTTGGCATACTGCCCATGGAGGATGGCCGTACATATCCTACCCAAGGAGAATATATAGTTTCCGTTTTAGTTCTTTAACCCATTCCCAACCCTGGGAATCCCATGCCTTGTAGAAAGTGTGAACTCACCTCGGTTTACTCGGTAAGATTAAATATCTTGTTTATCAGTTGAACAACCACGCCCTATAAGGGTTACCGATAACAGTCAGTTCTACATGCACATGCATCACACCTTTCACGTATAAATAATCCACGTATTCATTGTTCACATCCAGCACTTTTATTGCACACGTAACGCACACACACGTAATACAATTCATGACAGTTTATTCAATGGGCTCCCGATCTAATAGCGGCCCAGTCCACCAATTACATCCTACATGACTTGTTTCCTTGGGCTCCTGATCTTGGCCAATCGATGTAAAGCCCCTTGGTTCCCTTTAGCCCCCAAACCATTTCAATCAAGTCTAACTTTATAATTTTCATATGACAGTTTCATCATTTAACTTGTATGATTTTATTGTTCAATTTAGCCAACATACATCTCATATAGCGAGTAGTATAATTGCATAACAACATAGTCAAGCATGTTATTTAAGGTGCGCAAGGACTCTAAACGTTTTTCACCATGTCGAAACCAAGGACATTAAACAAACAGATTATTATACATAATCTACTCTAACAACTATTCACCCTCATGTGTACAAACAGATTGTTATAATATGATCTGATCTAACAATTATTCATCCTCATGCAACAATCGTCAGAATCTCGTGTTCATAGTATACATCATGCTTTAACATCTATACGATAACATAATAAATCTGCATCCTCATCAACCTACCACAACTCATTAATCTTTACTACAACAGTTTGTCGTAATCAACCCAACATATAGATGCAACCCTAATTATCACGATAAATCAACACATGTACGCACACGAAAACTGTTACACCTGATGCCCCCTCGGCGAAACCCCCCAACGACGAATCACCCTAGCTTTCGTCGTCTGCTTGGGTGACGAAACCCCATACGTTTTGTCGGAATTTGGCCGGCGAAACTTCCTATGTTTTGTCGTAGTTCAGCCGGTGAAATTCCCCTATGATTCGTCGTGGTGAACTTTGATTCTAGCAGTTTCCTGTAAACCCTAACCACATACCATCAATTTCATCATCTATTGTTAACCCAGAAACATACTCTATCTTGATCAACACACGTAACAGCAAACATATAGCAGTATTATCATCGGATCATTACTAACATTTATTAATCAACCCTAATTATCTTAAACAACTAGTTACCATAAGTCTTATCATCACACACATGTATACCAAGTTCAATTACATCGCTACCAGTCAATCACTTAGCGTATATACACTCTTGCTACACCATTCACACATAAATAAGAATCATACTATTGTCAAATAATATAAATACGGACTTACAAATCAGTGGCTCGACTAGATAAGATGGTGCCTCGCAAGTATGAGATTGCCTCGATGGCTAGGGGGGTCGTCTGCTGTCAACAGTTTAGGAGGGTTTAGGGTTTGCAAGCATCCCATGTATCCTTATACACAATGTACGTAAACAAGAAATAAGGAAGGATGGGCTCGAATTGGTTTGGGCTTGCGAGACCGGGCCAAGGAGTAACATATAACACATCTAAATAACAATTTCATAATAGTGGCCGACGACTATCTTGTGTGTGCGTGTGCCGAATTAATTTCTGCGTATATGCGGCCCTATTGAAACAAAGCCGTTCTCCTAAGCAAACACACTCACACTCGATACTTCACACGTCACGTATAAATAATTCATGAGCGTTCAATATAGTTTAATGCATCAACTTATCACGTAGAGTTCATGTAGGTTACACTTACATTTAATATTTCATAACAATACACAATACTTAGGTTTTCACTAACATCAACCAAACGATACTTCAACTATTCATACGTCAAGCGCGAGTTACAACGTCAACGAATTGAGAACACAGAATTGTGAACACGCAATGCATAGAGGAAAGACCTAGAATTTCGGGTTGTCACATCATCCCCAACTTGAAAGAAATTTCGTCCCGAAATTTAGCACCTGGTTACTGAGGAAGCTAGTTGTGTTGTGTTGTTTCCTGTTTTTTTTTTCCTGGGGTGTCACATCATCCCCCCGTTGGTTGGGAATTTCGTCCTGAAATTCCGTAGTAGCTTCAGCCTCAGTGGTGGTTTCATTGTTCTCGAACAATGGGGATATGTGTGTTTCATTTGGTTTTCTCGTTCCCAGTTAACCTATGGGTCACGACGGGAGTTCCAATGAACTCGAACAATAGGTATCCTGGTGCGCTTGAGAACCTTAACATCTCGGTCAATGATTTCTACTGGTTCCTCGACGAATCGTAGCTGATCGTCGATAGTAAGTTCCTTGAGAGGAACTATGAGGGTCTCATCTGACAGACACTTCTTCAGATTTGACACATGGAAAACACTGTGAACTCCACTGAGTTCTGCGGGTAGATTTAGTTTGTAGGCCACTTTGCTTATTTTCTCAATGATTTCGAAAGATTCAACATATCGCAGTTTGAGTTTCGTCTCGTATACCAAAACGAAGTACACCTTCCCAGGTGAGATTTTAGATAGTACTCGATCCCCAACTTGGAACTCGAGTGGTTTCTTGCGCTTAACAGCGTAGCTTTTCTGGCGGTCACGAACTACCGCCATTCGTTGTCGTATCTGAGCAATCTCCTCTACTGTGTGTACGACGAGTTCTGGGCCGGTGATTTGGCCGTTTCCGACTTCTACCGAACAAAGAGATGATTGGCGCCCCCGTCCGTACAATGCATCGAACGGAGCAGCCTGAAAGCTGGTGTGGTAACTGTTGTTATACGAAAGTTCCACTAAAGAGGTGTCTTCTCCGACCGTTGCCAAAGTCGATTTCACGTGCTCGAAGCGTGTCTTCAAGAGTTTGGATGTTGCGTTCAGTCTGCCCATCCGTCTGTGGATGATATACTGTGCTCATGTCTAGATGCGAGCCAAAAGATTTGTGCACCGCTTGCCACAAATCAGATGTCAATCGTGGGTTACGATTAGAGGTAATGAAGGTTGGCACCCCGTGCCTAGCAACCGCTTCCTTTAGATAGATGACTGCAAGTGTAGAAACTTATCCGTTTCTTTGATGGCTAGAAAGTGTGCTACTTGCGCAAGACAATCAATGAGTATCCAGGTAATGTTGTTTCCGTTTCGAGTTGTAGGTAGGCCATCGACCAAATCCATGGCAGTCCGTTTTTATTTCCATGTGAGTGTTGCTGGTTGCTGATGCTACACCTTGACTATCCACAAGTCGATCCATCATTCACATACTTAACTAGATGAGCCATCGTGTCCGATTACCAGTACAAGGTTTGCAAATCCTAATGCCTCTCATCAAAACCCAGGCGGCTATAATGTTGAAGCTAGTGCGCTTGTTCAACGCGAGTTCCCTACAGTTGCCGTGTAATGAGACCCACATTCGTTTCATGAAGTAGCGAGTATCGTCTGACTGGTCAAAGGTTGCTTCTCCATGCCCCGCATGGGTTCAACTTGAAGATTCCTCTTCCTTCAGTTTTCCAGTTTGAACAGAGCGAGTCTGATACTGGTAAGTTAGATTCGATAGCGAGCAGCAGAGCTCGTGTACGTTCAGCTTTCCCAGTCGTGTTAATCCAGAAGTTCCATCCAGCGATGTCATTGCATGCTTTAGCTCTTTCGAACATTGGTACATGGGAGGCCCTTGCGATCGGTCTAAATGACACATCTGGTACCGTCCAAGAGATACCTCCATCCAAAATCCCAAAGTCATGGTTTTCACCGTCAGTCGAGTGTGTCGCGCAGTTCCTCTTTGTGACTCTTTCACGTATGTCATCACTCTCTAGTGTTGCGTCGTTGTGCAGCTGGGACGTTGATTCTGACCATAAGGATATACTACTGAATCACCCGTATCCTCGGGTAAAACGATACTCAGTGCATTGCAGGGTCGGAATTCGAAACCAAGAAATTGCTGTACCCCCGAAGTAATCTTTGGCGTCAATTAGTTTCTAACAAGATGGATCCTAGCACGATCCACGCGTATTCCCACTTCGTTGGTTACATGATCAAAATGCTTTTCTCGTATCTAAGTGTTACATTTAACAAGACTTCTCACGTAATGACTCCTCCCCCAGGAGTTCTAAGATACAATATATGCGTCGTCCATGCTGTCCCTTCCTCCAGGAAATAACCCAAAATGTCACTAATAAATACGGTCGATTCATGTGATCCCTGAAGCTGCTAGTGTGTTGAGCCACTCCAATGATCATGATGTACAAAGTTGAAATGGCTGCATTGCGTTTGACGTGTTGTTCTAAGAGCATTCTCCTCTTGGATTTCCTCCTGACAATAGTTCGTTTACTAGCGAATCTTCGAATGGCAGCTTGTTCCTCGCAATTGGTCGACGGGTTGTCAATACGTGGTCGAGGTAAACGGTTTATTGACTATCAACTTGTCGAGTTCTCGTTTAGCAGTACACATACAAAAAGGCTTCTCTTCATGGGTATATCGAGGGCTCCTTCAAGAGAAAACTCCTGTCCGACAGTTCCTGTAGTTGGTTAAACAACTCTTGTAACCCTCCTGGTGTCAGACAGTAAAGGGTACAAGTAGTTAGAACTGCCCCTAGCGTGATGTCAAACTGAGTTCCTACCCAACGGTCGTAGAGATGATCCTGGAAGTTCCTCGAGTAGTACATTGAGGGTAATCATGAACAACTGGTGGATCCTGGATCCTCTTTGTGAATAACGGTTGCTAACATAGCGGGGTAATCCCTCCGTAGACACTCCTGGCTTTCTTTTCAAGAGTGCCGCTAACCGTTGCGCCACTCTGACGCGTTAGAACAGATAACAATCCTCCACTAAGGAGAGGGATACGCAGAATCTTCTCCTCACAGGGTACATCCATCAAGAACGACAAAAGCACGGTCGATGTCGAACACTTGTCCCACAAGGTCGAGTTGGCATTCCGATGATCATAGGAGGTTTCCATTGTTTTGCCATTAGCCGATTCCACAGCAGGTTCAAACACTTAAGAGCATCAGGGTCAAACGGAATAGAGACGAAGCGGATTGCTACTCATACGAGCTACCACGCCGTGAAAGTCCTGACGTCGCCCACGCCATTTCTAAATGCCTTTCCAAGAGCACCCTTTTCTGGTGTTGCTATTTTCATTACTAGGGTTCCAAGTACTGGCGTTGTTCCTTTGATCGTTGTCCTCTTAAGATAACCACGACCAATCCATGTTGTGGGCACCTTTATTTCCTTACTGTAGGTTAGGGTTACGAATACCTTGTTGTCGCTGTGACTGCTACCCCCAATATCGTTGCTCGAAATGAAGTCCTAAGATTCGTTTAAGTATTGTATATTGTTACGAATACCTTGTTGTCGCTGTAACGCTCATGAATTATTTATACGTGACGTGTGAAATATCGAGGGGTTTCGCCGAGGGGGCAGGTGTAACAGTTTCCGTGTACGTACATGTGTTGATTTATCGTGATAATTAGGGTTTCATCTATATGTTGGGTTGATTACGACAAACTGTTGTAGTAAAGATTAATGAGTTGTGGTAGGTTGATGAGGATGCAGATTTATTATGTTATCGTATAGATGTTAAAGTATGATGTATACTATGAACACGAGATTCTGACGATTGTTTCCTTGGGCTCCTGATCTTGGCCAATCGATGTAAAGCCCCTTGGTTCCCTTTAGCCCCCAAACCGTTTCAATCAAGTCTAACTTTATAATTTTCATATGACAGTTTCATCATTTAACTTGTATGATTTTATTGTTCAATTCAGCCAACATACATCTCATATAGCGAGTAGTATAATTGCATATCAACATAGTCAAGCATGTTATTTAAGGTGCGCAAGGACTCTAAACGTTTTTCACCGTGTCGAAACCAAGGACATTAAACAAACAGATTATTATACATAATCTACTCTAACAACTATTCACCCTCATGTGTACAAACAGATTGTTATAATATGATCTGATCTAACAATTGTTCATCCTCATGCAACAATCGTCAGAATCTCGTGTTCATAGTATACATCATGCTTTAACATCTATACGATAACATAATAAATCTGCATCCTCATCAACCTACCACAACTCATTAATCTTTACTACAACAGTTTGTCGTAATCAACCCAACATATAGATGCAACCCTAATTATCACGATAAATCAACACATGTACGTACACGGAAACTGTTACACCTGATGCCCCCTCGGCGAAACCCCCCGATATTTCACACGTCACGTATAAATAATTCATGAGCGTTACAGCGACAACAAGGTATTCATAATAATACACAATAAGCAAACACACTCACACTCGATACTTCTGTCACACCCCCAAAAATCCACCTGCGGAGTATCACCGCTTGGGAGCGTGACTGACCAGGATCAAGCCATCAATCATATCGAACATAGCATTTAATAATAAAAGTAGATAATATAATTCAACAAGACATGATTGATGTTCAAAACCAACATTTGTTTAAGTAGCGGAAGCATGTAAGTAAACCCAACGTAGTTAATAATGTAATGTCATAAGTGTTTAAAGAAACAATCACGATCCAAGCCCACAACAACCAGCTCCTCCCTGTGCAAGCTCCATGTACCTAACGACCTGCAAGGCATGTAACAGAGGATCAACAACTAGTTGAGCGAGTTCACAGAAAGTAAATGCGTAATAGTAAGTTCGCTTGTAACAGGTGGCTCTACCGGGCCGTTAGTACGTTCTATTGGTGGGGGCTTCCCATGTTGTATAACCACTAGACTATTCGTAACCATATGTGTTCTTCACAATCCGAGAACAGTAGTAAGTATAAGTTCACGTAGGTCTTACGTGAGTATCCTTCACATCCGAGGATAGTAATTAAGTATAAGTATCCTTCACATCCGAGGATAGTAATATGTATAAGTATCCTTCACAACCGAGGATAGTAGTAGGTATAAGTATCCTTCACATCCGAGGATAGTAATATGTATAAGTATCCTTCACAACCGAGGATAGTAGTGGGTATAAGTATCCTTCACATCCGAGGATAGTAATATGTATAAGTATCCTTCACAACCGAGGACAATGGTATGGTAGTTTAGTTTTAGTGTCAGTACGAATCTATTCAACCTTATTCCTTCAATCCCATTCCCAAGCCCTGGGAATCCCATGCCTTAGTAAGAGTGTGAACTCACCTTGGTTTGCTCGGTATGCTATGCTCTAGGGTTTAACAATTGTCTAAGTCCGTTACACACGACCTAGGATACATTGCACATACTTGACGTAAGTATATAATTTCAATTAGGGTTTGCAACTCTTCGGATCAAACAATCACATACGATATCGTATCATTCTGTAACAAGCAGTATCATTCAGTAACATGCAGCATCTTATATTCTCATACTGGTAGGGTATAGTAGTGTGTTGTTTCTCATACAGATTTCTGAACATACACCGCAATCACACAGTCTTTCCAAGTATAAACAGAATTTAGAGTATGCATCATTATAAACATTCTGGGTCATGTAAATCCACTTAAAACTTAGACAGTTCATCTACAACGTCAGATCATTCATTAAGTATAATGTTCAAGCTATGCATCAAGAAGGAAACTCGGTTTAGGTTATCATGTAATAATTTGGACAAGACATAACACACATAAAGGTCGGACACCTTGTTTCATTCCAAAAGATTGGACTTCAAGTATAACCACAAGAAGTCGGACCATGTGCTCCCCACCAAAACTCGGACCAGGTCACATTCATAAAGGTCGGACGAAAACATGGGGGTTTAAACATCGGACATGGTGTTGGGGGGTCACAAGGTCGGACAAGGGAGGCCTTATCAAAACTCGGACCACCATGTGAATAAGGAAACTCGGACATCACTCTTTAACAAAGTCGGACCCTTTTATGAATGGTTTAAATTCGGACTAAACTAATCATGCAAAACTCGGACTAAACTAATCATGCAAAACTCGGACTATGTATCTACTATACTCATAAAAGGTCGGACCCCCCTTAATTTGCCATTAAAAGTCGGACATCCACAATGTGCTATGAACTCGGACTCATATGTTTGTTTAAAACTCGGACCGTGTATACATCATCAAACTCGGACTCTTGCACTCCTTATAAAACTCGGACAGGTGATGTGGTCGTAAAACTCAGACCATACCATTCGTTCACAAAGCTCAGACAACAAAAAGTCATACGAATGTTTTGTTCAATTGTGATTGTAACAGTTACGTTCTTGCTATCATACGAACAGGAAACCCTAACTTCATACGTTTGCATTACACTGATCAAAACAATAATCACTATGTCTACATCTCACGCATCAAAATCATCAAGCAATTGATTATATGACTAATCATCTTCATAACACAACAATCAACATCAATCAAAACACAGAAGCATCATGTGGAGACTAGGGTTTACAAGAATTACAAGAATTAAGCATTGCTAACAATCAAACGATCAATAAACAAATGATAACACAATTACCTTGGATGATTCTAGAGAAGGAGAGGAATCAAGAGTGATGAATATCTTGGTGATGATGATTGCCAGAGAATCAGAGGATTGCAAGTACGTGTTTTGGTTTGTGTGCAAATGATTAGTGAAAAGGGATTAGGGTTAAGTATGATTTAGGTTTCACTAATAACTCTTTACACCCTGAATTACTATATCTTACAATATTACACCATCTCAAACAATTTCACAGTTTCACCACCAAGTTTATGCATTTGACAAGTCTATCACAATTAACACATAACATGCACAAACACACAATACGATTCATTGCATCAAAACGTATACAATTCCATAGAAATCAACCTTGCAAATAAACAACTAAACAATACATGAACGTGCAATAAATGCGAAAAAGGAATCTTGGAAATTCGAGTTGTCACAACTTCACACGTCACGTATAAATAATTCATGAGCGTTCAATATAGTTTAATGCATCAACTTATCATGTAGAGTTCATGTAGGTTACACTTACATTTAACATTTCATAACAATACACAATACTTAGGTTTTCACTAACATCAACCCAAACGATACTTCAACTATTCATAGGTCAAGCGCGAGTTACAACGTCAACGAATTGAGAACACAGAATTGTGAACACGCAATGCATAGAGGAAAGACCTAGAATTTCGGGTTGTCACATCATCCCCAACTTGAAAGAAATTTCGTCCCGAAATTTAGCACATGGTTACTGAGGAAGCTAGTTGTGTTGTGTTGTTTCCTGGTTTTTTTTTCCTGAGGTGTCACAATCGGCACTTCCGTCCATACAATACCTCGAATGGAGCGGCTTGGATGCTTGTGTGGTAACTGTTGTTATACGAAACACTCCACTAACGGGAGGTGCTTCTCCCAGCCATTACCAAAATCGATTACACATGCCCGAAGCATGTCTTCAAGGGTTTGGATGGTTCGTTCTGATTGCCCATCCGTCTGTGGGTGATAAGCGGTGCTCATATCTAAACGTGAGCCAAAAGACTTGTGCATAGCTTGCCACAGTTCAGAGGTAAAACGTGCGTCACGATTAGAAATGATGGAGGTTGGCACTCCGTGCCTTGATACCACTTCTTTTAGGTAGATGGCTGCTAGAGTAGAAAACTTATCCGTTTCCTTGATGGATAGAAAATGTGCAGACTTGGTCAGTCGATCCACGATCAACCAAATGGTATCGTTTTCGCGTTGAGATCTGGGCAGGCCAGTAACGAAATCCATGGAGATTTGCTCCCATTTCCATTTAGGTATCTCTGGTTGTTGAAGTGGGCCTGATGGTTTCTGGTATTCGACCTTGACCCTAGCACAAGTCAAGCATTTACCGACGTAGGTTGCTATGCTGGCTTTTATACCAGGCCACCAGTATGTAGTCTTTAGGTCGTGGTACATCTTATCCGAACCAGGATGTACTGAATAACGAGACTTATGTGCTTCATCCATCACAAGCTCGCGTAAGTCTCCATACAGTGGAACCCAGATGCGCCCGTTAACATAGTAGGAACCGTTTTCCTTTTGTTCCAGCGGCTGCCTCGATCCTCGTAGGGACTCAACCCTGC
Organism: Helianthus annuus; assembly: GCF_002127325.2. Classification (NCBI taxonomy): domain Eukaryota; kingdom Viridiplantae; phylum Streptophyta; class Magnoliopsida; order Asterales; family Asteraceae; genus Helianthus; species Helianthus annuus. The sequence goes on along the minus strand of NC_035444.2, from coordinate 111,165,172 downwards.
TGTTCTCTGCTTTCAATGCTTCAACCTGGGCATCGCGAATCTGAGTGGGAAGGTTAGATTGGATGGTAAGCTGTAACGCACGTACACGCTTAGGTATAGTATCCTTTCGACTGAGGGCATCGGCCACAACAATGGCTTTCCCCGGATGATATTTGATAGCGCATTCATAATCGTTCAAGAGTTCGACCCATCGGCGTTGTCGCATGTTTAATTCCTTTTGCTTGAAGATATGCTCGAGATTCCTGTGATCGGTGTAAATGGTGCACTTGGTACCGTACAGGTAATGTCTCCATATCTTAAGCGCGAAAACAACTGCTCCCAATTCCAGGTCGTGCGTAGTGTAGTTCCTTTTGTGAACTTTAAGTTAGCGCGATGCGTAGGCAATGACCTTGTCACGTTGCATCAACACGCAACCAAGTCCTTGGATGGAAGCGTCGCAGTAAACCACAAAATCATCTGTGCCTTCAGGCAATGAGAGGATAGGCGCGCTACAAAGTCTATCCTTTAAGTGCTGGAAAGCAGATTCCTGTGCTTCACCCCAACGATAGGTGAAACCCTTCTGAGTCAGTGAGGTGAGAGGTTGCGCAATCTTTGAGAAATCCTTGATAAACTTCTGCAATATCCTGCCAAACCCAAGAATTGGCGGATATCTGTTGGTGTACGGGGTGCAGGCTAGTTCTTGATCGAGTCAACCTTGGATGGATCCACATGAATCCCATCCTTGTTTACCACATGGCCTAGAAAGTGGACTTCGCGAAGCCAGAAGTCACATTTCGAAAACTTGGCATACAACTGCTCTTTTCGAAGAAGTTCCAGAATAAGCCTCAGGTGATGCTCGTGTTCCTCCTGACTCTTTAAATAGATCAGGATGTCGTCGATGAAGTCTATGACAAATTTATCCAGGTAAGGCTTACACACTCAGTTCATGAGATCCATGAAGACCGCAGGTGCATTCGTTAATCCAAAAGGCATAACCAGAAACTCATAATGGCCGTAACGAGTTCTGAATGCTGTTTTGGAGACGTCTTCCTCTCGGACTCACAACTGATGGTAGCCCGATCTCAAATCAATCTTAGAGTAATAACTCGACCCTTGCAATTGGTCGAACAAATCATCAATGCGTGGAAGAGGATAACGATTCTTCACGGTCACCTTGTTGAGTTCGCGGTAGTCAATACACATTCTGAAGGTACCGTCTTTCTTCTTCACAAATAATACTGGAGCTCCCCAAGGCGAAGAGCTAGGACGTATGAAACCCTTTTCCAAGAGTTCTTGTAGTTTCGTGGACAGTTCTTCAAGTTCGGATGGAGCTAGACGATAAGGTGCTCGAGCTATGGGCGCTGCTCCAGGAGCTAGCTCGATTTGAAATTCAACTTGGCGATGAGGCGGAAGACCAGGTAATTCCTCAGGAAATACCTCGGGAAAGTCGCGCACAATAGGAATGTCTTCTATCTTCTTTTCTTCTGAGGATGCATCATAAACGAGGGCTAAAATAGCAGTGTGGCCCTTTCGCAAACACTTCTGGGCCTTAAGGAAGGAGATGATGCCCACAACAGCACCACTCTTGTCGCCACGAATTACGAGGGGTTCTTTACTAGGACAAGGGATGGTGACAATCTTCTCGTTGCAAAGAATTTCCGCTTGCTGACGAGATAACCAATTCATCCCAATAATAACGTCAAAACTACCCAGAACGATAGGAATAAGATCGATAGAGAAGGTCTGACCAGCTAGGTCGAGGTTACAGCCCTTAACTATGTGTGTGGCTTCAAGACTTTTAACGTTTGCTATTTCTACCGTGTGTTTGGTGTTCAGAAGCGTTGGAGTGCGCTTAAGCATTTGGCTAACTTTTAAGGACACATAACTAGTATCGACACCCGAATCAAATAAAACAGTAACAAAGAAGTCATCCAGAAGAAACTTACCCATCACAACGTTGGGATCGTTCCTTGCATCACCCTGACCAATCACGAAGGCACGACCTCGGGCGCCATTGCCATTATTGTTACCTCCATTGTTGTTTCCATTGTGATTCCCGTTTCCTTGGTTGTTCTGATTCTGGTTCAGCTGAGGGCAGTTCCTCTTAAAGTGGCCTTCAGCGCCACACTGATAGCATCCTTTATTACCCTGCTATTGCTGCTGCTGGTGGTTCTGGGGGGCTTGTTGTTGTTGGCGATTCTGATTCGCAGGACGCGGGCTCGTGCAATCCATAGCTTCATGGCCCAGCTTGTGACATCTCTGACAACGTCCCTTGTTGCACTGCCCGCTGTGGTGCAAATTACATCGATTCACTTAGGGTGATTTCCCTTGTACCCACCCTGACCTTGATTCCCAGAAGACTGCTGACTGGGGCTCCTGTACTCGTCTGTCTTTCACTGCTGGGATTGAGCTAAAGCAGAACCCCTGCCCAAATTTCCATCCCACTTGCGCTTATTATCATTGGGAGCATCAGAAGTAGTAGCGCTAATACGCTTGGGCAGCCTGTTCTGCTCAACTGCCTGATCAGTGAGACGATGAGCCAACTTGATGATTTGCTGTATGGTGCCAAGATTAGCTGAGGTTACGTGACTTTGAATCTCTGGTACAAGACCCTTGAGGTATAACTCAATACGTTTGATGGGAGGGTCCACCATTGTAGGACACAAGATGGCCAGCTCGTTTGACCTCTTCGTGTATGCCTCGATCTCAGACCCCGTCATCTTCAAATTTTAAAATTCCACCTCCAGCTTGTGGATGTCGTCACGACTGCAGTAGTCTTCTTTAATCAGTTCTTTGAAACCGTTCCATGGGGTGGCATTAGCAACCGCCAACCCAAGCAGTTAAACCTGTGCCTTCCACCAGGTTAACGCAGCACCTTCGAGTGTTCTAGTAGCATATTTCACCCTACGATCTTCAGGGCATTCACACATCTGAAAAACAGACTTGAGCTTCTCGAACCAGTGAAGAAGACCTACAGCTCCTTCTGTGCCGCTGAAAGTACTAGGTCGGCAATCCATGAAGGTTTTGAACGTGCACACAGGAGGCTGAGCATGTTGACCTGTGGTGCGAGAATAAAAGACAAGGTTAAGCATGAGGGTTGGTTTGTGAAGGTAAGATCTAAACGTCCTAAGATGGGTTGATATGGCAGGTTATACCTCCGGCAGGAACAGCTGCGAGTGCCTCAGCAACTCGTTCGTTGATTAAAGCCGTCAGCTGGGTTTGAGTTATACCACAGTTGTGAACTATCTAACCAAAAATATAAACGTAAGTCATACCACCTATTGTGTCGAGTCTTACACGTGGAGCGAAGCGTCGTTGTGGATCGTTGAGCACTATACAGGTTATAGTCTGGTTTTATCAAAAAGCCTTTCTCTTTTTTTTTTAAAAACCAAGTTCACTATAACCAATGGCTCTGATACCAATCTGTCACACCCCCAAAATCCACCATGCGGAGTATCACCGCTTGGAGGGATGACATGACCAGGATCAAGCCACCAATCATATTGAACAACGTAATAAGTAAATAAAATCAACCACAATACAATTGATGACCAAAGATAGTTAACTAAGTTCGAATTTGTCACACCCTCAAAATCCACACGCGGAGTATCACCGCCTGGTGGCGTGACATGACCAGGATCAAACCACCAATCATATTGAACAATGTAAGTAGTAAATGTAATTCAACCAAACAATATGAAAGGTGTTCCAAAACCAAAGTATAGTTTCAATGTTTAGCGGAAGCATAAATGTAAAACCCGACATAAGTAATAAGTTTGAAATGTCATAAATGTTTAACATGGCATTTACGATCCATGCCCCACAACGACTGCGCCTCTCTGTGCAAGCTCCCTGAGTACCTATTGACCTGCAAGGCATGTAACAACGAGTCAACAACAAAGTTGAGCGAGTTCACAGCTGGTTATTTTGTTATTGTATTCGTTTCGTAATTCACATGTTCGTTTTGTAAACCATGTGTCGTATTTATTTGTATCGCGGTCTCCCAGACATGTTTGCGAAGATTAGTGGGGGTTTCCCATGTATTCTAGACTAGTTGTATTTGTATTGCGGCCCTTCCAGGCATGTTTGCGAAGATTAGTATTCGTATCGCGGCCTTCCAGGCATGTGTGCGAAGATTAGTGTTCGTATCGCAGCCATCCAGGCATGTATGCGAAGATTAGTGGGGGCTTCCCATGTGTTACCAGTCTAGCTGTATCTATAAGTGACCTTCCCCTAACGAGGTCAGTGGTACGTATTCCAGTAACGATAAAAGTACAAGTAATCATTCAATCCCATTCCCAACCCCGGGAATCCCATGCCTTGGTAAGAGTGTGAACTCACCTTGGTTTGCTCGGCAGATAAACGAAAGGTCACTTGGGTCACTTGTGGTCAACCAAGTCCTAACATGGTTACCATACAGTCAGGTCTAGGTTTAAGTAGTGCACATAAGTTTACACATAAGCTAACAGGCTTCGAACACGTATTGATCATGGCAAACACGTATTGTCACATTAACAGTCCTAACATGACATTTTCATACTTGTGCGACCCGAAAGATAAGCCCAATGAATAGGCGGCCCAACCTATTGTGCGATCCACAATGGGTTATGCGATTCAATCATACCCGGCCCAATAATATAAACAGTCCAACAGCATACTCGGCCCAAATAATAACAAACAGGGATCTTGTGCGATCCGGGTGACTTGTGCGATCCGGACGACTTGTGCGATCCGGACGACTTGTGCGATCCAGTTGGGTTGTGCGATTGTGGTTTGGGCTGTTCGGCCCAATAGCGTATCAAGGTTCAACATATGTGTGTGGCCCAAGGCTTGTGCGATTGGCACCGGCTTGTGCGATCCACAAGCCTTGTGCGATCATGCAGTCCTAACCTGAATATTGTGCTTAAACAGTTGCACTAATCTTGTGCGGTTGTCTTGTGCGACCAGAGCTTCTTCGATCTGATCAGATCTTGTGCGATCTAATCTTGTGCGACCGACAAGCTTGTGCGATCGTAGTATATCTCCTTAAATCATGCAAGTCAGTTACTGATTTCAATCAATTCGTTTGACCAATTATAACAGTTTCCATAATTGCAATTTATCAATCAACACAATTACAGTTTCTAACCAATCCCTTAATCGATCAAACAAGGGTTTTTAGCATCAAATCTCTAAGAACCCTAATCATATACAAAACATAACAACGATTATAACATCAACCCGGCTCATATTCTTGATTACTAGCATACATCCTATCATGACAACACAATAAGTCATCCTAACGTAAACATATTACAGCCGATTAACAAGCATTCGGTTTTCATTCATCATTAACAAATCCAATTCATACTAACACAGCCAAACCATACGGATCAAAACACATATATGGCCGATTACATTCATTCATCTTGAATCACATATCATTCATGAATCATTACATACTTCACAATATCATCTAACAAATAATAACCGTGAGTTAATAACCGGTTATGAGGTAAAACAAGGATGGTCCGAATCAAGAAAGCTTCAAGAGATGGGGTGTGTTGCCGTCGACTTCGAGAGAGAGGAGAGAGCTAGGGTTTGCGTGTGTGTTCTTGTTTTGTAACTAATGAGAAATAAAACTCCCTAAGGGGTATGTGTATGAAGGAGTGGGCCGAACCCAGCTTTGGGCTGCCCTTGGTTCGATCGCCAACGAATGTGGGCCGAGAAGGCTTGTGCGATCGGGTTTTGTTGTGCAATTCGGGTTACATACATTTGTTACAACACATAAACACATAGCATAACATTAAATTAATCAACCAACTTCATATAATCACATCACGTTTATATACGTTACATTAAGCACAAGGATAGGTTCGAATTACCAGTTGTCACATTATCCCAAGTTGAAAGAAATTTCGTCCCGAAATTTGATACGTACTCATTGAGGAAGCTAGTTAAGTTGCATGGTTTCCTGGTTTTCCTGGGGTGTCACAGAATTAAACAGCGGAAGCATTAAAAGTAAAACCCAAAACATAAGTCCATAGTTCATAAGTTTAAAGTCCAAAGCGTAAGTTTAATAAGTTCATAAGGATTTAAATATTAAGCACGGAACATAACAGTCCGTATCCCACAATGACACCTTCCTCGTGCAAGCTCCATAAGCATTTAATGACCTATAAGGCATGTAGCAACGAGTCAACAACAAAGTTGAGTGAGTTCACGGTTGGTTGATTAGTTTTAAGTTGTTTCTGAAAACATGGTTTGTCTTTCGTTGGCGTAATTGCTGTGGGGGTTACCCCGTAGTTGAAAGTACGATTAACCAGTTCATCCTTTATTACCTGAAGAAACACTAGATAAACGACCGGGATCGAGGTATCTAGGGGGTTTGGATCTGCATAAAGGGGTTTGTTATCTCTTGTTTGATTCGATGTTACCGACTTTCTTCTGCGATAAACTCTGCAAAACAAAGCACCGTTAGCCTCGTCAAGGGGATAAGGGGTTCTCTCCTTGACCCGACTCCGACGTGAGAATAAGTATGTGTTTTATGAAGAAGAAGAAGTATTAAAGAAGTGTGTGTAACTTTTTCTTTCATACCTGAATTGTTCTCATATTTATAACCGAGAGTTTTGGGCGGGAAAACCTGTTGGTGAAAGGTTAACGGAAGATGCTAACCCCGTAAGCGGTTACATTTCCTTCCGTTAAGTTCCTCGATCCGTTGTGAGTGCACACGGATCACTGATCCGATCTATGGCTGGGGAATTGCCACGTGGAAAGTGGTCAAGTGGAGATTTCTTCTCCAATCCCATGCCATCCTTGTGATTTTAGGGATGCCGAAGGTGATGACACATGTCCAGGTGGTTGTAACCGTCCTGGTGGTGCACGATCGAATTCTTCTAGAAGATTACTGCTGTAATCTGGTGTGACTCTTTATCGTGTGGTATCAGTCAAGTAAATAATATCCTAGTCTGGATATTATTAAGCGGAAGTGTTCATCTTAGGATTTTCATCCTTTGTTTATGGAAGAGAGCGCAAGGATTTATGATTTCCTTTTGGGCGCGCGAGTGTTGTCTGCTATCTTTCTTTTAAGCCTTCTTTGTAGGACCAGTGCGCGGCCGCGCATGGTCAAAAAAGGGCTGAGAGACGAGATTGTGGTATGGTCCTAAGTACTTGTTACAATGTTTTTAGGACCTTACCCCTTCAAGTCCCCCCAGTCTAGTGTTGCTCTTATGCAAGTAAGTGGTGCACTGGACTTATGATAGGGAAATGCTTTTGGGCACGAAAGTTGGGAATCTTCTATGAGAAGATTTCTCTTTTGCTCTTTGAATATCTTTCGATTTTTGGGTGGATGAATAGTTTGGGAAAGATATTTATATCCTTACTTGAACTATTATTATCTTGGAAAAAGAGTTTGTAATTATGAGCTTACGATAGCTGACGTCATTTTCTTTAAGCTTTGTTGACTCTTCGTCTTCTGATTTAACAGTGGTTCCTGGGAATTTGAGTGGACCCTGTCAGGGGGTTTTAAATGAGACGTGATAGTTGCAGTGGCAACGCCGTTAAGACGGCCTTCGATTTGACACTCAATCATCACACTTCTTGTCTCGGTATTGCTGCTTTGGTCTATATATTTACTTTGGGTATGATACTCTTCTCCTAATTTTGGGAAAATGGAGAACAAAGGACAAATCCGGTGGATGAGACTTTCTAACGTCCTGAAAGTGCTTGATGCTGCTGAAGGTTTGATATTATTGTCGAATTCGGTGACTAATCCTGCTGTTGGAGATGAAAAGGTTGAGAACGCAAATCATCGGGAAGCTTCTGAAGACCGGCTCCGTCTTCGCTTTGAAGACGACAATAATGGTGGAGTTACCCGGTTATCGGCACATCTCGTGACTCAATCTTTTCCGGTTGGTAGGAGGGGAAATTCATCGATTGTTTATCAACGTCGTCGCCGTATTGCTGTTCCGGCTGCTATTGAAGATGATGAAGAGGACGTCAATCCTTTGATTATAGATCCTCGTCCTTTGTCTGAGTATGGTGAGGTTCTTTATACTATGTATGAACTGTTGGATCAGCTCTCCTAGGTTGTTTATGTTGTAACCGGTACTACTTTTGTTTTGAAGAAACACTTGCTGTGTTCTTTGTAAATTTGTGCTTAAAGTGCTTTCTGTTGCACTTGATAATGTAAATTTTTGATGCACTTTGTGCATGTAAGCTTTGGTTGCTTTCAGTTAGGGTTTGGATTACAATATGTTGCATATGTTTTAAATGCTTTGAATAGGTAGAGCGAATGAGGATGGTATTGTGCTCATGTGTGAACGTTTGTCTAAAAATGCGGGAGGTTGTGCCCTTTTTAGACTGTTCATGAGGTGTACAATGTTTACCATATTGTTTTCGTGTATACCAAAAGAATTATATGCAATTTGTAACAAACAGTAAAATAAGTAAAGATGATACTTGTATTAATTGGGTGCAAGGCCGATAATACAAAGGGTAATAAAGAGATACATTGCCTGTGTACTTAGATTTTTGTGGGAAGGTTTGACTTATATGTAACACCTGCGCAACTGCTGCGCATTCCAGGTGCGGGGAACTAGCTTCCCATCAAGTCGCTTTAGGGTGTACGCCCCCTTGCCTAAGACCTCATTGATGATGTATGGTCCCTCCCATTTTGGCGCTAATTTGCCAGGTTTTTCCGCGTTGGAGGCTTCATTTTCGCGCAAGACAAAGTCACCAGGAACAAATGTGCACACGCAGACGCGCGCGTTGTAGTATTTTTCGAGTTTGGATTTGTACCTTGCTTCTGTGACGACGGCATTCTCGCGCCTTTCTTCGAGAAGGTCCAAGTCCATTCTTCGTTCTTGCTCATTGTTTTGTTTTTCTAAGGCGAGCATGCGCGGTGATGGGAGACCAATTTCAGCTGGAATTACCGCTTCAAAGCCGTAGACAAGACTGATTGGGGTTTCTCCCGTGCTAGTCTTTGGCATGGTATGGTGGGCCCATAAGATGCTGGGGAGTTCATCAACCCATCCTCTGCGCGCTGTCCCAAGTCGCGCTTTGATGCCGTCGACTATTTGCTTGTTAATAGTCTCGACTTGGCCATTTGCTTGTGGGTGTGCCACGGAGGCAAAGTTGTGCTCGATCTTCATTTCTTTGAACCATTTCTGAAGGTCTTCCGAGGCAAAATTGGTGCCATTGTCGGAGATGATGCGCAATGGTAATCCGAATCTGCAAATAATATGTTCCCATATAAATTTGCGAATTACCATTGCTGTTGTGGAGGCTAGTGCCTTGGCTTCAACCCATTTTGTGAAATAGTCGACTGCTACAATGATGAATTTTACTGCGCCTAGCGCGTCAGGAAATGGGCCAACAGGATCGATGCCCCATTGTTGGAAAGGCCAGGCGGAAGTGACCGGTACGAGTGGAGTTTTTGGTCGAAGTGTTTTTGGCGCATGGCGTTGACAAGCTGTGCATCTCCATAATAATTCTACTACGTCCTCGTGCATCCCGGCCAATAGTATCATGCGCTCATTATTTTTGCCACAACCATGCGCGGCCCTGCGTGTATTCCGCATAAACCCTCATGGATTTCTCGGACCAAGTATTGCGCATCTGTTTTGTCAACACAACGTAGCAATGGTCCCATAAATGACTTCCGGTACAGAACGCATCCGCCATTTCATAGTTTATTGCCTTGTGTTGGAGTTTTCGAGCTTCTGCCTTTCCTTTTGGGAGTTTCCCATTTTGTAGGTATAAAATGATCGGAGACATCCAGGATGGATTCCCGATTTCTATAACGTTCACTTGTTTGAGATGAACAGAAGGATTGGATAATACCTCGATGCACACTTCTTTTGCTAAGTGCTTGAAGCTGGTGGCTGCCAATTTGCTTAGTGCATCTGCGTGCTTGTTTTTGCTTCTGTTTATATGGTTAACCTTGAACGTCTGGAATTGGCTGATTAACATCTGCGCTTGTTCAAGGTATAACGCCATGGCTTCTCCTTTTGCATTATAGTGCCCGCTAACCTGCTCGGCCACTAGTTTTGAATCAACATTAGCTTCAAGGTTTCTTGCCCCCATTTTAAGTGCTAAGCAGAGACCTGCTAAGAACGCTTCATACTCTGCTTCGTTGTTCGTGCTTCGGAAATCCAGGCGTATGGCATAGGTAAGTTCGTGATCATCGGGACTGACTAATCGAAGACCTGCGCCTACTCCGTCATCATTGGAAGCTCCATCTGTGTGCAGAGTCCAGAATCTATCGTCGAAAACAGGAACAGGGTTCTAGACTGCCTCGCACTCTTGAACTTTGTCGATGGGAACTTCTGTGGCAAAGTCTGCTAGAACTTGCCCTTTGATTGCTGGTCTTGGTCTGTACATGATATTGTATCCTCCCAGCTCGATAGCCCATTTAGCCAATCTTCCCGCTACGTCGGGTTTGGATAAGATTTGTCCTAAATGGTAATTGGTGAGAACTGTGATGACGTGTCCTGAGAAATACCGACGTAAGCGCCTTGATGCATGTACTAGTGCTAGGACCAGCTTTTCTATCATTGAGTAGCGGGTTTCTGGTCCAGTGAGCATCTTGCTTATATAGTAAATTGGAGTCTGAATGTTTTCTCTCTCCACCATTAATACTGCACCAACCGCTACTTCCGCAGCAGATAAATATAAGATCAGTGGTTCTTTTTCTCGTGGTGCTGTTAGTGTTGGTAACTGAATTAGACATTCCTTCATTTGTTTGAAGGCTGCTTCTGCTTCTGGTGTCCATTGGAAGTGGGTTTTCTTGGCGTAGTTTCGTAGTGTACTGATGAATGGGTAAGATTTTGCCGCATGATTTGCCAAGAATCTTTTCAAGGCTGCTAAGCGTCCGGCGAGTCTTTGCATTTCTTTTATTGTTGCAGGTGATGGCATTAGCTGTATGGCCTGCACTTTTTCTGGATTTACTTTAAACCCATCTCGTGTAACTAAGAAACCCAGAAATTTCCCTTCTTCCATCCCGAAGGAACATTTCGTTGGGTTGAGCTTTAAGTTTACACTGCGCAATGTGTCAAATGTGCGTTGAATGTTTGCCAATATTGTTTCTTCCTCAAGACTCATGATGACGAGGTCATCCATGTAGACCTCGACTGTTTTACGAATGTCTCCTCTGAGGACTGTGTCCATTAATCGTTGGTACGTTGCGCCTGCGTTGCGTAAGCCGAAGGGCATTTTTGTGTAACAGAAGATGCCCTTGTCTGTGCGGAATCCAGTCTTATCCTCGTCTTCTTCTTTCATCTGGACCTGATGATAACCAGGTCTTTGAAGTCGACGCACATTCTCCATCCGCCACTGTGTTTTTGTACCATTACTGGGTTGGCAACCCATGTATGGTATTGAACTTCGCGCAAGATTCCGGCATTAAGTAGCTCTGTTACTTGCTCGTCCATGGCTTTTGCTTTCTCTTCGCTAAAGCTGCGTCTCCCCTGCGCAACAGGTTCTGCTGAGGGTTGGATGTTCAGACAATGTTGTCCTACGTCACGCGGAACTCCAGTCATGTCTGCTGGGCTCCAGGAGAATATGTATTTATTGTTGGACAACAATTCTTTTAATTGTAGTCGTGTTGCTGGTGAAATGGCGTGTCCTAGCAGGATCGTCTGTTCTAGATAATCGTTGTTTAGAACCCATTTCTCCGGCTCGTTTGGTGTTGAGGGTTTGGATACCTTTGCTGGAGGCTCGTCATCTACGTACATGACTTCCTTCCTTGAGTATAGGATTGCTACCCCGGTTTCTGTTGGAAATCCGCATGCAGCATGTGGAATAGAAGTGATCATGCTGAATTCTCTTTGTGACCTTCTTCCGAGCAGGACATCATGGCGTGATGTTGCCGGCATGACCATGAAATTCACTGTGACTGTTCGAGAATGCTCGCCATAAGATAAAGTCACAGGAAAAGCTATTTTCCCTAATGGGAATATAGCTTCAATTCAAAATCCGGTGAGAGGGAAATCCACCGGTTCTAGATGTGCTTTGTCTTCTGGATCAAGCTGTTTGAAGCATTGCTCATATATGATGTCCATCGAGCTTCCTGGATCTATAAACATATAGTCCATCCGGTAATGGCCGAAGATGCCAGTAATAATTATTGGTCGTTCTTCCTGAGGGCCTCCGGGAACAACAGGAAATACGACTTGCTGTTCCCTCCAATGTTGATCATGGTGTCGGTTGTTTGTCCTCCGTGAGGGGCCTTCTTGCACCATGTATGTTTGTTTTGATTCATCTGTCTCTGATTTTGGGGTTACCCTGGTATAACTGTTAGATTGGATGTCCCACTGATAAGGTATCTGTGGGTCCAATACTACAGTATCAAGCATTCCACTGGTTCTTCGCAGAGTACCAGATCTGGTGTTTTGTGACTCAGATCTGTAAATTTGTGAGGAAATTTGGTTTAAAGCAATTTGGCATCCGTCGAACCAGTATTCTGGGGCTCTCTCTATGAGCTGATTTGAGGAACTCTTTTTGTCTGAGTGACTTTCAATTTTGTTAATCCCTATGATTCCGTCGATCTGGTTATTCTGGGTTGTAGAACCCTTGAATTCAGGTCGAGGATTTGATGGGTAAGATGATGAATTCTCTGTCATGAAAAAACAAAGAATGAATGAAACTGAATTGAAACGAGATAAAACTGGTAGAATAGAGAAAATCGGTGGGCGCCAATGAAGAAACACTAGATAAACGACCGGGATCGAGGTATCTAGGGGGTTTGGATCTGCATAAAGGGGTTTGTTCTCTCCCGTTTGATTCGATGTTACCGACCTTCTTCTCCGATGAACTCTGCAAAACAAAGCACCATTAGCTTTGTCAAGGGGAGAAGGGGTTCTCTCCTTGACCCGACTCCGGCGTGAGAATAAGTATGTGTTTTACGAAGAAGAAGAAGTATTGAAGAAGTGTGTGTAACTTTTTCTTTCATACCTGAATTGTTCTCATATTTATAACCGAGAGTTTTGGGCGGGAAAACTTGTTGGTGAAAGGTTAACGGAAGATGCTAACCCCGTAAGCGGTTACATTTCCTTCCGTTAAGTTCCTCGATCCGTCGTGAGTGCACACGGATCACTGATCCGATCTATGGCTGGGGAATTGCCACGTGGAAAGTGGTCAAGTGGAGATTTCTTCTCCAATAGCATGCCATCCTTGTGATTTTAGGGATGCCGAAGGTGATGACACGTGTCCAGGTGGTTGTAACCGTCCTGGTGGTGCAAGATCGAATTCTTCTAGAAGATTACTGCTGTAATCTGGTGTGACTCTTTATCGTGTGGTATCAGTCAAGTAAATAATATCCTAGTCTGGATATTATTAAGCGGAAGTGTTCATCTTAGGATTTTCATCCTTTGTTTATGGAAGAGAGCGCAAGGATTTATGATTTCCTTTTGGGCGTGCGAGTGTTGTCTGCTATCTGTCTTTTAAGTCTTCTTTGTAGGACCAGTGCGCGGCCACGCAAGGTCAAAAAAGGGCTGAGAGACGAGGTTGTGGTATGGTCCTAAGTACTTGTTACAAAGTTTTTAGGACCTTACATCTTCATTACCCAAACCATATCCATGATCAGTGGGGGCTTCGCCATGTGAACCACTAGACCGTACCATATCAACTACTAACGCAAATAAGTTATGCCCTACATCAGTGTCTATCATCACTGACAGTTTGCCATAGTCCATTAGTACACGCCCGTCCGACTGGCACGGTGTGAGGTTTGTTAAACTTAATAGCGCTATTAACTAATGACCCGCTCGCCATTGGCCTCGGCGATTAAGTCGATATAAATTTAGGGACTTCATGATAGAGTTTTGTCTAGTAAGTTTTAAGGTTGTTGTCCTACCCAAGGAGGACGAACGTACATATTCTACCCAAGGAGAATACACATGATTTATATTGGCATCCTACCTATGGAGGATGGCCGTACATATCCTACCCAAGGAGGATATGTAGGTTTCGTTTTAATTCTTTAACCCATTCCCAAACCACCGGGAATCCCATGCCTTAGAAAGTGTGTGAACTCACCTCGGTTTGCTCGGTTAGATTAATTACTCAAGTAAATCAGGAATATCAGTTTCTCATGCATAACACGTATCCTAATAAGGTACACATAACAATCAGTTTCTCATGCATAACACGTATCCTACGTACTGTTTATTTACTCATTACTTTCTACCACAAACCACACAATTCAAATGTCAAGACATATTGTCAAGTTATATTATTTTACCCTAATATAATATAACTATCTCACAAAATAAACAAGTATCCACACAAGTTTTCTAGCATAAGATATATATACTAAATATATATTTATCAAATTTTATTTACGAAAATCAACCTCCAGCACTTGGTTTTTTGTAATAAAAATCATGGCGAAGTTTATTCTAAAACAAGGTTAAAATACGTTTGTAAACACTTGCTAGAAAAATATTTTCTAAGTATTGGATTTTTAGAAAAATTTCGCCAGAGTTTCCTTTGTAAATGGAGGTGTCCATGCTTACTAGCATATCATTTTCTTTTCAAAAATTTATTCAAACAATTCTCATTCAACAATATACGATCTCTATTTACCAAACTTGTCAAAAAAACAAGCATAAACTATAAACTTATGAACTTGAAGATTTATAAAAATATGTAGTAACTTACTAGTGTCCTTAGTAAGTCTTGTTACCTTTTAAAATGCGATTAGTTCTTTAAAAACTTTATTTTAAAGAATATGGATCTTTACAACTTATGTTCATATTTTCTAAAAATGTTTCTTCATGTATTTTTCTTGTTACACATGTGTTTCTTAACTTTGTTAACCACTAAAAATGTGATTAGGTTATATAAGATCCAAGTTTTAATGAAACTTATATTTTTCACTTGGTTCTTTCGAAAAACCACTCGTAGATCTTTAGATCTACGTGATTATAACCTACTTTGATCTTTATTTTTCAAGAAAATATTCATTCATTCAAGTTCATAGTTTATGTGTGGATGATTCCATCATCCTACACATTTTTACTTTCTCATCTTGCTAGATCATGTTTTTTTAATCATGATCTAGCAAGACCACATGATGATCCATATCATTACTAGCAAACAATAATCAACAAGCATCACAACATATGCATATCATGGTTTCTTCATCATTTCAACACTACTTTATTTCCAAGTTAGTTTATTATTCAAGACTTCTTCATAAGATTCATTAGGGTTCTTAACATTTTGATCATTATACATCATTAACCACTTAAACAACATGTAAAATGCAAGGATCTAAGTTCTTACCACTAGTTCAAGACTAGGGAAGTTCAAGTGAAGAAATGTGGTGGATAAAAGAAGACGAGAGTGGTCCTTCAACTTCCAAACACACCGAGATTCGTTGTATGATCTCTAATGTCACACCCCGACCACGTAAAACAACAAAACGTGGCGGAAACGTCAGGGAGTGTTGTAACAGAATCATTGTCTCACAACCATGGAATAAATAATTTTGTTTTATTGAATAAATGAACTCATTGTTAAATACAATCAAATAAGTACAACTATTATCTTTCAAGTTTTAAAGTCGCTAAGGCACGAGCCCATCCTAAGTGTAGCATATATCATTAGTCATCATAAAGCAGCACCTGAAACATGTGTAAAAATAGGTACGCCAGCATAAAAATGCCTGTGAGATACATAGGTTTTATTGATTTAGGATTCATGACTTATAAGTTTAAAGAAAAGGTTTTAATAAAAGTAGTCATGATCCTTGAAAAAGATTTTCTTTTATAAATCATACCAAAATTTATAAGAAATCAGATGATACAAAATAATAATACATAGGTAATTAAATAATTAAGTAAAATGAGTTTGTATAAAATGTATTGTTTGAAAAACAATATTTTCATAAAAAGATTTATAGTATATATAAAAAAAAAAACTTCGGTTTTAAGAAAGTTGAATAAGTAATATATTAAAATATATTTTAGTTCCAAAACCATTAACCCAAGTGTACAAAATAACGCCACGGTATGTAATGCGATGAAAACACTTATATATAAGAAGTACCAGCGGCGTATCTACCATGTTTTCATCACATTACACCCGTCCCGTTATCTAAACACTAACCAAAAACCAGTCATTAAGTAAATAGTATATTAAAAATACTTTAGTTGGTAACAAAAATAAGTTTTCAGTAGTATATCAAAAGTATACTTTGGATTTATAAAAAACATATTAAACTATGTTTTGGTTCGAAAATAACATATTAAAACTATGCTTTGGATTATGAAGATAACATATCAATCTATGTTTTAATGATTAACAAAATACATGTTGGTTTTTGTACAATATCCCATATGAGAGCATATCAAACTATACTTTTGGGAGTAGAACTTAATATACAAAAATAATGTGATTTAAGAATTCATTCAGACCTAGTGTATCAAAATACACCTTTGAGACTATAGAAATACCACAAAGGCAATCCCTATTTGGATGGAGCAACAAATTGGTTTCAGATATTCCATGACAACAGGAATGGGGTGTCAAATCCTATAGCGCTATATCATACTACCAACCGGTCTGGTTAACAAAAATAAGTACTATTCCAACAATTAATTTCATAATCTTTGAAAAATCAGTGTTTAAACCATAGATAGTCATTTAGTTTGTCAAAAGATAAGTACTAACATGTATAATCAATTATACTTTGAAATCATGAAAATAACAGATAGGTACACATGCTTCACCCCAAAACAGTTGAAAACAGTAAAAGAGGGGACTATGTACTCACTTGAGAGTGCTTAGAAGTCTTGAACAACTACCAAGCAAGCTAGAGGAGTCCCGGAATCAAACGACACCTAGTATAGGTGACTACATAAATAACCAGACCTAAATCGGAAGATCGGATAGGATGAGGTCTCGTAAACCAAATGAGTATGGGAACTCATATAATATGGTCTAACAAAGCCTACATCCTAAAAGGAAACCTAACCTAAGTGCTTACGACCCATCACGACCCGTTTAGGTAGCTTACGCTACTTTAACGCGTCGTTTTAGTAAAACGCGTTCGGACCGCCTAACTAGTCTTAAGACAAGTATTATATGCCTAAACATGTTTAATTATGTTGCATAATTAGTTAAATGAGAAAAGTTTGGGTTACATATGCTTAAATATCAATTATGCATAAAAAGGGTATTTTGGTAATTTACCTAAGGCATATAAACTACCTATTATACAACTACTTAAACTAGGTGACCATAAGATATAACCTCGGAAGGTTATTCGCTATGCAACTATGGTCGCTAAACGTGATTGGTCGGATCCTAACGATCGACCAAACGGGTCGTGTTCGAAAGTCTAAGCGGGTGTTTAGTCCGCTTGACTTACGACTCTACACAAGCACTAATCTAAAAAGTGACGAGCTAAACATGCTAGAACATGTTTAGTTAAGTTAGAAAACAGGTTTTGATATCAAAACAAACGGTTTTGATATCCTAGAGTAGTTTGGTTACAAAATACGTTAGAAAACGCATTTTGGCCGAAACTACGACTCGTCACTGAGCCTAGATAACGTGGTAATCAGTAGGTATAGTCACTAGGGACTATAACCATCGTGATTACGCTCACGTTATGAAGTTCAAACGAACTTCGCGTTGACCATAGACTGGTCAATGTAGAAAGTCAAACGCAGTTTGACTTTAACGCTAAGACGAACGAAAAACGCGAAAGAATACTTACAGAAGGTCCCCGCAAGATTTGAACCCGATTCTCTCTCAGGTAGGAAGCATATACTTCCACTTAGAGAGCTTGAATCAGATTCAAATGTGAGGAATGAATGAAAACATGGTGGGTATTTATAGGAAATCTAGAACCGTTAGGATCGTTCATCGCAAAACGAGCTTCGATCTCATCTGTACACATGTGCCCATGGTTTTGTGAAACCATGGGAGCCCATAGTTTCATTAAAACCATATGAAAATGAGGGGAACAGCTGGAACCAGCTGGAATTTAGATTTTTCATTTTGGTCCCTTCCTAAGAAAACTATGGCAGAATGTCAATTTTGGTCGCTGAACTTCAGAAACATGCGTTTCGGCTCATTTTTGACACGTTTATGCCTCGCTAACCTCATTTCAAGGATCTAAAATGAAGTTAAAGTATAGGGAACTCAAAACATGTTCAAAAATATGTCGGATGTCTGTTCGTTTGGTCGTACGGTTGCGTTGTTCGGTTAATTACGACGGAAGTCGTAACGAACGCAAAAACGATCCAAATCAAGCGACAAATGGAATTTTCTTATGCCAAACACTAAAATAAAATATTTTATTGCTTACATAAAGTTTTGGATGTCCGGAAAATGCAAACTTATGCACTTTTTGACGCTTTTAGTCCCTGAATGATCAAAAGTTTATTTTTGCGCACCAAACACCTCAAAGCCTATTTCTAAGCTATGTAAAGGATATTTAGGGTATATTTAACTTATGATCAAGTTCCGGAAGGTTCGTTACTATACGAATCGATATAGTTTCGTAGTTTGACACAAATAGTCCCTACGATCGAACAAACTTGATTTCAACACACCAAACCATCCAAAACTTATTTCTAAGTTATGTGGAGGTTATTTAAGGTATGTTAAGCCTATTTCACTATTCCGGAGTGTTTGTTGTGTTAAACTAGTTATATTTACGCATCAGTGCGCGTATAACCTTCCAAAAAGCGATTTAGAGCTTGAAATCGGACAAGAATTGATATGTGTAAACGATACACATATTTTTACAAATCCCAAGTATGAAGTACAATATTTCATTGGTTTGGCATTTGTTTGATGGTTGAAGTGACACAGGTGTCACAGTCTCCCTTACTTTAGGAAATTTCGTCCTGAAATTTAATTTTAGGGGAAACTTGTGAAGACAACTGTGATGGTTTCGCTTTCGAATGAATCCTTCGAACCCTAAGTAAAACTCTGGGCCATGTTGGGATTCTTAGCGAAATTGTCAACTATCAAAATGAAGTCCTTGTAGTACCAAAACATGGAGTTTCGAACTACGGACGAAAGAACGTTTCTCATGAAGACTTATCATAGGAAACTTGTGTGTGCTTGAAATCAGAATTGGGGAGTGTAAGATAAAATGACATCGGTCAAGGTCCAAGACTTCTCCCGTATCATTTCTCTTGTCACTATAGGTCTTAACACATGATAAAACTTCCTGTGGTTTCTGTGCACTGAATTCCATAATTATGTAGGCCTCCATAATTACGTAATTCCTTGCACAGTTCGCACAGTTCATTTCATAATGCATAGGGGAAGAATTAATTTAATAAACATGAAGCGACTTGACTAGACCACCAAAGGATCTTTTTTTAACTAGATCAACGAACGACCCTTTTAACTAGATCAACACATGATCTTCTTAACTAGATCGTCGTACGATCTCCTTAAATAGACCACTTAAGGGATCTTTTCTATTATATCATCACATGATATTCCTATCCAGATTATCAAATCAATCTGTTTAACTAGACCACTCAAGAGGTCCAATTATATAATAGTACTTTATAACCCATGGGACTTAACTACAACGTTGAAGTCCATTAAGGATTTAAGATAGTACCTTTAGTTATCCTACTATGAATCCCTCATATGAGATATGGAGGATTCTATGAGGATTTGGATGGATCACATAAAAACACAAAACATATAAGAAGACACATAAGCACATAATCACATAATTGATTAACTTGATTATTAATTTGTTATATTTGGGCACGGATATTTAAAGCACACCAGGAATCCAATTCGTGGATTTCGTTTGGCACTTTAAACATAAGAATCTAACTATGGAGATAGAAAGATCTTAATAGGAATCCAGATTTATCCTTATTGAATCGTAATATACGTATTAAGGCATACGAATAATTCAATTTAGGTCTCCGTTTGATTGATAATCATCCATAAGGATCTAATTATGAGGATAGAAAGATCCTATATGGATTTTGGATTTTTGTGTAACGAAAGGTGTTTCGACACGTTGCACTAGGCGTGCTTAAGTCGATATTCAAGGTAGAAAGTTCATGAGGTTGAGGTGCTAGATATGCCAAGCGACATATGAAGCAGAGTTTGAAGGTTGAGCAGTAGCAGGATTTGTAATAGCTTTGCTTTGGATTGCAAAGCGGCACATGTTAACCAAATGTCCCCATCGTCCACTGTGGGTACATTTGAAACAGGGTATTTGATTCGGATGATGACGGTGGCATTGATTGCTCTAAGGAGCGGTTCCCTTGTGTGGCTTCATCCCTGAGACGAGTCACGGTGATAGCTAAATCAACGGCCTTCTGGTAGTACGACGCCTAATTGATGGACAATTGCAGCACCTAGTTCGGACATTGTTGTTGCGATGAAGAGGCACCATGAAGAAAATGGGAGACACGGGAGGAAAGAAGGGAAATGAAAACAAAATAACAATGCATAAAATTGCAATCGTTTGTTTGTTACCTAAGGTAAACAAATGAGACGGTGACTAATCAAAGTAAATGGGTCAATATAATGTATCGCGAAGACATGCTCGCCTATAAGTGGACACTCATCCCAAGAGTTCCCAGGTAAGAGTGACTGGTCCGATACTGCGGATTTGTACGAACACTCTAGCCTTAGACAGAAGACCCAGGGTACAGGCACCCACCCTTCCAGTTTGCACATGTTCACATTATTTAGACCAAACTTTGACGAGATTTTTGAAAACTTAAAGGGTTCAAAACCTTATAATAAATCATCCTAGAACAGATGATTAGTTTTCAAGGCGGGGTAGAAATTTGTTTTCTTATTGTGGTTGTCACCTAAGAATAAGTGACGGTATTGTTTTAAAACTAAACACAAGATAACTTGTGTTAGGGTCCTAGGAAGGTTATAGTCTAGGTCAAAGCATCACTAATAACCTAATTCCCTATAACCATTGGCTCTGATAACAACTTTTCTGTCACACCCCGACCACGTAAAACAACAAAATGTGGCGGAAACGTCAGGGAGTGTTGTAACAGAATCATTGTCTCACAACCATGGAATAAATAATTTTGTTTTATTGAATAAATGAACTCATTGTTAAACACAATCAAATAAGTACAACTATTATCTTTCAAGTTTTAAAGTCGCTAAGGCATGAGCCCATCCTAAGTGTAGCATATATCATTAGTCATCACAAAGCAGCACCTGAAACATGTGTAAAAATAGGTACGTCAGCATAAAAATGCCTGTGAGATACATAGGTTTTATTGATTTAGGATTCATGACTTATAAGTTTAAAGAAAAGGTTTTAATAAAAGTAGTCATGATCCTTGAAAAAGGTTTTCTTTTATAAATCATACCAAAATTTATAAGAAATCAGATGATACAAAATAATAATACATAGGTAATTAAATAATTAAGTAAAATGAGTTTGTATAAAATGTATTGTTTGAAAAACAATATTTTCATAAAAAGATTTATAGTATATATAAAAAAAATACTTCGGTTTTAAAAAAGTTGAATAAGTAATATATTAAAATATATTTTAGTTCCAAAACCATTAACCCAAGTGTACTAAATAACGCCACGGTATGTAATGCGATGAAAACACTTATATATAAGAAGTACCAGCGGCGTATCTACCATGTTTTCATCACATTACACCCGTCCCGTTATCTAAACACTAACAAAAAACCAGTCATTAAGTTAATAGTATATTAACCATACTTTAGTTGGTAACATAAATAAGTTTTCAGTAGTATATCAAAAGTATACTTTGGATTTATAAATAACATATTAAACTATGTTTTGGTTCGAAAATAACATATTAAAACTATGCTTTGGATTATGAAGATAACATATCAAACTATGTTTTAATGATTAACAAAATACATGTTGGTTTTTGTACAATATCCCATATGAGAGCATATCAAACTATACTTTTGGGAGTATAACTTCATATACAAAAATAATGTGATTTAAGAATTCATTCAGACCTAGTGTATCAAAATACACCTTTGAGACTATAGAAATACCACAAAGGCAATCCCTATTTGGATGGAGCAACAAATTGGTTTCAGACATTCCATGACAACAGGAATGGGGTGTCAAATCCTATAGCGCTATATCATACTACCAAACGGTCTGGTGAACAAAAATAAGTACTATTCCAACAATTAATTTCATAATCTTTGAAAAATCAGTGTTTAAACCATAGATAGTCATTTAGTTTGTCAAAAGATAAGTACTAACATGTATAATAATTATACTTTGAAATCATGAAAATAACAGATAGGCACACATGCTTCACCCCAAAATAGTTGAAAACAGTAAAAGAGGGGACTATGTACTCACTTGAGAGTGCTTAGAAGTCTTGAACAACTACCAAGCAAGCTAGAGGAGTCCCGGAATCAAACGACACCTAGTATAGGTGACTACATAAATAACCAGACCTAAATCGGAAGATCGGATAGGATGAGGTCTTGTAAACCAAATGAGTATGGGAACTCATATAATATGGTCTAACAAAGCCTACATCCTAAAAGGAAACCTAACCTAAGTGCTTACGACCCATCACGACCCGTTTAGGTAGCTTACGCTCCTTTAACGCGTCGTTTTAGTAAAACGCGTTCGGACCGCCTAACTAGTCTTATGACAAGTATTATATGCCTAAACATGTTTAATTATGTTGCATAATTAGTTAAATGAGAAAAGTTTGGGTTACATATGCTTAAATATCAATTATGCATAAAAAGGGTATTTTGGTAATTTACCTAAGGCATATAAACTACCTATCATACAACTACTTAAACTAGGTGACCATAAGATATAACCTCGGAAGGTTATTCCCTATGCAACTATGGTCGCTAAACGTGATTGGTCGGATCCTAACGATCGACCAAACGGGTCGTGTTCGAAAGTCTAAGCGGGTGTTTAGTCCGCTTGACTTACGACTCTACACAAGCACTAATCTAAAAAGTGACGAGCTAAACATGCTAGAACATGTTTAGTTAAGTTAGAAAACATGTTTTGATATCAAAACAAACGGTTTTGATATCCTAGAGTAGTTTGGTTACAAAATACGCGAGAAAACGCATTTTGGCCGAAACTACGACTCGTCACTGAGCCTAGATAACGTGGTAATCAGTAGGTATAGTCACTAGGGACTATAACCATCGTGATTACGCTCACGTTATGAAGTTCAAACGAACTTCGCGTTGACCATAGACTGGTCAATGTAGAAAGTCAAACGCAGTTTGACTTTAACGCTAAAACGAAAGAAAAACGCGAAAGAATACTTACAGAAGGTCCCCACAAGATTTGAACCCGATTCTCTCTCAGGTAGGAAGCATATACTTCCACTTAGAGAGCTTGAATCAGATTCAAATGTGAGGAATGAATGAAAACATGGTGGGTATTTATAGGAAATCTAGAACCGTTAGGATCGTTCATCGCAAAACGAGCTTCGATCTCATCTGTACACATGTGCCCATGGTTTTGTGAAACCATGGGAGCCCATAGTTTCATTAAAACCATATGAAAATGAGGGGAACAGTTGAAACAAGCTGGAATTTAGATTTTTCATTTTGGTCCCTTCCTAAGATAACTATGGCAGAATGTCAATTTTGGTCCCTGAACTTCAGAAACATGCGTTTCGGCTCATTTTTGACACGTTTAAGCCTCGTTAACCTCATTTCAAGGATCTAAAATGAAGTTAAAGTATAGGGAACTCAAAACATGTTCAAAAATGTGTCGGATGTCTGTTCGTTTGGTCGTACGGTTGCGTTGTTCGGTTAATTACGACGGAAGTCGTAACGAACGCAAAAACGATCCAAATCAAGCGAAGAATGGAATTTTCTTATGCCAAACACTAAAATAAAATATTTTAATGCTTACATAAATTTTTGGATGTCCGGATATATTCAGAACGTAAGTTATGCGCGAAAATGCAAACTTATGCACTTTTTGACGCTTTTAGTGCCTGAATGATCAAAAGGTTTATTTTTGCGCACCAAA
Source organism: Helianthus annuus (assembly GCF_002127325.2). Lineage (NCBI taxonomy): Eukaryota > Viridiplantae > Streptophyta > Magnoliopsida > Asterales > Asteraceae > Helianthus > Helianthus annuus. The sequence continues at coordinate 111,141,211 of NC_035444.2, read as the reverse complement.
CACCTCAAAGCCTATTTCTAAGCTATGTAAAGGATATTTAGGGTATATTTAACTTATGATCAAGTTCCGGAAGGTTCGTTACTATACGAATCGGTATAGTTTCGCAGTTTGACACAAATAGTCCCTACGATCGAACAAACTTGATTTCAACACACCAAACCATCCAAAACTTATTTCTAAGTTATGTGGAGGTTATTTAAGGTATGTTAAGCCTATTTCACTATTCCAGAGTGTTTGTTGTGTTAAAATGGTTATATTTATGCATCAGTGCGCGTATAACCTTCCAAAAAGCGATTTAGAGCTTGAAATCGGACAAGAATTGATATGTGCAAACGATACACATATTTTTACAAATCCCAAGTATGAAATACAGTATTTCATTGGTTTGGCATTTGTTTGATGGTTGAAGTGACACAGGTGTCACATCTAACACCTTTGTATGGCCTCAGAATGGTTGAAGAAGATTGAATGATGATGAGGGTGTAAGTGTGGGTGTTCGGCCGAGAGCTCCCAAGAGAGGAGAAGGTTTTGTGTGTTTTTCAAATGTGTGTGAAATGAGTTCTTGCACTTATGGTTTCTTCTTATAACCAAGTTTGGGGATTAACTTATGGGTAATATGTCACTAAAAGCACATACAAAATAATTGAAATATAATCAACATGTGGGGGCCATGTATGGGCCGTTCATAGGTGGGGGGGGGTAGTAGACTAGGTTTTAAACATATAGTTAGTTTATGATTGAAATCCAAGTATTAGTTAGGTGTTCTAGTTATTAGATGTTTATATGGTGTGTTATGATGTTCGGGAATCATGACTAGCTCAGTAAAAGTGAAACAATGTGTTTAACAATATTTTTGTGTTTCGGGTAAAGTCCGGTTATTCGGTTCAGTGTTGTTCCGTTAAAATGCTTAATTAATCCGTAAAGTGTCCTATATATATATTTTTGTGACACTTTTAATTCTCAACATTTAGGAAATCATAACGGACTATTTAGTAACTTTTCTATACACTACTAGTATGTTAACAAGCACATGTAAGTATAACACAGAAATCAGATGTGACACCCCAGGAAAACTAGTGAACAATATAGCTTACATTAGTGAGTGCATACCAAATTTCGGGACGAAATTTCTTTTTAGTTGGGGATACTGTGACAACACGCAATTCGAACCTATTTTGTGTAACGATACATGCTTATGTGATTTATTATAATTATTAATTGTTATGTTGTACGTGTTATGTGTTATGATTATGTGATATGTGTTAGTGAATGTGTAAATGATATGTTCTATGAATACATGATCCGATCGCACAACAACCCACACACCCACTCGACCGCACAACAACCACGAATCACACAAGCCCTTTGGGCCGTAAAGCTGGTAACCGGACTTAAAGGCAGCCCATGTTTGGGTCGGCCCATCCCCTTTACTCGTATACACTTGAGAGATGATTATCATCTCACACTTTTACACAACACAAAACACACACAAGTTTACAAAAACCCTAGACTTCCTCTCTCTCCCTCTCGTTTTGCTCGGAACCCGACGGCAGCCCCTCCCCACTCGAAGCTTTGCACATCGGTTCATTCAACCCATTCGAATATCACGGTTAGTGTTGTATTGTTAATTGCTTTGATAGATGATGTCTTGATTATACGTGATTATATGATAAATCATAATGTTTTGTGTGCATGGTTAATCGGATGGCTCGTAATAGGTTGTTGGGATTTTTGCTAAGGTTGATTGTAAACTGAATGTGTTGATGATTTAGTTAGGATGCATGACAAATCGGCTGTTGTGTGATGTTATTTGGATATTGTTCACATGTGCGATGATAGGGATCAAGAACACGGATCTAGGATTTACATGTTTAAATGTTTTGAATTTTGTTCATGATTGAATCGAACTAGGGTTTATACGAATTCTTGATGTAATGGCCTGTTTGATCGATATTAGATTAATCATATGTTGGATATTGTGTTAATTGATTGATATGAAAATAAGGAAACTGTTAGTGATTGTTATAACCGATTTTGCTTGATTATGGGAATGATTGAACTAATCGCACAAAGAGCCAATCGCACAAGACTAGCCGGACACACAAGGGCGCCCACTCGTACAAGGCTCCTGATCGCACAAGGCCTCTAGTCGCATAAGACCTCCTTCGCACAAGGTTGGTCAGCCGTACAAGACACATCCCGTCGCACAAGGCTTACTGGATCGCACATGCGTTAACGATTGGGCCTTCAAGCCCAAAGTGGGTCGCACAAGATACATGGACGGGCTGAATAGTTGTTGTTTGTTGTGACTGGGCCGCACAAGCCCATATCTGATCGCACAACCCAACTCAGTCAAGATTGTTATATGTTATTTCACTTTGGGCCGTATGTTAGTTATTGGGCTGGGCTAGCTCATATCGCACAACTCGGCCGGATCGCACAACTTGATCCGGGCCGCACAAGTCACTTATGTGTTAAATAAATTTATACGGGCCGCTTATGCTATCGGGTCACATATATTATTTGGGCCGGGTACCTTTGGGGTTAGTCGTTCAATCGCACAAATGTATGATTATACTACACTGTTGACTGTTAGCGTGCAATAAGTGTTGCCATGATCCATACGTGTTCCTAACGTGTTAACTTATCTGATACATACGTGCATTACTTGAACCAAACCTGACTTGTATGGTAACCCTGTTAGGACGTGTTTGATCATTCTTAATTCAAGTAACTTTGGTATAACCTGCCGAGCAATCCCAGGTGAGTTCAATGCATTTTCTCAAGCATGCGTCCCGGTGGTTTGGGACAACTGGTAAACATTTGGAAGGGAAACATTGGGTAAACAACTTAATCGGTTTTGGTTATTGCCTGGAGGGCAATGGGGGTAATTAGTTGATAGCGCTATTAGGTGGGAAACCTCACACCGGGCCGTAAGGACGGGGGTGAACTAATTATCTGGGTTTCACTATGGTTGTTAAGAGGCACACTCCTCGGTTACGTAAGGGCGTTTTCCCTAGGGTAACTAGCGTGAACAACATAGTGGGTTGCTAAGAGGCACACTCCTCGGTTACGTAAGGGCGTAGTCCCTAGGGTAACTAACATGAGCAACATCGTAACACAACATTGAATCGCATTAACATATATCTGGTAACACAACACGTTAACGAAACCTTGAACTCACCAGCGTAGTCTGACACACTTGTTTGCATGCTTGTAGGTCGTTAACCTTGGAACATGGACTTGCTATCTGGGAGTGCTGGAGTGGTCATGGATCGAAGCTATTGGATTACTTATAATTGATACATTGGTTTTGGGTTTTATTATGAAACAATTGCTAAACGACTTATCATATGCTTCCGCTATATAACTCTTTGTGAATCAATATTATGTTTGACATTTAATCTTGGCAATTAATGATATGTTTTATCTAAATATTTATCATTGGTTCAACGTGATTGGTGGCTCAGACTCTGATGTGTAGCACGCCTCGCGGGGTTTCCACAGGTGGTATTTTGGGGGTGTTACAGTTTGGTATCAAAGCCACTGGTTATAGTGAACTAGGTTTTAAAACGTTTTGTAAAACCAGACTATAACCGAACAACTTCGAAAATCGATCATGACACTCAGCTCCAGATTGCAAGGTTCGTTTCTCTCTCTCACTTTATACATTACTTGCTTAGCAGTCACACACTCACAACATATATGAACTGAAACATTTAACATCATAGTGACTTGATAGTGTGACACTACTCTTCGACTCATGTGAATCATAGACCTGTGATACTATCTGTTGTGTTGTTGAACGGGGGAAACTTCGAGCGCAAGCTAAGAGGCACTGAGATAAGCATGCAAATTGCCTTATTATTATGGGTGCACACTTAATAATAACACGGGGTGCATGCAAGTCCCCGCGAGGCTTATCGAGCGTGAGAAGGGTTCTGCCTTATTATGTGTGAACTTGGTAGTACGTAAATATCAACCTGATACTTGATATCCATCTTGTTTCGATTTCCTGAGTTGGTTCATCTATAAATATAGAATCATGAGTGGACGAGGACACGGACGTGGCAACATCAACATGACTCAGGCTGAGTTGACTGACCTAATCAATACCCGCGTGGCGGAGGCTTTAGCAGCCTATCAAGCTGGTACGGAATGTACCAAGTACTCTTTACTCTTATACCACGTACACGTCTTTTCATTCCTATAATGTGTTCCCTTCCGTCATTTAGGTCAGCAAGCGCAACCTCAACCTAACCAGCCTGCGTGCACATTCAAAATGTTTATGGACTGTAAGCCACAGACCTTCACCGGGACTGAAGGGGCTGTGGGACTCCTAAGATGGTTCGAAAAAGCAGAATCTGTGTTTGCTATCTGTAACTGTCCCGCTGGGGACAGGGTGAAATATGCTGCGGGTACCTTGGCGGATGGTGCCCTAACGTGGTGGAACGCCCAGGTACAGTTGTTGGGCATCGAGGCAGCGAATGCCACAACCTGGGAAGACTTCAAAGAACTGATCAGGGAGGAGTACTGTCCTCGGGATGAAGTCCAGAAGTTGGAAAACGAGTACTACGACTTGAAGATGGTTGGATCTGAAGTCGAAGCATATGTGAAGCGATCGTATGAACTGGCCGACATGTGCCCAAACTTGTCCCGGCCTATGTCTCGGAGGATTGAGTTATTCATCAAAGGGTTGCCTCCGCGTGTGAAGAGCTTGGTCACTGCAGCCCATCTCAATGATTTGACACAGATCGTTCGTCTGACTCATAAGATTGTGGACCAAGAGGTGGAAAGCAATTCGTTACCCCCGCGTATTTCGGCCACTACTGCTGCTACACCCACTGCCACTGCGCCCGCTAATGATAACAAGCGGAAGTGGAGTGATTATGACAAAGCATCCAGTGCTGGCCAGACTCAGAAAAGGCCAGACAACAGCAACCGCAACATCAGCCAGTCGTCTTCTGTCAATCAAGGCCAGGGAAGTGGCCACAGCCAGGGTTCGTATGCAGGGAGAAAGCCACGGTGTAACAGGTGTGGCTATCATCATTGGGGGCCGTGTGGTCGGACGTGTAACAAGTGTGGTAAGCCAGGCCATGAGGCCAGGGATTGTAGGACCTCACAACCCAAACACCAGCAGCAACAGAACCAGCAAAACCAGAGACAACAGGGGCAACCACCCCAGCAGAACCAAGGTTTCAGGAAGGGGTGCTACCAGTGTGGTGACGAGGGCCACTTTAAGCGGGATTGCCCTCAGTTAAACCAGAACGCCAACGACAACAACCGCCTGAATAATAACAATGCTGGGAACAACAACAACAACAACGGCAATAACGGGGGAAATGGTGCTCACGGTAGAGTGTTCCAGCTTGGAGCAGGGGATGCCAGGAATGACGGCAACGTTGTAACTGGTACGTTTCCTGTTAACAATCGTATTGCTTCTGTATTATTTGATTCGGGTGCCGATTGGAGTTATGTGTCCCTAGAGTTTAGTCAACGATTAGGGATAACCCCAACACCTTTAGAAGTTAAACAAGTAGTAGAACTAGCAGATGGTAAAACGATAGAAGCCTCGAATGTCCTTTTTGGATGCAAACTAGATCTCGTGGGTCAGGTGTTTGACATTGACCTCCTTCCCGTTACACTCGGTAGTTTTGACATAGTAGTAGGGATGGATTGGTTGTCCAACCACCAAGCAGAAATTTTGTGTAAGGAGAAAGTTGTGCGTATTCCTCTCCCTGATGGGGAGTCACTGTTAGTTCAAGGGCATCGTAGTGGGACGATGGTTGGGATTATCACGGCCATGCGTGCACAACAGTATCTACAAAAGGGGTATCCTGCACTATTAGCGTTAGTTACCAACGCTCAGTCTGAAGAGAGTAAGATCGAGGATCTACCAGTGGTGCGAGAATTCGCTGATGTGTTCCCAGAGGAGCTGCCAGGGTTACCTCCTCACCGTCAAGTAGAATTTCAGATTGATCTTGCACCGGGAGCGGCTCCAATTGCTCGAGCTCCTTACCGGTTAGCACCTGGAGAGTTACAGGAACTGTCCAATCAATTACAGGAGTTGTTGGATAGGGGTTTCATTCGACCCAGTTCTTCGCCTTGGGGAGCCCCAGTTCTGTTCGTAAAGAAGAAAGATGGGTCATTCCGTATGTGTATCGACTATCGAGAGCTCAACAAGGTGACCATTAAGAACCGCTATCCGTTACCACGCATCGACGACTTGTTTGACCAGTTGCAAGGGTCAAGTTTCTATTCAAAGATCGACTTAAGGTCGGGTTATCACCAGGTAAGGGTTAGGGAAGAGGATGTTCCCAAGACAGCCTTTCGAACGCGCTACGGACACTATGAGTTTTTGGTCATGCCGTTTGGATTGACCAATGCACCAGCGGTTTTCATGGATCTCATGAACCGCGTATGCAAGCCATATCTCGACGAGTTTGTTATAGTATTTATTGACGACATCTTAGTCTATTCCAAGAACAAGGAGGATCACGAGCGCCACCTACGTCTTATCTTGGAACTTTTGAGAAGGGAACAGTTGTATGCGAAATTTTCTAAGTGCGACTTTTGGATTCGAGAAGTGCACTTCCTTGGGCACGTTGTTAACGAGAAAGGGATACATGTGGATCCTGCGAAGGTGGATGCAGTTAAGAATTGGGCGGCACCAAAGACTCCGTCTGAGGTGCGACAATTTCTTGGTCTCGCAGGGTATTATCGAAGGTTCATTAAAGATTTCTCGAAAATCGCGCAACCTCTCACCTCGCTGAGACAGAAGAACACAACGTACTCTTGGGGAACGAAGCAGGAAGAGGCCTTCCAAGTTCTGAAGCAGAAACTTTGCAGTGCACCGATCTTGTCTTTACCAGAGGGCACCGAAGATTTTGTGGTATATTGTGACGCATCAATTCAGGGTCTCAGTTGCGTGTTGATGCAACGCGAAAAGGTAATAGCTTATGCTTCTCGTCAGCTGAAGGTGCACGAGAAGAACTACACGACACACGACTTGGAGTTAGGAGCGGTGGTGTTTGCGTTGAAGATTTGGAGGCACTATCTGTACGGTACCAAATGCACCATCTACACCGACCATAGGAGTCTCCAGCACATCTTCGACCAGAAAGAGTTGAATATGCGACAACGACGATGGGTGGAGTTATTGAATGATTATGAATGTGCCATCAAGTATCACCCGGGCAAGGCGAACGTTGTAGCTGACGCCCTCAGCAGAAAGGATAATACACCTAGGCGTGTACGAGCATTGCAACTCACGATCCAGTCCAACCTTCCTTCCCAGATATGAGACGCTCAGTTAGAAGCGTTGAAACCAGAGAACGTTCAAGCTGAAGCCTTGAGTGGCTCGAGACAATGATTGGAACGAAAGGGAGACGGTGCTTACTACGTAACTGGACGCATTTGGGTCCCATTCTTTGGCAACTTACGAGAACTTGTAATGGAAGAGGCACATAAGTCACGCTACTCTGTACATCCGGGATCAGATAAGATGTACCACGACCTGAAAACTACCTACCGGTGGCCCAACATGAAGGCTCATATAGCAACCTACGTGAGCAAATGTTTGACTTGTGCTAAAGTCAAAGCAGAACATCAAAAGCCCTCAGGTCTACTGCAGTAACCAGAGATACCCACATGGAAGTGGGAACAGATCGCTATGGATTTTGTGACAGGATTACCCAGAACTCAGGCCGGGAACGATACCATTTGGGTGATTGTTGATCGCCTCACGAAGTCAGCACACTTCTTAGCAATCAAGGAAACAGACAAGTTTTCTCAATTGGCAGCAATCTACCTTAAGGAAGTGGTTTCTAGGCATGGGGTGCCAACTTCTATCATCTCAGATCGAGATCCGCGTTTCACTTCAGAGTTATGGCAGTCAATGCACAAATCGTTCGGTTCCCAACTCGACATGAGTACCGCTTATCACCCGCAGACGGATGGTCAAAGTGAGCGCACCATCCAAACACTTGAAGACATGCTTCGGGCATGCGTACTCGATTTCGGGAAAGGGTGGGAGAAACACTTGCCGTTGATAGAGTTCTCCTATAACAACAGCTACCATACAAGTATTAAGGCAGCTCCATTCGAAGCACTGTACGGCCGGAAATGTCGTTCACCTCTCTGTTGGCATGAGGTGGGTGATAGTCAAATCACAGGCCCTGAGTTTGTTCTTGAGGCATCAGAAAGCATTGTGCAGATCCGAAACCGTATGGCCGCAGCTCGCGACCGTCAGAAAAGCTACGCCGACAAGCGTAGTAAACCGCTGGAATTTGAAGTTAATGACCGCGTTATGTTAAAGGTTTCACCCTGGAAGGGTGTGGTGCGTTTCGGGAAACGCGGCAAACTAAACCCTCGTTATGTGGGACCGTTCAAAATTCTAGAACGAATTGGAAAAGTGGCCTACAGGTTGGAATTACCTGCTGAGTTGGGTAATGTCCATGATGTATTTCACGTATCGCAGCTAAAGAAGTGTTTGGTTGATGAAACACTAGTAGTACCATTTCAAGAGCTGAAGATAGACGACAAATTGCAGTTTGTCGAAGAACCTATTGAAATTATGGATTGGGAAGTTAAAGTTCGTAAGCATAGCCGCATACCGATTGTGAGAGTTCGTTGGAACTCAAGACGGGGTCCAGAGTTCACGTGGGAACGCGAGGACCAGATGAAACTTAAGTATCCACATTTGTTCCCCACAGATCAGGCAGAACCTAGCAAACTTAATGTTGATGCAACTAGTGAATTTCGGGACGAAATTCCCATTCAAGTGGGGGATGATGTGACACCCCAGGAAAACTAGTGAACAATATAGCTTACGTTAGTGAGTGCATACCAAATTTCGGGACGAAATTTCTTTTTAGTTGGGGATACTGTGACAACACGCAATTCGAACCTATTTTGTGTAACGATACATGCTTATGTGATTTATTATAATTATTAATTGTTACGTTGTACGTGTTATGTGTTATGATTATGTGATATGTGTTAGTGAATGTGTAAATGATATGTTATATGAATACATGATCCGATCGCACAACAACCCACACACCCACTCGACCGCACAACAACCACGAATCACACAAGCCCTTTGGGCCGTAAAGCTGGTAACCGGACTTAAAGGCAGCCCATGTTTGGGTCGGCCCATCCCCTTTACTCGTATACACTTGAGAGATGATTATCATCTCACACTTTTACACAACACAAACCACACACAAGTTTACAAAAACCCTAGACTTCCTCTCTCTCCCTCTCGTTTTGCTCGGAACCCGACGGCAACCCCTCCCCACTCGAAGCTTTGCACATCGGTTCATTCAACCCATTCGAATATCACGGTTAGTGTTGTATTGTTAATTGCTTTGATAGATGATGTCTTGATTATACGTGATTATATGATAAATCATAATGTTTTGTGTGCATGGTTAATCGGATGGCTCGTAATATGTTGTTGGGATTTTTGCTAAGGTTGATTGTAAACTGAATGTGTTGATGATTTAGTTAGGATGCATGACAAATCGGCTGTTGTGTGACGTTCTTTGGATATTGTTCACATGTGCGATGATAGGGATCAAGAACACGGATCTAGGATTTACATGTTTAAATGTTTTGAATTTTGTTCATGATTGAATCGAACTAGGGTTCATACGAATTCTTGATGTAATGGCCTGTTTGATCGATATTAGATTAATCATATGTTGGATATTGTGTTAATTGATTGATATGAAAATAAGGAAACTGTTAGTGATTGTTGTAACCGATTTTGCTTGATTATGGGAATGATTGAACTAATCGCACAAAGAGCCAATCGCACAAGACTAGCCGGTCACACAAGGGAGCCCACTCGTACAAGGCTCCTGATCGCACAAGGCCTCTAGTCGCATAAGACCTCCTTAGCACAAGGTTGGTCAGCCGTACAAGACACATCCCGTCGCACAAGGCTTACTGGATTGCACATGCGTTAACGATTGGGCCTTCAAGCCCAAAGTGGGTCGCACAAGATACATGGACGGGCTGAATAGTTGTTGTTTGTTGTGACTGGGCCGCACAAGCCCATATCTGATCGCACAACCCAACTCAGTCAAGATTGTTATATGTTATTTCACTTTGGGCCGTATGTTAGTTATTGGGCTGGGCTAGCTCATATCGCACAACTCGGACGGATCGCACAACTTGATCCGGGCCGCACAAGTCAGTTATGTGTTAAATAAATTTATACGGGCCGCTTATGCTATCGGATCACATATATTATTTGGGCCGGGTACCTTTGGGGTTAGTCGTTCAATCGCACAAATGTATGATTATACTACACTGTTGACTGTTAGCGTGCAATAAGTGTTGCCATGATCCATACGTGTTCCTAACGTGTTAACTTATCTGATACATACGTGCATTACTTGAACCAAACCTGACTTGTATGGTAACCCTGTTAGGACGTGTTTGATCATTCTTAATTCAAGTAACTTTGGTATAACCTGCCGAGCAATCCCAGGTGAGTTCAATGCATTTTCTCAAGCATGCGTCCCGGTGGTTTGGGACAACTGGTAAACATTTGGAAGGGAAACATTGGGTAAACAACTTAATCGGTTTTGGTTATTGCCTGGAGGGCAATGGGGGTAATTAGTTGATAGCGCTATTAGGTGGGAAACCTCACACCGGGCCGTAAGGACGGGGGTGAACTAATTATCTGGGTTTCACTATGGTTGTTAAGAGGCATACTCCTCGGTTACGTAAGGGCGTTTTCCCTAGGGTAACTAGCGTGAACAACATAGTGGGTTGCTAAGAGGCACACTCCTCGGTTACGTAAGGGCGTAGTCCCTAGGGTAACTAACATGAGCAACATCGTAACACAACATTGAATCGCATTAACATATATCTGGTAACACAACACGTTAACGAAACCTTGAACTCACCAGCGTAGTCTGACACACTTGTTTGCACGCTTGTAGGTCGTTAACCTTGGAACATGGACTTGCTATCTGGGAGTGCTGGAGTGGTCATGGATCGAAGCTATTGGATTACTTATAATTGATACATTGGTTTTGGGTTTTATTATGAAACAATTGCTAAACGACTTATCATATGCTTCCGCTATATAACTCTTTGTGAATCAATATTATGTTTGACATTTAATCTTGGCAATTAATGATATGTTTTATCTAAATATTTATCATTGGTTCAACGTGATTGGTGGCTCAGACTCTGATGTGTAGCACGCCTCACGGGGTTTCCACAGGTGGTATTTTGGGGGTGTTACATCAGAGAGCAGTTAAGCACTTTAATTATCATTAATAAATTGTACGGATACATGGAATTACGAGGGTTGTCACATTCTCCCCCTGTTAAGAAAATTTCGTCCCGAAATTTAGCACGTGGTTACTGAGGAAGCTAGTTAAGTTGCGTTGTTTTCCTGGTTTTCCTGGGGTGTCACATCATCCCCCCGTTTATTTGGAATTTCATCCCGAAATTCTGCAGTAGGTTCAGCTTCAGTAGTGTTTGCATTTTTTCTTAAACAGCTGGGGATACTTGAGTTTCATTTGGTCTTCTCGTTCCCAGGTATACTATGGGCCACGACGGGAATCCCAACAAACTCGGACAAGAGGTATTCTAGTATGCTTGAGAATCTTAACATCTCGATCCGTAATCTCTACTGGTTCCTCGACGAATCGCAGCTTGTCGTCGATAGTGAGCTCCTTGAGAGGAACTATGAGGGTTTCATCTGACAGACACTTCTTCAGATTCGACACATGGAAAACATTGTGAACTCCGCTGAGTTCTTCAGGTAGATTCAGCCTGTAAGCGACTTTGCCAATCTTCTCAATGATTTCAAACGGTCCGATATAACGCGGATTGAGCTTGCCTCGCTTGCCAAAACGGACTACACCTTTCCAAGGTGAGACTTTGAGTAGCACTCGATCCCCAACCTGGAACTCGAGTGGCTTTCTTCGCTTATCAGCATAGCTTTTCTGACGGTCACGAGCTGCCGCCATTCGTTGTCATATCGGAGCAATCTTCTCAGTTGTATCTACTACGAGTTCTGGACCGGTGATTTGACTGTCACCAACTTCTGCCCAACAAAGAGGTGATCAGTGTCACACTCCCAAAATACCACATGCGGAAACCCCCCGCGAGACGTGTGACGTACCAGGATCTTAGCCACCAATCACATTGAACTCATAAGTATAATTAAATAAACTTTCATTTATTAATAGGAAGTAATTCAAAACATTACATATAACACATAGTACACAGCGAAGCAATAATCATTGGTTAAATGTTTTATAAATCCTCGCGTAAGTAAACCATTAGACTTATGTTGCGATTCCATGTATTTCAACCCATGACCACTCCAGCATCCCAGACAGCAAGTTCCAATGGTGTGTACCTAAAAGCCTGCAAGGCATGTAACAACGAATCAACAATAAAGCTGAGCGAGTTCACGGTTGGGTGTTCGTTTTAAGTTGTTTCCGAAAACATAGTTTGTCTTTAGCTGGCTTACTTGCCGTGGGGGTTTCCCCATAGTTGAAAATATGATTAACCAGTTTACCCTGTTTCCTAAACATATTCATAGTTGGTGGGGGCTTCCCATGTGAAATACCAGACCGTACCATATCGAATACTAACGAAAGTAAGTTGTGCCCTAAGTCAATGTATATCATCATTGACCCTTTGCCTTAGTCCATTAGTACACGTCCGTCCTACCGGCATGGTGTGAGGTTTGTTAAACCTAATAGCGCTATTAACTAATGACCCGCTTGCCATCAGCCTCGGCGATTAAGTCGATATAAACTGAGGGACTTATGATAGAGATTTGGTCCAGTATGTTTAATCTAGTTGTCCTACCCAAGGAGGACGAACGTACGTATCCTACCCAAGGAGAATACGCGAGGTTTAATCTTGGCATCCTACCCATGGAGGATGGCCGTACATATCTACCCAAGGAGAATATGTAGTTTCCGTTTTAGTTCTTCAACCCATTCCCAACCCTTGGGAATCCCATGCCTTGTAGAAAGTGTGAACTCACCTCGGTTTGCTCGGTAAGATTAAATATCTTGTTTATCAGTTGAACAACCACGCCCTATAAGGGTTACCGATAACAGTCAGTTCTACAGGCACATGCATCACACCTTTCACGTATAAATAATCCATGTGTTCATTGTTCACATCCAACACTTTTATTGCTCACGTAACGCACACACACGTAATACAATTCATGACAGTTTATTCAATGGGCTCTCGATCTAACAGCGGCCCAGTCCACCAATTACATCCTACATGACTTGTTTCCTTGGGCTCCTGATCTTGGCCAATCGATGTAAAGCCCCTTGGTTCCCTTTAGCCCCCAAACCGTTTCAATCAAGTCTAACTTTATAATTTTCATATGACAGTTTCATCATTTAACTTGTATGATTTTATTGTTCAATTTTGCCAACATACATCTCATATAGAGAGTAGTATAATTGCATATCAACATAGTCAAGCATGTTATTTAAGGTGCGCAAGGACTCTAAACGTTTTTCACCGTGTCGAAACCAAGGACATTAAACAAACAGATTATTATACATAATCTACTCTAACAACTATTCACACTCATGTGTACAAACAGATTGTTATAATATGATTTGATCTAACAATTATTCATCCTCATGCAACAATCGTCAGAATCTCGTGTTCATAGTATAGATCATGCTTTAACATCTATACGATAACATCATAAATCTGCATCCTCATCAACCTACCACAACTCATTAATCTTTACTACAACAGTTTGTCGTAATCAACCCAACATATAGATGCAACCCTAATTATCACGATAAATCAACACATGCACGTACACGAAAACTGTTACACCTGATGCCCCCTCGGCGAAACCCCCCGACGACGAATCACCCCAGCTTTCGTCGTCTGCTTGGGTGATGAAACCCCATACGTTTCGTCAAAATTCGGCCAGCGAAACTTCCTATGTTTCGTCGTAGTTCAGCCGGTGAAACTCCCCTATGATTCATCGTGGTGAACTTTGATTCTAGCAGTTTCCTGTAAACCCTAACCACATACCACTAATTTCATCATCTATTGTTAACCCAGAAACATACTCTATCTTGATCAACACACGTAACAGCAAACGTATAGCAGTATTATCATCGGATCATTACTAACATTTATTAATTAACCCTAATTATCTTAAACAACTAGTTACCATAAGTCTTATCATCACACACATGTATACCAAGTTCAATTATACACTCTTGCTACACCATTCACACATAAATAAGAATCATACTATTGTCAAATAATATAAATACGAACTTACAAATCAGTGGCTCGACTAGATAAGTTGGTGCCTCGAAAGTATGAGATTGCCTCGATGGCTAGGGGGTCCTCTGCCGTCAACAGTTTAGGAGGGTTTAGGGTTTGCAAGCATCCCATGTATCCTTATACACAATGTACGTAAAGAAGAAATAAGGAAGGATGGGCTCGAATTGGTTTGGGCTTGCGAGACCGGGCTAAGGAGTAACATATAACATATCTAAATAACAATTTCATAATAGTGGCCGACGACTATCTTGTGTGTGCGTGTGCCGAATTAATTTCTGCGTATATGCGGCCCTATTGAAACAAAGCCGTTCTCCTAAGCAAACACACTCACACTCGATACTTCACACGTCACGTATAAATAATTCATGAGCGTTCAATATAGTTTAATGCATCAACTTATCACGTAGAGTTCATGTAGGTTACACTTACATTTAATATTTCATAACAATACACAATACTTAGGTTTTCACTAACATCAACCCAAACGATACTTCAACTATTCATACATCAAGCGCGAGTAACAACGTCAACGAATTGAGAACACAGAATTGTGAACACGCAATGCATAGAGGAAAGACCTAGAATTTCGGGTTGTCACATCATCCCCAACTTGAAAGAAATTTCGTCCTGAAATTTAGCACGTGGTTACTGAGGAAGCTAGTTATGTTGTGTTGTTTCCTGTTTTTTTCCTAGGGTGTCACATGATCCCCCCGTTGGTTTGGAATTTCGTCCCGAAATTCCGTAGTAGCTTCAGCCTCAGTGGTGGTTTCATTGTTCTCGAACAATGGGGATATGTGTGTTTCATTTGGTTTTCTCGTTCCCAGGTAACCTCTGTGTCACGACATGAGTTCCAACGAACTCGAACAATAGGTATCCTGGTACGCTTGAGAACCTTAACATCTCGGTCAGTGATTTCTACTTGTTCCTCAACGAATCACAGCTGATCGTCGATAGTAAGTTCCTTGAGAGGAACTATGAGGGTCTCATCTGACAAACACTTCTTCAGATTTGACACGTGGAAAACGTTGTGATCTCCACTGAGTTCTGCGGGTAGATTTAGTTTGTAGGCCACTTTGCCTATTTTCTCAATGATTTCGAAAGATTCAACATATCGCAGTTTGAGTTTCGTCTCGTATACCAAAACGAAGTACACCTTCCCAAGGTGAGACTTTAGATAGTACTCGATCCCCAACTTGGAACTCGAGTGGTTTCTTGCGCTTAACAGCGTAGCTTTTCTGGTGGTCACGACTGTCACACCCCCAAAATCCACACGCGGAGTATCGCTTGGGAGCGTGACTGACCAGGATCAAGCCACCAATCATATAGAACAATGTAAATAGTAAAAGTAAATGTAATTTAACCAAACCAATCCATATGAAAGGTGTTCAAAACATAAGTATAAATTCAACGTTTAGCGGAAGCAAGTGAGTAAAAGCCCAACATAAATAAAGTATGTAATGTCATAATGTTTAAATCAAAGCATTCACGATCCTTGTCCACAACGACCACGCCTCCCAGTGCAAGCTCCATGTAAACCTAACGACCTGCAAGGCATGCAACAGAGAGTCAACAACTAGTTGAGCGAGTTCACAGTAAGTAAGTTCGTAATAGTAAGTTTGTTTCGTAACTTGTGGCTCTACTAGGCCGATAGTATGTTCTATTAGTGGGGGCTTCCCATGTTTGCATATACACTAGACTATTTGTAACCATAAGTGTTCTTCTTAACCTGAGAACAGTAGTACGTACAAGGTTTACGTAGGTTTTACGTAAGTGTCCTTCACAAACCGAGGACAGTGGTACGCGGGGGTTTACGTAGGTTTTACGTAAGTGCCTGACACAGCCCGAGGCCGTAGTGAGTATAAGTTTACGTAGGTTTTACGTAAGTGCCTGACACAACCCGAGGCAGTAGTGAGTATAAGTTTACGTAGGTTTTACGTAAGTGTCCTTCGCAACCTGAGGACAGTGATGTGTACAAGTATACGTAGGTTTTACGTATGTATCCTGCGCATCGGAGGACGATGGTAGATAGTCTAGTAACAGCATAAGTACAAATCTATTCCTTCAATCCCATTCCCAACCCCGGGAATCCCATGCCTTGGTAAGAGTGTGAACTCACCTTGGTTTGCTCGGTATGCTAAACTATGTGCTCGCAAACAATCAATCAATCAAAGCCCAAGGTAATGCATTTACACACAGTCAGTTCATGTTGGTCAAGTTTCACATACAATCTATGTCACAAAGTGCTTGACAGTTAATCTCATGTATCGTATAAGCAGTTAATCAATTTCATGTCATTCCTACTTCACATCAGAGTCTTTCACAGTTTATTCTAATATCTTTATCCAATAATACACTTAACTGAGTTAATAAGCTTAACTGGATTATCATATATGACAGAGTTACCTTTTAACAACGTTACATGCATAACTTAACTCAGTTAACATGCTTGACAGAAACAACATGCCCTCCAGTATTAATAGGCTATGCATAATTAACAAACTAATAGAGTTAACCACTTAACAACTTAACAGACAACAAAAACTCAGACCATACCTAACATAAAATTCGGACAAGGGCATATCACTTAAAAATTCGGACAAGGCAATTCACTTAAGAGTTCGGACCATGTGTATATAAGCAAAACTCGGACAAGGGCATCTTAACCAAAAACTCGGACCTCATATATTAACTCAAAAGTTCGGACTCTATGTATTACATATGAAATTCGGACCCTTATCATCACTACAAAAGTCGGACCCTTATTATCATATCAAAAAGTCGGACTATATGTAATAGAAAGTCGGACCAAGCACCACCCCCCACAAACTCGGACTAGCTCCACCCTTTTAAAAAAATCGGACCAACACAACTTAAAACTCAGACTATGAATCCCATTTAAAATTCGGACTTCACACATATTGTCACCAAAAAAAGTCGGACCTTCATGTACTAATAGAAAAGTCGGACTCTAGGGTTTCTTGTAAGATTCGGACTACACTTTACACAATAAAAATTCGGACAACATATACTTCACAAGTTTGGACATATCAAGCACCCTTATAAAATTCGGACATATCAAGCCTCCTTATAAAAGTTCGGACTTAATCATCCACACACAAAAGTCGGACCATCATGCATCAAATAAAACTCAGAGTTTTCAACATGCGTGAATTCCAAAAATCATTTCACAGAATCAATGGAACAGTTACGTTTGCAGAAGACTACGATCAAAACCCTAAAACCCTAATCTTCATACTTTGACAATGCTGTACCCAAATCAAGATCAAACGATTCTAACATATTCGGCATCCTATTGTCAGGCAAATGATTACACAACTAATCATAACCATTTCACAATACTCAGAACCAATCAATAAACACAAAACTATCATATGTAGAACTAGGGTTTTGCATGAATCACATAATCAAGGATTAACAACAAACAATCATTAAACAATTACCTTGGATTGATTCTAGATAAAGAGAGGGATCAAGAGTGATGATTGAGAGCTTGTGCCAATGATGAAGAAGATGATTGTAGAGAGAATTGTAGAGGAATGGTGAAGATACGTATGATGATTGTGAGATGATTGTGAGGGAGGTTAGGGTTAAGGGTGATTAAAATTTCACTAACTACTCTACTCACCCCTAAGTATCATCTTTTACATAAAACACACCCATCACAATATAATTTACAGTTTCATCACCAAGTTCATGTATTTGCCAAATCTTTCATAAATAACACATAACCATGCACAATTACAATACACTTTATCGAACCAAAACATATACAGTTACAAAGCAAACCAATTGTGCAAGTAAACAACTAAACAAACAGTGAACGTGCAATAAATGCGAAAGTGGAATCTCGGAAACTCGAGTTGTCACAACGAACTGCCGCCATTCGTTGTCGTATCTGAGCAATCTCCTCTACTGTGTGTACGACGAGTTCTGGGCCGGTGATTTGGCCGTTTCCGACTTCTACCGAACAAAGAGATGATTGGCACCCCCGTCCGTACAATGCCTCGAACGGAGCAGCCTGAAAGCTGGTGTGGTAACTGTTGTTATACGAAAGTTCCACTAAAGGGAGGTGTCTTCTCCGACCGTTGCCAAAGTCGATTTCACGTGCTCGAAGCGTGTCTTCAAGAGTTTGGATGATGCGTTCAGTCTGCCCATCCGTCTGTGGATGATATACTGTGCTCATGTCTAGATGCGAGCCAAAAGATATGTGCACCGCTTGCCACAAATCAGATGTCAATCGTGGGTTGCGATTAGAGGTAATGAAGGTTGGTACCCCATGCCTAGCAACCGCTTCCTTTAGATAGATGACTGCAAGTGTAGAAACTTATCCATTTCTTTGATGGCTAGAAAGTGTGCTGCTTGCGTAAGACAATCAATGAGTATCAAAGTAATGTTGTTTCCGTTTCGAGTTGTAGGTAGACCATCGACCAAATCCATGGCAGTCTATTTTTATTTCCATGTGAGTGTTGCTGGTTGCTGATGCTACACCTTGAATATCCACAAGTCGATCCATCATTCATATACTTAACTAGATGAGCCTTCGTGTCCGATTACCAGTACAAGGTTTGCAAATCCTAATGCCTCTCATCAAAACCCAGGCGACTAGAATGTCGAAGCTAGTGCGCTTGCTCAACGCGAGTTCCCTACAGCTGCCGTGTAATGAGACCCACAATCGTTTCATGAAATAGCGAGTATCGTCCGACTGGTCAAAGGTTGCTTCTCCATGCCCCGCATGGGTTCAACTTGAAGATTCCTCTTCCTTCAATTTTCCAGCTTGAACAGAGCGAGCCTGATACTGGTAAGTTAGAGTCGATAGCGAGCAGCAGAGCTCGTGTACGTTCAGGTTTCGCAGTCGTGTTAATCCAAAAGTTCCATCCAGCGATGTCATTGCATGCTTTAGCTCTTTCGAACATTGGTACATGGGAGGCCCTTGCGATCGGTCTAAATGACACATCTGGTACCGTCCAAGAGATACCTCCATCCAAAATCCCAAAGTCATGGTTTTCACCGTCAGTCGAGTGTGTCGTGCAGTTCCTCTTTGTGACTCTTTCACGTATGTCATCACTCTCTAGTGTTGCGTCGTTGTGCAGCTGGAACGTTGATTCGGACCATAAGGATATACTACTGAATCACCCGCATCCTCGGGTAAAACGATGCTCAGTGCATTGCAGGGTCGGAATTCGAAACCAAGAAATTGCTGTACCCCCGAAGGAATATTTGGCGTCAATTAGTTTCTAACAAGATGGATCCTAGCACGATCCACGCGTATTCCCACTTTGTTGGTTACATGATCAAAATGCTTTTCTCGTATCTAAGTGTTACATTTAACAAGACTTCTCACGTAATGACTCCTCCCCCAGGAGTTCTAAGATACAATATATGCGTCGTCCATGCTGTCCCTTCCTCCAGGAAATAACCCAAAATGTCACCAATAAATACGGTCGATTCATGTGATCCCTGAAGCTGCTAGTGTGTTGAGCCACTCCAATGATCATGATGTACAAAGTTGAAATGGCTGCATTGCGTTCGATGTGTTGTTCTAAGAGCATTCTCCTCTTGGATTTCCTCCTTACAATAGTTCGTTTACTAGCGAATCTTCGAATGGAAGCTTGTTCCTCGCAATTGGTCGACGGGTTGTCAATACGTGGTCGAGGTAAACGGTTCTTGACTGTCAACTTGTCGAGTTCTCGTTAATCAGTACACATACAAAAAGGCTTCTCTTCATGGGTATAGCGAGGGCTCCTTCAAGAGAAAACTCCTGTCCGACAGTTCCTGTAGTTGGTTAAACAGCTCCTGTAACCCTCCTGGTGTCAGACACTAAAGGGTACGAGTAGTTAGAACTGCCCCTAGCATGATGTCAAACTGAGTTCCTACCCAACAGTCGTAGAGATGATCCTGGAAGTTCCTCGAGTAGTACATTGAGGGTAATCACGAACAACTGGTGGATCCTGGATCCTCTTTGTCAATAACGGTTGCTAACATAGCGGGGTAATCCCTCCGTAGACACTCCTGGCTTTCTTTGCCGGAGTGCCACTAACCGTTGCGCCACTCTGACGCGTTAGAACAGATAACAATCCTCCACTAAGGAGAGGGATACGCAGAATCTTCTCCTCACAGGGTACATCCATCAAGAACGACAGAAGCACGGTCAATGTCGAACACTTGTCCCACAAGGTCGAGTTGGCATTCCGATGATCATAGGAGGTTTCCATTGTTTTGCCATTAGCCGATTCCACAGCAGGTTCAAACTCTTAAGAGCATCAGGGTCAAACGGAACAGAGACGAAGTGGATTGCTACTCATACTAGCTACCATGCCGTGAAAGTCCTGACGTCGCCCACACCAATTCTAAATGCCCTTCCAGGAGCACCCTTTTCTGGTGTTGCTATTTTCATTACTAGGCTTCCAAGTACTGGCGTTGTTCCTTTGATCGTTGTCCTCTTAACATAACCACTGCCAATCCATGTTGTGGGCACCTTTATTTCCTTACTGTAGGTTAGGGTTACGAATACCTTGTTGTCGCTGTGACTGCTACCCCCAATATCGTTGCTCGAAACGATGCCCTAAGATTCTTCACCACCATAGTCCATCTTTTCACATCCTGAGCCACGTCCTAAAGCGCTACTCACTGTACTGGCAGTTACGCATACCACACTAAGGTCAATTATCACCACTTATGCCTCGATTGATTCGTAAGAGTTGACTCCCATGGGTCGCTGACAAGGGTTAAGGATTCGATTGAAGCTAATTCGCTGGTGCTCATTGCCGGTAATCAGGGTCGTCAAAGTACTGAGGTCGGTAATGTGCTACGCTCATCCTCCTGTCCATCGATGTTGCAAGTGGTTCGAGTAATGCTTAGTATGTTGCGGGAGTGTTGCAGAAGTGATCGCATTTCAGAATTTGAGGCGTCAACACGCTAAGTTCCAACAAGCAAAGAAGGTATCGATCAATCCTTCGACGCTGCGACATCCAACTCAGGGACGTTCATTTAAGCACCTAACATTCTACACGGTTCGCTAGGTGTTCAGATGGGTGTTCAGGTAGCACTCGATAGCATCGAGATTCGAAAGGATCCAGAGATAAATGAAAAGTTAACGTCTGAGTTTGAGTAGGGAACAATTACTGCTATGACCCCTATAGGTTGGTTATGTTTCACATTGATCAAATGACGGGTTGGAACCCCTTTTCCACTTGTTAAGCCTCACTGGGACTCACATGCACCCCACATTATTATTATGTGTGCACCCACAATAATATTGTGATTCACATGCTCATCTCAGCTCCTCTTAACTCATGTCAAATGGTTCCTCAGACTCGAGTAGCAAACAAAGAGTATCACGAAGCGTAAATCATGAAGGTTTAGGGAAATACCACCCTATTAGTCACATAACACGTGCAAGTGTACATGAATTCATACTGTTGTGCTAATCGTGCATTCACATGCAATATCATATGTAGGTGTTTACTAGTTATGTAGTACAGTTAGTGTAAGTGAGACGAACCTTGCAATCTGGAGCTGAGTGTCATGGTCGTATTCCCGTTTTCAGAACTATTCGGTTATAGTCTGGTTTTACAAAAACATTTGCCCCTTTTTAAAACCAAGTTCACTATAACCAATGGCTCTGATACCAATCTGTCACACCCCCAAAATACCACATGCAGAAACCCCCGCGAGGCGTGTGACGTACCAGGATCTTAGCCACCAATCACATTGAACTCATAAGTATAATTAAATAAACTTTCATTTATTAATAGGAAGTAATTCAAAACGTTACATATAACACATAGCACACAGCGGAAGCAATAATCATTGGTTAAATGTTTTATAAATCCTCGCGTAAGTAAACCATTAGACTTATTTGCGATTCCATGTATTTCGACCCATGACCACTCCAGCATCCCAGACAACAAGTTCCAATGGTGTGTACCTAAAAGCCTGCAAGGCATGTAACAACGAATCAACAAAAAAGTTGAGCAAGTTCACGGTTGGGTGTTCGTTTTAATTTGTTTCCGAAAACATAGTTTGTCTTTAGCTGGCTTACTTGCCGTGGGGGTTTCCCCATAGTTGAAAATATGATTAACCAGTTTACACTGTTTCCCAAACATATTCATAGTTGGTGGGGGCTTCCCATGTGAATTACTAGACTGTACCATATCGACTACTAACGAAAGTAAGTTGTGCCCTAAGTCAATATCTATCATCATTGACCCTTTGCCTTAGTCCATTAGTATACGCCCGTCCTACCGGCACGGTGTGAGGTTTGTTAAACCTAATAGCGCTATTAACTAATGACCCGCTCGCCATCGGCCTCGGCGATTAAGTCGATATAAGATGAGGGACTTATGATAGAGTTTTGGTCCAATATGTTTAATCTTGTTGTCCTACCCAAGGAGGACGAACGTACATATCCTACCCAAGGAGAATACGCGAGGTTTAATCTTGGCATCCTACCCATGGAGGATGGCCGTACATATCCTACCCAAGGAGAATATGTAGTTTCCGTTTTAGTTCTTTAACCCATTCCCAACCCTTGGGAATCCCATTCCTTGTAGAAAGTGTGAACTTACCTCGGTTTGCTCGGTAAGATTAAATATCTTGTTTATCAGTTGAACAACCACGCCCTATAAGGGTTACCGATAACAGTCAGTTATACATGCACATCCATCACACCTTTCACGTATAAATAATCCACGTATTCATTATTCACATCCAGCACTTTTATTGCACACGTAACGCACACACACATAATACAATTCATGACAGTTTATTCAATGGGCTCCCGATCTAACAGCGGCCCAGTCCACTAATTACATCCTACATTACTTGTTTCCTTGGGCTCCTGATCTTGGCCAATCGATGTAAAGCCCCTTGGTTCCCTTTAGCCCCTAAACCGTTTCAACCAAGTCTCACTTTATAATTTTCATATAACAGTTTCATCATTTAACTTGTATGATTTTATTGTTCAATTTAGCCAACATACATCTCATATAGCGAGTAGTATAATTGCATATCAACATAGTCAAGCATGTTATTTAAGGTGCGCAAGGACTCTAAACGTTTTTCACCGTGTCGAAACCAAGGACATTAAACAAACAAATTATTATACATAATCTACTCTAACAACTATTCACCCTCATGTGTATAAACAGATTGTTATAATATGATCTGATCTAACAATTATTCATCCTCATGCAACAATCGTCAGAATCTCTTGTTCATAGTATACATCATGCTTTAACATCTATACGATAACATAATAAATTTGCATCCTCATCAACCTACCACAACTCATTAATCTTTACTACAACAGTTTGTCGTAATCAACCCAACATATAGATGCAACCCTAATTATCATGATAAATCAACACATGTACGTACACGGAAACTGTTACACCTGATGCCCCCTCGGCGAAACCCCCGACGACGAATCACCCCAGCTTTCGTCGTCTGCTTGGGTGACGAAACCCCATACCTTTCGTCGGAATTCGGCCGACGAAACTTCCTATGTTTCGTCGTAGTTCAGCCGGTGAAACTCCCCTATGATTCGTCGTGGTGAACTTTGATTCTAGCAGTTTCCTGTAAACCCTAACCACATACCAGCAATTTCATCATCTATTGTTAACCTAGAAACATACTCTATCTTGATCAACACACGTAACAACAAACATATAGCAGTATTATCATCGGACCATTACAAACATTTATTAATCAACCCTAATTATCTTAAACAACTAGTTACCATAAGTCTTATCATCACACACATGTATACCAAGTTCAATTACATCGCTACCAGTCAATCACATAGCGTATATACACTCTTGCTACACCATTCACACAAAAATAAGATACATACTATTGTCAAATAATATAAATACGGACTTACAAATCAGTGGCTCGACTAGCTAAGATGGTGCCTCGCAAGTATGAGATTGCCTCGATGGCTAGGGGGGTCGTCTGCCGTCAACAGTTTAGGAGGGTTTAGGGTTTGCAAGCATCCCATGTATCCTTATACACAATGTACGTAAACAAGAAATAAGGAAGGATGGGCTCGAATTGGTTTGGGCTTGCGAGACCGGGCCAAGGAGTAACATATAACATATCTAAATAACAATTTCATAATAGTGGCCGACGACTATCTTGTGTGTGCATATGCCGAATTAATTTATGTGTATATGCGGCCCGATTGAAACAAACCGTTCTCCTAAGCAAACACACTCATACTCGATACTTCACACGTCACGTATAAATAATTCATGAGCGTTCAATATAGTTTAATGCATCAACTTATCACGTAGAGTTCATGTAGGTTACACTTACATTTAATATTTTATAACAATACACAATACTTAGGTTTTCACTAACATCAACCCAAACGATACTTCAACTATTCATACGTCAAGCGCGGGTTACAACGTCAATGAATTGAGAACACAGAATTGTGAACACGCAATGCATAGAGGAAAGACCTAGAATTTCGGGTTGTCACATCATCCCCAACTTGAAAGAAATTTCATCCCGAAATTTAGCACGTGGTTACTGAGGAAGCTAGTTGTGTTGTGTTGTTTCCTATTTTTTTCCTAGGGTGTCACAATCGGCACTTCCGTCCATACAATGCCTCGAATGGAGCGGCTTGGATGTTGTTGTGGTAACTGTTGTTATACGAAAAACTCCACTAACGGGAGGTGCTTCTCCCAGCCATTACCAAAATCGATTACACATGCCCGAAGCATGTGTTCAAGGGTTTGGATGGTGCGTTCCGATTGCCCATCCGTCTGTGGGTGATAAGCGGTGCTCATATCTAAACGTGAGCCAAAAGACTTGTGCATAACTTTCCACAGTTCAGAGGTAAAACGCGCGTCACGATCAGAAATGATGGAGGTTGGCACTCCGTGCCTTGATACCACTTCTTTTAGGTAGATGGTTGCTAGAGTAGAAACCTTATCCGTTTCCTTGATGGCTAGAAAATGTGCAGACTTGGTCAGTCGATCCACGATTACCCAAATGGTATCGTTTCCGCATTGAGATCTGGGCAAGCCAGTAACGAAATCCATGGAGATTTGCTCCCATTTCCATTTAGGTATCTCTGGTTGTTGAAGTGGGCCTGATGGTTTCTGGTATTCGACCTTGACCCTAGCACAAGTCAAGCATTTACCGACGTAGGTTGCTATGCTGGCTTTCATACCAGGCCACCAGTATGTAGTCTTTAGGTCGTGGTACATCTTATCCGAACCAGGATGTACTGAATAACGAGACTTATGTGCTTCATCCATCACAAGTTCGCGTAGGTCTCCATACAGTGGAACCCAGATGCGTCCGTTAACATAGTAGGCGTCGTTTTCCTTTTATTCCAGCCGCTGCCTCGATCCTCGTAAGGACTCAGCCTTGATGTTCTCTGCTTTCAATGCTTCAACCTGAGCATCGCGAATCTGAGTGGGAAGGTTAGATTGGATGGTAAGCTGTAACGCACGTACACGCTTAGGTATAGTATCCTTTCAACTGAGGGCGTCGGCCACAACATTGGCTTTGCCCGGATGATATTTGATAGCGCATTCATAATCGTTCAAGAGTTCGACCCATCGGTGTTGTCGCATGTTTAATTCCTTTTGCTTGAAGATATGCTCGAGACTCCCGTGATCGGTGTAAATGGTGCACTTGGTACCGTACAGGTAATGCCTCCATATCTTAAGCGCGAAAACAACTGCTCCCAATTCCATGTCGTGCGTAGTGTAGTTCCTTTCGTGAACTTTAAGTTGGCGCGATGCGTAGGAAATGACCTTGTCACGTTGCATCAACACGCAACCAAGTCCTTGGATGGAAGCGTCGCAGTAAACCACAAAATCATCTGTGCCTTCAGGCAATGAGAGGATAGGCGCGCTACAAAGTCTATCCTTTAAGTGCTGGAAAGCAGATTCCTGTGCTTCACCCCAACGATAGATGACACCCTTCTGAGTCAGTGAGGTGAGAGGTTGCCGAATCTTTGAGAAATCCTTGATAAACTTCTGTAATATCCTGCCAAACCCAAGAATTGGCGGATTTCTGTTGGTGTACAGGGTGCAGGCCAGTTCTTGATCGAGTCAACCTTGGATGGACCCACATGAATCCCATCCTTGTTTACCACATGGCTTAGAAAGTGGAATCCGCGAAGCCAGAAGTCACATTTCGAAAACTTGGCATACAACTTCTCTTTTCGAAGAAGTTCCAGAATAAGCCTCAGGTGTTGCTCGTGTTCCTCCTGACTCTTCGAATAGATCAGGATGTCGTCGATCAAGACTATGACAAATTTATCCAGATAAGGCTTGCACACTCGGTTCATGAGATCCATGAAGACCGCAGGTGCATTCGTTAATCCAAAAGTCATAACCAGAAACTCATAATGGCCGTAACGAGTTCTGAATGCTGTTTTGGAGACGTCTTCCTCTCGGACTCTCAACTGATGGTAGCCCGATCTCAAATCAATCTTAGAGTAATAACTCGACCATTGCAATTGGTCGAACAAATCATCAATGCGTGGAAGAGGATAACGATTCTTCACGGTCACCTTGTTGAGTTCGCGGTAGTCAATACACATTCTGAAGGTACCGTCTTTCTTCTTCACAAATAATACTGGAGCTCCCCAAGGCGAAGAGCTAGGACGTATGAAACCCTTTTCCAAGAGTTCTTGTAGTTGCGTGGACAGTTCTTCAAGTTCGGATGGAGCTAGACAATAAGGTGCTCGAGCTATGGGCACTGTTCCAGGAGCTAGCTCGATTTGAAATTCAACTTGGCGATGAGGCGGAAGACCAGGTAATTCCTCAGGAAATACCTCGGGAAAGTCGCACACAATAGGAATGTCTTCTATCTTCTTTTCTTCTGAGGATGCATCAGAAACGAGGGCTAAAATAGCAGTGTGGCCCTTTCGCAAACACTTCTGGGCCTTAAGGAAGGAGATGACGCCCACAACAGCACCACTCTTGTCGCCATGAATTACGAGGGGTTCTTTACTAGGACGAGGGATGCGGACAATCTTCTCGTTGCAAAGAATTTCCGCTTGCTGACGAGATAACCAATCCATCCCAATAATAACGTCAAAACTACCCAGAACGATAGGAATAAGATCGATAGAGAAGGTCTGACCAGCTAGGTCGAGGTTACAGCCCTTAACTATGTGTGTGGCTTCAAGACTTTTACCGTTTGCTATTTCTACCGTGTGTTTGGTGTTCAGAAGCGTTGGAGTGCGCTTAAGCATTTGGCTAACTGTTAAGGACACATAACTAGTATCGGCCCCCGAATCAAATAAAACAGTAACAAAGAAGTCATCCAGAAGAAACTTACCCATCACAACGTTGGGATCGTTCCTTGCATCACCCTGACCAATCATGAAGGCACGACCTCGGGCGCCATTGCCATTATTGTTACCTCCGTTGTAGCCTCCATTGTTGTTTCCATTGTGGTTCCCGTTTCTTTGGTTGTTCTGATTCTGGTTCAGCTGAGGGCAGTTCCTCTTAAAGTGGCCTTCAGCGCCACACTGATAGCATCCTTTATTGCCCTGTTGTTGCTGCTACTGGTGGTTCTGTGGGGCTTGTTGTTGTTGGCGATTCTGATTCGCAGGACGCAGGCTCCTGCAATCCTTAGCTTCATGGCCCAGCTTGTGACATCTCTGACAACGTCCCTTGTTGCACCGCCCGCTGTGGTGCAAATTACATCAATTGCACTTAGGGTGATTTCCCTTGTACCCACCCTGACCTTGATTCCCAGAAGACTGCTGACTGGGGCTCCTGTACTCGTCTGTCTTTCGCTGCTGGGATTGAGCTAAAGCAGAACCCCTGCCAAAAATTTCCATCCCACTTGCGCTTATTATCATTGGGAGCATCAGAAGTAGTAGCGCTAATACGCTTGGGAAGCCTGTTTTGCTCAACTTCCTGATCAGTGAGACGATGAACCAACTTGATGATTTGCTGTATGGTGCCAAGATTAGCTGAGGTTACGTGACTCTGAATCTCTGGTACAAGACCCTTGAGGTACAGCTCAATACGTTTGATGGGAGGGTCCACCATTGTAGGACACAAGATGGCCAGCACGTTTGACTTCTTCGTGTATGCCTCGATCTCAGACCCCGTCATCTTCAAATTGAAAAATTCCACCACCAGCTTTTGGATGTCGTCACGACTGCAGTACTCTTCTTTAATCAATTCTTTGAAACCGTTCCATGGGGTGGCATTAGCAACCGCCAACCCAAGCAGTTGAACCTGTGCCTTCCACCAGGTTAACGCAGCACCTTCGAGTGTTCCAGTAGCATATTTCACCCTACGATCTTCAGGGCATTCACACATCTGGAAAACAGACTCGAGCTTCTCAAACCAGTGAAGAAGACCTACAGCTCCTTCTGTGCCGCTGAAAGTACTAGGTCGGCAATCCATGAAGGTTTTGAATGTGCACACAGGAGGCTAAGCATGTTGACCTGTGGTGCGAGAATAAAAGACAAGGTTAAGCATGAGGGTTGGTTTGTGAAGGTAAGATCTAAAGGTCCTAAGATGGGTTGATATGGCAGGTTATACCTGTTGGTGCACGAAATGTCTGCTGACTATGTCTTATTGAGTCTTGTGTCTAGATAGGTTAAACAAGTGTTCAAACATGTTTAAAATAGGGTTTGTATAGTTTTTAAGTGGTCTGGCCGTTTGAAATAGTCCTGACCGTTTGAATCATGCTAGCCGTTTGAACCTTGACCGTTTGAACAAGTCTGGTCATTTGAACATCATTCAAACGGAAGGGTGGTTGTCTATATATAGTCATTCAGTTCAAACGGTCAGCAGGAACGAATGTGTGTGTTTGTGAGTCGAGGTGCTGTCAGATTTGTATCAGAATCATTGTAAAGACTCCCAATCAGTAATAGAAAGAGAAATTAGAAGGAACAAGCTGTTTTGACTTGGTTTACTCTGTTTCCGCCTTTGTAAACTAAGATGAACTACTTCTACTGACGTTTAAGGTCATCGGAACGGTCCAACAAGTGGTATCAGAGCTCAGGACGAGGAGTTCATACCAAATACAGCTTGAAATCGCCGGATTATCTCACTTCTACCTTTCTTTTCTGATTTGAACTAGTTGTCACGGTTAAAATGGCTTGAAACGTTCACATATCAAACGAAATTCATTGTTAACTAATCCTTGACAATTTGGAACCAAAATTCGACCTAAAACTAATCAAAATAGTTGTGTTCGTTTGAAATTGTACGAAGAAAAATGACGTCATCCGTTTGAAAGTGACACAGGTCGTTTGAAAACAAGTCCTATCGTTTGAAAAGGGACAGTCCGTTTGAACAATTGTTTGAAAATGTGGCCCGTTTAAAATTGTCGTTTGAATTAGAATCATATCGTTTGAAGGTGGTCGTTTGAACATCTATCGTTTGAAACTATTGTTGTTTCAAACGGAACAGCTCATTCCGTTTGAAGAGAGACAATCGTTTGAATACCTTCCGTTTGAAACTATTATTAGTTTGAGTGATCTTGTTTGATTGTACAAAACTTGATGAAAATGTTTGATGAACAAGAAAACAAGAATCTTGAAAATCTGAATAACTGGAAAAAGGAAGCTTGGAATGAAATGAGATATGATAAAGAGGTTTATATAAAAAGATACGAAAATTTCTTGTGTATGAAGGATGAATCAATGGAGATGTTGAAAGAAAGATTTTGGGATTTAATTCTCAAATTAGAAAAACATAAGGTTTGGTACTCAAATGATGAAAGAAAGCTAAAATTTGTTGAGGCGTTACCCTTGGAATGGAATAAATTTGTGAATAATGAACTAAAACGAGATTCTTGGTTATCACGTACTGATTTAAGAAGTCTGTTCAACACAGTTACAAATCAGAGTAGTTATGATTATCGAAGAAAAAGAGAATTATTGGATGAAATAAAAGAAGAATAAAAAATATTGATTTGAATGTAATCATCGAAATAAGAAAACGAATTGATGTGTGTCTTGTAGCAAAAAAGAATATGAGATACGATATTAAGAGGGGTTGTTATATTGATAAAAATTCGAATCCTCTTGATTTTGTTAAACTTTTATGTGCAGGTACATATGAAAAGATGAATGGAGATTGTTTGAAATGCGAAAAATCAGAAACAGACAATGTCAAACTTCTGAAGGATGTAGAGAGTTTGACATTGGAAAACAAAAATTTGAAGATCGAGAAGAAAGCTGATGAAGAACAGATTCTGGGTTTACGTTCAAACTGTGAAAAATTGAGATCTGATAATGACCAACTTTTAAAGAGTCTTGAGAGTTTGTTATTAGAAAACAACAACTTTAAAAAATTGGAAAATGATTTCAAAAGTCAAATAAAGATTTTACAAGATGAGAGAGATATTTTTGGCAAGAATGATTTGGAAAAACAAAGCGAAATAAATTCTCATCTTGCTAAAATTATTCGACTTGAGCATGAAGCTGAAGATGCTCAAAAGAAAATTGCTGAGTTTGAAAAAGATTTTGAAAGCAAAAGAAAATCTTCAGAAAATGAAGATTTCTGGACAAAATTGGAAAACAAAAATCTGAAAGAAAATGAAACAAGATTTCAAGAACAGTTAAAAGTTTTGGAAGATGAAAAATCTGTGCTTGAAAATCTTAAAATTGAAAATGAAAATTCTATCAAGTTCTATTGTGAAAGAATCTCTCAGCTTGAAAAAGAAGCTGAGAATTCAAGAAACATGATTGAAGAACTTGAAAAGAAATTGAGAGGTTTTGTGATTACATCAGATAGTTTGAATTTTCCATGTCCAAAACCGATCAATTCTGTTCCAATAAGTGACAATGTCACAAATTTTGACAAAGTCAAAATTGAAGATTGTGATGAAATATCTGATGATGAAAAAGAAAAAGAAAAGAAAAGAAAAATATTTTTAGATTTAAAAGAAAAATTAAAAATACTGTTTTGCAATCTACTGAGAAAGGTGAATGCTCAACGCAAAAACCTGTAAAGAAGAGTGTGGAACAGAAACAAAAAGATAAAAATTTGAAAAATCCTAAAAAAGAAAATAAAAGCTCATCAGATAAGTCATCCAATCATTTTCAAAAATCACAAAAAGTTAAAAATGAAAACTCACAAAATGTTGGTAATAAGTGGTACAGGTCTGACCACAGTGCTCAAATGCCAAATCAAGGATACAAGAAGAGAAATGACTACCACAAGGCAACTCAATGCTATGATTTAAGTGTGTGGTATGAAAATGGTATACGATATGAAAGAGAGAAGAGGTATGATAACAGAATGTGTTACTCTTGTGGCTATCAAGGACACATTGCTGTTAACTGCCAAAGTCAGAGATTTAAAACGAGAAGGTGTTATGAATGCCAAATTCGAGGTCACATTGCCCAAGATTGCCCGAGGAGATCGATGGGAAGATCGAGGGTTGAATCTCAAAGAATGGCAAAGAAACCCGTCAACGTCAAGCCCAAAGGACAGAAAGTTCAAGAACCAAAAGTTCAAGAACAGAAAGTTCAAGAAAAGAAAGTAAAGCTTTCACAAGGGCAGAAAGACAAACTGAGGAAGAAAAGAAAGAAGGCGAGAGAGTATTTGGAAAGGATTTTGTCCTCGGATACAACAAGAAAATCAGAAAAGAGTTCTGATAATCCAGTTTGCTCATCAAAGACTGACAAATCAAGCAAACTGAGTTCATCAGATACAAATCTGAGGACAGACAGGTTAAATAAGAAAGAAAAAGTTCCTGGCAAGGAATTTGTTTCTTTGGAAGCAAAGGAGCCACGTGTTGGCGATGAATCTGACTCATCAAAGTCAGACAAGCCACATTCAGGCAATGATTCTGGTTCGTCAAAACCAGAAGAGCCAAGTTTTGAGGTAAAAGTGTCAAAAACACCCAAGGCTGGTCAGGCTTGGGTGGATCTTTTCAAATGAAAAACCCTGACTTGCCGGAGTTCCCAGGTTGGTAAGCGTGGAACATGAATCGGCACATTTCTTGAGAAATTTCACTATGGTGATTTTTCGACCTACATGTGGTAAATCAGGGACATTAAGTTGTACTTGATTTTCTACAAGTGATTAAAGGAAAACAATGTGATGAAAGAACCCCGAATTTGTGAAATGACACACAAAACTAATTTTCCGGAAAAACCATTTTGATTAAAACAAACTTAAGTGTTTTGAAATCTCAATGGGAAAATAGTTTGTTGTCAGGGGGAGTTCTGATTGTTTATGCCAAATGAATGGCGAATTGAAGTAATTCGATATCAGTTTGTCACTTTATTTGTACAATTTGTTTTTCAAATTTTCCTTGAAAATCAAAATTGTAACATATTTTGATTTTAGGGGGAGAAAAATTTTAAAAAATTAGAAAATTTGAAAATACCAAAAACATTGAAAAATCAAAAATGAGTTTTGTTGAGAAAAGAGGAAATGATAGAAAATCAGTGGAC
Source organism: Helianthus annuus (assembly GCF_002127325.2). NCBI lineage: Eukaryota > Viridiplantae > Streptophyta > Magnoliopsida > Asterales > Asteraceae > Helianthus > Helianthus annuus. The sequence continues at coordinate 111,108,456 of NC_035444.2, read as the reverse complement.
TATCACAGCATGCTAAGGAAATGAAATGTCAAATGTGATAAACGGTCTCACTGATGATGTATCGATAGATTTTCGTACATTTAGTAAATTTATTCGGGATATAAACCTAAAATTTCAAACTGGTGAAATTCGTGGGGAACACTACTTGGATATATAGGTAACCCCTGAAATCTCGTTTGAAAGGTCTCATATTCTGATATACTAGGTTTTCTACTATTTGATGTCTGGGGAATTATTCCGGGACTTCTGCTGAACGGAAGTTCTGACCTAGTCCTTGGATAATGCTTTGCCTGAAATGCTTGAAACATAGCATTATAGCCCTCAGATTGATTAGATAATAAAATTGATAATCATCTGTTGTAGCTAAAAGATCCTCTAAAGGGGACATACTAAAGTCGAAACTGATATCTCTCCGCGCATACGGAAGTATCGATCTGAGATCCCTCAGTTCTCGCATGTCCTAATTTATGTACAGACATCATTTTAGTACTTACCTGTAAGACTGAATATTGAGATTCTGGATACGGGAGTATATTCAAGAGGTGGGACACATGAATTGAGTTAAGTTCCTAAAACATCTAAATTGTATCCTGAATAGATTGAAAATTGTGTGAAAATTTAAGAGGACAACTATATCGTCAATCTACGTGAATCGTTTAGAACTTAAAATGATTAAAGCTTAAACGGTGCTAGTGATTTGTCTCATGAACTGTATTTCATTCAAAAACAAAAAGTCAAAAAGATTTTCGACAGCTGATTTTGAAGAGCTGATATTCAAAATTCGAGTGCTAAACATGATGAACAGGTTTGGGAGAATATGTTGAAAACTTTGAATAACATATATAAATGGTTTGAAAGATTGTATATTTGGTTAATCAAGGTCATTCATTTGAACTTGATGTAACTAATATATGTGGTAATGATATCTACCAGGAAGTCTAGTGTTATAAATTTGTGAAACTTATGTTGAGGTAGAGAATGTGTAGGTTAAACAGGTTTTAGACTTCATTATTCCCACGGAAGCTAATTGTCAAAGCTTGAACCAGAAACCTCAGATCCCAGCATACTGAGAGAGGGAGTCTGTGAAAGGGGGAGTCTGGATCAACATCCAAAGGGAAGACTGAAGATGGAGCTAGGAAAAGATTTTGAACCTGTGAAGATTGAGTTGTTACAATGAAGAGACAAAGTTGGAGAAAAGACCAAGACTAAAGACTCAGGTGCTGAAGACTACGTCAACATCCAAGGGGGAGTCTGTTGGTGCACGAAATGTCTGCTGACTACGTCTTATTGAGTCTTGTGTCTAGATAGGTTAAACAAGTGTTCAAACATGTTTAAAATAGGGTTTGTATAGTTTTTAAGTGGTCTGGCCGTTTGAAATAGTCCTGACCGTTTGAATCATGCTAGCCGTTTGAACCTTGACCGTTTGAACAAGTCTGGTCGTTTGAACATCATTCAAACGGAAGGGCGGTTGTCTATATATAGTCGTTCAGTTCAAACGGTCAGCAGCAACGAATGTGTGTGTTTGTGAGTCGAGGTGCTGTCGGATTTGTATCAGAATCATTGTAAAGACTCGCAATCAGTAATAGAAAGAGAAATTAAAAGGAACAAGCTGTTTTGACTTGGTTTACTCTGTTTCCGCCTTTGTAAACTAAGATGAACTACTTCTACTGACGTTTAAGGTTATCGAAACGGTCCAACAATACCTCCGGCAGGAACAGCTGCGAGCGCCTCAGCAACTCGTTCGTTGATCAAAGCCGTCAACTGGGTTTAAGTTAGGTTGATACGTCCTCCGCGTCCGTTCATGATCTTTACAACGAAGCAACGTAAATGAGAAAAGTGTCACGAAAGTGCGTAAGTGTGGGACGACAGTAGAGAGTAAGCACACAAGGTTCAAATAGCAATTATCACGTTATCTAATGCACAGTTGTGAACTATCTAACCGACAATATAAACGTAAGTCATACCACCTATTGTGTCGAGTCTTTCACGTGGAGCGAAGCATTGTTGTGGATCGTTGAGCACTGTACAGGTTATAGTCTGGTTTTATCAAAAAGCCTTTCTCTCTTTTTTTAAAAACGAAGTTCACGATAACCAATGGCTCTGATACCAATCTGTCACACCCCCAAAATCCACCATGCGGAGTATCACCTCTTGGAGGCATGACATGACCAGGATCAAGCCACCAATCATGTTGAACAACGTAATAAGTAAATAAAATCAACCACAATACAATTGGTGACCAAAGCTAGTTAACTAAGTTCGAATTAAACAGCGGAAGCATTAAAAGTAAAACCCAAAACATAAGTCCATACTTCATAAGTTTAAAGTCCAAAGTGTAAGTTTAAGAAGTTCATAAGGATTTAGATATTAAGCACAGAACATAACAGTCCATATCCCACAACGACACCTTCCTCGTGCAAGCTCCATAAGCATTTAATGACCTGTAAGGCATGTAACAACGAGTCAACAACAAAGTTGAGTGAGTTCACGGTTGGTTGATTAGTTTTAAGTTGTTTCTGAAAACGTGGTTTGTCTTTCGTTGGCGTAATTGCCGTGGGGGTTACCCCGTAGTTGAAAGTATGATTAACCAGTTCATCCTTTATTACCTGAAGAAACACTAGATAAACGACCGGGACCGAGGTATCTAGGGGGTTTGGATCTGCATAAAGGGGTTTGTTCTCTCTCGTTTGATTCAATGTTATCGACCTTCTTCTCCGAAAAACTCTGCAAAACAAAGCACCATTTGCCTCGTCAAGGGGAGAAGGGGTTCTCTCCTTGACCCGACTCTTGCGTGAGAATAAGTATGTGTTTTATGAAGTAGAAGAAGTATTGAAGAAGTGTGTGTAACTTTTTCTTTCATACCTGAATTGTTCTCATATTTATAACCGAGAGTTTTGGGCGGGAAAACCTATTGGTGAAAGGTTAACGGAAGATGCTAACCCCGTAAGCGGTTACATTTCCTTCCGTTAGGTTCCTCGATCCGTCGTGAGTGCACACGGATCACTGATCCGATCTATGGCTGGGGAATTGCCACGTGGAAAGTGGTCAAGTGGAGATTTCTTCTCCAATCCCATGCCATCCTTGTGATTTTAGGGATGCCGAAGGTGATGACACGTGTCCAGGTGGTTGTAACCGTCCTGGTGGTGCACGATCGAATTCTTCTAGAAGATTACTGCTGTAATCTGGTGTGACTCTTTATTGTGGGGTATCAGTCAAGTAAATAATATCCTAGTCTGGATATTATTAAGTGGAAGTGTTCATCTTAGGATTTTCATCCTTTGTTTATGGAAGAGAGCGCAAGGATTTATGATTTCCTTTTGGGCGCGCGAGTGTTGTCTGCTATCTGTCTTTTAAGCCTTCTTCATGGGACTAGTGCGCGGCCGCGCAAGGTCAAAAAAGGGCTGAGAGACGAGGTTGTGGTATGGTCCTAAGTACTTGTTACAAAGTTTTTAGGACCTTACCCCTTCAAGTCCCCAGTCTAGTGTTGCTCTTATGCAAGTAAGTGGAGCACTGGACTTGTGATAGGGAAATGCTTTTGGGCACGAAAGTTGGGAATCTTCTATGAGAAGATTTCTCTTTTACTCTTTGAATATCTTCCGATTTTTGGGTGGATGAATAGTTTGGGAAAGATATTTATATCTTTACTTGAACTATTATTATCTTGGAAAAAGAGTTTGTAATTATGAGCTTACGATAGCTGACGTCATTTTCTTTAAGCTCTGTTGACTCTTCGTCTTCTGATTTAACAGTGGTTCCTGGGAATTTGAGTGGACCCTGTCAGGGGGTTTTAAATGAGACGTGATAGTTGCAGTGGCAACGCCGTTAAGACGGCCTTTGATTTGACACTCAATCATCACACTTCTTGTCTCGGTATTGCTGCTTTGGTCTATATATTTACTGTGGGTATAATACTCTTCTCCTAATTTTGGGAAAATGGAGAACAAAGGACAAATCCTATGGATGAGACTTTCTAACATCCTGAAAGTACTTGATGCTGCTGAAGGTTTGATATTATTGTCGAAATCGGTGACTAATCCTGCTGTTGGAGATGAAAAGGTTGAGAACGCAAATCATCGGGAAGCTTCTGAAGACCGGCCCCGTCTTCGTTTTGAAGACGACAATAATGGTGGAGTTACCTGGTTATCGGCACATCTCGTGACTCAATCTTTTCCGGTTGGTAGGAGGGGAAATTCATCGATTGTTTATCAACCTCGTCGCCGTATTGCTGTTCCGGCTGCTGTTCAAGATGATGAAGAGGACGTCAATCCTTTGATTGTAGATCCTCGTCCTTTGTCTGAGTATGGTGAGGTTCTTTATACTATGTATGAACTGTTGGATCAGCTCTCCTAGGTTGTTTATGTTGTAACCGGTACTACTTTTGTTTTGAAGAAACACTTGATGTGTTCTTTGTAAATTTTTGCTTAAAGTGCTTTCTGTTGCACTTGATAATGTAAATTTTTGATGCACTTTGTGCATGTAAGCTTTGGTTGCTTTCAGTTAGGGTTTGGATTACAATATGTTGCATATGTTTTAATTGCTTTGAATAGGTAGAGCGAATGAGGATGGTATTGTGCTCATGCGTGAACGTTTGTTTAAAAATGCGGGAGGTTGTGCCCTTTTTAGACTGTTCATGAGGTGTACAATGTTTACCATATTGTTTTCACGTATACCAAAAGAATTATATGCAATTTGTAACAAACAGTAAAATAAGTAAAGATGATACTTGTATTAATTGGGCGCAAGGCCGATAATACAAAGGGTAATAAAGAGATACATTGCCCGTGTACTTAGATTTTTGTGGGAAGGTTTGACTTATATGTAACACCTGCGCAACTGCTGCGCGTTCCAGGTGCGGGGAACTAGCGTCCCATCAAGTTGCTTTAGGGTGTACGCCCCCTTGCCTAAGACCTCATTGATGATGTACGGTCCCTCCCATTTTGGCGCTAATTTGCCTGGTTTTTCCGCGTTGGAGGCTTCATTTTCGCGCAAGACAAAGTCACCAGGAACAAATGTGCACACGCGGACGCGCACGTTGTAGTATTTTTCGAGTTTGGATTTGTACCTTGCTTCTGTGACAGCGGCATTCTCGCGCCTTTCTTCGAGAAGGTCCAAGTCCATTCTTCGTTCTTGCTCATTGTTTTGTTTTTCTAAGGCGAGCATGCACGGTGATGGGAGACCAATTTCAGCTGGAAGTGCCGCTTCAGAGCCGTAGACAAGACTGAATGGGGTTTCTCCCGTGCTAGTCTTTGGCATGGTATGGTGGGCCCATAAGATGCTGGGGAGTTCATCAACCCATCCTCTGCGTGCTGTCCCAAGTCGCGCTTTGATGCCGTCGACTATTTGCTTGTTAATACTCTCGATTCGGCCATTTGCTTGTGGGTGTGCCACGGAGGCAAAGCTGTGCTCGATCTTCATTTCTTTGAACCATTTCTGAAGGTCTTCCGAGGCAAAATTGGTGCCATTGTCGGAGATGATGCGCAATGGTAATCCGAATCTGCAAATAATATGTTCCCATATAAATTTGCGAATTACCATTGCTGTTGTGGAGGCTAGTGCCTTGGCTTCAACCCATTTTGTGAAATAGTCAACTGCTACAATGATGAATTTTACTGCGCCTGGCGCGTTAGGAAATGGGCCAACGAGATCGATGCCCCATTGTTGGAAAGGCCAGGCGGAAGTGACCGGTACGAGTGGATTTTTTAGTCGAAGTGTTTTTGGCGCATGGCGTTGACAAGCTGTGCATCTTTGTAATAATTCTACTGCGTCCACGTGCATTCCCCGCCAATAGTATCAGGCGCTCATTATTTTTACCACAACCATGCGCGGCCCTGCGTGTATTCCGCATAAACCCTCATGGATTTCTCGGACCAAGTATTGCGCATCTGTTTTGTCAACACAATGTAGCAATAGTCCCATAAATGACTTCCGGTACAGAACGCCATCCGCCATTTCATAGTTTATTGCCTTGTGTTGGAGTTTTCGAGCTTCTGCCTTTCCTTTTGGGAGTTTCCCATGTTGTAGGTATAAAATGATCGGAGACATCCAGGATGAATTCCCAATTTCTATAACGTTCACTTGTTTGAGATGAATAGAAGGATTGGATAATACCTCGATGCGCACTTCTTTTGCTAAGTGCTTGAAGCTGGTGGCTACCAATTTGCTTAGTGCATCTGTGTGCTTGTTTTCGCTTCTGTTTATATGGTTAACCTTGAACGTCTGGAATTGGCCGATTAACATCCGCGCTTGTTCAAGGTATAACGCCATGGCTTCTCCTTTTGCATCATAGTGCCCGTTAACCTGCTCGGCCACTAGTTTTGAATCAACGTTAGCTTCAAGGTTTCTTGCCCCCATTTTAAGTGCTAAGTGGAGACCTGCTAAGAACGCTTCATACTCTGCTTCGTTGTTCATGCTTCGGAAATCCAGGCGTATGGCATAGGTAAGTTCGTGATCATCGGGACTGACTAATCGAAGACCTGCGCCTGCTCCGTCGTTATTGGAAGCTCCATCTGTGTGCAGAGTCCAGACTCTATCGTCGAAAACAGGAACAGGGTTCTGGACTGCCTCGCACTCTTGAACTTTGTCGATGGGAACTTCTGTGGCAAAGTCCGCTAGAACTTGCCCTTTGATTGCTGGTCTTGGTCTGTACAAGATATTGTATTCTCCCAGCTCAATAGCCCATTTAGCCAATCTTCCCGCTACGTCGGGTTTGGATAAGATTTGTCCTAAATGGTAATTGGTGAGAACTATGATGACATGTCCTAAGAAATACCGACGTAAGCGCCTTGATGCATGTACTAGTGCTAGGACCAGCTTTTCTATCATTGAGTAGCGGGTTTCTGGTCCGGTGAGCATCTTGCTTATATAGTAAATTGGAGTCTGAACGTTTTCTCTCTCCACCATTAATACTGCACCAACCGCTACTTCCGCAGCAGATAAATATAAGATCAATGGTTCTTTTTCTTGTGGTGCTGTTAGTGTTGGTAACTGAATTAGACATTCCTTCATTTGTTTGATGGCTGCTTCTGCTTCTGGTGTCCATTGGAAGTGGGTTTTCTTGGCATAGTTTCGTAGTGTACTGATGAATGGGTAAGATTTTGCCGCATGATTTGCCAAGAATCTTTTCAAGGCTGCTAAGCGTCCGGCGAGTCTTTGCATTTCTTTTATTGTTGCAGGTGATGGCATTAGCTGTATGGCCTGCACTTTTTCTGGATTTACTTTAAACCCATCTCGTGTAACTAAGAAACCCAGAAATTTCCCTTCTTCCATCCTGAAGGAACATTTCGTTGGGTTGAGCTTTAAGTTTACACTGCGCAATGAGTCGAATGTGCGTTTCATGTTTGCCAACATTGTTTCTTCCTCATGACTCATGATGACGAGGTAATCCATGTAGACCTCGACTGTTTTACCAATGTCTCCTCTGAAGATTGTGTCCATTAATCGTTGGTACGTTGCGCCTGCGTTGCGTAAGCCGAAGGGCATTTTTGTGTAACAAAAGATGCCCTTGTCTGTGCGGAATGCAGTCTTATCCTCGTCTTCTTCTTTCATCTGGACCTGATGATAACCCTTGTAACAATCAAGGAAGCACTTCCATCAAAATGATGCTAGAGAGTCGACTTTTTTGTCTATCTCAGGGAGCGCATAGCAATCTTTTGGGCACGCTTTATCAGGTCTTTGAAGTCGACGCACATTCTCCATACGCCACTGTGTTTTTGTACCATTACTGGGTTGGCAACCCATGTATGGTATTGAACTTCGCGCAAGATTCCGGCATTAAGTAGCTCTGTTACTTGCTCGTCCATGGCTTTTGCTTTCTCTTTGCTAAAGTTGCGTCTCCCCTGCGCAACAGGTTCTGCTGAGGGTCAGATGTTCAGACAATGTTGTGCTACGTCGCGCGGAACTCCAGTCATGTCTGCTGGGCTCCAGGAGAATATGTCTTTATTGTTGGACAACAATTCTTTTAATTGTAGTCGTGTTGCTGGTGAAATGGCGTGTCCTAGCAGGATCGTCTGTTCTGGATAATCGTTGTTTAGAACCCGTTTCTCCGGCTCGTTTGGTGTTGATGGTTTGGATACCTTTGCTGGAGGCTCGTCATCTACGTACATGACTTCCTTCCTTGAGTATAGGATTGCTACCCCGGTTTCAGTTGGAAATCCGCATGCAGCATGCGGAATAGAAGTGATCATGCTGAATTCTCTTTGTGACCTTCTTCCGAGCAGGACATCATGGCGTGATGTTGCCGGCATGACCATGAAATTCACTGTGACTGTTCGCGAATGCTCGCCATCAGATAAAGTCACAGGAAAAGCTATTTGCCCTAATGGGAATACAACTTCACTACAAAATCCGGTGAGAGGGAAATCCACCGGTTCTAGACGTGCTTTGTCTTCTGGATCAAGCTGTTTGAAGCATTGCTCATATATGATGTCCATCGAGCTTCCCGGATCTATAAACATATAGTCCGTCCGGTAATGGCCGAAGATGCCAGTAATAATTACTGGTCGTTCTTCCTGAGGGCCTCCGGGAACAACAGGAAATACGACTTGCTGGTCCCTCCACTGTTGATCATGGGGTCGTTTGTTTGTCCTCCGTGAGGGGCCTCCTTGCACCATGTATGTTTGTTTTGATTCATCTGTCTCTGATTTTGGGGTTACCCTGGTATAACTGTTAGATTGGATGTCCCACTGATAAGGTATCTGTGGGTCCAATACTACAGTATTAAGCGTTCCACTGGTTCTTCGCAGAGTACCAGATCTGGTGTTTTGGGACTCAGATCTGTAAATTTGTGAGGAAATTTGGTTTAAAGCAAATTGGCATCTGTCGAACCAGTATTCTGGGGCTCTCTCTATGAGCTGATTGGAGGAACTCTTTTTGTCTGAGTGACTTTCACTTTTGTTAATCCCCATGATTCCGTCGATCTGGTTATTCTGGGTTGTAGAACCCTTGAATTCAGGTCAAGGATTTGATGGGTGAGATGATGAATTCTCTGTCATGAAAAAACAGAGAATGAATGAAACTGAATCGAAACGAGATAAAACTGGTAGAATAGAGAAAATCGGTGGGCGCCAATGAAGAAACACTAGATAAACGACCGGGATCGAGGTATCTAGGGGGTTTGGATCTGCATAAAGGGGTTTGTTCTCTCTCGTTTGATTCGATGTTACCGACTTTCTTCTCCGATAAACTTTGCAAAACAAAGCACCGTTAGCCTCGTCAAGGGGAGAAGGGGTTCTCTCCTTGACCCGACTTCGGCGTGAGAATAAGTATGTGTTTTATGAAGAAGAAGAAGTATTGAAGAAGTGTTTGTAACTTTTTCTTTCATACCTGAATTGTTCTCATATTTATAACCGAGATTTTTGGGCGGGAAAACCTGTTGGTGAAAGGTTAACGGAAGATGCTAACCCCGGAAGCGGTTACATTTCCTTCCGTTAAGTTCCTCGATCCGTCGTGAGTGCACATGGATCACTGATCCGATCTATGGCTGGGGAATTGCCACGTGGAAAGTGGTCAAGTGGAGATTTCTTCTCCAATCCCATGCCATCCTTGTGATTTTAGGGATGCCGAAGGTGATGACACGTGTCTAGGTGGTTGTAACCGTCCTGGTGGTGCACGATCGAATTCTTCTAGAAGATTACTGCTGTAATCTGGTGTGACTCTTTATCGTGTGGTATCAGTCAAGTAAATAATATCCTAGTCTGGATATTATTAAGCGGAAGTGTTCATCTTAGGATTTTCATCCTTTGTTTATGGAAGAGAGCGCAAGGATTTATGATTTCCTTTTGGGCGCGCGAGTGTTGTCTGCTATCTATCTTTTAAGCCTTCTTTGTAGGACCAGTGCACGGCCGCGCAAGGTCAAAAAAGGGCTGAGAGACGAGGTTGTGGTATGGTCCAAAGTACTTGTTACAAAGTTTTTAGGACCTTACCCCTTCATTACCCAAACCATATCCATGATCAGTGGGGGCTTCCCCATGTGAACCACTAGACCGTACCATATCAACTACTAACGCAAATAAGTTATGCCCTACATCAGTGTCTATCATCACTGACAGTTTGCCATAGTCCATTAGTACACGCCCGTCCGACTGGCACGGTGTGAGGTTTGTTAAACCTAATAGCGCTATTAACTAATGACCCGCTCGCCATTGGCCTCGGCGATTAAGTCGATATAAATTTAGGGACTTCATGATAGAGTTTTGTCTAGTAAGTTTTAAGGTTGTTGTGACACCTGTGTCACCGTGACCATCAAACAAATACCAAGCCAATGAAATATTGTATTTCATACTTGGGATCTTGTATAAATATGTGTATCTTTTGCACATATCAATTCTTGTTCAATTTCAAATTCTACAACACTTTCTGGGGAATTATACGCAAACTTGTGTGTAAACATACTCAGTTTAATGCGACAAATACTCCGGAACATCAACATATACTTAACATACCTTAAATAACCTTTACATAACTTAGAAATAAGTTTTGAAGGCTTTGGTATGGCAAAAACAAGTTAATTCGCTTACAGGGACTAAACTTGACAAACTGCGAAAGTATGCCAATTTGAACTATAACGAACATTCCGGAACATGTCCATAAGTTAAACATACCATAAATATCCTTTACATAGCTTAGAAATAGGCTTTGAGGGGTTTGGTATGCTAAAATAAACTTTTGGGTCATTCAGGGACTAAAAGTGTCAAAAAGTGCACAATTTGCACTTTCGCGCATAACTTACGTTCTGAATACATCCGGACATCCAAAAATTTATGTAAGCATCCTTATATTATGCCTTAGTGTTTGGCATGAGAAAAATCCATTCGTCGCGTCATTGGATCGTCTTTCGCGCTTATGCGCATTCCGTCGTAATTAAGCGAACATCGCGATCGTACGACCAAACGAACCGACATCCGGAATATTTTTGAGCATATTTCAAGTCCCCTACACTCTAACTTCATCTTAGAGCCTTGAAATGAGGTTAACGGGGCTTAAACGTGCCAAAAATGGGCCAAATTGCATGTTTCTGAAGTGCAGGGACTAAAAATGAAAATTCTGAACTGTGACCCTCAGGCGGGGCGCGTAAGGATTGCCCAATTCCTTACGCGGAGTGCGTCAGACTTGCAGACCAGATTCAATGTTTGAATCCACTTGCAGTTGGCCTTTCGTTCGTTCAAGGGGCAATGCCCTTTCACCCAATCAAGAGCCAATGGCCATTTTCAGTAACCACAACATTTTGACAAGTGGACGCTTAGGATCGTGGCATGAAAATCAAGAAACGATCCTAACGGCTCTACTTTTCCTATAAATACCCCCCCTTGGTGTAAAACCCACACAAATCTGATCAAAATGCTCTAAGTTGATGCCATTGCTTCATACCTGAGCTCTTTGATCTAGATTAGCATTCGGGGACCCTTCGTAAGTATTCTTTCGTTCTTTTATTCGCTTTTCGAGTCTGAAAGTCAACGTTTTGTTGACTTTCTGCATTGACCAGCCTATGGTCAACAAGAAGTTCGTGGAACTTCATAACGTGAGCGTGATCACGATGGTTATAGTCCGTAGTGACTATACCTACTGATTACCACGTTATCTAGGCTCAGTGACGAGTCGTAGTTTCGGCCAAAATGCGCATTCTTGCGTATTTTGTAACCAAACTACTCGTGAGCATCAAAGCCATTTGTTTTGATGCCAAACCTGTTTTCTAAACTTAGTTAAGCATGTTCTAACATGCTTAGCTCGTCACTTTTAGTTTAGTGCTTATATAGGGTCATAGGGTAAGCGATCTAAACCATCGCTTATACTTTCGAACCCGACCCATTTGGTCGATCATTAGGATCCGACCAAACACATTAGGTGACCATAGCTATAACCTTCTGAGGTTATACCTTGTGGTCGCGATGTTAGGCGTTCCGAACGCGTTCTACGCGAACGACGTGTTAGGGTAGCATAAGCTACCTAAACGGGTCGTAATGGGTCGCGAGCACTTAGGTTAGGTTTCATTTTAGTATGTAGGCTTTGTTAAACCATATTACACGAGTCTCCATAGTCGTTTGGTTTACGAACCCGCATACTATCCGATCCTTCCGATTTTGGTCCGGTATATTAATGTAGCTACCTATTAGGTGCCGTTTGATATTCCTTGATCTCTAGCATTATCTGGTTATTATACAAGAACTCCGAAGCAATCTCAGGTGAGTACATTGAACCCCATCTTTTACATGTTTTCGAGGAGTCAATGTGAGTACATTGAACCCCTCTTTTACCGTTTTCCAAACTGTTTTGGGGTGAAACACATGCCTATCTGTTACTTTCATGCTTTCCGGTTTTCACATCATATACTTGCTATGTTCGATAGTACATATATAGTACATGATTTCATTCCGTCTCTGCTATGTATGTCCATTGTGTGCATACTTTGTACATCACTTTACAATACATTACATGCTATGTATGCCCATTGTGTGCGTACTTAATACATTGCTTTACATTACATGCTAAGAATGTGCATTGTGTGCATACGTAGTACATTGTTTCACATTGCATTTCTGTTGCATATGCTCAACCAGCATATGAACACATTATACTACATTTGGAATCGTTGTACTCTACAATACATTTCATGCTACGTACGTCCATTGTGTGGATACGTAGTACATTGTTTCACATTGCATTTCTGTTGCATATGCTCAACCAGCATATGAACACATTATACTACATTTTGAACCGTTGTACTCTACAATACATTTCATGCTACGTACGTCCATTGTGTGCATACGTAGTACATTGTTTCACATTGCATTTCTGTTGCATATGCTCATCCAGCATATGAACACATTATACTACATTTTGAACCGTTGTAACCATTTGACTATGTGAACCGTCTTAACCCTTCGATTATATGAACCGTTTGTAACCATTGGACCGTGTAAACCAGTTGTATCCGTTGACATGATTTACATTTGACAATAGACATTTGAGTATACATAAACATTTCCACAATTGTTAAGCATTTCATCTTGATGGTTTGGTTTGAGTAAGTGATCTAAGTAACGAGGCGTGTGTAATATGATACAAGCATGGAGGATACGCCGCTGGTACTTCCTATATATAAGTGTTTGTATGGTGTTACATATCGTGGCGTTATTTGAATCATTTCAATTTGAGACATAGGACATTTTATACAAATAACACACTTTTCACGAGACCTGTGCCTTAGTGACTTAAAACGAGACAAGAACTAGTTAATTTATGTTATGTGTTCTTTGGTTCTTGTTTAAAGCTGTCACACCCCCAAAATCCACCTGCGGAGTATCACCGCTTGGGAGCGTGACTGACCAGGATCAAGCCACCAATCATATTGAACATGCATTTAATATTAAGTAAAATAAATGAAAACCATCCATTCAATACAAAAGGTGATCAAACAAATCATCGTTTCAAAATGTAGCGGAAGCATAGTAAATAAACCAGTAGTAGTTAACAGTTTTAAGTGTCATAATAGTTTAACAGAAAAGTCACGATCCTTGTCCACAACGACCCGCTTCTCCAGTGCAAGCTCCAAGTACCTAACGATCTGCAAGGCATGTAACAAAATGATCAACAAACTAGTTGAGCGAGTTCACAGAAAGTAAATGCGTAATAGTAAGTTCGTTTGTAACAGGTGGCTCTACTGGGCCGATTGTATGTTCTATTGGTGGTGGTGTTCCACGTTACTGGTGGTGGTGTTCCACGTTACTGGTGGTGGTGTTCCACGTTACTGGTGGTGGTGTTCCACGTTACTGGTGGTGGTGTTCCACGTTACTGGTGGTGGTGTTCCACGTTACTGGTGGTGGTGTTCCACGTTACTGGTGGTGGTGTTCCACGTTGTATAACCACTAGACTACTCGTAACTATAGGTATCCTTCACAACCGAGGATAGTAAAGTGGTAGTCTAGTCATAGTGTCAATAGAGTATCTAATCAACCTTTCAATCCCATTCCCAATACCCCGGGAATCCCATGCCTTGGTAAGAGTGTGAACTCACCTCGGTTTGCTCGGTATGCTGTGTTATGCACTCACAAGAAATCAGTCAAGTCCTATTGATTGCACGTGTAGTAAATCAGTTCATGTTCGCAAGCCATTTATGTCACGAAGGGTGTTTAAACAGTTATCACATATTACGTATGCAGTTTAGTCAAAATCGCACTATTTAAGCTTGGCAAGATTAACAGGCAGTTAACATGCTTCATACCATTAACGCACTTAACAGAACTCATACACCGGAAATGTTACGTGTCTATCAGGACATATTAGCTAACGTGTTGACAAACGTTAAATGCATTTCTTTAACCGAGTTACATAATGAAAGAGTTAAATAATTTAGCTAAGTAAGCAACTTAACAATGGTTTATAGACTTAACAGAATTAACAAAGCTCTGACATCATGTGATAACCATTAAAACTCGGATAACTAACCCCCTATGAAACTCGGACTAGGGGTAGTGGGGGCTTAAAGTTCGGACAGTGATTTGGGGGTTCAAAAGTCGGACCAAGTGAGGGGATCACAAAACTCGGACAACACTATGGGTGAGGGTTAAAAGTCGGACTATGGGAGTGACCAAGAAACTCGGACCAACTCACATAAAACTCGGACAACCCTAAACAAGCAAAACCCGGATCCCTAATTCATTCACATGAACCGAATATCTGATGTAACCAAGCATGTCAAGTTTATTATTATTATTTTTTTTTATTGAACCATATGTGCAAGACTTATCCTCATTCCTTTTATCACTTTCAATGGCCAACCAAAAATAATCACCTCAATAGGTGATTGGACCAACTTATGGCACTTAACCTATAGCATCCAATTTAAAACACAAATAGCAACATGTGGCCGACAATAATGAGAGATTCTAATCTTACAAGTCAATTCCAACATATGCTCACAATCATTAGTTGTCATATATCTATGATGACCATTTATACTTCACATATTTATACAACTTGTCAGAATATCACATTCATATGTTGCAAGATTAATTATTCAATCACATGAATCCTAAAACCCTACACCCTCAATAGGTTTCACATATACACCACATCCATCGTTAACATATCAAGCAAATCAACAACATGACCATCACATGGGCCGCCACTATTTTATTTATTTATTTTTTTTTTTTGATTACCAGCTTTATTAGAAACATATGCCTTCCTTCCATTTGACCAATACAACCACTGTTATAACAACGTTAATTATAAATCATACATCACATCGATAACAGCCAAAAGCATGTAGTTCAACTTCATATTACAATCATCACACATTATTCTGTAGCACATAATTACCATCAATGCTTAACAGACAACCACCAATCATAACCATCATGTCACCTATATTATTTTCTAACAAATAATGTTATTTCTCATATGGTTGGTAGCACCCATAGTTCACATATAATACATGTAAATCGACAAAAAGTATTTAGTGAGCCGTAGAGATTATACTAACCTGTACCAAGAAATATAAAGAATGTGCTAGGGCCAAGAAGTTGATTTCAGTCGAAGGGGAGGGCTGCCGATGATCTCCAAGAGATGAGGGGATTATTAGGGTTTGCCACCAATATAAAAAGATCCCATACATAAATTACGTACAGGTGTGGAAAGGTTGGGGGAATTAGGCTTAATTGGTTCGACCTATTCTTACAAGTGTGGGCCGATTATCAAAAGGGGATGGGTCAAACCATATGGGCCGATCCCATATTTATATTAATTACCCCTTTGGGGTTTCAATGAAACTCATTGCACAAAAGATGAGTTGGGTGGCCCAAAACAAGAACGGTTCCTAAACTCGCTAAACATCCAAGTTGACCCAAGTACGCTACCCTTGACAAGTTTATCGTACAATGTATGACAACACATTTAATATAACCAGAATGTGAACGAGAAATAATGAGACATCAGAAGTACGAAGTTAAGCAATACTACCCTTAAAAGTCCGGGTTGTCACATCATCCCCAACTTGAAAGAAATTTCGTCCCGAAATTTAGCATGCGGTTACTGAGGAAGCTAGGTAAGTTGTATCGTTTACTGATTTTCCTGGGGTGTCACATCATCCCCCTGTTGATTTGGAATTTCGTCCCGAAATTCTGTAGTAGCTTCAACCTCAGTAGTGGTTGCACGGTTTTCGAATAACTGGGGGTACTTTTCTTTCATTTGGTCTTCGCGTTCCCAGGTGTACTCTGGGCCACGTCTGGAGTTCCAACGAACTCGAACAAGAGGGATTCTCTTGTGTTTGAGGACCTTAACATCCCGGTCCGTGATTTCAACTTGTTCCTCGACGAACTGCAACCGCTCGTCGATAGTGAGTTCCTTAAAAGGAACTATGAGGGTCTCATCTGACAGGCACTTCTTCAGATTCGACACGTGAAATACATTGTGAACTGCACCGAGTTCAGCTGGTAGGTTCAGTCTGTAGGCTACTGGGCCTATTCTTTCAGTGATTTCGAATGGTCCAACATACCGTGGATTGAGTTTGCCTCGTTTACAAAATCGAACCACACCCTTCCAGGGTGAGACTTTAAGTAAAACCCGGTCCCCGACCTGAAGTTCCAATGGCCTCTTACGCTTATCCGCGTAGGCTTTCTGACGGTCGCGTGCTGCCGCCATGCGTTGTCGTATCTGTGTAATCTTTTCTGTGGCGTCCACTACAATCTCTGGACCCGTAATCTGACTATCCCCCACCTCTGCCCAACAGAGAGGTGACCGGCATTTACGTCCGTACAATGCCTCGAATGGAGCGGCTTGAATGCTGGTGTGGTAACTGTTATTGTACGAAAATCCACTAAAGGGAGGTGCTTATCCCAGCTGTTGCCGAAATCGATAACACACGCCCGAAGCATGTCTTCCAGAGTTTGAATCGTGCGCTCAGACTGCCCATCCGTCTGAGGATGATACGCTGTGCTCATGCCTAATCGTGAGCCGAAAGATTTGTGCATCGCTTGCCATAGTTTTAACGTGAATCGTGCATCCCGATCCGAAATGATGGAGGTGGGCACCCCGTGCCTCAAAACAACTTCTTTAAGATAGATGTCTGCGAGAGTGGAGAACTTATCCGTTTCCTTTATAGCTAGGAAGTGTGCAGACTTGGCGAGTCGATCCACGATCACCCATATAGCATCATTTGCCGATGTAAGTTGCAATGTGGGCCTTCATGCTAGGCCACCAATATGTAGTTCTAATGTCGTGGAACATTTTATCCGACCCTGGATGTACCGAATAGCGAGACTTGTGTGCTTCATCCATCACAAGTTCGCGTAAACCGCCATGAAGTGGGACCCAAATACGCCCCGCTACATAGTAGGCGCCATCTTCCTTTTGTTCCATTCGTTGCCTTGAACCGCGTAAGGCTTCAGCCATGACGTTTTCGGGTTTCAATGCTTCTATCTGAGCAGCTCGTATCTGTGCAGGAAGTCTGGACTGAATAGTAAGCTGTAGCGCTCGCACGCGCTTAGGTAGGGTGTCCTTTCGACTGAGGGCGTCAGCCACAACATTGGCCTTGCCTGGATGATACTTGATGGCGCATTCGTAGTCGTTCAGAAGTTCAACCCATCTCCGCTGACGCGTGTTCAAATCCTTTTGCTTAAGAATATGCTCGAGACTCCTGTGATCGGTGTAAATCGTGCACCTGGTACTGTACAGGTAGTGTCGCCATATCTTAAGCGCGAAAGCAACAGCTCTCAGCTCTAAATCGTGCGTCGTGTAGTTCCGTTCATGAATCTTGAGTTGCCGCGAAGCGTAAGCAATAACCTTATCCCGTTGTATCAATACGCAACCAAAACCCTGTATCGATGCGTCGCGATAACCACAAAGTCATCTGTGCCCTCCGGCAGTGAGAGATTAGGTGCGTTGCAAAGCCTATCCTTAGGTACTGAAAAACGGTCTCTTGGGAATCTCCCCAACGGTAGGTGACGCCTTTCTGTGTCAGCATAGTAAGCGGCTGCGCGATCTTCGAAAAGTCTTTAATGGATCGTCTGTAGTATCCCGCCAAACCCAAGAATTGGCGTATTTCTGTCGGTGTACGCGGTGCAGGCAAGTTCTTGATCGAATCCACCTTGGATGGATCGACGTGAATCCCATCCCTGTTCACCACATGGCCTAAGAAGTGGACTTCACGTAGCCAGAAGTCGCATTTTGAAACTTTGCGTACAGTTGCTCCTTTCAAAGAAGTTCCAAGATAAGACGTAAGTGCTGCTCGTGTTCCTCCTGACTCTTGGAGTAGATCAGTATGTCGTCGATGAAGATAGTGACGAACTTGTCAAGATAGGGTTTGCCCACCCTGTTCATAAGGTCCATAAATACAGCAGGTGCGCTCAATAATATCAAACTATCCATTATATCAAACATAAAGTATAGTAGTTAAAATAATTCATAAAACCCAATACAATTGATGTTCAAACCGAACTTTGTTTGAGTAGCGGAAACATAATAATGAAAACCCAAAATAAGTTATAAGTTCAAATATCGTTCATCGCGTCTCCTCGTCCTAACACGAAAGCTTGACCTCTTGCCTCGTTGACATTGTTGTTGTTGTTCCCGTTGCCCTGGTTATTGTTGTGGTTCTGATTCTGGTTCAACTGAGGACAATCGCGTTTGTAGTGTCCTTCTGCCCCACACTGGAAACATCCCCGGTTTCCACGCTGTGGTTGCTGCTGCTGGTTCTGTGGAGCTGGCGGTGGGAGTTGTTGGTTCTGATTTGCAGGCCGTGGACTCCTACAGTCTTTGGCCTCATGACCCATCTTGAGGCATCTTTGACAACGAACCTTATTACACTGGCCACTGTGATGTTTGTTGCAGGTGTTACACTTCGGAAGGTTTCCTCGATACCCTCCCTGTCTGTGGCTGCTAGAGGAGTGCTGACTGGGACTCTGATAACTGTCTGTCTTTCGCTGCTGGGCTTGTGACTGTACTGATGCTGACCCCTTGCTAGAATCCCCATCCCATTTTCTCTTACTTTCACTGGGAGTAGCAAGTGTAGTAGAAGCAGTAGCGGTAGCAGTAGCACTGACACGCTTAGGCAGTTTATTCTGTTCCACTGCCTGATCGGTGATGCGATGAGCGAGACGCTGGATTTCCTGGATGTTGTTGAGGTTAGCCGAGGTAACGTGGCTCTGTATTTCTGGTGCCAAACCTTTGAGATACAACTCAATACGCTTGTATGGAGGGTCCACCATAGTTGGACATAACACAGCCAACTCATTTGATCTCTTGGTGTAAGCTTCGATTTCCGAACCAACCATTTTCAAGTTATACAACTCGTCCTCCAACTTGTGAATGTCTTCTCTAGTGCAGTATTCCCTCTTGATCGGTTCTTTGAAATCATTCCAGGGTGTGGCGTTAGCAGCTGCCAACCCTAAGATCTGCACTTGTGCGTTCCACCAAGTGAGCGCAATCCCTTCAAGTGTGCCAGTGGCGAACTTCACCCTGCGAGCCTCAGGGCATTCACACATTTCGAAAACCGACTCGAGCTTTTCAAACCAGTGGAGGAGTCCAACTGCTCCCTCCGTGCCACTGAACGAGCTAGGACGACATTCCATGAAATTCTTGAAGGTGCACCCAGGTTGTTGCTGAGCGGGTTGACCTATTGTGTACGAATAGGGCAAAGTTAAGTACGAGAATTAATGTAGGATCTAAAGATCCTAGTGTCTATACTGCAGGGTATACTACCTGCTTGGGCGGCTGCAACTGCCGCAGCAACGAGAGCCTCTAGCTGGGCTTGAGTCATGGTAATTCGTGCGGCCATTGATCTTCACATCAAAGGCAACATAAGTGAGAAAGGTTCGCGAATAGTGCGATGACAGAAGAGTGTAAGCACATAAGTATTCTCATGCAATGACAAGTTGTGAGCAAGGTAATGTAAGCATACTACGAGCAAAGTTCTATGCAAATTCTAGCAAGCAGGTAATAAACATAAACCTTATTACCTAGGATGTCGAGTCTTGCACGTGGAGCGAAGCGTCGTTGTGGATCGTTGAGAGCACTGTTCTGGTTATAGTCTGGTTTTAATAAAAACGTTTTCCCATATTAAAACCAAGTTCTCTATAACCAATGGCTCTGATACCAATCTGTCACACCCCCAAAATCCACCTGCGGAGTATCACCGCTTGGGAGCGTGACTGACCAGGATCAAGCCACCAATCATATTGAACATGCATTTAATATTAAGTAAAATAAATGAAAACCATCCATTCAATACAAAAGGTGATCAAACAAATCATCGTTTCAAAATGTAGCGGAAGCATAGTAAATAAACCAGTAGTAGTTAACAGTTTTAAGTGTCATAATAGTTTAACAGAAAAGTCACGATCCTTGTCCACAACGACCCGCTTCTCCAGTGCAAGCTCCAAGTACCTAACGATCTGCAAGGCATGTAACAAAATGATCAACAAACTAGTTGAGCGAGTTCACAGAAAGTAAATGCGTAATAGTAAGTTCGTTTGTAACAGGTGGCTCTACTGGGCCGATTGTATGTTCTATTGGTGGTGGTGTTCCACGTTACTGGTGGTGGTGTTCCACGTTACTGGTGGTGGTGTTCCACGTTACTGGTGGTGGTGTTCCACGTTACTGGTGGTGGTGTTCCACGTTACTGGTGGTGGTGTTCCACGTTACTGGTGGTGGTGTTCCACGTTACTGGTGGTGGTGTTCCACGTTGTATAACCACTAGACTACTCGTAACTATAGGTATCCTTCACAACCGAGGATAGTAAAGTGGTAGTCTAGTCATAGTGTCAATAGAGTATCTAATCAACCTTTCAATCCCATTCCCAATACCCCGGGAATCCCATGCCTTGGTAAGAGTGTGAACTCACCTCGGTTTGCTCGGTATGCTGTGTTATGCACTCACAAGAAATCAGTCAAGTCCTATTGATTGCACGTGTAGTAAATCAGTTCATGTTCGCAAGCCATTTATGTCACGAAGGGTGTTTAAACAGTTATCACATATTACGTATGCAGTTTAGTCAAAATCGCACTATTTAAGCTTGGCAAGATTAACAGGCAGTTAACATGCTTCATACCATTAACGCACTTAACAGAACTCATACACCGGAAATGTTACGTGTCTATCAGGACATATTAGCTAACGTGTTGACAAACGTTAAATGCATTTCTTTAACCGAGTTACATAATGAAAGAGTTAAATAATTTAGCTAAGTAAGCAACTTAACAATGGTTTATAGACTTAACAGAATTAACAAAGCTCTGACATCATGTGATAACCATTAAAACTCGGATAACTAACCCCCTATGAAACTCGGACTAGGGGTAGTGGGGGCTTAAAGTTCGGACAGTGATTTGGGGGTTCAAAAGTCGGACCAAGTGAGGGGATCACAAAACTCGGACAACACTATGGGTGAGGGTTAAAAGTCGGACTATGGGAGTGACCAAGAAACTCGGACCAACTCACATAAAACTCGGATAACCCTAAACAAGCAAAACCCGGATCCCTAATTCATTCACATGAACCGAATATCTGATGTAACCAAGCATGTCAAGTTTATTATTATTATTTTTTTTTTATTGAACCATATGTGCAAGACTTATCCTCATTCCTTTTATCACTTTCAATGGCCAACCAAAAATAATCACCTCAATAGGTGATTGGACCAACTTATGGCACTTAACCTATAGCATCCAATTTAAAACACAAATAGCAACATGTGGCCGACAATAATGAGAGATTCTAATCTTACAAGTCAATTCCAACATATGCTCACAATCATTAGTTGTCATATATCTATGATGACCATTTATACTTCACATATTTATACAACTTGTCAGAATATCACATTCATATGTTGCAAGATTAATTATTCAATCACATGAATCCTAAAACCCTACACCCTCAATAGGTTTCACATATACACCACATCCATCGTTAACATATCAAGCAAATCAACAACATGACCATCACATGGGCCGCCACTATTTTATTTATTTATTTATTTTTTTTTTGATTACCAGCTTTATTAGAAACATATGCCTTCCTTCCATTTGACCAATACAACCACTGTTATAACAACGTTAATTATAAATCATACATCACATCGATAACAGCCAAAAGCATGTAGTTCAACTTCATATTACAATCATCACACATTATTCTGTAGCACATAATTACCATCAATGCTTAACAGACAACCACCAATCATAACCATCATGTCACCTATATTATTTTCTAACAAATAATGTTATTTCTCATATGGTTGGTAGCACCCATAGTTCACATATAATACATGTAAATCGACAAAAAGTATTTAGTGAGCCGTAGAGATTATACTAACCTGTACCAAGAAATATAAAGAATGTGCTAGGGCCAAGAAGTTGATTTCAGTCGAAGGGGAGGGCTGCCGATGATCTCCAAGAGATGAGGGGATTATTAGGGTTTGCCACCAATATAAAAAGATCCCATACATAAATTACGTACAGGTGTGGAAAGGTTGGGGGAATTAGGCTTAATTGGTTCGACCTATTCTTACAAGTGTGGGCCGATTATCAAAAGGGGATGGGTCAAACCATATGGGCCGATCCCATATTTATATTAATTACCCCTTTGGGGTTTCAATGAAACTCATTGCACAAAAGATGAGTTGGGTGGCCCAAAACAAGAACGGTTCCTAAACTCGCTAAACATCCAAGTTGACCCAAGTACGCTACCCTTGACAAGTTTATCGTACAATGTATGACAACACATTTAATATAACCAGAATGTGAACGAGAAATAATGAGACATCAGAAGTACGAAGTTAAGCAATACTACCCTTAAAAGTCCGGGTTGTCACAAAAGCAATGTAAACATTCATGTTTGATTAATAAAACGAAACTTCATTTACCATGGATTTGAAACAATGATTCTGTTACAACACTCCCCAGCGTTTCCGCCGCGGTTGCATGTTATACGCGGCCGGGGTGTGACAGAAAAGATGGTATCAGAGCCAATGGTTATAGGGAATTAGGTTATTAGTAATGCTTTGACCTAGTCTATAACCTTCCGAGGACCCTAACGCAAGTTTACTTGCGTTTAGTCATAAAACAATACCGTCACCTATCCTTAGGCGACGACCACAACAAGAACATAAACTTCAAAACCGCTTTGAAAACTAATCATCTGTTCTAGGATGATTGATTACTAGGTTTTGAACCCTCTGTTATAAGGTTCTGAACCCATTTGAGTTTTCAAAACTCTCGTCAAAGTTTTGGGTCCTAAATAGTGTGAACACGTGCAAACTGGAAGAGTGAATGCCTGTACCCTGGGTTTTCTGTCTAAGGTTAGAGTGTTCGTACAAATCCATATAATCGGACCAGTCACTCTTACCTGGGAACTCTTGGGGTGAGTGTCCACTTATAGGCGAGCATGTCTTCGCGATGCACTATGAGGATCTATTTGCTTTGACTCAACCTTGGTGTTGTTTGTTTGCTTCGTGGATTCAAACAAATGACCCTCAACCATGATTATGGTCGGTAATTGTAACATCCTATTCTTACCCAATGCCATTTCATTTGTTTTCTTTCTTGTCTCTCATTTAGAAAGCCTCCTCGACGCGAAAACCAGATAGCGACTGCCGAACTGGCAGAGATCATTGCGCAACAAATGGCTGCTCAATTCCCAAACCTCTTTGCTCAATGGAACCAAGCCAACAACAACAATAATGCCCCCTGCAACTTCAAGACGTTCAACTCGGCTAAGCCATCAAAGTTTTCTGGATCTCAAGGAGCGACTGCACTTCTGCAATGGTTCGAGAGTTTAGAGAACACCTTCAGACATGTTCAATGTCCAAACGAGCGAAAGGTAGAATTTCCATCTAGCGTCTTTGAGAAACGAGCTTTGACATGGTGGAATGGCGTGATGAGAGATAGGGGTGCCGATGTGGCACTGGCTCAAACATGGCAAGAGCTTCGAGCTCTGATGATGAAGGAATTCTGTCCTCGTCACGACATCAGGGCCTTGGAAACGGAGTTCGACAATCTTAAGCAAGTTAGCGGTGAGCATCGAGCCTACACGGACCGTTATGAGGAGTTAAGTTTGTTATGCCCGGATATGGTTACACCTTTGGATAAGGCAATCGAAAAGTACATTGATGGCCTCCCTGACTCAATACAAGACATTGTGACTGGTAGCAACCCTACTACAGTTAGACAGGCCATTGAGCTATCTGCAACCTTGACTGAATCAAAGATCAGGAAAGGTAAACTTTTCGAAAGGGTGACAAGAAACCGGTCGGGGAATCGAACCCAATCGAGGAATCAAAGACCATGGATGAACAGACTGAATCTCCTAAGAAGTCAAAGAAGCGAAAGGCTTCTCAGAACTTCGCCGTGGTCGCTCACAATGGTCAAGCCGTCCCCAACCAACCAGCTCAACCCCCTGCTAGAAAACCGTACAATGGAACTGCACCCTTGTGCAACCAATGTAGCCTCCATCATCACGCCAATGTGCAGTGCCGCAAATGCCAAACTTGTGGACTTATAGGCCACACAACAAGAGTCTGCCCAGCTGCAGCTGCACCAAACCAAGCTGGCAACAATCCTGCTCAAGGTCGTTTTCTACCAGGCTCTTGTTTCAACTGTGGCGAGATGGGTCATTTCCGAAGAAATTGCCCAAGGCTTGCTAATGCAAATCCAGCACAGGGATAAGCATCTGACTGACTAGAAGACAAAACCGTTTAGAAATAATCACGTCTTATGTATTATTTTCTTTTGTGGCCAGGATCCAAGAAACAGTTGTTATCGTTGTTTATAAATAAATCTTTTATTTGTATTGCAAGGTATTTCTATCGTTGCATGTATAAACGACATATCCCTTACAATACCGACAACCAAAGAACCGTATTCCTTGAGGAACAAACTACCCCCAAAATTCTCCCATTCTATAATCGCTTGCGTCTTCCACGAAATTCCTAAGTACCCGTTTATTCTAAGGAAACGAAGTATAAAGCGCAGGTTACAACACAAGACGAATACCCAAAGTACCACTATAAATCCTTAATAGGGTACCTAAGGATTTCCTGTAAGTCTTTAATTGTTGTATACCTTAATTCGAATGTGGTGATTCCTTATAATCAAAAATCGAATTTTGGGAGATCTTTCTATCTTCTCAGATAGATTCCAGTGAACATTGAGACCCGTCGATTGGTTTCCATATCCGTATTCAATCAATAACAAGTTAATAACAAATTATAATCAAGTTAAACAATTATGTGACTTTGTGCTTATGTGTTCCCTTATGTGTTGTTATGTTATCCAAATCTTCGTAGAATTTTACATATCCTTGTACAAGAGATTCATAGTAGGATACCCAAAGGTATTACTTAAAATCCTCAATGGACTTCTATGTTATAGTTAAGTCCCTCGGATTATAAAGTACTACTTCATAATTAGACCCCTTGAGTGGTCTAGTTAAACAGATTGATCCAAAAATCTGACTAGGGATATCATATGATGATATAGCTGAAAGGACTCCTTGGTGGCCTAACTAAGAAGATCCCCTGTAGATCTAATTAAAGGGAACCGATGGGAGTCTAGTCACCCTCATCACAAGCTTGATATCCTTCCCCAAAACATTACAAAACAAACTGTGCGGACTGTGCAAGGGATTACGTAATTATGGATGCACACATAATTATGGAATTTAGTGCACAGAAATCACAGCAAGTTCTGTCATGTGTCTAGAGTTAACCCTATTCATTTCCAACTCTTAGGAAGCAACCGTTGAAAATGACTCCGTTAGTTCATTTTCGTTTCTGAAGATTTACCCGTTGAGGAAATGAATATCCGCTGTGTAATCCATCATTTCCAACTCCGATGAAGCAACCGTTGAAAATGACTCCGTTAGTTCATTTTCGTTTCTGACGATTTATCCATTGAGGAAATGAATATCCGTTGTGTAATCCTTCATTTCCAACTCTGATGAAGCAACCGTTGAAAATGACTCCGTTAGTTCATTTTCGTTTCTGACGATTTATCCGTTGGGGAAATGAATATCCGTTGTGTAATCCTTCATTTCCAACTCTGATGAAGCAACCGTTGAAAATGACTCCGTTAGTTCATTTTCGTTTCTGACGATTTATCCGTTGGGGAAATGAATATCTGTTGTGTAATCCTTCATTTCCAACTCTGATGAAGCAACCGTTGAAAATGACTCCGTTAGTTCATTTTCGTTTCTGACGATTTATCCGTTGGGGAAAATGAATATCCGTTGTGTAGTCCTTCATTTCCAACTCTGATGAAGCAACCGTTGAAAATGACTCCGTTAGTTCATTTTCGTTTCTGACGATTTATCCATTGAGGAAATCAATATCCGTTGTGTAATCCTTCATTTCCATTTCTGATGAAGCAACCATTGAAAATGACTCCGTCTGTTCATTTTTCGTTTATGAAGATTTGTCCGTTGAGGAAATGAACATCCGTTTGCTTATTCCGTCATTTCCATTTCTGAAGAATACTCGTTGAGGAAAATGACTCCGTCTGTTCATATTCGTTTCTGAGGAATGACCGTTAAGGAAATGACAGGATTTTTCCTTGCATATCGCTGATGGTTATTTGGCAGAGTCACAAATAGACTCCTACAAATAAATTTCGGGACGAAATTTCCTAAAGTAGGGGAGACTGTGACCCCTGTGTCACCGTGACCATCAAACAAATACCAAGCCAATGAAATATTGTATTTCATACTTGGGATCTTGTATAAATATGTGTATCTTTTGCACATATCAATTCTTGTTCAATTTCAAATTCTACAACACTTTCTGGGGAATTATACGCAAACTAGTGTCTAAACATGCTCAGTTTAATGCGACAAATACTCCGGAACATCAACATATACTTAACATACCTTAAATAACCTTTACATAACTTAGAAATAAGTTTTGAAGGCTTTGGTATGGCAAAAACAAGTTAATTCGCTTACAGGGACTAAACTTGACAAACTGCGAAAGTATGCCAATTTGAACTGTAACGAATATTTCGGAACATGTCCATAAGTTAAACACACCATAAATATCCTTTACATAGCTTAGAAATAGGCTTTGAGGGGTTTGGTATGCTAAAATAAACTTTTGGGCCATTCAGGGACTAAAAGTGTCAAAAAGTGCACAAGTTTGCACTTTCGCGCATAACTTACGTTCTGAATACATCCGGACATCCAAAAATTTATGTAAGCATCCTTATATTATGCCTTAGTGTTTGGCATGAGAAAAATCCATTCGTCGCGTCATTTGGAACGTCTTTCGCGCTTATGCGCATTCCGTCGTAATTAAGCGAACATCGCGATCGTACGACCAAACGAACCGACATCCGGAATATTTTTGAGAATATTTCAAGTCCCCTACACTCTAACTTCATCTTAGATCCTTGAAATGAGGTTAACGAGGCTTAAACGTGCCAAAAATGGGCCAAATTGCATGTTTCTGAAGTGCAGGGACTAAAAATGAAAATTCTGAACTGTGACCCTCAGGCGGGGCGCGTAAGGATTGCCCAAATCCTTACGCGGGGCGCGTCAGACTTGCAGACCAGATTCAATGTTTGAATCCACTTGCAGTTGGCCTTTCGTTCGTTCAAGGGGCAGTGCCCTTTCACCCAATCAAGAGCCAAGGGCCATTTTCAGTAACCACAACATTTTGACAAGTGGACGCTTAGGATCGTGGCACGAAAATCAAGAAACGATCCTAACGGCTCTACTTTTCCTATAAATACCCCCCTGGTGTAAAACCCACACAAATCTGATCAAAATGCTCTAAGTTGATGCCATTGCTTCATACCTGAGCTCTTTGATCTAGATTAGCATTCGGGGACCCTCTGTAAGTATTCTTTCGTTCTTTTATTCGCTTTTCGAGTCCGAAAGTCAATGTTTTGTTGACTTTCTGCATTGACCAGCCTATGGTCAACAAGAAGTTCATGGAACTTCATAACGTGAGCGTGATCATGATGGTTATAGTCCGTAGTGACTATACCTACTGATTACCACGTTATCTAGGCTCAGTGACGAGTCGTAGTTTCGGCCAAAATGCGCATTCTTGCGTATTTTGTAACCAAACTATTTGTGAGCATCAAAGCCGTTTGTTTTGATGCCAAACCTGTTTTCTAAACTTAGTTAAGCATGTTCTAACATGCTTAGCTCGTCACTTTTAGTTTAGTGCTTATATAGGGTCGTAAGGTAAGCGATCTAAACCATCGCTTATACTTTCGAACCCGACCCATTTGGTCGATCATTAGGATCCGACCAAACACATTAGGTGACCATAGCTATAACCTTCCGAGGTTATACCTTGTGGTCGCGATGTTAGGCGTTTCGAACGCGTTCTACGCGAACGACGCGTTAGGGTAGCATAAGCTACCTAAACGGGTCGTAATTGTCACACCCCGACCACGTGGAACAACAAAACGTGGCGGAAACGTCGGGGAGTGTTGTAACAGAATCATTGTTTCATAACACATGGAAATTGAAATATTGTTTTATTGATTAAATGAACTCATTGTTCTATTACAATCACATAAGTACAACTATGATCTTCCAAGTTTTAAAGTTGCTAAGGCACGAGTCCATCCTAAATGTAGCATGTATCAACAATCATCTCAAGACAGCACCTGAAACATGTGTAAAAATAGGTACGTCAGCATAAAAATGCCTGTGAGATACATAGGTTTTGTGAAAATGGGATTCATGACTTGAGTTTAAAGAAAACGTTTAATAACAGTCAGTCATGAACCTTGTAATTTGATTTGTCTTGTAAATCATTTGAAAAACGATAAGATTGGATGATATGTATAAATAAGAGAACACTGTATTGTTAAACGGATAACCATGTAAAAATGTGTTTGTATAAGATAAGTCGTTTGTAAAACAATGTCTCGTGAAAAGTGTGTTATTTGTATAAAATGCCACATGTCTCAAATTGAAATGATTCAAATAACGCTACGATATGTAATACCATACAAACACTTATATATAGGAAGTACCAGCGGCGTATCGACCATGCTTGTATCATATTACACACGCCTCGTTACTTAAGTCACTTACGCAAACCAAACCACCAATATAGAATGTTCATGTTTAAACCAATAGTCCAAGGTTATTGTATAACTCAAGTTAAATGTAAACCACGTAATGTATAAACAAAAGTTATGTATGGTAAGTGAAATGATGTAAGGTTAATCGAATAACCGTATAGCAGCATATTAACAGTTTACTTTGGATTTGTAAATAACATATTAAAAATATGTTTTGGTTTGTTGATAAAATGCTTATGTTGGTTTTGTACAATACCACACATGAGAGTATATCAAACTATACTTTTTGGGAGTATATCAAAATATACTTTAAAGGTGCGATTTAAGAATTCATTCAGACCTAGTGCATCAAACTACACCTTTGAGACTATAAGGATACCACAAAGGAAATCCCTATTTGGATGGAGAAACAAATTGGTTTCAGACATTCCATGACAACAGGAATGGGGTATCTAGTCCTATAGCGCTATATCATACTACCAATCGGTCTGGTGAACAAAATAAGTACTATTCCAACAATTACTTTTGTGATCTTTGAGAAATCAGTGTTTAAACCATAGATAGTCATTTAGCTTGTCAAAAGATAAATACTAACATGATAATCAATTATACTTTGAAATCATGAAAATAACAGATAGGTACACATGCTTCACCCCAAAACAGTTTGGAAAACAGTAAAAGAGGGGAACTATGTACTCACCTGAGATTGCTTTGGAGTTCTTGTATAATAACCAGATAAAGCTAAAGATCACGGGATATCAAACGGCACCTAATAGGTAACTATGTTAATATACCGGACCAAAATGGAAGGATCGGATAGTACGCGGGTTCGTAAACCAAACGAGTATGGAGACTCGTGTAATATGGTTTAACAAAGCCTACATACTAAAATGAAACTTAAACTAGGTGCTTACGGTCCATCACGACCCGTTTAGGTAGCTTATGCTACCTTACGCGTCGTTCGCGTAGAACGCGTCTGGAACGCCTAACATCGTGACCACAAGGTATAACCTCGGAAGGTTATAGCTATGGTCACCTAATGTGTTTGTTTAGATCCTAATGATCGACCAAATGGGTCGGGTTCGAAAGTATAAGCGATGGTTTAGATCGCTTACCTTACGACCCTATATAAGCACTAAACTAAAAGTGACGAGCTAAGCATGTTAGAACATGCTTACCTAAGTTTAGAAAACAGGTTTGGCATCAAAACAAATGGCTTTGATGCTCACGGGTAGTTTGGTTACAAAATACGCAAGAATGCGCATTTTGGCCGAAACTACGACTCGTTACTGAGCCTAGATAACGTGGTGACCAGTAGGTATAGTCACTACGGACTATAACCATCGTGATCACGCTCACGTTATGAAGTTCCATGAACTTCGCATCGACCATAAGCTGGTCAATGCAGAAAGTCAACAAAACGTTGACTTTTGGACTCGAAAAGCGATAAAACAACGAAAGAATACTTACGGAGGGTCCCCGAATGCTAATCTAGATCAGAGAAACTCAGGTATGAAGCAATACTTCAACTTAGAGCTTTTAGATCTGATTCTTGTGATTTTTACACAAAAGGGGGGGGGTATTTATAGGAAAAGTGGAACCGTTAGGATCGTTTATCGAATATCGTGCCGTGATCTCGTGCGTACACTTGTCAAAAATGTGGTGGTTACTGAAAATGGCCTTTGGCCTTTGATTGGGTGAAAGGGCATTGCCCCTTGATCGAACGAAAGGCCAACTGCATTGATTAGAAACATTGAATCTGGTCTGACAGTCTGACGCGGCCCGCCTCAACATTTAGGCAAAACTCACGTGGGCCGCCTGAAGCTTCTGATCTGCACATACTTTCAAAAATGGCAGTTTTGGTCCCTGTTGCGTATTTAAGCCATTTCCGACACTTCTAAGGCCCGTAAAGCCAACTTTAATGCCCTAAAATGATGCCTAAACATTGTGGACATGAAACATGCTCAAAAATGTTCCGGATGTTGGTTCGTTTGGTCGTACGAACGCGATGTTCGCTTAATTACGACGGAATGCGCATAAGCGTGAAAAACGATCCAAATGACGCGACGAATGGATTTTTCTCATGCCAAACACTAAGGCATAATATAAGGATGCTTACATAAATTTTTGGATGTCCGGATGTATTCCAAACGTAAGTTATGCGCGAAAGTGCAAACTTGTGCACTTTTTGACACTTTTAGTCCCTGAATGATCCAAAAGTTTGTTTTAGCATACCAAACACCTCAAAGCCTATTTCTAAACTATGTAAAGGATATTTATGGTATGTTTAACTTATGGACATGTTCCAAAATGTTTGTTACAGTTCAAATTGGCATACTTTCGCAGTTTGTCAAGTTTAGTCCCTGTAAGCGAATTAACTTGTTTTTGCCATACCAAAGCCTTCGAAACTTATTTCTAAGTTATGTAAAGGTTATTTAAGGTATGTTAAGTGTATGATGGTCTTCCGGAGTATTTGTCGCACTAAACTGAGTACGTTTACGCACTAGTTTGTGTATAATTCCCCAGAAAGTGTTGCAGAGTTTGAAATTGAACAAGAATTGATATGTGCAAAATATACACATATTTATACAAATCCCAAGTATGAAATAAAATATTTTATTGGTTTGGCATTTGTTTGATGGTTGGAGTGACATAGGTGTCACAGTAATGGGTCGCGAGCACTTAGGTTAGGTTTCATTTTAGTATGTAGGCTTTGTTAAACCATATTACACGAGTCTCCATACTCGTTTGGTTTACGAACCCGCATACTATCCGATCCTTCCAATTTTGGTCCGGTATATTAATGTAGCTACCTATTAGGTGCCGTTTGATATTCCGTGATCTCTAGCATTATATGGTTATTATACAAGAATTCTGAAGCAATCTCAGGTGAGTACATTGAACCCCATCTTTTACATGTTTTCGAGGAGTCAATGTGAGTACATTGAACCCCTCTTTTACCGTTTTCCAAACTGTTTTGGGGTGAAACACATGCCTATCTGTTACTTTCATGCTTTCCGGTTTTCACATCATATACTTGCTATGTTCGATAGTACATATATAGTACATGATTTCATTCCGTCTATGCTATGTATGTCCATTGTGTGCATACTTAGTATATCACTTTACAACACATTACATGCTATGTATGCCCATTGTGTGCGTACTTAATACATTGCTTTACATTACATGCTATGAATGTCCATTGTGTGCATACGTAGTACATTGTTTCACATTGCATTTCTGTTGCATATGCTCAACCAGCATATGAACACATTATACTACATTTGGAACCGTTGTACTCTACAATACATTTCATGCTACGTACGTCCATTGTGTGCATACGTAGTACATTGTTTCACATTGCATTTCTGTTGCATATGCTCAACCAGCATATGAACACATTATACTACATTTTGAACCGTTGTACTCTATAATACATTTCATGCTACGTACGTCCATTGTGTGCATACGTAGTACATTGTTTCACATTGCATTTCTGTTGCATATGCTCATCCAGCATATGAACACATTATACTACATTTTGAACCGTTGTAACCATTTGACTATGTGAACCGTCTTAACCCTTCGATTATATGAACCTTTTGTAACCATTGAACCGTGTAAACCAGTTGTATCCGTGGACATGATTTACATTTGACAATAGACATTTGACTATACATAAACATTTCCACAATTGTTAAGCATTTCATCTTGATGGTTTGGTTTGAGTAAGTGATCTAAGTAACGAGGCGTGTGTAATATGATACAAGCATGGTGGATACGCCGCTGGTACTTCCTATATATAAGTGTTTGTATGGTGTTACATATCGTGGCGTTATTTGAATCATTTCAATTTGAGACATAGGACATTTTATACAAATAACACACTTTTCACGAGACATTGTTTTACAAACGACTTATCTTATACAAACTCATTTTACATGGTTATCCGTTTAACCATACAGTGTTCTCTTATTTATACATATCATCTGATCTTATCGTTTTTCAAATGATTTACAAGACAAAGCAAATTACAAGGTTCATGACTAAACATTTTCTCAAACATAAGTCATGAATTCCGTTTTCACAAAACCAATGTATCTCACAGGCATTTTTATGCTGACGTACCTATTTTCACATGTGTTTTCAGGAGATGATGCATAGGACTTATCAAGACATACTTAGGCGGACCTGTGCCTTAGTGACTTAAAACGAGACAAGAACTAGTTAATTTATGTTATGTGTTCTTTGGTTCTTGTTTAAAGCAATGTAAACTTTCATGTTTGATTAATAAAACGAAACTTCATTTACCATGGATTTGAAACAATTGATTCTGTTACAACACTCCCCGGCGTTTCCGCCACGCGGCCGGGGTGTGACAGTTGTTGTCCTACCCAAGGAGGACGAACTACGTATTCTACCCAAGGAGAATACGCACGATTTATATTGGCATCCTACCTATGGAGGATGGCCGTACATATCCTACCCAAGGAGGATATGTAGGTTTCGTTTTAATTCTTTAACCCATTCCCAAACCACCGGGAATCCCATGCCTTAGAAAGTGTGTGAACTCACCTCGGTTTGCTCAGTAGATTAATTACTCAAGTAAATCAGGAATATCAAGCACGTCCTAATAAGGTACACATAACAATCAGTTTCTCATGCATAACATGTATCCTACGTACTGTTTATTTACTCATTACTTTCTACCACAAACCACACAATTCAAATGTCAAGACATATTGTCAAGTTATATTATTTTACCCTAATATAATATAACTATCTCACAAAATAAACAAGTATCCACACAAGTTTTCTAGCATAAGATATATATTCTAAATATATATTTATTAAATTTTATTTACGAAAATCAACCTCCGGCACATGGTATTTTGTAATAAAAATCATGGCGAAGTTTATTCTGAAAACAAGGTTAAAATACGTTTGTAAACACTTGCTAGAAAAAATATTTTCTAAGTGTTGGATTTTTAGAAAAATTTTGCCAGAGTTTCCTTTGTAAATGGAGGTGTCCATGCTTACTAGCATATCATTTTCTTTTCAAAAATTTATTCAAACAATTCTCATTAAACAATATACGATCTCTATTTACCAAACTTGTCAAAAAAACAAGCATAAACTATAAACTTATGAACTTGAAGATTTATAAAAATATGTAGTAACTTACTAGTGTCCTTAGTAAGTCTTGTTACCTTTTAAAATGCGATTAGTTCTTTAAAAACTTTATTTTTAAAGTATATGGATCTTTACAACTTATGTTCATATTTTCTAAAAATGTTTCTTCATGTATTTTTCTTGTTACACATGTGTTTCTTAACTTTGTTAACCACTAAAAATGTGATTAGTTTATGTAAGATCCAAGTTTTAATGAAACTTATATTTTTCACTCGGTTCTTTCGAAAAACCACTCATAGATCTTTAGATCTACGTGATTATAACCTACTTTGATCTTTATTTTTCAACAAAATATTCATTCATTCAAGTTCATAGTTTATGTGTGGATGATTCCATCATCCTACACATTTTTACTTTCTCATCTTGCTAGATCATGTTTTTTAATCATGATCTAGCAAGACCACATGATGATCCATATCATTACTAGCAAACAATAATCAACAAGCATCACAACGTATGCATATCATGGTTTCTTCATCATTTCAACACTACTTTATTACCAAGTTAGTTTATTATTCAAGACTTCTTCATAAGATTCATTAGGGTTCTTAACATTTTGATCATTATACATCATTAACCACTTAAACAACATGTAAAATGCAAGGATCTAAGTTCTTACCACTAGTTAAAGACTAGGGAAGTTCAAGTGAAGAAATGTGGTGGATAAAAGAAGATGAGAGTGGTCCTTCAACTTCCGAACACACCGAGCTTCGTTGTATGATCTCTAACACCTTTGTATGGCCTCAGAATGGTTGAAGAAGATTGAATGATGATGAGGGTGTAAGTGTGGGTGTTCGGCCGAGAGCTCCCAAAAGAGGAGAAGGTTTTGTGTGTTTTTCAAATGTGTGTGAAATGAGTTCTTGCACTTATGGTTTCTTCTTATAACCAAGTTCGGGGATTAACTTATGGGTAATATGTCACTAAAAGCACATACATGATCTAATAAATAATTGAAATATAATCAACATGTGGGGGCCATGTATGCCGTTCATAGGTTGGGGGGGGGGGGTAGTAGACTAGGTTTTAAACATATAGTTAGTTTATGATTGAAATCCAAGTATTAGTTAGGTGTTCTAGTTATTAGATGTTTATATGGTGTGTTATGATGTTCGGGAATCATGACTAGCTCAGTAAAAGTGAAACAATGTGTTTAACAATATTTTTGTGTTTTGGGTGAAGTCCGGTTATTCGCTTCGGTGTTGTTCCGTTAAAGTGCTTAATTAATCCGTAAGATGTCCTATATATATATATATATATATATTTTTGTAACACTTTTAATTCTCAACATTTAGGAAATCATAACGGACTACTTAGTAACTTTTATGTACACTACTAGTATGTTAACAGGCACATGTAAGTATAACACAGAAATCAGAGAGCAGTTAAGCACTTTAATTATCATTAATAAATTGTACGGATACATGGAATTATGAGGGTTG
The DNA here is from genome assembly GCF_002127325.2 of Helianthus annuus. NCBI lineage: Eukaryota > Viridiplantae > Streptophyta > Magnoliopsida > Asterales > Asteraceae > Helianthus > Helianthus annuus. The sequence goes on along the minus strand of NC_035444.2, from coordinate 111,072,793 downwards.
TCACATTCTCCCCCTGTTAAGAAAATTTCGTCCTGAAATTTAGCACGTGGTTACTGAGGAAGCTAGTTAAGTTGCGTTGTTTTCCTGGTTTTCCTGGGGTGTCACATCATCCCCCCGTTGATTTGGAATTTCATCCCGAAATTCTGCAGTAGCTTCAGCTTCAGTAGTGTTTGCATTTTTTCTTAAACAGCTGGGGATACTTGAGTTTCATTTGGTCTTCTCGTTCCCAGGTATACTCTGGGCCACGACGGGTATCCCAACAAACTCGGACAAGAGGTATTCTGGTATGCTTGAGAATCTTAACATCTCGATCCGTAATCTCTACTGGTTCCTCGACGAATCGCAGCTGGTCGTCGATAGTGAGCTCTTTGAGAGGAAATATGAGGGTCTCATCTGACAGACACTTCTTCAGATTCGACACATGGAAAACATTGTGAACTCCGCTGAGTTCTTCAGGTAGATTCAGCCTGTAAGTGACTTTGCCAATCTTCTCAATGATTTCGAACAGTCCGACATAACGCGGATTGAGCTTGCCTCGCTTGCCAAAACAGACTACACCTTTCCAAGGTGAGACTTTGAGTAGCACTCGATCCCCAACCTGGAACTCGAGTGGTTTTCTTCGCTTATCAGCATAGCTTTTCTGACGGTTACGAGCTGCCGCCATTCGTTGTCGTATCTGAGCAATCTTCTCAGTTGTATCTACTATGAGTTCTAGACCGGTGATTTGACTGTCACCAACTTCTGCCCAACAAAGAGGTGATCGGTGTCACACTCCCAAAATACCACATGCGGAAACCCCCCGCGAGGCGTGTGACGTACCAGGATCTTAGCCACCAATCACATTAAACTCATAAGTATAACTAAATAAACTTTCATTTATTAATAGGAAGTAATTCAAAACATTACATATAACACATAGTACACAGCGGAATCAATAATCATTGGTTAAATGTTTTATAAATCCTCGCGTAAGTAAACCATTAGACTTATGTTGCGATTCCATGTATTTCGACCCATGACCACTCCAGCATCCCAGACAACAAGTTCCAATGGTGTGTACCTAAAAGCCTGCAAGGCATGTAACAACGAATCAACAATAAAGTTGAGCGAGTTCACGGTTGGGTGTTCATTTTAAGTTGTTTCCGAAAAAATAGTTTGTCTTTAGCTGGCTTACTTGCCGTGGGGGTTTCCCCATAGTTGAAAATATGATTAACCAGTTTACCCTGTTTCCTAAACATATTCATAGTTGGTGGGGGCTTCCCATGTGAATTACCAGACCGTACCATATCGAATACTAACGAAAGTAAGTTGTGCCCTAAGTCAATGTCTATCATCATTGACCCTTTGCCTTAGTCCATTAATACACGCCCGTCCTACCGGCATTGTGTGAGGTTTGTTAAACCTAATAGCGCTATTAACTAATGACCCGCTCGCCATCGGCCTCGGCGATTAAGTCGATATAAACTGAGGGACTTATGATAGAGTTTTGGTCCAGTATGTTTAATCTAGTTGTCCTACCCAAGGAGGACGAACGTACGTATCCTACCCATGGAGAATACGCGAGGTTTAATCTTGGCATCCTACCCATGGAGGATGGCCGTACATATCCTACCCAAGGAGAATATGTAGTTTCCCTTTTAGTTCTTTAACCCATTCCCAACCCTTGGGAATCCCATGCCTTGTAGAAAGTGTGAACTCACCTCGGTTTGCTCGGTAAGATTAAATATCTTGTTTATCTGTTGAACAACCACGCCCTATAAGGGTTACCGATAACAATCAGTTCTACAGGCACATGCATCACACCTTTCACGTATAAATAATCCATGTATTCATTGTTCACATCCAGCACTTTTATTGCACACGTAACGCACACACACGTAATACAATTCATGACAGTTTAGTCAATGGGCTCCCGATCTAACAGCAGCCCAGTCCACCAATTACATCCTACATGACTTGTTTCCTTGGGCTCCTGATCTTGGCCAATCGATGTAAAGCCCCTTGGTTCCCTTTAGCCCCCAAACCGTTTCAACCAAGTCTAACTTTATAATTTTCATGTGACAGTTTCATCATTTAACTTGTATGATTTTATTGTTCAATTTAGCCAACATACATCTCATATAGAGAGTAGTATAATTGCATATCAATATAGTCAAGCATGTTATTTAAGGTGCGCAAGGACTCTAAACGTTTTTCACCGTGTCGAAACCAAGGACATTAAACAAACAGATTATTATACATAATCTACTCTAATAACTATTCACCCTCATGTGTACAAACAGATTGTTATAATATGATCTGATCTGACAATTATTCATCCTCATGCAACAATCGTCAGAATCTCGTGTTCATAGTATACATCATGCTTTAACATCTATACGATAACATAATAAATCTGCATCCTCATCAACCTACCACAACTCATTAATCTTTACTACAACAGTTTGCCGTAATCAACCCAACATATAGATGCAACCCTAATTATCACGATAAATCAACACATGTACGTACACGAAAACTGTTACACCTGATGCCCCCCTCGGTAAAAACCCCCCGACGACGAATCACCCCAGCTTTCGTCGTCTGCTTGGGTGACGAAACCCCATACGTCTCGTCGGAATTCGGCCGGCGAAACTTCCTATGTTTCATCGTAGTTCAGCCGGTGAAACTCCCCTATGATTCGTCGTGGTGAACTTTGATTCTAGCAGTTTCCTGTAAACCCTAACCACATACCAGTAATTTCATCATCTACTGTTAACCCAGAAACATACTCTATCTTGATCAACACACGTAACAGCAAACGTATAGCAGTATTATCATCGGATCATTACTAACATTTATTAATTAACCCTAATTATCTTAAACAACTAGTTACCATAAGTCTTATCATCACACACATGTATACCAAGTTCAATTACATCGCTACCAGTCAATCACATAGCGTATATACACTCTTGCTACACCATTCACACATAAATAAGAATCATACTATTGTCAAATAATATAAATACGGACTTACAAATCAGTGGCTCGACTAGATAAGATGGTGCCTCGCAAGTATGAGATTGCCTCGATGGCTAGCGGGGTCGTCTGCCGTCAACAGTTTAGGAGGGTTTAGGGTTTGCAAGCATCCCATGTATCCTTATACACAATGTACGTAAACAAGAAATAAGGAAGGATGGGCTCAAATTGGTTTGGGCTTGCGAGACCGGGCCAAGGAGTAACATATAACATATCTAAATAACAATTTCATAATAGTGGCCGACGACTATCTTGTGTGTGCGTGTGCCGAATTAATTTCTGCGTATATGCGGCCCTATTGAAACAAAGCCGTTCTCTTAAGCAAACACACTCACACTCGATACTTCACACGTCATGTATAAATAATTCATGAGCGTTCAATATAGTTTAATGCATCAACTTATCACGTAGAGTTCATGTAGGTTACACTTACATTTAATATTTCATAACAATACACAATACTTAGGTTTTCACTAACATCAACCCTAACGATACTTCAACTATTCATACATCAAGCGCGAGTTACAACGTCAACGAATCGAGAACACAGAATTGTGAAGACGCAATGCATAAACGAATTGTCACATTGTTTTGGTCAAAAATTACCGAAGCAATTAAGTTATTAAATTAATTAAGTGAGGTAGTGTGCTAAGAAAGTGTGTTGAAAATATGCTGATTAAGTTGTTTGCAAAAACAGTTTTCAGGATACGGCTCAGGATATTGAGCTGTATCTACGATCAAACTATGAGCAAAAAGTAAAGGAAATGACACGAGATGTACGAGGAAAGCCCTTGATCAATCTAGATCGCCGGCATAAAACCTTGGGAGCTGACAATCACAGCTGTCTAGTTCTTCTTATTGCTTCAAACTTCAGGATACAGTGCAGGATATTGACCAGATCGCTAAGTGTTACAATGCTTTGTGTGAAAGTAAAAGTTGCGAGAGAACAAGTGTAAGAGTGTAGTGAGTGTTGATGTGATGTCCTATTCGATCCAGTATATCCACCTATTTATAGTAACGAAATACAAACTAAAATTCCTATAAATACGGGATGCTCCGAATATTCCATTGTAAACGTTGTAGACCGAGTAATACGGCTTCAACGTCTTTATTCGAACGACTTGGACCGAGTCTTCCGCGAAATGATTCCTTGTGAACGTTGCTAGCTTCTAACCCACGTACCTGCACATAATCCGTTAGTAATCCTGAGGATATCATTCAGGATGTTACCAATATCCTGAATGAGCATCCCGGATATAAGCAGATATCATTCAATCAAGATATAACTCAAGATATCTCCCAGGATATGGGCTCAGAATTTCACCTATAACAATTGTCCCCAAAAATGTTACCGTTTAGTATCCTCACCACTAAGGGCTACATTTTTCACGATAACCAAGGTAATTAAGAGATAAGACCTGACGTGACTGCTTGTAACCGTTCAGTCTACATTTACTCATTGCTCCCTATATCTTCTCATGCTCATCTTCTTTTAACCATCACCCAAGAGAAAAAAGGTAAATATTTTCTCTCTCATTCTCATCTTCATCCTCGCACCTGTTTCAAATTCCGGCATCAAATGGCTAGACAAACTAGATCGAGCTCCGGTGATTCTGCTCCTACGTTTATCCAGCAGAATATTCTCCAAGATCCGGAGAAGGAAATATACACTTTTGATAGTGCTCACTTGTCAGCCCTTAAAATCTCCGGCATCTTCCCAAAAGGGACGGTGTTCCGGCCATTTGATCGGGAAATCCGATCAGATATGGTTTCCCATGAGTGGTTATGCTTCAATGCTTTTCCTTTTACCTTAGGGTTGCAATTTCCTTTCTCGGACTTTATCACCGAGTTCTTTAACCTCACCAAGATTTCTTTTAGTCAAACAATGCCAATGCTTTGGCGGGTCCTGTCTGTTCTTGATCAAATCAAGAAGAATCATATCCCTGACCTTTCCGTCCATGACCTCCCTTTAGCATACCGGCTTAGATGTCACGGCTCTTGTCGATTCTTGTTTTACTCTACTTCCAGCGACCCATTAATCCTCCGAGCCACCAGGAATGAAGAGGAATGGAAATCCAAATTCTTTTTTGTAAAAAGAGATTCAATCCCCGGTGGAGCGGATTATCCGGTGAAATGGTTGAAAAAGGGTAGGAGCTAGGGTTTTAGGACGATCCTGTCTTATATCCTGCCGCATATCTTGAACTGACTTTGTTGTTTTCTTGTACACAATTGATTTTAGGAAGCTTGCACCTCCCCTTGTTGAATCACAGAAGAGGATTGACGCTATCAGACTCCTTCCCGAAGCTGAAAGAAGTTTTAACCCGTCTCCACCATCTCCAAGCCCTCTTTCCAGTGTAAACATGTCTGGTAAGGATCCTGTTCGATATCCTGCATACATGCTTTTATTTGAAATATTTAGGAAAGAATTTTACTCCCTGTATGCAGATTCCAGCAAAGTTCCAATCCTCCTTGACCTTGACGAGCTTGACTGTGACAACTCGAGTTTCCAAGATTCCACTTTCGCATTTATTGCATGTTCACTGTTTGTTTAGTTGTTTATTTGCACGATTAGTTTGCTATGAAACTGTATACGTTTTGGTTCGATAAAGTGTATTGTAACTGTGCATGGTTATGTGTTACTTATGAAAGATTTGACAAATGCATGAACTTGGTGGTGAAACTGTAAATTACATTGTGATGGGTGTGTCTTATGTAATAGATAATACTTAAGGGTGTTTAGTGCTAATAGTGAAACTTTAACAACTCTTAACCCTAATCCCCTTCACTAATCACCACACAATCATCAGACGTACCTAAGATTTTCTCTACAATGCTCTCTACAATCATTTGCTTCATCATTGGCACAAGCTCTTCATCACTCTTGATTCCTCTCTTTGTCTAGAATCAATCCAAGGTAATTGTTTAATGATTGTTTGTTGTTAATCGTTGATTGATTGATTCATGCTAAAACCCTAGTTCTTCATATGGTAGTTCTGTGCTTATTGATTTATTCTGATTATTGAGAAATGACTATGATTGTTGTGTAATCATTTGCCTGATGATTAAGATGTATGATATGTTGGAACTATTGATGGTTAATTTGATTTCTGCACTGTGAATGTATGAAATTAGGGTTTTGATCATAGTCTGCGTGAATGTAACTGTTACGTTGATAAACTGAGACTTGGTTTTGAATACTGCATGATTCTAGTTCGTAGAATTGTGTCAGGGTTTTGTGAAGTCACAAAGTCCGAGCTTTGATAGATGGATATGATCTGAGTTTTGTAAATGTTAAAGGACCAGAGTTTTGCAATTAGGGTATGGTCCGAATTTCTTATTAACTTGTGCTTGGTTGTCAGAGTTTTATACAAGGACAAGAGTCCGAATTTTATTCAAGGGACAAGGGGGGGTCCGAGTTTTAAAGGGGCAAGCCCCTTGTCCGAATTTGTGAAAGGGGAAGCCTCCTTGTCCGAGTTTTGTAAGGGAGCCCTGTCCGAGTTTTAGGGGGGGGGGTGTTTGTCCGAACTTTGTTAAAACATGTATGGGGGTCCGAGTTTGTGTAAGGAGCTAGAGGTGTCCGAGTTTTGCTTGCATGATCATGTCCGACTTTTGTGAGGTGATGTATGGTCCGAGCTTCATGACTTGTTACCTTGTCCGAACTTTAAGTGGGATGTATGGTCCGACTTTTAAAGGGGTGGTTATGGTCCAAATTTCAGTAACATAGGTAGTCTGAGTTTTGTGTTACTTGTATAGTCTAAGTTTATTAATGCACAACCTGTCTGAGTTTTGATGGAATGTTTTACGGTCTTGTATGAAGAACAACATGCTACTGTATGCTGCTGTATAGGACTTGTATATGATTGAATGATACCGTAAGTTACTGGATGACGCTGTATGTATGAACTATCTATGTCATATCATTCTGTACACAACTAACACACGAATCACAACTGTTTAGACATCAATGACTTGTAAACCCTAATTGAATGTAAACACTTATCTCGAATTTATGTGCAGTGTACCCTAGGTCGTGTGTAATGGACTTAAACATTAATTAACCCTAGAAGCAATAACATACCGAGCAAACCAAGGTGAGTTCACACTCTTACCAAGGCATGGGATTCCCGGGGTTTGGGAATGGGATTGAAGGAATAAGATTGAATAGATTTGTACTTACACTGTTACTAGATTATCTACCATCGTCCTCGGCTGTGCAGGACACATACGTAAAACCTACGTATACTTGTACTCATCACTGTCCTCAGGTTGCGAAGGATACTCACGTAAAAACTACGTGAACTTATACTCACTACTGCCTCGGTTGTGTCAGGCACTTACGTAAAACCTACGTAAACCCCCGCGTACCCCTGTCCTCGGTTGTGAAGGACACTTACGTAAAACCTACGTAAACTTTGTACGTATTACTGTTCTCAGGTTAAGGAGAACACTTATGGTTACAAATAGTCTAGTGTATATGCAACATGGGAAGCCCCCACCAATAGAACATACTATCGGCCCAGTAGAGCCACACGTTACAAACGAACTTACTATTATGCACTTACTTTCTGTGAACTCGCTCAACTAGTTGTTGACTCTCTGTTACATGCCTTGCAGGTCGTTAGGTATACATGGAGCTTGCACAGGGGGCGCGGTCGTTGTGGACAAGGATCGTGATGCTTTGATTAAACACTATGACTTTACATACTTTATTTACATTGGGCTTTTACTCCATTGCTTCTGCTAAACTTTGTTATTATACTTATGTTTTGGAACACCTTTCATATGGATTGGTTTGGTTTAAATACAATTACCTTTACTTTATACATTGTTCTATATGATTGGTGGCTTGATCCTGGTCAGTCACGCTCCCAAGCGGTGATACTCCGCGTGTGGATTTTGGGGTGTGTGACATTGAAAGTTATCCTACTCCAGTCATGGTCAAGAAAGAGACCCCTGCTGCCACCAGCTCCAAGCCGCTTCCGGCTCCCAAGGCTAATCCGAGGACCCGTGCTTCCACCGCAAAAAAGAGGAAGGGCTCTGAAGTTAGTGCTCCAGGCTCCAAAGGGTTCTCCTATGATGAGCTCAGCTTTACCGATTCCTTGGAACCGATGACATCCTTCCTAAACAAGGTAATATCCTGGCACTACATCCTGCATAATATCCTGATAGAATATCCTGAAAGGATATTCTGGTTAGTGAATATTAACTTATATTTGAATTTCAACTTACAGGGCCTCCAACATCTGCTCCAGCTTTACAACGATGCCTGCGGTACGGCTACACTCCATGAAGCTAGGATCAAGCAGCTTGAAACTACCGTCACTGACCAAAGTGCCATTGCTGAAGCAATAACTCGGCACTACGAGGACAAGCTGAAGAAGGTCACCCAGGATGCTGAGGTCAAGCTGGCTACTGCCCAAATGGATCATAAACAAGCCATGGTCTCTTTCCGGGAGGGAATCAAGGCGTCTGCTATAGTCTCCCTGCTGCAAGCTCGCATCAAGATGGCTTATGAGGCCAAGGAGACAGGCCTTGTGTGCCCAGCTTGGCCGGTTGACTCTTGGGCGGCAAAGTTGAAAGAGCTTGGAGGCAAGGCTGTGCCACTTCCTGCAGAAGCTGGTGAGTCCTCTAAGTCAGCAGAGGTGGTAGATAAGGCTGGAGACAAGAAGGATGCTGGAGTGGATGCTGGGATGGATGCTGGTGAGGATGCTGCTGTCACACCCCGACCACGTAAAACATCAAATCGTGGCGGAAACGTCGGGGAGTGTTGTAACAGAATTATTGTTCCACAACCAAGGTAATTTAAATAATATTTTATTCATCACACAAGGGTGGAATACATTGTTTCAAACGAGAACCCACAAGTTACATTGTCTTAAAATAAAAAGAAACAAAGTACATAACAAGTTTTAACTAGTCTAGATCCATTTTATCGTCACTAAGGCCCAAGTCCACCCTAGTGTCTCACGATCATCCTATGCATTTGCTCCTGAAACACATGTGAAAATAGGTACGTCAGCATAAAAATGCCTGTGAGATACATAGGTTTTGTGAAAATAGGATCCATGACTTAGGTTTTAGAAAAAAGTTTAATGAAATGTAGTCATGAACCTTGTTGATTGTATTGTTTGTAAATCATTTGAAAAACGATGGTAGGTATGTATTTTAGAAAGAATAATGTATGGTTAAATGAATAACCAAGTAAAATAAGTTGTATAAAACAAGTTGTTTGTAAAACAATGTATTGTGAAAAATATGTTATATAGCTAAACTGAAATGATCTAAACAACGCTGCGATGCGTAATATCATACGAACACTTATATATAGGAATTACCAGCGGCGTATCCACCATGTTTGTATCATATTACACACGCCTCGTTACTTAAATCACTTACCCAAACAAACCACCAATGTAAACATGTTTATATTTAACTAAATGTCAAAATGTTTATGCGAAAAACCATGTCTAACGTCAAGTGTAAATCATGTAATGTGTGTAACAATGTCAAAATGTCTATGTCAATGTCAATCATGTCATGTGTAAACAAAATGTCATGTATGGTAAGTGAAATATGTATCAACTAAACCATAGGTGAAAATGCACAAAACAAAGTATTGAAGTATAACTCAGTTTAAATCAACGTTATGTTTTGTGGAGATGCATGCTATACTGAATACAAACATTTATGCGGTATTGTGAAAATGCATACATCCAAGCCTTGTGACTGTGGTGATAAACCTTTAAACAAATTAAAGGTCTATCGGTTTTTATGTTTAAATCGAATTCGGTCATTCCTTTCATCCAAACATACCCAGGATGTCAGGAACGTGAGTTGTCAATTCCTATGGTACCACTACCTACTAACGAGCGGCGTGATCAAAGTTAATGAATGTATATTGTCCCACTTAAACAAACCAAATGTCATACCCAAAATATAAACATGTGAAAACAATGCACTAAGTATGTAATCAAATGTACACACATAGCGTGAAATATCATGTAAAACAAATGTACTATGTATGATGAACATACATAGCATGAGAATGGTAAATCAAATGTACTAAGTATGATGAACATACATAGCATGAAAATGTCATGTAAAACGAGTGTACTAAGTATGATGAACATACATAGCATGAAAATGTCATGTAGAACAATGTACTAATGAACATAGCAAGTATATGATATGAAAACATTGAAAGTATGAAAGTAACAAGTAGGCACATGTGTTTCACCCCAAAATGTTTAGAAAACAGTAAAAGAGGGGTCTATGTACTCACTTGAGATTGCTTAGAAGTCGTAGGATAACCACCAAGCAATGCTAGAAGATCACGGAATCAAATGGCACCTATATAGGTATCTACATTAATAAACGGACCTATCGGAGGATCGGGTAGTACGAGGTTTCGTAAACCAAATAAGTGTGGGAACTTATGTAATATGGTCTAACAAAGCCTACGTACTAAAACGAAACTTATTCTAAGTGCTTTTGACCCGTTACGACCCGTCTAGGTAGCTTATGCCACTTTAACGCGTCGTTCGCGTAAAACGCGTTCGGAATGCCTAACTAGCCCTATGATAAACAAGATATGCCTTAACATGTTCAATATTGTTGTTAAATCAGTTTAGATACCAAAAATTATGTTACATAGGCTTAAAATGAATTTTGGCGTAGAAAGGGTATTTTGGTAATTTACCTAAGGCACATACATTACTTATCATACAACTAGTTAAACGATGTGACCATAAGGTATAACCTCGGAAGGTTATTCCCTATACAACTATGGTCACCTAAAGTGTTTGGTCGGATCCTAATGATTGACCAAAAGGGTCGGGTTCGTAAGCATAAGCGTTTGATTAGATCGCTTACCTTACGACCCTTAGACAAGCACAAAACTAGTAGCGACGAGCTAAACATGCTAGAACATGTTTAGTGAAGTTAGAAAACAGGTTTGGTATTAAAACAAAAGGTTTTAATACCCTAGAGTAGTTTGGTTACAAAATACGCGAGAAAACGCATTTTGGCCGAAACTACGACTCGTCACTGAGCCTAGATAACGTGGTAATCAGTAGGTATAGTCACTAGGGACTATAACCATCGTGATTACGCTCACGTTATGAAGTTCAAACGAACTTCGCGTTGACCATAAACTGGTCAATGCAGAAAGTCAAACACAGTTTGACTTAAACGCTAAAATGAACGAAAAACACGAAAGAATACTTACAGAAGGTCCCCGCAAGATTTATTTCCGAGTATTTCTCAGGTATGAAGTGTTTATAACTCCAACTTAGAGAAAATCTCAGAATCAAGTGTGAGGGAAATGGGCAAGGCATGGGGGGGTATTTATAGATTTGGTAGAGCCGTTAAGATCGTTCCTCGTTATCCGAGATTCAATCCTAGCCGTATACATCAAGCCCATAGTTTTAGAAAACCATGGGGGCCCCTAAACCAGCCCATAGACTCAACAAAACCATGTGCAAGGGTGGGTAACAGCTGGAAATGGCTGGAATGCAATTCTGCTGATCTGGGCATGGCTTACGGACCGTAAGCATACCCATACGGTCCGTAAGGACCCTGCAGACCAACAGATTTTGCATTTTGGCAGTTTTGGTCCCTGTACGCGTATAGTCGAGTTTTGGCACTTCTAACACCCGTCAAACCCATTTTTGAGCTCTACAAGGATGTTAAAGTATAGGGAACATAAAACATGCTCAAAAATATGCCGGATGTCGGTTCGTTTGGCCGTACGATTGCGTTGTTCGGTTAATTACGACGGAAGTCGTAACGGACGCAAAAACGGTCCAAATTGTGCGACGAATGGATATTTGACAAGCTAATCACTAAAACATAATATTTTAATGATTACATAAATTTTTGGATATCCGGAAGTATTCAGAATGTAAGTTATGCGCGAAAATGCAAACTTATGCACTTTTTGACGCTTTTAGTCCCTGAATGAGCATAAAGTTTATTTTAGCACACCGAACCCCTCAAAGCCTATTTCTAAGCTATGTAAAGGATATTTAGGGTGTGTTTAACTTATGATCATGTTCCGGAATGTTCGTTACAGTTCAAATCGGCATACTTTTGCAGTTTGTCAATTTTAGTCCCTGTAAGCGAATTGACTGGATTTTGCCATACCAAAGCCTTCAAAACTTATTTCTAAGTTATGTAAAAGTTATTTAAGGTATGTTAAGCATGAATTGATGTTCCGGAGTATTTGTCGCGTATAACTGATTACATTTTCGCACCAGTTTGCGTATAATTCTCTAGAAAGCGATATAGAGTTTAAAATCGAATAAAAGCCAAAACATGAAAAACATCAAACATAAACAAACAAACATAGGGATCAAATAACTTTATTTCATTGATAATTGAACTGTTTACAATGATTACAAGCACAGATGTCACAGTCTCCCCTACTTGTGGGAATTTCGTCCCGGAATTCGTTTAGAGGAAACTCGTGGGAAAAGATGTGGATACTTCGCCTTCATTTGATCTTCACGTTCCCAAGTAAACTCAGGTCCACGTTTAGATTCCCAGCGAACTTTAACCAACGGAATGCGCTTGCGTTTAAGCCATTTGACTTCACGATCCATAATTTCCACAGGTTTCTCAACAAAATGAAGTGTTTTATCGACACGGATTTCGTCAAGTGGTATGTGGAGGTTCTCATCAGCTAAACACTTTTTGAGATTGGATACGTGGAAGGTTGGATGAACATTTCCAAGTTCGGGAGGTAATGCAAGTCTGTAGGCTACCTTACCGATTCTTTCGACGATCTTGAATGGTCCAACGTATCTAGGTGCAAGTTTTCCTTTCTTTCCAAATCTGATCACACCTTTCCAAGGTGAGACCTTAAGTAATACACGATCACCGACTTGGAATTCTAAGGGCTTGCATCGTTGGTCCGCGTAACTCTTTTGACGGCTTCGAGCTGCCTGTAAGTTATCACGAACCTTCTTAACCTTGTCAGTTGTCTTTAGAATGAGGTCAGGTCCAGTAAGCTGAGCCTCACCGATCTCATTCCAGCAGACTGGTGAACGACATTTTCGACCATAGAGAGCCTCGAAAGGAGCAATGTTGATGCTGGAGTGATAACTATTGTTGTAGGAGAATTCAATCAATGGAAGATGTGAATCCCAACTACCACCAAAATCGATCACACAAGCTCTAAGCATATCCTCCAGTGTCTGGATTGTTCTTTCAGTTTGGCCATCTGTTTGTGGATGATATGCTGTGCTCAGATTGAGTTGGGTCCCCATAGCAGATTGCATGGTTCTCCAAAAACGAGAAGAGAAACGAGCATCTCTATCAGAAATAATGTTCAGGGGAACACCATGTCGAGATACGATTTCATCCACATAGATTTTAGCCAGATCTTCAGCAGATAGATTCTCACGGATCGGCAGGAAATGCGCTGACTTTGTAAGACGATCAACAACTACCCAGATGGCATCATGACCTTTCTTAGTGCGCGGGAGTTTGGTAATGAGATCCATAGCAATGTTTTCCCATTTCCAAACTGGGATCTCAGGTTGCTCCAAAAGACCATAAGGATGTTGGTGTTCAGCCTTAACCTTGAGACAAGTAAGGCATTTTGAAACGTACAAGGCAATGTCTTTCTTCATACCAGGCCACCAATACTGAGTACGAAGATCCTTATACATTTTGTCTGAGCCAGGATGAATAGAATAACGAGATTTATGGGCTTCATCCGTAAGCAAAGTGCGAAGATCATCTTGGCTTGGGACCCACAAACGGTCCATGAAATAATATGATCCATCTTCCTTCAGCATAAGATCAGGCTTAATGTGATAGGGTAATTCCTTACCCATCAAGTCTTGTGAAACACAAGCCTGTTGAGCCTGAGTAATGCGTGCTTGGATATCAGATCGAGCTTGAACAGCAGATTGAACACGAACACAATGAAGCATAGTACGTTCCTTACGACTTAATGCGTCAGCCACAACATTCGCTTTACCAGGATGGTAGCGAATTTCGAAATCATAGTCGTTTAGGAGTTCGACCCAACGTCTTTGCCTCATGTTGAGTTCTTTCTGATTGAAGATATGCTGAAGAGTTTTGTGGTCAGTGAAAACCACACATTTTGTACCGTACAAATAGTGTCTCCAGATTTTGAGAGCGAAGACAACTGCACCCAACTCAAGATCATGAGTGGTGTAGTTTCTCTCATGTATCTTCAATTGTCTAGATGCGTAGGCTATGACTTTGTTCCTTTGCATCAGAACACAGCCAAGACCCAATTTCGATGCATCACAGTAAACAACAAAATCATCATTGCCTTCAGGCAAAGTTAGAATAGGTGCATCACAAAGCTTCTGCTTCAAGGTCTGAAATGCTTCTTCTTGCTTACAACCCCATTCAAAGGGTTTGTTCTTCTGAGTTAGAGCAGTTAGAGGAACTGCAATCTTTGAGAAGTTCTCAATGAAGCGGCGGTAATAACCCGCAAGACCAAGAAAAGAAGGAATCTCAGTAAGAGTAGTAGGCGTATCCCAATCCTTAATCGCACTGATCTTGGAGGGATCTACATGTATACCTTGTTCGTTGACAATATGTCCTAAAAATTGAACTTCCTTAAGCCAAAATTCACATTTGGAGAACTTGGCAAAAAGTTGCTCTTTCTTTAGGAGTTCCAGAGTAAGACGAAGATGGCGCTCGTGATCAGCTCGCGTCTTAGAATAAATCAAGATGTCATCAATAAAAACGATGATGAACTTATCCAAATAAGGCTTACAAACCCTATTCATTAAGTCCATGAAAACAGCAGGAGCATTGGTCAAACCGAATGGCATGACTGTGAACTCATAGTGCCCATATCGAGTGCGGAATGTTGTCTTGGGAATATCCTCTTCATGCACACGAAGTTGATGATACCCAGAACGAAGATCGACCTTCGAAAAGCAAGTAGCACCCTGTAACTGGTCAAAGAGATCATCAATGTGAGGTAGGGGATATCGATTCTTGATGGTAAGCTTATTCAGCTCACGATAATCGATACACATTCTGAAGGATCCATCCTTCTTCTTGACAAAAAGGACGGGAGCACCCCAAGGTGAAAAGCTAGGACGAATAAAACCTTTGTCAGAAAGCTCCTGAAGCTGCTTAGACAACTCTTGCATCTCAGACGGTGCAAGACGATATGGAGCTCTGGCGATAGGATTTGCACCAGGTACAAGATCAATACGGAACTCGACTTGGCGTGCTGGGGGTAGACCAAGTAACTCTTCAGGAAACAGCTCCGGATAATCCCGAACAACAGGGATATCTTGAATAGACTTACCTTGGTCTTTATCTGCCGTAACATGTGCCAGGAAGGCCACATAGTTCTTTCGCAGATACTTCCGAGCTTGAAAACAAGACATAAGCTTGAGGCTACAAGCAGGTTTTTCACCACGAACCTGTAGTATCTCACCTGACGAAAGCGGCACACGAACGATCTTCTCAAAACAAACTACCTTTGCGCGATGCTTGGCTAACCAATCCATACCCATAATGATGTCAAAGCTCCCAAGTTGCATAGGCGTGAGGTCAATAGGAAAAAGATGGTCGTTAAGGTTCAACTGGCAGTTGCGAAGAACAGAATCAAGAACAATGGGTTCACCATTCGCAACTTCTACCGTCAAAGGCTTTCCTAGTTTCGTTCTAGACACGCGAAGCAAAGGCTCAAAAGATAACGACACAAAACTCTTATCGGCCCCTGAATCAAAAAGAACAGATGCAGGTTGATTATTAACTAAGAACGTACCGTTCACCACCTCGTTGTCTGCTTGCGCCTCAACAGCATTCATATTAAAAGCTCGTCCACGAACCTGAGCCTGAACTGGATTTGCATTAACCAGCCTTGGAC
The DNA here is from genome assembly GCF_002127325.2 of Helianthus annuus. Classification (NCBI taxonomy): domain Eukaryota; kingdom Viridiplantae; phylum Streptophyta; class Magnoliopsida; order Asterales; family Asteraceae; genus Helianthus; species Helianthus annuus. The sequence goes on along the minus strand of NC_035444.2, from coordinate 111,056,898 downwards.
ACTGGTTTCGATAATGGGTCAGGTCTCCGCAATTAAGGCACGAGCCAGGAGGATAGTGAGGTCGTGCAGCTTGTGCTTGCTGTTGAATAGGTAGTTGAGCTCCCTGTTGGGCTGGATTTCTAGCAGAACGACAAACCTCTGCAAGATGACCCGATTTTCCACAGTTGGTACAGAAACGACACGGGAGTTGCTGTTGATGGTGACTATTGCACCTATTGCACAAAGGTGCATTCCCTTCATACCGCTTCTTTACGGGAGGCTGCGCTGGCTGATTGGGAGCCGCTTGGTTCTGTTGGGCAGTGATGGCAAAATTTTGGGAAGCCTTTCGCTTCCTGGAGCCCTTTGATGAGCCAGAATCCTTCCCCTTCTTACCTTTCTTGCTATCCCCTTTGTCAGACGCCTGATTCTTGCCCTTGTCACCCTTCCTATGCAATTTACCCTTTCTGATCTGCGATTCTGTCAACGTTGCAGATAGTTCGATTGCCTGACGAACAGTGGTAGGTTTACTACCAGTAACGATGTCTTGCACAGAGTCAGGTAGACCATCGATGTATCTTTCGATAGCCTTGTCAAGTGGGGTGACCATTGTTGGGCATAACAAACTCAACTCTTCATATCTATCAGTATACACCCGGTGCTCACCACTAACCTGTTTCAGATCATCAAACTCCCTTTCCAACTTTCGTAGCTCATGACGAGGAAAAAACTCACTCATCATGAGAGTCCTCAATTCAGCCCATGTTTGCGCTAAAGCGACTTCAGCACCTCGATCTCTCATAACCCCGTTCCACCATGTTAACGCCCTCTTCTGAAAAACACTTGAAGCAAACTCAACTTTGCGATTATCAGGACACTGAACATGACGGAAAGTACTCTCAATGCTCTCAAACCATTGAAGGAGCCCAGTTGCTCCCTCAGTACCACTGAACTTGAGTGGTTTAGCCGAATTGAAGCTCTTGAAGTTACAAGGAGCGTTCTGATTGATGTTGGCTTGGTTAAACTGAGCAATAAGATTCGGGAACGCAGCAACCATATGCTGTGCGATGATTTCTGCCAGTTCGGCATTGGGTAGCTGATTTTCGCGTCGAGGAGGCATGCTAAAAAGAGGAAAACATGGGAGGAAACGAGTGAGATGATTAGATGAAAAGAACGAGACGAAACAAAATCAACAAAGCAAGGATGGTGGTCATTTGTCCGTATCACAAAGCAAACAAACGACACACAGTGACTAATCAAAGTAAATGGGCTCATAAATAATGCTTAGCGAAGACATGCTCGCCTATAAGTGAACACTCACCCCAGGAGTTCCCAGGTAAGAGTGACTGGTCCGATTATGTGGATTTGTACGAACACTCTAGCCTTAGACAGAAAACCCAGGGTACAAGCATTCACCCTTCCAGTTTGCACGTGTTCACACTATTTAGAACCCAAAACTTTGACGAGATTTTGAAAACTTGGAAGGCACAAGGCCAAAAGAATCATTTAAAAACAAATGATAAAGTTTCAATATCAAATTGAAAAACCAAAAAGGGTTCAAAACCATATAAGAAATCATTTGTAAACAGAAGATTGTTTTTCAAAAATCGTTTTAGAAAACTGGGTTCTTGTTTTGGTGATCACCTAAGGATAGGTGAAGTACATGTTTTAAAATCTAAACACAAGACAACTTGTGTTGGGGTCCTAGAAAGGTTATAGTCTAGGTCAAAGCATTACTAATAACCTAATTCCCTATAACCATTGGCTCTGATACCAACTCTTCTGTCACACCCCGACCACGTAAAACATCAAATCGTGGCGGAAACGTCGGGGAGTGTTGTAACAGAATTATTGTTCCACAACCAAGGTAATTTAAATAATATTTTATTCATCACCCAAGGGTCGAATACATTGTTTCAAACGAGAACCCACAAGTTACATTGTCTTAAAATAAAAAGAAACAAAGTACATAACAAGTTTTAACTAGTCTAGATCCATTTTATCGTCACTAAGGCCCAAGTCCACCCTAGTGTCTCACGATCATCCTATGCATTTGCTCCTGAAACACATGTGAAAATAGGTACGTCAGCATAAAAATGCCTGTGAGATACATAGGTTTTGTGAAAATAGGATCCATGACATAGGTTTTAGAAAAAAGTTTAATGAAATGTAGTCATGAACCTTGTTGATTGTATTGTTTGTAAATCATTTGAAAAACGATGGTAGGTATGTATTTTAGAAAGAATAATGTATGGTTAAATGAATAACCAAGTAAAATAAGTTGTATAAAACAAGTTGTTTGTAAAACAATGTATTGTGAAAAATATGTTATATAGCTAAACTGAAATGATCTAAACAACGCTGCGATGCGTAATATCATACGAACACTTATATATAGGAAGTACCAGCGGCGTATCCACCATGTTTGTATCATATTACACACGCCTCGTTACTTAAATCACTTACCCAAACAAACCACCAATGTAAACATGTTTATGTTTAACTAAATGTCAAAATGTTTATGCGAAAAACCATGTCTAACGTCAAGTGTAAATCATGTAATGTGTGTAACAATGTCAAAATGTCTATGTCAATGTCAATCATGTCATGTGTAAACAAAATGTCATGTATGGTAAGTGAAATATGTATCAACTAAACCATAGGTGAAAATGCACAAAACAAAGTATTGAAGTAAAACTCAGTTTAAATCAACGTTATGTTTTGTGGAGATGCATGCTATACTGAATACAAACATTTATGCGGTATTGTGAAAATGCATACATCCAAGCCTTGTGACTGTGGTGATAAACCTTTAAACAAATTAAAGGTCTATCGGTTTTTATGTTTAAATCGAATTCGGTCATTCCTTTCATCCAAACATACCCAGGATGTCAGGAACGGGAGTTGTCAATTCCTATGGTACCACTACCTACTAACGAGCGGCGTGATCAAAGTTAATGAATGTATATTGTCCCACTTAAACAAACCAAATGTCATACCCAAAATATAAACATGTGAAAACAATGCACTAAGTATGTAATCAAATGTACACACATAGCGTGAAATATCATGTAAAACAAATGTACTAAGTATGATGAACATACATAGCATGAGAATGGTAAATCAAATGTACTAAGTATGATGAACATACATAGCATGAAAATGTCATGTAAAACGAGTGTACTAAGTATGATGAACATACATAGCATGAAAATGTCATGTAGAACAATGTACTAATGAACATAGCAAGTATATGATATGAAAACATTGAAAGTATGAAAGTAACAAGTAGGCACATGTGTTTCACCCCAAAATGTTTAGAAAACAGTAAAAGAGGGGTCTATGTACTCACTTGAGATTGCTTAGAAGTCGTAGGATAACCACCAAGCAATGCTAGAAGATCACGGAATCAAACGGCACCTATATAGGTATCTACATTAATAAACGGACCTATCGGAGGATCGGGTAGTACGAGGTTTCGTAAACCAAATAAGTGTGGGAACTTATGTAATATGGTCTAACAAAGCCTACGTACTAAAACGAAACTTATCCTAAGTGCTTTTGACCCGATACGACCCGTCTAGGTAGCTTATGCCACTTTAACGCGTCGTTCGCGTAAAATGCATTCGGAATGCCTAACTAGCCCTATGATAAACAAGATATGCCTTAACATGTTCAATATTGTTGTTAAATCAGTTTAGATACCAAAAATTATGTTACATAGGCTTAAAATGAATTTTGGCGTAGAAAGGGTATTTTGGTAATTTACCTAAGGCACATACATTACTTATCATACAACTAGTTAAACGATGTGACCATAAGGTATAACCTCGGAAGGTTATTCCCTATACAACTATGGTCACCTAAAGTGTTTGGTCGGATCCTAATGATTGACCAAAAGGGTCGGGTTCGTAAGCATAAGCGATTGATTAGATCGCTTACCTTACGACCCTTAGACAAGCACAAAACTAGTAGCGACGAGCTAAACATGCTAGAACATGTTTAGTGAAGTTAGAAAACAGGTTTGGTATTAAAACAAAAGGTTTTAATACCCTAGAGTAGTTTGGTTACAAAATACGCGAGAAAACGCATTTTGGCCGAAACTACGACTCGTCACTGAGCCTAGATAACGTGGTAATCAGTAGGTATAGTCACTAGGGACTATAACCATCGTGATTACGCTCACGTTATGAAGTTCAAACGAACTTCGCGTTGACCATAAACTGGTCAATGCAGAAAGTCAAACACAGTTTGATTTAAATGCTAAAACGAACGAAAAACACGAAAGAATACTTACAGAAGGTCCCCGCAAGATTGATTTCCGAGTATTTCTCAGGTATGAAGTGTTTATAACTCCAACTTAGAGAAAATCTCAGAATCAAGTGTGAGGGAAATGGGCAAGGCATGGGGGGTATTTATAGATTTGGTAGAGCCGTTAAGATCGTTCCTCGTTATCCGAGATTCAATCCTAGCCGTACACATCAAGCCCATAGTTTTAGAAAACCATGGGGGCCCCTAAACCAGCCCATAGACTCCACAAAACCATGTGCAAGGGTGGGTAACAGCTGGAAATGGGTGGAATGCAATTCTGCTGATCTGGGCATGGCTTACGGACCGTAAGCATACCCATACGGTCCGTAAGGACCCTGCAGACCAACAAATTTTGCATTTTGGCAGTTTTGGTCCCTGTACGCGTATAGTCGAGTTTTGGCACTTCTAACACCCGTCAAACCCATTTTTGAGCTCTACAAGGATGTTAAAGTATAGGGAACATAAAACATGCTCAAAAATATGCCGGATGTCGGTTCGTTTGGCCGTACGATTGCGTTGTTCGGTTAATTACGACGGAAGTCGTAACGGACGCAAAAACGGTCCAAATTGTGCGACGAATGGATATTTGACAAGCTAATCACTAAAACATAATATTTTAATGATTACATAAATTTTTGGATGTCCGGAAGTATTCAGAATGTAAGTTATGCGCGAAAATGCAAACTTATGCACTTTTTGACGCTTTTAGTCCCTGAATGAGCATAAAGTTTATTTTAGCACACCGAACCCCTCAAAGCCTATTTCTAAGCTATGTAAAGGATATTTAGGGTGTGTTTAACTTATGATCATGTTCTGGAATGTTCGTTACAGTTCAAATCGGCATACTTTTGCAGTTTGTCAATTTTAGTCCCTGTAAGCGAATTGACTGGATTTTGCCATACCAAAGCCTTCAAAACTTATTTCTAAGTTATGTAAAGGTTATTTAAGGTATGTTAAGCATGAATTGATGTTCCGGAGTATTTGTCGCGTATAACTGATTACGTTTTCGCACCAATTTGCGTATAATTCTCTAGAAAGCGATATAGAGTTTAAAATCGAATAAAAGCCAAAACATGAAAAACATCAAACATAAACAAACAAACATAGGGATCAAATAACTTTATTTCATTGATATTTGAACTGTTTACAATGATTACAAGCACATATGTCACAGCTGCTCAGGATGCTGGTGCTGAGAAGTCGGAGAAGGTTGGAGAAGATGTCGCTGTGTGAGGGCATCTGAGTGGGTGATGATGGATGTTGATGCTTAGGCCGGAGCCCACTTCTTTAGATTTGATGGTTGTGGTCCCTTGAACAATTTACTTTTCTTGTCTTTAAAACAATTTACTTTCCTGCACTTAGACAATATGATGGCCAAAGGTGGAGGGATCCTGAGTTTTAGGACGAAGCCCTTGGTTATCAGTTAGTATAGTTTATTTTGAACACTTTTAACAGTTGAAGGTGGAGGTATCTTGGGTTCCAAGACGAAGCCTTAAACTGTTAAGTAAATATGGCTAGGAACTATTTGTGCTCTTGGCGGATGGTCCTTGGTTTGAGGTGAAACCAAGAGCACAACTTTATGGTATGTTAATAATATAACCCTTTTTTGGCTTTACTATTGTTGTTATTAGGACATCAACTTTACTTATGAAAACTGTTTTTGTTTGAAAACTCTTGGAAATATTATGGGAACACCATCTGAGAATATCCTGACAAGTATCCTAAGAGATATCTTGGTCAGGATATCATCATATAACTTAGAAAACATAAGTCTTTTGAAAAAAGGAGAGATCATACCAAAGACTCTTAGAGAGTCGATTCCAATCTTCCACCTTAGAATGTCCCCAGTGCACACTTATAAATTTGGATTCAACCTCTGAATAGTATAATGTATGTCCCCTGTGTATGACACAGAAATGCAAATGTATTCATACTTCGGCTTGAATAAATTCCAAACACCTCGAGGCAAAAACCTTGATATCCTGAAATGAATCCTTAGCATACTGGGGGTAAACCCTTAATATCCTGGCGATAAACCCTGATATCCAGGGGATAAGCCCTGATATTCTGGGGATAAACCCTGAGTTTCATGCGCTACAGGCGAGAGTGTATAAACTCCAAATCTTAGAAAGGTGAAAACCTTTAAACCTTAGAGAGTATGAAAATACCCTTCGTGAGAGAGGGTGATCAATCCTCATATACCTTCAGGATACAGGATATAGAGTAACGAAATTGTCAGCCACTTTTACATGAACTGGTCCCGCTACCTGAACTATACCTAGATAACTTGCGCTCCAGGCGAGGTGTTTAAACCCAATTCGAAAGAAAGGTGAGTACCTTTAAACCTTTGAAGGGATCAGGATCCCTTAAACATGAGAGAGGGGGCCAATCCTCTAATCTTTCAATTTATCCCGAGTGCAAATCCTGGAGCTATATCCTGGAGCATATGCTGCAAAACAACTATAAACTAAGGTGGGTGTTAGCCTGGCTAACACCCCTCCGATGCTTAAGTCAGTATCGGGTTCAAGATAATACACAAATATATTTAAAAGAGATAGAATACATACCACTCTGAGATAGGAATTAAATTCTATTCTTACATGAAATAGAGCTTTAAGTGTATTGCATTCCAGGATCTCGGTAGCATATCCCCTTCCATATTCTTGAGTCTATATGCTCCTTGTTAGGGCTGGATTTTTACAATACATGATCCTCACATGTGATCCTAACCAGTGATCCTTGTTTCTTTGACAGATAGTGATCCTCAGCAGAGTTCCAGGATCAGGATCACGGACCATCATAGGATCCTCATGCTAACAGTTGCTTTCGTTGAATTTAATGATTGTTTTGCAGGACATATAGCAGGATCCGCTCTTAAGCATCACAATTAAAGGACACGTCTTTACAACTATGGCATGTGCTTAATCGGAGATGGACGTTGTAAAGGATATGGAAACATGTCATGATTTAAGGGCGATAATTTAGGCTAGATTTACTTTTATTTCTAAAGGGGTAATGAGCTGATTATTAGTCTTTTTACCTAAAATAGGTCACCTACACTTGTATATATAACACTCTTCCTCATTCGGAAGAACACACAACACAACTCTCACACGCTTAGACACTCGAAACTATAGTGATCCTTGTACTCAGCTCATTATCATCCAAAGTTGTAACCATTTTTCTAATATTGAAGTTTGGTGATCGGTAGTTGCCATCACCCGAGGTTTTTTATGCCGGAGATCATACGTTGATCAAGGGCTTTTTCCTCGTATAAATCATTGTGTCTTTGCATATTTTATACTGAAGTGATCCTTTACTTTTTCAATAAACCAAGCATCATACCCCGTTTACATAAAGTTTGGTTGCATTATCCTTAGTGTGATTTTTGACCAAAACAGTTTGGCGCCCACCGTGGGGCAATTGGTGATTCATTCATAAGAAAACCTTTTGTTCGAAATCATTTCAAAGAATTACATGGCTTCATCATTGAAAAACATGTCCACGGCGATGTCTGCAGTCACCTCATCTCAGAACACTCTGCCTCCTCCACCGGCAGGATCCTAGAAGAATGCTGAGAAGAGACCAACTCCTACTAACTCTAAACCTCCATCTTCCTCTGCTATGAATTCTTATACTCCCAGTACTAGTGACGTATTTACTTTGATTTTGCAGATGAAGGATCGCATGCAGCGGCAGGATGAAACTAATGATAGGATCCTCAGGGAAATTGGAGATCTCAAAAGACAAAAGAGAACGGCAGAGGATCATTCCCCACTGATGCCCAAATCCTTGAACTTTGATACTCCAATGATCACTTCTCAGCCATCGGAAATTCCAGACGTGCAAATTATGGGAGAATCAAGAAGATTGCACCTCGGATCAACAGCAATGACTCAGGCATCAGGCTCACACTTTCAGCCGGCAGGATCCTATCCCCAGCATATGGGATCCTTCATGAATTCAGGAGCCTATCCGGGAACACAGCAGTTTCAAGGATCCTACTTTGTTCCAGGATCATCCCAGGGTCAAGGATCCTACTTTGTTCCAGGATCATCCCAGGGTCAAGGATCCTCCTTCGCTCCAGGATCCTTCCAGATACCAGGATCCTTCCAGATGCCAGGATCCCTAAAAAGTTTGCAAACAGGAAGTCTAGATGTCCATCAAGGGGACTTCATTCCAATGCAGACCATTGCTTCCACTGGTCCATCCGTTATTCCAGAATCCCAGCAATATGGATTCACTAACTTGAACCCATTGGGAGGTAACACTTTAAATAATTATCTTACCCCTAACCATGGATTCATGCAGGATACAGGTATCAATCATGCTATGGCTAGGGAGTTGCAGAAGCTAAAAGATATGATCTCAAGTGTTCCAGGGGTAGTCAAGCCTATCCCAGAGATCGCAGATGGAAGCCATAAGGTATCTCGCTTTGCACCACCAATTTGTGATGCAGAGGTACCCAAAAGGTTCCATATCCCTACTATGAAGCTGTATGATGGTACAACGGATCCTGAGGAGCACATAGCACAATACAGGGAAAGGATGGAGATCAATCCAATCCCGGAAAAGCTAAAGGAAGCATGCCTATGTAAAGGATTTGGATCCACTCTTACTGGATCAGCTCTTAAATGGCTGCTAAGTCTTCCCCCTTACTCTATTACTTCATTTGCTAATTTAGTTAATTTATTCAATAACCAATTCTCTTGTAGTAGAAAATTTGAAAGATTAACCAGTGATTTATATAGGGTAACTCAAAGTAATAATGAATCATTAAGGGATTATATAACTAAATTTAGTAAAGAATCCTTGGACATTCCCAACTTGGATATGGCTACAGCTGTTGAAGCCTTCAAAATGGGACTGCTTAAGGATTCATTATTCTATGATGATCTTGTTATGACACCGTGCAGGAATCTAGATGAAGTAAGAACTCGGGCACTCAGGTTTATCCGGCTAGAGGATGACAAGAGGATCCAGGAGAGACAAGTAGGATCCTCAAAACAGGAGAAGCAAGGATCCTCCTTCAAGAACAACAAATTCAAATCCTACCATAGAAATGAGAACCAGAATGTGCATGCTGTTGACCAAGAAGAAGATGATGAAGATTATCCTCCAATCTCAGAATATTGTTTTTCCGTTGATAATCATGAACTAATCCTTGCAATGCAGAATCTAGGTGAAAAAGCTAGGTGGCCCAGGAAGAATGATAAACCATCCGGGACTAAAGACAAGTCAAAATGGTGTGCATACTGTTTTGGTCAAAAATCACACAAGGATAATGTAACCAAACTTTATGTAAATGGGGTATGATGCTTGGTTAGCTATGAAAGTAAAGGATCACTTCTGTGATAAAGATGCAAAGACACAATGATTTATACGAGGAAAAAGCCCTTGATCAATGTATGATCTCCGGCATAAAAAACCTCGGGTGATGGCAACTACCGATCACCAATTTCAATATAATAAAAATGTAGTTACAACTTCGGATGATAATGAGCTGAGTACAAGGATCACTGAGTGTCTAAGTGTTGAGAGTTGTGTCGTATGTTGTGTGTGTTCTTCCGAATGAGGAAGATGGGTATTTATACATGTGTAGGTAACTTATTTTAGGTAGATAGACCACTAATCAGCTCATTACCCCTTTAGAAATAAAGATAATCTAGCCTAAATTGCTGCCCATTAATCAAGCTAAGTTTCCATATCCGGTACAACGTCTATCTCCAATTTAGCTCTTGCCATATTTGTGAAAACGCGTCCCTGGATCATGATGTGTAGGGCATATCCTGCTAGGTGTTCCTGCAAAACAATTTTGTAACAAGTGGAAGTGACCGTTAGTGTAAGGATCATCATATCGTCCCATGATCCTGATCCTGAAGTCTGGCTGAGGATCACTATCTGCCAAAGAAACAAGGATCACTGGTCAGGATCACGTATAAGGATCATTTATAGTAAAATCCAGCCCCAACAATTGCCCCCAAAATATAAGGAGTTAAATGTAAATAGATGAGTTATATTTTGTTTTGAGCTTATCTCTAACGGACGATTCCGATTTACTAGCCGTTGCACATGGACTAGCCGTTATGATATTTACGTCACTGATGTGACAATCCCTGCGAATCATCATTATAAATAGGAGATAGGGTTAGGATCACTTTGTATTTAAATTCGAAGTATCTCCCTTTATAATCGTCACCGAAGGCTTTGATCAGGTATCATTTTCTTCTTTCTCTTCTTTGCTCTGTTCTTTCTTGCTTTTACTCTGTTTTTTGTCTCGAACATGCTTCTTCGGAATTCACCGCACAAAGGCTCTAAGAAGGATAGTCCCTTGAAAAGCCAGGGGATTATCAAGGATTCTCCTATGGAGAGGTGCCGTTTTACCGATATCCAGATAGACAAGATTCGCCATTGCTTCCCGGCGAATGTTGTTTTTAAGCCTTTTGACCCTACTGCTTTGAGTGATTTTGTTTCGGACACTTGGGTGGCCTTTCCTGCTGCCCCTTTCCTCATCGGGTACTCATATCCTTTTCCGACATTTACCCAATCCTTCTTTTCTCTTGCCGGCATCTCATATATCCAAGCTATGCCGATGATCTGGAGGGTTCTATATACCTTCGAGAGGATCATCGAGCAAGAAGGGATTGATTTGGGGATGTCAGAGTTAGCTGAACTTTATGATCTCACCACCTTTGGTTCTCACCGGTACTTATTGAAACGGAAAGCTGGGGAGGATCATCCAATCTTCAAGGTTACCAAGAATGATACCAACTGGAAACGTCGATTTTTCTTTGTTAAGAGGGATTCCATCCCGGATGGAAAGGATCTGCCCAAGGAATGGGCCACTCATGGTAGGGTAGAGGATCCTTGAAGGATCACTATCAGTCCTGTCTCTTATGATGAGGATCACTGATGTCTTTTCTTTTTTGCAGCTATCTCTGTTGCTCACTTAAAGTTGACCCCTGCTGCCAAAGAAAGAGTGTTAGCCTTCAAGAAGCTTAACCCTGAAGTCAGAAGCTTCCAAATCATTATCCAAGATTCTCAAGAGATATCCTCTGCATCTGCCACAATGTCAAGTAAGTATCCTCATAGAAAATAAGTTTTATGTGAAAGTATTTAATTTAACAAGGGAACTTATCTTGTTTTTGAATTGTGTAGGTGCCGGAAAGTCTGCCAGGTCCGTTAAGTCTGCCTCCAAGTTTGGGATCAGTGACCTTGCCAACGTCACTTCCTCAAAGAAGAAAGCTCCCGCTGCTAGCCCTTCAGTCTCAGCTCCTAAAGCGTCCATTCGGGGCAAAGGGAAAAAGAGGAAAGCTTCTGATGAACTCCAAGGATTCCCTCTCCTTCGCCAGCAATTTCTTGATTACGTGAATGAGGTAAGGATCACTGCCCCTGTAGGTTATCCGCCTATCATATTTTATGTATCCTGCTTTTCTTGAGGATCACCTGAGTCTGAGCTTGTCTTTATTCTCTTGTTTGCAGAAACTTGCTGAGATTGAAACTTATCTTGGCAATGTTGAGGACCAGGAGAGCCAGATTGCTGATCTTCAACAAATGGGCGTGCTTAAGGATCTCAAAATAGGAGATCTTGAGAAGGAGCTCCGGGTCATGAAGGCTGAGGCTGCTCAGAGGTTGATTGATATGGATAACGAGAAGCAGGAGATCACCCAAGATGCTAAGGTCTCCGCGGCAATTGCTATGTATAAGATTCAACTTCAGATGGCCGAGGAAGCTCAGGATCCTACCTTTGACAAAGGCTCGTGGGATGTTGAAGGTTGGAAGGCAAGGCTGGCAGACCTGGAGGACGAGGATGAGGCTGAGGAGATCCCCATGCTGGAAGGTGGTGATGCTGGCAAGGATCAGGGTGAAGCGAGTGGAGCTGGTGGTGATGGTGCAGCGAAGGTTTGAGCTGCAAGATTGGGCAATGATGGAAACTTCTAGACATAGCCGGAGCCCAATTTTTTTTGTTTAGTGGTTGTGATGTTTTAAAACAATGATGGTCTGTATTTGAACAATAGTTTAGGGTTGAGGATCCTGGATCCTTTGAACAATAGGTAGGATTACAAAAGGTGGAGGGATCCTCTGTTTGGGGGATGAAGCCTTTGTGATCCTGCCGCTTTTACTTTCCTGCAAAAATGCTAAGACCGCATAGACAATGGACACCCTTTGCCAACCCATGTGGACGGGCCACGTTTTGCTGGTAGAAATGTGGGTTGGCAATTTTGACAACTTTTTGAAAGGGTTAATGATCCTTTTGTTTAATAATATAACTTAACTTTTCTGGCTTATCTTGCGTTGTTATCCTTCAATAATCCTCTTATTTCTTAATTGCTATATTTGTTAAAATAACGAGAGTTTGAAAAAGTGTTTAATAAACTTAGGATATGATCCTGGATCAAATATCCTTATATTGAAAATTCTTAAAGCGTTTTAGTTCAAGGATCATAGGTTCGGTTGTCAAAGTATAAGGGTTGGTTAGGATAAAGAGTATAGTCAAAAATAGTCAAGGATCATACCTGAGGATCCACGTAAGGATCCTAACCTTCAATCAAGACAACATAGATAAGACTTTGATAATTAATAAGGATTAAAGATCCTTATATGTTTAGACTTCCAAAACCTGAAAAGTGAGATGTAACTTGGGACTAAGCCAATGTAAAAGATAAATGAGTAACTGGGGACATGCCCAAAGTATAACTGAGGATGATTCCAGAGGATCACTGGGGACAAGCCCAAAAAGATAACTGGGGATGATCCCGGAGGATCACTGGGGACAAGCCCATAGGATAACTGGGGATGAGCCCAAAGGATAACTGGGGACAAGCCCAAAGGATCGTATGTAAACTGGAGTATGGCCCTTTCTGGCAACTATCCAAACTTAGTGACATGAAAATGTCAAAACCTTAGCTAACGTGAAAACGTTAGAAACCTTAGGAACGGATGTATGGTGCGTCCACCATTATACGTAGGATCCTGGGTATAGCCAGTACGATGAGGTCGCCAGCCCCGAAAGTGGGTACTGATCCCAAAGACGTGAACTATATCAGGATCATCGTGCGCTGCTGGCGGAAACTGGGGATAATCCCAAGGATAACTGGGGTTGGACCCGAGGATCTGTGATGCTTTTGAAGATCTTTGATGATATGCTGAAGATACCTGAACTATCATAACTCAAATGGTTTGTGAGTAGAGGATGAAGGATACATGATCCTTATCCTTAGGCAAAAAGTAAGAAAATGCAATAGTTTTAGGATAAGCATATTACCTGAGTAAGGATCACCGATATCTCCAGGATCCTTCAAGGATACTTCAATGTAAGGATCACATGCAGGAAGGATCACGTTCACATGAAATATTTCTTTAAGTGAACAGCATTCCAGGCTCTTGGTAACAAGTTTCCCTCCATGGTTAGCAACCTGTATGCCCCCTTTCCTGCTTCAGCTTCAATCAAGTAGGGACCTTCCCATTTTGGTGCTAGCTTCCCGTCAGCAGGATTGATGGTATTTTGAAATGCTTTTCTCAACACCATATCTCCGACTTGGAACTTCCTTATCCTGACATTCTTGTTGTAGGCACCAGCCATCCTTTGTTGGTAGCTTGCCATCCTTATCCTAGCTAGATCCCTGTTTTCCTCAATAGTATCCAAATCCTGAGCTAGGATTGTAGCATTTTCTTCAGGATCACGAGCACTTGTTCTAGCAGTTGGGATCACCATCTCTGTTGGGATCACTGCTTCTGCCCCAAATACTAAAGAGAAAGGTGTTTGGCCAGTGGCATTCTTGGGAGTTGTCCTATCAGCCCATAGCACATAAGGTAACTCCTCTGCCCATTTTCCTTTCTTGGATCCTAGCTTCTTCTTCAGATTGTTGATGATGATCTTGTTGGATGATTCTGCTTGACCATTGGCTTGTGGATGAACTGGTGTTGATGTTATCATCTTGATTCCCCAACTGTCACAAAAGTTAGTGGTTCTGCTTCCAATGAATTGGGAGCCATTATCACATACAATTTCAGAGGGAATGCCAAATCTAGTTATAATGTTTCTTTTAATGAAGGATATGACTTCCTTTTCTCTGACTTGAGCGAAGGCTTCAGCTTCTATCCACTTGGAAAAATAGTCAGTCATGGCGAGCATAAATACTTTTCCACCAGGTGCTTTAGGAAGCTTGCCAACTATATCCATTCCCCATCTCATGAACGGCCAAGAGGATGGTATTGGGTGTAATAATTCAGCTGGTTGATGGAGGATATTGCTATGTCTTTGGCAAGGATCACACTTTTTAGCATACTCTACAGCATCCCTTTTCATGGTTGGCCAGTAGTACCCTGTTCTGAGGATCCTCGAGAATAATGCCCTGCCCCCAGTGTGGTTTCCACAATCTCCTTCATGGAAGTCTCTCAACACTTCTTCAATTTCAGGATCCTCAATACATCTTAAATATGGTCCTGCAAGGGATCGTTTATACAGCATGTTATTTAAGATTGTAAATTGAGATACCTTGATCCTGAAAGCTCTAGGATTTTCTCCCATTGGGATCTCTCCATTTTGCAAGTATCTCATGATTGGTGAGATCCATGATCCTGAATAAGATTGGGCTTCTTCACTAGGGATCATTGCAGTATCCTCTTCTATTTCCATGGCCACCTGTTTTTTAATAGCAGGAGCCAGGATATGGATGATAGGGATACTTATATCTTCTGGAATCTTCAAGGATGATCCTAAGTTGGCCAATGCATCAGCTTCCGTGTTATCCTCCCTTGGTACCTGTGTTAAGCTAAAAGAAACAAAAGAGAGTGCCAATTGTTTGACTATCTCTAAATATTTGGTTAGTTTTTCACCTTTAACAGCATAGGATCCATTAAAGTGATTGGTGATCAATAATGAATCTACATATACTTCGAGATATCTTACCCCCATATCCTTAGCAATCTGTAAGCCAGCAATTAAGGCTTCATATTCAGCCTCATTGTTAGTTGCTTGGAACTCACAGGCTATGGAGTGGGGTATTATGTCCCCCTGTGGCGATTTTAGTAGGATCCCTAGCCCTGTGCCTTTGATATTTGAGGATCCGTCAGTGTGTAGGATCCAAGGATCCTTGGTCTCATCCAGCTGTTGGACCTCCAATTCTGCTTCCTTTTGTAGATCACTACTGAAATCAGCCACAAAGTCAGCTAATGCTTGAGATTTAATGGCTGTTCTTGGTTCGTATCTTATATCATGGGCACTAAGCTTCACTGCCCACTTAGCCATTCTTCCTGACATATCCGGTTTCAGCGGTTGAGGATACCGCTAGGTATAAGGATAACACATCTCCTTTCTCCGGTTTTGCTAATGCTGGTGCTGAGGACATATATTCTTTAAGGGCTTGTAAAGCATTCTCATGCTTCTCAGTCCATTCGAACTTCTTATTCTTCCTTAGGATATCGTAGAATTCTTTGCACTTTTCTGAGGATTTCGATATGAACCTGTTCAAAGCTGCTATCCTGCCTGTTAGTCTTTGAATATCCTTGGCATTGGCAGGAGATTTGATATTTATTAATGCTTTGATTTGTTCCGGGCTTGCTTCAATGCCCCTCTGGGTTACCATGTATCCTAAGAACTTTCCTGCCTTAACACCAAAATGGCATTTTGAAGGATTAAGTTTCATGTTGTAACTATCAAGGATATCGAATGCTTCTTCCAAGTCCCTTAGGTGATCCTCAGCTTTCTTTGACTTGACCACCATATCATCTATGTACACCTCCATAGTTTTTCCAATTTGATCTTTGAACATCATATTTACCAGCCTTTGATATGTTGCACCTGCATTTCTTAGTCCAAAAGGCATGGCAATATAACAATATAAACCGGTTGGGGTCATAAAGGCTGTATCCTCTTGGTCAGATGGTTCCATCTGGATTTGTTGGAATCCGGATGATGCATCCATAAAAGTTAACAGTTCATGCCCCGCTGTTGCATCCACCATGGAGTCAATGTGGGGTAATGGGAAAGGATCCTTGGGACATGCCTTATTCAAATCAGTGAAATCGACACATACCCTCCACTTTCCGTTTTTCTTTTGGACAACGACCACATTGGCTAACCATTTAGGATACTTTACCTCTCTGATCATACCTGCTCGAAGTAGTCTCTCTACTTCTTCTTGGATAATGGCATTCCTTTCTGGTGCAAACTTCCTCCTTTTTTGATGGATTGGCTTGATAGACCTGTCAATGCCAAGTTTGTGAGTAATAATATCCTTAGATATACCTGTCATATCTTCATGTTTCCAAGCAAAGGTGGATTTTCTTCTTTTGAGGAAGGATATCATGTCTTCTTTCATTTTGCCAAGGATCCCTGATCCGATATAGATTTTTGATTCAGGATCACTAGGATCCAAGAGGATTTCATCTACATCTTGTTCCCTTGCCTCCAAGACGTTCCTCGGAGGATACTGTAATTGCTATTGCTCCCTTGGTTTCGAGGTTGGCTTCATGGATGAGGTATAGCAATCCTTAGCTTCTTGCTGGTCACTGTCGATCTTGATTATCCCCCATGGGCTAGGGAGCTTCACACATTGATGGTAGGTAGACGGAACTGCTTTCATGTCATGTATCCAAGGCCTGCCAAGGATAACGTTGCAACAAGATAAACAGTCAATAACACAAAATTTTTGGTAATTATGTAATCCTTCCACGTAGGTTGGGAGTTTGATGTCCCCCAGAGTTTTCTTCGTTTCTCCACTGAATCCCACCAGCACGGAGGATCTTGGTGTGATGTCTGATTCTGGGATTCCCATCTTCTTCAAGACATCAAGCTGGATAATGTTCACTGAGCTCCCTCCGTCAATAAGGATCCTGCGGACAAAATGGTTAGAGATAAAGAGAGTGATAACTAAGCTATCATGGTGAGGATCCTGAACATTAATGCGATCATCCTCATCAAATGTTATCATCTTTCCTTCTGAGACGCTTGAGGTTCTAATAGGCCTTTCTCCATTATCCATTTTTGATTCTTTTGCATGTCTTTTGGCCGCTGAGAAGGATGTTCCACAAATGTCTGATCCTCCGGATATGAAGTTAATCACTTGTGCGTTTGCCGGAGGTGCTGGAGCCTTTTCAGGGATCCTTTCAGGATCCTGGGTCCTTTGCTTTTTTCTCCCCAATAATTCTTTTAGATGCCCCTTGCTTAGCAGGTATCCAATTTCCTTTCTTAAGGCTATGCAATCTTCAGTCAGATGGCCGAAATCCTCATGGTATGCACACCATTTGGACTTGTCTTTAGTCCCGGATGGTTTATCATTCTTCCTGGGCCACCTAGCCTTTTCACCTAGATTCTGCATTGCAAGGATTAGTTCATGATTATCAACGGAAAAACAATATTCTGAGATTGGAGGATATTCTTCATCATCCTCTTCTTGGTCGACAGCATGCACATTCTTGTTCTCGTTTCTATGGTAGGATTTGAACTTGTTGCTTTTGAAGAAGGATCCTTGCTTATCTTGTTTTGAGGATCCTACTTGTCTCTCCTGGATCCTCTTGTCATCCTCTAGCCGGATAAACCTGAGTGCTCGAGTTCTTACTTCATCTAAGTTCCTGCAAGGTGTCATAACAAGATCATCATAGAATAATGAATCCTTAAGAAGTCCTATTTTGAAGGCTTCAACAGCCGTAGCCATATCCAAGTTGGGAATATCCAAGGATTCTTTACTAAATTTAGTTATATAATCTCTTAATGATTCGTTATGATTTTGAGTTATCCTGTACAAATCACTAGTTAATTTTTCAAATTTTCTACTACAAGAAAATTGGTTATTGAATAAATTAACTAAATTAGCAAATGAAGTAATAGAGTAAGGGGGAAGACTTAGCAGCCATTTGAGGGCTGATCCAGTAAGAGTAGATCCAAATCCTTTACATAGGCATGCTTCCTTCAATTTTTCCGGGATAGGATTGATCTCCATCCTTTCCCTGTATTGTGCTATATGCTCCTCTGGATCCGTTGTGCCGTCATACAACTTCATGGTAGGGATATGGAACCTTTTGGGTACCTCTGCATCACAGATTGGTGGTGCAAAGCGAGATACCTTGTGGCTCCCATCTGCAATCTCTGGGATAGGCTTGACTACCCCTGGAACACTTGAGATCATGTCCTTTAGTTTCTGTAGTTCCCTGGCCATAACATGATTGGCACCTGTATCCTGCATGAATCCATGGTTAGTGGTAGGATAATTATTTAAAGTGTTACCTCCCATTGGGTTCAAGTTAGGGAATCCATATTGCTGGGATTCTGGAACAACGGAGGGACCAGTGGAAGCAATAGTCTGCATTGGAATGAAGTCCCCTTGATGGACATCTAGACTCCCTGTTTGCAAACTTTTTAGGGATCCTGGCATCTGTAAGGATCCTGGTATCTGGGATGATCCTGGAACGAAGGAGGATCCTTGAACCTGGGATGATCCTGGGATAAAGGAGGATCCTTGGCCCTGGAATGATCCTGGGATAAAGTAGGATCCTTGAAACTGTTGTGCCCCCGGATAGGCTCCCGGATTCATGAAGGATCCCATATACTGAGGATAGGATCCTGCTGGCTGAAAATACGAGCCCGATGTCTGAGTCATTGCTGCTGACTTGAGATGTAATCCTCTCGTCTCCCCTGTGATCTGTACGTCTGGGATCCCTGATGGCTGAGAGGTGACCATTGGAGTCTCAAAACTCAAGGATTTTGGCATCAGTGGGGAATGATCCTCTGCCGCTTTCTTTTGTCTTTTGAGATCTCCAATCTCCCTGAGGATCCTGTCATTAGTTTCATCCTGCCGCTGCATACGATCCTTCATCTGCAAAATTAAAGCAAACACATCACTAGTACTGGGAATAGAAGAATTCATAGCAGAAGAAGATGGAGGTTTAGAGAAAGAAGAGGTTGGTCTCTTCTCAGCATTTCTCTGGGATCCTGCCGGTGGAGGAGGTAGAGTGGTTTGTGCTGAGGTGACTGCAGACATCGCCGTGGAGGTGTTCTTCAATGATGAAGCCATGTAACTCTTTGAAATGATTTCGAACAAAAGATTTTCTTTATGAATGAAGCACCAATTGCCCCACGGTGGGCGCCAAACTGTTTTGGTCAAAAATCACACAAGGATAATGTAACCAAACTTTATGTAAATGGGGTATGATGCTTGGTTAGCTATGAAAGTAAAGGATCACTTCTGTGATAAAGATGCAAAGACACAATGATTTATACGAGGAAAAAGCCCTTGATCAATGTATGATCTCCGGCATAAAAAACCTCGGGTGATGGCAACTACCGATCACCAATTTCAATATAATAAAAATGTAGTTACAACTTCGGATGATAATGAGCTGAGTACAAGGATCACTGAGTGTCTAAGTGTTGAGAGTTGTGTCGTATGTTGTGTGTGTTCTTCCGAATGAGGAAGATGGGTATTTATACATGTGTAGGTAACTTATTTTAGGTAGATAGACCACTAATCAGCTCATTACCCCTTTAGAAATAAAGATAATCTAGCCTAAATTGCTGCCCATTAATCAAGCTAAGTTTCCATATCCGGTACAACGTCTATCTCCAATTTAGCTCTTGCCATATTTGTGAAAACGCGTCCCTGGATCATGATGTGTAGGGCATATCCTGCTAGGTGTTCCTGCAAAACAATTTTGTAACAAGTGGAAGTGACCGTTAGTGTAAGGATCATCATATCGTCCCATGATCCTGATCCTGAAGTCTGGCTGAGGATCACTATCTGCCAAAGAAACAAGGATCACTGGTCAGGATCACGTATAAGGATCATTTATAGTAAAATCCAGCCCCAACACATACCATGAGGATTTCGGGCATCTAACTGAAGAATGCATAGCTTTAAGAAAAGAGATTGGATATCTGTTAAGCAAGGGGCACCTAAAAGAATTGTTGGGAAGAAAAAAGCAAAAAACTCAGGATCCTGAAAGGATCCCTGAAAAGGCTCCAGCACCTCCGGCAAATGCACAAGTGATCAACTTTATTTCTGGATGGTCAGACATCTGTGGTACATCCTTCTCGGCAGCCAAAAGACATGCAAAGGAGTCAAAAATGGATAATGGAGAAAGACCTATTAGAACATCAAGTGTCTCAGAAGGGAAGATGATAACGTTTGATGAGGATGATCGCATTAACATTCAGGATCCTCATCATGACAGTTTAGTTATTACTCTCTTTATCTCTAATCATTTTGTCCGCAGGATCCTTATCGATGGAGGAAGCTCAGTGAACATTATCCAGCTTGATGTTCTGAAGAAAATGGGTATTCCAGAATCAGACATCACACCAAGATCCTCCGTGCTTGTAGGATTCAGTGGAGAAACGAAGAAAACTCTGGGGGACATCAAACTCCCAATCTACGTGGAAGGATTGCATAATTATCAAAAATTTTGTGTTATTGACTGTTTATCTTGTTGCAATGTTATCCTTGGCAGGCCCTGGATACATGATATGAAAGCAGTCCCATCCACCTATCATCAATGTGTGAAACTCCCTAGCCCATGGGGGATAATCAAGATCGACTGTGATCAGCAGGAGGCTAAGGATTGTTATACCTCATCCATGAAGCCAACCTCGAAGCCAAGGGAGCAATAGCAATTACAGTATCCTCCGAGGAATGTCTTGGAGGCAAGGGAACAAGATGTGGACGAAATCCTCTTGGATCCCAGTGATCCTAAATCAAAAATCTATATCGGATTAGGGATCCTTGGCAAGATGAAAGAAGACTTAATATCCTTCCTCAAAAGAAGAAAATCTACCTTTGCTTGGAAACATGAAGATATGACAGGTATATCTAAGGATATTATTACTCACAAACTTGGCATTGACAGGTCTGTCAAACCAATCCATCAAAAAAGGAGGAAGTTTGCACCAGAAAGGAATGCCATTATCCAAGAAGAAGTAGAGAGACTACTTCGAGCAGGTATGATCAGAGAGGTAAAGTATCCAAAATGGTTAGCCAATGTGGTCGTGGTCCAAAAGAAAAACGGAAAGTGGAGGGTATGTGTCGATTTCACTGATCTGAATAAGGCATGTCCCAAGGATCCTTTCCCATTACCCCACATTGACTCCATGGTGGATGCAACAGCGGGGCATGAACTGTTGACCTTTATGGATGCATCATCTGGATTCCAACAAATTCAGATGGAACCATCTGACCAAGAGGATACAACCTTTATGACCCCAACAGGTTTGTATTGTTATATTGCCATGCCTTTTGGATTAAGAAATGCAGGTGCAACATATCAAAGGCTGGTGAATATGATGTTCAAAGATCAAATTGGACAAACTATGGAAGTATACATAGATGATATGGTAGTCAAATCAAAGAAAGCTGAGGATCACCTAAGGGATTTAGAAGAAGCATTTGATATCCTTGATAATTATAACATGAGGCTTAATCCTTCAAAATGCCACTTTGGTGTTAAGGCAGGTAAATTCCTAGGATATATGGTAACTCAGAGGGGCATTGAGGCAAGTCCGGAGCAAATTAAAGCACTAGTGAACATCAAGTCCCCTGCCAATGCTAAGGATGTGCAAAGGCTAACAGGCAGGATAGCAGCTCTGAACAGGTTCATATCAAAATCCTCAGAAAAATGAAAAGAATTTTACGATATCCTAAGGAAGAACAAGAAGTTTGAATGGACTGAGAAACATGAGAATGCTTTACAAGCCCTTAAAGAATATATGTCCTCAGCACCAGCATTATCAAAGCCCGAAAAAGGAGATGTGTTATCCTTATATTTGGCGGTATCCTCAACCGCTGTAAGTGCTGTCCTTGTTAAGGATCATGAAGGTACACAATATCCTATCTACTATGTAAGTAAGAGTTTACTTGATGCCGAATCCAGGTACTCACACCTCGAGAAACTTATTCTTGCATTAATCATGGCATCAACTAAGTTAAGGCATTATTTTGAAACCCATACTATTGTTGTTAGAACTAACTTTCCAATTAAGAATGTCCTCAGGAAACCAGAGATGTCAGGAAGAATGGCTAAGTGGGCAGTAAAGCTTAGTGCCCATGATATAAGATATGAGCCAAGAACAGCCATTAAATCCCAAGCATTAGCTGACTTTGTGGCTGATTTTCAGTAGTGATCTACAAAAAGAAGCAGAATTGGAAGTCCAGCAGCTGGATGAGACCAAGGATCCTGGGATACTACACACTGATGGATCCTCAAATGGCAAGGGCACAGGGCTCGGGATACTACTAAAATCGCCACAGGGGGACATAATACCCCACTCCATAGCCTGTGAGTTCCAAGCAACTAACAATGAGGCTGAATATGAAGCCTTAATTGCTGGCTTGCAAATTGCTAAGGATATGGGGGTGAAATATCTTAAAGTATATGTAGACTCATTATTGATCACCAATCACTTTAATGGATCCTATGCTGTTAAAGGTGAAAAACTAACCAAATATTTAGAGGTAGTCAAAGAATTGGCACTTTCTTTTGTTTCTTTCAGCTTAACACAGGTACCAAGGGAGGATAACACGGAAGCTGATGCATTGGCCAACCTAGGATCATCCTTAAAGATTCCAGAAGATATAAGTATCCCTATCATCCATATCCTGGCTCCTGCTATTGAAAATCAGGTGGCCATGGAAATAGAAGAGGATACCGCAGTAATCCCTAGTGAAGAAGATCAATCTTATGCAGGATCATGGATCTCACCAATCATGAGATACTTGCAAAACGGGGAGATTCCGATGGGAGAAAATCCTAGAGCTTTCAGGATTAAGGTATCTCAATTTACAATCTTAAATAATGTGCTATATAAACGATCTCTTGCAGGACCATATTTAAGATGTATCGAGGATCCTGAAATTGAAGAAGTGTTGAGAGACTTCCATGAAGGAGATTGTGGAAACCACACTAGGGGCAGGGCATTGTTCTCAAGGATCCTTAGAACAGGATACTACTGGCCAACCATGAAAAGGGATGCTGTAGAATATGCTAGGAAATGTGATCCTTGTCAAAGACACAGTAATATCCTTCATCAACCAGCTGAATTGCTACACCCCATACCATCCTCTTGGCCATTCATGAGATGGGGGATGGATATAGTTGGCAAGCTCCCTAAAGCACCTGGTGGAAAAGTATTTATGCTTGCCATGACTGACTACTTCTCTAAGTGGATAGAGGCTGAAGCTTTTGCTCAAGTCAGAGAAAAAGAAGTTATATCCTTTATCAAAAGAAACATTATAACTAGATTTGGCATTCCCTCTGAAATTGTATGTGATAATGGTTCCCAATTCATTGGAAGCAGAACTACTAACTTTTGTGACAGTTGGGGAATCAAGATGATAACATCAACACCAGTTCATCCACAGGCCAATGGCCAAGCAGAATCATCCAACAAGATCATCATCAACAATCTGAAGAAGAAGCTAGGATCCAAGAAGGGAAAATGGGCAGAGGAGTTACCTTATGTGCTATGGGCTGACAGGACAACTCCCAAGAATGCCACTGGTCAAACACCTTTTTCTTTAGTATTTGGGGCAGAAGCAGTGATCCCAACAGAGATGGTGATCCCAACCGCTAGAACAAGTGCTCGTGATCCTGAAGAGAATGCTACAATCCTGGCTCAGGACTTGGATACCATTGAGGAAATCAGGGACCTGGCTAGGATAAGGATGGCAAGCTACCAACAAAGAATGGCTGGTGCTTACAACAAAAACATTCCAAAACACTATTAATCCTGCTGACAGAAAGTTAGCACCAAAGTGGGAAGGCCCTTACTTGATTGAGGCTGAAGCAGGAAAGGGGGCATACAGATTGCTAACCATGGAAGGAAACTTATTACCAAGAGCCTGGAATGCTGTTCACTTAAAGAGATACTTTATGTGAACGTGATCCTTCAAGCATGTGATCCTTACATTGAAGTATCCTCAAAGGATCCCGGTGATGTCAGTGATCCTTACTCTGGTGATATCCTTATCTTAAAACTATTACATTTCCTTACTTTTTACCAAAGGATAAGGATCCTGTATCCTTCATCCTCTTCTCACGAACCATTTGAGTTATGATAGTTCAGGTATCTACAGCATATCGTCAAAGATCTTCAAAAGCAACGCAGATCCTTGGGTCTAACCCCAGTTATCCTTGGGAGTATCCCCAGTTTCCGCCAGCAGCGCACGATGATCCTGATATAGTTCACGTCTTTGGGACCAGTACCCACTTCCGGGGCTGACAACCTCATCGTACTGGCTATACCCAGGATCCTACGTATAATGGTAGACGTACCATACATCCGTTCATAAGGTTTCTAACGTTTTCACATTAGCTAAGGTTTTGACATTTCCATGTCACTAAGTTTGGATAGTCGCCAGTAAGGGCCATACTCCAGTTTACATACGATCCTTTGGGCTTGTCCCCAGTTATCCTTCGGGCTTGTCCCCAGTTATCCTTTGGGCTTGTCCCCAGTGATCCTTTGGGATCATCCCCAGTTATCCTTTGGGCATGTCCCCAGCTACTAATTTATCTTTTACATTGGCTTAGTCCCAAGATATGTTCCATTTTTCAGGTTCTCGAAGATTAACAAATAAGGATTCTTGATCCTTATCATCCATTAAGATTTCACTTATGGTTATCTCGATTAAAGGTTAGGATCCTAACTTGGATCCTCAGGTATGATCCTTGACTATTTTTTATACTAACCAACCCCTACACTTTGACAACTAAAACTATGATCCTTGAAAATTATCAATGATAGGATATTTGATCTAGGATCATATCCTAAATTTATTAAACATGGTTTGCTCAACTCTTGTTACTCTAACAAATATGTTTTTAAAAAACTGGGAAATAAGAAGATAAATAAAGGATAACAACACGAGATAAGCCAGAAAAATTAGAGTTATATTATTAACAAAAGGATCTTAAACCCTTTCAAAAAGTTGTCAAAATTGCCAACCCACATTTCTACCAGCAAAACGTGGCCCGTCCACATGGGTTGGCAAAGGGTGTCCATTGTCTATGCGGTGTTAGCAGGTGCAGGAAATTAAAAGCGGCAGGATCACAAAGGCTTCATCCCCCAAACAGAGGATCCCTCCACCTTTTGTAATCCTACCTATTGTCCAAAGGATCCATGATCCTTAACCCTAAAAACTATTGTTCAAGTTACAAACCATAATTGTTTCAAACATCAACAACCACAAACAAACCACTACCAAACTCAAAAAAATTGGGCTCCGGCCTAGTCTCGAAATATCCATCATCGCCCAATCCAGCAGCTCACACCTTTGCTGCTCCATCACCACCAGCTTCTCCACCCTGATCCTTGTCAGCATCACCGCCCTCCAGCATTGGGATCTCCTCTGCTTCGTCCTCATCCTCCAGCTCTGCCAATCTTGCCTTCCAACCCTCCACGTCCCATGAGCTCTTGTCAAAGGCAGGATCCTGAGCCTCCGCAGCCATTTGTAGTTGTATCTTGTACATAGCAGTTGCGGCAGAGACCTTGGCATCCTGGATGATCTCCTGCTTCTCGCCATCCATGTCAATTAGCCTTTGAGCAGCCTCATCCTTTGTAGCCCGGAGTTCCTTCTCAAGATCGGCTATCTTGAGATCCTTTAACACGCCTATTTGTTGGAGGTCGGCGATTTGGCTTTCCTGATCCTCGACATGGCCAAGGTAGGTCTCAATCTCAGCAAGTTTCTGCAAAAGAGAAAAAAAAGGGTAAGTTCAGGATCAGGTGATCCTCAAAGAAGCAGGATATACAAGCAGAATACACAAGCAGGATACTCGTGAAGGATAACCAACAGGGGCAATGATCCTTACCTCATTGACATAGTCAAGAAACTGTTGGCGGATCAGGGGAAATCCTTGGAGATCCTCAGAAGTCTTTCTCTTCTTCCCCTTACCCCTAACAGGTGCTTTAGGGGCCGAAGCAGAGGGACTGGCAACAGAAGTCTTCTTTCTTGAAGACTTGACATTGGCAAGTTCATCAATCCCGAACTTGGAGGCAGATTTGGCAGACTTAGCAGATTTCCCAGCGCCTACACAATCAAAACAAGATAAGTTCCCTAACTAACTAAACAGTCTTATATATAACTTACTTTTTAATAAGGATACTTACTTGACATAGTGGCAGATGCGGAGGATACTTCTTGTGAATCTTGGACGGTGACTTGAAAACTTCTGATTTCAGGATCAATCTTCTTGAAAGCTAAGACCCTCTCTCTGGCAGCAGGGGTTAACTTGAGATAAGCAATGGAGATAGCTGCACAATAAACAAAAAACAAAGAAAGACATTAGTGATCATCATCATAAGAGACAAGTCTGATGGTGATCCTTCCAGGATCCTATATCCTACTATGGGTGGCCCACTCCTTGGGCAGATCCTTCCCATTAGGGAGGGTATCCCTCCTCACAAAGAAGAAACGACGCTTCCAGTTTGTATCATTTTTGGTAACCTTTAGAACAGGGTGATCCTCCCCGGCCTTCCGTTTCAGCAAGTATCGATGAGAACCAAATGTGGTAAGATCATAAAGCTCGGCCAGCTCTGCCATCCCTAAATCAATCCCCTCATGCTCGATGATCCTCTCGAAGGTATACAAGACCCTCCAGATCATCGGCATAGCTTGGATATAAGATATGCCGGTCAAAGAAAAGAAAGATTGGGTGAAGGCCGGAAAAGGATACGAATATCCTATGGTAAACGGAGTTGCAGGAAAGACCACCCAGGCGTCTGAAACAAAGTCACTCAAAGCAGTGGATGTGAAGGATTTGAAAACAGCATTCGCCGGAAAGCAATGACGAATCCTATCTACATGAGCATCGGTAAAGCAACATCTCTCCATAGGAGAGTCCTTAATGATCCCTTGGCTTTTCAGGGGACTACTCTTCTCGTGATCCTTATGGGGAGAATTTCGGAGCAACATACTTGTGGCGAAACAAAAACAGAGCAAGAGCAGAAAAAAACAGAGCAGGAAAAGGAAGAAAGAAAGAGAATACCTGATCAATCTTCGGTGGAGATTATAAAGGGAGTATATCCTGAATTTAAATGCAAATCGATCCTTACCCTATCTCCTATTTATAATCATGATTTGCAGGGATGTCACTTCAGTGACGTAATGATCGCAACGGCTAGTCCGGTTATAACGGCTAGTTACCCGAGTTGTCCGTTGAAGATAAGATCAGAACAAAATATAACTCGTTAATTTACAATGAACT
Organism: Helianthus annuus; assembly: GCF_002127325.2. Classification (NCBI taxonomy): domain Eukaryota; kingdom Viridiplantae; phylum Streptophyta; class Magnoliopsida; order Asterales; family Asteraceae; genus Helianthus; species Helianthus annuus. The sequence goes on along the minus strand of NC_035444.2, from coordinate 111,029,421 downwards.
CCTTATATTTTGGGGGCAATTGTTAGGGCTGGATTTTTACAATACATGATCCTCACATGTGATCCTAACCAGTGATCCTTGTTTCTTTGACAGATAGTGATCCTCAGCAGAGTTCCAGGATCAGGATCACGGACCATCATAGGATCCTCATGCTAACAGTTGCTTTCGTTGAATTTAATGATTGTTTTGCAGGACATATAGCAGGATCCGCTCTTAAGCATCACAATTAAAGGACACGTCTTTACAACTATGGCATGTGCTTAATCGGAGATGGACGTTGTAAAGGATATGGAAACATGGCATGATTTAAGGGCGATAATTTAGGCTAGATTTACTTTTATTTCTAAAGGGGTAATGAGCTGATTATTAGTCTTTTTACCTAAAATAGGTCACCTACACTTGTATATATAACACTCTTCCTCATTCGGAAGAACACACAACACAACTCTCACACGCTTAGACACTCGAAACTATAGTGATCCTTGTACTCAGCTCATTATCATCCAAAGTTGTAACCATTTTTCTTATATTGAAGTTTGGTGATCGGTAGTTGCCATCACCCGAGGTTTTTTATGCCGGAGATCATACATTGATCAAGGGCTTTTTCCTCGTATAAATCATTGTGTCTTTGCATATTTTATACTGAAGTGATCCTTTACTTTTTCAATAAACCAAGCATCATACCCCGTTTACATAAAGTTTGGTTGCATTATCCTTAGTGTGATTTTTGACCAAAACACTCCTTTTCCTGCTTCTGACTCAATTTCATATGGTCCTTCCTATTTTGGAGCTAGCTTGCCATCGGCAGGATTAGTGGTATTTTGAAAAGCCTTTCTTAGCACCCAATCACCAACTCGAAATCTCCTAGTCCTTATATTCTTGTTATATGATCTGGATATTCTTTGTTGATATGCTGCCATCCTTAACCTTGTTGCATCCCTTTTTTCATCTATAGTATCCAAATCTTGACATAAGGCTTCAGGATTCTGTTCAGGATCCTGTAGGATAGATCTTGCAGTAGGTATCGCCATTTCCGTTGGAATCATTGCTTCTGCTCCAAATACTAAGGAAAATGGGGTTTGGCCTGTCGCATTCTTTACCGTTGTCCTATCAGCCCACAAAACAAAGGGTAATTCTTCTGCCCATCTTCCTTTTTTGGCTCCAAGTCTCTTCTTTAAGTTGTTGACAATTATCTTGTTTGAGGATTCTGCTTGTCCATTCGCTTGAGGATGCACTGGAGTAGACATGATCATTTTGATTCCCAAAATCTTTCAAAAGTCAGTAGTCCTCTTGCTTATAAACTGGTGTTAGGGCATGGATTTTGTGCTAAGGATCATCTATCCTGAGACTAGGCATGGATCGTGGATCCTTAATGGCTGATGTAGAGAGTCTGAGGATCCAGAGTCTGAGGATCACGAGTCTGAGGATCACGAGTCTGAGGATCCAGGATCCTTAACAGAACTTATGTTTTGTTACAATTGTCACGTTTTTAATGTGTAAATGCAGATAATGGACGTAGTGGACTACTTCTTTGCTGGAATCTCGTGGAATATGCTTCTTAGGCACGTGCTCAATGAAGAGATAACCGTTAGTGGTGGTCATGGGTGTTAGGGCATGAATTTTATGCTAAGGATCATCTATCCTGAGACTGGGCATGGATCACGAATCCTTAATGGATGATGCAGAGAGTCTGAGGATCCAGAGTCTGAGGATCCAGAGTCTGAGGATCACGAGTTTGAGGATCACGAGTCCGAGGATCCTTAACAGAACTTATGTTTTGTTATAATTGTCACGTTTTTAATGTGTAAATGCAGATAATGGACGTAGTGGACTACTTCTTTGCTGGAATCTCGTGGAATATGCTTTAAGGCACGTGCATATTGAAGAAATAACCGTTAGTGGTGGTCATGGGTGACTTCCACCTTTTTCGGGAAGTTAGTTAGTTGTTTTTTCTTATCTTTTTTAGGGGAAACAAGCTCATTAGAGACACAAGTCGTGCACACCACAGAAAATACACACAACACTCGAATTCTCTACGAACACTTAGCAAAAAACACACACTTACACTAGCAATTCAATGTATTGAGCTTGTTTTCTTCCGAAGTTGTACAAGGATCACTATTGTTTTTGCAATATATTTGGTGATCGGTAGTTTCCATCACCCGAGGTTTTTTATGCCGGAGATCTTCTAAAGTTCAAGGGCTTTTTCCTCGTATAAATCTCGGTGTTCATCATTGATTTCATATACTTGTTGTTCATACAATTAACCAAGCATCATACCTCACAAAATCAGAATTGGTTGCATTATCCTTGTGTGATTTTTGACCAAAACAGTTTGGCGCCCACCGTGGGGCAATTGGTGCTTCAATTCTGAGAAATTTTGTTCATTTCATTCATTTCATTCATTTCGGTTCATTACCTTCAACCACATGGCTTCTCAGGGAAAACTACTCCAAGTTCTATGTCGGCAGTCACTTTTTCACAGGGCATTCCACCTTTGCATCATCTCCCCCTTTGCATTCCAGAAGAATGCTGAGAATTCTCCGAAAAAGACAACCCCCGTTTTCACAAAACCAACTGTTGTTTCTTCCTCTACACTTACTAACAGTGATTTTTATGCTTTGATTGTGCAGATGAAGGATCACATGCAGCAGCAGGTCAAAACTAATGGCAGGATCCTTCGCGAAATTGATAAAATCAGCAGAGGTTCACTCCCCTTTGATGTCGAGGTCGCCGAATTTCAACACTCCGGTCATAACTTCCCAGCACTTTGCAGCTCCATATGTCCAATACCAGGGTGCATCAATAGGAATGCATTCTGGATCATCGGTAATGTCTCAGGCTCGAGGATCCTCTTTCCAGCCTTCAGGATCCTCATTTCAGCATCAGGGATTCTTCACCAGTTTAGGAGGATGCATGGGGACACAGCCAATTCAGGGATCCTCCTCTCAGGTTCAAGGATCCTCTCAGGTTCAAGGATCCTCTCAGGTTCAAGGATCCTCTCAGGTTCAAGGATCCTCTCAGGTTCAAGGATCCTCTCAGGTTCAAGGTTCCTCCTTCCAGGTTCAAGGATCTTCATCTCGGGTTTCCGGATCTATGGATTATCCTCCAAGACCTACATTCTCAGCACTTCAAGGATCCAACATCTTTCAGGATCAAGGATACTTAAGGAGTGTGCAACCCGGAAGTTCAAATGTTTATCTAGGAGACTTCATACCAATGTAGACCATTGCTTCCTCTGGTCCCTCGGTTATGCCAGAATCCTGCCAACATGGATTCACATCTGGAATTCCAAACTTGAATCATTCAGGAGGTAACACTTTGAATAATTTTTGCAATGCTAACCATGGCTTTGTGCAGGATACAGGTATCAACCAAGCTATGGCTAAGGAATTGTAGAAACTTAGGGATATAATATCCAACATTCCAGGAGTGGTTAAGCCCATTCCTGAAATTCCTGATGAAAGCCACACGATATCTCGTTTTGCACCACCTATTTGTGATGCAGAGATATCGAAGAGGTTTCAGACACCAAATCTGGTTGCTTGTGCAAGGGCTTTGGATAGACACTTACAGGATCAGCGTTAAAATGGCTGCTAAGTCTTCCTCCTTACTCTATTACTTCATTTGCTAATCTAGTTAATTTGTTTAATAGCCAATTCTCATGTAGTAGGAGATTTGAACGATTAACTAGTGATTTAAATAGGGTAACTCAAGGTCATAATGAATCACTTAGAGATTACATAATTAAATTCAGTAAAGAATCCTTAGAAATCCCTAACTTAGATACTGCTACAGCTCTAGAAGCCTTTAAAATGGGTTTTCTTAGGGATTCAATGTTCTATGATGATCTTGTCATGACCCCTTGCAGGAACTTAGATGAGGAAAGAAACAGGGCCCTTAGGTTCATCCGTTTAGAGGATGACAAAAGGATCCATGAGAGATTGTCAGGATCCTCAAAGCAAGACAAATAAGGATCCTATCTCAAGGATAACTGGTCCAAGAAATACTCCAAGCATGACAACCAGAGTGTGCATGCTGTGGAACAAGAGGAAGATGATCAGGATTATCCTCCTATTTCTGAATATTGTTTTTCTGCTGATAATAATGAACTAATCCTTTCTATGGATAGTTTAGGTGACAAGGTTAGGTGGCCAAGGAAGAATGACAAACCGCCTGCCACCAAAGACGAATCGAAATGGTATGCTTACCATGGGGATTCTGGTCATTTCACAGATGAGTGCATAGCATTAAGGAAGGAGATAGGTTATCTTTTGAGCAAAGGATACTTGAAGGAATTGCTCGGAAGGAAAAAGTCAAGGATCAAGGATCCTGAGAAAGTTCCTAAAAAAGCTCCTCCTCCAACAGCTGATGCTCAAATCATTCATTTCATCTCCGGAGGTTCTCAGCAGCTAAGAGACATGCAAAGGAAACAAAGATGGAGAATGGGGGCAGACCTGTTCGGACCTCCATCCTTACCCAGCAGAAAGTGATATCATATGATGAGGATAACTGTGCGGACATTCAGGATCCTCATCACGACGGTGTAGTTATTACATTATTTATATCTAACCATTTTGTTCACAGGATTCTCATTGATGGGAAAAGATCAGTGAACATAATCTAGTTGGATGTCCTCAATAGAATGGACATCCTTGAATCCGATATTGTCCAAAGATCATCTGTCCTTGTGGGATTTAGTGGAGAGACAAAGATTACATTGGGGGACATTAACCTTCCTATTTATATAGAGGGAGTGAATTCTATTCAAGAATTCTATGTTATTGATTGCTTATCTTGCTGTAATGTTATCTTTGGCAGGCCATGGATACACGATATGAAGGCAGTCCCCCTCAACATATCATCAATGTGTCAAGGTCCCAACTCTATGAGATATGGTGAAGATAGAAAGTGATCAACAGGAGGCAAAGAACTGTTACACTTCTTCAATGAAGCCAGCCTCCAAGGAGCAAGACATCATGGAGGCAAGAGAGCAAGATGTCAAGGATATTATGTTGAACCCAGAGGATCCTGAATCCAAAATTTTTATAGGATCCGGGATCCTAGACAGTATTGAGCAGGATTAAGTATCCTTCTTGGAAAGAAGAAAATCTACCTTCGCTTGGAAACATGAAGATATGACAGGAGAAAGTTTGCACTTGAAAGGAATGCCATTATCCAAGAAGAGGTAGACAAATTGCTCAAGACAAGTTTGAGTGGACTGATAAGCATGAAGCTGCACTTAAGGTTCTTAAGGATTATCTATCCTCAACACCAGCCCTGATGAAACCAGAAAATGGAGAATCGTTATCCTTATACTTAGCTATTTCAGCTAAAGCAGTAAGTGTGATCCTAGTTAAGGATCATGAAGGCTCTCAACATCCGGTATACTATGTAAGTAAAATTCTACTTGATTCTGAGGCCAGGTATTCTCATTTAGAGAAATTAATTCTTGATTTAATTATGCCTTCTGCTAAATATAGACATTATTTAGAAACTCACACCATTATTGTGAAAACTAAGCTTTCTATCAAGAATGTTCTCAGGAAACTTCAAATGCCAGGAAGAATAGCAAAGTGGGCAATCAAGCTTTTTGCATATGACATTAAGTATGAACCCAGGACTGCCATCAAGTCCCAAGCTTTAATTGACTTTGTGGCTGATTTCAGTAGTGATCTACAAAGGGAAGCTGAATTAGAAGTTCAGCAACTTAAGAAGACCAAGGATCCTTAGACACTCCTCACGGATGGAGCTTCAGATGTTAAAGGAACTAGACAAAGCACACTACTAAAATCGCCATAGGGGGACATTATACCCCAATCCATTGCATGTGAATTCCAAACCACTAATCATGAGTCAGGAAACTGGCAGATTCTTTTGCTGTTTTCAGTCTATCACAGGTACCCATGGAAGAAAATGCTGAAGCTGACGCTTTAACTAACCTTGGATCATTCCTAAAGATGCCAGAAGATGTGAAAAATACTCATCACCCATGTTTTAACTCCTGCAATTGAGGATCACGTAGCCATGGAGATAGTGGAGGATTCTGTAATCATACCTGGTGATCCTGCACAGTCGAATTCAGGATCCTGGATCCTTCCAATCCTAAGATATATACAAAATGGAGAGATCTCTACAGGACAAAATCCTAAAGCTTTCAAATTCAAGGAGACTGTGGAAACCACACTGGGGGCAGAGCACTATTCTCAAGGATCCTTAGAACAGGATACTATTGGCCTACCATGAAGATGTATGCTGTGGAATATACAAAGAAATGTGATGCTTGTCAAAGACACAGTAATATTCTACACCAACCAACATAACATTTGTATCCTAAGAAGAAGCTTTTGCTCAAAGTCAGAAAAAAGGAAATGGCCAGTTATCAACAAAGAATGGCTAGAGCATACAACAAGAATGTCAGGATTAGAAGATTTCAAGTTGGTGATTTTGTGCTAAGAACAGCATTCCAAAACACTACAAATCCTTCTGATGGCAAGCTAGCACCAAAGTGGGAAGACCCCTATCTAATTGAAGCTGAATCAGGAAAGGGGGGATATCATTTGTTAACAATGGATAGTGATCTCCTACCAAGAGCTTGGAATGCTGTTCATCTCAAAAAATACTTTAAGTAAGAAGGATCAAGGATCCTCAGCGATACCGGTATTCTGATTAAGGATCCAGGATCCTCAAAGGATATATGATTCTACATTTGGTAACACATTACTTTCATTTTCATTTTCATTCATTTTATACTTATTACTTATCATAAGTTAAAGATGTTAATCAGTTAATGTTAGGGTTGGATTTTTATTATACATGATCCTTACACGTGATCCTAACCAGTGATCCTTGTTTCTTTGGCAGATAGTGATCCTCAGCAGACTTCCAGGATCAGGATCACGGACCATCATAGGATCCTCATGCTAACAGTTGCTTTCGTTGAATTTAATGTTGTTTTGCAGGAATGACTAGCAGGATCCGCTCTTAGCATCATAACCAAGGGACGCGTCTTCACAATTATAGCATGAGCTTAATCAGAGATAGACGTTGCAAAGGATATGGAAACTTAGCTTGATTTAAGGGCGGCAATTTAGGCTAGATTGTCTTTTATTTCTAAAGGGGTAATGAGCTGATTATTAGTCTTTTTACCTAAAATAGGTCACCTACACTTGTATAAATACCACTCTTCCTCATTTGGAAGAACACACGACGACACACAACACAATTCTCACACGCTTAGACACTCGAAACTATAGTGATCCTTGTACTCAACTCATTATCATCCAAAGTTGTAACTATATTTTTCTTATATTGAAGTTGGTGATCGGTAGTTGCCATCACCCGAGGTTTTTTATGCCGGAGATCATACATTGATCAAGGGCTTTTTCCTCGTATAAATCATTGTGTCTTTGCATATTTCTCATAAAAGTGATCCTTTACTTTTATAATTAACCAAGCATCATACCCCGTTTACATAAAGTTTGGTTACATTATCCTTGTGTGATTTTTGACCAAAACAGTTAACATCTATTTTCACAAAGTTTAAGCTTTTGCAGAGTTTTTATCATTTTACAGAAGATCAAAGTGGTTGGCCAACTCTCCAAAGTTTTGGGCTTGTCCTCAGTTTGGGCCTACTTTGTTCCAGGATCATCCCAGGGTCAAGGATCCTCCTTCATTCCAGGATCATCCCAGATACCAGGATCCTTCCAAATACCGGGATCCTTCCAGATGCCAGGATCCCTGAAAAGTTTGCAAACAGGAAGTCTAGATGTCCATCAAGGAGACTTCATTCCAATGCAGACCATTGCTTCCACTGGTCCCTCCGTTATCCCTGAATCCCAGCAATATGGATTCACTAACTTAAACTCAATGGGAGGTAACACTTTAAATAATCATCTTACTACTAACCATGGATTCATGCAGGATACAGGTGTCAATCATGCTATGGCCTGGGAATTGCAGAAGCTAAAAGATATGATCTCAAGTGTTCCAGGGGTAGTCAAGCCTATCCCAGAGATTGCAGATGGAAGCCACAAGGTATCTCGCTTTGCACCACCAATTTGTGATGCAGAGGTACCCAAAAGGTTCCATATCCCTACTATGAAGCTGTATGATGGTACAACGGATCCAGAGGAGCACATAGCACAATACAGGGAGAGGATGGAGATCAATCCTATCCCAGAAAAGCTGAAGGAAGCATGCCTATGTAAAGGATTTGGATCCACTCTTACTGGATCAGCTCTTAAGTGGCTGCTAAGTCTTCCCCCTTACTCTATTACTTCATTTGCTAATTTAGTTAATTTATTCAATAACCAATTCTCTTGTAGTAGAAAATTTGAAAGATTAACCAGTGATTTATATAGAGTAACTCAAAGTCATAATGAATCATTAAGGGATTACATAACTAAATTTAGTAAAGAATCCTTGGACATTCCCAACTTGGATATGGCTACGGCTGTTGAAGCCTTCAAAATGGGACTGCTTAAGGATTCATTATTCTATGATGATCTTGTTATGACACCATGCAGGAATTTAGATGAAGTAAGAACTCGGGCACTCAGGTTCATCCGGCTAGAGGATGACAAGAGGATCCAGGAGAGACAAGTAGGATCCTCAAAACAGGGGAAGCAAGGATCCTCCTTCAAGAACAACAAATTCAAATCCTACCATAGAAATGAGAACCAGAATGTGCACGCTGTTGACCAAGAAGAGGATGATGAGGATTATCCTCCAATCTCAGAATATTGTTTTTCCGTTGATAATCATGAACTAATCCTTGCAATGCAGAATCTAGGTGAAAAAGCTAGGTGGCCCAGGAAGAATGATAAACCATCCGGGACTAAAGACAAGTCAAAATGGTGTGCATACCATGAGGATTTCGGGCATCTAACTGAAGAATGCATAGCTTTAAGAAAAGAGATTGGATATCTGTTAAGCAAGGGGCACCTAAAAGAATTGTTGGGAAGAAAAAAGCAAAGGACTCAGGATCCTGAAAGGATCCCTTAGAAGGCTCCAGCACCTCCGGCAAATGCACAAGTGATCAACTTTATTTCCGGAGGATCAGACATTTGTGGTACATCCTTCTCGGCGGCCAAAAGGCATGCAAAGGAGTCAAAAATGGATAATGGAGAAAGGCCTATCAGAACATCAAGTGTCTCAGAGGGGAAGATAATAACGTTTGATGAGGATGATCGCATCAATATTCAGGATCCTCATCATGATAGTTTAGTCATTACTCTCTTTATCTCTAACCATTTTGTCCGCAGGATCCTTATCGATGGAGGAAGCTCAGTGAACATTATCCAGCTTGATGTTCTGAAGAAAATGGGTATCCCGGAATCAGACATCACACCAAGATCCTCCGTGCTTGTAGGATTCACTAGGGAAACGAAGAAAACTCTGGGGGACATCAAACTCCCAATCTACGTGGAAGGATTACATAATTATCAAAAATTTTGTGTTATTGACTGTTTATCTTGTTGCAATGTTATCCTTAGCAGGCCCTGGATACATGATATGAAAGCAGTCCCATCCACCTATCATCAATGTGTGAAACTCCCTAGCCCATGGGGGATAATCAAGATCGACAATGATCAGCAGGAGGCTAAGGATTGTTATACCTCATCCATGAAGCCAACCTCGAAGCCAAGGGAGCAATAACAATTACAGTATCCTCCGAGGAATGTCTTGGAGGCAAGGGAACAAGATGTGGACGAAATCCTCTTGGATCCTAGTGATCCTGAATCGAAAATCTATATCGGATCCGGGATCCTCGGCAAGATGAAAGAAGATTTAATATCCTTCCTCAAAAGAAGAAAATCTACCTTTGCTTGGAAACATGAAGATATGACAGGTATATCTAAGGATATTATTACTCACAAACTTGGCATTGACAGGTCTATCAAACCAATCCATCAAAAAAAGGAGGAAGTTTGCACCGGAAAGGAATGCCATTATCCAAGAAGAAGTAGAGAGACTACTTCGAGCAGGTATGATCAGAGAGGTAAAGTATCCAAAATGGTTAGCCAATGTGGTCGTTGTCCAAAAGAAAAACGGAAAGTGGAGGGTATGTGTCGATTTCACTGATTTAAATAAGGCATGTCCCAAGGATCCTTTCCCATTACCCCACATTGACTCCATGATGGATGCAACAGCGGGGCATGAACTGTTAACCTTTATGGATGCATCATCTGGATTCCAACAAATTCAGATGGAACCATCTGACCAAGAGGATACAGCCTTTATGACCCCAACAGGTTTGTATTGTTATATTGCCATGCCTTTTGGATTAAGAAATGCAGGTGCAACGTATCAAAGGCTGGTGAATATGATGTTCAAAGATCAAATTGGACAAACTATGGAAGTATACATAGATGATATGGTAGTCAAATCAAAGAAAGCTGAGGATCACCTAAGGGATTTGGAGGAAGCATTTGATATCCTTGATAATTATAACATGAAGCTTAATCCTTCGAAGTGCCACTTTGGTGTTAAGGCAGGTAAATTCCTAGGATATATGGTAACTCAGAGGGGCATTGAGGCAAGTCCGGAGCAAATTAAAGCACTAATAAACATCAAGTCCCCTGCCAATGCTAAGGATGTGCAAAGGCTAACAGGCAGGATAGCAGCTCTGAACAGGTTCATATCAAAATCCTTAGAAAAATGTAAAGAATTTTACGATATCCTAAGGAAGAACAAGAAGTTTGAATGGACTGAGAAACATGAGAATGCTTTACAAGCCCTTAAAGAATATATGTCCTCAGCACCAGCATTATCAAAGACCGAAAAAGGAGATGTGTTATCCTTATATTTGGCGGTATCCTCAACCGCTGTAAGTGCTGTCCTTGTTAAGGATCACGAAGGAAACCAGAGATGTCAGGAAGAATGGCTAAGTGGGCAGTAAAGCTTAGTGCCCATGATATAAGATATGAACCAAGAACAGCCATTAAATCCCAAGCACTAGCTGACTTTGTGGCTGATTTCAGTAGTGATCTACAAAAAGAAGCAGAATTGAGGTCCAACAGCTGGATGAGACCAAGGATCCTTGGATACTACACACTGATGGATCCTCAAATGTCAAGGGCATAGGACTCGGGATACTACTAAAATCGCCACAGGGGGACATAATACCCCACTCCATAGCCTGTGAGTTCCAAGCAACTAACAATGAGGCTGAATATGAAGCCTTAATTGCTGGCTTGCAAATTGCTAAGGATATGGGGGTAAAATATCTTATAGTATATGTAGACTCATTATTGATCACCAATCACTTTAATGGATCCTATGCTGTTAAAGGTGAAAAACTAACCAAATATCTAGAGATAGTCAAAGAATTGGCACTCTCTTTTGTTTCTTTCAGCTTAACACAGGTACCAAGGGAGGATAACACGGAAGCTGATGCATTGGCCAACTTAGGATCATCCTTAAAAATTCCAGAAGACATAAGTATCCCTATCATCCATATCCTGGCTCCTGCTATTGAAAATCAAGTGGCCATGGAAATAGAAGAGGATACTGCAGTAATCCCTAATGAAGAAGCTCAATCTTATGCAGGATCATGGGTCTCACCAATCATGAAATACTTGCAACACGGAGAGATTCCGATGGGAGAAAATCCTAGAGCTTTCAGGATCAAGGTATCTCAATTTACAATCTTAAATAATGTGCTATATAAACGATCCCTTGCAAGACCATATTTAAGGTGTATTGAGGATCCTGAAATTGAAGAAGTGTTGAGAGACTTCCATGAAGAAGATTGTGGAAACCACACTGGGGGCAGGGCATTATTCTCAAGGATCCTTAGAACAGGATACTACTGGCCAACCATGAAAAGGGATGCTGTAGAATATGCTAGGAAATGTGATCCTTGTCAAAGACACAGCAATATCCTTCATCAATCAGCTGAATTGCTACACCCCATACCATCCTCTTGGCCATTCATGAGATGGGGAATGGATATAGTTGGCAAGCTCCCTAAAGCACCTGGTGGAAAAGTATTTATGCTTGCCATGACTGACTACTTCTCTAAGTGGATAGAGGCTGAAGCTTTTGCTCAAGTCAGAGAAAAAGAAGTTATATCCTTTATCAAAAGAAACATTATAACTAGATTTGGCATTCCCTCTGAAATTGTATGTGATAATGGTTCCCAATTCATTGGAAGCAGAACTACTAACTTTTGTGACAGTTGGGGAATCAAGATGATAACATCAACACCAGTTCATCCACAGGCCAATGGCCAAGCAGAATCATCCAACAAGATCATCATCAACAATCTGAAGAAGAAGCTAGGATCCAAAAAGGGAAAATGGGCAGAGGAGTTACCTTATGTGCTATGGGCTGATAGAACAACTCCCAAGAATGCCACTGGTCAAACACCTTTTTCTTTAGTATTTAGGGCAGAAGCAGTGATCCCAACAGAGATGGTGATCCCAACTGCTAGAACAAGTGCTCGTGATCCTGAAGAAAATGCTGCAATCCTGGCTCAGGATTTGGATACTATTGAGGAAATCAGGGATCTGGCTAGGATAAGGATGGCAAGCTACCAACAAAGAATGGCTGGTGCTTACAACAAAAATGTTAGGATAAGGAAGTTCCAAGTCGGAGATATGGTGTTGAGAAAAACATTCCAAAACACTATTAATCCTGCTGACGGGAAATTAGCACCAAAGTGGGAAGGCCCCTACTTGATTGAAGCCGAAGCAGGAAAGGGGGCATACAGGTTGCTAACTATGGAAGGAAACTTGTTACCAAGAGCCTGGAATGCTGTTCACTTAAAGAGATACTTTATGTGAACATGATCCTTCAAGCATGTGATCCTTATATTGAAGTATCCTCGAAGGATCCCGGTGATGTCAGTGATCCTTACTCTGGTAATATCCTTATCTTAAAACTATTACATTTCCTTACTTTTTACCAAAGGATAAGGATCCTGTATCCTTCATCCTCTTCTCACAAACCATTTGAGTTATGATAGTTCAGGTATCTACAGCATATCGTCAAAGATCATCAAAAGCAACGCAGATCCTTGGGCTTGTCCCCAGTTATCCTTGGGATTATCCCCAGTTTCCGCCAGCAGCGCACGATGATCCTGATATAGTTCACGTCTTTGGGACCAGTACCCACTTCCGGGGCTGACAACCTCATCGTACTGGCTATACCCAGGATCCTCCGTATAATGGTAGACGTACCATACATCCGTTCCTAAGGTTTCTAACGTTTTCACGTTAGCTAAGGTTTTGATATTTTCATGTCACTAAGTTTGGATAGTCGCCAGTAAGGGCCATACTCCAGTTTACATACGATCCTTTGGGCTTGTCCCCAGTTATCCTTTGGGCTTGTCCCCAGTGATCCTTTGGGATCATCCTCAGTGATCCTATGGGCTTGTCCCCAGTTATCCTTTGGGCTTGTCCCCAGTTACTAACTTATCTTTTATATTGGCTTAGTCCCAAGTTATATTCCATTTTTCAGGTTTTCGAAGTTAAACAATTAAGGATCCTTAATCCTTATTGTCCATTAAAGTTTTACTTATGGTTATCCCGATTAAAGGTTAGGATCCTAACTTGGATCCTCAGGTATGATCCCTAACTATTTTCAATTTCATTATTCATTTGAATAACCTTTAGACCTTGACAACTGAACCTATGATTCTTAAATAAACTACCTTGAAAATTTTCGATTATAGGATATTTGATCCAGAATCATATCCTAAATTTCTTAAACATAATTTGCTCAACTTTTCTTACTCAAACAAACATGTGTCAAAACAATTGAAAATAAAAAAGATAATAACACAAGATAAGCAACAAAAGTTTAAGATTTTATTTATTAACGAAAGGATTAACCCTTCAAAAGTTGTCAAAATTGCCAACCCACATTTCTACCAGCAAAACGTGGCCCGTCCACATGGGTTGGCAAAGGGTGTCCATTGTCTATGTGGTCTTAGCAGGTACAGGAAAGTAAAAGCGGCAGGATCACAAAGGCTTCATCCCCCAAACAGAGGATCCCTCCACCTTTTGTAATCCTACCTATTGTTCGAAGGATCCAGGATCCTTTACCCTAAAAACTATTGTTCAAAGATTACAAACCATAATTGTCTCAAACCACAAAACAAACCACTACCAAACTCAAAAAAATTGGGCTCCGGCCTAGTCTCGAAATATCCATCATCGCCCAATCCAGCAGCTCACACCTTTGCTGCTCCATCACCACCAGCTTCTCCACCCTGATCCTTGTCAGCATCACCGCCCTCCAGCATTGGGATCTCCTCTGCTTCGTCCTCATCCTCCAGCTCTGCCAATCTTGCCTTCCAACCCTCCACGTCCCATGAGCTCTTGTCAAAGGCAGGATCCTGAGCCTCCGCAGCCATTTGTAGTTGTATCTTGTACATAGCAGTTGCGGCAGAGATCTTGGCATCCTGGATGATCTCCTGCTTCTCGCCATCCATGTCAATTAGCCTTTGAGCAGCCTCATCCTTTGTAGCCCGGAGCTCCTTCTCAAGATCGGCTATCTTGAGATCCGTTAACACGCCCATTTGTTGGAGGTCGGCGATTTGGCTCTCCTGATCCTCGACGTGGCCAAGGTAGGTCTCAATCTCAGCAAGTTTCTGCAAAAGAGAAAAAAGGTAAGTTCAGGATCAGGTGATCCTCAAAAAAGCAGGATATACAGGCAGAATATACAAGCAGGATATACAGTCAGAATATACAAGCAGGATATTCGAAAAGGATAACCAACAGGGGCAATGATCCTTACCTCATTGACATAGTCAAGGAACTATTGGCGGATCAGGGGAAATCCTTGGAGATCCTCAGAAGTCTTCCTCTTCTTCCCCTTACCTCTAACAGGTGCTTTTGGAGCCGAAGCAGAGGGACTGGCAACAGAAGCCTTCTTTCGTGAAGACTTGACGTTGGCAAGTTCATCTATCCCAAACTTGGAGGCAGACTTGGCAGATTTGGCAGACTTCCCAACACCTACACAATCAAAACAAGATAAGTTCCCTTACTAATTAAACAATCCAGCATATAACTTACTTTTTACAAGGATACTTACTTGACATAGTGGCAGATGCGGAGGATACTTCCTGTGAATCTTGGACGGTGACTTGGAAACTTCTGACCTCAGGATTAAGCTTTTCAAAAGCTAAGACTCTTTCTCTTGCAGCAGGGGTTAACTTAAGATAAGCAATGGATATAGCTGCACAAAAAAAAATAAAAAAGACGTTAGTGATCCTCATCGTATGAGACAAGTCTGATAGTGATCCTTCCAGGATCCTCTACCCTACCATGAGTGGCCCATTCCTTGGGCAGATCCTTCCCATCTGGGATAGTATCCCTTCTAACAAAGAAAAAGCGACGCTTCCAGTTTGTGTCATTCTTAGTAACCTTGAAGACAGGGTGATCCTCCCCAGCTTTCCGTTTTAGCAGATATCGACAAGAACCGAACGTGGTAAGATCATAAAGTGCGGCCAACTCTGCCATCCCCAAATCAATTCCCTTCTGCTCGATGATCCTCTCGAAGGTATACAGGACCCTCCAGATCATCGGCATAGCTTGGATATAAGATATGCCGGTTAAAGAAAAGAAGGATTGGGTGAAGGCTGGAAAAGGATACGAATACCCTATGGTGAACGGAGTAGCAGGAAAGGCCACCCAGACGTCTGAAACAAAGTCGCTCAAAGCGGTAGGAGTGAAGGATTTGAAAACAGCATTCGCCGGAAAGCAATGACGAATCCTGTCTACATGAGCATCAGTAAAGCAACATCTCTCCGTAGGAGAGTCCTTGATGACCCCTTGGCTTTTTAGGGGACTGCTCTTCTTGGAATCCTTATGTGGAGGATTTCGAAGCAACATACTCGTGGTGGAACAGAAACAGAGTAAAAGCAGAAAAAACAGAGCAAGAGAAGAAAGAAAGGAAAGAGAGAAGAAGAGAATACCTGGTCAATCTTCGGTGGAGATTATAAAGGGAGTATATCCTGAATTTAAATGCAGAGTGATCCCAACCCTATCTCCTATTTATAATCATGATTTGCAGGGATTGTCACATATATGACGTAATGATCACAACGGCTAGTTCGCTGATAACGGCTAGTTACCCGAGTAGTCCGTTGAAGATAAGATCAGAGCAAAATATAACTCATTAATTTACAATAAACTCCTTATATTTTGGGGGCAATTGTTAGGGCTGGATTTTTATTATACATGATCCTTACACGAGATAGTGATCCTCAGCAGACTTCCAGGATCAGGATCACGGACCATCATAGGATCCTCATGCTAACAGTTGCTTTCGTTGAATTTAATGTTGTTTTGCAGGAATGACTAGCAGGATCCGCTCTTAGCATCATAACCAAGGGACGCGTCTTCACAATTATAGCATGAGCTTAATCAGAGATAGACGTTGCAAAGGATATGGAAACTTAGCTTGATTTAAGGGCGGCAATTTAGGCTAGATTGTCTTTTATTTCTAAAGGGGTAATGAGCTGATTATTAGTCTTTTTACCTAAAATAGGTCACCTACACTTGTATAAATACCACTCTTCCTCATTTGGAAGAACACACGACGACACACAACACAATTCTCACACGCTTAGACATTCGAAACTATAGTGATCCTTGTACTCAGCTCATTATCATCCAAAGTTGTAACTATATTTTTCTTATATTGAAGTTGGTGATCGGTAGTTGCCATCACCCGAGGTTTTTTATGCCGGAGATCATACATTGATCAAGGGCTTTTTCCTCGTATAAATCATTGTGTCTTTGCATATTTCTCATAAAAGTGATCCTTTACTTTTATAATTAACCAAGCATCATACCCCGTTTACATAAAGTTTGGTTACATTATCCTTGTGTGATTTTTGACCAAAACAGTTAACATCTATTTTCACAAAGTTTAAGCTTTTGCAGAGTTTTTATCATTTTACAGAAGATCAAAGTCGTTGGCCAACTCTCCAAAGTTTTGGGCTTGTCCTCAGTTTGGGCCTGTCCCCAGTTTCGCCAGTAGCGCATGATGATCCTGGTGCAGTTCAAGGCAGTGCGACCAGTACTCGTTTTAGGGGCAGACAATTTCATTGTACTGGCTATACCCATGATCCTACGTATAATGGTAGACGTACCATACATCCGTTCCTAAGGTTTCTAACGTTTTCACGTTAGCTAAGGTTTCAGCATTTTCATGTCGCTCAAGTTTGGATAGTCGCCAGTGAGGGCCATACTCCAGTTTACACAAGTTATATGGGCTTGACCCCAGTTTACATCCGTTTATATGGGCTTGACCCCAATTTACATTCGTTTATTTGGGCTTGTCCCCAGTTTGTTGGGCTTGTCCCCAGTTACTAACTCTTATCTTATATTGGCTTAGTCCCAAGTTGTATCCTATTTCAGGTTTTTGGAGACAAACGACCAAGGATCCTTGATCCTTACCTTCCATTAAGGTTTGTCTTATGGTTATCCTATTTATAATGATAAAGGTTAGGATCCTAACTTGGATTCTCAGGTATGATCCTTAACTATTTTGATTTTATTCATTTGAATAACCCTTATACTTTGACAACTGAACTTATGGTCCTTAAAATATACTACTTTTCGGAACTTTTCAACTATAGGATATTTGATCCTGGATCATATCCTAAAATTCTTAAACTTAATTTGTTTAACTTTTCTTATTCAAACTGTCACACCCCCAAAATCCACCTGCGGAGTATCACCGCTTGGAGGCGTGACATGACCAGGATCAAGCCACCAATCATATTGAACATATAAGTAGTAATAAAATCCATCAATACGAAAGGTGTTTATCAAGACCAACATAAGTAAATGTAGCGGAAGCATAATGTAAAAATCCAAACATAAGTGTTAGTGTATGAAAAGTAATAAGTGTTTGTTCACGATCCAATTCCCACAACGACCTGCTCCTCCTTGTGCAAGCTCCAGTAGTACCTATGGTCCTGCAAGGCATGCAGCAGAGAGTCAACAACTAGTTGAGCGAGTTCACAGAAAGTAAGTTCAGTAATAGTAATTGTATGAGTCGTATTATGTTCGTTCATTGTTCATGTATAGTATTGGTTTCCATCGCGGGCCCTTTCGGCATGTATGCGAAGATTTGGGTTAATACTCCCAAATTCCCTAGACTATGTATATTTGTATCGCTGGCCACCCTGGCATGTGTGCGAAGTTTTAGTATCTATAGTTCGCAGCCTACCCGAAGCATGTGTGCGAAGATCAGTCATAATTATCGCAGCCAACCCTTGGCGTGTGTGCGAAGATCAGTTCAAGTAGGTATACTAGTCTAGCCGTATCTTATCATTTACCATCCTCACCCTGAGGACTATATCATTAGGTTCCATTAACTAGGTACGCACGAAAAAAATCATCCAATCCCATTCCCACCCTGGGAACCCCATGCCTTGGCTGTGTGAACTCACCTTGGGTTGCTCGGCAGATACACAAAGAGGTTTCTTGAACTAAAGTGGTCAACCACGTCCTAACAGGGTTACCATACAAGTCAGGTTTGGTTCAAGTAATGCACGTATGAATCATAGCAAACACGTATAGCACGTAGACAGTCAAAGCATATCATAATCACACTTGTGCGTCTCGGATGGTTGGGTCATTGAGCTTGTGCGAGCCCAACCATCTTGTGCGATGTCAATGTCTAAGCCCAAATACTACCCGGCCCAACATATAGGTAAATAGTCCATCTTGTGCGATACAGAATAACCCGGCCCAGCTTATCATAACAGTTCAAAACATATTGGCCCAAACAAACAAAATAGAATTAACTAGTGCGGCCCAGTTAACCTTATGCGGTCCGGCTTGTATTGTGCGATCGGTTCTATTACCCGGCCCAAGACTACGGCCCAGTTACAAAATCCTTGGTCCTTGTGCGACTGGATAGCCCTTGTGCGATCAGGGCCTCTTGTGCGACCAGATCCGCTTGTGCGACTGACCTGCTTGTGCGTGTAGACAACTTGTGCGACCAAGATGCCGTGTGCGACTGGGCAAACTTGCGTGATTGTAACTATGTTGTGCGACTGGACTTGTGTGATCCGAAATTATGCCAAACAGTTATCTTATTTCCATAATTCAAGCAATATTGTTACTATAGTCAATCAGTTACAAGGTTTCCAAACTTATCCTATCAATCAACAGTTTCTTTTTCAAGCAATCATCGATCAAACGGCTTTGTAACATGTAATTCCACAAACCCTAATCATCATTTATTCATAACATGAACAAGCATCACAACATTTAGTCGAATTAATTCTAGCATCCTGAACTAATCCTAGTATGAATTCCGATTAACACAACCAAATCCATATTCATATGCAAGCTGATTTCATGAGTATAATAACCAAACCATTCGGATTTCGAATAAAATACATGTATAGCCGATTACCTTTACTCAAGCCTAAACACATATCATTCACAAGAACATCACACACAGTTCCTAGCCTATCATCGCATGTGCAATTCTAATCGGTTTAACCTAAGCATATCATAACATCATTCATCAAGAAAGCATAAGCAAACACTAACCGATTGAAGGTGGGTGAACCGATCAACAACGAGAAGTCTTCGAGGTGCTAGAACCGGCTGCCGTGAGTTCGTGAGAGCGAGAGAGAAAGAACTAGGGTTTCTTGTGTGTGTAAGGTATTTTGTAACAAAATGAGAAAAACTAGTCCCTAAGGGTGTTTGTACGCATAAGAGGAATGGGCCGGCCCTTGCTTGGGCTGCCCTTGAACCGTGTGCGAGCAATGTGGCCCAACTTGGGCTTGTGCGATTGTTGTGTGTGTTGTGTGATCGGGTTATGGTGTGTGGTTCGGGTTCATTCAAACATGTATAATGCACATCACCTATAGCATAATCACATAATCATTTAATTAATAAAATTCTCATAAACACGTATCGTTACACAAAGTAGGTCTAAAGTTCAAGTTGTCACATTATCCCCAACTAAAAAGAAATTTCGTCCCGAAATTTGGTATGCACTCACTGAGGAAGCTAGGTAAGTTCAATCGTTCACTGGTTTTCCTGGGGTGTCACATCCTTCCCCCGTTGATCTGGAATTTCATCCCGAAATTCCGCAGTAGTAGCTTCAGTCTCAGCAGTGGTTGCATTGGTTCCGAATAACTGGGGGTACTTTTCTGTCATCCTGTCTTCGCGTTCCCAGGTGTACTCTGGGCCACGTTTGGAGTTCCAACGTACTCAAACAAGAGGGATTCTCTTGTTTTTGAGGACCTTCACATCCCGGTCTGTGATTTCAACTGGTTCCTCGAGGAACTGCAACCGCTCGTCGATAGTGAGTTCCTTAAAAGGAATTATGAGGGTCTCATCTGACAGGCACTTCTTCAGATTCGACACGTGAAAGACATTGTGAACTGCACCGAGTTCAGCTGGTAGGTTTAGCTTGTAGGCTACCTTGCCTATCTTCTCAATGATTTCGAACGGTCCGACATACCGCGGATTCAGTTTGCCCCGTTTGCCAAAACGAACCACACCCTTCCAGGGTGAGACTTTTAATAAAACCCGGTCCCCGACCTGAAATTCCAATGGCTTTCTACGCTTGTCCGCGTAGGCTTTCTGACGGTCGCGTGCTGCCGCCATGCGTTGTCGTATCTGCGCAATCTTTTCCGTGGCGTCCACTACAATCTCTGGACCCGTGATCTGACTATCCCCCACCTCTGCCCAACAGAGAGGTGACCGGCATTTTCGTCCGTACAATGCCTCGAATGGTGCGGCTTGTATGCTGGTGTGATAACTGTTATTATATGAGAACTCAACCAAAGGGAGGTGCTTTTCCCAGCCGTTGCCGAAATCAATAACGCATGCCCGAAGCATGTCTTCAAGAGTTTGGATCGTTCGCTCAGACTACCCATCCGTCTGAGGGTGATATGCTGTGCTCATGTCTAACCGTGAGCCGAAAGATTTGTGCATTGCTTGCCATAGTTCTGACGTGAATCGTGCATCCCGATCCGAAATGATGGAGGTGGGCACCCCGTGCCTCGAAACAACTTCTTTAAGGTAGATGTCTGCGAGAGTGGAGAACTTATCCGTTTCCTTTATAGCTAGGAAGTGTGCAGACTTGGTGAGTCGATCCACGATCACCCATATGGTATCATTCCCACGCTGAGATCTAGGTAGGCCTGTAACGAAATCCATGGAAATTTCTTCCCATTTCCATTGCGGTATCGTGGGTTGCTGAAGTAGACCCGCTGGTTTCTGGTATTCGACCTTGACCCTCGCACAGGTCAAGCATTTGCCGACATAAGTAGCAATGTGGACCTTCATGCTAGGCCACCAATAAGTAGTTCTGATGTCATGGTACATCTTATCCGACCCTGGATGTACCGAGTAGCGAGACTTGTGAGCTTCATCCATTACAAGTTCGCGTAGACCGCCATAAAGTGGGACCCAAATACGCCCCGTTACATAGTAGGCGCCGTCTGCCTTCTGTTCTAATCGTTGCCTTGAGCCGCGTAGGGCTTCAGCCCTGACGTTCTCTGGTTTCAATGCTTCTGCCTGAGCATTTCGTATTTGTGCAGGAAGGCTAGACTGAATCGTAAGCTGTAGCGCTCGCACGCGCCGAGGTAAAGTGTCTTTCCGACTGAGGGCGTCAGCCACAACATTGGCCTTGCCTGGGTGATACTTGATAGCGCATTCGTAATCGTTCAGTAACTCGACCCATCGCCGTTGACGCATGTTCAAATCCTTCTGCTTAAGGATATGCTCGAGACTCCTGTGATCGGTGTAAATCGTGCACCTGGTACCGTACAGGTAGTGTCGCCATATCTTAAGCGCGAAAACAACAGCTCCCAGCTCTAAATCGTGCGTCGTGTAGTTCCGTTCGTGAATCTTAAGTTGGCGCGAGGCGTAAGCAATGACCTTGTCGCGCTGCATTAACACACATCCAAGACCCTGGATGGATGCATCACAGTAGACCACAAAGTCGTCCGTGCCCTCTGGCAATGAGAGGATAGGTGCACTGCAAAGTCTATCCTTTAAGTGCTGAAAAGCAGTTTCTTCACTACGTGAAAAATGGCCTACGGCCACTCTTTTTCCAAAACCGGCATGCCACACATTTGAATAAATGTGTGGCTAAAAGTCATTTATAATATTTTAAAACACTTTTAGTCACACATTATATTATTAATGTGGCCATCGTATAGCAGGTCAAAACTTTTAGCCACGTTTTTCGAAAAAAATGTGACATTTACTAGCTAGTCTAGCCACAACTCGGAAAGTGTGGCCAAATGCGACCTAACGCCACAGTATTTGTATAATTTTTTTTAATTTATGTGACGAAAACACATCTTTGCTAGACTTGTAGTCACACTTTCAATAAAAAATGTGACAATTACTGGTCATAGTAGAAAAGTGTGGCCAAATGTTACTAAATGTCACAATTGATTTTTAATGATGTGGCTAAAAGATATTACATATCGCTACTTACGAATTTGTGTGACG
The DNA here is from genome assembly GCF_002127325.2 of Helianthus annuus. Classification (NCBI taxonomy): domain Eukaryota; kingdom Viridiplantae; phylum Streptophyta; class Magnoliopsida; order Asterales; family Asteraceae; genus Helianthus; species Helianthus annuus. The sequence goes on along the minus strand of NC_035444.2, from coordinate 111,006,961 downwards.
AAAGAGTAGTGCTTTTTAGCCACCTATAAATTGTTACGTGTAGCTAAAAGTTATGAATGATCGTAAACGTGACTATAAGTACTCTATGATCACACTTTCATTACTTTGTGTGACTAGTCTTCAGTTACCCGCAAAATTCACCAAAAAAATTTCAATTCCCTGCTAATCTCCATCAAGCTCCATCCTTTTCACTGAGCTTACTCATCCCTCCGCTCCAGTGCCTACGTTTGCAACCAATAACTATCCCCTACATAATAGTCCTAATTTTGAAATCAAAAACCCTAGGTTTACAGAGGAAGACGATGTGAAAGTTTTGTATTTCTTTGAGACTGATTCAGGATAATTTCAGTTTCTAAGAATCTGAATACGGATACGATGGATTATGTAGATCTTACAACGATAAATCCTATAGAGAGAACGATATTGCATTACCAGCTGCTCTTTTGAGGTACACAGTTATTGTATAGGTATGTAATTAGGCATTTGTGTTTACGTCATTTTGTTTAAATTTTGTAGAATTGTCAGTAATTCATGTTGTATTCCTTTGTATAATTTGTTTCTGGGGTGCGGTCTATATAGCAGGTCTATTGATACATCTTGCCTCATATCATATTTTGAGGATTCTGTCATGTATCAACAAATATATGGGTGGGGTAGTTAGAATATGGTAGATTGCGTTTAATTTTAGTTATAGTGTCGTACACCAATTTGATTTGATTTGGTAGATTCCAGTTCGGTTTTTGTTCAATTTAATTTTCGCATCTGGATCATACTGAATCCGAATCTGAATCTGTTACAGGATTCGCAATCGTTTCTAGATGACGGCTGGTGCTGAAATTGTTTGCAGTGAGGTGGTTCGTAAGGTGGAGACTATGGACAAGTGTGGTTCTGGTGTGAATGCAGTGGTGGTGTTGCTACTGTTGATTATAATGTCGGTGGTAATGGTAATTGTAATGGCAACGGCGATTCCGACTATGTGTATGTGAACAGGAGTGTCGTGGTGAGTTTGTGATGCAGGTGGTGTTAATGTTGATGGTGAAGTTGAGCAGTTTAAGAATGAAGGGGCGACTGTTGATCCGTTGGTGTTGGAGACTAATGGTGTTGTTCACAGGGCTATGAGTATAACAATAAGTGTTACGGAGGTAAGTGCGGTTAAAGACGATGTAAATGTTGAGAATGGATTCGTTGTTGATCCTCATGTGGTCCTGGTGAGTAATGGTATTGCTAAGAAACAAGTTGGTTAAGTATTTTTTTTTAAATCTTTATCCATCGTACCTTCTTTGATTATTTCTTCATAACTATGAATTTCTTCTGGATCCTTACACAATCCATTGCAGATCCGACTATAATCTTTGAATACTGTATTCTTTGTGATGGTTTTGATCTTCTGATTTTGTCTTCTTTGTTTAGAATTTAATTTTCTGATAACGTAGTTGTATAATACCCCAATTTTTGCTGCAACTTAGAGTGCTAGCTGGAGCATCGTTGGACTAAAGGTAAGTCTTGGTTACCCCAGTTTCTTTTAGCAAACTTGAGATTTTCGTATTATTTTCTTACAGTAATATTTTATTCGGACGTGAATGGTACAATTACTTTGAAGTTTGAAAATTAGGGCTCGATTTGGACCACAGTTGATATGATTTATTTGTTAAGTCTGTTGCAAATTTGTAATCTATATATATACACATAATCATGTTGTTCATTGATGATGTTTCTTGATCAGTTGACTTGACTGGCACTTAGAACTATATGTTTGTGATTGCCGATTAACTGAAAGTGACTAGTTATAGAAATCTTAAACTGCATGTATAGCTATGTTGTCAAAGACGCAAGGCGCAGGCATCGGTCTCGCCCGGAGCCTAGGTGCAAGGCGCAAAAAAAAGCGTGGGCTTTTTAAGAAAAAGCGCACATAGAGAAAAAAAAATATAAAAAATATGTTATGCTTTGATAATAAATAAGATTCCACATATAAATTAGAAAAAAGTATTATATATGCCATTTAAGATCATGTAGCTAATAGTTTTGTACGCGTGAGGCAGTTTTGCACGCACTCGGTTTCGTTTTTAATGGTCATTTGTGTTGTTTTACCTTTTTCCATGCGCCTCAACAACGTTTTTTTGCGCCTAGGCGCGCGCTTTTTTGCGCCTCAGCACCGTTTTTTCAAAAAAATCCCATTTTTGCGCCTAGGCTACCACCAGGCGCTATAGGTGCGCCTCGCTGCGCCGGGCGCCTAGGCGCACGCTTTTTGCGCTTTTGACACATAGATGTATAAGTTGCGGTTCGGTTGAGGTTTGGAACTGAATTGCCATGTGTACACCACTAGTCTATATGATTGTTCAACTGCCATGTTTAAATCCCTTTTTTGAACATATCAAAATTATAACTCTGTTTGGCGTGTTATACAAACATTGGTTGTGGCTGCATCTATTTATTTTGTTTGGCAGGAACGGAATAACAGAATTTTTTAAAGGTAAACAAAAGTATGCTCAGGTCCTTTGCCAACAAATTCAGGATATTGTTCCGTATAGATTGTTGGGTCTCTCTTTTAAATGGTCGCGCATGTTACTTTCGTTACTCATGTTGGAATTTCAAGGTTTGTGATGTGAAGTGATTCTTGTGTATTTGGTCATTTGATGGAAGTGCAAATTATAACTTTTATTTCAGAGGTCCGGGGTTTGGGTATGTCTGATAGAGCTGCAAATTATAACTTTTATTTCATTTCAGGTGGAAGCCTTTATTACAAAAAGCCTTAGTGGCATACTAGGTCAAGATGGTCGAGACATAAAGTCTAAACTATCTTGGAGACAAAAGGAAGCTATAAGGTGGAAATAAGGTTTTTAATGAAGAGATTAAGAGGATATGAAGTATGCAGAAGGATATATGGTTATATAGTGTGGTTGTGGCTGAAGGAAGATAGAAGGTTTACAAGAGAACTCAAGTTATGACTATGGGGTATGGGGCGTGGGTTGGGTACAAATCTCCAATTTACCACCCCGGGTGGGCTTGGGTTTTAGCGTGGCCCCTTGGGCGGGGGTTTCAGCCCGGGCGTTGGGCGGGCCTAGCGGTCTTCCGTGGCCGGCTCTCATTGGCTGGGTTGGCTAGGCTATAGGTGTGGGATTTAAATTTTAAAAAACAACCGTTTGGCTTACCCCAAACTACTATAAAACCCCCCATCGCCCTGTTCGAAAATCTACCTAACGCTTTAATTAGGGGTTTTTTTATATGTCTAATTATGTTTTTTTAGATTTGTAATCCTTTTTTTTGTAGGATTTTGTAATGTTTAGAAAATTTTAATAATAATTTTTAGGCTTTTTTTTAATTTTGTGTGTATTTTATAATAATTTAGGCTTTTTTTCAATTTTTTTTTATAATAATTGACACGTGGCCAACCCACGCGAGCTAGCCACGCCCGCCATACCGACCCAACCCACACGTGACCAGCGGTACCCCTCGAAGTCCACGTGTCAACTCTTGCCTCAAACCCCCACCCACCATACCCAACGGTCCTAAGATGTGTATGTACACCTAAAGCTCATCGAGATGCAGTTAAAGCAAGCCAGCAACAGTTTAGCATTCCTTAAGTGTCTAGCAACAGTTTAGCATTCCTAAGTGTCTAATATGTGTTCCCAGTTTAGCATTCTTTTTCTTTATCATCTTTAAGTAAGTTGTTTAAAGATATAAATGATTACTAACTAGTATACAATTGACGAATATTTATCTTTTTTTTTAACAGCAAAAGAAGAGATTTCAATACACAATTGACCAATATTTGTTATTTAGTCAATGTTTTTATCAATTTATTAGTGGGTAAAAATGTCTACATGGATCTACTTTCACAGCAGTTTTATTTGTCTTTTTGTGTTTTTTAGAAATTTGGGAAATACAATTAGAACACACTAAAGTAACAAAACTTTTACATTTGATATTATGAACTAGTATTGAGCTCCCTCATGTTGCGGTGGAGGCAAACACCAATGTCACACTTTGCCAGCGACCACCAACCCTGAAGTTGCGGCGTTTAAATGCGAAAAAATTAAACAGAAACGTAAAGCATATAAAAAAATAACTACATGATATAAGACCTGCGCGTTACGATGAACCTGTCAACGGGGAAAGCAAATAATTTGTACTTACGTGAATCTATGTTATTGTAATTTTTTAATTAGTTATACAAATTACAAACCAAATTTATTTTCTAATGAATTTACTTTTGTAAAAATATTTTTTTTTAAACCAAGCATTAATTCCCAGACTCATACCAGGTTCCAATACTCAGTTACGCCGGAACCCGATCATACCCTACACGGGAACATATAGTATGGGCCATGATGGATCACAATGGATATTAGTAGATCATACATGTCTTAATGGATTATCTTTGGGCCTTAACGGATTACGGTGGACAATTGTAGATCATACATGTCTTAATGGACTATCATGGGCCTTAATGGGTCACAATGGACAATAGTAGACCATACATGTCTTAATGGACTATGTTGGGCCTTAATGGATTACCTTAGTGGATCACAATGAACCAATATTAGATCATACATGTCCTAATGGACCATGTTGGCCTAATGGATCACAATGGACAATAGTAAATTATACATGTCTTAATGAACCATGTTAGGCCTTAATGGGATCACGATGGACGATAGTAGATCATACATGTCTTAATGGATCATCTTAGGCCTTGATGAATTACAATAGACAAGGTAGATCATATATGTCTTAATGGGATAATTTTTTTTATAGATCACAATGAACAATAATAGATCATATATGTCTTAATGGACCATATTGGACCTTAATGAATCATGACCGACATTGGTAGATCTTATATGTCTTAATGGACCATCTTTGTCTCCTATAACATCTCTGAAACATAGCATCACCTTCTCCCTGGAAACCCAAGCCACCCTCTTCATCACCCGGAAAACCAAATCCCCCTACCATCGTATTCCTCAAAGGTTACAAAACTGTAACTATCATCTGTCTTAAATTGCAAAAAGCTCACTGGATATTCCAATCGGAACCCTAGTCGCTTAAGGCTTGGCGACAGCTAGGTCTTTTTAAACCGACAACCCCTCTTATATGTTCAATGGTTCTTTCTCTGGTGTTGTGGTGGTGGTCTTTTGCCCCAATTTCACCAATTTCATCTAAATCTGAATTGGGTTTAATAGATGTGGTTGCAGATGGTGGTAACAGTTGATGCAGGTGATCAGTGGTGGTCTACAGTGGAGGTTGGTTGGGGGTTAAGGGCGGAAGGGGGGGGGTGCAGGGGTGGTGACGGTGGGTGGGGATGGTAGTGGGTTAAAGGGTTTTTTTAATTAAATAGTTTAGTGGGTTTCTTAAAGACGGGCATTGTGGGGGTGTGGGTGGCGGAGGTGGGTGTCGGTGGTGGATGTGGGTGGAGGTAGTGAAGTGGGTGCAGTGGAAGGTGGTTGATGGCTGCCATTGTTGGAGGTGGCAGGAGTAACCGGTGGTTTGTGGTTTTAAGAGAGAAGAGTGTGTGTGAGATATAGAGAGAGAGAAAGGGCTGTAAGTGTATATTTATATATTAAATATAGTTTAAAAGGGTAAAATGTCTGTAATAAAAGAATGGATCAAAATGGCATCTAGAAAGATTTAAATTGAAAATTCCCAAAATACCCCTGGTTAAAAATGAGGTTTTTGGACGAAGTTAGGGTATGTGATCAAAATGGCAACAAAAGAGAAAAGTTAGAGACCCAGAGACGAAAAAAAAAAATTTTAGACTAAAATAACAAATTTGGACAAATCTCAACGACTAAAATGGCAATTTACTTTTAAAAAGTATAAAAAATACTTTTCCTCCTAAAATTTTCATCCTAAAAATTTCCCTCCAACCCAATCTGGCTCCCAATTTGAACTCCCCAAAAATTTTCTAAAAAACAACAGCAAACATATCAAAGCCCTAGTTTCCAGTTTCAGACCAGTGGTTTCCAACTCTTCGACCACCATCGTTCCCCCGCCCCCCCGGTTGCCTCTCTCACCTTTGTCAGATTATACAATGAAGTCCCTAAATACGACAAGGAAGAATAATAGGAGTCCGTGACCGAGTCAATGAGATCTTCTTCGGTAAATCATACAACCATGAACGTTGCTCATTTGCTGTTGTTTTCAAGAATTACTCCCAATTAACCTGATTTTGCAACGATGCAGTGAGTACAATTAGATCATTAACTTGAATTTCTATTGTATTGTTGTATTAGAGGGTTTGTAGAAACTACGGTCAGAAGATGGCTGTTGAATATTTAGAGCTCTTAATGCTGCTAAATTAGATAAGGTCATAATTTTGTATGATATTTAATTGATTTGTGTTTAAATCTTGTGTTATAGTTTGAACGTGAACAAACTTTTTTTTTTTGTATATTGATGTTTGTGGTTGAAAGCTAGATTTTGCATGATGAACACCACCTTGATAACCTTGTGGTCTAGAGCAGGTAACCTTATGAGTCTAGAGTAGGTGATGGCTTCAATAATGCAATAGAGAAATTGAAACTTGTATTGAGTTTTCTGCAGCTAACCTTGTGCAGGTTGGTATTTGTTTAACTTCAGTTAATGATATGAAGTTCTCAAGTTTAATGTTAATTCTTGCTGCATCTAGATTATTAGAATTATTCAAGGTTATGCTTTTTTGTGATGAATTAACTCAAACATGCTATTTTACTATGTAAAGGTTCTATTAATTTGCCTTATGTTGGGTGTTAATACTATTACTTCATGTATAAGTATAATCTATAATACTATATAAGTAAAATGGCATGGTACAGAAGTTGACGGCAAAGACGATCCGGTAAACCCATACTATAGTAAACCCATACTTCAATGGCTTACAGAATCGAAAGAAACCGCACTTGAAAAGTGGGAATGTATTTTATTCCCGTGAACTGCAGCAGAAGCCGAAAAAGTTATTAGGCAGTGGAAGCGGACAGAAATTACCGCAACTTAGAGCCCGTTGTTTAGTATTCGCTTTTGTTGTTATTAATGTTTTCTGTTATTGTCAGGTTCAAACTTTCAGACTTTCAAACTTTTAGTTCATTTCTTGTTTTACGTCGGTTTGTTTATTTTTATAGATATATCGAGGCGTTAAACTGGCCACTGGGGTCTGGGATACGAGTTTGATATAAGTTGCATGGGTGACGATGCCACAGCTAAGAAGTGGAGCAAGGAGATCAAAACGGTTAGTTAATCTCCAGCCTGCTACTCATCCAATTGACCAAACGGAAAACGTCACCGCACCAACGAGAACCAGAAGGAAGACGGGTGGTGGAAGGGGACGAGGTGATGCTGCAGGTGTAAGAAAAGGGCTCGTGGCGGCAACGATAGGTAGAACAGTGGCTGGCGGTAGAGGCAGAGGTGTTTAGATTGATTGATTTGGACCTGGAACCACTGTGTGAAGTTGTTCCTGAACTTGTAGCTCGTGGAGTTGGTGAGCCTGTGTTTAATAGAATCGACGAGGTTGCAGATAAAGATATAGCAATGGACGGTGGAAGTGGTGATAAAGTTATCGGAGTTGAAGAAGATGGAAACACACCTGCCGTGCCTGAAAGGGTAAATACGCATTTTTTCTTCAACTTTTGGATAATCAGAAGCAGAATTTGTACAAACATTAAAACTGATTCTTTTGATTTGAAGCCACAATAATCAGATAACCATTTAGCATATTTATTGTAAATTAACATGTGCTGATGGGTCAATGCAGGTACAAGTAGGTAACTCTCCTATATATAAGACCGATAGAAAGTTGGGTAAGGGTGGTTTAGGACAAGTTTTATGTTGGTCGGAGGGTAAGCAGCGGAACCGAAAGAACAGGGCCCGATGCATTTGAGGTATGTTTAAACAATAATAGAAGTTTTCATATCCATTGCTCGTTCATATCATCAACAATTTGGATCCTCTTGAGATTCTATTTTTTAGGTAGCATTAAAGTTTGAGCATCGTAGTAGTAAGGGTTGCAACTATGGTCCTCCGTACGAGTGGCAAGTTTACAGGTATTTAATAATCTGTTTATTTTAGCATATTTAGAGGAATATAGTAATCTCGTACATGAGGTTATGAACCTCAAGTTTTCAACATTATGATCTAATTATAGATTTTCCGTTACCACGTTCGTTGAATGGTTGTTACTGGGTTCCGTGGGTTCACTACAAGGGACAGCAAGGCGATTTTACATTCTGGTGAGTTTCGGCTTTTGACTTTGACATCATCAAACCACTCCAGTTTGTAGTTGAATAATTTGTATTTATAATTTTTTATGGTTTATATGTCAATAGTGGGTCTTGAGTCATGGTTAGACTTACTGAGTTGTAGGAGTAATGGTTATAGTTGGTTTCCTTCATTTACGTAGCTAAATGTGTGTATATATGTATGGTTTCGCAATGATAAAAGTGTGGGTATTCAAGCAGTAACATGAGTTTCCTGTTCGTGAGTTTGTTTTGAGTGTAATTGAAGCTTGAAACCCAACAAGATAAGTTGTGTAAAGGGATAAATGTGTTCGGGTGTTGGCGAACCTAACTCATCCCAACCCAGGTTTGCATGTTTGCTCTTTTCCAAAGTGACATATTGTTGACTCCGCCGCAACGCGTGGGTTTCCCACTAGTATACTACTAAAGCAAGTTTATTTAATATTTTACTCATAATCTAATATAGGGGTGTAACGAGCCGAGCCCAGCCCGAGCTCAACTAGGCTCGAGCTTGAGCTCGTGCTCGGCTTGTAGGTAATTTTTAAAGCTCGGTCTTGGCTCGGGCTTGACTCGTTTATTATTTTATTAACTACTTTATATTATATATAACTATTTGATATTTATAATTTAAGTATATGTTTAATATATTAATAAAACATTATATGATCGTTTAGGCTCGGTTCGGCTAGAGCTCGATAAGTGAAGCTCAAGCTGGTTTACTAAACGGGCTTGTTTCTAGGCTTGTGCTCGGGCTTGTTTAAGCTCGGCTCATTTGCACCTTTAATCTAATCTTATAAAAATAAATATTAAAATCACCATTTTGTTTACATGTGATCTGGATGTTGCTAAACAGATACCCAAACTGCCACAAGTCTAGTAGCTTCTAGAATCAACTATGCAAGTTTCTGCGTAGACTTTTCCATATGCTTGCATATATCATTGAGATATAGCGTGTGGATCAATTTGATTCCTGTGATGTATCACATGCTTTGATAACTGCCAATGAACTCAATTGATAGTTGTTATTATATATTTTTTACATTTAAGTGTGTTTTTTTAAATACCATGATGAGTGTTGGAGATAATTTTTGACCCACACCTAATTGCATTTGTAGTTTTAAGTAACGATTTTCATTACTTGTTCAGTGACTTCCCTTGACCAAATGTACAGTTCTAGTATGAAGTTTCTCCAGGCAAGTTTCCATTCCTCTACTTGACCAAATGTCTAGTTCTGGAAGTATGTTACAACATGAGGAGGATATCTTAACATTCTATGTATTTTAATATTCAGGAGCTGGCCCAAATGCACACCAGGACTCTTCTACTAGTCGTACAATTCTGGGATGAGCTTTGTAAAAAGAAGCACCCAAATGAGGCAGTCTTAGAGGGCTAATATGATCCGCGTAAGTTGTTTTGTTAATAAAATGTGTGACCCGCGTAATCTGATTAACTGCTTGGTTGTATTATTGTTAATCAGATGCACCTGCAAAATATATATGTGCCACAACAACCCTCGACTCCCAGCTAATGGGACATGAGAAAGACACCGGCTTTCGCCCATCAATGTTGTGGAGTGGTGTTAGGCCTTCTAGATCTGGTTTACACAATTCCAAGCTGTCACCACATGTACACTAATTCTTGGCATGCTTACAAGTGTTGTATTAGGTTTATATTTTGCTCTACGTTCTGGTTCTTCAACACCCCTCCATCTTATTCGAGGAACAGGTTAAACTTGTACATTGATCATATAAATTACATATTTTTCCAAAATTGGATTCATGAAACTAAAATCTTAGTTCACCTTTCACAACAGGCGAGCGATTACCATTTCTAGAATCGGAGGAACTAGAATCGGGGCAAAGGCAAGAAAGAAGTGGAAGAAAACATGTGAGTTATTCGTACACGTTTTTCCATATGATATTTGCAATAGCAAGCATGTTATTCGGACATGCTTTTATTGGGAATGGAGCAGATTCAGAATGCTCGATCTCACTGATACCGGGTGGCTGGTCATTGATTGAATTTGTTCACAATTTTGCATCTAGTGGTAGTCGTTGATTTTGCATCCAAATCATGGAGCATTCCACAAAGGCAAAACAACTAGATATATATTTGCAGCACTTTTAAGTCTACAAGCAGTGGTTATATGGATTTGAAGACAATAACCAGAATTAGTTCTTAGTTTATGTGTAGAGGCATTCCTTTGCAACTTTTGTAGTTAGGTTTTGAGAAGTTTATGTTCTTCATATGTTATTTTAAATTGAAAACTTATGTATGATTTTGGTTATTATTGTTAATATAATTTGGTTTTTTAGGTTTCTCATGGTTACTTTTGTTTTAGTTTTATAAAATTTTGAAAATAAAATGGTTAATTATATGAAATGGCCGATAAAACCATAATAAATACGTGGTGACCAAATGTTAGACAATAGCCACACTTTAAATTATAAATTTTCACGTGGCAACACATAATTTCTAGCCACACTTTCGTCAGTTTGTTTTTTTTTATGTGGCGGAAGTATAACAATTGTCACGGAAAAACAATCATGTGTGACCAAATGTTAGATAATAGGCACACTTAAAATTATAAAATTTCATTGTGGCTATACATAACCATTAGCCACACTTTGTGACATTGTTTTTTTGTGTTGATGACTTATAGCAAAGTCACAGGATGAACAATATGTGTGACCAAAGGTTAGGGAATAGCCACACCATAGCCACCTTGTTTTCTATTTGTGTTGAGAATGATAGAAATTGAATAAGAAAAGAAATATGTGTTACCAAGGTTAGACAATAGCCACACTTAAAAATACAACATTTCGTGTGGCTATAAATAATCATTAGCCACACCATAGTCACTTTGTTTTTGGTTGTGTGTCTGTATAACAGAAACAACCACACTTACAGTAAGTTCATGTGTCTGTATAACAGAAACAACCACACTTACAATAATTCATGTGGCCGTTGCTACCCTTTAGCCACACTTAATGGGAAAAATGCTTAATTACAACAACACTTTTTGCCACACTTTTTTTTAATTAATGTGGCTAAAACAAATATTTTTGGTAATTTATGTGACTATATAGCAGCAACAGTCACACTTAAAGTAAATACATGTGGCCGTTGCTATCCTTTAGCCACACTTAATAGAGGAAATGCTAGATTTTAACAAATAATGTTGGTACCTTTTAGCCACACTTTTAAGCTCTACGGCCACTAAAAAGTATGTGTAGCCGTATCATACCTACGATGACTCGAGCTTTGGCCACACTTGACCTGAAAAAAATATGTGAGGCGAAAGACATATAGTCACACTTTTTTTGTGTGACTGTATCCCTATTTTGGCGTAGTGCTTGCGTGTTGCCCCAACGGTAGGTGACACCCTTCTGTGTCAGTAGTGTAAGCGGTGAGCAATCTTCGAGAAATCCTTGATAAACCGTCTGTAGTACCCGCCAAACCCAAAAATTGGCGTATTTCCGTTGGTTACGTGGTGCAGGCCAGTTCTGATCGAGTCTACCTTGGATGGATAACATGGATCCCATCCTTGTTCACTATGTGGCAAGAAAGTGGACTTCACGAAGCCAGAAGTCGCATTTCGAGAAACTTAGCGTACAGCTGTTCCTTCCGTAGGAGTTCCAAAATAAGGCGTAGGTGCTGTTCGTGTTCCTCCTGACTCTTGGAGTAGATCAGAATGTCGTCGATGAAGACAATGACGAACTTGTCAAGATAGGGTTTGCACACCCTGTTCATAAGATCCATAAATACGGCAGGCGCGTTCGTTAACCCGAACGGCATGACAAGAAATCGTAGTGGCCATAACGAGTTCTGAATGCGGTTTTGGAGACGTCCTCATCCCGGACTCTCAGTGATGATAGCCAGACCTACAGTCTATCTTGGAGTAATAACACGACCCTTGCAACTGGTCGAATAAGTCGTCTATGCTGGAAGAGGATAACGGTTTTCACCGTCACCTTGTTCAGTTCACGGTAGTCGATGCCACATCCTGAAAGTGCCCTTTTCTTTTTCACGAAAGTACTGGGAGCTCCCCAAGGCGAAGAGCTTGACGAATGAAGCCCTTTTCCAAGAGCTCTGTAGTTGCTTTGACAGTTTCCTCCAATTCTGATGGAGCTAGACGATATGGTGCGCGAGCTATGGGTGCTGCTCCTGGAGCGAGCTCGATTTGAAACTCGACCTGACGGTGAGGCGGCAATCCAGGTAAATCTTCAGGAAACACCTGAGGGTAGTCGCGTACAACTGGAATATCCTCCAGTTTCTTTTCCTTCACTGATGCGTCTGAAATGAGTGCCAAGATTGCGGTGTGACCCTTCCGCAAACATTTCCGAGCCTTCAAGAAAGAGATTGATTGCCAACCACAGCCCCACTCTTGTCGCCTTGGGACTTCCAGAGGTTCTGACCAGAACGTGGAATGACGAATGATCTTCTCACTGCATAAGATCTATGCCTGATGTTGGGACAACCAATCCATCCCAATAACGATATCGAAGCTTCCCAAGACTATGGGAATAAGGTCGATGGAAAAGGTTTGACCGGCCTAAGACAATACTACAACCCCTGACTATATGCGTGGCTTCTAAACTCTTACCATTAGCTAGTTCTACGACGTGTTTTGGTGTTTAGGGGTGTTGGTGTACGTTTTAACAATTTACTGGCTTTCACAGAATATAATTGTATCCGCACCCGAATCAAATAAGACAGTAACATAAATATCGTCAAGGAGAAACTTACCCATAACCACATTGGGATCGTCATCGCATCTCCTCGTTCCTAACACGAAAGCTCGACCCCTTGCCTCGTTGCCGTTGTTTGTTGTTTCCCCCCGTGTTGTGCCCGTTGCCCTGGTTATTGTTGTTGTTGCGGTTCTGGTTCTGGTTCAACTGAGGACAATCGCGTTTGTAATGACCTTCTGCCCCCACACTGGGAAAACATCCCCGGTTCCACGCTTGTGGTTGCTGCTTGCTGTGGTTTTGAGGAACCCGGTGGCGGGAAGTTGCTTGATTCTGGTTCGCAGGTCGTGAGCTCCTACAATCTTTGGCTTCGTGCCCTAGCTTGAGACATCTCTGACAACGTTCTTTTGCGACACCTTCCACTGTGGTGCTGTTACACTTGTTGCATAGTGGGTGAACTCCCCGGTATCCACCCTGCCGTTGGAACTGCGAGATGATTGCTGAGTCGAATTCTGGTAGTCATTCGTTCTGCGCTGCTGTGCTTGAGACTGAACGGAAACTGATCCCCTGCTGGATCCCCATCCATTTCCGTTTGTTGTCGTTGGGTTGTAGCAGAAGTAGCGGCTGGAAGTAGTGGTTGCGGCTGACGCGTTTGGGCAGCTTGTTCTGTTCTACTGCCTGATCTGTGAGTCGATGGGCAAGACGCTGGATGTCTTGGATGTTGTCGAGGTTTGCCGATGTAACATGGTCTGGATCTCTGGCGCAAGTCCCTTGAGATACACTCAATGCGCTTCACTGGAGGGTCCACCATAGTTGGACATAGAATGGCCAGTTCGTTTGATCGTTTCGTATAGGCTTCAATCTCTGACCCCGTCATTTTTTCAAGTGATAAAGCTCGTTCTCAACTTGTGGATGTCATCACACGTGCAGTATTCCCTTCTTAATGAGTTCCTTAAAGTCGTTCCAGGGTGTGGCATTAGCAGCTGCCAACCCTAAGATCTGACTTGGGCGTTCCACCAGTTAGTGCTATTCCTTCTAGCGTTGCCAGTGGCGTATTTCACCCTGCGAGCCTCAGGGCATTCACACATCTCGAACACAGACTCGAGCTTTTCAAACCATGAGAGTCCAACTGCCCCCTCTGTGCCGCTGAAAGTACTTGGACGACAGTCCATGAAGTTCTTGAAAGTGCAGACAAGGTTGCTGCGCGTGCTGACCTATTGTGTACGAATAGGGCAAAGTTTAAATACAAGGCTAGTTTTAGGAGTGTAGGATCTAAAGATCCTAGTGTGTGCTATAACCACAGGATATACCTCCTGCTTGTGCGGCTGCAAGTGCCGAGCAACTTGAGCTTGAACGAGAGCCTCTAGCTGGGCTTGAGTCATGTTAATTCGTCCAGACATGATCTTCATAGTAAAAGTGACGTAAGTGAGAGTGGTTCGCGAGTAGGGGGATGACAGAAAAGTGTAAGCACGTAGGTGTTCTCATGTAATAAAGTCATGTGTATCTAAGCGTAATGCGAGCAAAGTTCTACATAGTTCTAGCATGTAGGCAATAAACATAAACCTATTACCTAGGATGTCGAGTCTTGCACGTGGAGCGAGCGTCGTTTGTGGATCGTTGAGAGCACTGTTCTGGTTATAGTCTGGTTTTAATAAAAATGTTTTCCCCATATTAAACCCAAGTTCTCTATAACCAATGGCTCTGATACCAATCTTGTCACACCCCCAAAATCCACCTGCGGAGTATCACCGCTTGGAGGCGTGACATGACCAGGATCAAGCCACCAATCATATTGAACATATAAGTAGTAATAAAATCCATCAATACGAAAGGTGTTTATCAAGACCAACATAAGTAAATGTAGCGGAAGCATAATGTAAAAAATCCAAACATTAAGTGTTAGTGTATGAAAAGTAATAAGTGTTTGTTCACGATCCAATTCCCACAACGACCTGCTCCTCCTTGTGCAAAGCTCCAATAGTACCTATGGTCCTGCAAGGCATGCAGCAGAGAGTCAACAACTAGTTGAGCGAGTTCACAGAAAGTAAGTTCAGTAATAGTAATTGTATGAGTCGTATTATGTTCGTTCATTGTTCATGTATAGTATTGGTTTCCATCGCGGGCCCTTTCGGCATGTATGCGAAGATTTGGGTTAATACTCCCAAATTCCCTAGAACTATGTATATTTGTATCGCTGGCCACCCTGGCATGTGTGCGAAGTTTTAGTATCTATAGTTCGCAGCCTCCCCGAAGCATGTGTGCGAAGATCAGTCATAATTATCGCAGCCAACCCTTGGCGTGTGTGCGAAGATCAGTTCAAGTAGGTATACTAGTCTAGCCGTATCTTATCATTTACCATCCTCACCCTGAGGACTATATCATTAGGTTCCATTAAACTATGTACGCACGAAAAAAATCATCCAATCCCATTCCCACCCTGGGAACCCATGCCTTGGCTGTGTGAACTCACCTTGGTTGCTCGGCAGATACACAAAGAGGTTTCTTGAACTAAAGTGGTCAACCACGTCCTAACAGGGTTACCATACAAGTCAGGTTTGGTTCAAGTAATGCACGTATGAATCATAGCAAACACGTATAGCACATAGACAGTCAAAGCATATCATAATCACACTTGTGCGTCTCGGATGGTTGGGTCATTGAGCTTGTGTGAGCCCAACCATCTTGTGCGATGTCAATGTCTAAGCCCAAATACTACCCGGCCCAACATATAGGTAAATAGTCCATCTTGTGCGATACAGAATAACCCGGCCCAGCTTATCATAACAGTTCAAAACATATTGGCCCAAACAAACAAAATAGAATTAACTAGTGCGGCCCAGTTAACCTTGTGTGGTCCGGCTTGTATTGTGCGATCGGTTCTATTACTCGGCCCAAGACTACGGCCCAGTTACAAAATCCTTGGTCCTTGTGCGACTGGATAGCCCTTGTGCGATCAGGGCCTCTTGTGCGACCAGATCCGCTTGTGCGACTGGACCTGCTTGTGCGTGTAGACATCTTGTGCGACCAAGATGCCTTGTGCGACTGGGCAAACTTGCGTGATTGTAACTATGTTGTGCGACTGGACTTGTGTGATCCGAAATTATGCCAAACAGTTATCTTATTTCCATAATTCAAGCAATATTGTTACTATAGTCAATCAGTTACAAGGTTTCCAAACTTATCCTATCAATCAACAGTTTCTTTTTCAAGCAATCATCGATCAAACGGCTTTGTAACATGTAATTCCACAAACCCTAATCATCATTTATTCATAACATGAACAAGCATCACAACATTTAGTCAAATTAATTCTAGCATCCTGAACTAATCCTAGTATGAATTCCGATTAACACAACCAAATCCATATTCATATGCAAGCTGATTTCATGAGTATAATAACCAAACCATTCGGATTTCGAATAAAATACATGTATAGCGATTACCTTTACTCAAGCCTAAACACATATCATTCACAAGAACATCACACACAGTTCCTAGTCTATCATCGCATGTGCAATTCTAATCGGTTTAACCTAAGGCATATCATAACATCATTCATCAGGAAAGCATAAGCAAACACTAACCGATTGAAGGTGGGTGAACCGATCAACAACGAGAAGTCTTCGAGGTGCTAGAACCGGCTGCCGTGAGTTCGTGAGAGCGAGAGAGAAAGAACTAGGGTTTCTTGTGTGTGTAAGGTATTTTGTAACAAAATGAGAAAACAGTCCCTAAGGGTGTTTGTACGCATAAGAGGAATGGGCCGGCCTTGCTTGGGCTTCCCTTGAACCGTGTGCGAGCAATGTGGCCCAACTTGGGCTTGTGCGATTGTTGTGTGTGTTGTGCGATCGGGTTATGGTGTTGTGGTTCGGGTTCATTCAAACATGTATAATGCACATCACCTATAGCATAATCACATAATCATTTAATTAATAAAATTCTCATAAACACGTATCGTTACACAAAGTAGGTCTAAAGTTCGAGTTGTCACACAAACAAATGTATATCACTACAATTGAAAACTAAAGGATGCATAAGGATAGCAACACGGGAGATAGCCAAAAAGTTAAAGTTATTTTATTCATAAAACATTAAACCTTTTAAGGTTGTCAAAATTGCCAACCCAGGTTTCTACCAGCAAAACGTGGCCCGTCCACATGGGTTGGCAAAGGGTGTCCATTGTTTACGGGTCTTTGTAGTGCAGAAAATAAAAGACGGAAGGATAACGAGTGGCTTCATCCCCCAAACAGAGGATCCATCCACCACCCATTATCCTGCCTATTGTTCAAGGATCCATGATCCTTCACCCTAGAAACTACTGTCTAAAGTTATACAAGTTCTGACGATAAGGATCCTTAATCCTAGAAGCTTTACTTTTCATAGTTTGCTTATTCAGCAATAATTTACAAGGATATAGAATCCTAACTTGGATTCTCTAGTATGTTATATTCTAACTTTTTCGAAGCTGTAAGTTGTCTCTTATCCTTTTTGGTTAAGGATCATTGATCCACATTTATATGAACACTTCAAGTTTTCTGTTAAAAGTGTAACATTATCATCAGATTTTCAATAACTTTCCAGTTGTTTGGTGATGATATTTTTGAAAATAGAAAGTGTTTTGGTCAAAAATCACACAAGGATAATGTAACCAAACTTTATGTAAACGGGGTATGATGCTTGGTTAATTATGAAAGTAAAGGATCACTTCTGTGATAAAGATGCAAAGACACAATGATTTATACGAGGAAAAAGCCCTTGATCAATGTATGATCTCCGGCATAAAAAACCACGGGTGATGGCAACTACCGATCACCAACTTCAATATAAGAAAAATATAGTTACAACTTCGGATGATAATGAGCTGAGTACAAGGATCACTATTGTTTCGAGTGTCTAAGTGTGTGAGAGTTGCGTTGTATGTCGTGTGTCCCCTTCCAAATGATGGAGAGTGGTATTTATACAAGTGTAGGTGACCTATTTTAGGTAAAAGGACTAATTATCAGCTCATTACCCCTTTAGAAATAAAAGACAATCTAGCCTAAACTGCCGCCCATAAATCAAGCCATGTTTCCATATCCTATTGCAACGTCTATCTCCGATTAAGCTCTTGCCATAATTGTGAAGACGCGTCCCTTGATCATGATGCTTAGAGCGTATCCTGCTAGATATTCCTGCAAAAATAACATTGCATTAAGCGAAGATGATCGTTAGTATGAGGATCCTATAATGTCCCATGATCCTGATCCTGAAGTCCGGCTGAGGATCACTGTCTGCCAAAGAAACAAGGATCACTGGTTAGGATCACGTGTAAGGATCACGTATGATAAAAATCCAGCCCTAACAATTGCCCCCAAAATATAAGGAGTTTATTGTAAATAAACGAATTATATTTTGCTCTGATCTTTATCTCCAACGGACTATTTGGATAACTAGCCGTTATAAGCGGACTAGCCGTTTGTGATCATTACGTCACAGATGTGACAATCCCTGCAAATCATGATTATAAATAGGAGATAGGGTTAGGATCACTCTGCATTTAAATTCGAGATATCTTCCCTTTATAATCGCTACCGAAGATTGACCAGGTACTTTATTCTTCTCTCTTTCCTTTCTTCCTTCTCTTGCTCTGTTTTTTGCTTTTATTCTGTTTCTGTTTCGTCACAAGCATGTTGCTCCGGAATTCTCCACACAAGGATTCCAAGAAGGGTAGTCCCCTAAAAAGCCAGGGATCATCAAGGATTCTCCTACGGAGAGGGTGTTGCTTTACTGATGCCCACGTAGACAGGATTCGTCATTGCTTTCCGGCGAATGCTGTCTTCAAATCCTTCACATCTACTGCTTTGAGCGACTTTGTTTCAGACGTTTGGGTGGCCTTTCCTGCTACTCCGTTTACCATAGGGTATTCGTATCCTTTTCCAGCCTTCACCCAATCCTTCTTTTCTTTAACCGGCATATCTTATATCCAAGCTATGCCGATGATCTGGAGGATCTTGTATACCTTCGAGAGGATCATCGAGCAGAAGGGAATTGATTTGGGGATGGCAGAGTTGGCCGCACTTTATGATCTTACCACGTTCGGTTCTTGCCGATATCTGCTAAAACGGAAAGCTGGGGAGGATCACCCTGTCTTCAAGGTGACTAAGAACGATACAAACTGGAAGCGTCGCTTTTTCTTCGTTAGAAGGGATACCATCCCAGATGGGGAGGATCTGCCCAAGGAATGGGCTACTCATGGTAGGATAGAGGATCCTGGAAGGATCACTATCAGACTTGCCTTATGTGATGAGGATCACTAACGTCTCTTTTCTTTTGTCTTTTGTGCAGCTATTTCCGTTGCTCACCTAAAATTGACCCCTGCTGCAAGAGAAAGAGTCTTAGCTTTTAAAAAGCTTGATCCTGAGGTCAGAAGTTTCCAAGTCACCGTCCAAGACTGTGACAACTCGAACTTTCGACTTGCTTTGATGTAACGTTACGTGATTATTAAGAGAACTGAATTATATGATTTTAAATGAATATTTGTTACGTGTGTTATGTGTGTATGTATGTGATGCGTTGCATGAGCCCAAACTACACAAACCGGTCACACAAGCCCTTTGGGCCACACTTGAAATCGGACTCCATTTGATACCCGAGTTGGGCTCGGCCCACTCCCCACTCGCAACACAAAATCAGGACTAGGGGTTTGTTTTACCACTTTTGAAAATCACAAACACACACACAACTCTATTTGCTCTCTCCCTTTCTCGGCTTGCTTGGAACCCGACGGCGAACAACCCTCACTCGGATCAAGGATCTCGGCTCACTTTCCCTTTTGTTCAATCCGATCGGTTAGTGTTTGATTATTGGTTGTTGATGTTTTGTTGTGTGTGCTTATAATAATCATGTTGATGATGTTAGATACTTGATTAACATGTATGATTAGGCTATATGGTTACTTGACATGAAATCGGCTGCATATAGGTTTGGATATATGATGATTAGTTCTGATGTTGTTGATTAAACCGGCTGTGATATTATAATCTCGAAATTCCATGGCATGTTACACGATAATAACTGATTTGGTCTAGGGTGGTAGGTTGGTCCGATTGTTGTTCTTGATGATGAATATGAACAGGTTGAATGTGATATGAAAACTGATTAATTTTCTGTATTTGATCTGTTCCGAAGCTGCTGAATATGTTTGCTGAAATCACGGAGTAAATGTTGTTGGTAATTAAGGAAATCAGGAAAATCAGTTACACACACGGTTGCGACTCAGATTGCGAGTCGAAACCCCATGATCCCGACTCGAGACCACAACAGCATGAACCGTAACCACGGTTGCGAGTCCCGTTGCGACTCGTAACCAGACCATGATGAACCGAGATCGCCATTGCGACTCGCAACCAGCTGTTGCGACTCGTAATCTCCGGTTGCGACTCGAGATCTCCGTTGCGACTCGAGACCATCATTTGCACATACACTGTTTGGGCCTACACTGTCACGGGCCCAACCGTTTGGGCCAAATTATTGAAATTGTGAACTGTTGGATAATTGGACTAGTATGCGTTTACTGTTGGGCCGGGTTATGTTGGGCCAGGGTTAAAACGCACAAGTAAGCTCTTGACTGCTAATTGGACTGCTTATTTGTTTGGGCCGATTACTTGGACTCGTTACATGATTTGTATTGCTCATACGTTTATGTGAATTGCCATGACCATACTTGATACCATACGTAATGCAAACGTGCTGTATACGAACCTGACTTAATTAATAACCATGATAGGACGTGGTTGACCATTTACTAGCTTAACTGTACTCTTTGTGTATCTGCCGAGCAAACCAAGGTGAGTTCACACAGCCAAGGCATGGGATTCCCGGGTTGGGAATTGGGTTGGATATGTTGAATATGGAATGATTACTCGTACTTACGCATACACCAGACTATAGACCATCGTCCTCAGGATAGTCAGGACACGTTACGTAAAGCCTACGTAACCCAGTGTTTGCCATTTGTCTCCCGGGTCGGGAGGACACGTTACGTAAAGCCTACGTAACCCAATACCATCTACTGGCTTCCAGGTCGGAAGGCCACGCTGCGTAAAGCCTACGTAGCCCCCACGCGTACCATGTCCTCGGGGAAAGGGCACGTCACGTAAAGCCTACGTGACCCTGTACGTTTTCCTGTTCTCGGTAAAGAAGAACACATGGTCGGAAGTTAGTCTAGTAAGTACCGCTAATGAGAAGCCCTCATTAGTCAGGATAAACATGGGAAGCCCCCACTAGCTATACTTATGCACTATGTTATGAACTTACTTTCTGTGAACTCGCTCAACTAGTTTGTTGATTATTTGCTGCATGCCTTGCAGGACCTTAGGTATACTGGAGCTTGCACAGGGAGGAGCCGGGCGTTGTGGGATTTGGATCATGAACTTATTCTGAACTTATAACTATTTTGAGATTACATACTATGCTTCCGCTATTTAGACGATGTTTGGTTTTGGAACATCAATCATGTCATGATGATTTACATTAATTACTTTTATATTAAATGCTATGTTTGATATGATTGATGGCTTGATCCTGGTCAGTCACGCTCCCAAGCGGTGGTGCTCCGCGGGTGGATTTTGGGGGTGTGACAGATTGGTATCAGAGCCATTGGTTATAGAGAACTTGGTCTTAATATGGGAAAACGTTTTTATTAAAACCAGACTATAACCAGAACAGTGCTCTCAACGATCCACAACGACGCTACGCTCCACGTGCAAGACTCGACATACTAGGTAATAAGGTTTATATTTATTGCCTGTTTGCTAGAACTGCTTAGAACTTTGCTCGCATTACGCTTAGATATACATGATACTATAGCATGAGAATCCCTACGTGCTTACACTTTTCTGTCATCGCCCTACTCGCGAATCATTCTTACGTATGCTACTTGTTACAATGAAGATCATGTCTGGACGAATCAACATGACACAAGCCCAGCTAGAGGCTCTTGTTCAAGCTCAAGTTGCTGCGGCAGTTGCAGCAGCTTAAGCAGGTAGTATATCCTGCAGTATAGGCACACACTAGGATCTTTAGATCCTACATTAACTCTCGTATTTAACTTCGTCCTATTCGTACACAATAGGTCAACACGCGCAACAGCCAGTCTGCACTTTCAAGAACTTCATGGACTGTCGTCCAAACTCTTTCAGCGGCACAGAGGGGGCAGTGGGACTCCTCCATTGGTTTGAAAAGTTAGAATCAGTATTCGAAATGTGCGAGTGCCCTGAGGCTCGCAAGGTCAAGTTTGCTACCGGTACTTTGGAAGGAATAGCACTAACTTGGTGGAACGCCCAAGTTCAGATCTTAGGGTTGGCAGCTGCTAACGCCACCCCATGGAACGATTTTAAGGAACTCATCAAGCGTGAGTATTGTACTCGTGAAGATATTCACAAGCTGGAAGACGAGCTGTATAACTTGAAAATGGTTGGATCAGAAATCGAAGCGTATACTAAACGGTCGAACGAGCTGGCCGTTCTGTGTCCTACTATGGTGGACCCTCCATACAAGCGCATTGAGTTGTATCTCAAGGGATTGGCGCCAGAAATTCAGAGCCATGTGACGTCGGCTAACCTTGAAAACATCCAAGAAATCCAGCGTCTCGCTCACCGTATTACCGATCAGGCAGTGGATCAGAATAAACTGCCCAAGCGTGTTAGTGCTACTGCTAACGTCACCACCTCAGTTACTCCTGCTACATCTGGTGACAATAAAAGAAAGTGGGAAGGAGATTCTAGTAAAGGTTCAGCGATTGTTCAGCCACAAGCTCAGCAGCAGAAGATCGACCACTATCAGAGTCCTGGTCAGCAATCCTCTGGTAGTCACAGACAAAGGAGATATCAGGGTAGTCAACCTAGGTGCCACAACTGCAACAGGCATCACCACGGTCCGTGTAACAAGGGTCGTTGTCAAAGGTGTCTTAAGATGGGGAACGAGGCCAAAGACTGTAGGAGCCCTCGTCCTGCGAATCAGAATCAGCAGCAGCAACAACCCGCTCCACAGAACCAGCAGCAGCAGCAGCAGCAGCCACAGCGTGGAAACCGGGGATGTTTCCAGTGTGGGGCTGAAGGTCATTTCAAACGCGATTGCCCTCAGTTGAACCAGAACCAAAATCGCAACAACAATAACCAGGGCAACGGGAATAACAACAACGGTGGAAACAACAACAACAACGGCAATGAAGCTCGTGGTCGTGCATTCGTGTTAGGTCGAGGTGACGCAGTGAATGATCCCAACGTGGTTATGGGTAAGTTTCTCCTCGACAATATTTACGTTACTGTTTTGTTTGATTCGGGTGCGGATACAAGCTATATGTCTGTGAAAATGTGTCAACTGCTAAAACGTGCACCAACACTTTTACCCACCAAACATGTAGTAGAGTTAGCTAACGGTAGAAGTCTAGAAGCCACGCACGTAGTTCAGGGTTGTAATCTTATCTTAGCTGGCCAAGCCTTCTCTATTGATCTCATTCCCATAGTTTTGGGTAGTTTCGACGTCATGATTGGGATGGATTGGTTATCCCAACACCAGGCAGAAATCCTATGCAGCGAGAAGGTTATTCGCATTCCTCGTTCTGGTCAGGAACCTCTAGAAGTTCAAGGCGACAAGAGTGGTGCAGTGGTTGGCATCATCTCTTTCTTGAAGGCTCAGAAATGTTTACGAAAGGGGCACACTGCCATTCTGGCACTCGTTACAGACGCATCAGCAAAGGAGAAGAAATTGGAGGATATTCCAATTGTACGTGATTACCCTCAGGTGTTTCCTGAAGACTTACCTGGCTTACCGCCTCATCGTCAGGTCGAATTTCAGATCGAGCTCGCTCCAGGAGCAGCACCCATAGCTCGCGCACCATATCGCCTAGCTCCATCAGAATTGGAGGAATTGTCAAAGCAACTGCAAGAACTCTTGGAAAAGGGTTTTATTCGTCCAAGCTCTTCGCCTTGGGGAGCTCCAGTGCTTTTTGTGAAAAAGAAAGACGGTACGTTCAGGATGTGCATAGACTACCGTGAACTCAACAAGGTGACGGTGAAGAACCGTTATCCTCTTCCACGCATAGACGACTTATTCGACCAGTTGCAAGGGTCGTGTTACTATTCGAAGATAGACTTGAGGTCTGGTTACCATCAGCTGAGAGTCCGAGATGAGGACGTCTCTAAGACAGCCTTCAGAACTCGTTACGGTCACTACGAGTTTCTTGTCATGCCGTTCGGGTTAACGAACGCGCCTGCGGTATTTATGGATCTTATGAACAGGGTGTGTAAACCCTATCTCGACAAGTTCGTCATAGTGTTCATCGACGACATTCTGATTTACTCCAAGAGTCAGGAGGAACACGAGCAGCATCTTCGCCTTATATTGGAACTTCTTCGAAAGGAACAGCTGTACGCCAAGCTTTCTAAATGCGACTTCTGGCTTCGTGAAGTCCACTTCTTAGGCCACGTAGTGAACAAGGATGGGATCCATGTTGATCCATCCAAGGTAGATTCGATCAGAAACTGGCCTGCACCGCGTACGCCGACAGAAATACGCCAATTCTTGGGTCTGGCAGGTTACTACAGACGGTTTATTAGAGACTTTTCGAAGATTGCTCAGCCGCTTACGTTATTGACACAGAAGGGTGTTACCTATCGCTGGGGAGAGCCCCAGGAGACTGCTTTTCAGCACCTAAAGGATAGACTTTGCAGTGCACCTATCCTCTCTTTGCCGGAGGGCACAGATGACTTCGTGGTTTATTGTGATGCATCCATTCGGGGATTGGGATGTGTGTTAATGCAGCGCGACAAGGTTATTGCTTACGCCTCTCGTCAACTCAAGGTTCATGAACGGAACTACACGACGCACGATTTAGAGCTGGGAGCTGTTGTTTTCGCGCTTAAGATATGGCGACACTACCTGTACGGTACCAGGTGCACGATTTACACCGATCACAGGAGTCTCGAGCATATTCTTAAGCAAAAGGATTTGAATATGCGTCAACGACGATGGGTCGAGTTACTTAACGACTACGAATGCGCTATCAAGTATCATCCAGGCAAAGCCAATGTTGTGGCTGATGCCCTTAGTCGAAAGGACACTTTACCGAAGCGCGTGCGAGCGCTACAGCTCACGATTCAGTCTAGCCTTCCTGCTCAGATACGAGCTGCTCAAACAGAAGCACTGAAGCCCGAAAACGTCAAGGCTGAGGCCTTACGCGGCTCACGACAACAAATGGAACAGAAGGCAGACGGCGCCTACTATGTAACGGGCCGGATTTGGGTCCCACTTCATGGCGGTCTACGCGAACTTGTAATGGATGAAGCTCACAAGTCTCGCTACTCGGTACATCCAGGGTCGGACAAAATGTACCACGATATCAGCACTACTTATTGGTGGCCTAGCATGAAGGCCCACATTGCTACGTACGTTGGAAAGTGCTTGACTTGTGCGAGAGTCAAGGTTGAATATCAGAAGCCAGCAGGGCTACTTCAGCAGCCTAAGATACCGCAATGGAAATGGGAGGAAATTTCCATGGATTTTGTTACGGGTTTACCTAGATCCCAGCGAGGGAACGATACAATATGGGTCATAGTTGATCGACTCACCAAGTCTGCACACTTCCTGCCGATTAAGGAAACGGACAAGTTCTCCACTCTCGCAGACGTCTATCTTAAAGAAGTTGTCTCGAGGCACGGGGTGCCCACATCTATCATTTCGGATCGCGATGCACGATTCACGTCAGAACTATGGCAAGCGATGCACAAATCTTTCGGCTCACGGTTAGACATGAGCACAGCATATCATCCTCAGACGGATGGGCAGTCTGAGCGTACGATCCAAACCCTTGAAGACATGCTTCGAGCATGCGTCATCGATTTCGGCAACGGCTGGGAAAAGCACCTCCCTTTGGTGGAGTTTTCTTACAATAATAGTTATCACACCAGCATCCAAGCCGCTCCATTCGAGGCATTGTACGGGCATAAATGCCGGTCACCCCTCTGCTGGGCAGAGGTGGGGGATAGTCAAATCACGGGTCCAGAGATTGTAGTGGACGCCACAGAAAAGATTGCACAGATACGACAACGCATGGCGGCAGCGCGCGACCGTCAGAAAGCCTACGCGGACAAGCGTAGAAAGCCATTGGAATTTGAGGTCGGGGACCGGGTTTTATTGAAAGTCTCACCCTGGAAGGGTGTGGTTCGTTTTGGCAAACGGGGCAAACTAAATCCGCGGTATGTCGGACCATTCGAAATTATAGAAAAGATTGGCAAGGTAGCCTACAAGTTGAACCTACCAGCTGAACTCGGGGCAGTTCACAATGTCTTTCATGTATCGAACTTAAAGAAGTGCCTATCAGATGAAAACCTCATCATTCCTTTTAAGGAACTCACTATCGACGAGCGGTTGCAGTTCGTCGAGGAACCAGTAGAAATCACGGACCGGGATGTGAAGGTCCTCAAACACAAGAGAATCCCTCTTGTTCGAGTTCGTTGGAACTCCAAACGTGGCCCAGAGTACACCTGGGAACGCGAAGACAGGATGACAGAAAAGTACCCCCAGTTATTCGAAACTAATGCTACCACTACTGAGGCTGAAGCTACTACTTCGGAATTTCGGGACGAAATTCCAGATCAACGGGGGGAGGATGTGACACCCCAGGAAAATCAGTAAACAGTACAGTTTACCTAGCTTCCTCAGTGAGTGCATACCAAATTTCGGGACGAAATTTCCAATTAGTTGGGGATAATGTGACAACTCAAACTTTCGACTTGCTTTGATGTAACGTTACGTGATTATTAAGAGAACTGAATTATATGATTTTAAATGAATATTTGTTTACGTGTGTTATGTGTGTATGTATGTGATGCGTTGCATGAGCCCAAACTACACAAACCGGTCACACAAGCCCTTTGGGCCACACTTGAAATCGGACTCCATTTGATACCCGAGTTGGGCTCGGCCCACTCCCCACTCGCAACACAAAATCAGGACTAGGGGTTTGTTTTACCACTTTTGAAAATCACAAACACACACACAACTCTATTTGCTCTCTCCCTTTCTCGGCTTGCTTGGAACCCGACGGCGAACAACCCTCACTCGGATCAAGGATCTCGGCTCACTTTCCCTTTTGTTCAATCCGATCGGTTAGTGTTTGATTATTGGTTGTTGATGTTTTGTTGTGTGTGCTTATAATAATCATGTTGATGATGTTAGATACTTGATTAACATGTATGATTAGGCTATATGGTTACTTGACATGAAATCGGCTGCATATAGGTTTGGATATATGATGATTAGTTCTGATGTTGTTGATTAAACCGGCTGTGATATTATAATCTCGAAATTCCATGGCATGTTACACGATAATAACTGATTTGGTCTAGGGTGGTAGGTTGGTCCGATTGTTGTTCTTGATGATGAATATGAACAGGTTGAATGTGATATGAAAACTGATTAATTTTCTGTATTTGATCTGTTCCGAAGCTGCTGAATATGTTTGCTGAAATCACGGAGTAAATGTTGTTGGTAATTAAGGAAATCAGGAAAATCAGTTACACACACGGTTGCGACTCAGATTGCGAGTCGAAACCCCATGATCCCGACTCGAGACCACAACAGCATGAACCGTAACCACGGTTGCGAGTCCCGTTGCGACTCGTAACCAGACCATGATGAACCGAGATCGCCATTGCGACTCGCAACCAGCTGTTGCGACTCGTAATCTCCGGTTGCGACTCGAGATCTCCGTTGCGACTCGAGACCATCATTTGCACATACACTGTTTGGGCCTACACTGTCACGGGCCCAACCGTTTGGGCCAAATTATTGAAATTGTGAACTGTTGGATAATTGGACTAGTATGCGTTTACTGTTGGGCCGGGTTATGTTGGGCCAGGGTTAAAACGCACAAGTAAGCTCTTGACTGCTAATTGGACTGCTTATTTGTTTGGGCCGATTACTTGGACTCGTTACATGATTTGTATTGCTCATACGTTTATGTGAATTGCCATGACCATACTTGATACCATACGTAATGCAAACGTGCTGTATACGAACCTGACTTAATTAATAACCATGATAGGACGTGGTTGACCATTTACTAGCTTAACTGTACTCTTTGTGTATCTGCCGAGCAAACCAAGGTGAGTTCACACAGCCAAGGCATGGGATTCCCGGGTTGGGAATTGGGTTGGATATGTTGAATATGGAATGATTACTCGTACTTACGCATACACCAGACTATAGACCATCGTCCTCAGGATAGTCAGGACACGTTACGTAAAGCCTACGTAACCCAGTGTTTGCCATTTGTCTCCCGGGTCGGGAGGACACGTTACGTAAAGCCTACGTAACCCAATACCATCTACTGGCTTCCAGGTCGGAAGGCCACGCTGCGTAAAGCCTACGTAGCCCCCACGCGTACCATGTCCTCGGGGAAAGGGCACGTCACGTAAAGCCTACGTGACCCTGTACGTTTTCCTGTTCTCGGTAAAGAAGAACACATGGTCGGAAGTTAGTCTAGTAAGTACCGCTAATGAGAAGCCCTCATTAGTCAGGATAAACATGGGAAGCCCCCACTAGCTATACTTATGCACTATGTTATGAACTTACTTTCTGTGAACTCGCTCAACTAGTTTGTTGATTATTTGCTGCATGCCTTGCAGGACCTTAGGTATACTGGAGCTTGCACAGGGAGGAGCCGGGCGTTGTGGGATTTGGATCATGAACTTATTCTGAACTTATAACTATTTTGAGATTACATACTATGCTTCCGCTATTTAGACGATGTTTGGTTTTGGAACATCAATCATGTCATGATGATTTACATTAATTACTTTTATATTAAATGCTATGTTTGATATGATTGATGGCTTGATCCTGGTCAGTCACGCTCCCAAGCGTTGGTGCTCCGCGGGTGGATTTTGGGGGTGTGACAAAGACTCACAAGAAGTATCCTCTGCATCTGCCACTATGTCAAGTAAGTATCCTTATAGAAAATAAATTATATGTAAGATTGTTTGATTAATAAGGCAACTTATCTTAATTTTGATTGTGTAGGTGCTGGGAAGTCTGCCAAGTCTGTCAAATCTGCCTCCAAATTTGGGATAAGTGATCTTGCCAACGCCAAGTCTTCGAGGAAGAAGGCTCCTGCTGCTAGTCCTTCAGCTTCAGCTCCTAAGGCACCTATCCGAGGCAAGGGGAAGAAGAGGAAAACTTCTGAAGATCTCCAAGGATTTCCCCTCCTTCGTCAGCAATTCCTTGATTATTTTGACGAGGTTAGGATCACTGCCCCTGTTGATTGTCCTGACAAGTTTAGGGATCACCTATGTCTGATGTTGTTTTCCTGTTTTTCTTGTAGAAATTCACCGAAATGGAGACTTATGTTAACCAGGTTGAAGATCAAGATCGTCAAATTGCCGACCTCCAACAGATGGGTGTGCAGAAGGATCTCAAGATTGCTGATCTTGAGAAGGAGATCCGGGCTGTTAAGGACGAGGCTGTCAAAGCATTGATCAACTTTGATTATGAAAAGCATGACATCACTCAGGATACTAAAGTCTCTGCCGCGATAGCTATGTACAAGATACAACTGCAGATGGCTACGGAGGCTCAGGATCCTTCCTTCGATAAGAGCTCATGGGATATTGAAGGCTGGAAGGCAAGGCTGGCGGAACTGGAGGACGAGGATGAAGCCGAGGATATCCCAATGCTGGAGGGTGGTGATGCTGACAAGGATCAAGGCGGAGAAGCTGGTGGTGACGAAGCAGCGAAGGTGTAGGCTGTATGATTGGGCGATGATGGATATTTTTTGACTAGGCCGGAGCCCAATTTTTTAGGTTTGGTAATAGTTTTTTGTGGTAGTGGTGTTTGTGAAACAATTATGGTCTGTAATCTCTGAACAATAGTTTTTAGGGTCAAGGATCTTGGATCCTTTGAACAATAGGTAGGATTACAAAAGGTGGAGGGATCCTCTGTTTGGGGGATGAAGCCTTTGTGATCCTGCCGCTTTTACTTTCCTGTACCTGCTAAGACCGCATAGACAATGGACACCCTTTGCCAACCCATGTGGACGGGCCACGTTTTGCTGGTAGAAACGTGGGTTGGCAATTTTGACAACTTTTTGCAAGGGTTAAAGATCTTTTTGCTAATAATATAACCTTAATCTTTCTGGCTTATCCTGTGTTGTTATCCTTTGTTTATCTTTTTAGTTTCCAATTGTTTTAGAAATAACAATAATTAAGCAAACCATGTTCGAGAAATATAGGATATGATCCTGGATCAAATATCCTATAATCGAAAATTTTCAAGGTAGTTTATTTTAAGGATCATAGGTTCAGTTGTCAAGGTCTAAAGGTTTTTCAAATGAATAATGAAATTAAAAATAGTTAAGGATCATACTTGAGGATCCAAGTTAGGATCCTAACCTTTAATCGGGATAACCATAAGTAAAACTTTAATGGATGATAAGGATTAAGGATCCTTATTTGTTTAATTTCGAGAACCTGAAAAATGGAACATATCTTGGGACTAAGCCAATGTAAGAGATAAATTAGTAGCTGGGGACATGCCCAAAGGATAACTGAGGATGATCCCGGAGGATCACTGGGGACAAGCCTAAAGGATAACTGGGGACAAGCCCAAAGGATAACTGGGGACAAGCCCAAAGGATCGTATGTAAACTGGAGTATGGCCCTTTCTGGCGACTATCCAAACTTAGTGACATGAAAATGTCAAAACCTTAGCTAACGTGAAAACGTTAGAAACCTTAGGAACGGATGTATGGTACGTCTACCATTATACGTAGGATCCTAAATATAGCCAGTACGATGAGGTTGTCAGCCCCGGAAGTGGGTACTGGTCCCAAAGACGTGAACTATATCAGGATCATCGTGCGCTGCTGGCGGAAACTGGGGATAATCCCAAGGATAACTGGGGTTGGACCCAAGGATCTGCGGTGCTTTTGAAGATCTTTGACGATATGCTGAAGATACCTGAACTTATCATAACTCAAATGTTTCGTGAGTAGAGGATGAAGGATACATGATCCTTATCCTTAGGTAAAAAGTAAGAAAATGCAATAGTTTCTAGGATAAGCATATTACCAGAGTAAGGATCACTGATATCACCGGGATCCTTTAAGGATACTTCGATGTAAGGATCACGTGCATGGAGGATCATGTTCACATGAAATATTTCTTTAAGTGAACAGCATTCCAGGCTCTTGGCAACAAGTTTCCTTCCATGGTTAGCAACCTGTATGCCCCCTTTCCTGCTTCAGCTTCAATCAAGTAGGGACCTTCCCATTTTGGTGCTAACTTCCCGTCAGCAGGATTGATAGTATTTTGAAATGCTTTTCTCAACACCATATCTCCGACTTGGAATTTCCTTAATCTGACATTTTTGTTGTAGGCACCAGCCATTCTTTGTTGGTAGCTTGCCATCCTTATCCTAGCTAGATCCCTGATTTCTTCAATAGTATCCAAATCCTGAGCTAGAATTGTAGCATTTTCTTCAGGATCACGAGTACTTGTTCTAGCAGTTGGGATCACCATTTCTGTTGGGATCACTGCTTCTGCCCCAAATACTAAAGAGAAAGGTGTTTGACCAGTGGCATTCTTGGGAGTTGTTCTATCAGCCCATAGCACATAAGGTAACTCCTCTGCCCATTTCCCCTTCTTGGATCCTAGCTTCTTCTTCAGATTGTTGATGATGATCTTGTTGGATGATTCTGCTTGACCATTGGCTTGTGGATGAACTGGTGTTGATGTTATCATCTTGATTCCCCAACTGTCACAAAAGTTAGTGGTTCTGCTTCCAATGAATTGGGAGCCATTATCACATACAATTTCAGAGGGAATGCCAAATCTAGTTATAATATTTCTTTTGATGAAGGATATGACTTCCTTTTCTCTGACTTGGGCGAAGGCTTCAGCTTCTATCCACTTAGAAAAATAGTCAGTCATGGCAAGCATAAATACTTTTCCACCAGGTGCTTTAGGAAGCTTGCCCACTATATCCATTCCCCATCTCATGAATGGCCAAGAGGATGGTATAGGGTGTAGCAGTTCAGCTGGTTGATGAAGGATATTGCTGTGTCTTTGACAAGGATCACATTTCCTAGCATATTCTACAGCATCCCTTTTCATGGTTGGCCAATAGTATCCTGTTCTAAGGATCCTTGAGAATAATGCCCTGCCCCCAGTGTGGTTTCCACAATCTCCTTCATGGAAGTCTCTCAACACTTCTTCAATTTCAGGATCCTCAATACATCTTAAGTATGGTCCTGCAAGGGATCGTTTATATAGCACATTATTTAAGATTGTAAATTGAGATACCTTGATCCGGAAAGCTCTAGGATTTTCTCCCATTGGAATCTCTCCGTTTTGCAAGTATTTCATGATTGGTGAGACCCATGATCCTGAATAAGATTGAGCTTCTTCACTAGGGATTATTGCAGTATCCTCTTCTATTTCCATGGCCACTTGATTTTCAATAGCAGGAGCCAGGATATGGATGATAGGGATACTTATGTCTTCTGGAATTTTTAAGGATGATCCTAAGTTGGCCAATGCATCAGCTTCCGTGTTATCCTCCCTTGGTACCTGTGTTAAGCTGAAAGAAACAAAGGAGAGTGCCAATTTTTTGACTATCTCTAAATATTTGGTTAGTTTTTCACCTTTAACAGCATAGGATCCGTTAAAGTGATTGGTGATCAATAATGAGGCTACACATACTTTAAGATATTTTACCCCCATATCCTTAGCAATTTCCAAGCCAGCAATCAAGGCTTCATACTCAGCCTCATTGTTAGTTGCTTGGAACTCACAGGCTATGGAGTGGGGTATTATGTCCCCCTGTGGCGATTTTAGTAGGATCCCGAGCCCTGTGCCCTTGACATTTGAGGATCCGTCAGTGTGTAATATCCAAGGATCCTTGGTTTCATCCAGCTGCTGGACCTCCAACTCTGCTTCTTTTTGTAGATCACTACTGAAATCAGCCACAAAGTCGGCTAAGGCTTGTGATTTAATGGCTGTTCTTGGTTCATATCTTATATCATGGGCACTAAGCTTCACTGCCCACTTAGCCATTCTCCCTGACATCTCCGGTTTCCTGAGGACATTCTTAATTGGAAAATTAGTTTTAACAACAATAGTATGAGTTTCAAAATAATGCCTTAACTTAGTGGATGCCATGATTAATGCAAGAATAAGTTTTTCGAGGTGTGAGTACCTGGATTCGGCATCAAGTAGACTTTTACTTACATAGTAGATAGGATATTGTGTACCTTCGTGATCCTTGACAAGGACAGCACTTACAGCGGTTGAGGATACCGCCAGGTATAAGGATAACACATCTCCTTTTTCCGGTTTTGCTAATGCTGGTGCTGAGGACATATATTCTTTAAGGGCTTGTAAAGCGTTCTCATGCTTCTCAGTCCATTCAAACTTCTTATTCTTCCTTAGGATATCGTAGAATTCTTTGCATTTTTCTGAGGATTTCGATATGAACCTGTTCAAAGCTGCTATCCTGCCTGTCAGTCTTTGAACGTCCTTGGCATTGGCAGGAGATTTGATATTTACTAATGCTTTGATTTGTTCCGGGCTTGCTTCAATGCCCCTCTGAGTTACCATGTATCCTAGGAACTTTCCTGCCTTAACACCAAAATGGCATTTTGAAGAATTAAGTTTCATGTTGTAATTATCAAGGATATCGAATGCTTCTTCCAAGTCCCTTAGGTGATCCTCAGCTTTCTTTGACTTGACCACCATATCATCTATGTACACCTCCATAGTTTTTCCAATTTGATCTTTGAACATCATATTTACCAGCCTTTGATATGTTGCACCTGCATTTCTTAGTCCAAAAGGCATGGCAATATAACAATATAAACCGGTTGGGGTCATAAAGGCTGTATCCTCTTGGTCAGATGGTTCCATCTGAATTTGTTGGAATCCAGATGATGCATCCATAAAGGTCAACAGTTCATGCCCCGCTATTGCATCCACCATGGAGTCAATGTGGGGTAATGGGAAAGGATCCTTGGGACATGCCTTATTCAAATCAGTGATATCGACACATACCCTCCACTTTCCATTTTTCTTTTGGACAACGACCACATTGGCTAACCATTTTGGATATTTTACCTCTCTGATCATACCTGCTCGAAGTAGTCTCTCTACTTCTTCTTGGATAATGGCATTCCTTTCTGGTGCAAACTTCCTCCTTTTTTGATGGATTGGTTTTATAGACCTGTCAATGCCAAGTTTATGAGTTATGATATCCTTAGATATACCTGTCATATCTTCGTGCTTCCATGCAAAGGTAGATTTTCTTCTTTTGAGGAAGGATATCATATATTCTTTCATCTTGCCAAGGATCCCTGATCCGATATAGATTTTTGATTCAGGATCACTAGGATCCAAGAGGATTTCATCCACATCTTGTTCCCTTGCCTCCAAGACATTCCTCGGAGGATACTGTAATTGCTATTGCTCCCTTGGCTTCGAGGTTGGCTTCATGGATGAGGTATAACAATCCTTAGCCTCCTGCTGATCACTGTCGATCTTGATTATTCCCCATGGGCTAGGGAGCTTCACACATTGATGGTAGGTGGATGGGACTGCTTTCATATCATGTATCCAAGGCCTGCCAAGGATAACATTGCAACAAGATAAACAGTCAATAACACAAAATTTCTGATAATTATGTAATCCTTCCACGTAGATTGGGAGTTTGATGTCCCCCAGAGTTTTCTTCGTTTCCCCACTAAATCCTACAAGCACGGAGGATCTTGGTGTGATGTCTGATTCTGGAATTCCCATCTTCTTCAGGACATCAAGCTGGATAATGTTCACTGAGCTCCCTCCATCAATAAGGATCCTGCGGACAAAATGGTTAGAGATAAAGAGAGTGATAACTAAACTATCATGGTGAGGATCCTGAATGTTAATGCGATCATCCTCATCAAATGTTATCATCTTCCCTTCTGAGACACTTGATGTCCTAATAGGCCTTTCTCCATTATCCATTTTTGACTCCTTTGCATGTCTTTTGGCCGCCGAGAAGGATGTACCACAGATGTCTGATCCTCCGGATATAAAGTTGATCAATTGTGCATTTGCCGGAGGTGCTGGAGCTTTTTCGGGGATCCTTTCAGGATCCTGGGTCCTTTGCTTTTTTCTCCCCAGCAATTCTTTTAGATGCCCCTTGCTTAGCAGGTATCCAATTTCTTTTCTTAAGGCTATGCAATCTTCAGTTAGATGCCCGAAATCCTCATGGTATGCACACCATTTTGACTTGTCTTTAGTCCCGGATGGTTTATCATTCTTCCTGGGCCACCTAGCTTTTTCTCCTAGATTCTGCATTGCAAGGATCAGTTCATGATTATCAACAGAAAAACAATATTCTGAGATTGGAGGATATTCTTCATCATCCTCTTCCTGGTCAACAGCATGCACATTCTGATTTTCATTTCTATGGTAGGATTTGAATTTGTTGTTCTTGAAGGAGGATCCTTGCTTCTCCTGTTTTGAGGATCCTACTTGTCTCTCCTGTATCCTCTTGTCATCCTCTAGCCGGATGAACCTGAGTGCTCGAGTTCTTACTTCATCTAGATTCCTGCATGGTGTCATAACAAGATCATCATAGAATAATGAATCCTTAAGCAGTCCCATTTTGAAGGCTTCAACAGCCGTAGCCATATCCAAGTTGGGAATGTCCAAGGATTCTTTACTAAATTTAGTTATATAATCCCTTAATGATTCATTATGATTTTGAGTTATCCTGTACAAATCGCTAGTTAATTTTTCAAATTTTCTGCTACAAGAGAATTGGTTATTGAATAAATTAACTAAATTAGCAAATGAAGTAATAGAGTAGGGGGGAAGACTTAGCAGCCATTTAAGAGCTGATCCAGTAAGAGTGGATCCAAATCCTTTACATAGGCATGCTTCCTTCAACTTTTCTGGGATAGGGTTGATCTCCATCCTTTCCCTGTATTGTGCTATGTGTTCCTCTGGATCCGTTGTACCATCATACAGCTTCATAGTAGGGATATGGAACCTTTTGGGTACCTCTGCATCACAAATTGGTGGTGCAAAGCGAGATACCTTGTGGCTTCCATCTGCAATCTCTGGGATAGGCTTGACTACCCCTGGAACACTTGAGATCATATCTTTTAGCTTCTGCAACTCCCTGGCCATAGCATGATTGGTACCTGTATCCTGCATGAATCCATGGTTAGTGGTAGGATAATTATTTAAAGTGTTACCTCCCATTGGGTTCAAGTTAGGGAATCCATATTGCTGGGATTCTGGGACAACGGAGGGACCAGTGGAAGCAATGGTCTGCATTGGAATGAAGTCCCCTTGATAGACATCTAGACTTCCTGTTTGCAAACTTTTTAGGGATCCTGGCATCTGGAAGGATCCTGGTGTCTGGGACGATCCTGGAACGAAGGAGGATCCTTGAACCTGGGATGATCCTGGAACAAAGGAGGATCCTTGGCACTGGAATGATCCTGGAACGAAGCAGGATCCTTGAAACTGCTGTGCCCCCGGATAGGCTCCCGGATTCATGAAGGATCCCAAATGCTGGGGGTAGGATCCTGCCGGCTGGAAGTGTGAGCCTAATGCCTGAGTCATTGCCGTCGATCCGTGGTGCAATCCTCTTGATTCTCCCATGATTTGCACGTCTGGAATTCCTGATGGCTGAGAAGTAATCATTGGAGTATCAAAGCTCAAGGATTTGGGCATTAATGGAGAATGATCCTCTGCCGTTTTCTTCTGTCTTTTGAGATCTCCAATTTCCCTGAGGATCCTTTCATTAGTTTCATCCTGCCGCTGCATACGATCCTTCATCTGCAAAATCAAAGTAAATATATCACTAGTACTGGGAATATAAGAATTCATAGCAGAAGGAGATGGAGATTTAGAAGTAGTAGGAGTTTGTCTCTTCTCAGCATTCTTCTGGGATCCTGCCGGTGGTGGAGGCAGAATGTTCTGGGACGAGGTGACTGCAGACATTGCCGTGGACATGTTTTTCAATGATGAAGCCATGTAATTCTTTGAAATGATTTCGAACAAAGAGGTTTTCTTATGAATGAAGCACCAATTGCCCCACGGTGGGCGCCAAACTGTTTTGGTCAAAAATCACACAAGGATAATGTAACCAAACTTTATGTAAACGGGGTATGATGCTTGGTTAATTATGAAAGTAAAGGATCACTTCTGTGATAAAGATGCAAAGACACAATGATTTATACGAGGAAAAAGCCCTTGATCAATGTATGATCTCCGGCATAAAAAACCTCGGGTGATGGCAACTACCGATCACCAACTTCAATATAAGAAAAATATAGTTACAACTTCGGATGATAATGAGCTGAGTACAAGGATCACTATTGTTTCGAGTGTCTAAGTGTGTGAGAGTTGCGTTGTATGTCGTGTGTCCCCTTCCAAATGATGGAGAGTGGTATTTATACAAGTGTAGGTGACCTATTTTAGGTAAAAGGACTAATTATCAGCTCATTACCCCTTTAGAAATAAAAGACAATCTAGCCTAAACTGCCGCCCATAAATCAAGCCATGTTTCCATATCCTATGCAACGTCTATCTCCGATTAAGCTCTTGCCATAATTGTGAAGACGCGTCCCTTGATCATGATGCTTAGAGCGTATCCTGCTAGATATTCCTGCAAAAATAACATTGCATTAAGCGAAGATGATCGTTAGTATGAGGATCCTATAATGTCCCATGATCCTGATCCTGAAGTCCGGCTGAGGATCACTGTCTGCCAAAGAAACAAGGATCACTGGTTAGGATCACGTGTAAGGATCACGTATGATAAAAATCCAGCCCTAACAGAAAGCATACATGAAAAATAAAAAGGGAAGAAACAACTATAGATGTAGCTAAAAAAAGTTTAATGTTATTACCTATTCATTATGTATCAAAATCATCTGGCCTGGATTTCACCAGCAAAACCATGGACCATCCATCCAGGCCGGACAAGGCTATCTAACAGTTAAAGTGTCTATGCAGAAATTAAAATGCAGGAAGGTTTGTAAAGAACACTGAAGAAGGATTCATTCTCCACAAACAGAGGGATCTTCTTGTTTGTAAAGGCATTTGAGGAGTTATCTCTAACTCTATGTTTTGCAATGATGATTATAGCAGGTCTTATCAGTGACGACATGCAGTGTAACAACTAGTTACCAGCAGCAATGGCTAGTCCGCTTCTGACGGAAATATGACAGCTGTGAATCCTTATCACAACTGCCATATTGAGGGCAATTGTTAGGGCATGAATTTTATGCTAAGGATCATCTATCCTGAGACTGGGCATGGATCACGGATCCTTAATGGATGATGCAGAGTCTCTGAGGATCCAGAGTCTGAGGATCACGAGTCTGAGGATCACGAGTCCGAGGATCCTTAACAGAACTTATGTTTTGTTACAATTGTCACGTTTTTAATGTGTAAATGCAGATAATGGACGTAGTGGACTACTTCTTTGCTGGAATCTCGTGGAATATGCTTTTAGGCACGTGCATATTGAAGAAATAACCGTTAGTGGTGGTCATGGGTGACTTCCACCTTTTTCGGGAAGTTAGTTAGTTGTTTTTTCTTATCTTTTTAATGGGAAACAAGCTCATTAGAGACACAAGTCATGCACACCACAAAAAATACACGCAACACTCGAATTCTCTGCAAACACTTAGCAAAAAACACACACTTACACTAGCAATTCAATGTATTGAGCTTGTTTTCTTCCGAAGTTGTACAAGGATCACTATTGTTTTTGCAATATATTTGGTGATCGGTAGTTTCCATCACCCGAGGTTTTTATGCCGGAGATCTTCTAAAGATCAAGGGCTTTTTCCTCGTATAAATCTCGGTGTTCATCGTTGATTTCATATACTTGTTGTTTATACAATTAACCAAGCATCATACCCCACAAAATCAGATTTGGTTGCATTATCCTTGTGTGATTTTTGACCAAAACAATGGGTGACTTCCACCTTTTTCGGGAAGTTAGTTAGTTGATTTTTCTTATCATTTTAAGGGGAAAACGAGCTCAATGAAGGCATAAGTCGTACACACCACACAAACAACACACAACACTCGAATTCTCTGCAAACACTTAGCAAAAACACACACTTACACTAGAAATTCAATGTATTGAGCTTGTTTTCTTCCGAAGTTGTACAAGGATCACTATTGGTTTTGCAATACATTTGGTGATCGGTAGTTTCCATCACCCGAGGTTTTTTATGCCGGAGATCTTCTAAAGATCAAGGGCTTTTTCCTCGTATAAATCTCGGTGTTCATCGTTGATTTCATATACTTGTTGTTCATACAATTAACCAAGCATCATGCCTCACAAAATCAGATTTGGTTGCATTATCCTTGTGTGATTTTTGACCAAAACAATGGGTGACTTCCACCTTTTTCGGGAAGTTAGTTAGTTGATTTTTCTTATCATTTTAAGGGGAAAACGAGCTCAATGAAGGCATAAGTCATACACACCACACAAACAACACACAACACTCGAATTCTCTGCAAACACTTAGCAAAAACACACACTTACACTAGAAATTCAATGTATTGAGCTTGTTTTCTTCCAAAGTTGTACAAGGATCACTATTGTTTTTGCAATACATTTGGTGATCGGTAGTTTCCATCACCCGAGGTTTTTTATGCCGGAGATCTTCTAAAGATCAAGGGCTTTTTCCTCGTATAAATCTCGGTGTTCATCGTTGATTTCATATACTTGTTGTTCATACAATTAACCAAGCATCATACCTCACAAAATCAGATTTGGTTGCATTATCCTTGTGTGATTTTTGACCAAAACAGTTTGGCGCCCACCGTGGGGCAATTGGTGCTTCAATTCTGAGAAATTTTCTTCATTTCATTCATTTCGGTTCATTACCTTCAACCACATGGCTTCTCAGGGAAAACTACTCCAAGTTCTATGTCGGCGGTCACTTTTTCACAGGACATTCCGCCTTTGCATCATCTATGTTAGGGCTGGATTTTTATTATATGTGATCCTTATAAGTGATCCTAACCCGTGATCCTTGTTCCTTTGGCAGACAGTGATCCTCAGGAGGACTTCAGGATCAGGATCATGGGACATTATAGTGATCCTAATACTAACGGCTACTTCCGCTCAATACAATATTGTTTTGCAGGAACATCTAGCAGGATATGCTCTAGACATCATGATCCAGGGACGCGTCTTCACAAATATGGCAAGAGCTTAATCGAAGAAAGACGTTGCACAGGATATGGAAACTAGGCTTGATTTATGGGCGGCTATTTAGGCTAGATTGTATCTCATTTCTAAAGGGGTAATGAGCTGAATATTAGTTTAGCTACCTAAAATAGGTCACCAACACATGTATAAATACCACCCTTCCTCATTCGGAAGAACACACACGACACACAACGCAACTCTCACACACTTAGACACCAAAAGCAATAGTGATCCTTGTACTCAGCTCATTATCATCCAAAGTTGTAATCATATTTTTGTTATATTGAAGTTGGTGATCGGTAGTTGCCATCACCCGAGGTTTTTTATGCCGGAGATCATTCATTGATCAAGGGCTTTTTCCTCGTATAAATCATTGTGTCTTTGCATCTTTATCACAGAAGTGATCCTTTACTTTCATAATTAACCAAGCATCATACCCCGTTTTCATAAAGTTTGGTTACATTATCCTTGTGTGATTTTTGACCAAAACAGTTTGGCGCCCACCGTGGGGCAATTGGTGCTTCATTCATAAGAAAATCTTTTGTTCGAAATCATTTCAAAGAGTTACATGGCTTCATCATTGAAGAACACGTCCACGGCGATGTCTGCAGTCACCTCATCACAGATCACCTTGCCTCCTCCACCGGCAGGATCTCAGAAAAATACTGAGAAGAGATCAACTCCCACTTTCTCTAAACCTCTATCTTCTTCTGCTATGAATTCTTCTATTCCCAGTACTAGTGATGTATTTGCTTTAATTTTGCAGATGAAGGATCGTATGCAGCGGCAAGATGAAACTAACGAAAGGATCCTCAGGGAAATTGGAGATCTCAAAAGACAAAAGAAAGCGGCAGAGGATCATTCTCCACTGATGCCCAAATCCTTGAGCTTCGATACTCCAATGATCACTTCCCAGCCATCAGGGATCCCCGACGTGCAAATCATAGGGGAGTCAAGAGGATCACGTCTCAACTCGGCAGCAATGACTCAGACATCAGATTCACATTTTCAGCCAATAGGATCCTATCCTCAATACATGGGATCCTTCATGAATCCGGGAGCCTATCCGGGGGCACAGCAGTTTCAAGGATCCTACTTTGTTCCAGGATCATTCCAGGGCCAAGGATCCTCCTTTGTTCCAGGATCATCCCAGGTTCACGGATCCTCCTTCGTTCCAGGATCATCCCAGATACCAGGATCCTTACAGATGCCAGGATCCCTAAAAAGTTTGCAAACAGGAAGTCTAGATGTCCATCAAGGGGACTTCATTCCAATGCAGACCATTGCTTCCACTGGTCCCTCCGTTGTTCCAGAATCCCAGCAATATGGATTCCCTAACTTGAACCCAATGGGAGGTAACACTTTAAATAATTATCCTACCACTAACCTTGGATTCATGCAGGATACAGGTACCAATCATGCTATGGCCAGGGAATTACAGAAACTAAAGGACATGATCTCAAGTGTTCCAGGGGTAGTCAAGCCTATCCCAGAGATTGCAGATGGAAGCCACAAGGTATCTCGCTTTGCACCACCAATTTGTGATGCAGAGGTACCCAAAAGGTTCCATATCCCTACCATGAAGCTGTATGATGGCACAACGGATCCAGAGGAGCATATAGCACAATACAGGGAAAGGATGGAAATCAATCCTATCCCAGAAAAGTTGAAGGAAGCATGCCTATGTAAAGGATTTGGATCCACTCTAACTGGATCAGCTCTTAAGTGGCTGCTAAGTCTTCCCCCCTACTCTATTACTTCATTTGCTAATTTAGTTAATTTATTCAATAACCAATTCTCTTGTAGTAGAAAATTTGAAAAATTAACTAGCGATTTGTACAGGATAACTCAAAATCATAATGAATCATTAAGGGATTATATAACTAAATTTAGTAAAGAATCCTTGGACATTCCCAACTTGGATATGGCTACGGCTGTTGAAGCCTTCAAAATGGGACTGCTTAAGGATTCATTATTCTATGATGATCTTGTTATGACACCATGCAGGAATTTAGATGAAGTAAGAACTCGAGCACTCAGGTTTATCCGGCTAGAGGATGACAAGAGGATCCAGGAGAGACAAGTGGGATCCTCAAAACCGGAGAAGCAAGGATCCTCCTTCAAGAGCAACAAATTCAAATCCTACCATAGGAATGAGAACAAGAATGTGCATGCTGTTGACCAGGAAGAGGATGATGAAGATTATCCTCCAATCTCAGAATATTGTTTCTCCGTTGATAATCATGAACTAATCCTTGCAATGCAGAATCTAGGTGAAAAAGCTAGATGGCCCAGGAAGAATGATAAACCATCCGGGACTAAAGATAAGTCCAAATGGTGTGCATACCATGAGGATTTCGGGCATCTAACTGAAGATTGCATAGCCTTAAGAAAAGAAATTGGATACCTGCTAAGCAAGGGGCATCTAAAAGAATTGTTGGGGAGAAAAAAGCAAAGGACCCAGGATCCTGAAAGGATCCCTGAAAAGGCTCCAGCACCTCCGGCAAACGCACAAGTGATTAACTTTATATCCGGAGGATCAGACATTTGTGGTACATCCTTTTCAGCGGCCAAAAGACATGCAAAAGAATCAAAAATGGATAATGGAGAAAGGCCTATTAGAACCTCAAGTGTCTCAGAAGGGAAGATGATAACATTTGATGAGGATGATCGCATTAACATTCAGGATCCTCACCATGATAGTTTAGTTATCACTCTCTTTATCTCTAACCATTTTGTCCGCAGGATCCTTATTGACGGAGGGAGCTCAGTGAACATTATCCAGCTTGATGTCCTGAAGAAGATGGGAATCCCAGAATCAGACATCACACCAAGATCCTCCGTGCTTGTAGGATTCAGTGGGGAAACGAAGAAAACTCTGGGGGACATCAAACTCCCAATCTACGTGGAAGGATTACATAATTACCAAAAATTTTGTGTTATTGACTGTTTATCTTGTTGCAACGTTATCCTTGGCAGGCCTTGGATACATGACATGAAAGCAGTTCCATCTACCTACCATCAATGTGTGAAGCTCCCTAGCCCATGGGGGATAATCAAGATCGACAGTGATCAGCAAGAGGCTAAGGATTGCTATACCTCATCCATGAAGCCAACCTCGAAGCCAAGGGAGCAATAGCAATTACAGTATCCTCCGAGGAATGTCTTGGAGGCAAGGGAACAAGATGTGGACGAAATCCTCTTGGATCCTAGTGATCCTGAATCAAAAATCTATATCGGATTATGGATCCTTGGCAAGATGAAAGAAGACTTAATATCCTTCCTCAAAAGAAGAAAATCTACCTTTGCTTGGAAACATGAAGATATGACAGGTATATCTAAGGATATTATTACTCACAAACTTGGCATTGACAGGTCTATCAAACCAATCCATCAAAAAAGGAGGAAGTTTGCACCGGAAAGGAATGCCATTATCCAAGAAGAAGTAGAGAGACTACTTCGAGCAGGTA
Organism: Helianthus annuus; assembly: GCF_002127325.2. Lineage (NCBI taxonomy): Eukaryota > Viridiplantae > Streptophyta > Magnoliopsida > Asterales > Asteraceae > Helianthus > Helianthus annuus. Next base: position 110,963,332 of record NC_035444.2, on the reverse strand, counting down.
TGATCAGAGAGGTAAAATATCCAAAATGGTTAGCCAATGTGGTCGTTGTCCAAAAGAAAAATGGAAAGTGGAGGGTATGTGTCGACTTCACTGATCTGAATAACGCATGTCCCAAGGATCCTTTCCCATTACCCCACATTGACTCCATGGTGGATGCAACAGCGGGGCATGAACTGTTAACCTTTATGGATGCATCATCTGGGTTCCAACAAATCCAGATGGAACCATCTGACCAAGAGGATACAGCCTTTATGACCCCAACTGGTTTATATTGTTATATTGCCATGCCTTTTGGACTAAGAAATGCAGGTGCAACATATCAAAGGCTGGTAAATATGATGTTCAAAGATCAAATTGGAAAAACTATGGAGGTGTACATAGATGATATGGTGGTCAAGTCAAAGAAAGCTGAGGATCACCTAAGGGACTTGGAAGAAGCATTCGATATCCTTGATAGTTACAACATGAAACTTAATCCTTCAAAATGCCATTTTGGTGTTAAGGCAGGAAAGTTCTTAGGATACATGGTAACCCAGAGGGGCATTGAAGCAAGCCCGGAACAAATCAAAGCATTAATAAATATCAAATCTCCTGCCAATGCCAAGGATGTTCAAAGACTGACAGGCAGGATAGCAGCTTTGAACAGGTTCATATCGAAATCCTCAGAAAAATGCAAAGAATTCTACGATATCCTAAGGAAGAATAAGAAGTTTGAATGGACTGAGAAGCATGAGAACGCTTTACAAGCCCTTAAAGAATATATGTCCTCAGCACCAGCATTAGCAAAACCGGAAAAAGGAGATGTATTATCCTTATACCTGGCGGTATCCTCAACCGCTGTAAGTGCTGTCCTCGTCAAGGATCACGAAGGTACACAATATCCTATCTACTATGTAAGTAAAAGTCTACTTGATGCCGAATCCAGGTACTCACACCTCGAAAAACTTATTCTTGCATTAATCATGGCATCCACTAAGTTAAGGCATTATTTTGAAACCCATACTATTGTTGTTAAAACTAATTTTCCAATTAAGAATGTCCTCAGGAAACCGGAGATGTCAGGGAGAATGGCTAAATGGGCAGTGAAGCTTAGTGCCCATGATATAAGATACGAACCAAGAACAGCCATTAAATCACAAGCCTTAGCCGACTTTGTGGCTGATTTCAGTAGTGATCTACAAAAAGAAGCAGAATTGGAGGTCCAGCAGCTGGATGAAACCAAGGATCCTTGGATACTACACACTGACGGATCCTCAAATGTCAAGGGCACAGGGCTCGGGATCCTACTAAAATCGCCACAGGGGGACATAATACCCCACTCCATAGCCTGTGAGTTCCAAGCAACTAACAATGAGGCTGAATATGAAGCCTTAATTGCTGGCTTACAGATTGCTAAGGATATGGGGGTAAGATATCTCGAAGTATATGTAGACTCATTATTGATCACCAATCACTTTAATGGATCCTATGCTGTTAAAGGTGAAAAACTAACCAAATATTTAGAGATAGTCAAAGAATTGGCACTCTCTTTTGTTTCTTTTAGCTTAACACAGGTACCAAGGGAGGATAACACGGAAGCTGATGCATTGGCCAACCTTGGATCATCCTTAAAAATTCCAGAAGACATAAGTATCCCTATCATCCATATCCTGGCTCCTGCTATTGAAAATCAAGTAGCCATGGAAATAGAAGAGGATACTGCAGTAATCCCTAGTGAAGAAGCTCAATCTTATTCAGGATCATGGATCCCACCAATCATGAAATACTTGCAAAACGGAGAGATCCCAATGGGAGAAAATCCTAGAGCTTTCAGGATCAAGGTATCTCAATTTACAATCTTAAATAATGTGCTATATAAACGATCCCTTGCAGGACCATATTTAAGATGTATTGAGGATCCTGAATTTGAAGAAGTGTTGAGAGACTTCCATGAAGGAGATTGTGGAAACCACACTGGGGGCAGGGCATTATTCTCAAGGATCCTTAGAACAGGATACTACTGGCCAACCATGAAAAGGGATGCTGTAGAGTATGCTAAGAGATGTGATCCTTGCCAAAGACATAGCAATATCCTTCACCAACCAGCTGAATTACTACACCCCATACCATCCTCTTGGCCATTCATGAGATGGGGAATGGATATAGTTGGCAAGCTCCCTAAAGCACCTGGTGGAAAAGTATTTATGCTTGCCATGACTGACTATTTTTCCAAGTGGATAGAAGCTGAAGCCTTCGCTCAAGTCAGAGAAAAGGAAGTCATATCCTTCATTAAAAGAAACATTATAACTAGATTTGGCATTCCCTCTGAAATTGTATGTGATAATGGCTCCCAATTCATTGGAAGCAGAACCACTAACTTTTGTGACAGTTGGGGAATCAAGATGATAACATCAACACCAGTTCATCCACAAGCCAATGGTCAAGCAGAATCATCCAACAAGATCATCATCAACAATCTAAAGAAGAAGCTAGGATCCAAGAAGGGGAAATGGGCTGAGGAGTTACCTTATGTGCTATGGGCTGATAGGACAACTCCCAAGAATGCCACTGGTCAAACACCTTTCTCTTTAGTATTTGGGGCAGAAGCAGTGATCCCAACAGAAATGGTGATCCCAACTGCTAGAACAACTGCTCGTGATCCTGAAGAAAATGCTGCAATCCTAGCTCAGGATTTGGATACTATTGAGGAAATCAGGGATCTAGCTAGAATAAGGATGGCAAGCTACCAACAAAGAATGGCTGGTACCTACAACAAAAATGTCAGGATAAGGAAGTTCCAAGTCGGAGATATGGTGTTGAGAAAAGCATTTCAAAATACTATCAATCCTGCTGACGGGAAGCTAGCACCAAAATGGGAAGGTCCCTACTTGATTGAAGCTGAAGCAGGAAAGGGGGCATACAGGTTGCTAATCATGGAAGGAAACTTGTTACCAAGAGCCTGGAATGCTGTTCACTTAAAGAAATATTTCATGTGAACAAGATCCTTCATGCATGTGATCCTTACATTGAAGTATCCTTGAAGGATCCCGGAGATATCAGTGATCCTTACTCTGGTAATACGCTTATCCTAAAACTATTGCACTTTCTTACTTTTTGCCTAAGGATAAGGATCATGTATCCTTCATCCTCTACTCACAAACCATTTGAGTTATGATAGTTCAGGTATCTTCAGCAAATCGTCAAAGATCTCCAAGAGCACCACATATCCTTGGGTCCAACCCCAGTTATCCTTGGGATTATCCCCAGTTTCCGCCAGCAGCGCACGATGATCCTGATATAGTTCACGTCTTTGGGACCAGTACCCACTTTCGGGGCTGACAACCTCATCGTACTGGCTATATTTAGGATCCTCCGTATAATGGTAGACGTACCATACATCCGTTCCTAAGGTTTCTAACGTTTTCACGTTAGCTAAGGTTTTGACATTTTCATGTCACTAAGTTTGGATAGTCGCCAGTAAGGGCCATACTCCAGTTTGCATATGATTCTTTGGGCTTGTCCCCAGTTATCCTTTGGGCTTGTCCCCAGTTATCCTTTGGGTTTGTCCCCAGTGATCCCCCGGGATCATCCCCAGTCATCCTTTGGGCATGTCCCCAGTTACTAATTTATCTTTTACATTGACTTAGTCCCAAGTTATATCTCACTTTTCAGGTTTTGGATGTCTAAACATATAAGGATCCTTAATCCTTATTAACTATCAAAATATTATCTATGATTGTCTTGATTGAAGGTTAGGATCCTAACTTGGATCCCCAGGTATGATCCTTGACTATTTTGATTATACTCATTATCCTAACCGACCCTTATACTTTGACAACCAAACCCATGATCCTTGAACTAAAGTACTTTAAAAACTTTCAATATCAGGATATTTGATCTAGGTTCATATCCTAAATTTGGATAACATATTTTCAACTCTTGCTACTTTAAAATATACTACAAAAACAACTGAGAAACAAGAAGATAAGGATAACAACACGAGATAAGCCAGAAAAGTTAAAGTTATATTATTAAACAAAAAGGATCATTAACCCTTTCAAGAAAGTTGTCAAAATTGCCAACCCACATTTCTACCAGCAAAACGTGGCCCGTCCACATGGGTTGGCAAAGGGTGTCCATTGTCTATGCGGTCTTAGCATTTTGCAGGAAATTAAAAGCGGCAGGATCACAAAGGCTTCATCCCCCAAACAGAGGATCCCTCCACCTTTTGTAATCCTACCTATTGTTCAAAGGATCCAGGATCCTTAACCCTAAGAAACTATTGTTCAGAGATTACAGACCATAATTGTCTCAAACCATCAACAACCACAAAAAACACTGCCAAACCTAAAAAATTGGGCTCCGGCCTAGTCAACAATATCCATCATCGCCCAATCATGCAGCCTACTCCTTTGCTGCTCCATCACCGCCGGCTGCTCCACCTTGATCCTTGTCAGCATCACCTCCCTCCAGCATTGGGATATCTTCAGCCTCTTCCTCGTCCTCCAGGTCTGCCAGCCTTGCCTTCCAACCCTCAACATCCCACGAGCTTTTGTCAAAGGTAGGATCCTGAGCCTCCTCGGCCATCTGAAGTTGTATCTTATACATAGCAATTGCCGCGGAGACCTTAGCATCTTGGGTGATCTCCTGCTTCTCGTTATCCATATCGATCAACCTCTGAGCAGCCTCAGCCTTCATGACCCGGAGTTCCTTCTCAAGATCTCCTATCTTGAGATCCTTTAACACACCCATTTGCTGGAGGTCGGCAATTTGGCTCTCCTGGTCCTCAACATGGCCAAGATAGGTCTCAATCTCGGCAAGTTTCTGCAACAGGAGAAAAAAGATAAGTTTAGGATCAGATGATCCTCAAGAAAAGCAGGATACACAAACAGGATATGTGAGACGGACAACCAACAGGGGCAGTGATCCTTACCTCATTCACGTAGTCGAGGAATTGCTGACGGAGGAGGGGAAATCCCTGGAGATCATCTGAAGCCTTCCTCTTCTTCCCTTTGCCTCGGATAGGCGCTTTAGGAGCTGATGCTGAAGGACTGGCAGCAGGAGCCTTCTTCTTTGAAGACGTGACATTGGCAAGATCACTTACCCCAAATTTGGAGGCAGATTTAACAGACCTGGCAGATTTTCCAGCACCTACACAATTCAGAAACAAGATAAGTTCCCTTGTTAAATTAAATACTCTTACATAAAACTTACTTTCTATGAGGATACTTACTTGACATTGTGGCAGATGCAGAGGATATCTCTTGAGAATCTTGGATAGTGACTTGGAAGCTTCTAACTTCAGGATCAAGCTTTTTAAAAGCTAGGACTCTCTCTTTTGCAGCAGGGCTTAATTTCAGATGAGCAATGGAAATAGCTGCATAAAAGACAAAGGAAAAAAGACATCAGTGATCCTCATCATATGAGACAGGACTGATAGTGATCCTTCGAGGATCCTCTACCCTACCATGAGTGGCCCATTCCTTGGGCAGATCCTTCCCATCCGGGATGGAATCCCTCTTAACAAAGAAAAACCGACGTTTCCAGTTTGTATCATTCTTGGTAACTTTGAAGATTGGGTGATCCTCCCCAGCTTTCCGTTTCAACAAATACCGGTGAGAACCGAAGGTGGTGAGATCGTAAAACTCAGCTAACTCCGCCATCCCCAGATCAATCCCTTCCTGCTCGATGATCCTCTCGAAGGTATAAAGAACCCTCCAGATCATCGGCATAGCTTGGATGTAAGAGATGCCGGTTAAGGAAAAGAAAGACTGGGTAAAGTCTGGAAAAGGATACGAGTACCCTATAGCAAACGGGGTAGCAGGAAAAGCCACCCAGACATCCGAGACAAAGTCGCTCAAAGCAGTAGGATCAAAGGATTTAAAAACGGCATTCGCCGGAAAGCAATGACGAATTTTGTCTACGTGAGCATCACTAAAGCAACACCTCTCCGTAGGAGAATCCTTGATAATCCCCTGGCTTTTTAAGGGACTATCCTTCTTGGAATCCTTGTGCGGAGAATTCCGGAGCAACATGTTTGGAACAGAAACAAAGTAGACACGGAAAACAGAGCAAAGAGAGTAGAGAGAAGAAAAAGAGAAGAGGAGAGTACCTGATCGATCTTCGGTGTAGAATATAAAGGGAGTGTATCTCGAATTTAAATACAAACTGATCCTCACCCTATCTCCTATTTATAATCATGATCTGCAGGGATTGTCACATCTCTGACGTAATGATCACAACGGCTAGTCCGAGCATAACGGCTAGTTTCTTGGAGTCGCCCGTTAGAGATAAGATCGAAACAAAATATAACTCATCTATTTACAATTAACTCCTTATATTTTGGGGGCAATTGTTAGGGCTGGATTTTTATTATACGTGATCCTTATAAGTGATCCTAACCCGTGATCCTTGTTCCTTTGGCAGACAGTGATCCTCAGGAGGACTTCAGGATCAGGATCATGGGACATTATAGTGATCCTAATACTAACGGCTACTTCCGCTCAATACAATATTGTTTTGCAGGAACATCTAGCAGGATATGCTCTAGACATCATGATCCAGGGACGCGTCTTCACAAATATGGCAAGAGCTTAATCGAAGAAAGACGTTGCACAGGATATGGAAACTAGGCTTGATTTATGGGCGGCTATTTAGGCTAGATTGTATCTCATTTCTAAAGGGGTAATGAGCTGAATATTAGTTTAGCTACCTAAAATAGGTCACCAACACATGTATAAATACCACCCTTCCTCATTCGGAAGAACACACACGACACACAACGCAACTCTCACACACTTAGACACCAAAAGCAATAGTGATCCTTGTACTCAGCTCATTATCATCCAAAGTTGTAATCATATTTTTGTTATATTGAAGTTGGTGATCGGTAGTTGCCATCACCCGAGGTTTTTTATGCCGGAGATCATTCATTGATCAAGGGCTTTTTCCTCGTATAAATCATTGTGTCTTTGCATCTTTATCACAGAAGTGATCCTTTACTTTCATAATTAACCAAGCATCATACCCCGTTTTCATAAAGTTTGGTTACATTATCCTTGTGTGATTTTTGACCAAAACAATCTCCCCCTTGCATTCCAGAAGAATGCTGAGAATTCTCCGAAGAAGACAACCCCCGTTTTCACAAAACCAACTGTTGTTTCTTCCTTTACACTTACTAACAGTGATTTTTATGCTTTGATTGTGCAGATGAAGGATCGCATGCAGCAGCAGGTCAAAACTAATGGCAGGATCCTTCGCGAAATTGATAAAATCAGCAGAGGATCACTCCCCTTTGATGTCGAGGTCGCTGAATTTCGACACTCCGTTCATAACTTCCCAGCACTTTGCAGCTCCAGATGTCCAATACCAGGGTGCATCAATAGGAATGCGTTCTGGATCATCGGTAATGTCTCAGGCTCGAGGATCCTCTTTCCAACCTTCGGGATCCTCATTTTAGCTTCCGGGATTCTTCACCAGTTTAGGAGGATGCATGGGGACGCAGCCAATTCAGGGATCCTCCTCTCAGGTTCAAGGATCCTCTCAGGTTTAAGGATCCTCTCAGGTTCAAGGATCCTCTCAGGTTCAAGGATCCTCTCAGGTTCAAGGATCCTCTCAGGTTCAAGGATCCTCTCAGGTTCAAGGATCCTCTCAGGTTCAGGGATCCTCCTCCCAGGTTCAAGGATCCTCTCAGGTTCAAGGTTCCTCCTTCTAGGTTCAAGGATCTTCATCTCAGGTTTCCGGATCCATGGATTATCCTCCAAGACCTACATTTACAGCACTTCAAGGATCTAACATCTTCCAGGATCAAGGATACTTAAGGATTGTGCAACCCGGAAGTTCAGATATTTATCTAGGAGACTTCATACCAATGCAGACCATTGCTTCATCTGGTCCCTCGGTTATGCAAGAATCCCGCCAACATGGATTCACATCTGGAATTCCAAACTTGAATCATTCAGGAGGTAACACTTTGAATAATTTTTGCAATGCAAACCATGGCTTTGTGCAGGATACAGGTATCAACCAAGCTATGGCTAAGGAATTGCAGAAACTTAGGGATATAATATCCAACATTCCAGGAGTGGTTAAGCCCATTCCTGAAATTCCTGATGAAAGCCACAAGATATCTCGTTTTACACTACCTATTTGTGATGCAGAGATACCGAAGAGGTTTCAGACACCAAATCTGGTTGCTTGTGCAAAGGCTTTGGATCCACACTTACCGGATCAGCGTTAAAGTGGTTGCTAAGTCTTCCTCCTTACTCTATTACTTCATTTGCTAATCTAGTTAATTTGTTTAATAGCCAATTCTCATGTAGTAGGAGATTTGAACGATTAACTAGTGATAGGGTAACTCAAGGTCATAATGAATCACTTAGAGATTACATAATTAAATTCAGTAAAGAATCCTTAGAAATCCCTAACTTAGATATTGCTACAGCTCTAGAAGCCTTTAAAATGGGTTTGCTTAGGGATTCAGTGTTCTATGATGATCTTGTCATGACCCCTTGCGGGAACTTAGATGAGGAAAGAAACAGGGTCCTTAGGTTCATTCGTTTAGAGGATGACAAAAGGATCCACGAGAGATTGTCAGGATCCTCAAAGCAAGACAAATAAGGATCCTATCTCAAGGATAACTGATCCAAGAAATACTCCAAGCATGACAACCAGAATGTGCATACTGTGGAACAAGAGGAAGATGATGAGGATTATCCTCCTATTTCTGAATTTTGTTTTTCTGCTGATAATAATGAACTAATCCTTTCTATGCAGAGTTTAGGTGACAAGGTTAGGTGGCTAAGGAAGAATTGTGACACCTGTGTCACCGCGACCATCAAACGAATACCAAGCCGATGAAATATCGTATTTCATACTAGGGATCTTGTATAAATATGTGGATCTATTGCGCATATCAATTCTTGTTCAATTTCGAACTCTACATCGCTTTCTGGAGAATTATACGCAAACCGGTGCGTAAACGTACTCAGCTTAATGCGACAAATACTCCGGGAGATCAACATATACTTAACATACCTTAAATAACCTTTACATAACTTAGAAATAAGTTTTGAAGGCTTTGGTATAGCAAAAACAAGTTAATTCGCTTACAGGGACTAAACTTGACAAACTGCGAAAGTATGCCAATTTGAACTGTAACGAACATTCCAGAACATGTCCATAAGTTAAACATACCATAAATATCCTTTACATAGCTTAGAAATAGGCTTTGAAGGGTTTGGTATGCTAAAACAAACTTTTGGATCATTCAAGGACTAAAAGTGTCAAAAAGTGCACAAGTTTGCACTTTTGCGCATAAATTACGTTCTGAATACCTCCGGACATCCAAAAATTTATGTGAGCATCCTTATATTATGCCTTAGTGTATGGCATGAGAAAAATCCATTCGTCGCGCAATTTGGATCGTCTTTCGCGCTTATGCGCATTCCGTCGTAATTAACCGAACATCGCGACCGTACGGCCAAACGAACCGACATCCAAGATATTTTTGAGCACATTTTAAGTTCCCTATACTTTAACTTCATTTTAGAGCTTTGAAATGGGGTTAACGGGGCTTAAACGTGTCAAAAACGCATCAAATACCAAGTTTTGGAGCTGCAGGGACCAAAACTGTAAATCTGCCAAACTAGGGGCTTACGGACCGTAAGCCATAAGCCATACGGTCCGTAAGGGGTCCCCAGTACAGCAGATTCATTGAATCCACTTGCAGTTGGACTTTCGTTCGTTCAAGGGGCAATGCCCTTTCACCCAATCAAGAGCCAAGGGCCAAGTTCTGACTTACCACAATATTTCGACAAGTGTACGCACAAGATCGTGGCACGATATTCGATAAACGATCCTAACGGTTATGCTTTTCCTATAAATACCCCCCCCCCTGTTGCCAAAAACCCACACAATCTGATCAAGAGCTCTAAGTTGGAACCTTTGTTTCATACCTGAGCCATTTTGGTCTAGATTAGCATTCGGGGACCCTATGTAAGTATTCTTTCGCTCTTTTATTCGCTTTTCGAGTCCGAAAGTCAACGTTTTGTTGACTTTCTGCATTGACCAGCCTATGGTCAACACGAAGTTCATGGAACTTCATAACGTGAGCGTGATCACGATGGTTATAGTCCGTAGTGACTATACCTACTGATTACCACGTTATCTAGGCTCAGTGACGAGTCGTAGTTTCGGCTAAAATGTGCATTCTTGCATATTTTGTAACCAAACTACTCGTGAGTATCAAAGCCGTTTGCTTTGATGCCAAACCTGTTTTCTAAAACTTAGTTAAGCATGTTCTAACATGCTTAGCTCGTCACTTTTAGTTTAGTGCTTATATAGGGTCGTAAGGTAAGCGATCTAAACCATCGCTTATACTTTCGAACCCGACCCATTTGGTCGATCATTATGATCCGACCAAACACATTAGGTGACCATAGCTATAACCTTCCGAGGTTATACCTTGTGGTCACGATGTTAGGCGTTCCAGACGCGTTCTACGTGAACGACGCGTAAGGTAGCATAAGCTACCTAAGCGGGTCGTGATGGGTCGCAAGCACCTAGGTTAAGTTTCATTTTAGTATGTAGGCTTTGTTAAACCATATTACACGAGTCCCCATACTCGTTTGGTTTACGAACCCGCATACCATCCGTTCCTTCGATTTTAGGTCCGGTATATTAACATAGCTACCTATGAGGTGCCGTTTGATATTCCGTGACCTAGCATTGTTTGGTTATTATACAAGAACTCAAAGCAATCTCAGGTGAGTACATTGAACCCCTCTTTTACTGTTTTCCAAATTGTTTTGGGGTGAAACACATGTGCCTATCTGTTACTTTCATGCTTTCTTGTTTTCACATCATATACTTGCTATGTTCGATAGTACATATATAGTACATGATTTCATTGTGTTTATGCTATGTATGTCCATTGTGTGCACACTTAGCACAACACTTTACATTACATTTCATGCTATGTATGCCTATTGTGTGCGTACTTAGTACATCGCTTTACATTTCATGCTATGTATGCCCATTGTGTGCGTACTTAGTACATCGTCTTACATTACATGCTATGTATGCCCATTGTGTGCGTACTTAGTACATCGTCTTACATTACATGCTATGTATGCCCATTGTGAGCGTACTTAGTACATCGTCTTACATTACATGCTATGTATGCCCATTGTGTGCGTACTTAGTACATTGCTTTACATTACATGCTATGTATGCCCATTGTGTGCGTACTTAGTACATTGTTTTACATCGCATTACTGTTGCATATGCTCATCCAGCATATGAACACATTATGCTACATTTTGAACCGTTGTGACCATTTGACTATGTGAACCGTCTAAACCCGTTTGATTATATGAACCGTTTGTAACCATTAAACCGTGTGAACCAGTTGTATCCGTTGACATGATTTACATTTGACAATAGACATTTGACTATACATAAACGTTTCTACCGTTGTTAAACATTTCATCTTGATGGTTTGGTTTGAGTAAGTGATTAAGTAACGAGGCGTGTGTAATATGATACAAGCATGGTGGATACGCCGCTGGTACTTCCTATATATAAGTGTTTGTATGGTATTACATATCGTAGCGTTATTTGAATCATTTCAATTTGAGACATATGACATTTTATACAAATAACACACTTTTCATGAGACGTTGTTTTACAAACTCATTTTACATGGTTATCCGTTTAACCATACAGTGTTCTCTTATTTATACATATCATCTGATCTTATCATTTTTCAAATGATTTACAAGACAAAGCAAATTACAAGGTTCATGACTAAACATTTTCTCAAACATAAGTCATGAATCCCGTTTTCACAAAACCAATGTATCTCACAGGCATTTTTATGCTGACGTACCTATTTTCACATGTGTTTTCAGGAGATGATGCATAGGACTTATCAAGACATACTTAGGCGGACCTGTGCCTTAGTGCCTTAAAACGAGACAAGAACTAGATAAATTATGTTATGTACTCTTTGGTTCTTGTTTAAACAATGTAAACATTCATGTTTGATTAATAAAACGAAACTTCAATTGCCATGGATTTGAAACAATTGATTCTGTTACAACACTCCCCGACATTTCCGCCACGTTTTGTATGTTCTACGTGGTCGGGGTGTGACAAGAATGACAAACCGCCTACCACCAAAGACGATTCGAAATGGTGTGCTTACCATGGGGATTCTGGTCATCTCACAGATGAGTGCATAGCATTAAGGAAGGAGATAGGTTATCTTTTGAGCCAAGGATACTTGAAGGAGTTGCTCAGAAGGAAAAAGTCAAGGATCAAGTATCCTGAGAAAGTTCCTAAAAAAGCTCCTCCTCCACCATCCTATGCTCAAATCATCCATTTCATCTCCGGAGGTTCTCAGCAGCTAAGAGACGTGCAAAGGAAACAAAGATGGAGAATGGGGGCAGACCTGTTCGGACCTCCATTCTTACCCAGCAGAAAGTGACATCATATGATGAGGATAACTGTGCGGACATTCAGGATCCTCATCACGACGGTGTAGTTATTACATTATTTATATCTAACCATTTTGTTCGCAGGATTCTCATTGATGGGAAAAACTCAGTGAACATAATCCAGTTGGATGTCCTCAATAGAATGGACATCCTTGAATCTGATATTGTCCAAAGATCATCTGTCCTTGTGGGATTCAGTGGAGAGACAAAGATTACATTGGGGGACACCAAACTTCCTATCTACATAGAGGGAGTAAATTATGAGAATTTTATGTTATTGATTGCTTATCTTGCTGTAATGTTATCTTTGGCAGGCCATGGATACACGATATGAAGGCAGTCCCCCTCAACATATCATCAATGTGTCAAGGTCCCAACTCTATGAGATATGGTGAAGATAGAAAGTGATCAGCAGGAGGCAAAGAACTATTACACTTCTTCAATGAAGCCAGCCTCCAAGGAGCAAGACATCATGGAGGCAAGAGAGCAAGACGTCAAGGATATTATGTTGAACCCAGAGGATCCTGAATCCAAAATTTTTATAGGATCCGGGATCCTAGACAGTATTGAGCAGGATTTAGTATCCTTCTTGGAAAGAAGAAAATCTACCTTCGCTTTGAAACATGAAGATATGACAGGAGAAAGTTTGCACTTGAAAGGAATGCCATTATCCAAGAAGAGGTAGACAAATTGCTCAAGGAAAGTTTGAGTGGACTGATAAGCATGAAGCTGCACTTAAGGTTCTTAAGGATTATCTATCCTCAGCACCAGCCCTGATGAAACCAGAAGATGGAGAATCGTTATCCTTATACTTAGCTATTTCAGCTAATGCAGTAAGTTTGATCCTTGTTAAGGATCATGAAGGCTCTCAACGTCCGGTATACTATGTAAGTAAAATTCTACTTGATGCTGAGGCCAGGTATTCTCATTTAGAGAAATTAATTCTTGATTTAATTATGGCTTCTGCTAAACATAGACATTATTTAGAAACTCACACCATTATTGTGAAAACTAACCTTTCTATCAAGAATGTTCTCAGGAAACTTCAACGTCCGGAAAATCGCAAGGTCGAGTTTTCTTCGAGTGTGTTTCAGAAGAGGGCTCTTACATGGTGGAACGGGGTAATGAGAGACCGTGGTGCAGATGTTGCTCTAGCACAAACATGGGCTGAACTGAGAGCTCTTATGATGAGAGAATTTTGTCCTCGTCATGAACAACGAGCGTTGGAGAAGGATTTTGATGATTTGAAACAAGATAGTGGCGAACACAGGGCATATACTGATAGGTTTGAGGAGTTGAGTCTACTTTGCCCGACTATGGTCGCCCCACTCGACAAGGCTATCGAAAGGTACATCGACGGCCTGCCTAACTCGGTACAAGACATTGTCACTGGTAGCAACCCTACCACACTCCGTCAGGCCATTGAGCTATCTGCAACCTTGACTGAATCGCAGATCAGAAAGCATAAACTTTTTCGAAAGGGTGACAAGAAGCCAATCGAGGAATCAAAGACCATGGATGAACAGACTGAATCTCCTAAGAAGTCAAAGAAGCGAAAGGCTTCTTAGAACTTCGCCGTGGTCGCTCACAATGGTCAAGCCGTCCCCAACCAACCAGCTCAACCCCCTGCTAGAAAACCATACAATGGAACTGCACCTTTGTGCAACCAATGTGGTCTCCATCATCACGCCAATGTACAGTGCCGCAAATGCCAAACTTGTGGACTTATAGGCCACACAGCAAGAGTCTGCCCAGCTGCAGCTACACCAAACCAAGCTGGCAACAATCCTGCTCAAGGTCGTTTTCTACCAGGCTCTTGTTTTAACTGTGGCGAGATGGGTCATTTCCGAAGAAATTGCCCAAAGCTTCCTAATGCAAATCCAGCACAGGGATGAGCATCCGACTGACTAGAAGACAACATCGTTTAGAAATAATCACGTCTTATGTATTATTTTCTTTTGTTGTCAAGATCCAAGAAACAGTTGTTATCATTGTTTATAAATAAATCTTTTATTTGCATTGCAATATATTTCTGTGGTTGCATGTATAAGCGACATATCCCTTACAATACCGACAATCAAGGAACCGTATTCCTTGAAGAACAAACTACCCCTAAAATTTTCCCATTCTATAATCGCTTGCGTCTTCCACGAAATTCCTAAGTACCCGTTTATTCTAAGGAAACGAAGTACAAGGCGCAGGTTACAACACATGACGAATACCTAAAGTACCACTATAAATCCTTAATAGGGTACCAAAGGATTTCCCGTAAGTCCTTAATTGTGTATACCTTAATTAGAATGTGGTGATTCCTTGAAATCAAAAATCGAATTTTGGGAGATCTTTCTATCTTCTCAGATAGATTCCAGTGAACATTGAGACCCGTCGATTGGTTTCCATATCCGTATTCAATCAATAACAAGTTAATAACAAATTATAATCAAGTTAAACAATTATGTGACTATGTGCTTATGTGTTTCCTTATGTGTTGTTGTGTGATCCAAATTATGTTATCCAAATCTTCGTAGAATCTTACATATCCGTGTACAAGAGATTCATAGTAGGATACCCAAAGGTATTACTTAAAATCCTCAATGGACTTCTATGTTATAGTTAAGTCCCTCGGATTATAAAGTACTACTTCATAATTAGACCCCTTGAGTGGTCTAGCTAAACAGATTCATCCAAAAATCTGGTTAGGGATATCATGTGATGATATAGCTGAAAGGACTCCTTGGTGGCCTAACCAAGAGGATCCCTGTCACACCCCCAAAATCCACCTGCGGAGTATCACCGCTTGGGAGCGTGACTGACCAGGATCAAGCCACCAATCATATTGAACATGCATTTAATATTAAATAAAGTAAATGAAAACCATCCATTCAATACAAAAGGTGTTCAAACATTAAATCGTTTCAAAAGTGTTGCGGAAGCATAGTAAATAAACCAGTATCAATAGTTTTAAGTATCACAATAGTAAAGCGGAAGAGCCACGATCCTTGTCCACAACGACCCGCTTCTCCAGTGCAAGCTCCAAGTACCTAGCGAACTGCAAGGCATGTAACAGAATGATCAACAAACTAGTTGAGCGAGTTCACATAAAGAAAATGCGTAATAGTAAGTTCATTTGTAATAGGTGGCTCTACTGGGCCGTTTGTATATTTTACTGTGGTGGTGTTCCACGTTTTCCTGTGGTGGTGTTCCACGTTTTCCTGTGGTGGTGTTCCACGTTTTCCTGTGGTGGTGTTCCACGTTTTCCTGTGGTGGTGTTCCACGTTTTCCTGTGGTGGTGTTCCACGTTTTCCTGTGGTGGTGTTCCACGTTTTCCTGTTAGTTCGCGACCATAGTCTTTACCGACCAGGGTGTGTGCGAAGGCAGTTGAGTAGTTCGTAAGCATCAACAGTTTAATCGTTTGTTACAGTATCAAAGTATGCACAATTAATCATCCAACCCATTCCCACCCTGGGAACCCATGCCTTGGCTGTGTGAACTCACCTTGGTTTGCTCGGTATGCTAGGTTATGTACTCACAAGTAATTAATCACGTCCTATTGTATGCATGTATAACAAATCAGTTCATGTTCGCAATGATACGTATGCAAATCGAGTGTCACACAATTGCAAATGTAAACATTCATCATCAAGCATGGCATGTCAAGTAAATCAAACATACATTCCACTATCTTTCGAAAGATGTTTATAACCTACCATCCTTCGAATCCAACCTTATCTTTCGACACATTAGTGATCCTTCGACACATACTAAATATCACAGTTATCTTTCGGACTGGTTGTTATGTTTCGAACCACCAGTCATCTTTCGACCAAATGGCATCTTTCGGTCAACCTAATTATGTTTCGGTCAAATCTATCCTTCGGTCAACAGATATCTTTCGGTTACAACTATGTTTCGACAACTATGTTTCGACTACAAGTATCTTTCGACACATATCAGTTACGTCAACAACAGTTACAATTTCAGAAACCCTAAACATGCTAACAGCCGTCAACAACATTATCGATCAAACAACAATCATGCAGCAATCATAGGATCATCATCAAATCATCATGCAATCATCATAATACTAATACCCACCTTGATCCCTAATTTATGCGTACACCAAGCCGATTAACATAGTATGTCACATTATCGAACCTTATTAACATAACATATGAACACATACCGAAATCTTGAATGAACATACTAACAATCAAACATCATATAACGAATCCGAACATATATCCATTCGTATCGGCCGATTAACAACTATTCGATTATCATATAAGCAATACCCGGTTAACAACATCCGATCGGTTAATGATTACAAGTCCGGCCAGTTAGCACACTAATTAACATCAATCATTCCAGCAATCAATTAAAAGTAATACGATATCAGATACTAACCGAGATTAAGGATGATCAACAAAAGGGATTTGGCTTCGGATGTGAGGGTCTGCCGTCACACACACAAGGAGCTAGGGTTGAAGAATGACAGCCGGTTACGTGCTTTTACGTATAAATACGTATTACAGAAATGGGCCAAGCCCATCTGAAAGACTGGGCCGAAGGATAAAGTCCCTGGGTCGAAGGATATGTTTCGGGATCCTTCGAACCGACAGTTGATCCTTCGAATCGAAGGATATCCTTCGTGATCCTTCGATCTGCATGTCAAGTTTCGAGTTCTATACTAAGTGTTTTTAATAATAATAATTCTAATATTATATTCTACCAAGTAATCACATATAGGCAACATGACAATACGTTTCATTAAAACACCACGCGTACAATTCAAGTTCACAATCCAAACAACTAAGCAGTCTAAGTCAACGCGCATTTAATGCGAAAACGAAAGTCAGAAACTCGAGTTGTCACAATCCCCTGTCGATCTAATTAAAAGGAACCGATGGAAGTCTAGTCACCCTCGTCACAAGTTTGATATCCTTCCCCAAAACATTACAAAACAAACTGTGCGGACTGTGCAAGGGATTACGTAATTATGGATGCATACATAATTATGGAATTTTGTGCACAGAAACCACAGCAAGTTCTGTCATGTGTCTAGAGTTAACTCTATTCATTTCCAACTCTGATGAAGCAATCGTTGAAAATGACTCCGTTAGTTAATTTTCGTTTCTGAAGATTTATCCGTTGGGGAAATGAATATCCGTTGTGTAATCCTTCATTTCCAACTCTGAGGAAGCAACCGTTGAAAATGACTCCGTTAGTTCATTTTCGTTTCTGAAGATTTACCCGTTGAGGAAATGAATATCCGTTGTGTAATCCTTCATTTCCAACTCTGAGGAAGCAACCGTTGAAAATGACTCCGTTAGTTCATTTTCGTTTCTGAAGATTTATCCGTTGGGGAAATGAATATCCATTGTGTAATCCTTCATTTCCAACTCTGAGGAAGCAACCGTTGAAGATGACTCAGTTAGATCATTTTCGTTTCGGAAGATTTATCCGTTGAGGAAATGAACATCCGTTGTGTAATCATTCATTTCCAACTCTGAGGACGTACCACACCCTTCCAGGGTGAAACTTTCAATAAAACCCGGTCCCCGACCTCAAATTCCAATGGCTTTCTACGCTTGTCCGCGTAGGCTTTCTGACGGTCGCGTGCTGCCGCCATGCGTTGTCGTATCTGTGCAATCTTTTCTGTGGCGTCCACTACAATCTCTGGACCCGTAATTTGACTATCCCCCACCTCTGCCCAACAGAGAGGTGACCGGCATTTACGTCCGTACAATGCCTCAAATGGAGCGGCTTGAATGCTGGTATGGTAACTGTTATTGTACGAGAACTCCACCAAAGGGAGATGCTTTTCCCAGCCGTTGCCGAAATCAATGACACATGCCCGAAGCATGTCTTCAAGTGTTTGGATCGTACGCTCAGACTGTCCATCCGTCTGAGGGTGATAGGTTGTGCTCATGTCTAGCCGTGTGCCAAAAGATTTATGCATTGCTTGCCATAGTTCCGACGTGAATCGTGCATCGCGATCCGAAATGATAGAATTTGACACTCCGTGCCTTGAAACAACTTCTTTCATGTAGATGTCTGCTAGGGTAGAAAACTTATCCGTTTCTTTGATTGCCAAGAAGTGAGCAGACTTTGTGAGTCGATCAACTATGACCCATATTGTATCGTTTCCATGCTGAGATCTGGGTAAACCCGTGACGAAATCCATGGAAATTTCTTCCCATTTCCATTGAGGTATCTTAGGCTGCTGAAGTAAGCCAGCTGGTTTCTGATATTCAACCTTGACTCTCGCACCGGTCAAGCATTTTCCACGTACGTAGCGATGTGGGCCTTCATGCTAGGCCAGCAATAAGTAGTTCTGATGTAGTGATACATCTTGTCCGACCCTAGATGTACCGAGTAGCGAGACTTGTGAGCTTCATCCGTTACAAGTTCGCGTAGACCGTCGTAAAGTGGGACCCAAATACGCCCCGTTAGATGGTAGGCGCCGTCTGCCTTCTGTTCCATCTGTTGTCGTGAGTCGCGTAAGGCTTCAGCCTTGACGTTTTCAGGCTTCAGTGCTTCCATCTGAGCAGCTCGTATCTGTGCTGGAGGACTAGACTGAATCGTAAGCTGTAGCGCTCGCACGCGCTTAGGTAGAGTGTCCTTCCGACTGAGGGCGTCTGCCACAACATTGACTTTGTCTGGATGGTACATGATGGCGTATTCGTAGTCGCTAAGTAGTTCAACCCATCTTCGTTGATGCATGTTCAAATCCTTCTGCTTAAGGATATGCTCGAGACTCCTGTGATCGGTGTAAATCGTGCACTTGGTACCGTACAGGTAGTGTCGCCATATCTTAAACGCGAAAACAACAGCTCCCAGCTCTAAATCGTGCGTCGTATAGTTCCGTTCATGAACCTTGAGTTGCCGAGAAGCGTAGGCTATCACTTTATCACGTTGCATCAACACACATCCAAGACCCTGGATGGATGCATCACAGTATACCACGAAGTCATCTGTGCCCTCTGGCAATGAGAGGATAGGTGCGCTGCAGAGCCTATCCTTTAAGTACTGAAAAGCGGTTTCCTGAGAATCTCCCCAACGGTAGGTGACACCTTCCTGTGTCAGCATTGTAAGCGGCTGCGCGATCTTGAAGAAGTCTTTGATAAATCACCTGTAGTAACCCGCCAAACCCAAGAATTGGCGTATCTCTGTTGGTGTACGCGGTGCTGGTCTGTTCCTGATCGAATCTATCTTGGATGGATCGACATGGATCGCATCCCTGTTCACTACATGGCCTAAGGAGTGGACTTCACGTATCCAGAAGTCGCATTTAGAAAACTTGGCGTACGTTTGCTCCTCCCGAAAAGTTCCAAGATAAGACGTAAGTGTTGCTCATGTTCTTCCTGACTCTTGGAGTAGATCAGAATGTCGTTGATGGAGACAAGGACAATTTGTCCAGGTAGGGTTTGCACACCCTGTTCATAAGGTCCATAAATACGGCAGGTGCGCTCAATAATATCAAACCATTCATCATATCAAACATGAAGTATAGCAGTTAAAATAATTCATAAAACCCAACATGATTAATGTTCAAACCAAACTTTGTTTGAGTAACAGAAACATAATAAAGGAAATCCCAAAACGAGGTATAAGTTCAAACAGCGTCTCCTTGTCCTAGCATGAAAGCTCGACCCCTTGCCTCGTTGCCATTGTTGTTGTTGTTTCCATTGCCCTGGTTATTGTTGTTGTTCTGATTCTGGTTCAACTGTGGGCAATCGCGCTTGTAATGACCTTCTGCCCCACACTGGAAACATCCCCTGTTGCCCTGTTGCTGATTCTGCTGATTCTGTGGAGCTGGTTGCTGAGGCTGCTGATTCTGATTTGCAGGGTGAGCGCTTCTACAATCTTTAGCCTCGTGACCCATCTTGAGGCATCTTTGACAACGAACCCTATTACACTGACCACTGTGATGTTTGTTGCAAGTGTTACACTTTGGAAGGTTTCCTCGATACCCTCCTTGTTTATGGCTACTAGAGGAGTGCTGACTTGGACTCTGGTAGCTGTCCGTCTTTCGCTGCTGAGACTGCGCCTGCACTGAAGCTGACCCCTTGCTAGAATCCCCCTCCCATTCTCTTTTACTTTCACTGGGAGTAGCAAGTGTAGTAGAAGCAGTAGCGGTAGCAGTAGCACTGATACGCTTTGGCAGTTTGTTCTGATCCACTGCCTGATCGGTGATGCGATGAGCGAGACGCTGGATCTCCTGAATGTTGTTGAGGTTAGCCGAGGTAACGTGGCTCTGAATCTCTGGTACAAGCCCCTTGAGATACAACTCAATGCGCTTGTATGGTGGGTCTACCATGGTTGGACATAGCACAGCCAACTCGTTCGACCTCTTGGTGTAAGCTTCAATCTCTGAACCCACCATCTTCAAGTTGTACAACTCATCCTCCAACTTGTGAATGTCTTCTCTAGTGCAGTATTCCCTCTTGATCAGTTCTTTGAATTCATTCCAGGGTGTGGCGTTAGCAGCTGCCAACCCTAAGATCTGCACTTGTGCGTTCCACCAAGTGAGCGCAATCCCTTCAAGTGTGCCAGTGGCGAACTTCACCCTGCGAGCCTCAGGGCATTCACACATTTCGAAAACCGACTCGATCTTTTCAAACCAGTGGAGGAGTCCAACTGCCCCCTCCGTGCCACTGAACGAGCTAGGACGACAGTCCATGAAATTCTTGAAGGTACACGCAGGTTGTTGCTGAGCGGGTTGACCTGCTTGGGCGGCTGCAACTGCCGCAGCAACGAGAGCCTCTAGCTGGGCTTGAGTCATGGTAATTCGTGCGGCCATTGATCTTCACATCAAAGGCAACATAAGTGAGAAAGGTTCGCGAATAGTGCGATGACAGAAGAGTGTAAGCACATAAGTATTCTCATGCAATGACAAGTTGTGAGCAAAGTAATGTAAGCATACTACGAGCAAAGTTCTATGTAATTCTAGCATGTAGGCAATAAACATAAACCTTATTACCTAGGATGTCGAGTCTTGCACGTGGAGCGAAGCGTCGTTGTGGATCGTTGAGAGCACTGTTCTGGTTATAGTCTGGTTTTAATAAAAACGTTTTCCCATATTAAAACCAAGTTCTCTATAACCAATGGCTCTGATACCAATCTGTCACACCCCCAAAATCCACCTGCGGAGTATCACCGCTTGGGAGCGTGACTGACCAGGATCAAGCCACCAATCATATTGAACATGCATTTAATATTAAATAAAGTAAATGAAAACCATCCATTCAATACAAAAGGTGTTCAAACATTAAATCGTTTCAAAAGTGTTGCGGAAGCATAGTAAATAAACCAGTATCAATAGTTTTAAGTATCACAATAGTAAAGCGGAAGAGCCACGATCCTTGTCCACAACGACCCGCTTCTCCAGTGCAAGCTCCAAGTACCTAGCGAACTGCAAGGCATGTAACAGAATGATCAACAAACTAGTTGAGCGAGTTCACATAAAGAAAATGCGTAATAGTAAGTTCATTTGTAATAGGTGGCTCTACTGGGCCGTTTGTATATTTTACTGTGGTGGTGTTCCACGTTTTCCTGTGGTGGTGTTCCACGTTTTCCTGTGGTGGTGTTCCACGTTTTCCTGTGGTGGTGTTCCACGTTTTCCTGTGGTGGTGTTCCACGTTTTCCTGTGGTGGTGTTCCACGTTTTCCTGTGGTGGTGTTCCACGTTTTCCTGTTAGTTCGCGACCATAGTCTTTACCGACCAGGGTGTGTGCGAAGGCAGTTGAGTAGTTCGTAAGCATCAACAGTTTAATCGTTTGTTACAGTATCAAAGTATGCACAATTAATCATCCAACCCATTCCCACCCTGGGAACCCATGCCTTGGCTGTGTGAACTCACCTTGGTTTGCTCGGTATGCTAGGTTATGTACTCACAAGTAATTAATCACGTCCTATTGTATGCATGTATAACAAATCAGTTCATGTTCGCAATGATACGTATGCAAATCGAGTGTCACACAATTGCAAATGTAAACATTCATCATCAAGCATGGCATGTCAAGTAAATCAAACATACATTCCACTATCTTTCGAAAGATGTTTATAACCTACCATCCTTCGAATCCAACCTTATCTTTCGACACATTAGTGATCCTTCGACACATACTAAATATCACAGTTATCTTTCGGACTGGTTGTTATGTTTCGAACCACCAGTCATCTTTCGACCAAATGGCATCTTTCGGTCAACCTAATTATGTTTCGGTCAAATCTATCCTTCGGTCAACAGATATCTTTCGGTTACAACTATGTTTCGACAACTATGTTTCGACTACAAGTATCTTTCGACACATATCAGTTACGTCAACAACAGTTACAATTTCAGAAACCCTAAACATGCTAACAGCCGTCAACAACATTATCGATCAAACAACAATCATGCAGCAATCATAGGATCATCATCAAATCATCATGCAATCATCATAATACTAATACCCACCTTGATCCCTAATTTATGCGTACACCAAGCCGATTAACATAGTATGTCACATTATCGAACCTTATTAACATAACATATGAACACATACCGAAATCTTGAATGAACATACTAACAATCAAACATCATATAACGAATCCGAACATATATCCATTCGTATCGGCCGATTAACAACTATTCGATTATCATATAAGCAATACCCGGTTAACAACATCCGATCGGTTAATGATTACAAGTCCGGCCAGTTAGCACACTAATTAACATCAATCATTCCAGCAATCAATTAAAAGTAATACGATATCAGATACTAACCGAGATTAAGGATGATCAACAAAAGGGATTTGGCTTCGGATGTGAGGGTCTGCCGTCACACACACAAGGAGCTAGGGTTGAAGAA
The DNA here is from genome assembly GCF_002127325.2 of Helianthus annuus. Classification (NCBI taxonomy): domain Eukaryota; kingdom Viridiplantae; phylum Streptophyta; class Magnoliopsida; order Asterales; family Asteraceae; genus Helianthus; species Helianthus annuus. The sequence goes on along the minus strand of NC_035444.2, from coordinate 110,939,998 downwards.
TGACAGCCGGTTACGTGCTTTTACGTATAAATACGTATTACAGAAATGGGCCAAGCCCATCTGAAAGACTGGGCCGAAGGATAAAGTCCCTGGGTCGAAGGATATGTTTCGGGATCCTTCGAACCGACAGTTGATCCTTCGAATCGAAGGATATCCTTCGTGATCCTTCGATCTGCATGTCAAGTTTCGAGTTCTATACTAAGTGTTTTTAATAATAATAATTCTAATATTATATTCTACCAAGTAATCACATATAGGCAACATGACAATACGTTTCATTAAAACACCACGCGTACAATTCAAGTTCACAATCCAAACAACTAAGCAGTCTAAGTCAACGCGCATTTAATGCGAAAACGAAAGTCAGAAACTCGAGTTGTCACAATCCCCTGTCGATCTAATTAAAAGGAACCGATGGAAGTCTAGTCACCCTCGTCACAAGTTTGATATCCTTCCCCAAAACATTACAAAACAAACTGTGCGGACTGTGCAAGGGATTACGTAATTATGGATGCATACATAATTATGGAATTTTGTGCACAGAAACCACAGCAAGTTCTGTCATGTGTCTAGAGTTAACTCTATTCATTTCCAACTCTGATGAAGCAATCGTTGAAAATGACTCCGTTAGTTAATTTTCGTTTCTGAAGATTTATCCGTTGGGGAAATGAATATCCGTTGTGTAATCCTTCATTTCCAACTCTGAGGAAGCAACCGTTGAAAATGACTCCGTTAGTTCATTTTCGTTTCTGAAGATTTACCCGTTGAGGAAATGAATATCCGTTGTGTAATCCTTCATTTCCAACTCTGAGGAAGCAACCGTTGAAAATGACTCCGTTAGTTCATTTTCGTTTCTGAAGATTTATCCGTTGGGGAAATGAATATCCATTGTGTAATCCTTCATTTCCAACTCTGAGGAAGCAACCGTTGAAGATGACTCAGTTAGATCATTTTCGTTTCGGAAGATTTATCCGTTGAGGAAATGAACATCCGTTGTGTAATCATTCATTTCCAACTCTGAGGACGCAACCGTTGAGAATGACTCCGTCTGTTCATTCTCGTTTCTGAAGATTTATCTGTTAAGGAAATGAACAACCGTTTGCTTATTCCGTCATTTCCATTTCTGAAGAATGCTCGTTGAGGAAAATGACTCCGTCTGTTCATTTTCATTGCTGAAGAATGACCGTTAAGGAAATGACAGGACATTACTTTGCATATCGCTGATGGTTATTTGGCAAAGTCACTAATGGACTCCTACGAATAAATTTCGGGACGAAATTTCCTAAAGTAGGGGAGACTGTGACACCTGTGTCACCGCGACCATCAAACGAATACCAAGCCGATGAAATATCGTATTTCATACTTGGGATCTTGTATAAATATGTGGATCTATTGCACATATCAATTGCTGTTCAATTTCAAACTCTACATCGCTTTCTGGAGAATTATACGCAAACTGGTCCGTAAACGTACTCAGTTTAATGCGACAAATACTCCGGGACATCAACATATACTTAACATACCTTAAATAACCTTTACATAACTTAGAAATAAGTTTTGAAGGCTTTGGTATAGCAAAAACAAGTTAATTCGCTTACAGGGACTAAACTTGACAAACTGCGAAAGTATGCCAATTTGAACTGTAACGAACATTCCGGAACATGTCCATAAGTTAAACATACCATAAATATCCTTTACATAGCTTAGAAATAGGCTTTGAAGGGTTTGGTATGCTAAAACAAACTTTTGGATCATTCAGGGACTAAAAGTGTCAAAAAGTGCACAAGTTTGCACTTTTGCGCATAACTTACGTTCTGAATACCTCCGGACATCCAAAAATTTATGTGAGCATCCTTATATTATGCCTTAGTGTATGGCATGAGAAAAATCCATTCGTCGCGCAATTTGGATCGTCTTTCGCGCTTATGCGCATTCCCTCGTAATTAACCGAACATCGCGACCGTACGGCCAAACGAACCGACATCCGAGATATTTTTGAGCACATTTTAAGTTCCCTATACTTTAACTTCATTTTAGAGCTTTGAAATGGGGTTAATGGGGCTTAAACATGTCAAAAACGCATCAAATACCAAGTTTTGGAGCTGCAGGGACCAAAACTGTAAATCTGCCAAACTAGGGGCGTACTTAGTACATCGTCTTACATTACATGCTATGTATGCCCATTGTGTGCGTACTTAGTACATCGTCTTACATTACATGCTATGTATGCCCATTGTGTGCGTACTTAGTACATCGTCTTACATTACATGCTATGTATGCCCATTGTGAGCGTACTTAGTACATCGTCTTACATTACATGCTATGTATGCCCATTGTGTGCGTACTTAGTACATTGCTTTACATTACATGCTATGTATGCCCATTGTGTGCGTACTTAGTACATTGTTTTACATCGCATTACTGTTGCATATGCTCATCCAGCATATGAACACATTATGCTACATTTTGAACCGTTGTGACCATTTGACTATGTGAACCGTCTAAACCCGTTTGATTATATGAACCGTTTGTAACCATTGAACCGTGTGAACCAGTTGTATCCGTTGACATGATTTACATTTGACAATAGACATTTGACTATACATAAACGTTTCTACCGTTGTTAAACATTTCATCTTGATGGTTTGGTTTGAGTAAGTGATTAAGTAACGAGGCGTGTGTAATATGATACAAGCATGGTGGATACGCCGCTGGTACTTCCTATATATAAGTGTTTGTATGGTATTACATATCGTAGCGTTATTTGAATCATTTCAATTTGAGACATATGACATTTTATACAAATAACACACTTTTCATGAGACGTTGTTTTACAAACTCATTTTACATGGTTATCCGTTTAACCATACAGTGTTCTCTTATTTATACATATCATCTGATCTTATCATTTTTCAAATGATTTACAAGACAAAGCAAATTACAAGGTTCATGACTAAACATTTTCTCAAACATAAGTCATGAATCCCGTTTTCACAAAACCAATGTATCTCACAGGCATTTTTATGCTGACGTACCTATTTTCACATGTGTTTTCAGGAGATGATGCATAGGACTTATCAAGACATACTTAGGCGGACCTGTGCCTTAGTGCCTTAAAACGAGACAAGAACTAGATAAATTATGTTATGTACTCTTTGGTTCTTGTTTAAACAATGTAAACATTCATGTTTGATTAATAAAACGAAACTTCAATTGCCATGGATTTGAAACAATTGATTCTGTTACAACACTCCCCGACATTTCCGCCACGTTTTGTATGTTCTACGTGGTCGGGGTGTGACAAGAATGACAAACCGCCTACCACCAAAGACGATTCGAAATGGTGTGCTTACCATGGGGATTCTGGTCATCTCACAGATGAGTGCATAGCATTAAGGAAGGAGATAGGTTATCTTTTGAGCCAAGGATACTTGAAGGAGTTGCTCAGAAGGAAAAAGTCAAGGATCAAGTATCCTGAGAAAGTTCCTAAAAAAGCTCCTCCTCCACCATCCTATGCTCAAATCATCCATTTCATCTCCGGAGGTTCTCAGCAGCTAAGAGACGTGCAAAGGAAACAAAGATGGAGAATGGGGGCAGACCTGTTCGGACCTCCATTCTTACCCAGCAGAAAGTGACATCATATGATGAGGATAACTGTGCGGACATTCAGGATCCTCATCACGACGGTGTAGTTATTACATTATTTATATCTAACCATTTTGTTCGCAGGATTCTCATTGATGGGAAAAACTCAGTGAACATAATCCAGTTGGATGTCCTCAATAGAATGGACATCCTTGAATCTGATATTGTCCAAAGATCATCTGTCCTTGTGGGATTCAGTGGAGAGACAAAGATTACATTGGGGGACACCAAACTTCCTATCTACATAGAGGGAGTAAATTATGAGAATTTTATGTTATTGATTGCTTATCTTGCTGTAATGTTATCTTTGGCAGGCCATGGATACACGATATGAAGGCAGTCCCCCTCAACATATCATCAATGTGTCAAGGTCCCAACTCTATGAGATATGGTGAAGATAGAAAGTGATCAGCAGGAGGCAAAGAACTATTACACTTCTTCAATGAAGCCAGCCTCCAAGGAGCAAGACATCATGGAGGCAAGAGAGCAAGACGTCAAGGATATTATGTTGAACCCAGAGGATCCTGAATCCAAAATTTTTATAGGATCCGGGATCCTAGACAGTATTGAGCAGGATTTAGTATCCTTCTTGGAAAGAAGAAAATCTACCTTCGCTTTGAAACATGAAGATATGACAGGAGAAAGTTTGCACTTGAAAGGAATGCCATTATCCAAGAAGAGGTAGACAAATTGCTCAAGGAAAGTTTGAGTGGACTGATAAGCATGAAGCTGCACTTAAGGTTCTTAAGGATTATCTATCCTCAGCACCAGCCCTGATGAAACCAGAAGATGGAGAATCGTTATCCTTATACTTAGCTATTTCAGCTAATGCAGTAAGTTTGATCCTTGTTAAGGATCATGAAGGCTCTCAACGTCCGGTATACTATGTAAGTAAAATTCTACTTGATGCTGAGGCCAGGTATTCTCATTTAGAGAAATTAATTCTTGATTTAATTATGGCTTCTGCTAAACATAGACATTATTTAGAAACTCACACCATTATTGTGAAAACTAACCTTTCTATCAAGAATGTTCTCAGGAAACTTCAAATGTCAGGTAGAATGGCAAAGTGGGCAATCAAGCTTATTGCATATGACATTAAGTATGAACCCAAGACTGCCATCAACTCCCAAGCTTTAGCTGACTTTGTGGCTGATTTCAGTAGTGATCTACAAAGGGAAGCTGAATTAGAAGTTCAACAACTTGAGAAGACCAAGGATCCTTAGACACTCTTCACGGATGGAGCTTCAAATGTTAAAGGAGCTAGACAAAGCACACTACTAAAATCGCCACAGGGGGACATTATACCACAATTCATTGCGTGTGAATTCCAAACCACTAATACTGAGGCAGAGTATGAGGCCTTGATAGCAGGTTTGCAATTAGCTAACAATATGAGGATGAGAAATAGTCAGGAAACTGGCAGATTCTTTTGCTTTTTTCAGTCTATCACAGGTACCCATGGAAGAAAATGCAGAAGCTGACGCTTTAACTAACCTTGGATCATTCCTAAAGATGCCAGAAGATGTGAAAAATACTCATCATTCATGTCTTAGCCCCTGCTATTGAAGATCACACTATAGAGATAGCAGAGGATTCTGCAGTCATACCTAGTGATGGTGCACAATCAAATTCAGGATCCTGCATCCTTCCGATCCTGAGATATATACAACATGGAGAGATCCCTACAGGACAAAATCCTAAAGCTTTTAAAGTCAAGGAGACTGTGGAAACCACACTGGGGCCAGGGCACTATCCTCAAGGATCCTTAGAACAACATACTATAGGCCTACCACGAAGAAGGATGTTGTGGATTATGCAAAGAAGTGTGATGCTTGTCAAAGACACAGTAATATTCTACACCAACCAACATAACATCTGCATCTTAAGAAGAAGCTTTTGCTCAAAGTCAGAAAAAAGGAAATGGCCAGTTATCAACAAAGAATGGCTGGAGCATACAACAAGAATGTCAGGATTAGAAGATTTCAAGTTGGTGATTTTGTGCTAAGAAAAGCATTCCAGAACACTACAAATCCTTCTGATGGCAAGCTAGCACCAAAGTTGGAAGACCCCTATCTAATTGAAGATGAATCAGGAAACGGGGCATATCATTTGTTAACAATGGATGGTGATCTCCTACCAAGAGCTTGGAATGCTGTTCATCTCAAAAAATACTTTAAGTAAGAAGGATCAGGGATCCTTAGCGATACTGGTATTCTGATTATGGATCCAGGATCCTCAAAGGATATATGATTCTACATTTGGTAACACATTACTTTCATTTTCATTTTCATTCATTTTATACTTATTACTTATCATAAGTTAAAGATGTTAATCAGTTAACATCTATTTTCACAAAGTTTAAGCTTTTGCAGTGTTGTTATCATTTTACAGAAGATTAAAGTAGTTGGCCAACTCTCCAAAGTTTATGGGCTTGTCCCCAGTTTCGCCAGTAGCGCACGATGATCCTGGTGCAGTTCAAGGTAGTGCGACCAGTACTCGTTTTAGGGGCTGACAATTTCATTGTACTGGCTGTACCCAGGATCCTACGTATAATGGTAGACGTACCATACATCCGTTCCTAAGGTTTCTAACGTTTTCACGTTAGCTAAGGTTTCGGCATTTTCATGTCGCTCAAGTTTGGATAGTCGCCAGTGAGGGCCATACTCCAGTTTACACAAGTTATATGGGCTTGACCCCAGTTTACATCCGTTTATTTGGGCTTGGCCCCAGTTTATTTGGGCTTGTCCCTAGTTTGTTGGGCTTGTCCCCAGTTTATTTGGGCTTGTCCCCAGTTATTATGGGTTCAATCCCAATTATTTGGCTTGGTCCCAAGTTTGTTTTTCTTGCAGGATCTTGGAGCTTTAAAGCTATACAAGTTCTGACAATAAGGATCCTGGATCCTTGAAACTTTACTTTTCACAGTTTATCTATTCAGTAGTAATTTACAAGGATTTAGAATCCTAACTTGGATTCTCTGGTATGTTATATTCTAACTTTTCCTAAGCTGAAAGTTGTCTCTTATCCTTTTTGGTTAAGGATCCTTGATCCACATTTATATGAACACTTCAAGTTTTCTGTTAAAAGTGTAAAATTATCATCAGATTTTCAATAACTTTCCAGTAGTTTGGTGATGATATTTTTGAAAATAGAAAGCATACATGGAAAAAAAAAGGGAAGAAATAACTACAGATGTAGCTAAAAAAGTTTAATGTTATTACATATTCATTGTGTATCAAAATCATCTGGGCTGGATTTCACCAGCAAAAAGTGTCTATGCAGAAATTAAAGTGCGGGAAGGTTAATAGCGAACTGTGAAGAAGGATTCATTCTCCACAAACAGAAGGATCTTCTTGTCTGTAAAGGCATTTGAGGAGTTATCTCTAACTCTATATTTTGCAATGATGATTATAGGAGATCTTATAAGTGACGACAAGCAGTGTAACGACTAGTTACCAGCAGCAACGGCTAGTCCGCTTCTAATGGAAATATGACAGCCGTGAATCCTTATCACAACTGCCATATTGGGGGCAATTGTTAGGGCATGGATTTTGTGCTAAGGATCATCTATCCTGAGACTAGGCATGGATCGCGGATCCTTAATGGCTGATGCAGAGAGTCTGAGGATCCAGAGTCTGAGGATTACGAGTCTGAGGATCACGAGTCTGAGAATCACGAGTCTGAGGATCCAGGATCCTTAACAGAACTTATGTTTTGTTACAATTGTCACATTTTAATGTGTAAATGCAGATAATGGACGTAGTGGACTACTTCTTTGTTGGAATCTCGTGGAATATGCTTCTTAGGCACGTGCTCAATGAAGAGATAACCGTTAGTGGTGGTCATGGGTGACTTCCACCTTTTTCGGGAAGTTAGTTAGTTGATTTTTCTTATCATTTTAAGGGGAAAACGAGCTAATGAAGGCATAAGTCATACACACCACACAAACAACACACAACACTCGAATTCTCTGCAAACACTTAGCAAAAACACACACTTACACTAGAAATTCAATGTATTGAGCTTGTTTTCTTCCGAAGTTGTACAAGGATCACTATTGTTTTTGCAATACATTTGGTGATCGGTAGTTTCCATCACCCGAGGTTTTTTATGCCGGAGATCTTCTAAAGATCAAGGGCTTTTTCCTCGTATAAATCTCGGTGTTCATCGTTGATTTCATATACTTGTTGTTCATACAATTAACCAAGCATCATACCTCACAAAATCAGATTTGGTTGCATTATCCTTGTGTGATTTTGACCAAAACAACTGGGACCCATTATCACAAATGATTTCAGCTGGTACCCCAAACCTGGTCAGGATATTCCTCTTTATGAAGGATACTACTTCTTGGTCTCTAACTTGGACAAATGCTTCAGCTTCAACCCACTTAGAGAAATAATCCATCATTGCTAGCATAAAGACTTTTCCTCCCGGAGCTTTTGGTAACTTTCCTACTATATCCATCCCCCATTTCATGAACGGCCAAGGGGATGTTACAGGATATAGTGGTTCAGCTGGTTGATGTAGTATGTTACTATGCCTTTGACATGCATCACACCGTCGAGCATATTCTGCAGCATCTTTCCTCATTGTTGGCCAATAATATCCTGTCCTTAATACTTTGGAGAACAATGACCTGCCCCCAAGCACCTCAAATACAGTCCTGCAAGAGATTTCTTGTATAAAACATTGTTTATAATAGTGAATCGTGATACCTTCATCCTAAATGCCTTAGGATTTTCATCTCCGGGGATATGTCCTTCCTTGAGATATCTCATGATTGGAGTCATCCAGGATTTAGGATCCTTTTCAGGATACTCTACTCCAGGATCCTGAATACCTGCTACTTCTTTATCCTGAGGATTCGTTGCAGGATACAAGATATGTAATATTGGTATTTGGGTCCCGTCTGGTATCCTGATCGATGATCCCAGGTTTGCTAAGGCATCTGCTTCAGCATTATCCTCCCTTGGTACCTGTTCAAGTGTAAAAACATCGAAATATCCTGCTAATTTTTTGAGAATATCGAGGTATTCGATTAATTTCTCACCCTTGACTGCATAAGATCCATTAAAATGATTAGTAATTAATAAGGAGTCAACATATACTGGTAACTTTATCTCTCCCACTGTGTTCCTAGCCTCTCCACTGAACCCAACAAGCACGGTGGACTTTGAAGTGATATCCATCGGAGATACAGTCATTCTCTTCAGAGTCTCTAGTTGGATTATATTGACGGAGCTGCCATTATCAACCAATATCCTGCGTACAAAATGGTTAGCCACATATAATGTTATTACTAGAGCATCATGATGAGGATCCTTGACAGTATCCCTGTCATCAGCATCAAATTTGATCACATTGTTAGTTGTGAGGGTAGTCATCCTGACAGGTCTGTCTCCCCTTTCAGCCTTAGCGTCTTTTGCATGTCTTTTCGCCGCCGAATACGAAGTCCCACAAATGTCGGATCCTCCCGAAATGAAGTTGATTATCTTGGCATCCGCGGGAGGTGAGGCTGCTCGTTCAGGATCCTTCTCAGTATCCTGACCCTTATTCTTCTTTCTTCCTAAGAGATCTTTCAGATACCCCTTGCTCAGAAGATAGCTTATTTCTTTCCTTAGGGCAATGCAATCCTCAGTTACATGTCCGAAATCTTCGTGGAAGGCACACCATTTTGACTTATCTTTCCAATCAGCTTTTTGTTGATTCTTTCGAGGCCACCTAGCCTTGTCTCCTAAACCCTGCATAGCATACATCAATTCAGGGATGTTAACAGAAAAGCAATATTCAGATAATTCAGGATATTCTTCAGGATCCTCGTCTTCGACAACATTCAATTTCTTATTTTCATTTCTACCATATGGCTTAGAGCGGTATGGTTTGTACGAGGATTCTGACTTCCTGTTAGTTGATTCATATGTTGAGGATGCATTCATCCTCTCTTGCATTTTCTTATCATCCTCCAGCCTGATATATCTCAATGCCCTGTTACGAGCTTCATCCAGATTCCTGCAGGGATTCATCACAAGATCCTGGTAAAATTGGGAATCTTTCTGCAATCCCATCTTGAAAGCCTGCACAGCTGTTGCGACATCAAGGTGCGGGATATCCAAGTATTCCCGGCTAAACTTATTCACATAGTCTCTCAAGGATTCCTGAGGTCCTTGAGTTATCCTGTAAAGATCACTGGTTAATTTCTCAAAACTCCGGCTGCAAGAAAATTGACTATTAAATAAGTTAACCAAATGAGCAAAAGAAGTAATTGAGTGAGGAGGAACGTTTAACAGTCATTTTAAGGCTGATCCTGTTAAGGTAGAGCCGAAACCCTTGCATAAGCATGCTTCCTTAAGTTCCGGAGGGATAGGATTGATTTCCATCCATTCCCTATACTGGGCAATATGCTCCTCAGGATCCGTGGTTCCATCATAAAGCTTCATGTTGGGAGTTTGGAATCTTTTTGGGATTTCAGCATCACAAATAGGATGCACAAACCGAGATATCCTGTGGCTATCCTGGGATACTTCAGGAATTGGCTGAACCACCCCAGGTACACTGGATATCATATCCTTTAGCTTCTGAAGCTCCCTAGATAATGCTGATGTCACAGCTGTATCCTGCAAAGATCCAACACTGTTAGTGGCAAGAGTATTATTATTATTAGACACGTTACCAGTCTGAGGATTCTAGCCATATCCTAAAACATATCCTGAGCTCCTCACAGTTGACATTCTGATCGATGAGGGTATTTCAGGAGTATGATTCTGGGAATGACTAGGCACAATATTCCCCCTATTATCCTCAGTATACACAGCCGAACTGAAGTTCAAAGTTCTGGGTTGTAGAGGAGTGACGATATCTTCGGTGGATCTGCTCGAGCCAGCTTTTAAGAGTTGTATTTCTCTAAACAGCATTTGGTTAGTTTCCTATTGCTGTCTCATTTGTTCCTGCACACTTCCAAATAAGGTTAGAATTTCATCATTAGAAGCTAAAACGGGAGCAGATCTCTGAACACCCCGGGTAGGGATAACATCCTGAGGTTGTGAAGAAGCTGGCATCCTAGGAGGAGGTGGTGGAAGCACCGAACCAGTAGTAGCAGAAGTTGTAGCAGACACAGTGGAGGAGCTCATGCTTGATCTTGTGGCCATTGTAAACAATGTGGCAAAAAGTTTTGAAGACAGAAAACTAATTAGCGATTTCACAAAAAAAATTTAGTAAAGAGAGCACCACTTGCCCCACGGTGGGCGCCAAATTGTTTTGGTCAAAAATTACCGAAGCAATTAAGTGATTAAATTAGTTAAGTGAGGTAGTGTGCTAAGAAAGTGTGTTGAAAATATGCTGATTAAGTTGTTTGCAAAAACAGTTTTCAGGATATGGCTCAGGATATTGAGCTGTATCTACGATCAAACTATGAGCAAAAAGTAAAGGAAATGACACGAGATGTATGAGGAAAGCCCTTGATCAATCTAGATCGCCGACATAAAACCTCGGGAGCTGACAATCGCAGCTGCCTAGTTCTTCTTATTGCTTCAAACTTCAGGATACACTGCAGGATATTGACCAGATCGCTAAGTGTTACAATGCTTTGTGTGAAAGTAAAAGTTGCGAGAGAACAAGTGTAAGAGTGTAGTGAGTGTTGATGTGATGTCCTATTCGATCCGGTATACCCACCTATTTATAGTAACGAAATACAAACTAAAATTCCTATAAATATGGGATGCTCCGAATATTCCATTGTAAACGTTGTAGACCGAGTAATGCGGCTTCAACGTCTTTATTCGAACGACTTGGACCGAGTCTTCCGCGAAATGATTCCTTGTGAACGTTGCTAGCTTCTAACCCATGTACCTGCACATAATCCGTTAGTAATCCTGAGGATATCATTCAGGATGTTACCAATATCCTGAATGAGCATCCTGGATACAAGCAGATATCATTCAATCAAGATATAACTCAAGATATCTCCCAGGATATGGGCTCAGAATTTCACCCATAACACACATCAACCCCAACTTGAAAGAAATTTCGTCTCGAAATTTAGCACGTGGTTACTGAGGAAGCTAGTTGTGTTGTGTTGTTTCCTGTTTTTTTTTCCTGGGGTGTCACATCATCCGCCCGTTGGTTTGGAATTTCGTCCCGAAATTCCGTAGTAGCTTCAGCCTCAGTGGTGGTTTCATTGTTCTCGAACAATGGGGATATGTGTGTTTCATTTGGTTTTCTCGTTCCCAGGTAACCTCTGGGTCACGACGGGAGTTCCAACGAACTCGAACAATAGGTATCCTGGTGCGATTGAGAACTTTAACATCTCGGTCAATGATTTCTACTGGTTCCTCGACGAATCGCAGCTGATCATCGATAGTAAGTTCCTTGAGAGGAACTATGAGGGTCTCATCTGACAGACACTTCTTCAGATTTGACACGTGGAAAACGTTGTGAACTCCACTGAGTTCTGCGGGTAGATTTAGTTTGTAGGCCACTTTGCCTATTTTTCTCAATGATTTCGAAAGATTCAACATATCGCAGTTTGAGGTTCGTCTCGTATACCAAAACGAAGTACACCTTCCCAAGGTGAGACTTTAGATAGTACTCGATCCCCAACTTGGAACTCGAGTGGTTTCTTGCGCTTAACAGCGTAGCTTTTCTGGCGGTCACGAACTGCCGCCATTCATTGTCGTATCTGAGCAATCTCCTCTAATGTGTGTACGACGAGTTCTAGGCCGGTGATTTGGCCGTTTCCGACTTCTACCGAACAAAGAGATGATTGGCGCCCCCGTCCGTACAATGCCTCGAACGGAGCAGCCTGAAAGTTGGTGTGGTAACTGTTGTTATACGAAAGTTCCACTAAAGGGAGGTGTCTTCTCCGAACGTTGCCAAAGTCGATTTGACGTGCTCGACGCGTGTCTTCAAGAGTTTGGATGGTGCGTTCAGTCTGCCCATCCGTCTGTGGATGATATACAGTGCTCATGTCTAGATGTGAGCCAAAAGATTTGTGCACCGCTTGCTACAAATCAGATGTCAATCGTGGGTTGCGAATAGAGGTAATGAAGGTTGGCACCCCGTGCCTAGCAACCGCTTCCTTTAGATAGATTACAGCAAGTGTAGAAACTTATCCGTTTCTTTGATGGCTAGAAAGTGTGCTGCTTGTGCAAGACAATCAATGAGTATCCAAGTAATGTTGTTTCCGTTTTGAGTTGTAGGTAGACCATCGACCAAATCCATGGCAGTCCGTTTTTATTTCCATGTGAGTGTTGCTGGTTGCTGATGCTACACCTTGACTATCCACAAGTCGATCCATCATTCACATACTTAACTAGATGAGCCTTCGTGTCCGATTACCAGTACAAGGTTTGCAAATCCTAATGCCTCTCATCTAAACCCATGCGGCTAGAATGTTGAAGCTAGTGCGCTTGCTCAACGCGAGTTCCCTACAGTTGCCGTGTAATGAGACCCACATTCGTTTCATGAAGTAGCGAGTATCGTCCGACTTGTCAAAGGTTCCTTCTCCATGCCCCGCATGGGTTCAAATTGAAGATTCCTCTTCCTTCAGTTTTCCAGTTTGAACAGAGCGAGTCTGATACTGGTAAGTTAGAGTCGATAGCGAGCAGCAGAGCTCGTGTACGTTCAGGTTTCGCAGTCGTGTTAATCCAGAAGTTCCATCCAGCGATGTCATTGCATGCTTTAGCTCTTTCGAACATTGGTACATGGGAGGCCCTTACGATCGGTCTAAATGACACATCTGGTACCGTCCAAGAGATACCTCCATCCAAAATCCCAAAGTCATGGTTTTCACCATCAGTCAAGTGTGTCGCGCAGTTCCTCTTTGTGACTCTTTCACGTATGTCATCACTCTCTAGTGTTGCGTCGTTGTGCAGCTGGGACATTGATTCGGACCATAAGGATATACTACTGAATCACCCGCATCCTCGGGTAAAACGATGCTCAGTGCATTGCAGGGTCGGAATTCGAAACCAAGAAATTGTTGTACCCCCGAAGGAATCTTTGGCGTCAATTAGTTTCTAACAAGATGGATCCTAGCATAATCCACGTTTTTTCCCACTTTGTTGGTTACATGATCAAAATGCTTTTCTCGTATCTAAGTGTTACATTTAACAAGACTTCTCACGTAATGACTCCTCCCCCAGGAGTTCTAAGATACAATATATGCGTCGTCCATGTTGTCCCTTCCTCCAGGAAATAACCCAAAATGTCACCAATAAATACGGTCGATTCATGTGATCCCTGAAGCTGCTAGTGTGTTGAGCCACTCCAATGATCATGATGTACAAAGTTGAAATGGCTGCATTGCGTTCGACGTGTTGTTCTAAGAGCATTTGTGACAACTCGAAACTTAGAACCTTTCGTTGTATCTTGATGTAACTTGCTTGAACGTTACGTGACTAGTTAACCTGTTAATTTAATGATATAAGTGAACATTCTATGTGATTAGGTGTTATGACTATGTGTTATGCTTGTATGTATGAGTGTGATTATGTGAACCAAGACACAAGGACACGACTCGAGACCATGCGGTCTCGAGTGAACAGTAACAGTTGGGCCGGTTGGGCCGTTTAATCACACCCGAAACCCATTAGGGTGCACCATGTAGAACTAGTATATATATTACACTCCTAGCCATCTTTGCCATTTTCTTGGGCAAACCATACACACTCTCCTACACACACACTCCCACATTCTCTCACTAAAGCCCTAGAGATTAAACTTCACATTTCCTCTCCTTCTTCTCGGATTCAATCGGCATCAACAAGGACTCGGTCAAGCTCATCACCAACACTCGGACACTCCATTTTATTCATCTTCTTTACCATCTCGGTGCCTTTCACAATCGGTTAGTGTTTCTAGATGCTCACTAGGTGTTTATGTGACTAATGATGCTACTTGCCTTGATGAAATAGCATGATGATGTTCTTAATGTGTATGATGATGATAATCGGTTAACATGTCTTAAATTCGGATATATTGCATGATGGGTTAATGATATCTTGTATCTAAATGTGATTTAAACCATTTATTGTTGATGTTCATGAAACCGGCTTGCATATGTATTAGATAATGTCATGTAACCGGATTAGTGTAGAGCCGAGTTTGAGGTGTTATGTGATGATTGAAACCATTAGATGAGTATGTTTAAGTGTTTTGATTGTTGTTCATGTTATGACCATGATTAATGCTAAAAACCCTAAAATATGATAAACAAGTTTTGATGATCAACATGAACATGACTTGAATATATGAAGAACTTGTTGAGTATGATATGAATGTGTTATGAATATTTGAAATCTGATTGTTTGATCCATTTTGGTTAATAACTAGACAAGAAAACATGTTTAGTGGATAGTACACAATTGTTGCATGAAATCAAAACTCTATTGGATAGTACACTGTGAAGGATCAGCAGGTGTCCAGTCGAGACCTTTGGTTTCGACTCGAGACCGTAAACATGATAACTCGAGAACATAGATTGCGACACAGGTTGCGAGTCGAGAACCCCTAGTCTCGACTCGAGACCACACATGATCATCACAACAAACATCATGACCCGAGACCATGCTTGCGAGTCCGGTTGCGACTCGAGACCAATATATGCAACCACCTTAGTTGCGACTCGAGATCTTGTAGGCTACAACTCGAGACCATATGCATGTACACACTATTTGGACTTCCACACTGCTACGGGCTTGGGTATTTGGGCCGGATTTATGGGCTTCTTGTGTTACTGTTGAATGCGTGTTTTGGGCTTGCGTGCTATTACGAGGCCAACTGTTTGGGTCACACTTAGACCTTGGTTATTACATGAATGTCACTGTGGAACTTGTTGCGAACTGTTGTTGAACTACCATACTAGATATGTATGCCATGATTGTTACTTGTGTACAATACATGTAGAACATACGTACACTACTTGGATACAAACCTGACTTGAATAGTATCTATGTTAGGACGTAGTTGACCACTTACAACTTGATTGACTTTTCTGTGTATCTGTCGAGCAAACCAAGGTGAGTTCACACCCTCTACAAAGCATGGGATTCCCTGGGTTGGGAATGGGGTTAAGGAACGTAGATTCCTCATCCTCCTTGGGTAGGACAGCAAATGGTTCAGGAATGAAATTCCTCGTCCTCACGGACAGATAACTCGTACTAGACCAAAACTCTATCACGAAGTCCCTCCTATTATATCGACTTAATCGTCGGGCCAATGGCGAGCGGGTCATTAGTTAGATAGCGCTATTTAGGTCTGACAAACCTCAGACCGTGCCGCAGAGGACGGGCGTGAACTAATGGATCTGGGGCACGTCAATGATGATAGACATTGACAGTTTCAGGGCACAAAAACGTGACTTCAGTCAGCAGTCAATATGGTAACGAGTCTAGTGTATATATGGGGTAGCCCCCACGGCTGGAATGCCAGAGTAACCGGGAAAAACAAGTCACGCTTTTAACTATGGGGTAACCCCCACGGCAGGATGCCAGATAAAGGAAACTGTTTTTGAAACAACTTAAAACAAACACCCAACCGTGAACTCACTCAACTTGTTGTTGACTCGTTACTACATGCTTTGCAGGACCATAGGTACTTAGCTGGAGCTTGCACGGAGGAGAGTCATTGTGGGACATGGATAGCTGCGTGTCATGATAGACTTAGAAACAATTGAACTTATGTTTTGGTTTTAAATCTTATGCTTCCGCTTGCAACTTAAACTATGTTTTGTTTGAACACCAATTGTATTGGTTGGATTTTATAACTACTTATATGCCTGTTCAATATGATTGGTGGCTGGATCCTGGTCAGTCACTCCTCCAAGCGGTAGTACTCCGCAGGTGGATTTTGGGGGTGTGACAGATTGGTATCAGAGCCATTGGTTATAGTGAACTTGGTTTTAATAAAGGAGGAACGTTTTTGTTAAAACCAGACTATAACCTGTACAGTGCTCAACGGTCCACAACGACGCTTCACTCCACATGCAAGGCTCGACATTCTAGGTGATATGATCTGTGTATATTGCCTACTTGTTAGTTACATAGTACATTGCCCATGGTATGCTTGATTAGTATAGCTACTATTGCTTGAACACATGTGTGCTTACTCCCTTCTGCCATCGCACTTTCGCGAACCTCTCTCACTCATGTTTCCCTCTTGTATGAAGATCATGAGTGGACGCGTTAACATGACTCAAGCCCAGTTGACAACTCTGATTAACGAACGAGTTGCCGCGGCACTTGCAGCTGCATACGCAGGAGGTATATCCTGCAGTCCGAACTCATTCTAGGATCTTTAGGATCCTACTCTCGTGAACCAACCTTTGTGTTAAACTCTGTCTTTTCTTTCGCCCACGATAGGTCAGCATGCTCAGCCACCGTTGTGCACCTTTAAGACCTTTATGGACTGCCGACCCACTACTTTTAGCGGAACTGAAGGGGCAGTAGGTCTCCTCCACTGGTTTGAGAAACTAGAATATGTGTTCGAAATGTGTGAATGCCCTGAAGCGCGCAGGGTGAAGTATGCTACCGGTACTCTCGAGGGTTTAGCCCTCACGTGGTGGAACGCTCAAGTTCAAATGCTGGGGTTGGTTGCTGCCAACGCCACCCCATTGGAAACTTGCAAGGAAATGATCAGGGAGGAATACTGCAGTCGTGATGACATTCATAAGCTGGAAGACGAGTTCTACAACCTCAAGATGACGGGGTCAGAAATTGAGGCGTATACTAAGAGATCGCATGAGCTTGCCTTATTGTGTCCTACTATGGTGGACCCTCCATTTAAGCGAATTGAACTCTATCTCAAGGGCTTGGTGCCAGAAATCCAAAGTCATGTGACTTCAGCAAACCTGGCCACTATCCAGCAGGTTGTTCAGTTGGCTCACCGTCTTACTGATCAGGCGGTGGAGCAGAACAAGTTACCAAAGCGCATAGGTGCTGCAACTACTTTGGGTGCTCCCAGCGACAACAAGAGAAAATGGGATGGAGCTTCAAGCAAGGGTTCGACTTCTGTGCAATCACAGTCTCAGCAGAGAAAGACTGATGACTACAAGAGCCCGAGTCAGCAATCGTCTGGTAGTCAAAGTCATGATGGGTACAAAGGGAATCACCCCAAATGCAATCGCTGCAACCTACACCACAGTGGGCCATGCACCAGGGGCAACTGTCATCGGTGCAACAAGCCTGGTCACGCTGCAAAGGATTGCAGGAGCTTATACCCCGCCAATCAGAATCCTCAGCAGGCCCCATAGAATCAGCGGCAGCAACAGGGTAACAACAAAGGGTGCTTTCAGTGTGGAGCTGAAGGCCACTTCAAGAAAGATTGTCCCCAACTGAACCAGAACCAGAACAACAACAACAACAATAATCAAGGGAATGGTAACAATGGGAACCACAACAACAACAATGGTGCCAGGGGGCGGGTGTTCGTGATTGGCCAAGGTGAAGCAAGGAACGGCCCCAACGTGGTGACGGGTAAGTTCCTCCTCGACGACTTTTATGTTACAGTTTTATTTGATTCGGGTGCCGATACTAGCTATGTGTCACTAGAAGTTAGTCAAATGCTTAAGCGTATTCCAACACCCTTGAGCAACAAGCACACTGTAGAGCTAGCTAATGGTAAGCGTTTGGAAGCCTCACACGTAGTCAAAGGTTGCAAACTTATTCTCGCTAACCAGACCTTCTCTATTGACCTTATTCCTATCGTCCTGGGTAGTTTCGACGTTGTCATTGGGATGGATTGGTTATCCCAACACCGAGCAGAGATTCTTTGCAACGAGAAGATCGTTCGTATTCCTGGTTCCGGTAGTGAACCTCTCATAATTCGTGGCGACAAGAGGAGTGCTGTTGAGAACATCATCTCTCTCCTTAAGGCCCAGAAGTGCTTACGAAAGGGCCACACTGCCGTTTTAGCTCTCGTTACTGACACCTCGGAGAAAGAGAAGAAGATAGAAGATTTTCCAGTTGTATGTGACTATCCTGAGGTATTCCCCGAGGAATTACCTGGTCTTCCACCCAATCGCCAAGTCGAGTTTCAGATTGAACTAGCTCCTGGAGCTGCGCCTATAGCTCGTAAGCCTTATCGTTTGGCTCCATCAGAGTTGGAAGAACTCTCTACGCAACTACAAGAACTCTTGGATAAGGGTTTTATTCGTCCTAGCTCATCACCCTGGGGAGCTCCAGTACTATTTGTGAAGAAGAAAGACGGTACCTTCAGAATGTGTATCGACTATCGTGAACTCAACAAGGTGACTGTGAAGAACCGTTATCCTCTACCACGTATTGACGAATTGTTCGACCAGTTGCAGGGGTCGAACTACTATTCAAAGATCGATCTGAGATCGGGATATCACCAGCTGAGAGTTCGAGAAGAGGATGTCTCCAAGACAGCCTTTAGAACTCGTTATGGGCACTATGAGTTTTTGGTCATGCCGTTTGGGCTGACAAACGCACCCGCGGTTTTCATGGATCTGATGAATCGGGTGTGCAAGCCTTATCTGGACAAATTCGTTATAGTCTTCATCGACGACATCCTAATCTATTCTAAGAGTCAGGAGGAACACGAGCAGCATCTACGACTTATTCTGGAACTCCTTCGAACCGAACAGCTTTACGCGAAGTTCTCGAAATGCGACTTCTGGATTCGAGAAGTCCATTTCCTAGGCCACGTGGTAAATAAGGATGGGATTCACGTTGATCCATCCAAGGTAGACTCTATTAAGAACTGGCCTCGCACACCAAAGGAAATTCGCTAATTCTTGGGATTGGCATGTTACTACAGGAGGTTCATTAAGGATTTTTCTAAGATCGCACAGCCTCTCACCTCGCTAACGCAGAAAGGCGTTGTTTATCGCTGGGGAAATGCACAGGAGTTAGCCTTTCAGCACCTAAAGGATAGACTTTGTAGTGCACCTATTCTTTCACTACCAGAGGGCACAGACGATTTTGTGGTTTACTGTGACGCATCAATTCAAGGCCTTGGTTGTGTATTGATGCAACAAGATAAAGTTATAGCCTACGCCTCACGCCAACTCAAAGTTCACGAGAAGAAATACACTACACACGAGTTAGAGTTGGGAGCTGTAATTTTCGCACTTAAGTTATGGCGACATTATCTGTACGGTACCAAGTGCGCCATCTACACCGACCACAGGAGCCTAGAGCACATATTCAAGCAGAAGGAACTGAATATGCGGCAACGACGATGGGTCGAGCTACTGAATGACTACGAGTGCTCCATCAGGTATCACCCGGGCAAGGCCAATGTTGTGGCTGACGCCCTCAGTCGAAAGGACACTGCGCCTAAGCGCGTAAGAGCTTTACAACTCACGATCCATTCTAGTCTACCTTCCCAAATACGAGCTGCTCAGATAGAAGCACTGAAACCAGAAAACGTCAGGGCTGAAGCCCTACGCTGGTCAAGACAACGTTTAGAACAAAAGGAAGACGGTGCTTACTACGTAACCGGACGCATTTGGGTTCCACTCTATGGCAACCTACGAGAACTTGTGATGGATGAGGCACACAAGTCCCGCTACTCGGTACACCCTGGTTCGAATAAGATGTACCACGATATTAAAACTACGTATTGGTGGCCTAGCATGAAGGCCCACATAGCAACTTACGTCAGCAAGTGTTTGACTTGTGCGAGAGTCAAGACAGAATACCAGAAGCCCTCAGGTTTACTTCAACAACCAGAGATACCCCAATGGAAATGGGAGCAAATTTCCATGGATTTTGTTACTGGCTTGCCTAGATCCCAGCGCGGAAACGATACTATTTGGGTGATCGTGGATCGACTCACAAAATCCGCACACTTCTTGGTGATTAAGGAAACGGATAAATTCTCCACTCTAGCGGAAATATACCTCAAGGAAGTTGTTTCGAGGCACGGGATGCCCACCTCTATTATCTCCGATCGGGATGCACGTTTTACTTCAGAGTTGTGGCAAGCAATGCACAAGTCCTTTGGCTCACGTTTAGATATGAGCACAGCGTATCACCCTCAGACGGACGGGCAGTCCGAGCGCACTATTCAGACCTTAGAAGACATGCTTCGTGCATGTGTAATCGACTTTGGCAACAGCTGGGAAAAGCATCTGCCACTTGTGGAATTCTCGTACAATAACAGCTACCACACCAGCATTAAAGCTGCTTCGTTTGAGGCATTGTACGGACGTAAATGTCGGTCACCTCTTTGTTGGGCAGAGGTGGGGGATAGTCAAATCACTGGTCCGGAACACGTGGTGGACACTACTGAACGGATTGATCAAATACGACAACGCATGGCGGCAGCTCGAGACCGTCAGAAAGTCTACGCCGATAAGGGCAGGAAACCACTAGAGCTCCAGGTTGGGGAGCGGGTACTACTCAAAGTTTCACCCTGGAAGGGTGTGGTTCGTTTTGGTAAACGAGGCAAACTTAACCCACGATACGTTGGACCTTTCGAAATCATTGAGAAAATAGGCAAGGTGGCCTACAGACTAAACTTACCAGCAGAACTCGGTGTAGTTCACAACGTTTTTCACGTGTCGAATCTGAAGAAGTGTCTGTCAGATGAGACCCACATAGTTCCTCTGAAGGAACTCACTATCGACGAGCAGTTACGATTCGTCGAGGAACCAGTTGAAATCACGGACCAGGATGTTAAGGTCCTCAAGAGCACTAGAATACCTCTCGTTCGAGTTCGTTGGAACTCACGTCGCGGCCCAGAGTTCACCTGGGAGCGCGGAGATCAGATGAAACAAAAGTATCCCCAACTGTTCGCAAACAGTACGACCACTACTGAGGCTGAAGCTACGGAATTTCGGGACGAAATTCCAGATCAACGGGGGGAGGATGTGACACCCCAGGAAAACCGGGAAAACCATACAACTTAACTAGTTTCCTCAGTGAGTGCTTACCAAATTTCAGGACGAAATTTCTTTCAACTTGGGGATGATGTGACAACTCGAAACTTAGAACCTTTCGTTGTATCTTGATGTAACTTGCTTGAACGTTACGTGACTAGTTAACCTGTTAATTTAATGATATAAGTGAACATTCTATGTGATTAGGTGTTATGATTATGTGTTATGCTTGTATGTATGAGTGTGATTATGTGAACCAAGACACAAGGACACGACTCGAGACCATGCGGTCTCGAGTGAACAGTAACAGTTGGGCCGGTTGGGCCGTTTAATCACACCCGAAACCCATTAGGGTGCACCATGTAGAACTAGTATATATATTACACTCCTAGCCATCTTTGCCATTTTCTTGGGCAAACCATACACACACACTCCCACATTCTCTCACTAAAGCCCTAGAGATTAAACTTCACATTTCCTCTCCTTCTTCTCGGATTCAATCGGCATCAACAAGGACTCGGTCAAGCTCATCACAAACACTCGGACACTCCATTTTATTCATCTTCTTTACCATCTCGGTGCCTTTCACAATCGGTTAGTGTTTCTAGATGCTCACTAGGTGTTTATGTGACTAATGATGCTACTTGCCTTGATGAAATAGCATGATGATGTTCTTAATGTGTATGATGATGATAATCGGTTAACATGTCTTGAATTCGGATATATTGAATGATGGGTTAATGATATCTTGTATCTAAATGTGATTTAAACCACTTATTGTTGATGTTCATGAAACCGGCTTGCATATGTATTAGATAATGTCATGTAACCGGATTAGTGTAGAGCCGAGTTTGAGGTGTTATGTGATGATTGAAACCATTAGATGAGTATGTTTAAGTGTTTTGATTGTTGTTCATGTTATGACCATGATTAATGCTAAAAACCCTAAAATATGATGAGCAAGTTTTGATGATCAACATGAACATGACTTGAATATATGAAGAACTTGTTGAGTATGATATGAATGTGTTATGAATATTTGAAATCTGATTGTTTGATCCATTTTGGTTAATAACTAGACAAGAAAACATGTTTAGTGGATAGTACACAATTGTTGCATGAAATCAAAACTCTATTGGATAGTACACTGTGAAGGATCAACAGGTGTCCAGTCGAGACCTTTGGTTTCGACTCGAGACCGTAAACATGATAACTCGAGAACATAGATTGCGGCACAGGTTGCGAGTCGAGAACCCCTAGTCTCGACTGGAGACCACACATGATCATCACAACAAACATCATGACCCGAGACCATGCTTGCGAGTCCGGTTGCGACTCGAGACCAATACATGCAACCACCTTAGTTGCGACTCGAGATCTTGTAGGCTACAACTCGAGACCATATGCATGTACACACTATTTGGACTTCCACACTGCTACGGGCTTGGGTATTTGGGCCGGACTTATGGGCTTCTTGTGTTACTGTTGAATGCGTGTTTTGGGCTTGCGTGCTATTACGAGGCCAACTGTTTGGGTCACACTTAGACCTTAGTTATTACATGAATGTCATTGTGGAACTTGTTGCGAACTGTTGTTGAACTACCATACTAGATATGTATGCCATGATTGTTACTTGTGTACAATACATGTAGAACATACGTACACTACTTGGATACAAACCTGACTTGAATAGTATCTATGTTAGGACGTAGTTGACCACTTACAACTTGATTGACTTTTCTGTGTATCTGCCGAGCAAACCAAGGTGAGTTCACACCCTCTACAAAGCATGGGATTCCCTGGGTTGGGAATGGGGTTAAGGAACGTAGATTCCTCGTCCTCCTTGGGTAGGACAGCAAATGGTTCAGGAATGAAATTCCTCGTCCTCACGGACAGATAACTCGTACTAGACCAAAACTCTATCACGAAGTCCCTCCTTTTATATCGAATTAATCGCCGGGCCAATGGCGAGCGGGTCATTAGTTAGATAGCGCTATTTAGGTCTGACAAACCTCACACCGTGCCGCAGAGGACGGGCGTGAACTAATGGATATGGGGCACGTCAATGATGATAGACATTGACAGTTTCAGGGCACAAAAACATGACTTCAGTCAGCAGTCGATATGGTAACGAGTCTAGTGTATACATGGGGTAGCCCCCACGGCTGGAATGCCAGAGTAACCGGGATAAATAAGTCACGCTTTTAACTATGGGGTAACCCCCACGGCAGGATGCCAGATAAAAGAAACTGTTTTTGAAACAACTTAAAACAAACACCCAACCGTGAACTCACTCAACTTGTTGTTGACTCGTTACTACATGCTTTGCAGGACCATAGGTACTTAGCTGGAGCTTGCACGGAGGAGAGTCGTTGTGGGACATAGATAGCTGCGTGTCATGATAGACTTAGAAACAATTGAACTTATGTTTTGGTTTTAAATCTTATGCTTCCGCTTGCAACTTAAACTATGTTTTGTTTGAACACCAATTGTATTGGTTGGATTTTATAACTACTTATATGCCTGTTCAATATGATTGGTGGCTGGATCATGGTCAGTCACTCCTCCAAGCGGTAGTACTCCGCAGGTGGATTTTGGGGGTGTGACAGCATTCTCCTCTTGGATTTCCACCTGACAATAGTTCGTTTACTAGCGAATCTTTGAATGGAAGCTTGTTCCTCGCAATTGGTCAACGGGTTGTCAATACGTGGTCGAGGTAAACGGTTCTTGACTGTCAACTTGTCGAGTTCTCGTTAATCAGTACACATACAAAAAGGCTTCTCTTCATGGGTATAGCGAGGGCTCTTTCAAGAGAAAACTCCTGTCCGACAGTTCCTGTAGTTGGTTAAACAGCTCCTGTAACCCTCCTGGTGTCAGACAGTAAAGGGTACGAGTAGTTAGAATTGCCCCTAGCGTGATGTCAAACTGAGTTCCTACCCAACAGTCATAGAGATTATCCTGGAAGTTCCTCGAGTAGTACATTGAGGGTAATCACGAACAACTGGTGGATCCTCGATCCTCTTTGTCAATAGCGGTTGCTAACATAGCGGGGTAATCCCTCTTTGTCGGAGTGCCGCTAACCGTTGCGCCACTCTAACGCGTTAGAACAGATAACAATATTCCACTAAGGAGAGGGATACGCAGAATCTTCTCCTCACAGGGTACATCCATCAAGAATGACAGAAGCACGGTCGATGTCGAACACTTGTCCCACAGCAGGTTCAAACTCTTAAGAGCATCAGGGTCAAACGGAACAGAGACGAACCGGATTGCTACTCATACTAGCTACCATGCCGTGAAAGTCCTGACATCGCCCACGCCAATTCTAAATGCCCTTCCAAGAGCACCCTTTTCTGGTGTTGCTATTTTCATTACTAGGGTTCCAAGTACTGGCGTTGTTCCTTTGATCGTTGTCCTCTTAACATAACCACGGCCAATCCATGTTGTGGGCACCTTTATTTCCTTACTGTAGGTTAGGGTTACGAATACCTTGTTGTCGCTGTGACTGCTACCCCCAATATCGTTGCTCGAAACGAAGCCCTAAGATTCTTCACCACCATAGTCCATATTTTCACATCCTGAGCCACGTCCTAAAGCGCTACTCACTGTACTGGCAGTTACGCATACCACACTAAGGTCAATTATCTCCACTTATGCCTCGATTGATTCGTAAGAGTTGACTCCCATGGGTCGCTGACAAGTGTTAAGGATTCAATTGAAGCTAATTCGCTGGTGCTCATTGCTGGTAATCAGGGTCGTCAAGGTACTGAGGTCGGTAATGTGCTACGCTAATCCTCCTGTCCATCGATGTTGCAAGTTGTTCGAGTAATGCTCAGTATATAGCGGGAATGTTGCAGAAGTGATCGCATTTCAGAATTTGAGGCGTCAACACGCTAAGTTCCAACAAGCGAAGAAGGTATCGATCAATCCTTCGACGCTGCGACATCCAACTCAGGGACGTTCATTTAAGCACCTAACATTCTACACGGTTCGCTAGGTGTTCAGATGGGTGTTCAGGTAGCACTCGATAGCATCGAGATTCAAAAGGATCCAAAGATAAATGAAAAGTTAACGTCTGAGTTTGAGTAGGGGACAATTACTGCTATGACCCCTATAGGTTGGTTATGTTTCACATTGATCAAATGACGGGTCGGAACCCCTTTTCCACTTGTTAAGCCTCACTGGGACTCACATGCACCCCACATTATTATTATGTGTGCACCCACAATAATATTGTGATTCACATGCTCATCTCAGCTCCTCTTAACTCATGTCAAATGGTTCCTCAGACTCGAGTAGCAAACAAAGAGTATCACGAAGCGTAAATCATGAAGGTTTAGGGAAATACCACCCTATTAGTCACATAACGCGTGCAAGTGTACATGAATTCATATTGTTGTGCTAATCGTGCATTCACATGCAATATCATATGTAGGTGTTTACTAGTTATGTAGTACAATGAGTGTAAGTGAGACGAACCTTGCAATCTGGAGCTGAGTGTCATGGTCGTATTCCCGTTTTCAGAACTATTCGGTTATAGTCTGGTTTTGCAAAAACATTTCCCCCTTTTTAAAACCAAGTTCACTATAACCAATGGCTCTGATACTAATCTGTCACACCCCCAAAATACCACATGTGGAAACCCCCGCGAGGCGTGTGATGTACCAGGATCTTAGCCACCAATCACATTGAACTCATAAGTATAATTACATAAACTTTCTTTATTAATAGGAAGTGATTCAAAACGTTACATATAACACATAGTACACAGCGGAAGCAATAATCATTGGTTAAATGTTTTATAAATCCTCGCGTAAGTAAACCATTAGACTTATGTTGTGATTCCATGTATTTTGACCCATGACCACTCCAGCATCCCGGCCAGCAAGTTCCAATGGTGTGTACCTAAAAGCCTGCAAGGCATGTAACAACGAATCAACAACAAAGTTGAGCGAGTTCACGGTTGGGTGTTCGTTTTAAGTTGTTTCCGAAAACATAGTTTGTCTTTAGCTGGCCTACTTGCCGTGGGGGTTTCCCCATAGTTGAAAATATGATTAACCTGTTTACACTGTTTCCCAAATATATTCGTAGTTGGTGGGGGCTTCCCATGTGAATTAACATACCGTACCATATCGACTACTAACGAAAGTAAGTTGTGCCCTAAGTCAATGTCTATCATCATTGACCCTTTGCCTTAGTCCATTAGTACACGCCTGTCCTACCGGAACGGTGTGAGGTTTGTTAAACCTAATAGCGCTATTAACTAATGACCCGCTCGCCATCGGCCTCGGCGATTAAGTTGATATAAAATGAGGGACTTATGACAGAGTTTTGGTCCAGTATGTTTAATCTTGTTGTCCTACCCAAGGAGGACGAACGTACGTATCCTACCCAAGGAGAATACGCGAGGTTTAATCTTGGCATCCTACCCATGGAGGATGGCCGTACATATCCTACCCAAGGAGAATATGTAGTTTCCGTTTTAGTTCTTTAACCCATTCCCAACCCTTGGGAATCCCATACCTTGTAGAAAGTGTGAACTCACCTCGGTTTTCTCGGTAAGATTAAATATCTTGTTTATCAGTTGAACAACCACACCCTATAAGGGTTACTGATAACAGTCAGTTCTACATGCACATCCATCACACCTTTGACGTATAAATAATCCACTTATTCATTGTTCACATCCAACACTTTTATTGCACACGTAACGCACACACACGCAATACAATTCATGACAGTTTATTCAATGGGCTCCCGATCTAACAGAGGCCCAGTCCACCAATTACATCCTACATGACTTGTTTCCATGGGCTCCTGATCTTGGTCAATCGATGTAAAGCCCCTTGGTTCCCTTTAGTCCCCAAACCGTTTCAATCAAGTCTCACTTTATAATTTTCATATGACAGTTTCATCATTTAACTTGTATGATTTTATTGTTCAATTTAGCCAACATACATCTCATATAGTGAGTAGTATAATTGCATATCAACATAGTCAAGCATGTTATTTAAGGTGCGCAAGGACTCTAAACGTTTTTCACCGTGTCGAAACCAAGGACATTAAACAAACAGATTATTATACATAATCTACTCTAACAACTATTCACCATCATGTGTATAAACAGATTGTTATAATATGATCTGATCTAACAATTATTCATCCTCATGCAACAATCGTCAGAATCTCGTGTTCATAGTATACATCATGCTTTAACATCTATACGATAACATAATAAATTTGCATCCTCATCAACCTACCATAACTCATTAATCTTTACTACAACAGTTTGTCGTAATCAACCCAACATATAGATGCAACCCTAATTATCACGATAAATTAACACATGTACGTACACGGAAACTGTTACACCTGATGCCCCCTCGGCGAAACCCTCCAACAATGAATCACCCCAGCTTTCGTCGTCTGCTTGGGTGACGAAACCCCATACGCTTTGTCGGAATTCGACCGACGAAACTTCCTATGTTTCGTCGTAGTTCAGTCGGTGAAACTCCCCTATGATTCGTCGTGGTGAACTTTGATTCTAGCAGTTTCCTGTAAACCCTAACCACATACCAACAATTTCATCATCTATTGTTAACCCAGAAACATACTCTATCTTGATCAACACACGTAACAGCAAACATATAGCAGTATTATCATCGGATCATTACTAACATTTATTAATCAACCCTAATTATCTTAAACAACTAGTTACCATAAGTCTTATCATCACACACATGTATACCAAGTTCAATTACATCGCTACCAGTCAATCACATAGCGTATATACACTCTTGTTACACCATTCACACATAAATAAGAATCATACTATTGTCAAATAATATAAATACGGACTTACAAATCAGTGGCTCGACTAGATAAGATGGTGCCTCGCAAGTATGAGATTGCCTCGATGGCTAGGGGGTCGTCTGCCGTCAACAGTTTAGGAGGGTTTAGGGTTTGCAAGCATCCCATGTATCCTTATACACAATGTACGTAAACAAGAAATAAGGAAGGATGGGCTCGAATTGGTTTGGGCTTGCGAGACCAGGCCAAGGAGTAACATATAACATATCTAAATAACAATTTCATAATAGTGGCCGACGACTATCCTGTGTGTGCGTGTGCCGAACTAATTTATGTGTATATGCGGCCCTATTGAAACAAAGTCGTTCTCCTAAGCAAACACACTCACACTCGATACTTCACACGTCACGTATAAATAATTCATGAGCGTTCAATATAGTTTAATGCATCAACTTATCACGTAGAGTTCATGTAGGTTACACTAACATTTAATATTTCATAACAATACACAATACTTAGGTTTTCACTAACATCAACCCAAACGATACTTCAACTATTCATACGTCAAGCGCGAGTTACAACGTCAACGAATTGAGAACACAGAATTGTGAACACGCAATGCATAGAGGAAAGACCTAGAATTTCGGGTTTTCACATCATCCCCAACTTGAAAGAAATTTCATCCCGAAATTTAGCACGTGGTTACTGAGGAAGCTAGTTGTGTTGTGTTGTTTCCTGTTTTTTTTTCCTGGGGTGTCACAATCGGCACTTTCGTCCATACAATGCCTCGAATGGAGCGGCTTGGATGCTGGTGTGGTAACTGTTGTTATACAAAAAACTCCACTAACGGGAGGTGCTTCTCCCAGCCATTACCAAAATCGATTACACATGCTCGAAGCATGTCTTCAAGGGTTTGGATGGTGCGTTCTGATTGCCCATCCGTCTGTGGGTGATAAGCGGTGCTCATATCTAAACGTGAGCCAAAAGACTTGTGCATAGCTTGCCACAGTTCAGGGGTAAAACGTGCGTCACGATCAGAAATGATGGAGGTTGGCACTCCGTGCCTTGATACCACTTCTTTTAGGTAGATGGTTGCTAGAGTAGAAAACTTATCCGTTTCCTTGATGGCTAGAAAATGTGCAGACTTGGTCAGTCGATCCACGATTACCCAAATGGTATCATTTTCGCATTGAGATCTGGGCAGGCCAGTAACGAAATCCATGGAGATTTGCTCCCATTTCCATTTAGGTATCTCTGGTTGTTGAAGTGGGCCTGATGGTTTCTGGTATTCGACCTTGACCCTAGCACAAGTCAAGCATTTACCGACGTAGGTTGCTATGCTGGCTTTCATACCAGGCCACCAGTATGTAGTCTTTAGGTCGTGGTACATCTTATCCGAACCAGGATGTACTGAATAACGAGACTTATGTACTTCATCCATCACAAGTTTGCGTAGGTCTCCATACAGTGGAACCCAGATGCGTCCGTTAACATAGTAGGCGCCATTTTCCTTTTGTTCCAGCCGCTGCCTCGATCCTCGTAAGGACTCAGCCCTGATGTTCTCTGCTTTCAATGCTTCAACCTGAGCATCGCAAATCTGAGCGGGAAGGTTAGATTGGATGGTAAGCTGTAACGCACGTACACGCTTAGGTATAGTATCCTTTCGGCTGAGGGCGTCGGCCACAACATTGGCTTTGCCTGGATGATATTTGATAGCGCATTCATAATCGTTCAAGAGTTCGACCCATCGGCGTTGTCGCATGTTTAATTCCTTTTGCTTGAAGATATGCTCGAGACTCCCATGATCGGTGTAAATGGTGCACTTGGTACCGTACAGGTAATGTCTCCATATCTTAAGCGCGAAAACAACTGCTCCCAATTCCAGGTCGTGCGTAGTGTAGTTCCTTTCATGAACTTTAAGTTGGCGCGATGCGTAGGCAATGACCTTGTCACGTTGCATCAACACGTAACCAAGTCCTTGGATGGAAGCGTCGCAGTAAACCACAAAATCATCTGTGCCTTCAGGCAATGAGAGGATAGGCGCGCTACAAAGTCTATCCTTTAAGTGCTGGAAAGCAGATTCCTGTGCTTCACCCCAACGATAGGTGACACCATTAAGAGTCAGCGAGGTGAGAGGTTGCGCAATCTTTGAGAAATCCTTGATAAACCTTCTGTAATATCCTGCAAAACCCAAGAATTGGCGGATTTCTGTTGGTGTACAGGGTGCAGGCCAGTTCTTGATCGAGTCAACCTTGGATGGATCCACATGAATCCCATCCTTGTTTACCACATGGCCTAGAAAGTGGACTTCGCGAAGCCAGAAGTCACATTTCGAAAACTTGGCATACAACTGCTCTTTTCGAAGAAGTTCCAGAATAAGCCTCAGGTGTTGCTCGTGTTCCTCCTGACTCTTCGAATAGATCAGGATGTCGTCGATCAAGACTATGACAAATTTATCCAGGTAAGGCTTGCACACTTGGTTTATGAGATCCATGAAGACCGCAAGTGCATTCGTTAATCCAAAAGGCATAACCAGAAACTCATAATGGGCGTAACGAGTTCTGAATGCCGTTTTGGAGAAGTCTTCCTCTCGGACTCTCAACTGGTGGTAGCCCGATCTCAAATCAATCTTAGAGTAATAACTCAACCATTGCAATTGGTCGAACAAATCATCAATGCGTGGAAGAGGATAACGATTCTTCACGGTCACCTTGTTGAGTTCGCGGTACCGTCTTTCTTCTTCACAAATCAATCTTAGAGTAATAACTCTCAACTGAAGGTACCGTCTTTCTTCTTCACAAATACTACTGGAGCTCCCCAAGGCGAAGAGCTAGGATGTATGAAACCCTTTTCCAAGAGTTCTTGTAGTTGCGTGGACAGTTCTTCAAGTTCGGATGGAGCTAGACGATAAGGTGCTCGAGCTATGGGCACTGCTCCAGGAGCTAGCTCGATTTGAAATTCAACTTGGCGATGAGGCGGAAGACCAGGTAATTCCTCAGGAAATACCTCAGGAAAGTCGCGCACAATAGGAATGTCTTCTATCTTCTTTTCTTCTGAGGATGCATCAGAAACCAGGGCTAAAATAGCAGTGTGGCCCTTTCGCAAACACTTCTGGGCCTTAAGGAAGGAGATGATGCCCACAACAGCACCACTCTTGTCGCCATGAATTACGAGGGGTTCTTTACTAGGACGAGGGATGCAGACAATCTTCTCGTTGCAAAGAATTTCCGCTCGCTGACGAGATTACCAATCCATCCCAATAATAACGTCAAAACTACCCAGAACGATAGGAATAAGATCGATAGAGAAGTTCTGACCAGCTAGGTCGAGGTTACAGCCCTTAACTATGTGTGTGGCTTCAAGACTTTTACCGTTTGCTATTTCTACCGTGTGTTTGGTGTTCAGAAGTGTTGGAGTGCGCTTAAGCATTTGGCTAACTTTTAAGGACACATAACTAGTATCGGCACCCGAATCAAATAAAACAGTAACAAAGAAGTCATCTAGAAGAAACTTACCCATCAAAACGTTGGGATCGTTCCTTACATCACCCTGACCAATCACGAAGGCACGACCTCGGGCGCCATTGCCATTATTGTTACCTCCGTTGTTGCCTCCGTTGTTGCCTCCATTGTTGTTTCCATTGTGGTTCCCATTTCCTTGGTTGTTCTGATTCTGGTTCATCTGAGGGCAGTTCCTCTTAAAGTGGCCTTCAGCGCCACAATGATAGCATCCTTTATTGCCTTGCTGTTGCTGCTGCTGGTGGTTCTGTGGGGCTTGTTGTTTTTGGCGATTCTGATTCGCAGGACGCGGGCTCCTGCAATCCTTAGCTTCATGGCCCAGCTTGTGACATCTCTGACAACGTCCCTTGTTGCACTGCCCGCTGTGGTGCAAATTACATCGATTGCACTTTGGGTGATTTCCCTTGTACCCACCCTGACCTTGATTCCCAGAAGACTGCTGACTGGGGCTCCTGTACTCGTCTGTCTTTCGCTGCTGGGATTGAGCTAAAGCAGAACCCCTGCCAAAAACTTCCATCCCACTTGCGCTTATTATCATTGGGAGCATCAGAAGTAGTAGCGCTAATACGCCTAGGCAGCCTGTTCTGCTCAACTGCCTGATCAGTGAGATGATGAGCCAACTTGATGATTTGCTGTATGGTGCCAAGATTAGCTGAGGTTACGTGACTCTGAATCTCTGGTACAAGACCCTTGAGGTACAGCTCAATACGTTTGATAGGAGGGTCCACCATTGTAGGACACAAGATGGCCATCTCGTTTGACCTCTTCGTGTATGCCTCGATCTCAGACCCCGTCATCTTCAAATTGAAAAATTCCACCTCCAGCTTTTGGATGTCGTCACGACTGCAGTACTCTTCTTTAATCAGTTCTTTGAAACCGTTCCTTGGGGTGGCATTAAAGTGTTTCTTCTTTAATCATCGGGAAGCTTCTGAAGACCGGCTCCATCTTCGCTTTGAAGACGAAAATAATGGTGGAGTTACCCGGTTATCGGCACATCTCGTGACTCAATCTTTTGCGGTTGGTAGGAGGGGAAATTCATCGATTGTTTATCAATGTCGTCGCCGTATTGCTGTTCCGGCTGCTGTTGAAGATGATGAAGAGGACGTCAATCCTTTGATTGTAGATCCTCATCCTTTGTCTGAGTATGGTGAGGTTCTTTATACTATGTATGAACTGTTGGATCAGCTCTCCTAGGTTGTTTATGTTGTAACCGGTACTACTTTTGTTTTGAAGAAACACTTGCTGTGTTCTTTGTAAATTTTTGCTTAAAGTGCTTTCTGTTGCACTTGATAATGTAAATTTTTGATGCACTTTGTGCATGTAAGCTTTGGTTGCTTTCAGTTAGGGTTTGGATTACAATATGTTGCATATGTTTTAATTGCTTTGAATAGGTAGAGCGAGTGAGGATGGTATTGTGCTCATGTGTGAACGTTTGTCTAAAAATGCGGGAGGTTGTGCCCTTTTTAGAATGTTCATGAGGTGTACAATGTTTACCATATTGTTTTCGTGTATACCAAAAGAATTATATGCAATTTGTAACAAACAGTAAAATAAGTAAAGATGATACTTGTATTAATTGGGCGCAAGGCCGATAATACAAAGGGTAATAAAGAGATACATTGCCTGTTTACTTAGATTTTTGTGGGAAGGTTTGACTTATATGTAACACCTGCGCAACTGCTGCGCGTTCCAGGTGCGGGGAACTAGCGTCCCATCAAGTCGCTTTAGGGTGTATGCCCCCTTGCCTAAGACCTCATTGATGATGTATGGTCCCTCCCATTTTGGCGCTAATTTGCCTAGTTTTTCCGCGTTGGAGGCTTCATTGTCGCGCAAGACAAAGTCACTAGGAACAATGTGCACACACGGACGCGCGCATTGTAGTATTTTTCGTGTTTGGATTTGTACCTTGCTTCTGTGACGGCGGCATTTTCGCGCCTTTCTTCGAGAAGGTCCAAGTCCATTCTTCGTTCTTGCTCATTGTTTTGTTTTTCTAAGGCGAGCATGCGCGGTGATGGGAGACCAATTTCAGCTGGAATTACCGCTTCAGAGCCGTAGACAAGACTGAATGGAGTTTCTCCCGTGATAGTCTTTGGCATGGCATGGTGGGCCCATAAGATGCTGGGGAGTTCATCAACCCATCCTCTGCGCGCTGTCCCAAGTCGCTTTGATGCCGTCGACTATTTTCTTATTAATACTCTCGACTTGGCCATTTGCTTATGGGTGTGCCACGGAGGCAAAGCTGTGCTCGATCTTCATTTTTTGAACCATTTCTGAAGGTCTTCCGAGGCAAAATTGGTGCCATTGTCGGAGATGATGCGTAATGGTAATCCGAATCTGCAAATAATAAGTTCCCATATAAATTTGCGAATTACCATTGCTGTTGTGGAGGCTAGTGCCTTGGCTTCAACCCATTTTGTGAAATAGTCGACTGCTACAATGATGAATTTTACTGCGCCTAGCGCGTCAGGAAATGGGCCAACGAGATCGATGCCCCATTGTTGGAAAGGCCAGGCGGAAGTGACCGGTACAAGTGGATTTTTTGGTCGAAGTGTTTTTGGCGCATGGCGTTGACAAGCTGTGCATCTCCGTAATAATTCTACTGCGTCCACATGCATTCCCGACCAATAGTATCCTGCGCTCATTATTTTTGCCACAACCATGCGCGGCCCTGTGTGTATTCCGCATAAACCCTCATGGATTTCTCGGACCAAGTATTGCGCATCTGTTTTGTCAACATAACGTAGCAATGGTCCCATAAATGACATACGGTACAGAACGCCATCCACCATTTCATAGTTTATTGCCTTGTGTTGGAGTTTTCGAGCTTCTGCCTTTCCTTTTGGGAGTTTCCCATGTTGTAGGTATAAAATGATCGGAGACATCCAGGATGGATTCCTGATTTCTATAACGTTCACATGTTTGAGATGAACAGAAGGATTGGATAATACCTCGATGCGCACTTCTTTTGCTAAGTGCTTGAAGCTGGTAGCTGCCAATTTGCTTAGTGCATCTGCGTGCTTGTTTTCGCTTCTGTTTATATGGTTAACCTTGAACGTCTGGAATTGGCTGATTAACATCCGCGCTTGTTCAAGGTATAACGCCATGGCTTCTCCTTTTGCATCATAGTGCCCGTTAACCTGCTCGACCACTAGTTTTGAATCAACGTTAGCTTCAAGGTTTCTTGCCCCCATTTTAAGTGCTAAGCGGAGACCTGCTAAGAACGCTTCATACTCTGCTTCGTTGTTCGTGCTTCGGAAATCCAGGCGTATGGCATAGGTAAGTTTGTGATCATCGGGACTGACTAATCGAAGACCTGCGCCTGCTCCGTCATCATTGGAAGCTCCATCTGTGTGTAGAGTACAGACTCTATCGTTGAAAACAGGAACAGGGTTCTGGACTGCCTCGCACTCTTGAACTTTGTCGATGGGAACTTCTGTGGCAAAGTCCGCTAGAACTTGCCCTTTGATTGTTGGTCTTGGTCTGTACAGGATATTGTATCCTCCCAGCTCGATAGCCCATTTAGCCAATCTTCCCGCTACGTCGGGTTTGGATAAGATTTTTCCTAAATGGTAATTGGTGAGAACTGTGATGACGTGTCCTGAGAAATACCGACGTAAGCGCCTTGATGCATGTACTAGTGCTAGGACCAGCTTTTCTGTCATTGAGTAGCGGGTTTCTGGTCCGGTGAGCATCTTGCTTATATGGTAAATTGGAGTCTGAACGTTTTCTCTCTCCACCATTAATACTGCACCAACCGCTACTTCCGCAGTAGATAAATATAAGATCAGTGGTTCTTTTTCTCGTGGTGCTGTTAGTGTTGGTAACTGAATTAGACATTCCTTCATTTGTTTGAAGGTTGCTTCTGCTTCTGGTGTCCATTGGAAGTGGGTTTTCTTGGCGCAGTTTCGTAGTGTACTGATGAATGGGTAAGATTTTGCCGCATGATTTGCCAAGAATCTATTCAAGGCTGCTAAGCGTCCGACGAGTCTTTGCATTTCTTTTATTGTTGCAGGTGATGGCATTAGCTGTATGGCCTGCACTTTTTCTGGATTTACTTTAAACCCATCTCGTCTAACTATGAAACCCAGAAATTTCCCTTCTTTCATCCCGAAGGAACATTTCGTTGGATTGAGCTTTAAGTTTACACTGCGCAATGAGTCGAATGTGCGTTGAATGTTTGCCAACATTGTTTCTTCCTCATGACTCATGATGACGAGGTCATCCATGTAGACCTCGACTGTTTTACCAATGTCTCCTCTGAAGACTGTGTCCATTAATCGTTGGTACGTTGCGCTTGCGTTGCGTAAGCCGAAGGGCATTTTTGTGTAACAGAAGATTCCCTTGTCTATGCGGAATGCAGTCTTATCTACGTCTTCTTCTTTCATCTGGACCTGATGATAACCCTTGTAACAATCAAGGAAGCACTTCCATCGAAATGATGCTAGAGAGTCGACTTTTTTGTCTATCTCAGGGAGCGCATAGCAATCTTTTGGGCACGCTTTATTCAGGTCTTTGAAGTTGACGCACATTCTCCATCCGCCACTGTGTTTTTGTACCATTACTGGGTTGGCAACCCATGTATGGTATTGAACTTCGCGCAAGATTCCGGCATTAAGTAGCTCTGTTACTTGCTCGTCCATGGCTTTTGCTTTCTCTTCGCTAAAGCTGCGTCTCCCCTGCGCAACAGGTTCTGCTGAGGGTCGGATGTTCAGATAAAGTGATCATGCTGAATTCTCTTTGTGACCTTCTTCCGAGCAGGACATCATGGCGTGATGTTGCCGGCATGACCATGAAATTCACTGTGACTGTTCGCGAATGCTCGCCATCAGATAAAGTCACAGGAAAAGCTATTTGCCCTAATGGGAATACAGCTTCATTACCAAATCTGGTGAGAGGGAAATCCACCGGTTCTAGACGTGCTTTGTCTTCTGGATCAAGCTGTTTAAAGCATTGCTCATATATGATGTCCATCGAGCTTCCTGGATCTATAAACATATAGTCCGTCCGGTAATGGCCGAAGATGCCAGTAATAATTACTGGTCGTTCTTCCTGAGGGCCTCCGGGAACAACAGGAAATACGACTTGCTGTTCCCTCCACTGTTGATCATGGTGTCGTTTGTTTGTCCTCCGTGAGGGGCCTCCTTGCACCATGTATGTTTGTTTTGATTCATCTGTCTCTGATTTTGGGGTTACCCTGGTATAACTGTTAGATTGGATGTCCCACTGATAAGGTATCTGTGGGTCCAATACTACAGTATCAAGCATTCCACTGGTTCTTTGCAGAGTACCAGATCTGGTGTTTTGGGACTCAGATCTGTAAAATTGTGAGGAAATTTGGTTTAAAGCAATTTGGCATCTGTCGAGCCAGTATTTTGGGGCTCTCTCTATGAGCTGATCTGAGGAACTCTTTTGAGTGACTTTCCCTTTTGTTAATCCCCATGATTCCGTTGATCTGGTTATTCTGGGTTGTAGAACCCTTGAATTCAGGTCGAGGATTTTATGGGTGAGATGATGAATTCTCTGTCATGAAAAACAGAGAATGAAGGAAACTGAATCGAAACGAGATAAAACTGGTAGAATAGAGAAAATCGGTGGGCGCCAATGAAGAAACACTAGATAAACGACCGAGATCGAGGTATCTAGGGGGTTTGGATCTGCATAAAGGGGTTTGTTCTCTCTCGTTTGATTCGATGTTACTGACCTTCTTCTCCGATA
This sequence comes from Helianthus annuus, assembly GCF_002127325.2. Classification (NCBI taxonomy): domain Eukaryota; kingdom Viridiplantae; phylum Streptophyta; class Magnoliopsida; order Asterales; family Asteraceae; genus Helianthus; species Helianthus annuus. The sequence goes on along the minus strand of NC_035444.2, from coordinate 110,902,465 downwards.
AACTCTGCAAAACAAAGCACCGTTAGCCTCGTCAAGGGGAGAAGGGGTTCTCTCCTTGACCCGACTCCGGCGTGAGAATAAGTATGTGTTTTATGAAGAAAAAGAAGTATTGAAGAAGTGTGTGTAACTTTTACTTTCTTACCTGAATTGTTCTCATATTTATAACCGAGAGTTTTGGGCGGGAAAACCTGTTGGTGAAAGGTTAACGGAAGATGCTAACCCCGTAAGCGGTTACATTTCCTTCCTTTAAGTTCCTCGATCCGTTGTGAGTGCACACGGATCACTGATCCGATCTATGGCTGGGGAATTGCCACGTGGAAAGTGGTCAAGTGGAGATTTCTTCTCCAATCCCATGCCATCCTTGTGATTTTAGGGATGCCGAAGGTGATGACACGTGTCCAGGTGGTTGTAACCGTCCTGGTGGTGCACGATCGAATTCTTCTAGAAGATTACTGCTGTAATCTGGTGTGACTCTTTATCGTGTGGTATCAGTCAAGTAAATAATATCCTAGTCTGGATATTATTAAGCGGAAGTGTTCATCTTAGGATTTTCATCCTTTGTTTATGGAAGAGAGCGAAAGGATTTATGATTTCCTTTTGGGCGCGCGAGTGTTGTCTGCTATCTGTCTTTTAAGCCTTCTTTGTAGGACCAGTGCGCGGCCGCGCAAGGTCAAAAAGGGGCTGAGAGACGAGGTTGTGGTATGGTCCTAAGTACTTGTTACAAAGTTTTTAGGACCTTACCCCTTCAAGTCCCCCTAGTCTAGTGTTGCTCTTATGCAAGTAAGTGGAGCACTGGACTTATGATAAGGAAATGCTTTTGGGCACGAAAGTTGGGAATCTTCTATGAGAAGATTTCTCTTTTGCTCTTTAAATATCTTCCGATTTTTGGGTGGATGAACAGTTTGGGAAAGATATTTATATCTTTACTTGAACTATTATTATCTTGGAAAAAGAGTTTGTAATTATGAGCTTACGATAGCTGACGTCATTTTCTTTAAGCTCTGTTGACACTTCGTCTTCTGATTTAATAGTGTGCAAGGTCAAAAAAGGGCTGAGAGACGAGGTTGTGGTATGGTCCTAAGTACTTGTTACAAAGTTTTTAGGACCTTACCCCTTCATTACCTAAACCATATCCATGATCAGTGGGGGCTTCCCCATGTGAACCACTAGACCGTACCATATCGACTACTAACGCAAATAAGTTGTGCCCTACATCAATGTCTATCATCACTGACAGTGTGCCATAGTCCATTAGTACACGCCCGTCCGACTGGCACGGTGTGAGGTTTGTTAAACCTAATAGCGCTATTAACTAATGACCCGCTCGCCATTGGCCTCGACGATTAAGTCGATATAAATTGAGGGACTTCATGATAGAGTTTTGTCTAGTAAGTTTTAAGGTTGTTATCCTACCTAAGGAGGACGAACGTACGTATTCTACCCAAGGAGAATACGCATGATTTATATTGGCATCCTACCTATGGAGGATGGCCGTACATATCCTACCCCAGGAGGATATGTAGGTTTCGTTTTAATTCTTTAACCCATTCCCAAACTACCGGGAATCCCATGCCTTAGAAAGTGTGTGAACTCACCTCGGTTTGCTCGGTTAGATTAATTACTCAAGTAAATCAGGAATATCAAGCACGTCCTAATAAGGTACACATAACAATCAGTTTCTCATGCATAACACGTATCCTACGTACTGTTTATTTACTCATTACTTTCTACCACAAACCACACAACTCAAATGTCAAAACATATTGTCAAATTATATTATTTTACCTTAATATATTATAACTATCTCACAAAATAAACAAGTATCCAAGCAAGTTTTCTAGCATAAGATATATATTCTAAATATATATTTATCAAATTTTATTTACGAAAATCAACCTCCGGCACTTGGTATTTTGTAATAAAAATCATGGCGAAGTTTATTCTGAAAGCAAGGTTAAAATACGTTTGTAAACACTTGCTAGAAAAATATTTTCTTAGTGTTGGATTTTTAGAAAAATTTCGCCAGAGTTTCCTTTGTAAATGGAGGTGTCCATGCTTACTAGCATATCATTTTCTTTTCGAAAATTTATTCAAACAATTCTCATTCAACAATATACGATCTCTATTTACCAAACTTGTCAAAAAACAAGCATAAACTATAAACTTATGAACTTGAAGATTTATAAAAATATGTAGTAACTTACTAGTGTCCTTAGTAAGTCTTATTACCTTTTAAAATGCGATTAGTTCTTTAAAAACTTTATTTTTAAAGTATATGGATCTTTACAACTTATGTTCATAGTTTCTAAAAATGTTTCTTCATGTATTTTTCTTGTTACACATGTGTTTCTTAACTTTGTTAACCACTAAAAATGTGATTAGTTTATGTAAGATCCAAGTTTTAATGAAACTTATATTTTTCACTTGGTTCTTTCGAAAAACCACTCGTAGATCTTTAGATCTACGTGATTATAACCTACTTTGATCTTTATTTTTCAAGAAAATATTCATTCATTCAAGTTCATAGTTTATGTGTGGATGATTCCATCATCCTACACATTTTTACTTTCTCATCTTCCTAGATCATGTTTTTTTAATCATGATCTAGCAAGACCACATGATGATCCATATCATTACTAGCAAACAATAATCAACAAGCATCACAACATATGCATATCATGGTTTCTTCATCATTTCAACACTACTTTATTACCAAGTTAGTTTATTATTCAAGACTTCTTCATAAGATTCATTGGGGTTCTTAACATTTTGATCATTATACATCATTAACCACTTAAACAACATGTAAAATGCAAGGATCTAAGTTCTTACCACTAGTTCAAGACTAGGGAAGTTCAAGTGAAGAAATGTGGTGGATAAAAGAATATGAGAGTGGTCCTTCAACTTCCAAACACACTGAGGTTCGTTGTATGATCTCTAATACCTTTGTATGGCCTCAGAATGGTTGAAGAAGATTGAATGATGATGAGGGTGTAAGTGTGGGTGTTTGGCCGAGAGCTCCCAAGAGAGGAGAAGGTTTTGTGTGTTTTTCAAATGTGTGTGAAATGAGTTCTTGCACTTATGGTTTCTTCTTATAACCAAGTTTGGGGATTAACTATGGGTAATATGTCACTAAAAGCACATACATGATCTAATAAATAACTGAAATAAAATCAACATGTAGGGGCCATGTATGGGCCGTTCATAGGTGGGGGGGGAGGTAGTAGACTAGGTTTTAAACATATAGTTAGTTTATGATTGAAATCCAAGTATTAGTTAGGTGTTCTAGTTATTAGATGTTTATATGGTGTGTTATGATGTTCGGGAATCATGACTAGCTCAGTAAAAGTGAAACAATGTGTTTAACAATATTTTTGTGTTTCGGGTAAAGTCCGGTTATTCGGTTCGGTGTTGTTCTGTTAAAGTGCTTAATTAATCCGTAAAGTGTCCTATATATATATTTTTGTAACACTTTTAATTCTCAACACTTAGGAAATCATAACGGACTATTTAGTAACTTTTCTGTACACTACTAGTATGTTAACAAGCACATGTAAGTATAACACAGAAATCAGAGAGCAGTTAGGCACTTTAATTATTATTAATAAATTGTACGGATACGTGGAATTACGAGGGTTGTCACATTGTTTGTGGATAGGTATGGGTTAAAGAACACCTGACAATGTGACAACTGGCATTTCTCCATGTGTTCCGTACAATAATAAACAGTAATCTGTGCTTTAATGACTGTGCATGAATGAAGTAACTAGACGAATGAATTTCTGTTTACTGTCATATACATATAAAGGCATTTCATGTTGCAAGATTGTTTAACTTTATTACATGTAACACCGTGTGGTTCACTTAATGCACAGAACAAAGTTAGCACAATTATCAGATAAACTAGAGGTGCTGACGGGGGTTCAGTACTCAAGCAGACATGATATTAAGACACAGAATGAGTCCCAGAACCAAGTGTTACACTAGAATAGTGTGTAGGAAAGTAGGGATTACAAAACTGCCTACCTAGTGATAACTTAGGTGCCGGAGAGTGCAAGAAACACATTAAAACTGCAGAAATCTGCAGAAAACAACACAATTCAGCCAAATTCAGCTTTTTAACATCTAAATATAATGCAGAATTATGGTTTAATGGCCCAGAATACTTTCCTCAGTATCGGAAATCAAAACTGTCATAAAAGGGTAACATAAAGCACACTAAACTGCGTAATTCAGCACCTTAACGAACCATAACGAAACGAACAACCGGACACTACCCGAAATACCAAATTTTCACCAGAAGCATTGTTTTAGTGTTACGAAGCTAGTTATGGTCACCGAACATCATATTACATCTTATAAACACTAAATACATAAAATACCTAACTAGCACCATTAAATTCCAACTAAATCAAGAAACTAGTGATTAAATGTTACACTTTACCCCCCCCCCCTTGATGGACGGTTAGGGGACAAGGGACCCACCTTAGATTTTTTTGCTATATTTTATTAGATTTGTTAAAGAATATGCCAACATGTTATACCATATGCCATATAATGTTGGAAGTAAATTTTATAAACCACAATAGATCATAACCCATTATCATTCATCACCTCCAACAAAACAAAACCTTCTCCCTCTCCTTCCCTTGCTCACGACTCACACAACCCACACATACCTCTGCATTTTTCAACCCATTCAAGGCATTCCAAGGTGAACATAAGGTGTAAGAAGCATAGTTAGGAAGCTAGGAAGCTTTGGATGTTGAAGGACCTCTCATACAAGCTTTTAACCACCTCATCTTCATCTTGTAATCATCCCTAGCCTTGAGCTAGTAGTAAGATCATCTACACTCCATTTTACATCTTATTTAGTTGGTTAATGAATGATATAAGTAACTAATCTTGAAGAACACTATGAATCAAGAACATGAAACTTTAACATAAGCTTAAAACTCATAAGAAATCATGTTATTAAGTGTTGTTATGCTTCTTGATTGATGATTATTTGTGTTTATGATGTTAAACATCATATGATCTTGCTAGATAGTGATTAAAGACATAATCTAGCAAGATGAGAGGATGATTATGTTAAAGATCAAGAGATCATCCTTATGTTACAGCATGAACTTGGAAGATTTAATTTTTTTTTCTTGAAGTATGATGATCAAAGTAAATATATAGTCTTGTAAACATATAATTTCAAGAAATATTTTTCAAGAAACCAAGTTAAAAATACAAGATTTACATAAGCTTGGTTCTTAAAGAGATTAACCACATTTTTAGTGGTTAATCAAGTGTAGAAATATATATTTAACAAGAAAAACTAAAGAAGAAATATTTTTAGAAAATGTATTCACAAGTTGTAAACATCTAACTTCTTCAATAATGATATTTTTAAATAAACAATCACACTTTAAAGGGTAACTAAGCCTACTAAACACACTAGTAAGTTACTACAAATTTTTGTAAATTTTCAAGTTCATGAAGTAGAGATTAATGCTTGATTTTGGCATATTGGTAAGTATTGGTTAATTTGTTGTTGATTGTGATGATTTACAAAAGAAAATGATATGCTTTGAAAGCATGGAAACCTCCATTTTTAAGGAGAAACTATGGCAAAATTTTTCTAGAAATTAAACACTTAGAAAAATATCTTAAACAAATATATACAAATGTATTTTAACCTTGGTTTTTCGTATAAAATTTGCCATAATTTTTGTTAAAAAATTATAAATATTGGAGGTTGGTTTTTGTAAATAAACGTGACAAAATATGTATTTAGGAGAATATATATTTAGATGTCACCATGTGTGTGATTATTTGTATATTATGTGTGTTAGTTATATTATTTTAGGACTTGAAACAATATAACACACCAAAATATCAAGAAATTACAATCCAAAATATTACCAAAATTCCAAGAATACAAATGTATAAATTATACCCAAAATATTGGAGAAACCGAACAAGGAATATAACTTACAATAAATATTCCAGAATTAGATTCGTAAGTATATTTTGGTAAAATGTATTTTGTAAACCAAGAGAACAAAAATATGATTTTTGTGAGTATTATAAAATAAATCATATTTTTGACAAGAAGAAAATATATTATTTTTGGGTAAAGAAAAATATATATGTTTTCTTGAAATTATTAGAAGATATATTATTTTGGGAGAAAATATATATTTTCTTAATTAAACATAGAATACATTATTTTTGGGTGAAAAATAGATTTATATATATATATATATATATATATATATATATTAAGTTAAACTTGAAAATATATTATTTTTGGAGGATTAAACGAAAATACAATTATTTTTTCTAAAGGAAAAATTATAAATAATTTTTCTATGTAAGTTTCTTAAAATATATATTTTGAGAATATAAAATTTTATTAGAAATATTATTCCGGAAAAATTAATACAAAATTAAGTATAAGAATACTTAATAAAAACAATAAGAATGCGTATCCTCGTACGTATAAATATACACCGGAATACGCCACTAATACTTGGCACATACGCAAATCCAATATACACAAGTATGACTACACCCATCCTTGGGAGAACACATACGCATAACTGCATGATATACCAAGTTAGAATATATTGTTTTAACTAATATTCCAAAATTTAATAAATATAATTTAAGTTAAAATATTTATTATTTTAACAAATAATTATACACTTTGGAATATTATAATATGCATCAGTGATGTAACTCAGAATACACCAAGATTTCCAAAACAAGTCTTAATGGACAACAAATACAAAGAGTCGTTACACGACCTAAACGTCTAATAACACATGGCACGTGTGTAGGTAGTTGTACGACTCATAGAAGGACCTTTGAGCATACGAGATAGCAGGACGCAAACTAGTGAGTTCATGTCCCCCTTTTCTCTTAACTGTTTTTGGTTTTATAACTCTCGTGGGTGGAATACATGTTACAAATGTTTAAATGGTATGATTTGGCTGTGAAATGAACTATTAGATCATGTGAGCATAGATTGAATTTGAAATGCCAATAACTCTCATAAGAAATATGAACAAAGGTTAGATCTAACAGGTACGGAAGAGCCCCACTCATGGTCCTTATGTGACCACTTTGAGTGCTTTGGTGTCCCAGTCGAGGTGATTCGACAACGGTCAAGGGTGATTTGACACGGTCAAGGTGATTTGATACGGTCAAGGGAATTTGACACAGTCAAGGTGAATTTAACACAGTTGAGGGGAATTCGACACAGTTGAGGGGATTCGACGAGGGTATAAGCCTACTCATATTGAGTGCTCCCTATGTCTTCACATACATTAATGTCCTTGCAAAACATTAATTTGATCTATTCATATACGCTTTTCATACCTGTTTTCAAAGGAGTCTCTCAAATGTTTACAAGTTTTTCATTACTCATACAAAACGCATGAACTCGCTCAACTTTTGTTGATGTTTTCAAAATTACATGTATTTCAGGAAATATGTTGGATCTTGGGCGCAGGTGTTGTTTCGGGATATGAATAACAAGTTTAGATGTCATCCACTTTTGTTGGTTTGTAACTTAATCAGAGGTTGTGTCGTTTGAAACTTGAATGACTGGTGTTTGTAATATATATTTAACTTTATGAATGGATGAACATCATTTTGATCATATAGTTGTTTATTATAATTGAATGCAATGATATTGAACAAGTCACACATCATACGCTTTCGCAAAAGTCAGGGTGTGATAGTTTGGTATCAGAGCTTCGATTGTAGTGAAATATGATTCCTTCTCGAGTCTAGACTACAATCACTAGGAACTCTCTCACGAAAACATTTTTACAAAAAGGTTTTTCACTGCATTTACGAAAGCGCCAAGATCCATGAGTCAAATATTTTTCAAAGAAAAGACAAGGCAAGGACATTAGTAGGGAGGAGAATACCCCAATTAAAGTACTAAATGAGGTATAGTCTACGTGAGATAGACTTGCCAAAGAACGAAATGACCCCCCCCCCCGAAAGGACAAACGAGAGTTATATGTGACATGATGCATCTATTTTCCTGTTTATGCTAAGTAACATACTTATTTATTGATATATATACGTATAAGTGTACGGAATAATTATTGACGTGAACAAGATACCTTCAACTCCGAATCCTATTATTGTTCTTGATTTGCACGATGAGACTGTCGACCTCGCATTTATTGCGAAGCTCATGGCTGGAGTGATTACCAAACGAGATCCTGAGCTTGTTTCCGTAGAAGATGGCTGATCTTCCCTCTCGAATGTGAAGGTGCCTGACTACGGTAGTGACGGCGAGGTGGAGGAGGCAACCTTGGACAACACCCTCATCCGTGGGACGAGGTCCCTGTGGCTTTTGCGAAACAAGATTGACGACACTCTTGACCAGTCAAGGACGTTGAGATGCTCATCTTGAAGGTGCCCCTCCAACTACTAGGAATTATCCTTATTCCTATTACGTCTAAGCGTCGTGCCTATGCGCGCGTAACGATAACGGATGTTAGCGCGTGGACCACCATAATGGTCCTTCCCATGTCGGAGGTATAAGGACAGTAGTGCCCCCTCTTTGGTTGGTCATTTGCTTGAACAAGGGAAAAATTGGGGTGACCATGCAAGACAATTTATTATTACGGGGCCCACGTAATAACGACTTGTAGTGCATGGAAATCCTAGTGGACTCTGTGGGTCAAGCTAATGATCACCACCCATCCAAAAATAATCTCTAGGTGTTCACGCCTTCATCTTGTAGAACAATACCTAGACAGTTGCTTTAGCACTCTACAAAGTAGGAAACCTGTCTTTGCATACTTCGCGTCTGACACTTCTACCCATATACGAGTTGTTTGGGAACCGATATCTAAGCAAGTGAAGATGGCTAACACTCGGGAAAGATTCGGTAACTTTACACTTTCTATCACCACTATATGTACAACCCCATCTCTTGGGAAGTATACCCGTTTTTGTGAAGCTAAAGACCTAAGAAAACCAAGGTAGAAGGAAAATAACTACTACTTTCATATTATGAAACTTGTTTGACCGAGGTGATGTAACCTCGAGTTCATTTTGTTTTCCCCGTTACAAACAATAAGTCAAGTTGTCAAGCCTATATGAAAGCTCAGTAGTTGTTTCCTTACTTATACATTGTTGATTATATATGCATGTGATATTGGGTGATTACATGTTTGCTTGTGGTAATATGTACCTCATAGACAATTATGGAATGTTGTCTAACTTACCCCATACCTTTTGACAGAAGAAAAAACTGCCCAGACGTGACATGGACACCATTACGTTAACTGAGGCCGAACTCAATGGGCGCATTTCCCAAGCTATAGCGCAGCATGAAGCCTTTCGCTCTGAACACAGCGGTGGCACTCCCAGAAGTAACCCTCCAACTGGCTGCACCTATAAACAGTTCCTGGACTGCAAGCCATTGAATTTTGATGGCATAGGAGGTGCCTTTGCTTTTGTTCGTTGGGCAGAAAAGACTGACTCCGTTCTGAGAATGGGTAAATGTTCGCCCGAGCAGAGAATTACCTATATTTCAGGGTTGTTTTTGGATGGCACACTCTCCTGGTGGAACCTTCAGGTTCAGACCCTTGGTGAAGCTACTGCTTATGCACTGAGCTGGGACGAGCTCAAGGAATTGATGCGGAAGAAATACTGCGCCAGGGCCGAGATCCAGAAGCTTGAGACTGAGTTCTGGAATTTGAAAATGGATGGGCCGAAGATTTCTGAGTACGTCCAACTCTTTCACGACTTGTTTAGGGTTGTTCCCTACTTAGTCGATCCTGAATTCAAGAGAATTGAACGATTCATTTGGGGGCTTGCACCTCAAATCCTAAGCATGGTTACTGCCTCAAAGCCTCTAACCATCACAGAGGCTATCGATTTGAGTGTTACACTTACTGAAGAAGCTCTTCGTATGGGAAAGTTTTCGGGATCTGAGACAAACAAGAAAGAAACTCATGTGGAGTCTTCGGGCAATAACAAAAGAAAGTCTTCGAACCTAAAGATAGGCACCCAAGTTAGTTATGAGAGCTCTAAAGCAAATAAAAGAAGGGAATTGGACCCGCCCCATGGCATGCAAGCTTATGGAGCCACCAATAAGGCCGGTGGTAAGGTTTACTTGGGGACTAAGCCGATATGTAATGAGTGTAAGTTCCACCATGAAGGTCGATGTCTGAGAACTAAGTGTGATAGGTGTGGAAAAGAAGGACACAGCAAGGACGCCTGTTGGGCGAAGTATCCCAAACAAGGAGGAAATGATGGCGGCAACCAAGACGAAAACGATAATGGTAGAGTTCCAGGTTGCTTCAAATGTGGGGACGTGGGGCACTTTAGGAAAGATTGCCCTAGGAAGAACCAAGCGAGGAAGGGTCTTCACGATCGGAGCTCGTGAAGCATGCCAGGATCCAGATGCGATTACGGGTACGTTCCCTATTAACCAACTCTATGCATCCATTTTTTATTAATACTGGCACCAACTTTAACCTTGTATCCTTAGACCTTAAGAAACTACTTGGCCTAGTTTCGAGTAGAATAGACGTCTCGTATCCTTTAGAATTGGCGAATGGAAGGTTAGTTAAGAGAAGGAGATGATTAAGGATTGTATTTTGGAACTTAGAGAGCGGGAAACACTTTTACCGTTAACTTGGGAAGTCACGATATTGTAGTCAGCATGGATTGGATATCCAAGGATAGAGTTGAAGTTGTTCGTCATAAGGAAAATCATTCGCATCCCTCTTGCAAATGGTGAGACACTTATAGTACACAACCTTCTTGCATTAGACGCGAGAGCTCTAGGCCCCATAAGGCGGTGGATTTGCGACGTCTCACGTCGGTCATAGAGACACAGAAGCGCCTCCGGATAGGCTGCATAGCCTCCCTTGTTCATGTCGTCATTAAGGAGACCAAGAAGCCAAAGCCTGAAAACATCCCCGTGGTGGAGGAATTTCCAGAAGCCTTCCCTGAAGACTTGTTTGGGTTATCTCCACAGTGACAAGAGGAGTTTAGGATAAACCTAGTGCCAGGAGTGGCACCAGTGACGAATGGCACCTTACCGACTAGCTCCGTCCGAGACACAGGAGCCTCCAATGCAACTACAAGAGCTGCTAGGCAGAGGAAATCTACCAGGCCGAGCTTCTCACCTTGGGAAGCCCCAGTATTATTCGTTAAGAAGAAAGATGTCAGTTTTCGTTTTGCATCAACTTCAGAGAATTGGATATCAAGGACCGGTATCCTTTGCCCAGGGATTGATGACTTGTTCAACCAATTGCAAGGTTCTAGTTACTACTCGAAGATCGACTTGAGGTCAGGATGTCCTCAACTGCGAATACAAGAAGAAAGTATCCCTAAAACGACCTTTAGGACTCGCCTTGAGCATTACGAGTTCCTTGTCATGCCGTTTGGCTTAACAAATGCACCGGCAGTATTCATGGACCTCATGAATCAGGTGTGTAAGCCGTACATAGATAAGATCGTGATTATATTTATTGACTACATTCTTATGTGCTCAAGGACCAAGGAAGGTCATGAGCAACATCCGCAATTCATCTTGGGACTCTTAGAGAAAGAACAGTTATGTGCCAGGATGTCGAAGCGCGAACTTTGGATTCGCGAGGTAAGATTCTTAGGATACGTGATGGATAAGAGTGAGATTCATGTCGACCCTGCAATCAAGAACTAAGGAGTCCCTAAGACACAACTAAGAATTTTTGGGGACTGTAGGCTGTATCAGACGACCCCTAGAAAACCTTTCAAGGACTGCTCAACCGCTAGCAACCCTAACCTAGTCGATACCTATCTTGTCTTCACCTGAAAGTACCAGTAGAATTGCGGTTCTTGTGACGCTTCTCGACAAGATCTCGATTACGCGTTGATGCTACGAGACCAAGTCATCGCGTACGCGTCACGTTGATTAAAGGATCATGAGAAGAGACCTTGAACTAGGTGCAGTAATTGCGCGTTGAAGATTTAGCGTCAATACTTGTATGGAAAACGCTGCATGATCTTTACTGATCACAAGGGCTTGCAGCACATCTTTGATCAGAAGGACTTAAACATGAAATGACGAAGATGGATTGAGCTACTGAATGGTTAGGATTGTGAGACTAAGTATCACCTGGACAAGGCAAGCGTTGTAACAGGCGCCTTGAGCCGCAAGAAATCGCGCAAGGCCTCTAAGGGTGCGAGCCTTAGAGATGACCATGCAGACGAATCCCGCTACTCGGATTCGTGAAGCTGAGCAAGAGGCGCTCAAACCAGAGAACCAACAAGCTGAAGCATTACGTGGGTGCTAACCGGTAAGGTGCTTTGGCTATCGGTGTAGTTCCAGGAATTAGATGAGTTCTAAATTCTACTTCCCTGTCGGGTGGTAATCCAGGTAGTTCTTCTAGGAATACATCGGGGTATTCTGAGACTACTGGGATTTCCTTAAGTTCCTTACTTTTTGTGTTAATGATTACTGAAATCATATACACTACTTCTTGTTTTCTTGAATAACTGGCCAACTTCATTACTGAAATGAATTTTAGTGGCTTTCGTGGCTTTTCTCCTGTAATTGAAATTACTTCTCCTGTGGGTGTATGGATTTCTATGGAATTTTTATCACAGAGAATTCGAGCATGGTTGGCTACTAACCAATCCATTCCTAATACCACATCGAATCCGGCTAAATTCATAGGTAACAAGTTTGCAGAAAATTTATGGCCTAAGAGTTCTATCTTTCCTTCTCACAAAACCTTATCTATGTTAACAGAATTGCCGTCTGCCGTCTCTACCGTAAAAATCTGCCTAAGGTTGGTTAAGGGTAGATTAAGAGTTTGGCAGAATGAAGTATTTATAAAACTTTGGTTTGCACCAGAGTCAAATAATACTTTTGAATAAACGTTGTGGACTAGGAACGTACCAGCTATCACATCAGGGATTAGCTTGGCTTCTTGAGTAGTTAACTGGAAGGCTCTTGCGTTTTTCTTGGTAGTTCCGTCTGCAGGTTTGACTTTATTATCAGCTGGCTTAACCAATTTTGGGCAGTCTGGCCTAAAATGTCCAGCTTCCCCACAATTATAGCAGACCGTGGCTTTCTTCTTCCTGCAATCTTCTTCTTGATGCCCTGGAATTTTACAGAAATTGCAATACCCCTTGCATCTTCCAAAATACTTTCTTTTACAGTCATTGCAAAATGGAACAGTGGAAGATTGCCCAGTTCCCTTTTTCCAGAAATTACTACGGTTACCTATACGGAACCCTTGGGTAATCTTTTGGGCTACTTCTTTTTTCCTGTTTTCTTCACTTGTGCGTACCAGTTCGTCAGTTAGGGTGTTAGCTAATTCTACCGCATCGTCAATAGTGTGAGATCTCGCAGCTTTAACGATATTACGGATTTCACCAATCAATCCCCAAATATAGCGGGAAATAAGCACCGGTTCTGGCGAAGCCAGGGTTGGTACCACTCTCGCATACTCGAAGAATGTTGAAGTATACCCTCGACAATCTACCCCCATCATCCGATGGTTCAGGAACTTATTTGCCATTTGTTCCTTTTCATATTCGGGACAAAATTTTCTTTCCATTAGCTGCTTAAATTCTTCCCAATTCATTGCATAGGCCATATTTCTTCCTTTGGCTTGAAGTACCGTATTGCACCATTCTAGCGCCCCTTCTTTAAAAAGATGTGACGCATACATGACCTTGTCTTCCTCAGTACTTTTACTTATCATAATTACTGCTTCGGTTTTCTCCAACCAATGCAGTGCCGCAGTCGCCCCTTCATTGCCTGCAAATTTAGCTGGCTTACAAGTAAGAAATTCTTTATAAATGCAACCAGGCGTTGCAGCTTTCATTCTTTTGAGAATTGGGGCTTGCAGTATCTCATTATCGTTAGTAGTATGATGACCTCCTCCGTTTATACTATTACTGAAGTTATCTTCATGAGTACGTTTGCTAGGAATAATTTGAGGTTCAACTGGATGTTGAGCAGCAACAAGTATTTCAGGAATAGCATTGGCTATTCCCTAAGCAACGATATTCTCGATATCTTGCCTAGTCATAAATTGACCTTCCTGATTTTGCTCTGATTGGTTAACTTCGTTAACGGGTTCATTACCAGCGTTTTCCATCTGGTAAATAATTTATACAAATAATTAGCATGAAATAATTGGTAACCAAATATAACAAAACAATTGCACATAATCACACAAATTTTACAACACACTTATAGCCAAAATTGTCGATTTCTTGACTTCCATTTTTATAGATTATATTAGGCATCCATACACACTGTTATTTTACAAAAGTTTTATTTTTAAGTTATTTTATAGAGTTATATTTTTATTACTGTTGTTATTATACAAGCACAGCCTCCCAACCATACTATCCCTTGTCAGCTGGCATTTTAGAAGCGACATTCCCTCTCGTCGTACTTCCAGGAGATTTATTCTCCCACGTCACGGATCCTATTCCCTGCAGTCACCAGCTCCTCGCCAAAATGGCGGAGTTCAGCTAAGTTTTCATTACTCATCAGTGGGTTTGGTATAGGTTCTGGGTCGAACTGGGGGAAAAGGGTATAAGGGTTATTAAGGAGGTTTTGAAACTGCCAGTCGTTAGTCCACCACTCGTCCATTTCTCCTAAAGGTTGGGTGTGGATCAGAGGGTCTGGAATGGCTGGCTCTAAGTTTATTGGAAGTTGGGTTTCAGCAGGATAAGGGTAGAGGTTGGTGTTGATAGGTCTAATGATATCACAGCTTGCCAGTAGGCGATCTAATTCTTCCTGTAATGGTAATTCTTCAGTTTTCTTAGAACTTTCCCCAATTTCTATTTCTGTTGGTCTAGAACCTTCCCCCATCTCGATCCCTTTTCCTTTATCCATGGGATTCTCTATTTTGGGAAATTTCCTAGTCGCTGGTTTCCTCCTGCGTACACGTCTCCAGCCTACAAATCTTCTCCTTTTCTTAGGCTTTGGTTTCTCCGGAGGTGGAGCTTGAAATTCCATAGGTTCCTCCACATCGGCGATGTAACCAGTAAAGTCTTTGGAAACTTCTACTTTCATAGGATAAAGATTGAGATTCTGAAGGGCTTCAGATAACTCATTCATGTTGTTTAGCATATATGCAAAAATGCACACAAAAAATGCTAAGTTAAAATTTTATAATAAAATTTCACATAAAAACATTCAAGTATTATTGCATACCATGCGACTAATATAATACAAAGGACAACTAAAAATTAAAGCATACTAGGGTTTATTGTAAACTTATTTATTTACTGGGTAAAACTTTTCTTTAGAGTTTCTGGATTGTAGATGATATGGGTGCTAATACGGGGTCAGGGTATTGGCAGTTTAAAGGTTAGTATTTACTGCTATAGTGGCTAACATATAGAGATCTGCCCATTTTTCATCTAACTCATCTTCCCATGGTGGGTTATTGCCTATTTCCTGGGTTTCCTGATTAACCCTCACTTCTTTTGGTTGTGATTTCTTTCTTTTCTCTTGACTTTTCCTAATAATCAAACTTCTTTTATTAGGAGAAAGTGGTTTCTCAAACTGTGCCTTACGGACAAATATTCCTTCCTCAGTATCTGCTGGGTATTTTGAGGATGAAGTTCCTTTTTCTTTTGGTGAAGTATCTAATTTATGATAGATGTCCGAAAGTCTTTGTTTACCCATACTGTAAACAAATATTAAAATAATAAAACATGTAATCACTAAATGGAAATCAGTAAAATTAAGTATTTTCTTAAATACTTAATTGGCTTAAATCAGTGGCTCTGATACCACCTAATCTTGTCACGGCCCCAGCCCCGGTTTGAACCGGTCAGGAGCCGGGGGACAGGAACCCGTGGTATTTAATTGATGCGACAGCGGAAGATTTTAACAGGATCTTTTAAAACTTGAAATGCCCGATTATTTTATTTCATAATTCGGGATAAACCCCGTAATTTACAATAGAGGAATTTTACTAGGAAATTCCCTGAAAAAACATGTTTATTCATTTTAACTGAGCCACCTCTTCAAGCTTGTTAGTGCTCCGTAGCACGTTTTACAGTAGGTCACCTGAAACATGTTTTAAAAATATTTTGTCAGCGGGGAAATACTGGTGAATCATTCATTTTGATAAAATGACACATAGTTATAAATCACAGCATAAGAGCGATTACAATGGCTTCTATCTTATTTTTATCTGGCGTCGTGTCACCTGGTGACGATGGTCATACCACTATTGGGTCTTTCCCCAAGTAGTGATGTTTATCATTGTTAGGATTTGTTAGCCTAACCATGAGAAATTAGTAATGTGCACAATAACCCACTAGCCAGTGATTTAAGATAGCCACGACTTAATCCCTGTAATTATAACTTTTGAAAATATGGAGTATTGTAAAATATGATTGATAAAAAGAGAATGACTCACATTGCAGATTAATACGGGCAGAGTTTAGCCTACTGATTAGCCTGATAACCTAATTTAAATAACAATGCACACGAACTAGGTCAGTAACTAATACAGCATTTACGATAACTCATGAGATTAAACCCTCACGATGAATGACAAAGTGCAATACTTAAACATCCGTCGAATTCACGACGAATGACAAAGTATAAACCCAAATTTGAGCAGCACTTAAACGTTCATCGGATAGTTTCAATCGATCGGACATTAGCGATCGAGTTAATACCCGCGATCGTAGCAGCGCCTCGCTAATTTTGAGAGTGAATTTGACTTTTGGACAATATATTTTCGTTTTTGAAAGTTGGTTTTGACACCATCGAACTGCTCAGGAGCCAAGCTATTTATAGCTGAAAATTGGCTCTGTCGCGGCCCGCGTGAACTATCAGCCAAATTTTACGCGGCCCGCGTGGCCGCCTAGTCTACGTGTAGGTCTGATTGGTCACGAGTAGGGTCACCAGGTGGTCAACACGTGGTTCCGGATGCTTATCCGGTCAAATTTCAAGTTAACGCGGCCCGCGTAAGGTTAAGCTTACCTTTACGCGGCCCGCCTGAAGACCAATTTTCTAGATTTCTTGGTTTTTAATATGGATTAGGGTTTCAGGGGTCTGGGTTTTCATTTAGGGGTTGTTTAGGGACATTTTTGAAGGTCCTTACAGGTTCCGTTTCGCGACATTTACGTACGCTTATTTTGGGACAAGGCTCATAGGTCAAGGTACTCGATCCATCCTGGATCCGACAAGATGTACCAAGACTTGAAGGATTAGTATGAGTAGCCCAAGATGGAAGCTGATATAGCTACATATGTGGGTAACTGTCTTACTTTTGCCGAGGTTAAGACAGAATACAAGAAACCATCAGGGCTGCTGCAACAGCCTGAGATTCCCATGTGGAATTGGGAACGAACCTTAATGGATTTCACTACAAGCTACCAAGAACCCAAAGAGATCACAATATGATTTGGGCGATTATTGATCAACTCACCAAGTCTGCACATTCCCTACTGAACAGTGAGGAAGACAGCACAAGGGAATTAGCAGAGATTTATCTTAGAGAGATGGTGGCACGGTATGGAGTGCATGTTTCTATTTTGTCCGACCAAGATGGTCTTTCTGTGCCAAGGATGTGGCATACGTTTCAGAAGGCGTATGGGTCACGGTTGAACCTTAGTACTGCCTCTCACCTTCAAATGAATGGTCCAAGTGATAGGACGATAAAAACTTCGGTAGACATGATACGTGCTTGTGTGATGGACTTTGATGAGAAATTGGAATACTCACTTGCCCTTAGTGGAGTTTTCCTACAATAATATTTATCACACCGCCGTTTAGGCCGTCTCACGCAAAGCTTTATAGGAACGTAAGTATCGGTCCCCTTTGTGTTAGGCGGAGACCAGAGATAAACGATTTACTGGCCCGAGTTGGTTCAGGAAACTACAGACAAGATCGATCGGATACGTGGTCGTACCAACTCAGCACGTGATGTACAGAAAGGCTACGCAGATAAGCGGCAGAAACCTTTGGAGTTTGATGTTGGAAATATAGTATTAAGGAAAGTCTCACCTTGGAAAGGCATGGTGCGATTTGTAAAGCGTGGGAGGTTGAACCCACGGCATACTAGACCAAATTAAGTGTAAGTATCCACATGGATTCACAACTCCCCTGCGGCTAATAACATAGCTTGAATTTCGGGACGAAATTCTTTTAACGGGGGGAGAATGTGACAACTGGCATTTCTCCATGTGTTCCGTACAATAATAAACAGTAATCTATGCTTTAATGACTGTGCATGAATGAAGTAACTAGACGAATGAATTTCTGTTTACTGTCATATACATACAAAGGCATTTCATGTTGCAAGATTGTTTAACTTTATTACATGCAACACCGTGTGGTTCACTTAATGCACAGAACAAAGTTAGCACAATTATCAGATAAACTAAAGGTACTGATGGGGTTCAGTACTCAAGCAGACATGATATTAAGACACAGAATGAGTCCCGGAACCAAGTGTTACACTAGAATAGTGTGTAGGAAAGTAGGGATTACAAAACTGCCTACCTAGTGATAACTTAGGTGCCGGAAAATGCCAGAAACACACTACAACTGCAGAAATCTGCAGAAAACAACACAATTCAGCAAAATTCAGCTTTTTAACATCTAAATATAATGCAGAATTATGGTTTAATGGCCCAGAATACTTTCCTAAGTATCGGAAATCAAAACTGTCATAAAAGGGTAAAATAAAGCACACTAAACTGCATAATTCATCACCTTAACGAACCATAATGAAACGAACAACTGGACACTACCCGAAATACCAAATTTTCACCAGAAGCATTGTTTTAGTGTTACGAAGCTAGTTATGGTCACTGAACATCATATTACACCTCATAAACACTGAATACATAAAATACCTAACTAGCACCATTAAATTCCAACTAAATCAAGAAACTAGTGATTAAACGTTACACTTTACCCCCCCCTGATGGACGGTTAGGGGACAAGGGACCCACCTTAGATTTGTTTGCTATATTTTATTAGATTTGTTAAAGAATATGCCAACATGTTATACCATATGCCATATAATGTTGGAAGTAAATTTTATAAACCACAAGATCATAACCCATTATCATTCATCACCTCCAACAAAACAAAACCTTCTCCCTCTCCTTCCCTTGCTCACGGCTCACACAACCCACACACACCTCTGCATTTTTCAACCATTCAAGGCATTCCAAGGTGAACATAAGGTGTAAGAAGCATAGTTAGGAAGCTAGGAAGCTTTGGATGGACCTCTCATACAAGCTTTTAACCACCTCATCTTCATCTTGTAATCATCCCTAGCCTTGAGCTAGTAGTAAGATCATCTACACTCCATTTTACATCTTATTTAGTTGGTTAATGAATGATACAAGTAACTAATCTTGAAGAACACTATGAATCAAGAACATGAAACTTTAACATAAGCTTAAACATCATAAGAAATCATGTTGTTAAGTGTTGTTATGCTTCTTGATTGATGATTATTTGTGTTTATGATGTTAAACATCATATGATCTTGCTAGATAGTGATTAAAGACATAATCTAGCAAGATGAGAGGATGATTATGTTAAAGATCAAGAGATCATCCTTATGTTACAACATGAACTTGAAAGATTTAATGTTTTTTTTTCTTGAAGTATGATGATCAAAGTAAATATAAAGTCTTCTAAACATATAATTTCAAGAAATATTTTTCAAGAAACCAAGCTAAAAATACAAGATTTACATAAGCTTGGTTCTTAAAGAGATTAACTGTAGGATCGCGATCTGACCCGAATGAGTCGTTCAGAGGTGTTCTACTCTGTTTCAGGTGCGGAAAACAAGAAACAAAGCTAGGAAAAGCTGATTCTTCACTTAATCTACTGATTGTATTGAAATGACAACGATTACAACTCAATCTTCACACCGGCAGCACTTCGGAACATGCATACTGATTTCGCCTATGTGACCCCTATATATACTATCCAGATTTCGCCCATATGTACATCTGACCACAAAAGCGAAATTACACTGACCAAATAAGCGAAATCATCTACTTAGGACCCTATGAGCGAAATCAGAAGCTAAAACACATACACTCTCCTGTTTTCTCGTAAAACGTGCCCTAATCTATACAATTCAATGTAAGACTCGATTCAAGATGAGGTCGACAGATGTAGTGCACCAACAGACTCCCCCTCAGATGTTGACGAGTCGTCCATCGAGTCTATGACAATATCATGTCTTCACTTCTTCAGTCTTGATCAGTCTCTGGGCTTCTCTCTCTCTATCTTCATCAACAAACTCCCTTTTAACAATATCTACTTGAAAATCTTCAGACTCCCCCTCTCGATTTGGCATTTCTTTGTTCTTCAGCAACATCTGCATCAGGATCATTGTTGATTTCATAGGTCCAAGACTATTGCCTGGCTTTAACTTTCACCACAGAATCTGGAACCTGGCACTAGCTCTATCCATAAACTCTTCAGTATCGATCAGCCTGGCTTTCTTCAATCAGAGTCCTCAGGTATCGTAACCTGACTCTCATACAGCTTAGATCTCAGGATTAAATTAACCTGGCTTTTTATCTTCAGATCCAAGATTGAAACCTGGCTATGCCTGCACAATCTTAATCCAGAAGTAAATTTTCTAAATTTAACATTTCGAATATAATCGTATGCACCAACATTCTGAAATAATCAGATGACTCCCTCTTATAAACCTATGCACCAACATCACGTATGCACCAACAACAACTCTCCCTCAGATCACTTAATCATGATGAACCACTTGTTGATTTAAAAACATAATTTGACAGTTAAGACACACTCCCCCTCACAACAATGTCATCATGTTTAGCACTTGGAATTTTGAAAATCAGCTTTCCAACATCAGTTGTCGAAAATCTTTTTAACTTTTTCAAAATTTATGCTAAAACACACACAAAATCTTTTTGGATTTTCTGAAAGAAAGTAAATGACATCACTTGAAGAATCAACAAAATGCAAAAATGAAATATTTACAAACAATATTTTTGTGAGTTTGCGTAAGAGGATCATATCAGTTAATGAGACATGTCACCAACACCGTTAAGCTGCATTACATTTTAAGCTCTAAACAATTCACCTAGATTGTCAGTATATTTGTCCACTTAAATTTTCGCACAAACTTTAATTGTTTCCGAGATACGATGTTAATGTTTTAAACACTTGAACTTATTCGTGTGTCCCAATTCTTGAATATACTCCTGTATCCAGATCCCAATATTCAGTCTTACAGGTGAGTATACCACAGATGATATCTGTCAGGGGATAAATGCGAGGGCCATGAGAGCTCAGGTCGATACTTCCGTATACGCAAAGAGATGACGGCTTCGACTTTTCGATGTGTCCCCTTTAGAGGATCTTTTGATTACAACAGCAGCGACTATCAATTTTATTATTTCATCAGCTTGCTGAGGGCGAAGCTATGTTTCAAGCTTTTGCAGAAAGTATTATCCGGGGACTAGGTCAGTACTTCCATACAGCAGAAGTCCCAGGATAATACCCCAGATATCCCTGAGTATAAAGACCTAGTATCTCAGAATAAGGGACCTTTCAAACAAGATTTCAGGGGTTACCTATATATCCAAGAAGTTGTTAACCCACAGAACAAGCAAGTTTGAAATTTAGATTTATATCTCGTCACAATTTACTAAATGTGCAAAAATCTACTGGCACCTCCTCAGTGAGATTGTTTATCACATTTTTACATTACAATTCTTTAGCATGTTGTGACAGTCCACTGATGTACTATCATTTCCTCTTTTTCACAACCAAACTCATTTTTGATTTTCTCATGTTTTTGTATTTTTCAAATTTTCTAACGTTTTTGAATTTTCTGAAAAATTTTCTACTGCCCCTAAAATGCAAACACATTAAAGAGAAATTTGAAAACAAACAAGACTCTTGACCCACTTGAAACATGAAATGTAAAACAAACTGTACAAAAACTATACAACTGACATCGAATTGCATCAATTCGCCATCCACTAAGGCATAAACAATCTGAACTCCCCCTTTCACAAACCATTTTCTCATTTAGATTTCAAAACACTTAAGTTTGTTTTACTCAAAATGATTTTTCCGGAAAATGAGTTTGTGTTTATCACTTGTAAGTTTACCACTTGTTAAAATCGGGGATATGGTTCATCATCTTGTTTATTTTTATCATGTACAGTAAATCAAGTACAAATTAATGTCCCTGATTTACCGTTTTGCAATCAAGCAACCTCTGTACCAATTGTAAAGAATAACCATTTGTAAAATCACAAACAGTACCACTTGTAGGTATATGTGAACAATTACCAACTGTAGGAATGTCACGTCTACATTTATCAATCAGGATGCCGATTCCTGCTTCGCACTTACCAACCTGGAAGCTCCAGCGTAGTCCTTTTTCCTGTAAAAATTCAAATATTTTTAAAAACTTTCAAAGAAACTCATCAAAAATGAATGATGCCGATTCCTGATCCACGATATAAACTTGGGATCTCCGGCATAGTCCTAAGACTTTAAGGAAAACAAACTTCCATCCGAGTCTTTTTAGACTTGATGGTTTTCAATTCTTGCACCGTGGGGTTGTATGTTGCCTTTTTAGTTGCATAAAAATCTTTAACCCCCTTTGCTTTCCCATTCAACATTTTCCCAAAAATTTTCTTGACATTCCTATTGAATGTTTTCTCGACATCAAACTTAGTTTTCTCTTTGTAAAACTGATTCGAGATTTTAACCTTACCAACCTTCTGTTTAATCTCTTCAAATTTCAATGATGGAAACTCATCATCATTCACTGAAATTTTTACCTCAACCTGTGGCTCTTCTGGCTTTATGGAACCAGATTCATCGCCGACTTTCACATCAACTTTCTTAACAACCCACACTTGGTTGTCGTTCTCTTTCTTTTTGTAAAAAGTCTTTTTAGAACACTCACCAACCTCATAAGTTGAGTTTTCAAAAAAATTAAATTTTTCGGTTGGTGGTTCATCATCAACAACCTTTTCTTTCAATTTCTGAGAAACTCCCTGTTTTGTTTTGGCGTTTTTCTGACAGTTCCATGCAATGTGACCAACTTCATTGCATCTGTAACAAGTTCGAGTTTCTTTTGTATATGACACTTCAGTTCCATTCTTTCTCTTTTCAGCAAGAAACTCCTGGTTTGACTGTCTCCAGAATGGTTTCTTCTGAACTTCCACCTGAAACAAATTCTGTTTTTGTTTTAGAATTTTTCTCTTTTTTATGATTTTCTGGTGGAATAAAGCCAAAACCTTTCTTTTTGTAGCTATGATTTTGGTTTGGTTTCTTTTGAAAACCACAACCAGAATTGTAACCCTTTTTCTTGTTTAATCGTTGTTGTACTCTTGAAGTGTATTTTTTAGGTTTTCCAGTAAGATTTAAATCTTTTATTTCAAAAATGTTAATTTCTGTCATTTTGAAAACCTTTTTAATCATGTCAAAACGAACACTTCTTATTGGAAACTCTTTGTCAGAGTATAATTTGTTAGAATCATTTAAAGTGTATGCAACTTCAAATGTTTCATCATCCAAATTTGCTTTTGATAACAAAAATTCTTTACTATAAGACCGTTTAACCGACAACTTTTGACTGTTGACTGATGAATTTGACCCTCCAGACTCAGACTTTGACTCGGACTCCTCATCAGTATCCAACACCTGATCGACCACTTTTTTGATTAACTCACACTCATGATCAGTGTCAGACGAGGTGAACGTGACATCAATGTTTTCTGGTAATTCATCAGTTGTGTCGGTTTTTAACTTTGTATTGACTGCTTTTGCAAGTTGCTCCTCGTTTGGTTTTCTAGGAGAATACCCTTCCCAAATTGGAGGCGGACACTTGTTATAGCTAACAGTCGGTTTCTTACCACTATCTTTCTTTTTCTTTGGCTTCTCGTCTTGAAAAGCTTCCATACCTGCAACAGTTGGGTAAATACGATCAATGAGATAATCAGAACTAGAATAACTTTGCAATAAACGTCTAATTCTCTCATTCTCAATCTTCTCTGTCTCCAACTCTTGCTTCCATTTAGCACTTTCTTCGATGTAGAAATTGATAGCTTTCTGCTTTGACATCATAACAGCATTCATCATTGTCAGTGCTTGTTCTCTTTCTGAGTTTGTCTTTTGGAGACCAGTTACTGTTTTGTTCAAGACATCATAAGATTCTTTCACATAATTGAGGTTGAACAGTAACTGCTCCTTCTTCTTCTCATACTCAGCAATTATATCATCTTTTGCTGCACATTCCTTGCAAGCTTCAAGACACTTTGTGCAAGGCTTGACAACTTCAACAATCTTCTCAACTTCGATTGTTTTCACCACTTCAACCACCTTTTCTACTTCTTTCACTTTTTCTTCTGCTTTCACTTGCTCAGTTTCAATCATCTTTTCAGCAACACTTTCAACATTCACATTCTGAACAACATCTTCATTTTTTATTTGTTGTTGTTCTTTAGAAGCTTGTTTCTCCTTTAGCTTCTCCATGCGATCTGCAAAATAGAAATGAAAGCTTTCAGGAGAAAGATGAGTTTTTGCAATGTTAATATGCTTCTCTTCCTCATCGTTACTACTGCTATCATCAGGAGGTGACTGATCAAACTGTGCATATTTTTCAGAACTAACATCTAATACATCAGAATCTGACGATGTTTTATCAAATACAACTTCCTTTTCTAAATTAACGTCGTTTTGTACACTTTCATCTGAACTCTGTGAGTTCTCATCAGCACTTTCTGAACTTTCATTAGAAACAACAGACTCTTCATCCACACTCTTTACAGTCTCTCCAATAGACTTCATCCAGGTGGCAAACATGTGTGGTTCTCTGACAATCTTAGCGATGAAAGATTTGAACTCTCCCTTTTCATCAACAAACATATCCCAGCTGAAGCCTTCAGGTAGTCTTTCATCATCTTGATCGACTATACATGCTTTGCTTTCAGATGATATGTAGTTGTTCCAGTTAAAATCTACCAAACATGCTCTTTTGGAATCCTCAATCTTCCTACCATGAGCCGTCTGTGAATCTTGTGATTGACCAACCCGCTGATAAATGGCTTTCCGGTAGTAGTCATCTTTTCCAAACGGATTCTGAGCTCCACTAGCTTCCCTGTTCTTGCACTCCCGTTTGAAATGGCCTTTCTCCCTGCATCGAAAAAAAGTAACTTTAGATTTATCAAAACCTAAAGTAGATACATGAGCATCAAGAAAGTCATTTCTCCCGGTAATTGTCTTGAATTTTTCAGCATGCCTAAGAACACTCGCTAGACACCATTTGATATCCATTAATTCCATCTCTTTGGCGTCTATTTGATCATAATCCTCTTTTGTAAGCATAGGATTTCCGATCCGACCTGCCACTAGACCCTCATAAGATAATAACACAGAACCAAGTAGAGCCATGTGGTCTTTAGCAGTTTCTTCCGAAAAACTTTGACCTTCTGGAAGATTTAGAGCGATGTTGCACTGAAACACCTAACCATTTTGTCACACCCCCAAAATCCACCTGCGGAGTATCACCGCTTGGGAGCGTGACTGACCAGGATCAAGCCATCAATCATATTGAACATAGCATAACATAAATAAAGTAGTTCGTAAAACCTCATTCAATACAATTGATGTTTCAAAACAAACATAGTATCAGTAGCGGAAGCATAAGTGAATAACCCAAGTAAACCATAAGTTCAATTATTCGAAATGTTTAAACATAGCGTTCATAATCCACTGCCCACAACGTCCCGCTCCTCCAGTGCAAGCTCCATAAGTACCTAAGGTCCTGCAAGGCATGCAGCAGATAATCAACAAACTAGTTGAGCGAGTTCACAGTTTAAAGTTCAATATCGTATTGTGTGAGTAATGGTTTAATCGTTACGTTCCATATGATTAGTTCCATCGCGGCCTCCCAGGCAGGTGTGCGAAGATTGGGTTCGTATAGTTCGCGACCATAGTCTTTACCGACCAGGGTGTGTGCGAAGGCGGTTAATCAATTCGCGACCATAGTCTTTACCGACCAGGGTGTGTGCGAAGGCAGTTGAGTAGTTCGTTCGCGACCATAGTCTTTACCGACCAGGGTGTGTGCGAAGGCAGTTCGTAAGCATCAACAGTTTAATCGTTCGTTATAATATCAAAGTATGCACAAATAATCATCCAACCCATTCCCACCCTGGGAACCCATGCCTTGGCTGTGTGAACTCACCTTGGTTTGCTCGGTATGCTAGGTTATGCACTCACAAGTGATTAATCACGTCCTATTGTATGCACGTATAACAAATCAGTTCATGTTCACAATGATACGCATGCAATTTAATGTTCACATAACAGTCAGTTTGCATATCGGCACATCACGTATCATTTCGCATTTAATCATTAACTATCATTCGATTCACATTTACCCATCCTTCGATATATTGCTCATCCTTCGGTCTAACAATTATCACAACCATCACAAATATGTTTCGACACATCTATCGATACACAGTTAGCATCTTACGATTCATGGTTATCTTTCGACACATCAGCTATGTTTCGACATAGTTATCCTTCGGCACACAGATTATGTTTCGGTCAACACACTATCTTTCGGTCAAAGCTATCCTTCGGTCAACACTACCATGGTTCGGTCAATGCTATCCTTCGGTCAACACCTATGTTTCGAAGGACAGGTATCTTTCGGTCACAGCTATGTTTCGATTACTAATATCTTTCGATGAACATCAGTTACGGAATGTCAGTTACGTTTTTTTTCTCAAAGTTTCCAAGTTTTTCCTAACTGATTATCAATTAACACCAATTTCACAAATCAATTAGCATCAACAAGATCAAACAAGCATGATTCCCATGTTTATCAAGAACCCTAATCTGAATAACAAAATCATTCAAACTATCCGATTTACACATAGGTGCCGATTACATAAACATGTCCGATTACAATATGATCAATTCGATTAACCTACATCCGATTAACATACATATTCCGGTTAACACGCAAACGACATATTGCAATACCAACATACATATCCGGTTATCATGGCCAATCCACAAGACATCATCATTGAACATCATCAAAACAGATCCGATTAACATACTAACAATATATTGCAAGACAATTTATAAATCATGAAATCAAAGCATCATAAACAACATCACACTAACCGGAAATCTGGATTACGGTATGGAATCCTTCGAACAGAGAGTAGGTTTGCTATATGCCGTCACACACACACAATAGCACTAGGGTTTTGAAAAATAACTGCCGGTTTGCATGTATCACGTATATAAACGTATCACAGAAATGGGCCAAGCCCATCAGAAAGGCTGGGCCGAAAGATGTCGAAGGATAGGGTCCTTGGTCGAAGGATATGTTTCGAGATCCTTCGAACCGAAAGCTGATCCTTCGAATCGAAGGATATCTTTCGTGGTCCTTCGAATCCTTCGAACAGTATGCCATGTTTCGTGATCTAGACTAAGTGTAATAAATAATAATTCCAATATTATCTTTTACAACCACAAGTAGTTACATGTATGCACAATGACAACACGTTTCATTAAAACACAACGCGTACAATTACAATTCCAACAAGTCAACTACTAAACAGTCAAAGTCAACGCGCATTTAATGCGAAAGTGAAAGTCAGAAACTCGAGTTGTCACATTATCCCCAACTTAAAAGAAATTTCGTCCCGAAATTTGGTACGCACTCACTGAGGAAGCTAGGTAAGTTACATCGTTCACTGGTTTTCCTGGGGTGTCACATCATCCCCCCGTTGATTTGGAATTTCGTCCCGAAATTCAGTAGTAGTAGCTTCAGCCTCAGAAGTGGATGCATTGGTTTCGAATAACTGGGGATACTTTTCTTTCATCTGATCTTCGCGTTCCCAGGTATACTCTGGACCACGCTGGGAGTTCCAACGAACTCGAACAAGAGGGATTCTCTTGTGTTTGAGGACCTTAACATCCCGGTCCGTGATTTCAACTGGTTCCTCGACGAACTGCAACCGCTCGTCGATAGTGAGTTCCTTAAAAGGAACTATAAGGGTCTCATCTGATAGGCATTTCTTCAGATTCGACACGTGAAATACATTGTGAACTGCACCGAGTTCAGTTGGTAGTTTTAATCTGTAGGCTACTTTACCAATCTTTTCTAAGATTTCGAATGGTCCGACGTACCGCGGATTCAGTTTGCCTCGTTTACCAAATCGAACCACACCCTTCCAGGGTGAAACTTTCAATAAAACCCGGTCCCCGACCTCAAATTCCAATGGTTTTCTACGCTTGTCCGCGTAGGCTTTCTGACGGTCGCGTGCTGCCGCCATGCGTTGTCGTATCTGTGCTATCTTTTCCGTGGCGTCCACAACAATATCTGGACCCGTAATTTGACTATCCCCCACCTCTGCCCAACAGAGAGGTGACCGGCATTTACGTCCGTACAATGCCTCAAATGGAGCGGCTTGAATGCTGGTATGGTAACTGTTATTGTACGAGAACTCCACCAAAGGGAGGTGCTTTTCCCAGCCGTTGCCGAAATCGATAACACACGCTCGAAGCATGTCTTCTAGAGTTTGAATCGTGCGCTCAGACTGCCCATCCGTCTGAGGGTGATATGCTGTGCTCATGTCTAATCGTGAGCCGAAGGATTTGTGCATCGCTTGCCAAAGCTCTGACGTGAATCGTGCATCGCGATCCGAAATAATAGAGGTGGGCACTCCGTGCCTCGAAACAACTTCTTTCAAGTAAATGTCTGCTAGGGTAGAAAACTTATCCGTTTCTTTGATCGGCAGGAAGTGTGCAGACTTGGTGAGTCGATCAACTATGACCCATATTGTATCGTTTCCACGCTGAGATCTAGGTAGGCCTGTAACAAAATCCATGGAAATTTCTTCCCATTTCCATTGAGGTATCTTGGGCTGTTGAAGTAGGCCTGATGGTTTCTGATATTCAACCTTGACTCTCGCACAGGTTAAGCATTTGCCAACATAGGTGGCGATGTGGGCCTTCATACTAGGCCACCAATAAGTAGTACTGATGTCGTGGTACATTTTATCCGACCCTGGATGTACCGAATAGCGAGACTTGTGAGCTTCATCCATTACGAGTTCGCGTAAACCGCCATAAAGTGGGACCCAAATACGCCCCGTTACATAGTAGGCGCCGTCTTCCTTTTGTTCCATTTGTTGCCTTGAACCGCGCAAGGCTTCAGCCTTGACGTTTTCGGGTTTTAGTGCTTCTATCTGAGCAGCTCGTATCTGTGCAGGAAGACTGGACTGAATGGTAAGCTGTAGCGCTCGCACGCGCTTAGGTAAAGTGTCTTTCCGACTGAGGGCATCAGCCACAACATTGGCCTTCCCTGGATGATACTTGATGGCACATTCGTAGTCGTTCAGTAGTTCAACCCATCTTCGTTGACGCATATTCAAATCTTTTTGCTTAAGGATATGCTCGAGACTCCTGTGATCGGTGTAAATCGTGCACCTGGTACCGTACAGGTAGTGTCGCCATATCTTAAGCGCGAAAACAACAGCTCCCAGCTCTAAATCGTGCGTCGTGTAGTTCCGTTCATGAACCTTGAGTTGCCGAGAAGCGTAGGCTATCACTTTATCACGTTGCATCAATACACAACCAAGCCCCTGTATCGATGCGTCACAATAGACCACGAAGTCATCCGTGCCCTCTGGCAATGAAAGAATAGGTGCGCTGCAAAGCCTATCCTTTAAGTACTGGAAAGCGGTCTCTTGCGTATTACCCCATCTGTAAACGACACCTTTCTGCGTAAGCATGGTGAGTGGTTGCGCGATCTTGGAGAAGTCTTTAATAAATCGCCTGTAGTAACCTGCCAAACCCAAGAATTGGCGTATTTCTGTCGGTGTACGCGGTGCTGGCCAGTTTCTGATCGAATCAACCTTGGATGGATCGACATGAATCCCATCCTTGTTCACCACATGGCCTAAGAAGTGGACTTCACGAAGCCAGAAGTCGCATTTTGAAAACTTTGCGTACAGTTGCTCTTTTCGAAGAAGTTCCAAGATAATACGTAGATGCTGCTCATGCTCCTCCTGACTCTTGGAGTAAATCAAAATGTCGTCGATGAAAACTATGACGAACTTGTCGAGATAGGGTTTGCACACTCTGTTCATAAGATCCATGAAGACTGCAGGCGCGTTCGTAAGCCCAAATGGCATGACAAGAAACTCGTAATGACCGTAGCGAGTTCTGAAAGCGGTTTTGGAGACGTCCTCATCCCGGACTCTCAGCTGATGATACCCTGACCTTAAATCAATCTTGGAATAATAACACGACCCTTGCAACTGATCGAATAAGTCATCTATGCGTGGAAGAGGATAACGGTTCTTCACCGTCACCTTGTTAAGTTCACGGTAGTCGATGCACATCCTGAACGTACCGTCTTTCTTCTTCACAAATAACACTGGAGCTCCCCAAGGCGAAGAGCTTGGACGAATAAAGCCCTTTTCCAAGAGCTCTTGTAGCTGCTTCGACAGTTCTTCCAGTTCGGTTGGAGCTAAACGATACGGTGCGCGGGCTATTGGTGCTGCTCCAGGAGCTAACTCAATCTGAAACTCGACTTGACGATGAGGAGGTAAACCAGGTAAATCTTCAGGAAACACTTGAGGAAAATCACGCACAACTGGTATATCCTCCAGCTTCTTTTCCTTTGTTGATGCGTCAGTGACAAGTGCCAAAATGGCAGTATGTCCCTTTCGTAAACATTTCTGCGCCTTTAAGTAAGAGATGATGCCAACCACAGCACCACTCTTGTCACCTTGTACTTCGAGAGGTTCCTGACTGGAGCGAGGAATACGAATAACTTTTTCCTTGCATAAGATCTCTGCGTGATGTTGAGATAACCAATCCATGCCGATGACGACGTCGAAGCTACCCAAGACTATGGGTATAAGATCAATCGTGAAAGTCTGACCCGCTAGAACAATGCTACAACCCTTGACTACATGAGCGGCTTCTACACTTTTACCATTTGCTAGTTCTACGACGTGTTTAGTGTCTAAAGGTATTGGTGTACGTTTTAATAATTTACTCATTTTCAATGACATATAACTTGTATCAGCACCCGAATCAAATAAGACAGTAACGTAAATATCGTCGAGAAGAAACTTACCCATAACCACATTGGGATCATTCACTGCATCTCCTCGACCCAACACAAAAGCACGACCACGAGCTTCATTGCCGTTGTTATTGTTGTTTCCCCCGTTGTTCTGATTATTGTTGTTATTTCCGTTGCCCTGGTTGTTGTTGTTATTGCGATTCTGGTTCAACTGAGGACAATCGCGTTTGTAGTGACCTTCAGCCCCACACTGGAAACACCCCCGGTTTCCACGCTGTGGCTGCTGCTGCTGATTCTGTGGAGCTGGCGGTGGAAGTTGCTGGTGCTGGTTTGCTGGACGCGAGCTTCTACAATCTTTAGCCTCATGACCCGGCTTGTGACATCTTTGACATTGACTCCTGCGACATCTTCCACTGTGGTGTTTGTTGCACCTGTTACACCACGGGTGATTTCCCTTATAACCACTATGTCCCTGACTGCCCGATGATTGCTGACTCGGACTCTGGTAATCGTTGGTGCGACGTGGCTGAGTTTGGGACTGAACAGACGCTGATCCCCTGCTGGAATCCCCGTCCCACTTTCTTTTATTCTCGCTGGGTGTGGCAGAAGTAGCAGCAGTGGGAGTGACTGAAGTAACAGCTGTAGCAGTAGCGCCGACACGTTTTGGCAGTTTGCCCTGGTCTACTGCCTGATCTGTGATGCGATGAGCGAGACGCTGGATCTCCTGAATGTTGTTGAGGTTAGCCGAGGTAACGTGGCTCTGAATCTCTGGTACAAGCCCCTTGAGATACAACTCAATGCGCTTGTATGGTGGGTCTACCATGGTTGGACATAGCACAGCCAACTCGTTCGACCTCTTGGTGTAAGCTTCAATCTCTGAACCCACCATCTTCAAGTTGTACAACTCATCCTCCAACTTGTGAATGTCTTCTCTAGTGCAGTATTCTCTCTTGATCAGTTCTTTGAATTCATTCCAGGGTGTGGCGTTAGCAGCTGCCAACCCTAAGATCTGCACTTGTGCGTTCCACCAAGTGAGCGCAATCCCTTCAAGTGTGCCAGTGGCGAACTTCACCCTGCGAGCCTCAGGGCATTCACACATTTCGAAAACCGACTCGATCTTTTCAAACCAGTGGAGGAGTCCGACTGCCCCCTCCGTGCCACTGAACGAGCTAGGACGACAGTCCATGAAAGTCTTGAAGGTACACGCAGGTTGTTGCTGAGCGGGTTGACCTATTGTGTACGAATAGGGCAAAGTTAAGTACGAGAATTAATGTAGGATCTAAAGATCCTAGTGTTTATACTGCAGGGTACACTACCTGCTTGGGCGGCTGCAACTGCCGCAGCAACGAGAGCCTCTAGCTGGGCTTGAGTCATGGTAATTCGTGCGGCCATTGATCTTCACATCAAAGGCAACATAAGTGAGAAAGGTTCGCGAGTAGTGCGATGACAGAAGAGTGTAAGCACATAAGTATTCTCATGCAATGTCAAGTTGTGAGCAAGTAATGTAAGCATACTACGAGCAAAGTTCTATGCAAATTCTAGCATGTAGGCAATAAACATAAACCTTATTACCTAGGGAGTTGAGTCTTGCACGTGGAGCGAAGCGTCGTTGTGGATCGTTGAGAGCACTGTTCTGGTTATAGTCTGGTTTTAATAAAAACGTTTTCCCATATTAAAACCAAGTTCTCTATAACCAATGGCTCTGATACCAATCTGTCACACCCCCAAAATCCACCTGCGGAGTATCACCGCTTGGGAGCGTGACTGACCAGGATCAAGCCATCAATCATATTGAACATAGCATAACATAAATAAAGTAGTTCGTAAAACCTCATTCAATACAATTGATGTTTCAAAACAAACATAGTATCAGTAGCGGAAGCATAAGTGAATAACCCAAGTAAACCATAAGTTCAATTATTCGAAATGTTTAAACATAGCGTTCATAATCCACTGCCCACAACGTCCCGCTCCTCCAGTGCAAGCTCCATAAGTACCTAAGGTCCTGCAAGGCATGCAGCAGATAATCAACAAACTAGTTGAGCGAGTTCACAGTTTAAAGTTCAATATCGTATTGTGTGAGTAATGGTTTAATCGTTACGTTCCATATGATTAGTTCCATCGCGGCCTCCCAGGCAGGTGTGCGAAGATTGGGTTCGTATAGTTCGCGACCATAGTCTTTACCGACCAGGGTGTGTGCGAAGGCGGTTAATCAATTCGCGACCATAGTCTTTACCGACCAGGGTGTGTGCGAAGGCAGTTGAGTAGTTCGTTCGCGACCATAGTCTTTACCGACCAGGGTGTGTGCGAAGGCAGTTCGTAAGCATCAACAGTTTAATCGTTCGTTATAATATCAAAGTATGCACAAATAATCATCCAACCCATTCCCACCCTGGGAACCCATGCCTTGGCTGTGTGAACTCACCTTGGTTTGCTCGGTATGCTAGGTTATGCACTCACAAGTGATTAATCACGTCCTATTGTATGCACGTATAACAAATCAGTTCATGTTCACAATGATACGCATGCAATTTAATGTTCACATAACAGTCAGTTTGCATATCGGCACATCACGTATCATTTCGCATTTAATCATTAACTATCATTCGATTCACATTTACCCATCCTTCGATATATTGCTCATCCTTCGGTCTAACAATTATCACAACCATCACAAATATGTTTCGACACATCTATCGATACACAGTTAGCATCTTACGATTCATGGTTATCTTTCGACACATCAGCTATGTTTCGACATAGTTATCCTTCGGCACACAGATTATGTTTCGGTCAACACACTATCTTTCGGTCAAAGCTATCCTTCGGTCAACACTACCATGGTTCGGTCAATGCTATCCTTCGGTCAACACCTATGTTTCGAAGGACAGGTATCTTTCGGTCACAGCTATGTTTCGATTACTAATATCTTTCGATGAACATCAGTTACGGAATGTCAGTTACGTTTTTTTTCTCAAAGTTTCCAAGTTTTTCCTAACTGATTATCAATTAACACCAATTTCACAAATCAATTAGCATCAACAAGATCAAACAAGCATGATTCCCATGTTTATCAAGAACCCTAATCTGAATAACAAAATCATTCAAACTATCCGATTTACACATAGGTGCCGATTACATAAACATGTCCGATTACAATATGATCAATTCGATTAACCTACATCCGATTAACATACATATTCCGGTTAACACGCAAACGACATATTGCAATACCAACATACATATCCGGTTATCATGGCCAATCCACAAGACATCATCATTGAACATCATCAAAACAGATCCGATTAACATACTAACAATATATTGCAAGACAATTTATAAATCATGAAATCAAAGCATCATAAACAACATCACACTAACCGGAAATCTGGATTACGGTATGGAATCCTTCGAACAGAGAGTAGGTTTGCTATATGCCGTCACACACACACAATAGCACTAGGGTTTTGAAAAATAACTGCCGGTTTGCATGTATCACGTATATAAACGTATCACAGAAATGGGCCAAGCCCATCAGAAAGGCTGGGCCGAAAGATGTCGAAGGATAGGGTCCTTGGTCGAAGGATATGTTTCGAGATCCTTCGAACCGAAAGCTGATCCTTCGAATCGAAGGATATCTTTCGTGGTCCTTCGAATCCTTCGAACAGTATGCCATGTTTCGTGATCTAGACTAAGTGTAATAAATAATAATTCCAATATTATCTTTTACAACCACAAGTAGTTACATGTATGCACAATGACAACACGTTTCATTAAAACACAACGCGTACAATTACAATTCCAACAAGTCAACTACTAAACAGTCAAAGTCAACGCGCATTTAATGCGAAAGTGAAAGTCAGAAACTCGAGTTGTCACACATTTCCTGTCTTTGTGCTCTGAGACTGAAAGCTTGTATTTGACTCTTTCGGATTGACACATGGAAATGATGAAAATCCACTGCTACTTTTTGATGAACTCTGATCAACCTTTTCTGTTGAATCCCCAGCACTAAATGCAGTTTGGATTTTCGGACTTCTCTCAGCTTCAGGAACCGGAACACTACCTTTATAGTACATCTTTACATCCTGTTGACCACTCGGACTATTCATCCTCGCGATCTTCTGCTGTTCCAAGTCCTGACTCTCGATCTTTTCTATGAACTGAGAGATAGTTAATCCATCATAAACACCAGTGTTCTTTAGAATCATCAAATACGTTCCCCACTCTTTCTGTGGTAACGCGTCGGCTAACTTGTCTACGCACTCTTCACGATCTTTAGTAATACTCAACGTCGACATTGATCGTACAAGGTGGCAGTAACGTTCAATCAGCTTCTTCATATCCTCACCCGGTAAGCTACTGAACAAATCAAACTCTTTCTTTAACAGTGCCTTCTTGCTCTTTATCATATTCTCACTACCCTCAAATTTGACTTTAAGTGCATCCCAGGTTGATTTTGCAGTTTTGTCATGCTGAAGCAATATGAAGATGTCTTCTTTGATAGCTTGCTGAAGCAGACTGATCATCATTTTCTCAGCTTTGTACTTAACTCGTTCTTGATCTGTGAATTCTGATAACTCTTTGAGAACTTGCAAATCTGTTCGAGGCAACACATATTTCTTCAGTATACATTCCCACGATCTAAGATGGTTTGCCTGAACCCAATTCTCGAATCTATCTTTCCACCCGTAATATTCTCCAATACTCATCAGTTTAGGGGGCTTTTGGGTGGTTCCTGTCTCATTTTCCAGACTCATAGCTTGAACAATGGCTGCTGGACCAGACGGTGTTGCAAACGCGTTATAGAACTCGTTATCCATGACTACTTATCACGTTTTTCAAACTCTGTGACTTATGAGCGAAATTAACTTGCTTAGCAGCTTGAAGCGAAATCCCAGAACCCTTAGAGCGAAATTACCAAGTTATGTACCCTTTGAGCGAAACCTCCAAGTTTGCAAGAGCGAAATCAGATAATAGTGTCTCTGGAGCGAAATTACTTAAACACTTGACACTGGAGCGAAATTAGGGTTTTGGATAGACCTTATGAGCGAAATCTGATTTTCACAAGAGCGAAATTAGGGTTTTGATTGACATATGAGCGAAATCAGGTGTCCATATGAGCGAAATTACAGAATGTCTGTATGAGCGAAATCAACTCAGGGGGCAATTTTGTCCATTTTTAGTTCGTATTTCAATGTCAAACTCTCAGGGATTTGTCTATGTCCAATAACACACAGTCTGTGAAATTTTGAGCGAAATCCGACCGTTAAATCTTGATCTGGTGAAGAAAGAAGGTGTAGAAGTAAGAAAACAAGATGAAATCCAACTAATCTCTGCAGAACTCCTCCTCCTGAGCTCTGATACCAATTGTAGGATCGCGATCTGACCCGAATGAGTCGTTCAGAGGTGTTCTACTCTGTTTCAGGCGCGGAAAACGAGAAACAAAGCTAGGAAAAGCTGATTCTCCACTTAATCTACTGATTGTATTGAAATGACAATGATTACAACTCAATCTTCACACCGGCAGCACTTCGGTATGGAATACAAGAACATGCATACTGATTTCGCCTATGTGACCCCTATATATACTATCCAGATTTCGCCCATATGTACATCTGACCACAAAAGCGAAATTACACTGACCAAATAAGCGAAATCATCTACTTAGGACCCTATGAGCGAAATCAGAAGCTAAAACACATACACTCTCCTGTTTTCTCGTAAAACGTGCCCTAATCTATACAATTCAATGTAAGACTCGATTCAAGACGAAGTCGACAGATGTAGTGCACCAACATTAACCACATTTTTAGTGATTAATCAAGTGTAGAAATATATATTTAACAAGAAAAATTAAAGAAGAAATATTTTTAGAAAATGTATTCACAAGTTGTAAACATCTAACTTCTTCAATAATGATGTTTTTAAATAAACAATCACACTTTAAAGGGTAACTAAGCCTACTAAACGCACTAGTAAGTTACTACAAATTTTTGTAGATTTTCAAGTTCATGAAGTAGAGATTAATGCTTGATTTTGGCAAATTGGTAAGTATTGGTTAATTTGTTGTTGATTGTGATGATTTACAAAAGAAAATGATATGCTTTGAAAGCATGGAAACCTCCATTTTTAAGGGGAAACTATGGCAAAAATTTTCTAGAAATTAAACACTTAGAAAAATATTTTAAACAAATATTTACAAATGTATTTTAACCATGTTTTTTCATATAAAATTTGCCATAATTTTTGTTTAAAAATTATAAATATTGGAGGTTAGTTTTTGTAAATAAAAGTCACTAAATATGTATTTAGGAGAATATATATTTAGATGTCACCATGTGTGTGATTATTTGTATATTATGTGTATTAGTTATATTATTTTAGGACTTAAAATAATATAACACACCAAAATACCAAGAAATTACAATCCAAAATATTACCAATATTCCAAGAATACAAATGTATAAATTATACCTAAAATATTGGAGAAACCGAACAAGGAATATAACTTACAATAAATATTCCGGAATTAGATTCGTAAGTATATTTCGGTAAACGGTATTTTGGAAACCAAGAGAACAAAAATATGATTTTCGTGAGGATTATAAAATAAATCATATTTTTGACAAGAAGAAAATATATTATTTTTGGGTAAAGAAAATATATATGTTTTCTTGAAATTATTAGAAGATATATTATTTTAGGAGAAAATATATATTTTCTTAATTAAACATAGAATACATTATTTTTGGGTGAAAAATAGATTTATATATATTTTCTAAGTTAAACTTGAAAATATATTATTTTCGGAGGATTAAACGAAAATACAATTATTTTTGCCAAAGGAAAAATTATAAATAATTTTTCTATGTAAGTTTCTTAAAATATATATTTTGAGAATATATATTTTTATTGGAAATATTATTCCGGAAAAATAAATAAAAAAATAAGTATAAGAATACTTAATAAAAACAATAAGAATATGTATCCTCGTACGTATAAATATACACCGGAATACGCCACCAATACTTGGCCAATACGCAAATCCAATATACACAAGTATGACTACACCCATCCTTGGGAGAACATATACGCATAACTGCATGATACACCAAGTTAGAATATATTGTTTTAACTAATATTCCAAAATTTAATAAATATAATTTAAGTTAAAATATTTATTATTTTAACAACTAATAATACAGTTTGGAATATTATAATATGCATCAGTGATGTAACTCAGAATACACCAAGATTTCCAAAACAAGTCTTAATGGACAACAAATACAAAGAGTCGTTACACGACCTAAACGTCTAATAACACATGGCACGGGTGTAGGTAGTTGTACGACTCATAGAAGGACCTTTGAGCATACGAGATAGCAGGACGCAAACTAGTGAGTTTATGTCCCCCTTTTCTCTTAACTGTTTTTGGTTTTATAACTCTCGTGGGTGGAATACATGTTACAAATGTTTAAATGGTATGATTTGGCTGTGAAATGAACTATTAGATCATGTGAGCATAGATTGAATTTGAAATGCCATTAACTCTCATAAGAAATATGGACAAAGGTTAGATCTAATGGGTACGGCCGAGCCCCACTCATGGTCCTTATGTGACCACTTTGAGTGCTTTGGTGTCCCAGTCGAGGTGATTCGACAACGGTCAAGGGTGATTTGACACAGTCAAGGTGATTTGATACGGTCAAGGGAATTTGACACGGTCAAGGTGAATTTGACACAGTCGAGGGAAATTCAACACAGTCGAGGGGATTCGATGAGGGTATAAGCCTACTCATATTTAGTGCTCCCTATGTCTTCACATACATTAATGTTCTTGCAAAACATTAATTTGATCTATTCATATACGCTTTTCATACTTGTTTTCAAAGGAGACTCTTAAATGTTTACAAGTTTATCATTACTCATACAAAACGCATGAACTCGCTCAACTTTTGTTGATGTTTTCAAAATTACATGTATTTCAGGAAACAAGTTGGATCTTGGGCGCAGGTGTTGTTTTGGGATATGAATAACAAGTTTAGATGTCATCCATTTTTGTTGGTTTGTAACTTAATCAGAGGTTGTGTCGTTTGAAACTTGAATGACTGGTGTTTGTGATATATATTAAACTTTATGAATGGATGAACATCATTTTGATCATATAGTTGTTTATTATAATTGAATGCAATGATATTGAACAAGTCACACATCATACGCTTCTGCAAAAGTCAGGGTGTGACAGACAAGTTGTAATTTGTGTAGCTTTTGGAAAGTATAAGTTTTGACAGCCTTTTGTGTTGTCTTTGTTTTATGTTGTAAAAATAGTAAACGATGTTGGAAAATTATAAAAGTTTCTGGTCAACGAAATTAGAATGTGATCTACAACTTTCATTTAGAAAGTTTTCCTGTTTGGAACCTGAAAAATGGTCAAAATTGCGGATCTTAATAGATCGTTATGTTTTGACCTTCAGTTTGGTTGTTGGTGCATATTTTGTATGTCTGCCACTGTGCGAATAGGCTAGATAGAGCGTGTGTTGAATATTGTATATATTAGTGTGAAAACGAGCCAGATTTGTAATGTTTGTACCCATTCGTTTGAATGGCACATTCGTACGAAAGGGACATAAATTCGTCCTAGTCACATTCGTACGAGAGGAGCCCACTCGTCCCAGGTGCTTTCGGACGAATGGGCATTGCCTAATAACATAGGACTTGGGCTCCTCATTTGTTAAGTTTTGGTTCCCAGAGGGGAAACGCTGGAGAAATTTCTCCAGGATTTCACCAGCTTGTAAAAGATGCAAACTCTATGAAGCAAGCATTCTCCAATGACTATTCTGCTTCGACTGCTTTCTTAACAATAATATTATACCAAATCGGTTCTATCGGGACCAAAACTCCGTCTAACCCGCCGGATCCTAGAATCTCAATTGGTTTTAAACGGTTGAGGGTCCAATCAAAAGTGTTTTTAAGCATATAATATATCGTTGAAATTGTTTTTCGATGTACATAATCATGAATTTAGAGTTTACTTCATTTGGTTAAGTTTTGACCAAGTTATGGTCATTTAAAGTGACAACATAGAATCTGTCCAAAATAGGAAAAACACTTACATGTTCTCGTTGGTAGTTTTATTATGTGTAAAAATACGGGTTCAGAAGGAAATAAGCTACGAAACTAAAAGCTAAGGAAAGAACTTTAGAAAGGAGACTTATTAGCTTCAAGGGACTTCTTTTAAAAAACTAGAGGAGATGCTCCCCAGGCAAAGACCAAGGAGCTCACATAAGACTTTGCGTTTTAATTTTTTGGTATAAGTGAAATGGTGACCAAAGGAGGGTATTTATAGCCAAATGAGGGTTAAGGAAATCAAGACAAGTGTCCCAAGGGGTCTTAGATGTAACACCCGACCGCGTAAAACAACAAACCGCAGGGGAAACGTCGGGGAGTCACGTCACAGGATAAACTGTTTCACAACACATGGTAATTGAAGTTGTGTTTTATTGAATTAATAAGTGTTTAACATTGTCTTGAAGTAAAAGAAACAAGTTCAAACATATTGTCTTTCGTATTTTATGTCACTAAGGCCCACGTCCAATCCTACGTGAAGCATGATCATAGCAACAAATGACAGCTCCTGAAACATATGTGAAAAGAGAGTCAGCATAAAAAGTTGGCGAGTACATAACTTTTATGAGTGTGTCAAATTCATGGATTGTATACATATTGCAATACCTTGTATGACTACCAGAGTCGATAAGTAAAAATCTTGTATCAAAAGTGTTTGGTATTGCAATATAACTAACCAACTAAAACATGTTGGTTAAAGTTTATGAAGACCTCGTTGCCATGAATCTTGACTAAAACATTTGGTTTTGTAAAACCAAGTAGTAATTCGTCTTGTAAGAAAACTTCGTGTGGTTTATATCTTTAAGTGAAAATCGTTGCGTGACATCGTTTAAAACCATTTGTCCAAGTGATCTAGATAACGCTTTGGAATGTAATATGATAAAAGCACTTATATATAGGAAGTACCAGCGGCGTATCCACCATGCTTTTATCACATTACTCCTGTCTCATTATCTAATCACTTACCATAAACCAATCGTCCAAATCGTCCGTGTTATAAACCAATTGTCATTCATCCGTGTTATAAACCAATCGTCAATCGTCCATGTTTTAATTGTGAAAACTTTTGGTCGTTCTATTTGAACATATTCACACATGTGTGACTCGTCTATACCACCCAAGGGGTATCTTTAAATCGATTAACAAACCACCAAAGGGTTTGTTAAAAATAACAGATTCTGTCGTTACCCCAAACTATCTACCAAATCTAGTGGATAGCCCGATAACGGGATTGTCTGTCCTATGGTACCATAACATACTACTGGTCGGCTTGTCCAAAGCTAATGAATGTCATTCGTGTTATGAATTAACGCACCAACAAGTTATCGTCGTGTTTAATATAAACCATAGTCTTTGTTTTTGAAAACTTGAAATCGGTTTAGCACATATGAATCACCCTAAAACAATTGAAAACATAAAAGAGGGGAGCTATGTACTCACTTGAGATTGCAAAGTATCATTGATCAAGTGAACTAACAAAGCTCGAGGAATCAAGGAATCAAGTGGCACCTAGTATTGAATAACTATGTTACTAAGTCGGGACTTAAATCGGGGAATCAGATAGAATGAGGTCTTGTAAAACAAATGAGTGTTGGAACTCATATGAAATGGTTTAACAAAGTCTACATTCTGATTTGGAATGAAACCTAAGTGCTTTTGACCCGTTATGACCCGTTAAAGTAGTTTACGCTACTTTAACGTGTCAATTGTGCAAATATACGTTCGGATGGTTAATTATGGGTTATGATAAGTTTTATATGCCAAAATATGTTTAATTTAGTTGCAAAATCAGTTTATATGTCAAAAAGTTGGTTACATATGTTTAAAACGGTTTTATGCGTTGTTGGTGCACTTCATCTGTCGACTTCGTTTTGGATCGAGTCTTACAGTGTATTGTATAGATTAGGGCACAATATACGAGAAAATAGGCGAATGTGTTTGTCTAGAAAGATAGTTTCGCTTATAGGGACACTAGAAAAGGTTTCGCTTATGTGTACTAGTTAGGTTCGCTTATACGTACACACGAGGTTCCGCTTTTGTGGACATGTACGTATAAGCGGAACCTCAACCCTATATAAACCCTATAAGCGAACTCAGTTAAAACTTTCTCAAATTCCATACCGAGGTGCTGCCGGTGTGACGATTGAGCTGTAATCATTGTCAAAATCAATAAAACAGTAGATTAAGTGAAGAACAAGCTATTTCTATCTATGTTTCTTGTTATTCCGCACCTGAAACATAGAAGAACGCCTCTGAACGACTCGTTCGGGTCAATTCTTGATCCTACAAGTGGTATCAGAGCTTGGGAGGAGGTTTTCTACAGAAATTAACTGGATTTCATCATTATTTCTTTCTTCTACACCTTCTATTTTCAATTCAGAAAGTTGTAACGGTTAGAATTGGCTCAAAATTTCTCAGATTGTGTGCAATAGAACAAAGATAAACCCTGGACAGTTTCATGCCAAAATATGGACTAAAAGTGGACCAAATGACCTTCGAACTTAGTTCCGCTTATTTGGACAGTATATAGTTTCGCTTCAGTGACATCATACAGTTGAGTGATTTCGCTTATTTGAACAGCTAGTTCCGCTTGTGTGTCACAAAGATCAACAGTTGAGTGATTTCGCTTATTTGAACAGCTAGTTCCGCTTGTGTGTCACAAAGATCAAAGGTTCCGCTCCAAATTGCATGCTAGTTCCGCTTCTGTTTCATCTTAAGTGAGGTTCCGCTTCAAAGTAATCAAGGTTCCGCTTCAAAGTAATCAAGGTTCCGCTTATAAGGTTCCGCTCTTGTGAACCATATTAGTTTCACTCCAAGTGCACCTAAAGGTTTCGCTCCTAAGAGCACATCTGTGGTTCCGCTTATTGATACATCAACAGTTCCGCTTCTAAGAACATTTGTGGTTTCGCTTATTTGTACTTTGGAGTTTCGCTTATCAAGACATCAGAGGATTTCGCTTTTGTGATCATTTTGGTTTCGCTTATTTGTCACTTATCTTGGAAAACGTGCTAGATCAATATGGATACTGAGTTTTACAATGCGTTTGCAACACCGTCCACTCCAGCTGCGATTGCTCAGGCTATGAACTTAGAGAACGAGACGGGAACCACCCAAAAGCCCCCGAAATTGATGAGTATCGAAGAATACTACGGGCGGAAAGACAGATTCGAGAACTGGGTTCAGGCAAACCATCTTAGGTCGTTGGAATGTATTCTGAAGAAATACGTGTTGCCTAGAACAGAATTGCGGGTTATCAAAGAGTTATCAGAATTCACAGATCAAGAACGGGTTATGTACAAAGCTGAGAAAATGATGATCAGTCTTCTTCAGCAAGCAATCAAAGAAGACATATTCATACTGCTTCAGCACGACAAAACTGCTAAATCAATCTGGGATGCACTTAAAGTAAAATTTGAAGGAAGCGAAAACATGATAAAGAGCAAGAAGGTGTTGCTTAAGAAAGAGTTTGATCTGTTCAGCAGTCTACCGGGTGAAGACACAAAGAAGCTGATTGAGAGATACTGTCACTTAGTGCGATCAATGTCTATGTTGGGTGTTACAAAAGATAGTGAAGAGTGGGTACACAAACTTGCTGATGCACTACCGCAGAAAGAGTGGGGAACATATTTGATGATATTAAAGAATACGGGCGTATATGATAATCTAACGATTTCTCAGTTCATAGAAAAGTTTGAGAGTCAGGATCTGGAACAGCAGAAGATTGCTAGGATGAACAGTCCGAGTGGTCAACAGGATGTAAAGATGTATTACAAAGGTAGTGTTCCGGTTCCAGAATCTGAGAGAAGTCCGAAAATCCAAACTGCTTTCAGTGCTGGTGATTCAACGGAAAAAGCTGATCAGAGTTCAACCAAAAGCAGCAGCGGATTTTCATCATATCCAAGTGTCAAACCTAAAGAGTCAAACACAAGTTTTCAGTCTCAGAGCACAAAAACAGGAAATGGTTATGTGATTCAGCGCAACATCACTCTAAATCTTCCAGAAGGTCAAAGCTTCTCAGAAGACATTGCTAAAGACCACATGGCTCTTCTTGGTTCAGTGTTGTTATCCTATGAGGGTCTAGTAGCTGGTCGGATTGGAAATCCCATGCTCACCAAAGAGGATTACGACCAAATAGACGCCGAAGAGATGGAATTAATGGATATCAAATGGTGTCTTGCAAGTGTTCTTCGACGTGCTGAAAAATTCAAAACAATCACCGGGAGAAATGACTTTCTTGATGCTCATGTATTTACTTTAGGTTTTGATAAATCTAAAGTTACTTGTTTTCGATGCAGGGAGAAAGGCCATTTCAAACGGGAGTGCAAGGGTAGAGAAGCTAATGGAGCTCAGAATCCGTTTGGAAAAGATGAT
Source organism: Helianthus annuus (assembly GCF_002127325.2). Lineage (NCBI taxonomy): Eukaryota > Viridiplantae > Streptophyta > Magnoliopsida > Asterales > Asteraceae > Helianthus > Helianthus annuus. Next base: position 110,857,850 of record NC_035444.2, on the reverse strand, counting down.
TACTACCGGAAAGCCATTTATCAGCAAGTTGGTCAATCACAAGATTCACAGACGGCTCATGGTAGGAAGATTGAAGATTCTAAGAGAGCGTGTTTAGTGGACTTCAGCTGGGACAAATACATATCTCCTGACAACAAAGCCTGTATAGTTGATCAAGATGATGAGAGACTACCTGAAGGTTTCAGCTGGGATATGTTCGTTGATGAAAAAGAAGAGTTCAAAGCCTTCATCGCCAAGATTGTCAGAGAGCCAGACATGTTTGCTACCTGGATGAGGTCTATTGGAGTGAATGTGACGAGTGAGGATGAAAAATCTGTTACGTCTGATGAAAATTCAGAAAGTGTTGATGAACTTTCGGAAAATGTTGAGGAAAGTTTAGAGAGTTCAGATGAGAGTGTTCAAAATGTTGCTAGTTCTGAAAAAGAAGTTGTATTTGATCAAACACCATCTGATTCTGATGTATCAGATGCTGATTCTGAAAAATCTGTACAGTTTGATCAGTCACCAGTTGATAGCAGCAGTGATGATGAGGAAGAAAAACATATCAATATTGCAAAATCTCATCTTTCTCCTGAAAGTTTTCATTTCTATTTTGCAGATCGCTTGGAGAAACTGAAGGAGAAAAGAGTTGCTAAAGAACAACAAAAGAAATCTGAAGACGATGTTCAGAATGTTGAAAGTGTTGCTGAGAAGATTGTTGAAGCTGAGAAAGTAAAAGTAGAAGAAAAAGTGATAGAAGTGGTGAAAACAATCAAGGTTGAGAAGATTGCTGAAGTCGTCAAGCCTTGCATGAAATGTTTGGAAGGTTGCAAAGAATGTGCAACAAAAGACGACATCATTGCTGAGTATAAGAAGAAGAAGGAACAGTTACTGTTCAATCTCAATTATGTAAAAGAATCATATGATGTCTTGAACAAAACGGTAACTGGCCTCCAAAAGACAAATTCAGAAAGAGAACAAGCACTGACGATGATGAATGCTGTAATGATGACAAAGCAAAAAGCCATCAATTTTTACATCGAAGAAAGTGCTAAGTGGAAGCAAGAGTTGGAGACTGAGAAGATTGAGAATGAGAGAATTAGACGTTTATTACAAAGTTATTCAAGTTCTGATTATCTCATTGATCGTATTTACCCAACTATTGCAGGAATGGAAGCTTTTCAAGACGAGAAGCAAAAGAAGAAGAAAGACTGTGGTAAGAAACCGACTGTTAACTATAACAAGTGTCCGCCTTCAATTTGGGAAGAGTACTCTCCTAGAAAACCAAATAAGGAGAAATTGGAAAAAGCAGTCAATATAAAGCTTAAAACCGACACAACCGATGTATTACGAGATAACATTGACGCCATATTTTCCTCGTCCGATACTGATCATGAGTCTGATTTAATCAAAAAGGTGGTCGATCAAGTGTTGGATACTGATGAGGAGTCCGAGTCAAAGTCTGAGTTTGGAAAGTCAAATTCGTCAGTCAACAGGGAAAATTCGTCGGTCAAACGGTCTTACAGTAAAGAATTTTTGTTATCAAAAGCAAATTTGAATGATGAAACATTCGAAGTTGTTTATACTTTGAATGGTTCTGAAAAATTATATTACAATAAAGAGTTTCCAATAATGAGTATTAAAACAGAATTGATTAACAAAACTTTCAAACTAATAGAAATTAATATTCCTGAATTGAAAGTTTTGAAAAGTTTTGAAAAATCTAAAAAATATACTTCAAGAGTTCGACAACGGTTAAACAAGAAAAAAGGTTACAATTATGGTTCTGGTTTTCAAAAGAAACCTAACCAAAATCGTAGCTACAAAAAGAAAGGTCTTGGTTTTATTCCACCAGAAAATTATAAAAATGATAAAAATTCTAAAACAAAAACAGAATTTGTGTCAGGTGGAAGCTCAGATGAGGAACAGAAGAAACCATTTTGGAGACAGTCAAACCAAGAGTTTCTTGCTGAGAAGAGAAAGAATGGAACTGAAGTGTTGTATCAAAGAGAGACTCGTATCTGTTACAAGTGCAATGAAGCTGGTCACATTGCATGGAACTGTTCAAAGAATGCAAAAACAAAACAGGGAGTTTCTCAGAAATTAAAAGAAAAAGTCGTTAATGTTGAACCACCAACCAATAGACTTAAAATTTTTGAAAACTCAACGTATGAGGTTGGTGAATGTTCGAAGAGGAATTTGTATGAAAAGAAAGGAAAAGACAACCAAGTGTGGGTTGTTAAAAGGAATGATGTGAATGTCGGTGATGAATCTGGTTCCATAAAGCCAGAAGAGCCACAAGGTAAGGTGAAAATTTCAGTGACTGATGATGATTTTCCATCACTGAAATTTGAAGAATTTAAACAGAAAATTGGAAAAGTTGATATCTGAAACAGTTTTATACTAAGAAAAATGAATTTGATGTCGAAAAAACATTTAATGGAAGTGTTAAGAAAATTTTTGGGAAAATGTTGAATGGGAAAGCAAAGGGGGTTAAAGATTTTTATGCGACTAAAAAGGCAACATACAACCCCACTGCGCAAGAGTTGAAAGCCATCAAGTCTGAAAAGACTTGGATGGAAGTTTGTTTCCCTTAGAAGTCTTAGGACTACACAAGAGATCCCAAGTTTATATCGTGGATCAGGAATCGGCATCATTCTAGTGTTTAAAAGTTTGTTTGAAAAATGTTTAAATAAAATTTGAATGTTTGCAGGTGAAAGGACTACGCCAGAGCTTCCAGGTTGGTAATTGAGAAGCAGGAATGGGCATCTTTTTGACTAACTCTACAAGTGGTAAAGAGGTTTTTGTAGATGTCTCATTCCTACAGGAAAACCTACAAGTGATATTCTTTGGGTTTACCTCCAAGTGGTACAGGTTGCTTAATTGCAAAACAGTGAATCAAGGACATTAAGTTGTACTTGATTTACTACATTGGATAAAACTGACAAGATGATGAACCATGTCCCCATACTTAAACAAGTGGTAAACTTACAAGTGGTAAAAACAAACTTATTTTCCGGAAAAATCATTTCGATTAAAACAAACTTAAGTGGTTTGAGATCTAAATGAGAAAATGGTTTGTTGAAAGGGGGAGTTCTGATTATTTATGTGCTAGTGAATGGCAATTTGATGCAATTCGATGTCAGTTGTCGTGTTTCTGTACAGTTTGTTTTACTTTTCATGTTTTTAAGTGAGTCAAGAGTCTAGTAGTTTTTCATATTTTCTTTGAAATGTGTTTGCATTTTAGGGGGAGTAGAAAATTTCAGAAAATCCAAAAACATTAGAAAAATTGAAAAAGACAAAAACATGATAAAATTCAAAATTGAGTTTCGTTGTAAAAAGAGGAAATGATAGTACATCAGTAGGCTGTCACAACATGCTAAAGAAATGTAAAGATAAAATGTGATAAACAATCTCACTGAGGATGTGTCAGTAGGTTTTTACACATTTAATAGATTGTGACGAGATATAAACTAAATTTCTAACTTGCTTGTTCTGTGGGTTAACATAAACTTTCGATATATAGGTAACCCCTGAAATCTTGTTTGAAAGGTCCCTTATTCTGAGATACTAGGTCTTTATACTCAGTGATATCTGGGGTATTATCCCGGGACTTCTGCTGTATGGAAGTACTGACCTAGTCCCCGGATAATGCTTTCCGCAAAAGCTTGAAACATAGCTTCGCCCTCAGCATGCTGATGAAACAATAAAATTGATAGTCGCTGCTATTGAAATAAAAAGATCCTCTAAAGGGGACACACCAAAAGTCGAAGCCGTCATCTCTCTGCGTATACGGAAGTATCGACCTGAGCTCTCATGGCCCTCGCATCTAACCACTATACAGATATCAGCTGTGCTATATTCACCTGTAAGACTGAATATTGGGATCTGGATACAGGAGTATATTCAAGTAGTGAGACACACGAATAAATCAGTATCTAAGACATTAACGTCGTATCTCGGATCAATTGAACTTTGTGTGAGAATTTCAGTGGACCGATATACTGACAATCTAGGTGAATTGTTTTGAACTGAAAATGTAATCAAGCTTAACGGTGTTGGTGACATGTCTCATAAACTGATATGATCCTCTTACACGAACTCACAAAAATATTGCGTGTATATATTTCATTTCTGCTTCATTCTGTTTTTACAAGTGGTGTCATTTACGTTCCATTAGAAAAATCCAAAAAGATTTTGGGTGTGTTTTAGCATAAATCTTTTGGAAAGACCAAAAAGATTTTTGAAAACTGATATTGAAAAGCTGATTTTCAAAATTCCAAGTGCTAGACATGATGATCTTGTTGTGAGGGGGAGTGTGTATTGAACAATCAAATGTACTTTGAAAATCAACAAGTGGTTCATTATGTGTGAATGTTTTGAGGGAGAGTGTTGTTGATGCATGTGTTATGAGAGGAAGTTATCTGATTATGTCAGACCGTTGGTGAATTAAATTTGTTAAATCTAGAAAATTTATTTCTGGGTTGAGTCTTTGCAGGTTAAGTTGTGTCAGGTCGATTCAGAGACTCAAGCTAGAAGATAGCCAAGTTTTGATCTCGAAACTGAACGAAAGTCAGATTGCGATACATGAGGATTTTGATTGAAGAAAAGCCAGACATCGATCCTGATTCAGATTTTGCTGAAGAACAAAGGAATGCCAGCAAATCGAGAGGGGGAGTCTGAAGATAGAGAGAAAGAAAAGCCCAGAGACTGATCAAGATTGAAGATGTGAAGATACAACATTGTCGTGACTCGATGGACGACTCTGTCAACATCTGAGGGGGAGTCTGTTGGTGCACTTCATCTGTCGACTTCGTTTTGGATCGAGTCTTACAGTGTATTGTATAGATTAGGGCACAATATACGAGAAAATAGGCGAATGTATGTGTCTAGAAAGATAGCTTCGCTTATAGGGACACTAGAAAAGGTTTCGCTTATGTGTACTAGTTAGGTTCGCTTATACGTACACATGAGGTTCCGCTTTTGTGGACATGTACGTATAAGCGGAACCTCAACCCTATATAAACCCTATAAGCGAACTCAGTTAAAACTTTGTCAAATTCCATACCGAGGTGCTGCCGGTGTGACGATTGAGCTGTAATCATTGTCAAAATCAATAAAACAGTATATTAAGTGAAGAACAAGCTATTTCTATCTACGTTTCTTGTTATTCCGCACCTGAAACATAGAAGAACGCCTCTGAACGACTCGTTCGGGTCAATTCTCAATCCTACAAGCGCAAAAAGGGTATTTTGGTCATTTTAGGCATATAATAATCGACTTATCATAACACTAACCAAACGAAGTGACCATAAGGAATAACCTCAGGAGGTTATTCCCTATACAACTATGGTCACAAATATGTGTTTGGTCGGATCCTAATGATCGACCAAACGGGTCGGGTTCGAAAGTCAAAGCGGTGGTCAAACCACTCGACCTATGACCCTAAATAAGCACCAAACTAGAAGTTGTTAGTGCATGCGTCTGTCGACTTCGTCTTGTATTAGAATAGATAGATCAGGACACGTTGTACGAGAAAATGTCAAAAATGGGCTTGGAGGTAATTCCGCACGAAATTACCTTTTGGTAATTCCGTACGGAACTTAATTCCGCTTGAGTCGTAATTTCGTGTGAGTAATTCCGCACAGAATTACTCTGCCTATATATAGTGGTGTCTTGATTTCATTTGAAAACTTTCCGGCTTGTGTACCGAAGTGCTGCCGAAGTGTCGACTCGCTGTAAAACTTTGTCAAATCAATCAAGAAGACAGTTTAAGTGTATTTCTAGCTGAATTGAACTTGATACGTTTGTTTCCGCCTCTCGTATCAAGCATAAACTCTTCTGAATGACTCGTTCAGGTCTGAAAACGATCCTACAAGTGGTATCAGAGCTCAGGAGGAAGAGTTTATACCAATTCAGCTGCAAATCCTGATTTCTACACCTTCTTTTTCAAATTAAACTTGATTTTACAGTCAAAATGCTTTGAATTTCATATATCATGTGCGCAATCATGTTTTAACAAACCCTTGAGAGTTTCAGAACTAAAATCAGCCTATAACTTGATCAATTTGACAAAATTCAGCTCGAGATGATGACATCAGCATAATTTCGCACGGAATTAGGGGGTAATTTCGCACCAAGAAGTAATTTCGTTTGAGTGTTCCAAATGAAATTAGTAATTCTACACCAAAGTTGTAATTTCGCTTGAGTTGTTTCACGTGAAATTAGTAATTTCGCTTGAGATTCTAATTTCGTTTGGTAATTCCGCACGGAATTAGTAATTTCGTTTGAAAGGAGGTTAATTTCGTAAGGAATTAGTGATTTTGCACCAAAAAGTTAATTTCGCTTGAAGTTGATATTTCGTTTGTACAGGTTATTTCATTTGAAAGGGTATTCTCGCTTGAAAGATAATTCCGTTTGAAATTGTCAGTTTTGTAAAATTTTGAAAACCGAAACATGGAAGAGGAATTTTATAAGGCCTTTGCTACTCCGATTACCATTACTCAGCAAGCTATGTTGGAAAATGAAACGGAAACTATGCAAAAACTGCCTAAGCTCATGAACATAGAGGAATATAAAGGATGGGAAGAACGATTCGAAAATTGGGTGCAAGCAAATTATTTGGATGCTTGGGAATGTGTTGAAACGAAATATGTTAGACCGATGAATGATGAGGAAGAGGAGATTGCTATCAAAGATCTTAGTGCGGATGAGAAAAAGAAATACAAAAATGAAAAGATGATGATCAGTTTACTGCAACAAGCCGTTAAAGAGGATATTTTGGTCTTATTGCAACACAGTGGGAGTGCATATTCGATTTGGAAAGCGTTAAGATCTAAGTTTGTTGGAAGTCAAGAAATGATTAAAAACAAAAAATCGCTTCTGAAAAAAGAGTTTGATCTATTTCGTGGTTTGAAAACTGAAAGCACAAAGCAGATAATTGAAAGATACTGCAATTTGTTAGTAAACATGAAAAGGGTGAGCATCAATAAGGATAATGAAGAATTGATTGAAAAGTTGGCTGATGCACTGCCACATGAAACTTGGGGCACATATCTCATGATGTTGAGGAACAAGAAAGGTTTTGGATATCTAACATTGAGTAAGTTCATTGAAAAACTTGAAGCTCAGGAAATGGAACAAAGAAATATTTCAAGAATGAAAGATTTTGATGGTGAGCAAGATATCAGTCTTTATTATAAAGCAGGGTTGAATGAAAAAACCAACATGTCACCAAAGGTTGAGATAGCATTCAATGCTAAGAGTTCATCAGGAGGATCTTCTAAGGGATCAAACAGCAAAACGAGTTTTTCTTCATACCCATCATTTGATCCAAATGTTTCTGCAATAAAGAACGGAAATAAGTTACAATGCAATATCGTATTGAATCTTGAGAATGATCAGGATTATTCTGAAGAAGTTGCAAAAAGTCACATGTCTTTGTTGGGGACTGTGTTGGAGTCATATGGAAGTTTAGTAGCAGGCCGGATCGGGAATCCAATGCTTACAAAAGAGGATTACGATCGATCGATGCTGAAGAGATGGAATTAATGGACATAAAGTGGTGTTTGGCGAGTGTTTTGAGAAGAGCTGAGAAATTCAAACAGATCACAGGAAGAGATGACTTCTGTGATGCTAATGTTTCTACTTTAGGCTTTGATAAATTTAAAGTTACTTGTTTTCGTTGCAGGGAAAAAGGACACTTCAAGAGGGAGTGCACAAACCGCGAAGCAAGTGGAGCTCAAAATCCATTCAACAACAATGACTACTATCGGAAAGCAATCTATCATCAAGTTGCTCAACGACAACAACAACCACAAACTGCTCATGCCAGGAAGGAGATTGAAGAATCGTCAAAGAGAGCATGTATGGTGAATCAAAAGGATAACAAATCATCTACAGGATTCAGTTGGGACAAATATGTTTCAGCTGATGGTAAAGCATGTTTGATAGATCAAGATGATGAAAAGTTACCAGAAGGGTTTAGCTGGGAGAATTTAAGTTTGGATGACTATGATCCTAACAAAACTTCAAATCACAAAGCTTTTGTTGCTCGAGTTGCTGAAGACAGTGATAATGATGTTGATTATTATGTAAAACGAATGCAGAAGCACTTGAGAATGTTAGAAGAGAGTGATAGTGATGATGAAAAAGCTAAAAAGAAAAAGAAAAAAATTAAAACACCAGTCAGCAGTGATGATGAAGAAGTTCCAATAATCAAAAGGAAAGTGAAAGAAGTTCCAGCTTTCAAAGTTGATGTAGAAGCTGACGCGAAAAATATTCCGATGATTTGTGAAAACTGTGAGATTATAAAGAAGAAAAACAGTAAATTGATCAACAACATGAACATATTGAAAGATTCATACGATGTTCTGAACAAAGCCATGAATCAATACAACGAATCCAGTAGTGAACAAGCAACAGCTATGAAGACACTTCAGGGAGCTTTCATGACAAAGCAGAAAGTTGTCAACAATTATATTGAAAAGTGTGTTGTTCTGGAACAAAAACTGGAAACCCAAAGAATAGAAACAGGGAGAGTTAATAGGTTGTTAAAAAGTTACTCATGTACTTCTTATGTCATTGACAGGATTTATCCAACCATTGAAGGCATGAAGGCTTTTGAAGAAGAAACATCTGAAGAGAAAGTATCTGAAGAAAAGATTCCTGCAAAGAAGAAGAATAACAAAGTGAAAGACTCTGGTAAGAAACAAGGTGTCAGTTACAACAAGTGTCCACCCCTGCTTGAAAATGGATATTCTCCAAGAAATCCAAATTCGAAAAAAGTCGTAAAGGCAACAAACTTATAGTGGGAGTCTGATACTTCAGTAAATTTGCCAGAAAACATTAATGTCACGTTTACATCACCCGACACTAATCATGAGTCCGAGTTAATAAAGAAAGTGGTCGATCAGGTGTTAGAAAAGGATGAGTCAGAGGAGTCAATGTCGGAGTCAAAATCAGAGTCAAATTCTGAGTCAGACACGTCAAGTCAAATCTCCAAACAGGGCAAAAGAGTTTATAATAAAGAATTCTTGTTATCAAAATCTAATTTGAATGATGAAACATTCAAAGTGGCTTATATTTTGAATGATTCTGACAAATTATATTTTGATGAGGAATTTCCAATAAGAGGTGTCAAAACTGAAATGATCAAAAAGGTTTTCAAACTAACAGAAATTAATATTTCTGAAATAAAAGATGTAAATCTTTCTGAAAAAACCTAAAAAATACACCTCAAGAGTACAACAAAGAGAAAACAAGAAAAAGAGTTACAGTTTTGGTTCTGGTTATCAAAAGAAACCAAACCATAACGGTAATTTCAAAAAGAAAGGATTGGGTTTTATTCCACCAGAAAATCATAAAAATGAAAAATATGTTCGAGATTTTAAATCAAAGATGGTATTTGTTTCAGGTACATCTTCTGAAGAAGAGAAAGAAAATCTATTCAGAAATCAGTCGAATAGAGAATTCCTTGCGAAGAAGCAAGAAGAGATGAAGACTGCTGATCAGATGAAAGAAATGAGAACCTGTTTTCAATACAAAACAACAGGTCATATTGCCAAGAATTTTCCTAAGACAATTCAATCAAAACAGGAAGTGTCTCGTAAACTAAAAGATAAAGAGGTTGTGTTTGAACCACTAATTGAAAGAACAAAAATTTTCAAGAATTCAAAATTTGAAATTGGTGAATGTTCAAACAGGTTTTACAAGAAAAAAAACAAAACTTGACAACCAAAAATGGGTTGTTAAGAAGTCTGATGATAGTTCTAGCGATGATTCTGATTCGTCAAAATCAGAGGAGCTATCTTCTGGCGATGAATCTGATTCCACAAAGTCAGAGGAGCCACAGGTTGAATTAAAAGGTGAAAAATCAGTACCTTCAATGGATGATGCAAATTTTCCACCATTGAGGGCTGAAAATTTTAAAACAAAAGTTGGAAAAGTTGAGATTTCAAATCAATTCTTTTCTGAAAAGAAAGAATTTGATGTTGAAAAAGCCTTTAACCCCAAAGTTAAGCATATTTTCGGGAAAATGATTGATGGGAAAGCAAAAGGGGTTAAGGAATTTTATGAGAAGAAGATGAATGGAAAGAAACCGAGTGTTGGTTACTCGGAATCACCCAAGGCTGGTCAGGCTTGGGTGGATATATTTTTTGATTGAAAAACCTGACTTGCCGGAACTCCCAGGTTGGTAATTGGGGAGTAGGAATCGGCATCTTTCTTGAGAAAGTCACAGGTTGGTAACTGTGATATTTCGATCTTCAAGTGGTAAATCAGGGATATTAAGTTGTACTTGATTTTCTGTAAGTGTTTGTGTTGATTAAAACCTAAAATTGTTAAATGTTTCCAAGTAGTTGAAAGAACAAAGTGATGGATTGATCCCCAACCTACAAGTGGTAATTCAACAAAACTTATTTTCCGAAAAACTCATTTTGATTAAAACAAACTTAAGTGTTTTGAAATCATACTGAGAAAATAGTTTGTTGTAAGGGGGAGTTCTGATTGTTTATGCCAAGTGGATGGCGAATTGAAGCTATTCACATCAAGTTGTCATTTTACTTGTACAGTTTGTTTTCAATTTTCTTTATATGGTTTTGAATTTTAGGAGGAGTAAGAAAATTTCAGAAAATCCAAAAACATTAGAAAATTTGAAAAAAGCCAAAAACATGATAAAACAAAAAGAGTTTTGTTGTGAAAAGAGGAAATGATAGTACATCAGTGGACTTTCATAACACGCTAAAGATTTGGAAAGTAAAAAAATGTGATAAACAATCTCACTGGGGATGTGTCAGTAGGTTTTTATACATTCAGTAGATTGTTTTCGAGATATAAACCTAAATATCAAACTTACTTATATCGTGGGGAACATTTCTTGGATATATGGGTAACCCCCGAAATCTTGTTTGAAAGATCCCTCTTTCTGAGATACTAGGTCTTTATACTCAGTGATATCTGGGGTATTATCCCGGGACTTCTGATTTTGCGGAAGCAATGGCCTAGTCCCCGTATAATACTTTGCATTTGCTTGAAATATAGCACTGCCCTCAATACAAAAAATGATGAAACATTGCAAAATGTTAATCATGTGTTGTTGAAGAAAAGATTCTCTAAAGGGAACACACCAAAAGTCGAACCATCATCTCTCTGCACGAACGGAAGTTCTGACCTGAGCTCTCATGGTTTCTCATTTAACCCTTTAACAGATATCATCTAGGTATACTCACCTGTAAGACTGAATAATGGGATCTGGATACGGGAGTATATTCAAGTGGTGGGACACGCGAATAGGTTTAAGTCTATTAAAACACTAATCTCGTATCTCGAAACAGTTGAACTTTGTGTGAAAATTTAAGTGGATCAGTATACTGACAATCTAAGTGAATTGTTTAGAACTTAAAATGTTTAAAGCTTAATGGTGTTAGTGATTTGTCTCATAAACTGATATGATCCTTTTACACAAACTCATAAAAATATATTGTTTGTAAATATTTCTTTACTGCATTTCTTTATAAAAATCCAAAAAGGTTTGAGTGTGTTTTAGCATAAAATTTTGAAAAATTCAAAAAGATTTTCGACAACTGGTGTTGAAGAGCTGATTTTCAAAATTCCGAGTGCTATGCATGATGAACATTTTGTGAGGGGGAGTTTGTGTGTGTTTGCCTACAAATGGTGATCAGAAGCTTTTAAATGATAAATCATTCTATATTTTTTAAGTGGTTCATCAGAGATTAAATTTGAAAAATCATTTATTGATTAATTGTTACCTGTAAGTGGTATAAGTTTGTCAAATTTTAAATTTGTGAAATTTATTGTGAGGTAGAGTTTGTGCAGGTTTGAGTAAGAGATGGGTCAGTCGATCTTGAGGAGCTTGTGTTTAGAGAAAGCCAGGTTTCGATTCCTAAGGCAAAGTGTGTGCCAGGTCACGATCCAGATTTCAGCATATTGATAGGAGGAGTCTGAAGGTGTATAGAGCCAGGTTCCAATCCTGATACTGTCAGTGCTGATGAACTTAAGGAATCAGGAGATCTGATCAAGAGAATTGGAGGAAGATAAGAGCCAGATCAAGGTCTTGGGATGTTAGAGTGAAGATAGAGCCAGACTGTGATTCTGTAAAATCAAGATCAACATTCGAGGGGAGGTTATCTGTTAGTGCTGATAGAGAAGAAAAAAGAGAGATTTGATGATGCTTTACATTGTTAGATACTTTGGAGAAGTTCGAGAGGACTGATAAAGACTGAAGTTTGAAGACTCGACACTGAAGAGTCGTCAACATTCGAGGGGGAGTCTGTTAGTGCATGCGTCTGTCGACTTCGTCTTGTATCGAGTCTTGTATTAGAATAGATAGATCAGGACACGTTGTACGAGAAAATGTCAAAAATGGGCTTGGAGGTAATTCCACACGAAATTACCTTTCGGTAATTCCGCACGAAATTACCTTTTGGTAATTCCGCACGAAATTACCAAGTAATTCTGTACGGAACTTAATTCCGCTTGAGTTGTAATTTCGTGTGAGTAATTCCGCACGAAATTACTCTGCCTATATATAGTGGTGTCTTGATTCCATTTGAAAACTTTCCGGCTTGTGTACCGAAGTGCTGCCGAAGTGTCGACTCGCTGTAAAACTTTGTCAAATCAATCAAGAAGACAGTTTAAGTGTATTTCTAGCTGAATTGAACTTGATACATTTGTTTCCGCCTCTCGTATCAAGCATAAACTCTTCTGAACGACTCTTCGGGTCTGAAAACGATCCTACAGAAGTGATGAGTTAAACATGTCAAAACATGTTTAACTTAGTTGAAAAACTGATTTGGTATCAAAACAAAGTGTTTTGATACCCGTAAATAGTTCCTTCGTAAAATGCACATATTTGTGCATTTTGACCGAAACTTTGACTCGTCACTTTGATTAGTCAACGTGGTAATCAGTAGGTATAATTGAAAGTGATTATAACCACCGTGATTACGATCACATTGCAAAGTTCGATTGAAAACATTGCAAAGTTCGATTGAAAACATATGATCTCTTTAACATATACTTCAATAAACTATACAATTATACTATATACATATATTAAGAACATAACGTAATGAATAGTGTTTTATTAATATAAATAATAGTAATATATAGTTTTTAAAATACTTTTATTATTTTATTATTATAACAATAATTACTTTCTTACTTTTTAAATTATATTATATTATATTATTATACATTATACATATATTATAATATAACATATATTATAATATAACGTAATGAATAGTGTTTTATTATTTTATTATTTTTTATTATAACAATAATTATTTTCTTACTTTTTAAATTATATTATACATATATTATAAACATAACGTAATAAATAGTGTTTTATTATTATAATAATAGTAATATATAGTTTTTTAATTAAATACATTTTCATATTTTTCTTAACTTTAATTATTTTTTGTATAACGAGTTGAGATAAACTTGGTGTTAATCGGTATCAAAAATATTGGTACGGTCCTGTCTGGTATCTGTGCATGAAGGTAAAAATCGGCACCAGCCTGGTACAGAAAACGCCAAAAGTTGGTACCGAATTGATATTGAAAATCTTTTAGTTCGGGAAATTCGGTACTGCTACGCAATACCATTTGCTCATCCCTGATCACGGGTAACGTACGAACAACGGTATCGTACAATTTTTTTTGTTGATTTTCTTCAACTTTTTATGATTTCTATTTTTTTCAATGGTAGGGATGAGCTCGGTGCCAACCGATACCGAATCGGTACTTGTATCGAAAATACCGGTTACGGTACCAGTATATGAGGGTAAAAACAGTAGTGAACCGTACCAAGAACGCCAAAAGTTGGTACCGAATTGGTACTTAAGATCTTTTGGTTCGGGAAATTCGGTGCCGGTACCCAGTACCATTTGCTCATCTCTGACCACGGGTTTCATACGAACAACATCGTTACCATACAACTTCTTTTGTTGATTTTCTTTCAGTTATCTTTTAGTGTTTTTTTCTACATTTTCTTTTTATTCTTGTCAGTGGTTCTGTTCGCAACGCACTGTCTCGTAGTGATTTCAAAACACATGTAAACACATACTAAATAAAAAAAAAGGTGCGACGAATTTGTTTAACCTAGTTAAACTGAAATGATAATTTTAATCCTATGAGACGGTGTATCTTCTTCTTAGGATCAGATCGTAAAAATTAAAACAGACTGAGAGATGATGCATCTTTTTTAGGGTAGATTTTTGCACCTCCACTCACATGTATATATAGCGCACACTCAAAAGAAAAACATATAAATTATTTAAATATTTAAATATGCGATACAATTCTACATGCCTCAATACATATATAAAAACTATTTCTGGCATCTTTTAAATTTATATTATAATTATTAATAATATGTTTAATATTATTAAAAAACAGCATATAACTGAGCATTTTATTCTCTTTAATATGAGTATAGTCTGGCTATACTTTAAAAAAGTCAACATTTTATTTAAATTCGATGTGACTACGTATAACAGACTTAATTATGTATATGCGTAATTATAAACGTTGCATAGTTATTATCATAAGTTGTGTAATTGTGTATATGCATAACTATTAGTATAGGCTGCGTAATTACCAGTAGAAGTTGCATAACTATAAAGTTTTTATATTCCTTTCATAATTTATCATATATTCAGCACTTGTAATACATGGGATTTTAAACTAATGTTATAATAAACAGTAGCAAACTTTTTAGACACGGTTGGATTCGGCTGTATGTATACACATATAAACACATCATATCACAAAACTAGGTTACCCGGAGATCCATAACCAAACTATAGTATTAAGTCGTTTTGCCATTTTCGATTCTATTTTTCGATTGTCCTTCGTTTTTTTTTCTAGTTTTTTTCCTTGTTCTAAATGAAATCTTGTAATCTTAATAACAAATGTACATATCATTTACATTAATCCCACTTCATATAACTTACTATATTCTAGGAATTTGAATTTAGGCGTGTGTTTAAACCAATGAAGCAACTCTTGGATGGAAGCAACATATGAAGAAGATGATTGAAAGAGTAGTTCCAAAAAGAGGTGTTTGTTTGTCTCCCACAAGTGAGGGTGTGGCTTAAAACCATTCTTCTGTTCTATCACTTTATCTTTCTTATCAACCTCATATTTCACTTCTTAGATGGCTAAGAATCAAGTGGATGTTAATATTCAAACCTCTTAAAAATGGCATATTGCAATACTAGATAAGGATGTGTGTTAAAATATCGGTTTAAGATTTTTTAAAACAGATTCTTTATTTTTTTTCATAGGTATATAAACGTTGTTAAAGTAGCTGTACCGTAAAATATTTGGTTATTGATTGTACATAAAACGGATGGATACCTCAAATTTATGTATCAATTTAATATTTTCAATTAAGAAAAGGATTAATTAATATTATATAAAACCAGCTTTGCTTTTTTATTTTTCACATAAAGTCTAACCACATAGTTTTATTATATTAAATTCCCTACACATGTCTTAAATAATATTATAAAAGTCATTAAACCCAGTTTTGTTACATTAAAGTCATAGTTGTCAAATATGTATCGTATCTAATCTAAATCTAATCTAAATAGTAATAAAAGATTCCAACTAATGTCATATATCAATTTCTCCTTCAACCTTACAATTATGCTTATATATTGTTATCCTTATCCTTATTTTTATTATCTAATCTAGTTTTAATAAAAGACTCCATTTAATTTCACATTACATTCTCTCCTTTAACCCTATTATTATTATTATTATTATTATTATTATTATTATTATTATTATTATTATTATTATTATTATTATTATTATTATAAGACTGATCTATATAAAAAAAATAGAAATAAATTTATGTCTTAGTTTATAAACATCATTCGCCTTAATAGAAGAATTAACTTAGTTAGTGGTTGGATGAAAATTTATAAGAATTATGTGACAAAGCTATTATTTTTTTTCATATAAAAACTCCATGTATATTCTTTTTTATTATATATGTAACAAAAATAATTAAATAAAAGAAATTAAAAGGGTTTGAATAAATTGCCAAAATCATCTCTGTGGTTTTGTATTTGCCAGTTTCATCCAAATATCCTCAACTTAACAGAAAAAACAAACAAAGTTAGTGGTTTGGATGAAAATGGCAAAAAGTTACAAACGTTGGGGGCAATTTGGTACAAAAGTGTCATTTTGGATGAAAATGGCAGACTTGCCCAAACCTCAGGGACGATTTTGGCAATTAACTCTTATTATTATTATTAGTATTATTATTATTATTATTATTATTATTATTATTATTATTATTATTATTATTATTATTATTATTATTCTTTTTGTTGTTGTTGTTGTTATATACACCCCCGCTTACGGTATGCGCATATAATATATATATATATATATATATATATATATATATATATATATATATATATATATATATATATATGTGTGTGTGTGAGCCATTGGAGGCAAGAGTGAAAGTGCACTAATTTTAACGTTATTTTAATAATTTCGTAAAAATAACGTTAATAGTTGAGGACGGTTAATCATGCATCATGTGGTGGCGTTGATAGCTAAAAGACAAAAGGGTACATGCGCTAATCGGTCTTTGTCCCGCTTGTTGGGTGTTATGTGCCTTATGTCCAAGGCTTAACGCAAAACTACTATCGTGTCAGAGGTCTCACTGGAAGCAGTCTCTCTATTCGTATGGGGTAAAGGTACATGCGCTAATCGGTCTTTGTTAGATTGCTGAGTTTTAGGACTTTTGAGGGTGAAGCAAAGTGCATTATATGACAATACATTAATTAATAATATTATTAATTTTTCTATAATAATAAATATAATCTTTTTCACATGTGTCGATCTTTGGTGCCGTCTCATTTTATTTTTCAATTTCTTTTTTTTAATTAAAGGATAATAATATTTTTTTCGACATGTGTCAATTGTTGCTCCGTTTTTTATTTTTCAACTTCTTTTTCCTATTAAAAATAATTTATCTAAATATAATTTAGATAAGAATAATAATTTTTTTAATCAAATTTTGAATTAATAATAGTGTATAATTTGCATTTTCTCCTTCTCCGTAAGAGATAGAAGAAGTTTATTTTTTCTTAGTTGAACTAGGAAAATATATAAATTTTTATTCATATTTAAATTAGATTTAGTTAAATTATTTATTATTATTTAATATTTAATAAGATACATAGATAAAAAATGATATTAAATCACAAACTTTACGGATCTCTTTTATCTATCTATTATATTTCTTATATTTTCCCACTTATTAATAATGATCTAATATTTCATTAGTTCTACCACGTGTGATACACATGTTGTAATCTAATAATAAATAAATTAAAATTTTAATAAGTAAATAGTACATCAATAATAAGTAAATATATATCTTGACGACTTCATATGTTAATAATGTACATTATGTGTATTTAACTCGTGCAATACATGAAATATTTTAAAGATTTAACTAAATTAATTATTATATAAAATTAAATTTATACAACCCGTGTAAAACATGGGGTTTTAAACTAGTATTCTTATAAAGAAATATTAAAATAATCCTTGAAATATTAAATATAACATATTTTAATTTTTAAAATGTTGGATGACACTTAATCGAAGTTTGCCTAATTTTAGGGTAATTATTCATTTTCAAATTACTTCTTACACGTTGTGTTGTAAATATGTGTAAGAGCTATAATATAAACAACTAGCTTGAAGGATTTTTTTTTTTTTTTTTTTTTTTTTGCGTTTTTTAATATGTTTAGCAACTATTATGAAAAAAATATACTCATATAAGAACGTTAGATTATTATTATGATATTAGCTCAATAGAGGAATGCTAAATATTGTGAGAACCGGACGAATGAAAAAAAAAAAAAAAACAATCAAAATCAATTTTTTTAATACAAAGCTTATTGTAATTAATGTACATAAAAAAAAGGAATTTACAATATCAAATAATTAGTTTTCCTCTCAAAATCACTTTTATTAAAATTTTACATATGTGTAAATTTGTTAATTTACACATGTGTAAATTTTCAATATTTACGAATACATGTAAAGTGTGTAAATTAAATTTGTAAAATTATATTCGAATAATAATGATAAGTGTAAAAAAATAAATTTGAATTGTTTTTAACAAAGTTCTCATAGTTTTTTTATTCGTTCTCACGGTTTTCACAATTTTTAGCGTTTTCATTTAAAACTTCCCCAACCCAATATTCTGTATCCATTAACAAATATCTTTTTAAAATAGGAAATTCTTTTTTAAGTCTCACTTATATGACAAATGTAATAAATAAAAGTAAACCTCACTTATATGAAATAGATAAGATAAAAAACGGTTACCTGGTATTAATTAACCTATGGTAATTATTTTATTAAACGAAATGAAATGAAATGCTTCGGTGGCAAATATTAGCCGTAGAATTCAAAATGAGGCTCACTGGAGTTCTTATCTGCTAGAGGTGGGGCCTGCATCATCACCCGCGCATCTTATAAAAGCCAATTCTCCTCATTTTTGGATTTTTCATCTTCCTTCCCTTCCACACACTTTGCATCAATCATCAGGTAATCACTTCGCTTCCTCCTCTCAATTTTACTCCTTTGATATCATCTTTCTTTTCAAATTTATGTTGGTTGGGTTGGGTTGGCCGGTTGGGTATTATTATTAGTTTAGAATAGAATTTGTTGCTTGATGACTGAATTGTTATGTTTATCTTCAGTAGGTATATTAGGATTTTAGTTTTTTTTTTTTTTTTTTTTTTTAATTTGTTGGGTGGGTAAATTAAAGGTGGAGCAGAGATGGACTATACCTATGCACCAGGAAGAAACCACCTGTTTGTTCCGGGACCTGTCAACATCCCGGACCAGGTGCTTCGTGCGATGAACCGAAACAACGAGGACTATCGATCTCCCGCAATCCCTGCCTTGACCAAAACTCTACTTGAGGATGTAAAGAAGATTTTCAAGACCACTTCTGGGACTCCTTTTCTCATCCCAACTACAGGTCAGTTGTTTTCAGCAGACCACTTAATCTTACCGAATTGATATTGAAAGATACAATATTTGTACAGGTACCGGTGCATGGGAAAGTGCACTGACAAATACTCTATCTCCTGGAGACCGAATCGTGTCATTCATCATCGGTCAGTTTAGTTTGCTTTGGGTGGATCAACAGAAACGCCTTGGCTTCAATGTTGACGTGGTGGAGAGTGAATGGGGCCGAGGTGCTGACTTGGACGTTCTAGCATCAAAACTGGCTGCAGATACTGCGCATACTATTAAGGCCGTCTGCATCGTTCACAATGAGACAGCCACTGGAGTTACCAACAACTTGGCTACCGTAAGGAAAATACTTGGTAAAATCATTAACCCTAAACACATATGATACCTTTATTCATACATGAGGTAATTAGTATTGGTTGGTGAGTGTCAGATGAGTACCAGCACCCAGCGCTGTTTCTAGTCGATGGCGTGTCATCAATCTGTGCTCTGGATTTCCGCATGGATGAATGGGGCGTAGATGTGGCTTTAACTGGCTCTCAGAAAGCACTTTCTCTACCGACTGGTATGGGTATCGTGTGTGCCAGCCCCAAAGCCATTGAAGCTTCTCAATCAGCAAAATCCCTTCGGGTTTTCTTCGACTGGAAGGATTACTTGAAGTTCTACAAGATGGGGACTTACTGGCCATACACACCATCTATTCAGCTTCTGTATGGTCTAAAAGCAGCTCTTGACCTCATTTTTGAAGAAGGATTGGACAATGTCATTGCAAGACACACTCGTCTTGGCACCGCCACAAGGTCAACAACACTAACTAACTCCTCATTTTGGTAGTTTCAGTTTTGATACTTTTACACTGCAGGCTGGCTGTTGAAGCATGGGGATTGAAGAACTGCACCCAGAAGGAGGAATGGTTCAGCGATACCGTCACTGCAGTGGTTGTTCCTCCATACATTGATAGTTCAGAAATTGTTAGAAGGGGATGGAAGAGATACAACTTAAGCTTGGGTCTCGGCCTAAACAAAGTAGCTGGAAAAGTCTTCCGAATAGGACATCTTGGGCACTTAAATGATGTGAGCATAACATATTCATCTGCTTAGACGTGGGTTTTGTTACATGTTTTGATAAATATGCATATATTTTGTGCAGTTGCAACTGCTAGGGTGTCTTGCAGGGGTGGAGATGGTGCTTAAGGATGTGGGTTACCCTGTGAAGCTCGGGAGTGGAGTGGCGGCTGCTTGTGCATACCTGCAGAACAACATTCCCATGATTCCGTCAAGGATTTGAATTCTCTTGTAACTGCTGCTACGCTTCTCTTATTTGCATGTTTAAAACATCTCTGTGTTTGTAAATTCTAGTTGTTGTTCTTCATCACATGATCTCTTATTTGCTTGTTGAAAACATCTCTTCAGTTTGAGATGAAAAACTTATATATGATAAACCAATTTTCATGCACCATCTTCATCTTTTACTTGTGTAATTTAAACTTATCGTTACGCGTACGAACACTCCAAGGTACCAATAAGGTTAGTAATCAAGGGGTAGGAGGGACTCTCATGAGTTTAAAACATGGAGACTACAATGAAGTGGAGAACTCTATCTTTACTTTAAAACTCTTACCACTTTTTTGGAGTAAAATGAACGGATAGTCCCTGTGGTTTGGTGAAATTTCACCTTTAGTCCCAAACTTTTCAGAATTACACTCTTAGTCCCTGTGGTTTGACAAGTTGTTACTCAGATAGTCCCTAAAGCGGATGAAGATTACTCGGATAGTCCCTGTGGTTTGACAAGTTGTTACTCATAGTCCCTGTGGTTTGACAAATTGTTACTCGGATAGTCCTTGTCATTTCACACCCACTTAACCAGAAAAACTAACCTCCATCCGCTTTGGGGACTATCCGAGTAACAACTTGTCAAACCACAGGGACTAAGAGTGTAATTTTGAAAAGTTGGAGACTAAAGGTGAAATTTCATCAAACCACAGGGACTATCCGTGCATTTTACTCCACTCTTTTTTAGTAAAAACTACTTATATATCTCTTTTAAAAAATTAGTGCTAGGTTTCATTTTTTAACAAATTGTAGAATTGGTAATAATTAAAAACTGAATATGTAGACAAATGTAAAAGCTGATATGATGAATCAAGTTCAAAGGACTTGGCAAATAAAAATTACAAACATGCTTATTATGCAACTTTAGCATAATCAAGCTCATGACTAACAACTACTAGCCTGAAGCACCTGTTGCATAAGTCTTTGCCATATGTGAGATGTTATATTTAGTGTAGAATATTTAGTGGTGGGCGGGTTTGAAGAGGAGGGGTTGGCATTGATGTGGTTCCACAACGGTGGAGATATGGGAGGGGAGAGGAAGCTGTAATTGTGGGGTGTGGTGGGGTGTTGGATGGAATGCGGATAAATGGATTCCTTGAAATGGACATGACGAGAAATAAAGGTTTGGTTAGTGGTGAGGTCAACGCATTTATAGCCGCGATGATTTGAGGGGTAGCCGAGAAAAAGACAAGGTTGGGAGCGGTTAGCAAGTTTATGTATGGTAGTAGAAGGAAGGACGGGGTAGCAGAGACAACCAAACACGCGTAGGTGCGCGTAGGTTGGGAGGACATTGTAGAGGAGGGTTGTCGGAGACAAAAAATTGTGAGTTTTCTTTGGGAGAATATTAAGAAGGTAGGTGGCGGTTTCCAACGCATGGTGCCAAAAGTTGGGTGGGAGGGTGGCTTGAGCTAATAGAGTACGGATCATGTTATTAATGGTGCAAATTTTCCTTTCCGCTTTCCCATTTTGGGATGAGGTGTGCGAACAAGAAAAACGAAATTGCATGCCGTTGAGTTGGCAGAATTGTTTGAAATCATTGTGTGTATATTCTGTGCCATTATCACACTGAAACTGTTTTATTCTACGTTCAAACTGAGTGTGGATGAGGTTATAAAAGTGGGTGAATGTATTGTAAACTTGAGATTTATTTGTGAGTGGGTATGTCCATAAGAAATCTGTATTATCATCAAGAAAACATATGTAATAACGGTGTCCACCGGTACTTGAGACCGGGGAGGTCCACAAATCACTATGAATAATATCAAAAGGTAAATGAGTTTTATTAATAGAGTCATAAAACGGAAGTTTAACGCTCTTGCCAAAAACGCAAGACTGACAAAGTGTATTGTTTGGTTTACTAAAATTAATAAAGGAACAAGACTTCAATGACTGTAAAAGAGAGTGGCCCGGGTGCCCAAGGCGTTGATGCCAACGTTCTTGAGAGATAGCGGCTAGAGAAGTAGGTGAGGTGGGAGACTTGATGAAGTTGGTGGTGAGAGGATATAGGTTGCCCGAGCTATTGCATCGTAGGATAGGTTCCTTGGTCTTGAGATCCTTCACAAGAAAACAAAACAGGTCAAATTCAATTGAAAGTAAGATGTCCGTCGTTAGACGATGTACGGATATGAGGTTCTTAATGAGGTTAAGGGCATATAAGATATTCTTAAGTTTGAATGGTGGAAAGGGTGGTGGGAGGGTTTGGTTGCCTTGTCCAACAACATGAATGGTGGTGCCATTACCAACAATTATTGATTTATTAGTGCAAATATTAAAAACAGATGGAAAATGATTACCTGGTTGCTGCATATGCCCCGTGGCGCCAGTGTCCATAAATCCAACTGGGTCAGATGGTTAGCTCAAAGAGAGCGTATAAAGTGCCTGAGCAATATCAGTCGGCGTCGGGCTGTAAGTGGCCGTATGGGCCTGATCAGGGCACGGGCCCAGTATACCTGAACTGCCATTGGGCCGCGTGTCACACCCCAACCAATGGCGGAAACATCGGAGTGGGACTAGTTCGAGATTGTAAGAGACTTCATAACACTATTTGTGACGATATTTAATTCAACCGATTTCATTTCATAATCAAATTGTCAAACATTACAAGGAAATTCGAATAACAACATTGTTCATAACATAAACATAACAAAATTGATACAACACTTTAAACCTAAATGTCTAAGTGCGTATCTAGGCATCATTGCTAATCCATTTCATAGCATCATCAATCCTCAACCTGTAACATGTTTAAAATACAATTCAATGCAAAAGCAAAGGCGAGTATACAAGTTTAAGAATAAGTATAGCATAAGTTTAAAAGTTTAAAAACGAATCCACATAGCAACTTAGTTTATACAAGATCAACATAACATGGCATGCAATATTTCTAGTCAACCCTCTATTTACGCAAAATGATATAATTCAACATGACCACTAGTCTACGGGCGGTGCGTTACTCCTATAGCGCTATACATGTCAAATGGAGGCTCGTATAAAGCTAATGACTATAGCATATAACATAAGTATGGTCCACGTGTAACACCCCAAAACCTGAATGTTTATATACGTTAAATGTTATGATAAGGTACATTAAGAAATAAATAACTAGGTTATTTGTCCTAGTTAAAAGTATGGTAGAAACAAATAAGGAATGAAAGTTGTGTCAATTCTAATTAGTTACAAAACTTGAGGGACCAAAAAAAAGGTTAGGATGGAAAGATGGGTTTTATTTATGAAAATCAACACACACAAACACACACATTCGTGTGTTCTAGAAACGAGCAGGAGCTCTCATGAGAGCTCAAGAAACCCTAAACGTGAAGAATCATCAAATCGAAGGGCAAATCAAGGTCTAAATTCATGAATAAACACGGATTAATGATCACCTTCACAAGGGGATCGTAAGGTATGTCTTAAAAGTTAGATTGGTGATCTTTCACGAAGTGGGTTATGATGTAAATTGCGAATTTGTATGAAATTGAGAATGGGTGTGTGTTAGAATCATCATATAGAGCATGGGTTATGCATGACTTAGGTTAATTTGATGCTTAGAGGTGAAACCCATTAGTTATGGTGAAAATGATGACTTGAGTCATCATCCATATCTAATTCTTGTTGAATGTTGATGTATTATGTGAGTAATATGGATTCTTGTTAGAGGAAATTGAAAGAAATGTGATGATAGTGTGTTTAATGTTTATGCATGAATGATTCATATTGATTAGAAGAAGGAATTTGATGAATTATGAATGGGATTAGAAGGATAGGCATGAACTAGTTGTAAACTATGCATAGTAGGTTGTACGCACACCAAGTGCTTGATGAAATGCTTAGGTGAGCTTAATAGATGAGATTGTTTGCAATAAATTGATGAATATGCATAGAAGGTGTTAATGATGTAATTGATAGTAAACCGACATGAATAATGTGCTTTAGATGAAATTCATATGAGAATTCGGGTTGAATGCATGTTTTGATCAAAATCATGCATTTGGGGAATTTACCTTATGCTTGTATGGTGTGACGGTCACCATGGATTTGATTAATTGTTTAATGATGATTAAGAAGTGAATGTGAACTAAATGAATAATATATGACCATACTAGTAAAGGATGATGTTATGAATTACGTTAAGTTGTCTAACTTAGCAATGTGTTGTCAAATGTGGAATCATGAAAGCATAAATATGTGTGAATTGATTATGTGAATATTGTAAATGTGACTAGGTGATCATGTAGTTGTATGTGTCATACAACTTTATGTATGAAATGATTATGATGGCATTAATATGGTTTACCATATCATCATGAATGTGTGTTCAAAAGTTGGAAGTTATATGCTAGAAGGTTGACCTTCTGAAAGTCAACCGAGGAATTATAGTATGATTAGGCATTTTGACACAAGCATAAGAATCAAGAGATCATGGATTGTGTGTTAGACCAATTATGTGTTATGTGTGATAACGGAATTGGATTTCGAAGATATTGAATAATGTGGTTGACGAATCATGTCATATGCATGTTAGTGAAAGCCAATGTTGATAAGAGTTGGTAAATGTATTTTAATTTGAATAGGTATGAATACTAACATTATTATAGCATGACGGCATGGAAGAATAGGAACCACACTAGCATGGACCAAGCATGGAAGGCTAATGGGCCAAAACGAGGCAAGGAAGCGGTTACGAATACGGATGCACAAGGTAAGTGACTTCCGACTCACTTCTTAGTATGCATATAGATTTCATGTTCATGAGTGTGGGAAATTATGTAAGATTATGCAATGATGAAAGTTTCAAGATAAGTATTGATCTAGTTTAGACGAGGAAAGTTATCTAAGTCGAAGGATTTTTGATGAGGTTAAACGGGTCAAAATAAGCTTTAAGCGAAAGTGTGTTAATAGGATGCAAGACATCTAAGAATTTGATCTTTTATGATAAACAACGTTGAAATTATAAGGTCATGAGGAATCGAGGTCAAATAATCAGATTATGTTGATAAAAGCATGAACGGGTCAAAACTTGGTAAAAAGGTAATAAGTCGATAGCTTAAAAGATTAGAATTTTGTTAATCCGGATGTCGAATGTTAACTCCATGAGATGGGGAATTTAATTACGGTCGCGTAGGAAAAAGAATCGAGTGAAACGGGTGCAAAACGAGCAAGTTATGCGAGTTTTAGCATTTTTGAATGATAGCTGATCTGGGTGCTACCGTAACTTACGGTAGCTACCGTAAGTTACCGTAGGCTCTGAAGCCATTTTTCTACCGTAAAGCAGTAGGTTGTCGCCGTAAGGAATTGGTGGCGCACGGTCGTGCGCTTGGCCGCACGGTCGTGCATATCCGAGTAAATCATTGCACTAGCTTGTGCACTGCCAGTGCCACCCACGTCGTAGGAACTGCACGGTCGTGCGGTTGGACGCATGGCCGTGCATCAGCTTCCAGTTCAGTAAAATGTGCAGAATTCGTCCAAAACAGTCCCGTAACCGAAAAGGAGTCCGGTATCGTATTCTAAACTTATTATAGAATCTTTATGGGATGCGATGAGCGTGTATGCATTTATATATGGAGCGAAATAAGTAGAAAGGCATAGGTAAATATAAGTAGGGATTTACCTACATGATTAGTAAAAGAGAATCCTTGGGCAAACGCATCAAACGTGTTTAGAAACGTATGTATGTGAGTAGGTAAGTATGTATGTAGGCATGTATGTATGTATGTATGTATGTATGTATGTATGTATGTATGTATGTATGTATGTATGTATGTATGTATGTATGTATGTATGTATGTATGTATGTATGTATGTATGTATGTATGTATGTATGTATGTATGTATGTATGTATGTATGTATGTATGTATGTATGTATGTATGTATGTATGTATGTATGTATGTATGTATGTATGTATGTATGTATGTATGTATGTATGTATGTATGTATGTATGTATGTATGTATGTATGTATGTATGTATGTATGTATGTATGTATGTATGTATGTATGTATGTATGTATGTATGTATGTATGTATGTATGTATGTATATATGTATGTATGTATGTATGTATGTATGTATGTATGTATGTAGGTATGCACGTATGTAGGCACGCACGTACGTATGTAGGTACGCATGTATGTGGGTAGTTATGTGTGAACGTTTGCATATATATATATATATATATATATATATATATATATATATATATATATATATATATATATATATATATATATATATAAGTATGTATAGAAGTATATATGCATGTATTCAATGAAATTGAGTATTGACGATAATAATAGCGTGCCTTGTGAACGAAGTGTAACGCAGGTACAACGAGGAAGTCTCACCACGGAATGTATAATCAGATAGAAAGCTGGAATGTGACGAGATAATGAAATGAATAGTCAGTAAGGAGGAATCTTATTTATGCTTATAATGTGTACTAACGTTATAAATGTATGTGGTGAGCGCAGGATTGATCGGGTCACGGAGAATCATCAAGGAATGGAGATCGAGGACCGAGTCACGTGAAGGATTGTACGGGATTGTATGAGAGAGTAATTCAATACACACAAGTTGTGTTTTATTCTATAAATGAGTTAAATTGATGTATTCAATATACAAGAGTTGTTTTAAAAGTGAAATTCAAATAAGTCAAGGTATTATGAGGGAAGAAATTTTTAAAGCTCTTTTTCCGCTGCGTCATTTTTAAGGTTAAACGTGTTAGGGCGTAACAAGTTGGTATCAGAGCCCTGGTTTGAGAGAATCAAGTAGAAGGAGGTAAATGCTTGAACTCAAACCGGTGTGCTCTCGTGACCAAGGACCCGTACAATCCAAGACTCGATCAAGATCTAAGGGTAGAAGCCAAGGTAAGTAAGTGCTTAAGTATGTATTTGAAGGTAACTAACAGTATGTTATGTGTAAGGACGGCATGATTGCTTGGAAAGGATGATCTGTAAATGCGGTCTAACGCTGACACCAAGTATGTAATATGACATATTGACCGAGGTACGTAGATTTGGCTTATTGGTGCATGAAATGGTATAATTAAGCAGGTAAAAGAAATTTTTTAAATGAAATATAATGACAGAGTAAGGAAGTTTTGAAAATGTTACACGTGCCGAAACTTAATTCTGCGGACATAAGGTGGCGATTACGCGAAGGCACGAAACTAGAATGTGGATTGTGTACCTGGCCAGTACACAAGAAACATATGACGTTCGTGAGACCGTAAAAATTGTTACAGGTATGTCCGTTAGAATCAGGTAGTAGGTGGACGTGGGGGTGGAAAGGAATGTAGACTTTCAGGAATGAAAGTATGAATGATATGTTGGAATCCGCGAGACGGATTCAATGCATGAAAGGAATGAAGTATGAATGATCTGTTGAATCCGCGAGACGGAGTCAACACGTGTAATGAATGAAAGATATGAATGGAATGTTTGAATCCGCGAGACGGATTCAAGGAATGAAAGGCTCGAAGGGAATGTATGAATCTGCAAGACGGATTCAAGGAATGAAATGCAGAAATGATATACTTGAATCTGCGAGACAGATTCAAATCGTAGAAGGAAGAAAATGTATGAATGGTAGGTTAGAAATCGCTAGAGGGATTCAAAATATAGAAGTAACGAAGAATGTATGCGATATACTTGAATCTGCGAGACGAATTCGAAACATAGAAGGAATGAAGAATGTGAATGATACGTTCGAAACCGCGAGACGGGTTCGAAACATAAAGGAAGGAACGGTATGAATGCTATGTTAGAAACCACGAGACGGATTCGAAGCATAGAAGGGAATGAATTATAGAATGAAAGGTTTAAATCCGTAAGTAATTACGGACCAAACAAGTAAATATTGGTTAAAGGCGGATAATTACCCAAGTTATGTTTTAAACTATTACCTATAAATATTTATGTGAATACGTTGTATGCAAGGGGGTTGAAAGGACGAATGGGTTATGCGGGTGTAACGGGGATTGCCATTTGAACCCGGTATGGAATGTTTTGAATGGTAAAGGCATATATTTGTAGGTAAACATAATGTATGATCATGTAATGTCACAAACTGGAATGAAACAGTCAACGCAAGGCATGGATTTGGCTCGCGCCTGGTATGTATAAAGGTTATGCTATGATAGGAGCTTATAGCCCAACTAGAGGAGGGTGTGTTAGTATTGGGTAATTGGTGAATATAGATCGAAATGTGATTACGATGTTTGTTTCCGAAAGGTCAAACTACAAAGGTTGATGAAATGAGCAACCAGAATGAAAGAATTGCATGTAAGGAAGGAAATGCGGAATGTGTTAAAGTTGGTATGTAGGACGTTGAAAAGGGAATTACAGGTGAGTAATCACCTAGTATAATGAATGCTTGAATGAAATGTGCTAACCGCTAAAATTGTAGATGATAATGTTAGGAACTCTTGATGTGATGAAACCAACCGAATTGGTGGAAGGATGTGCACGGGCGAAAGCGCATTACGCGGATGAATGAAATCTAGCTTGGTATGGCTAGTACTCGTGAAGAAGGCGGATCGATCTGGGTTACGGATCGTCGATTGATGATATGAGATGAGGTCAGTAAAAAGTTTAACTTATGTAAGATAAGTATGAATTGGTTAATTGGGTACGACCTACGAAATGAATGATGTAATGGGTATTGTATAGTATGGGAAGTTTCATTTTTCAGTTGACATGAGAAGGAAAACTATGTCATCAAGAAGCGAATCTCAAAGGTTTTGAGTGAAAAGTTCGAGTATTGGTTAAACTCTCATGAAATGAATTGCACGACACGTATGCTTATGCAAAATAAGTAAGGCACGAAATGAGAGGTATAGTAATGTAGAACGAATGAGGCAAGTTGAAGGTAACGTAAGGATATGTAAGGTACGAATGACTATAGAAAAGTAGAAGGATGCTAACTATGGAGTTAAGCATGTAGGTGTAACTATGAAGTAGTAGTTTTGTTGTGATAACAAAACAAGAGTTGAATGTTATAGAATGTGTGTATGAAATGTAATCTTAAAAGACAAGATGAAAGTATTAGATCCGTTATAAACAAATCCTACGAATGAACGTATTATCACAAGCTTGAAGAAGTATGTATATTGATCTATTATAAACGGGTCAAGGGAAATGAAAATGTTATGTGAAGGTATGGTATGAAAAGTATGGACTTATTATGAAAAAGGTCAATAGTATGAATAAATATGAACTGAGTTAGGATGATTACTTATAGTTATGATGTGACTATGAAGTCAAACATAGATGTGTGTGTGTGAGAGGAAATAAGAAAGGTTTCGGGGACGAAACCTTATTTAAGGGGGGTAGACTTGTAACACCCCAAAACCTGAATGTTTATATACGTTAAATGTTATGATAGGGTACATTAAGAAATAAATAACTAGGTTATTTGTCCTAGTTAAAAGTATGGTAGAAACAAATAAGGAATGAAAGTTGTGTCAATTCTAATTAGTTACAAAACTTGAGGGACCAAAAAAAGGTTAGGATGGAAAGATGGGTTTTATTTATGAAAATCAACACACACAAACACACACATTCGTGTGTTCTAGAAATGAGCAGGAGCTCTCATGAGAGCTCAAGAAACCCTAAACGTGAAGAATCATCAAATCGAAGGGCAAATCAAGGTCTAAATTCGTGAATAAACACGGATTAATGATCACCTTCAGAAGGGGATCGTAAGGTATGTCTTAAAAGTTAGATTGGTGATCTTTCACGAAGTGGGTTATGATGTAAATTGCGAATTTGTATGAAATTGAGAATGGGTGTGTGTTAGAATCATCATATAGAGCATGGGTTATGCATGATTTAGGTTAATTTGATGCTTAGAGGTGAAACCCATTAGTTATGGTGAAAATGATGACTTGAGTCATCATCCATATCTAATTCTTGTTGAATGTTGATGTATTATGTGAGTAATATGGATTCTTGTTAGAGGAAATTGAAAGAAATGTGATGATACTGTGTTTAATGTTTATGCATGAATGATTCATATTGATTAGAAGAAGGAATTTGATGAATTATGAATGGGATTAGAAGGATAGGCATGGACTAGTTGTAAACTATGCATAGTAGGTTGTACGCACACCAAGTGCTTGATGAAATGCTTAGGTGAGCTTAATAGATGAGATTGTATGCAATAAATTGATGAATATGCATAGAAGGTGTTAATGATGTAATTGATAGTAAACCGACATGAATAATGTGCTTTAGATGAAATTCATGTGAGAATTCGGGTTGAATGCATGTTTTGATCAAAATCATGCATTTGGGGAATTTACCTTATGCTTGTATGGTGTGACGGTCACCATGGATTTGATTAATTGTTTAATGATGATTAAGAAGTGAATGTGAACTAAATGAATAATATATGACCATACTAGTAAAGGATGATGTTATGAATTACGTTAAGTTGTCTAACTTAGCAATGTGTTGTCAAATGTGGAATCATGAAAGCATAAATATGTGTGAATTGATTATGTGTGTCACACCCCCAAAATCCACACGCGGAGTATCACCGCTTGGGAGCGTGACTGACCAGGATCAAGCCACCAATCATATCGAACACAGCATTTAATAATAAAAGTAGATAATGTAATTCATCACGACATGATTGATGTTCAAAACCAAACAATGTTTAAGTAGCGGAAGCATGTAAGTAAACCCAACATAAGTAATAATGTATGAAAAGTCATAAGTGTTTAATTAAGCATTCATGATCCATGCCCCACAACGACCTGCTCCTCCCTGTGCAAGCTCCATGTATCTAACGACCTGCAAGGCATGTAACAGAGGATCAACAACTAGTTGAGCGAGTTCACAGTTTATAGTTCGGTATTTGTAATAGTATAGTAAGCATTGTATTCATTCATTAAGTCATGTATCGTAATAGCTCGTATCGCGGCCCTTCAGGCATGTATGCGAAGATTAGGGAAAGTTCTCAAGTATTCTAGACTAGGTATGTTTGCATCGCGACCACCCGGCACCTGTGCGAAGTTTTAGTGTATAGTTCGCAGCCTTCCTAGGCATGTGTGCGAAGATTAGTCATATTATCGCAGCCAACCATGGCATGTGTGCGAAGATCAGTCATATTATCGCAGCCAATCCCGGCGTGTGTGCGAAGATCAGTTCTATAAGCATCACTAGTCTAGCAGTATCTTAACCAATCACCTTCCTCACCCGAGGACCATATCACAAGTACAAGTAAATAAACCAATCCCATTCCCACCCTGGGAACCCCATGCCTTGGCTGTGTGAACTCACCTTGGTTTGCTCGGTATGCTATGCTCTAGGGTTTATCAAATTGTCTAAGTCCGTTACACACGACCTAGGATATGATGCACATAAATTCAAGATAAGTGTTGACGTTCAATTAGGGTTTACAGGTTCTTGATGCTCAGCCAGTAACTTACAGAATCATATTACACAGTAGTAGTTATAGTATCATACAGTACCAAGCAGTATTATTCAGTGACATGCAGTATCTTAACATGCGGTAACAATTAACAGGTAACAGGCAGTATGTTCTTCATCCAGGGTTTTGACTTAGTATTAACAGGAAGCTTGGATCATGTATCACCTTCAACTCAGAATGTATATAAACATCAAAACATCACATATCAAACTCAGACAAGATCAACATGAATTTAAAGTTCGGATATTATTTCTCATGAACAAAGAATTCGGAACAGGGGGGGGGGGGTTTCCTCACAAAATCGGACCAAGACTTCCCTATGCACAAGTTCGGACAAATGTGGAGGGGTTTTGGGGTCACAAAAGTCGGACTTCATGTTATGTGTGTAAACTCGGACCAAGGTAGCTTTTAAAAGTCGGATCCCCTCCTTGTCTATCATAAAAGTCGGACTAAGGGTGGGCTCAAGAAACTCAGACCATATATGGTGTTAAAACTTGGACCCATACATTTCACTCAAAGGTCGGATATGATAGTTTATCAAGAAACTCGGACATGGTAGCTTATCAAGAAACTCGGACCATACACATGTCTAAAAGCTCGGACCTCTTGTAATACAATAAGGTCGGACCTTGATATCATTTTCAAAAGTCGGACAACATAAACAAGTAAAGAACTCGGACATTTAACATCATTACAAAACTTGGACCATAGTGTTTATGAAAGAGTTCGGACTGGTTACCCTTTTATAAAACTCTGACTAACATCAACATACATACGAATGATCAAGTTCGACGTGATTGTATCAGTTACACTTTACACATTCATCAGTTACGTTCTATAGTTCATATGATCTGGAAACCCTAATTCATGTATACAGAGTGCAGATTACATAAGCAATCATTCAACGATTACAACAATCATTCGGTGAACAATCTTATCGCCATACAACTAATCATTCATCATATCACAACAATCAACATCAATTGAAAACACAGAACCATCATATGATAAACTAGGGTTTTCAAGAATTACAAGAATCATGCATTGCTAACAATCAAACAATCAATAAACAACGATTACACAATTACCTTGAATGGTTCTAGAGAAAGATGAATCAAAAGTGCGGAAATGTCTTGTGCCAATGATGATGAGGGTGATGATTGCTAGAGAAAAGTACGTGCTTGGATTTTTGTGAGAATGATTAGTGAAAAGGGAATTAGGGTTAAGAATCTCTATGATTTCACTAATTACCCTCTACCTCCCTAAGTATCATAATTTACAATAGCACACCATCTCATAACAATTTCATAGTTTCACCACCAAGTTCATGTATTTACCAAGTCTTTCACAATTAACAAACAACCATGCACAATCACACAATACGATTCATCGCATCAAAACGTATATAATTCCATAGCAATTTGTGCAAATAATCAACTAAACAATACATGAACGTGCAATAAATGCGAAATAGGAATCTTGGAAATTCGAGTTGTCACATTATCCCCAACTTGAAAGAAATTTCTTCCCGAAATTTAGCATGCGGTTACTGAGGAAGCTAGGTAAGTTGTATTGTTCACTGGTTTTCCTGGGGTATCACATCATCCCCCCGTTGATTTGGAATTTCGTCCCGAAATTCCGCAGTAGTAGCTTCAGTCTCAGTAGTGGTTGCATTGGTTTCGAATAACTGGGGGTACTTTTCTTTCATTTGGTCTTCGCGTTCCCAGGTGTACTCTGGGCCACGTCGGGAATTCCAACGAACTCGAACAAGAGGGATTCTCTTGTGTTTGAGGACCTTAACATCCCGGTCCGTTATTTCAACTGGCTCCTCGACGAACTGCAACCGCTCGTCGATAGTGAGTTCCTTAAAAGGAACTATGAGGGTCTCATCTGACAGGCACTTCTTCAGATTCGACACATGAAATACATTGTGAACTGCACCGAGTTCAGCTGGTAGGTTTAGCTTGTAGGCCACTTTGCCTATTTTCTCAATGATCTCAAACGGTCCGACATACCGCGGATTTAGTTTGCCCCGTTTGCCAAAACGAACCACACCCTTCCAGGGTGAGACTTTAAGTAAAACCCGGTCCCCGACCTGAAATTCCAAAGGCTTCCTACGCTTGTCCGCGTAGGCTTTCTGACGGTCGCGTGCTGCCGCCATGCGTTGTCGTATCTGTGCAATCTTTTCCGTGGCGTCCACTACAATCTCTGGACCCGTGATCTGACTATCCCCCACCTCTGCCCAACAGAGAGGTGACCGGCATTTACGTCCGTACGATGCCTCGAATGGAGCGGCTTGTATGCTGGTGTGATAACTGTTATTATACGAAAACTCCACCAAAGGGAGATGCTTTTCCCAGCCGTTGCCGAAATCAATGACACATGCCCGAAGCATGTCTTCAAGAGTTTGGATCGTTCGCTCAGACTGCCCATCCGTCTGAGGATGATACGCTGTGCTCATATCTAACCGTGAGCCAAAAGATTTGTGCATCGCTTGCCATAGCTCTGACGTGAATCGTGCATCCCGATCCGAAATGATGGATGTGGGCACCCCGTGCCTCGAAACAACTTCTTTAAGATAGATGTCTGCGAGAGTGGAGAACTTATCCGTTTCCTTTATAGCCAGGAAGTGTGCAGACTTGGTGAGTCGATCCACGATCACCCATATAGTATCATTCCCACGCTGGGATCTGGGTAAGCCTGTAACAAAATCCATGGAAATTTCTTCCCATTTCCATTGCGGTATCTTGGGCTGCTGAAGTAGGCCCGCTGGTTTCTGATACTCCACTTTGACTTTTGCACAAGTCAAACATTTGCCGACGTAGGTTGCAATGTGGGCCTTCATGCTAGGCCACCAGTATGTAGTTCTGATGTCGTGATACATTTTATCTGAACCTGGATGTATTGAGTAGCGAGACTTATGAGCTTCATCCATCACAAGTTCTCGTAAGCCGCCGTAGAGTGGGACCCAAATGCGCCCCTTTACATAGTATGCACCGTCTTCCTTTTGTTCCATTCGTTGCCTTGAGCCGCGCAAGGCTTCAGCCTTAACGTTTTCTGGTTTTAACGCTTCCACCTGAGCATCACGTATCTGTGCAGGAAGACTGGACTGGATAGTGAGCTGCAAGGCTCGTACGCGTCTAGGTAGCGTGTCCTTTCGACTGAGAGCGTCAGCCACAACATTGGCTTTGCCTGGATGATACTTAATAGCGCATTCGTAATCGTTAAGCAGTTCGACCCATCGTCGTTGACGCATGTTCAATTCCTTCTGCTTGAAGATATGCTCAAGACTCCTGTGATCGGTGTAAATAGTGCACTTGGTACCGTACAGGTAGTGTCGCCATATCTTAAGCGCGAAAACAACAGCTCCCAGCTCTAAATCGTGCGCCCTGTAGTTCCGTTCATGAACCTTGAGTTGACGAGAGGCGTAGGCAATAACTTTATCCCGCTGCATCAACACACAACCAAGCCCCTGTATCGATGCGTCACAATAGACCACAAAATCATCCGTGCCTTCTGGCAATGAGAGAATAGGTGCGCTGCAAAGCCTATCCTTTAGGTACTGGAAAGCGGTTTCCTGGGAATCTCCCCAACGGTAGGTGACACCTTTCTGTGTCAACATAGTAAGCGGCTGTGCGATCTTGGAGAAGTCTTTGATGAATCGTCTGTAATAACCCGCCAAACCCAAGAATTGGCGTATTTCCGTTGGTGTACGCGGTGCAGGCCAGTTCCTGATCGAGTCTACCTTGGATGGATCGACATGAATCCCATCCCTGTTTACCACATGGCCTAAGAAGTGGACTTCACGAAACCAGAAGTCGCATTTTGAAAACTTGGCGTACAGTTGTTCCTTTCGAAGAAGTTCCAAGATAAGACGTAAGTGCTGCTCGTGCTCCTCCTGACTCTTGGAGTAGATCAGAATGTCGTCGATGAAGACAATGACGAACTTGTCAAGATAGGGTTTGCACACCCTGTTCATTAGATCCATGAATGCTGCAGGCGCGTTCGTAAGCCCAAATGGCATGACTAGAAACTCGTAGTGACCGTAGCGAGTTCTGAATGCTGTCTTGGAGACGTCCTCATCCCGGACTCTCAGCTGATGATACCCTGACCTTAAATCAATCTTGGAATAGTAACTCGACCCTTTCAACTGGTCGAATAAGTCGTCAATACGAGGAAGAGGATAGCGGTTCTTCACTGTGACCTTGTTCAGTTCGCGGTAATCAATGCACATCCTGAAAGTGCCATCCTTCTTTTTCACGAATAATACTGGAGCTCCCCAAGGCGAAGAGCTTGGACGAATAAAGCCCTTATCCAAGAGCTCTTGTAGCTGCGTCGATAGTTCTTCCAATTCGGATGGAGCTATGCGGTACGGTGCGTGAGCTATAGGTGCTATCCAGAACTATAGGAATGGGGTCGATAGGAAGCGTCTGACCAGCGAGGATAAGTTTACAACCCTGAACTATGTACGGCCTCTAGACTTTTACCACTAGTTAACACTACGACACGTTGGGTGTTTAAGGGAGTTGGTGTACGTTTTAACATTCGACTAACTTTCAAAGACATATAATTGGTATTCACACCCGAATCAAACAAAACAGTAACGTAAAAGTCGTCAAGAAGAAACTTACCCATGACTACGTTGGGATCATTTCTCGCTTCTCCCTGCCCCAGCACAAATACTCGTCCCCTAGCTTCGTTGCCGTTGTTGTTCCCACCATTGTTGTTGTTCCCATTGCCCTGGTT
Organism: Helianthus annuus; assembly: GCF_002127325.2. Classification (NCBI taxonomy): domain Eukaryota; kingdom Viridiplantae; phylum Streptophyta; class Magnoliopsida; order Asterales; family Asteraceae; genus Helianthus; species Helianthus annuus. Next base: position 110,821,307 of record NC_035444.2, on the reverse strand, counting down.
GTTGTTGTTATTGTTATTGCGATTCTGGTTCAACTGGGGACAATCACGCTTGAAATGACCTTCAGCCCCACACTGAAAACATCCCCTGTTACCCCGCTGATGCTGCTGCTGATGCTGGTTCTGTGGAGCTGGTGGTGGGTGTTGCTGATTCTGATTTGCAGGTCGCGAACTCCTGAAGTCTTTAGCTTCATGCCCTAACTTGAGACATCTCTGACAACGCTCCTTACGACACCGCCCGCTGTGGTGTCTGTTGCACTTATTACACAGTGGGTGAATTCCCCGATATCCACCCTGCCCCTGACTGCCAGATGATTGCTGACTCGGATTCTGGTAGTCATTTGTCTTGCGCTGCTGAGACTGAACAGAAACTGATCCCTTGCTGGAATCCCCCTCCCATTTTCTCTTGTTGTCACTGGGAGTAGCAGAAGTAGTGACAGCAGTAGTGGTAGCGCTGATGCGTTTTGGCAGCTTATTCTGTTCCACTGCCTGATTCGTAATACGATGAGCAAGGCGCTGAATAGCCTGGATATTATCAAGATTAGCCGATGTCACATGGCTCTGGATCTCTGGCGCTAACCCCTTGAGATACAACTCAATGCGCTTGACTGGAGGGTCTACCATTGTTGGACACAGAACGGCCAGCTCGTTCGACCTTTTAGTGTAAGCTTCTATCTCTGACCCAGTCATTTTCAAATGGTAGAACTCATCTTCCAACTTGTGAATATCTTCACGAGTGCAGTATTCCCTCTTGATCAATTCCTTGAAATTATTCCAAGGGGTGGCGTTAGCAGCTGCCAACCCTAGGATCTGTACCTGCGCGTTCCACCAAGTCAACGCGATCCCTTCCAAAGTACCAGTGGCGTACTTGACCCTGCGAGCCTTAGGGCATTCACACATTTCGAACACAGACTCTAGCTTCTCAAACCAATGGAGGAGTCCCACTGCCCCCTCGGTGCCACTGAATGAGCTTGGACGACAGTCCATGAAGTTCGTGAAAGTGCAGACAGGCTGCTGTGCGTGCTGACCTATTGTGTACGAATAGGACAAGGTTAAACACAAGAGTTAATGTAGGATCTAAAGATCCTAGTGTGAGTCTAAACTGCAGGGTATACTACCTGCTTGTGCAGCTGCAAGTGCCGCAGCAACTTGTTCATTAACGAAAGCCGTCAACTGGGCTTGTGTCATGTTAATTCGTCCGGCCATTGATCTTCACATCAAAGGCAACGTAGGTGAGAAAGGTTCGCGAATAGTGCGATGACAGAAGAGTGTAAGCACATAGATGTTCTCAAGCAATAACAAGTAATGAGCAGTGTAATCTAAGCATACTACGAGCAAAGTTCTATGCAATTCTAGCATGTAGGCAATAAACATAAACCTTATTACCTAGGATGTTGAGTCTTGCACGTGGAGCGAAGCGTCGTTGTGGATCGTTGAGAGCACTGTTCTGGTTATAGTCTGGTTTTAATAAAAACGTTTTTCCCATATTAAAACCAAGTTCTCTATAACCAATGGCTCTGATACCAATCTGTCACACCCCCAAAATCCACACGCGGAGTATCACCGCTTGGGAGCGTGACTGACCAGGATCAAGCCACCAATCATATCGAACACAGCATTTAATAATAAAAGTAGATAATATAATTCATCGCGACATGATTGATGTTCAAAACCAAACAATGTTTAAGTAGCGGAAGCATGTAAGTAAACCCAACATAAGTAATAATGTATGAAAAGTCATAAGTGTTTAATTAAGCATTCATGATCCATGCCCCACAACGACCTGCTCCTCCCTGTGCAAGCTCCATGTATCTAACGACCTGCAAGGCATGTAACAGAGGATCAACAACTAGTTGAGCGAGTTCACAGTTTATAGTTCGGTATTTGTAATAGTATAGTAAGCATTGTATTCATTCATTAAGTCATGTATCGTAATAGCTCGTATCGTGGCCCTTCAGGCATGTATGCGAAGATTAGGGAAAGTTCTCAAGTATTCTAGACTAGGTATGTTTGCATCGCGACCACCCGGCACCTGTGCGAAGTTTTAGTGTATAGTTCGCAGCCTTCCTAGGCATGTGTGCGAAGATTAGTCATATTATCGCAGCCAACCATGGCATGTGTGCGAAGATCAGTCATATTATCGCAGCCAATCCCGGCGTGTGTGCGAAGATCAGTTCTATAAGCATCACTAGTCTAGCAGTATCTTAACCAATCACCTTCCTCACCCGAGGACCATATCACAAGTACAAGTAAATAAACCAATCCCATTCCCACCCTGGGAACCCCATGCCTTGGCTGTGTGAACTCACCTTGGTTTGCTCGGTATGCTATGCTCTAGGGTTTATCAAATTGTCTAAGTCCGTTACACACGACCTAGGATATGATGCACATAAATTCAAGATAAGTGTTGACGTTCAATTAGGGTTTACAGGTTCTTGATGCTCAGCCAGTAACTTACAGAATCATATTACACAGTAGTAGTTATAGTATCATACAGTACCAAGCAGTATTATTCAGTGACATGCAGTATCTTAACATGCGGTAACAATTAACAGGTAACAGGCAGTATGTTCTTCATCCAGGGTTTTGACTTAGTATTAACAGGAAGCTTGGATCATGTATCACCTTCAACTCAGAATGTATATAAACATCAAAACATCACATATCAAACTCAGACAAGATCAACATGAATTTAAAGTTCGGATATTATTGCTCATGAACAAAGAATTCGGAACAGGGGGGGTTTCCTCACAAAATCGGACCAAGACTTCCCTATGCACAAGTTCGGACAAATGTGGAGGGGTTTTGGGGTCACAAAAGTCGGACTTCATGTTATGTGTGTAAACTCGGACCAAGGTAGCTTTTAAAAGTCGGATCCCCTCCTTGTCTATCATAAAAGTCGGACTAAGGGTGGGCTCAAGAAACTCGGACCATATATGGTGTTAAAACTCGGACCCATACATTTCACTCAAAGGTCGGACATGATAGTTTATCAAGAAACTCGGACATGGTAGCTTATCAAGAAACTCGGACCATACACATGTCTAAAAGCTCGGACCTCTTGTAATACAATAAGGTCGGACCTTGATATCATTTTCAAAAGTCGGACAACATAAACAAGTAAAGAACTCGGACATTTAACATCATTACAAAACTCGGACCATAGTGTTTATGAAAGAGTTCGGACTGGTTACCCTTTTATAAAACTCTGACTAACATCAACATACATACGAATGATCAAGTTCGACGTGATTGTATCAGTTACACTTTACACATTCATCAGTTACGTTCTATAGTTCATATGATCTGGAAACCCTAATTCATGTATACAGAGTGCAGATTACATAAGCAATCATTCAACGATTACAACAATCATTCGGTGAACTATCTTATCGCCATACAACTAATCATTCATCATATCACAACAATCAACATCAATTGAAAACACAGAACCATCATATGATAAACTAGGGTTTTCAAGAATTACAAGAATCATGCATTGCTAACAATCAAACAATCAATAAACAACGATTACACAATTACCTTGAATGGTTCTAGAGAAAGATGAATCAAAAGTGCGGAAATGTCTTGTGCCAATGATGATGAGAGTGATGATTGCTAGAAAAAAGTACGTGCTTGGATTTTTGTGAGAATGATTAGTGAAAAGGGAATTAGGGTTAAGAATCTCTATGATTTCACTAATTACCCTCTACCTCCCTAAGTATCATAATTTACAATAGCACACCATCTCATAACAATTTCATAGTTTCACCACTAAGTTCATGTATTTACCAAGTCTTTCACAATTAACAAACAACCATGCACAATCACACAATACGATTCATCGCATCAAAACGTATATAATTCCATAGCAATTAATTGTGCAAATAATCAACTAAACAATACATGAACGTGCAATAAATGCGAAATAGGAATCTTGGAAATTCGAGTTGTCACAATGTGAATATTGTAAATGTGACTAGGTGATCATGTAGTTGTATGTGTCATACAACTTTATGTATGAAATGATTAGGATGGCATTAATATGGTTTACCATATCATCATGAATGTGTGTTCAAAAGTTGGAAGTTATATGCTAGAAGTTTGACCTTCTGAAAGTCAACCGAGGAATTATAGTATGATTAGGCATTTTAACACAAGCATAAGAATCAAGAGATCATGGATTGTGTGTTAGACCAATTATGTGTTATGTATGATAACGGAATTGGATTTCGAAGATATTGAATAATGTGGTTGACGAATCATGTCATATGCATGTTAGTGAAAGCCAATGTTGATAAGAGTTGGTAAATGTATTTTAATTTGAATAGGTATGAATACTAACATTATTATGGCATGACGACATGGAAGAATAGGAACCACACTAGCATGGACCAAGCATGGACGGCTAATGGGCCAAAACGAGGCAAGGAAGCGGTTACGAATACGGATGCACAAGGTAAGTGACTTCCGACTCACTTCTTAGTATGCATATAGATTTCATGTTCATGAGTGTGGGAAATTATGTAAGATTATGCAATGATGAAAGTTTCAAGATAAGTATTGATCTAGTTTAGACGAGGAAAGTTATCTAAGTCGAAGGATTTTTGATGAGGTTAAACGGGTCAAAATAAGCTTTAAGCGAAAGTGTGTTAAGAGGATGCAAGACATCTAAGAATTTGATCTTTTATGATAAACAACGTTGAAATTATAAGGTCATGAGGAATCGAGGTCAAATAATCAGATTATGTTGATAAAAGCATGAACGGGTCAAAACTTGGTAAAAAGGTAATAAGTCGAGAGCTTAAAAGATTAGAATTTTGTTAATCCGGATGTCGAATGTTAACTCCATGAGATGGGGAATTTAATTACGGTCGCGTAGGAAAAAGAATCGAGTGAAACGGGTGCAAAACGAGCAAGTTATGCGAGTTTTAGCATTTTTGAATGATAGCTGATCTGGGTGCTACCGTAACTTACGGTACCTACCGTAAGTTACGGTAGGCTCTGAAGCCATTTTTCTACCGTAAAGCAGTAGGTTGTCGCCGAAAGGAATTGGTGGCGCACGGTCGTGCGCTTGGCCGCACGGTCGTGCATATCCAAGTAAATCATTGCACTAGCTTGTGCACTGCCAGTGCCACCCACGTCGTAGGAACTGCACGGTCGTGCGGTTGGACGCATGGCCGTGCATCAGCTGCCAGTTCAGTAAAATGTGCAGAATTCGTCCAAAACAGTCCCGTAACCGAAAAGGAGTCACGTATCGTATTCTAAACTTATTATAGAATCTTTATGGGATGCGATGAGCGTGTATGCATTTATATATGGAGCTAAATAAGTAGAAAGGCATAGGTAAATATAAGTAGGGATTTACCTACATGATTAGTAAAAGAGAATCCTTGGGCAAACGCGTCAAACGTGTTTAGAAACGTATGTAAGTGAGTAGGTAAGTATGTATGTAGGCATGTATGTATGTATGTATGTATGTATGTATGTATGTATGTATGTATGTATGTATGTATGTATGTATGTATGTATGTATGTATGTATGTATGTATGTATGTATGTATGTATGTATGTATGTATGTATGTATGTATGTATGTATGTATGTATGTATGTATGTATGTATGTATGTATGTATGTATGTATGTATGTATGTATGTATGTATGTATGTATGTATGTATGTATGTATGTATGTATGTATGTATGTATGTATGTATGTATGTATGTATGTATGTATGTATGTATGTATGTATGTATGTATGTATGTATGTATGTATGTATGTATGTATGTATGTATGTATGTATGTAGTATGTATGTATGTATGTATGTATGTATGTATGTATGTATGTATGTATGTATGTATGTATGTATGTATGTATGTATGTATGTATGTATGTATGTATGTATGTATGTATGTATGTATGTATGTATGTATGTATGTATGTATGTATGTATGTATGTATGTATGTATGTATGTATGTATGTATGTATGTATGTATGTATGTATGTATGTATGTATGTATGTATGTATGTATGTATGTATGTATGTATGTATGTATGTATGTATGTATGTATGTATGTATGTATGTATGTATGTATGTATGTATGTATGTATGTATGTATGTATGTATGTATGTATGTATGTATGTATGATGTATGTATGTATGTATGTATGTATGTATGTATGTATGTATGTATGTATGTATGTATGTATGTATGTATGTTATGTATGTATGTATGTATGTATGTATGTATGTATGTATGTATGTATGTATGTATGTATGTATGTATGTATGTTATGTATGTATGTATGTATGTATGTATGTATGTATGTATGTATGTATGTATGTATGTATGTATGTAGGTATGCACGTATGTAGGCACGCACGTACGTATGTAGGTACGCATGTATGTGGGTAGTTATGTGTGAACGTTTGCATATATATATATATATATATATATATAAGTATGTATAGAAGTATATATGCATGTATTCAATGAAATTGAGTATTGACGATAATAATAGCGTGCCTTGTGAACGAAGTGTAACGCAGGTACAACGAGGAAGTCTCAGCACGGAATGTATAATCAGATAGAAAGCTGGAACGTGACGAGATAATGAAATGAATAGTCAGTAAGGAGGAATCTTATTTATGCTTATAATGTGTACTAATGTTATAAATGTATGTGGTGAGCGCAGGATTGATCGGGTCACGGAGAATCATCAAGGAATGGAGATCGAGGACCGAGTCACGTGAAGGATTGTACGGGATTGTATGAGAGAGTAATTCAATACACACAAGTTGTGTTTTATTCTGTAAATGAGTTAAATTGATGTATTCAATATACAAGAGTTGTTTTAAAAGTGAAATTCAAATAAGTCAAGGTATTATGAGGGAAGAAATTTTTAAAGCTCTTTTTCCGCTACGTCATTTTTAAGGTTAAACGTGTTAGGGCGTAACACCACGTATAAGCATCAAGCATAACAACATAGTATTCATGTATAAGGATTGTTTTCGTGCATTGCATAAAGAATAAGTTTAAGTGTGATTTTATAAATTAACATGTTACACCCCAAAAGTGGTAAACATAAAAAGGGGGTTGCGAGTATACTCATGGTTTTGCAAGTCCTCTACTTCTGAATCCGCGAGTGAGTTGTTGTTGATTAGGAGGTTGGAACACCAAGTCCTTCTACACGAAGAAACAAAGTGTATGAGTTTGGGAATTCGGAAGATTTAGGGATTTAGGAAGTTAAAACACAAGAACATATGTATTCGAAAGTAATCATCCTTTAACACAAAGTACTTGTTCTTGACACTATGAAACCTCAAGGGTTAATGTTTTCATGAGTAGTGTGACAACTCGAGTTTCCGACTTTCACTTTCGCATTTAATGCACGTTGACTTTGACTGTTTAGTTGTTTGACTTGTTTGACTTGTAACAATACATGTTGTGTTATAATGAAACGTATAGTGTGTGCATGACTATGTGTTTGGTTGCTCGACATTATATTTATTAGAAAAGCAGAAACTGATAAGCACATGACTAGGTTCGACGAAACATAAGGTGTGTTTCGCCAAATGACACTCGACGAAACAAACATATGTTTCGCCAACTTCAACCTCGACGAAACAGGCTGTTCCGCCGGCCCGTCAGTTTCGCCAAGCCCAGTTAGGGCCTAAAACACTTAGACGCGTATAAGTTACACGCAACCACTCCCTTTGCCACACTTTAGCAAAAATCAGAAACCCTAGAACTCCCTTTCTCTGTGACGGCGATTTTGCATACCCGAAGTCCCGAACCGATCTAGTTGCTTCCTTATTTCATTACGGTTAGTAATTATTTATGTGTGATTGCTTTTCTATATCATCCATTACTGTTCTTGTTTGTAACCATGAAGGATCATGCTAGATTATGACCGTGTTCATGTTTTGGTTGATGTTTTGACTAGGCGATGGTCTATAGTGTCGGTTTGATGTTGCAAAACTTATGGATGTAATATGGATCAAATACACGTAAAATGTTAAATGTCATGAATCTGCTTGCATAATTATATCTTGTTGATCATGTGTAACTTGATGTTGATGTGCGGTATTGAATGATTTCTTTATGATGATTCTGCATGATGATGATGATACATGCGTATTGAGTTCCGTATGATTGATAGTTGAGATTGACGGCTGTTCTAGAACGACTAGGGTTTCCTGCAAAACTGTAACTGATTATTGATTATTGACGTAACTGACATCTTCACGAAACTGAATCATTGACGAAACAAGAAAGGGTGTTTCGCCAAGGGGTAGTTGACGAAACAGCTGGGCTGTTTCGCCAAAGGATAATTGACGAAACAGAAAGGGGGTTTCGCCAAAGGGTGGTTGACGAAACAGATCATGTTTCGCCAACCTGTGTTCCGCCAACAATGTGTTTCGCCAATTTGGATACTTTGCACAGTAACCTGATTTAACTCCGTTAAATGTTAACTTGATTGATTAACTACTGTTAAGTGATATGCTTGACTTGTATGATATTGAATACATGCTTAGTACTTCTGTGATTATACTTATACGTGAACAACTTGGATATAAACTGATCATGTACACATGCGTACTCTAGGACTTGATTGATAAACTGTGAGCACATACTTAGCATACCGAGCAAACCCAAGGTGAGTTCACACAGCCAAGGCATGGGGTTCCCAGGTGGGAATGGGATTGGATGACTTATTGTATATACTCAGATGATAGAACCAAATGATAAGATACGGCTAGACTAGTAACACTGGTTGAACTGATCTTCGCACCCCTGCCAAGGGTTGGCCGCGATATTATGACAGACTTCGCACACCTGCCTTAGGAAGGCCGCGAACTAAATTTACTAATCTTCGCACACCTGCCTGGGAGGCCGCGATACAAATAAACCTAGTCTAGAATACTTGGGAAAAACATCCCCTAATATCTTCGCATACTTGCCTGGGAGGCCGCGATGGAAACTAATACGATACATGACATAACGAACGAACATACTACTACTCACACTATACTATTACTGAACTATTAACTGTGAACTCGCTCAACTAGTTGTTGACTCTCTGCTGCATGCCTTGCAGCACCTTAGGTACTTATGGAGCTTGCACTAGGAAGGAGCAGGTCGTTGTGGAACATGGATCGTGGATGCCATGTTAAAACGTTTAAACAATCAAACTTAACATTACTTTGGGTTTACATTTACATACTTTGGATTTTCATTATTACGCTTCCGCTATTGATACTATGTTTGGTTTAGAACATCAATTGTATTGAATTGGGTTTTACAAACTATCTTATTTATATTATGCTATGTTCAATATGATTGATGGCTTGATCCTGGTCATGTCATGCCTCCAAGCGGTGGTACTCCGCCTGTGGATTTTGGGGGTGTGACAGATTGGTATCAGAGCCATTGGTTATAGAGAACTTGGTTTTAATATGGGAAAAACGTTTTTATTAAAACCAGACTATAACCAGAACAGTGCTCTCAACGATCCACAACGACGCTTCGCTCCACATGCAAGACTCAACATCCTAGGTAATAAGGTTTATGTTTATTACCTGCTTGCTAGAACTATATAGAACTTTGCTTGTAGTATGCTAGATTACGTTGCCTACTATACGTCGTTACATGAGAATACCTATGTGCTTACACTCTTCTGTCATCGCACTACTCGCGAACCTTTCTCACTTATGCTACTTTTACTATGAAGATTATGTCTGGACGTGTGAACATGACTCAAGCCCAGTTGACGGCTCTCATCAATGAACGAGTAGCTGTGGCACTTGCAGCTGCACCAGCAGGTCAAAACGCTCCACAACCTGTCTGCACATTCAAGAACTTCATGGACTGTCGTCCAAGCACTTTCAGTGGCACCGAGGGGGTAGTGGCACTCCTCCATTGGTTTGAAAAGCTCGAGTCGGTATTTGAGATGTGTGAATGCCCTGAGGCTCGCAGGGTCAAGTACGCCACTGGCACGTTGGAAGGGATTGCGCTAACCTAGTGGAACGCGCAAGTTCAGATCCTAGGGTTGGCAGCTGCTAACGCCACACCTTGGGAAGATTTCAAGGAACTGATCAAACGAGAATACTGCACACGAGACGACATCCACAAGTTGGAGGACGAGAATACCACTTGAAAATGACGGGGTCAGAAATCGAAGCTTATACGAAACGATCAAACGAACTAGCCATCTTGTGTCCAACGATGGTGGACCCTCCAGTTAAGCGCATTGAGTTGTATCTCAAGGGGATTGCGCCAGAGAATCAGAGCCACGTGACGTCGGCTAACCTCAACAACATCCAAGACATTCAGCGTCTTGCTCATCGACTCACCAATCAGGCAGTGGAACAAAACAAGCTGCCAAAACGCATCAGTGCTACCACTACTGCTGTCACTACTTCTGCTACTCCCAGTGACAACAAGAGAAAATGGGAGGGGGATTCCAGCAAGGGATCAGTTTCTGTTCAGTCTCAAGCACAGCAGCGCAAGACAAATGACTACCAGAGTCCGAATCAGCAATCATCAGGCAGTCAGGGGCAGGGTGGATATCGGGGAATTCACCCATGGTGTAGTTGGTGCAACAAACACCACAGTGGAAGATGTCGCAGGGAACGTTGTCAAAGATGCCTCAAGATGGGTCATGAGGCTAAGGATTGTAGAAGCTCACGGCCAGCAAATCAGAACCAGCAACTCCCACCGCCAGCTCCACAGAACCAGCAGCAGCAGCCACAGCGTGGAAACCGGGGATGTTTCCAGTGTGGGGCTGAAGGCCACTACAAACGTGATTGCCCTCAATTGAACCAGAACCAGAATCGCAACAACAACAATAACCAGGGGAACGGGAACAACAACAACGGGGGAACAACAACAACAATGGCAACGAAGCTCGAGGTCGTGCTTTTGTGCTTGGTCGGGGCGACGCAATGAATGATCCCAATGTGGTTATGGGTAAGTTTCTTCTCGACGATATTTATGTTACTGTCTTATTTGATTCTGGTGCTGATAAAAGTTATATGTCCTTGAAAATGGGTAAATTGTTAAAACGTACACCAACACCCCTAAAAACCAAACATGTCGTAGAGTTAGCAAATGGTAAAAGTGTAGAAGCCGCACATGTAATCAAGGGTTGTAGCATCGTTTTAGCTGGTCAGACCTTCTCGATTGATCTTATACCCATAGTTTTGGGTAGTTTCGACGTCGTCGTCGGTATGGATTGGTTATCCCAACATCACGCAGAGATTTTATGCAAGGAAAAGATCATTCGTATTCCTCGCTCTAGTCAAGAACCTCTCGAAGTTCAAGGTGACAAGAGTGGTGTTGTGGTTGGCATCATCTCTTTCTTAAAGGCGCAGAAATGTTTACGAAAGGGGCACACTGCAATTCTGGCACTTGTCACTGATGCATCAGCAAAGGAAAAGAAGCTGGAGGATATTCCAGTTGTACGTGACTTTCCTCAGGTGTTTCCTGAAGATTTACCCGGTTTACCGCCTCACCGCGAAGTCGAATTCCAGATTGAGTTAGCTCCTGGAGCAGCACCCATAGCCCGCGCACCGTATCGTTTAGCTCCAACCGAACTGGAAGAACTGTCGAAGCAGTTACAAGAGCTCTTGGAAAAGGGCTTTATTCGTCCAAGCTCATCGCCTTGGGGAGCTCCAGTACTTTTCGTGAAAAAGAAGGATAGCACTTTCAGGATGTGCATCGACTACCGTGAACTGAACAAGGTGACGGTGAAGAACCGTTATCCTCTTCCGCATATAGACGACTTATTCGACCAGTTGTAAGGGTCGAGTTACTACTCCAAGATAGACTTGAGGTCAGGGTATCATCAGCTGAGAGTCCGGGATGAGGACATCTCCAAAACTGCATTCAGAACTCGCTATGGTCACTACGAGTTTCTTGTCATGCCATTTGGGTTAACGAACGCACCTGCCGTATTTATGGATCTGATGAACAGGGTGTGCAAGCCGTACTTAGACAAGTTTGTGATTGTCTTCATCGACGACATTCTGATTTACTCCAAGAGTCAAGAGGAGCACGAACAACACCTACGATTGATTTTGGAACTTCTTCGAAAGGAGCAATTGTACGCCAAGTTTTCCAAATGCGACTTCTGGCTTCGTGAAGTCCACTTCTTAGGCCATGTGGTGAATAGGGATGGGATTCATGTCGATCCATCCAAGGTAGATTCGATCAGGAACTGGCCTGCACCGCGTACACCAACGGAAATACGCCAATTCTTGGGCTTGGTGGGTTACTAGAGACGGTTTATCAAAGACTTCTCCAAAATCGCACAGCCGCTTACACTACTGACACAGAAGGGCGTCACCTACCGTTGGGGAGATCCCCAGGAAACCGCTTTTCAGTACCTAAAGGATAGGATTTGCAGCGCACCTATTCTCTCATTGCCAGAGGGCACGGAAGATTTTGTGGTCTACTGTGACGCATCGATACAGGGGCTTGGGTGTGTATTGATGCAATGGAATAAAGTTATTGCCTACGCTTCGCGGCAACTCAAGATTCACGAACGGAACTACACGATGCACGATTTAGAGCTGGGAGCTGTTGTTTTCGCGCTTAAGATATGGCGACACTACCTGTACGGTACCAAGTGCACAATTTACACCGATCACAGGAGTCTCGAGCATATCCTTAAGCAAAAGGATTTGAACATGCGTCAACGAAGATGGGTCGAACTTCTGAACGATTATGAATGCACCATCAAGTACCATCCAGGCAAAGCCAATGTCGTGGCTGATGCCCTCAGTCGGAAAGACACTTTACCTAGACGTGTACGAGCTTTGCAACTCACTATTCAGTCCAGTCTTCCTGCACAGATACGAACTGCTCAGATAGAAGCATTAAAACCCGAAAACGTCAAGGCTGAAGCCTTACGCGGCTCGAGGCAACGAATGGAACAAAAGGAAGACGGCGCCTACTATGTAACAGGGCGTATTTAGGTCCCACTTTATGGCGGTTTACGAGAGCTTGTGATGGATGAAGCACACAAGTCTCGCTACTCGGTACATCCAGGGTCGGATAAAATGTACCACGATCTCAAGACAACATACTGGTGGCCTGGCATGAAAGGCCACATCGCGACTTACGTTGGCAAGTGTTTCATATGTGCAAAAGTCAAAGTGGAGTATCAGAAACCAGCGGGCCTACTTCAGCAACCCAAGATACCGCAGTGGAAATGGGAAGAAATTTCCATGGATTTTGTTACTGGCCTACCCAGATCCCAGCGTGGGAATGATACTATATGGGTGATCGTGGATCGACTCACCAAGTCTGCACACTTCCTGGCTATAAAGGAAACGGATAAGTTCTCCACCCTCGCAGACGTTTATCTTAAAGAAGTTGTTTCGAGGCACGGGGTGCCCACCTCCATCATTTCGGATCGGGATGCACGATTCACGTCAGAACTATGGCAAGCGATGCACAAATCTTTTGGCTCACGATTAGACATGAGCACAGCATATCACCCTCAGACTGATGGGCAGTCTGAGCGCACGATCAAACCTTAGAAGACATGCTTCGGGCATGTGTTATAGACTTCGGCAACAGCTGGGAAAAACATCTCCCTTTGGTGGAGTTCTCATACAATAACAGTTATCACACCAGCATACAAGCCGCTCCATTTGAGGCATTGTACGGGCGTAAATGCCGGTCACCTCTCTGTTGGGCAGAGGTGGGGGGTAGTCAGATTACGGGTCCAGAGATTGTAGTGGACGCCACGGAAAAGATTGCACAAATACGACAACGCATGGCGGCAGCGCGCAACCGTCAGAAAGCCTACGCGGATAAGCGCAGGAAGCCATTGGAATTTCAGGTCAGGGACCGGGTTTTACTTAAAGTCTCACCCTAGAAGGGTGTGGTACGTTTTGGCAAACGGGGCAAACTAAATCCGCGGTACGTCGGACCGTTCGAAATCATTGAGAAAATAGGCAAAGTGGCCTACAAGCTAAACCTACCAGCTGAACTCGGTGCAGTTCACAATGTATTTCACGTGTCGAATCTGAAGAAGTGCCTGTCAGATGAGACCCTCATAGTTCCTTTTAAGGAACTCACTATCGACGAGCGGTTGCAGTTCGTCGAGGAGCCAGTTGAAATCACGGACCGGGATGTTAAGGTCCTCAAAAACAAGAGAATCCCTCTTGTTCGAGTTCGTTGGAACTCCCGTCGTGGCCCAGAGTACACCTGGGAACGCGAAGACCAGATGACAGAAAAGTATCCCCAGTTATTCGAAACCAATACAACCACTGCTGAGGCTGAAGCTACTACCACGGAATTTCGGGACGAAATTCCAGATCAACGGGGGGAGGATGTGACACCCCAGGAAAACCAGTGAACGATGCAACCTACCTAGCTTCCTCAGTGAGTACGTACCAAATTTCGGGACGAAATTTCTTTTAAGTTGGGGATAATGTGACAACTCGAGATTCCGACTTTCACTTTCGCATTTAATGCACGTTGACTTTGACTGTTTAGTTGTTTGACTTATTTGACTTGTAACAATACATGTTGTGTTATAATGAAACGTATAGTGTGTGCATGACTATGTGTTTGGTTGCTCGACATTAGATTTATTAGAAAAGCAGAAACTGATAAGCACATGACTAGGTTCGACGAAACACAAGGTGTGTTTCGCCAAATGACACTCGACGAAACAAACATATGTTTCGCCAACTTCAACCTCGACGAAACAGGCTGTTCCGCCGGCCCGTCAGTTTCGCCAAGCCCAGTTAGGGCCCAAAACACTTAGACGCGTATAAGTTACACGCCACCACTCCCTTTGCCACACTTTAGCAAAAATCAGAAACCCTAGAACTCCCTTTCTCTGTGACGGCGATTTTGCATACCCGAAGTCCCGAACCGATCTAGTTGCTTTCTTATTTCATTACGGTTAGTAATTATTTATGTGTGATTGCTTTTCTATATCATCCATTACTGTTCTTGTTTGTAACCATGAAGGATCATGCTAGATTATGACCGTGTTCATGTTTTGGTTGATGGTTTGACTAGGCGATGGTCTATAGTGTCGGTTTGATGTTGCAAAACTTATGGATGTAAGATGGATCAAATACACGTAAAATGTTAAATGTCATGAATCTGCTTGCATAATTATATCTTGTTGATCATGTGTAACTTGATGTTGATGTGCGGTATTGAATGATTTCTTTATGATGATTCTGCATGATGATGATGATACATGCGTATTGAGTTCCGTATGATTGATAGTTGAGATTGACGGCTGTTCTAGAACGACTAGGGTTTCCTGCAAAACTGTAACTGATTATTGATTATTGACGTAACTGACATCTTCACGAAACTGAATCATTGACGAAACAAGAAAGGGTGTTTCGCCAAGGGGTAGTTGACGAAACAGTTGGGCTGTTTCGCCAAAGGATAATTGACGAAACAGAAAGGGGGTTTCGCCAAAGGGTGGTTGACGAAACAGATCATGTTTCGCCAACCTGTGTTTCGCCAACAATGTGTTTCGCCAACAATGTGTTTCGCCAATTTGGATACTTTGCACAGTAACCTGATTTAACTCCGTTAAATGTTAACTGGATTGATTAACTACTGTTAAGTGATATGCTTGACTTGTATGATATTGAATACATGCTTAGTACTTCTGTGATTATACTTATACGTGAACAACTTGGATATAAACTGATCATGTACACATGCGTACTCTAGGACTTGATTGATAAACTGTGAGCACATACTTAGCATACCGAGCAAACCCAAGGTGAGTTCACACAGCCAAGGCATGGGGTTCCCGGGTGGGAATGGGATTGGATGACTTATTGTATATACTCAGATGATAGAACCAAACGATAAGATACGGCTAGACTAGTAACACTGGTTGAACTGATCTTCGCACACCTGCCAAGGGTTGGCCGCGATATTATGACTGACTTCGCACACCTGCCTTAGGAAGGCCGCGAACTAAATTTACTAATCTTCGCACACCTGCCTGGGAGGCCGCGATACAAATAAACCTAGTCTAGAATACTTGGGAAAAACATCCCCTAATATCTTCGCATACCTGCCTGGGAGGCCGCGATGGAAACTAACACGATACATGACATAACGAACGAACATACTACTACTCACACTATACTATTACTGAACTATTAACTGTGAACTCGCTCAACTAGTTGTTGACTCTCTGCTGCATGCCTTGCAGGACCTTAGGTACTGTGACAACTGTGATATATAATCATCGTATTATGTAAAACAATGTCCGTTATCAATAAAACAATATGCTTTGGTGTTATTATGTGTTTTTTTTGGTGTTACTATATGTGCAATTGTGTTTATTAATTTTACAATTTGATTCGATACCAATTTCAAGCTTTAAATTACTTTCTGGAAGGTTATACGCAAACTGGTGCTTAAACGCAATCAGTTTAAAGCAACATACACTCCGGAACTGTGACGTAAGCCAAACATACCCTAAATATCCCTTACATAACTTAGAAATAAGTTTCGAAGGATTCGGTATGGCGAAAACATGTTTATTTGAACTAAAGAACTAATTACGACAAAACTGCGAAACGAACGTTGGTGACCGCCCGGATAATATTTAAATCCCACAAATATTCTATTATGATTAAAATCTTATTTTAATCAGGTTCGTGTTGAAAAGTAAATTAAAACGCTTAAAAACGTTATTTTTCAAGTTTAAGCGCGTACCGTGTGTTCCTACGCGACACAGTGCTTATACTGCAAAACACAGGCAACGCAGCAAACCTAGGAATATGCCAAGAATATGCCAGGAATATACCAGGAATATACCAGGAATATGCCAGGAATATACCAGGAATATGCCAGGAATATGCTAGGAATATACCAGGAATATGCCAGGAATATGCCAGTAATATGCTAGGAATATGCTAGGAATATGCTAGGAATATGCTATATGGAAGGTCTATAAATACCACCATACCATAACTCCATCATTCCACACTCAACACTACACTCCATCTCCTCCCTCCTTCCCCAAATCGGCCGCCATCAACCACCACCCTACCACCATCATTCGACCTTGTTCCACCCATTCTATTACCATACAAGGGTGCAAGGAGACACACAACGAAGCTTGGTGCGTTCGGAAGTCGAAGGACCACTCTCGTTTTCTTTTATCCACCACTTTTCTACACTCGAACTCCCCTAGCCTTGTGCTAGTAGTAAGTTCCTTAGATATTCATCTTGTTCATATTTTTATGTGGTTAATGATGTTTAAAGATCAAAAGATGAAAATCCTAATGAACATAAACAAGTCCTGAAGTGTAACTAACTAAAGATAGAGTATGGTTAAAGTAGTGTTAAAATGATGAATGAAATATGATATTGCTTGATAAATCTGATATAAATAAGTAATAATCTGCTGTAAGTATTGTTTTGATCGCTAAACATGTTAACGAAATCAATCGAACGCACTTTATGATGATAAAAGACTGAAAACAACATGCTGATCTGCTTTTCCAGACACCTTTAACTGGCTGTATGTAACACCCCCAAAATACCACCTGCGGGAACCCCCGCGAGTAGTGTTACACATCAGAGTCTGAGCCACCAATCACATTGAACCAATAGAAAATACTTAATAAAACATGTTATCAATTCAATAATGTTGAGTAGCGGAAGCATATAGTAAATTGTTTAGTAATCGTTTCAGAATAAATCAAAACCAATGTGTCAATACGAGTAATCCAATAGCTTCGATCCATGACAACTCCAGCACTTCCAGACAGCAAGTCCACGTTCCAAAGTTAACGACCTACAAGCATGCAACAAGTGTGTCAGACTACGCTGGTGAGTTCAAGGTGTTATTACGCGTTGTGTTACCAGATATATGTTAATACGATTCAATGATATGTTACGATGTTGCTCAAGTTAGATTACCCTAGGGACTACGCCCTTACGTAACCGAGGAGTGTGCCTCTTAGCAACCCACTATGTTGTTCGGTTAGTTACCCTAGGGGAACCGCCCTTACGTAACCGAGGAGTGTGCCTCTAAACAACCATAGTGAAACCCAGATAATTAGTACCTAATAGCGCTATCAACTAATTACCCCCATTGCCCTCCAGGCAATGACCAAAACCGATTAAGTTGTTTACCCAATGTTTCCCGTCCAAATGTTTACTAGTTGTCCCAAACCACCGGGACGCATGCTTGAGAAAATGCAATGAACTCACCTGGGGTTGCTCGGTATGATTCACACAGTTTAATTAAGTTATAGAGCGATTAACCACGTCCTACCACAGTTATCATACCAATCAGATTCGTATACAAGTTGTGCATGTATGTTCTACACGTAACGTAACAATTTGTACAAGCATTCGACATCATATTCCACGTATAGGCATCGACGTAAACAGTCACGTAAACAAGCAAAGTCCAAGTGTTCAGCCCAATCAGTTGGGCTCGTATTGTGCAGGCCCAATATCAGCATGTACGGTTATATGGTCTCGAGTCGCAACAAAGAAAGGTCTCGAGTCGCAACGAGATTACGAGTCGCAACAGTGGTTTCGGTTTGTCATGGTCTGGTTACGAGTCGCATCCTGACTCGCAATCGTGGTTTCGGTTCATGCTGTTTTGTGTCGGTGTGCGTTGGTTACGAGTCGCAACTGGACTCGCAACCACGGTTTCGAGTTGTGCTATGTGTGTACCAGTGTGGGGTCTCGAGTCGTAACTAGACCCGCAACTATGGTCTCGACTCGCAACCATGTGTCGCAGCCAAGTGTGTAACAGTTTTCCTGATTTGTAGCATCTAAATTCCGTAACAGATTATGCATAATTTTGGCAATTCAATCAGAATCAATTAACAGTTTTGTTTACTATTCAAACGAATCAAACAGGCAGTTTTAACATAAATCTCATGAACCCTAGTCATGATCAAAGCGTGAACATCAATTTTTCACCAAACATAAATCGGTTTAGACCCTAAAGCATAACAATTTCCCAGCTAAATCATAATCAAACCCAAGATACCATTAACACATCATACAATATTTATCCGGTAATCACATATAATAGCCGATTCATGAACATTAATAGTTAACATCAAAATCAAACATACTATCATGAACCCTAGATCATCATACTAGATTATCACACATAGAATAATATCATCAATCATAATCAGATACTAACCGATTAGAGTACACAAAGGTGATCCGAGTAAGAAAGATCTTCGGTTGTGCGTGTGGATGCCGTCGGGTTTCAGCCTAAGCCGAGAGAGAGAGAGAGAGAGAGAGACGAGAGTCTTGTGTGTGTGTGTTGTTACTAACTAAGGGCAATAACCCCTAAAGAGGTGTTTGTTTGCGGGCATGAGAGTGGGCCGAGCCCCACATCTCGAGTACAAATATTACGGCCCAAAGGCCATGTTGTGTGGTTCGGTTTGTTTATGACATACATACATGCACTCATATAACACAAAACACAGAATCATAACGTCATATCAATCGTAATAGTTCACATCGGCACATAATGTTACACAGAAGTGGGCTCGAACTATGAGTTGTCACAGTATCCCCAACTAAAAGGAAATTTCGTCCCGAAATTTAGTACGCACACACTGAGAAAGCTAGAAAGCTAGATAAGTTCAAGTTAGGTAAGTTATATCGTTTGCTGGTTTTCCTGGGGTGTCACATCCTCCCCAACTTGAATGGGAATTTCGTCCCGAAATTCGTTAGTTGCACCAACACTAGGTTCGCTAGGTTTTGACTGGTCTTCGGGGAACAAATGTGGATACTTAAGTTTCATCTGGTCCTCGCGTTCCCACGTGAACTCTGGACCACGTCTTGAGTTCCAACGAACTCTCACAATCGGTATACGGCTGTGTTTACGAACTTTAACTTCCCGATCCATGATTTCAATAGGTTCTTCGACAAACTGCAATTTGTCGTCTATCTTCAGCTCTTGAAATGGTACTACTAGTGTTTCATCAACCAAACACTTCTTTAGCTGCGATACGTGAAATACATCATGGACATTACCCAACTCAGCAGGTAATTCCAACCTGTAGGCCACCTTTCCAATCCGTTCTAAAATTTTGAATGGTCCTACATAACGAGGGTTTAGTTTGCCGCATTTCCCAAAACGCACCACACCCTTCCAGGGTGAAACCTTTAACATAACGCGGTCATTAACTTCAAATTCCAACGGTTTACTACGCTTGTCAGCGTAGCTCTTCTGTCGGTCACGAGCTGCGGCCATACGGTTTCTGATCTGCACAATGCTTTCCGATGCTTCAAGAACAAACTCAGGTCCTGTGATCTGGCTATCACCCACCTCATGCCAACAGAGAGGTGAACGACATTTCCGTCCATACAGTGCTTCGAACGGAGCTGCCTTAATACTTGAATGGTAGCTGTTGTTGTAGGAGAATTCTATCAACGGTAGGTGCTTCTCCCATCCTTTTCCAAAGTCGAGTACGCATGCCCGAAGCATATCTTCGAGTGTTTGGATGGTGCGCTCGCTTTGACCATCCGTCTGCGGGTGATAAGCGGTACTCATGTCGAGTTGGGAACCAAACGATTTATGCATAGACTGCCATAACTCTGAAGTGAAACGCGGATCACGGTCCGAAATGATAGAAGTTGGCACTCCATGCCTAGAAACCACTTCCTTAAGATACACTGCTGCCAGCTGAGAAAACTTGTCTGTTTCCTTGATTGCTAGGAAGTGTGCTGATTTCGTGAGGCGATCGACAATCACCCAAATTGTATCGTTCCCAGCCTGAGTTCTGGGTAATCCTGTCACAAAATCCATAGCGATTTGTTCCCACTTCCAGGTGGGTATTTCTGGTTGCTGCAGTAGGCCTGAGGGCTTTTGATGTTCCGCTTTGACTTTAGCACAAGTCAAACATTTGCTGACGTAGGTTGCTATATGCGCCTTCATGCTGGGCCACCAGTAAGTAGTTTTCAAGTCATGGTACATCTTATCTGATCCAGGATGTACAGAGTAGCGTGATTTGTGTGCCTCTTCCATTACAAGTTCCCGTAAGTTGCCAAAGAGTGGAACCCAAATGCGTCCAGTTACGTAGTAGGCGCCGTCTCCCTTTTGCTCTAGTCGTTGCCTCGAGCCACGTAAAGTTTCAGCTCGAACGTTCTCTGGTTTCAATGCTTCTAACTGAGCATCCCGTATCTGGGAAGGGAGATTAGACTGAATCGTGAGTTGCAATGCTCGTACACGCCTGGGTGCATTATCCTTTCTGCTGAGGGCGTCAGCTACAACGTTCGCCTTGCCCGGATGGTACTTGATGGCACATTCATAATCGTTCAATAATTCCACCCATCGTCGTTGTCGCATATTCAGCTCTTTCTGGTCGAAGATGTGCTGGAGACTCCTATGGTCGGTGTAGATGGTGCATTTGGTACCGTACAGATAGTGCCTCCAAATCTTCAACGCAAATACCACCGCTCCTAGCTCCAAGTCGTGTGTCGTGTAGTTCTTCTCGTGCACCTTCAGCTGACGAGAAGCATAAGCGATTACCTTCTCGCGTTGCATCAACACGCAACCGAGACCCTGAATTGACGCGTCACAATATACCACAAAATCTTCGGTACCCTCTGGTAATGACAAGATCGGTGCACTGCAAAGTTTCTGCTTTAACAACTGGAAGGCCTCTTCCTGCTTCGTTCCCCACGAGTACGCCGTGTTCTTCTGTGTCAGTGAGGTGAGAGGTTGCGCGATTTTCGAGAAGTCTTTAATAAACCTTCGATAGTATCCAGCGAGACCAAGAAATTGACGCACCTCAGACGGAGTCTTTGGTGCCGCCCAATTCTTAACTGCGTCCACCTTCGCAGGGTCCACATGTATCCCTTTCTCGTTAACAACGTGCCCAAGGAAATGCACTTCCCGAATCCAAAAGTCGCACTTAGAAAACTTCGCATACAGCTGTTCCCTTCTCAAGAGTTCCAAGATGAGACGTAGGTGACGCTCGTGATCTTCCTTGTTCTTGGAATAGACTAAGATGTCGTCAATAAACACTATAACAAACTCGTCGAGATATGGCTTGCATACGCGGTTCATGAGATCCATGAAAACTGCTGGTGCATTGGTCAATCCAAACGGCATGACCAAAAACTCATAGTGTCCGTAGCGCGTTCGAAAGGCTGTCTTGGGAACATCCTCTTCCCTAACCCTTACCTGGTGATAACCCGACCTTAAGTCGATCTTGGAATAGAAACTTGACCCTTGCAGCTGGTCAAACAAGTCGTCGATGCGTGGTAACGAATAGCGGTTCTTAATGGTCACCTTGTTGAGTTCTCGATAGTCAATACACATACGGAATGACCCGTCTTTCTTCTTTACGAACAGAACTGGGGCTCCCCAAGGCGACGAACTAGGTCGAATAAAGCCCCTGTCCAACAACTCCTGCAGTTGATTAGACAGTTCCTGTAACTCTCCTGGTGCTAACCGGTAAGGAGCTCGAGCAATTGGAGCCGCTCCCGGTGCAAGATCAATCTGAAATTCTACTTGACGGTGAGGAGGTAACCCTGGTAGCTCCTCTGGGAACACATCAGCGAATTCTCGCACCACTGGTAGATCCTCGATCTTACTCTCTTCAGACTGAGCGTTGGTAACTAACGCTAACAGTGCAGGATACCCCTTTTGTAGATACTGTTGTGCACGCATGGCCGTGATAATCCCAACCATCGTCCCACTACGATGTCCTTGAACTAACAGTGGCTCTCCATCAGGGAGAGGAATACGCACAATCTTCTCCTTACATAGAATTTCTGCTTGGTGCTTGGACAACCAATCCATGCCTACCACTATGTCAAAACTACCGAGCGTAACGGGAAGGAGGTCAATATCAAACACCTGACCCACGAGATCTAGTTTGCACCTGAAAAGGACGTTCGAGGCTTCTATCGTTTTACCATCTGCTAGTTCTACTATTTGTCTAACCTCTAAAGGTGTTGGGGTTATCCCTAATCGTTGACTAAACTCTAGGAACACGTAACTCCAATCGGCACCCGAATCAAATAATACAGAAGCAATACGATCATTAACAGGAAACGTACCAGTTACAACGTTGCCGTCATTCCTGGCATCCCCTGCTCCAAGCTGAAACACTCTGCCCCGAGCACCATTACCCCCGTTGTTGCCGTTGTTGTTGTTGTTGTTGTTCCCAGCATTGTTGTTATTCGGGCGGTTGTTGTCGTTAGCGTTCTGGTTTAACTGAGGGCAATCCCGCTTAAAGTGACCCTCGTCACCGCACTGATAGCACCCCTTTCTGAAACCCTGGTTCTGCGGGGGTGGTTGCCCCTGTTGTCTCTGGTTCTGCTGGTTCTGTTGCTGCTGGTGTTTGGGTTGTGAGGTCCTACAATCCCTGGCCTCATGGCCTGGCTTACCACACTTGTTACACGTCCGACCACACGGCCCCCAATGATGATAGCCACATTTGTTACACCGTGGCTTCCTCCCTGCATATGAACCCTGGCTGTGGCCACTTCCCTGGCCTTGATTGACAGAAGACGACTGGCTGACGTTGCGGTTGCTGTTGTCTGGCCTTTTCTGAGTCTGACCAGCACTGGATGCTTTGTCGTAGTCGCTCCACTTTCGTTTGTTATCATTGGCAGATGTAGCAGCAGTGGGTGTCGCAGCAGCAGTGGCTGAAATGCGCGGAGGCAACGATTCACTTTCTACCTCTTGGTCCACAATCTTATGAGTCAGACGAACAATCTTTGTCAAATCATTGAGATGGGCTGCAGTGACCAAGCTCTTCACACGCGGAGGCAACCCTTTGATGAATAACTCAATCCTCCGGGACATAGGCCGGGACAAGTTTGGGCACATGTCGGCCAGTTCATATGATCGCTTCACATACGCTTCGACTTCAGATCCAACCATCTTCAAGTCGTAGTATTCGTTTTCCAACTTCTGGACCTCGTCCCGAGGACAGTACTCCTCCCTGATCAGTTCTTTAAAATCTTCCCAAGTTGTGGCATTCGCTGCCTCAATTCCCAACAACTGCACTTGAGCGTTCCACCATGTTAGGGCACCATCAGCCAAGGTACCCGCAGCATATTTCACCCTGTCCCCAGCGGGACAGTTACAGATAGCAAACACAGACTCTGCTTTTTCGAACCATCTCAGAAGTCCCACAGCCCCTTCAGTTCCGGTGAAGGTCTGTGGCTTACAGTCCATAAACATTTTGAATGTACACGCAGGCTGGTTAGGTTGAGGTTGCGCTTGCTGACCTGAATGACGAAAGGGAACACATTATAGGGATGAAAGGACGTGTACGTGGTATAAGAGTAAAGAGTACTTGGTACATTCCGTACCAGCTTGATAGGCTGCCAAGGCCTCAGCCACGCGGGTATTGATTAGGTCATTCAACTCAGCCTGAGTCATGTTGATGTTGCCACGTCCGTGTCCTCGTCCACTCATATTTCTATAGTTGGGAATAAACCGATTTAGAAATCGAAACAAGATGGAAGTCAGGTGTCATACAGATATCCATATACTACCAAGTTTGCACATAGTAAGGCAGAACCCTTCTCACGCTCGATAAGCCTCACTGGGACTTGCATGCACCCTGCGTTATTATTAAGTGTGCACCCATAATAATAAGGCAATTTGCATGCTTATCTCAGTGCCTCTTAGCTTGCGCTCAAAGTTTCTTCCGTTCAAACAACACAACAGGTGGTATCACAAGCCTATGGTTCATATGAATCGACGAGTAGTGTCACACTATCCAGTCACTATAGTATTAAATGTGTCAGTTCATATACGTTGTGAGTGTGTGACTGCTAAGCTAGTAATGCATAAAGGGAGAGACGAACCTTGCAATCTGGAGCTGAGTGTCATGATCGATGTTCGAAGGCGTTCGGTTATAGTCTGGTTTTACAAAACGTTTTAAAACCTAGTTCACTATAACCAGTGGCTCTGATACCAAACTGTAACACCCCCAAAATACCACCTGCGGGAACCCCCGCGAGTAGTGTTACACATCAGAGTCTGAGCCACCAATCACATTGAACCAATAGAAAATACTTAATAAAACATGTTATCAATTCAATAATGTTGAGTAGCGGAAGCATATAGTAAATTGTTTAGTAATCGTTTCAGAATAAATCAAAACCAATGTGTCAATACGAGTAATCCAATAGCTTCGATCCATGACAACTCCAGCACTTCCAGACAGCAAGTCCACGTTCCAAAGTTAACGACCTACAAGCATGCAACAAGTGTGTCAGACTACGCTGGTGAGTTCAAGGTGTTATTACGCGTTGTGTTACCAGATATATGTTAATACGATTCAATGATATGTTACGATGTTGCTCAAGTTAGATTACCCTAGGGACTACGCCCTTACGTAACCGAGGAGTGTGCCTCTTAGCAACCCACTATGTTGTTCGGTTAGTTACCCTAGGGGAACCGCCCTTACGTAACCGAGGAGTGTGCCTCTAAACAACCATAGTGAAACCCAGATAATTAGTACCTAATAGCGCTATCAACTAATTACCCCCATTGCCCTCCAGGCAATGACCAAAACCGATTAAGTTGTTTACCCAATGTTTCCCGTCCAAATGTTTACTAGTTGTCCCAAACCACCGGGACGCATGCTTGAGAAAATGCAATGAACTCACCTGGGGTTGCTCGGTATGATTCACACAGTTCAATTAAGTTATAGAGCGATTAACCACGTCCTACCACAGTTATCATACCAATCAGATTCGTATACAAGTTGTGCATGTATGTTCTACACGTAACGTAACAATTTGTACAAGCATTCGACATCATATTCCACGTATAGGCATCGACGTAAACAGTCACGTAAACAAGCAAAGTCCAAGTGTTCAGCCCAATCAGTTGGGCTCGTATTGTGCAGGCCCAATATCAGCATGTACGGTTATATGGTCTCGAGTCGCAACAAAGAAAGGTCTCGAGTCGCAACGAGATTACGAGTCGCAACAGTGGTTTCGGTTTGTCATGGTCTGGTTACGAGTCGCATCCTGACTCGCAACCGTGGTTTCGGTTCATGCTGTTTTGTGTCGGTGTGCGTTGGTTACGAGTCGCAACTGGACTCGCAACCACGGTTTCGAGTTGTGCTATGTGTGTACCAGTGTGGGGTCTCGAGTCGTAACTAGACCCGCAACTATGGTCTCGACTCGCAACCATGTGTCGCAGCCAAGTGTGTAACAGTTTTCCTGATTTGTAGCATCTAAATTCCGTAACAGATTATGCATAATTTTGGCAATTCAATCAGAATCAATTAACAGTTTTGTTTACCATTCAAACGAATCAAACAGGCAGTTTTAACATAAATCTCATGAACCCTAGTCATGATCAAAGCGTGAACATCAATTTTTCACCAAACATAAATCGGTTTAGACCCTAAAGCATAACAATTTCCCAGCTAAATCATAATCAAACCCAAGATACCATTAACACATCATACAATATTTATCCGGTAATCACATATAATAGCCGATTCATGAACATTAATAGTTAACATCAAAATCAAACATACTATCATGAACCCTAGATCATCATACTAGATTATCACACATAGAATAATATCATCAATCATAATCAGACACTAACCGATTAGAGTACACAAAGGTGATCCGAGTAAGAAAGATCTTCGGTTGTGCGTGTGGATGCCGTCGGGTTTCAGCCTAAGCCGAGAGAGAGAGAGAGAGAGACGAGAGTCTTGTGTGTGTGTGTTGTTACTAACTAAGGGCAATAACCCCTAAAGAGGTGTTTGTTTGCGGGCATGAGAGTGGGCCGAGCCCCACATCTCGAGTACAAATATTACGGCCCAAAGGCCATGTTGTGTGGTTCGGTTTGTTTATGACATACATACATGCACTCATATAACACAAAACACAGAATCATAACGTCATATCAATCGTAATAGTTCACATCGGCACATAATGTTACACAGAAGTGGGTTCGAACTACGAGTTGTCACACTGTAACTCCATCGTAACTTAACAAAAACTTTATTTTCTTAACTCTATAATGTGCTATTATAAAATACGGTTCTAATGACACCGGAATCGTAATTTTTGGACCCCGTTTACTATTTTTAAAGTGTTTTTCCGTAACAGCAGCTTAAGCTGAAATTTTTCTGCTGAAAATGTGCGTCATGTTTTCAGTCATAACCTGGATTCTGTGTAGGATTAGATCATGAAACTTATACTGTAGATGGTCACTGTTGTCGCCGTGACCCTCCAACTGGAATTACGTCAATCGCACTTGCGATTAATTTTTAATGAATTATTCCGTAGACTGCGGTCAGAAAGTAACAAATCTGACTTCAGTCCGGGAAAATGTATTTTTATAAAATATTGGTAACGAACTAGACCCCGATATTTTTACACAATAATATTTGGTTCGTGTAGGACGTTCTGTAAAAATTTGGGAATTTTTGGAATAAGTTAACCATTTTATTTAAATGTCCGAAAACAGTCCAGTTTCATGTATATTAAAACAGAAGTGACATAAGTAGTAATTGCATGCCAAAGTGTGGGTTTTTGATTTTTAAAATCATTCTTATTTAATCTAGGGCGGATAAACAATTTGAGGGATTGTGTTAACATTTAAAAACGCACCCGAAGGTGAGTACATAGTTCCCCTATTTTACTGTTTTCAATTGTTTTGGGGTGATTCATATGTATCAAAACGATTTCGATGTTTTAACGATGGTTTCACAACGAGTATGATGGTTTATATCAAACTAATAACGATTTCGATAATGTGAACGAGCTTGTTGGTTGTAATTACATAACAAATGACATTCATTAATTTCGGCCAAACCGACCAGTATTAGGTTATGGTACCATAGGATCCGACAAATCCCGTTATCAGACCGGACCCATGGTTATGTGTGGGTTAGGTGGGTAACGACCGAATCTGATGATTGTTAACTTACCCTTTGGTGGTTTGTTAATACGAGAACAAGTGGAACGATAAACGAGTCACGAAGGTTTGAATGTTGTTAACGAGACGACCAAAAGTAGTTTTCACAATTAAAACGAGAACGATTTGAACAATTGACACGATTCGAATGATTTAAACAAATGAACGATGATCTATAACAAGTACGGGTTGAACGATGTCACACAACGATGTTTACAAACTATATAAACCATACAAGTTTTATTACGAGAACGATTTCCGATTTGGTGTACAAAAACAAATGTTTTGGAGTAAGATTCATGGCATCGAGGTTTATAATTTATAACCAAACTGTTGGCTTGGTTATTCATTTTACAATACAAATATTTTACAAAAACAAGGTTTTCTAGTGTCGATTAATGAAGTTATACGAGTTATTTCGACATGCAAACGAGCCATGAATCTGACACTCACGCAAAACCTATGTACTCGCCAGCATTTCTTTGCTGACTTTGTTTTTACATATGTTTCAGGTGAAGTTGCTTAGTGTTGACTACGAATAGGAAGCATGCTCACTTAGGACCGGACGAGGCCTTAGTGATT
The DNA here is from genome assembly GCF_002127325.2 of Helianthus annuus. Classification (NCBI taxonomy): domain Eukaryota; kingdom Viridiplantae; phylum Streptophyta; class Magnoliopsida; order Asterales; family Asteraceae; genus Helianthus; species Helianthus annuus. Next base: position 110,792,803 of record NC_035444.2, on the reverse strand, counting down.
TAATAATGACATTAGTCTATGTTTGATTTGCTTGTTTAACTTAAGACAATGTTTAATATTTAATGAAATGAAACTCTTCGTATCCATGGTTTGAAACAATAATTCTGTTACAACACTCCCCGGCGTTTCCGCCACGATTTGTCGTTTTACGTGGTCGGGGTGTGACAGAAGAGTTGGTATCAGAGCCAATGGTTATAGAGAATTAGGTTATTAGTAAAAATTTCGACCTAGACTATAACTTTCTAGGACCCAACGCAAGTTGATTTGCATTTAGGAAAAAAAAACGAAATCCGAATCTGCTTCAAAAATTAATTGTCCGTTCTAGGATGATTAATTACTAGGTTTTGAACCCTCCCATTTTGATTCATTTTTGGCTTAGTGCCTTCTGAGTTTTCAAAATCTCGTCAAAGTCTGGGTCTAAATAATGTGAACACGTGCAAACTGGAAGAGTGAATGCCTGTACCCTGAGTTTTCTGTCTAAGGCTAGAGTGTTCGTACAAATCCACATAATCGGACCAGTCACTCTTACCTGGGAACTCTTGGGGTGAGTGTTCACTTATAGGCGAGCATGTCTTCGCGATACATTATTTCGATTCATTACTTTGATTAGTCACTGCGTGTTGTTTGTTTGTTCGAGGTAACGAACAAATGATCGCCTTCCTTATGTTTCGTCGATATTTTCAAAACCTCTTTTGTTTTTCCTAATCGTCGACCTCACTCATTTCTCATATTTCCTTGTTAGACGATGCCTCCTCGACGTGATGCACAACCTTTTACCGCTGAAGAAATCGCAGCCCTTGTCTCTCAGCAAATGGCTGCTGTGCTCCCAGGCGTTGTGACCCAAATCCACGAGCTGTACAACAACAATAACAATAACAATGCACAATGCAATTTCAAGAGTTTCAACTCTGCTAAGCCGCTAAAGTTTTCTGGGACACAAGGAGCGACTGCACTCCTCCAATGGTTCGAAAGTATCGAGAACACATTCAGACATGTGCAATGTCCGAATGGGCGTAAGGTTGAATTTGCATCAAGGGTGTTCGAGAAGCGTGCCCTTACTTGGTGGAACGGAGTGATGCGCGATAGGGGTGCTGAAGTAGCATTAGCACAAACCTGGGAAGAGCTTCGAGCTCTCATGATGAGAGAGTTTTGTCCCCGTCACGAAATTCGAACTTTGGAACGAGAGTTTGACGATCTAAAACAAGATGGGGGAGAACACCGTGCGTATACGGATCGATTTGAGGAGCTCAGTCTTTTGTGTCCTACTATGGTTACCCCGTTGGAGAAAGCGATAGAGAGGTATATCGATGGGTTACCCGATTCCATACAAGACATTGTGACTGGTGTTAATCCTACTACTGTTCGCCAAGCGATCGAGTTAGCTGCTACCCTGACTGAGTCGCAAGTCAGGAAGCGTAAACTTACCTGCAAAGGTGATAAGAAGAAGTCAACTGATTCTGCTAAAGACAAGGAAAAGGGTAAGGGTAAGAAGGGTGAGTCATCGAAGAAGTCGAGGAAGCGAAAGGGTGCTCAGAACTTCGCAGTAACTGCACAAACTGCTCAGAACCCTCAGAACCCAGCAGCTCAACCTCCTTCTAAGAAAGCATATGCTGGTACCGCACCCCATTGTGCTCGCTGCAACGGTCATCACGTTGCACAACAAGCTTGTAGGCAATGCACAACGTGTGGTAAGCTTGGGCATCTGGCCAACGTCTGTCGTTTTGGTCAGAATCAGATTGTTCAAAATCAAGCTCCAGTACAGGGGAATGCTGTTAGATTCCCACCGGGTTCGTGCTTCAATTGTGGAGAGTATGGTCACTTCCGCAACAACTGCCCGAGGTTGGCAAATACGAATGCAAATTCGAACGTGAATGTCAATGTCAATGCAAATGCGAATCCCGCTCGTGGACGAGTATTCAATCTGAATGCAAATGAGGCGCGAGCTGACAACCTCGTCGTCAATGGTACGTTTCTTGTTAACAATCGACCTGCATCTATTCTTTTTGATTCTGGTGCCGATAGAAGTTTTGTTTCATTATCTTTTGAGCCTTTGCTTGCGATACCTAGAACTAAACTAAGGAAACCCTTAACTGTCGAAGTTTCTACTGGTAAACCTCTTGTTCTCGATTCTGTTATCCGTGATTGTCAGTTAAACCTTGATAACCATCTTTTTCCCATCGACCTCACACCGATGCAACTTGGTAGTTTCGATATTATCGTGGGGGTGGATTGGTTAACCAAACATCATGCTGAGGTGGTTTGTTTCGATAAGATAGTTCGTATTCCTCTTCCATCTGGTGATGTTCTGGAAGTTCGTGGCGAGAAACCATCAGGTGGTTTGAAGCTTATGTCGTGTACGAAGGCTCAAATTTATTTGCGAAAAGGATATATCTCTTTCCTGGCACATATCACCGAGGAGAAAGGCAAGAGCAAGAGTATTCAGGATATTCCGATTGTTCGGGATTATCCAGAGGTGTTTCCTGATGAACTGCCTGGGTTGCCTCCAGTTCGTCAAGTCGAGTTTCATATTGACCTTGTACCCAATGCCAACCCGGTTGCGAAGGCGCCTTATCGGAAATGCAAGAGTTATCAAAACAACTTCAAGAGTTGTCTGATAAAGGATTCATCCGTCCGAGCTTTTCACCTTGGGGAGCTCCTGTCCTCTTTGTGAGAAAGAAAGATGGATCTTTTCGAATGTGTATCGATTATCGTGAGCTTAATAAGCTTACCATCAAGAATCGATATCCCCTACCTAGAATTGATGATCTCTTCGACCAGCTGCAAGGTGCTTCATGTTTTTCCAAGATCGACTTACGTTCTGGGTATCATCAACTTCGTATTTTCGAAGAAGATATTCCCAAAACTGCTTTCCGTACAAGATATGGGCATTACGAGTTCACTGTCATGCCTTTTGGTTTGACGAATGCCCCAGCTATCTTCATGGACTTAATGAATAGGGTTTGTAAACCTTATTTAGATAAGTTCATCATTGTGTTCATCGACGATATTCTCATTTATTCAAAGTCTCGAGCCGATCATGAACGACACCTTCGTTTGACATTGGAACTCCTAAGGAAGGAACAACTTTTTGCTAAATTCTCCAAGTGTGAATTCTGGCTTAAGGAAGTTCAGTTCTTGGGTCATATTATCAATCAGAAGGGTATTCATGTAGATCCATCCAAGATCGCTGCAATTAAGGATTGGAATACACCAACGACACCAACAGAAGTTCGTTCTTTTCTTGGTCTTGCTGGTTATTATCGTCAATTCATTTCTAATTTATCGAAGATCGCGGTTCCGCTCACTGATTTGACTCAGAAAAATAAGCCTTTTGAGTGGGGACCTAAGCAAGAAGAAGCGTTCCAAACACTGAAACAAAAGCTCTGTGATGCTCCTGTTCTATCTCTGCTAGAGGGAAACGATGATTTTGTTGTCTATTGTGACGCGTCGAATCTAGGACTTGGTTGCGTTCTTATGCAACGTGGTAAAGTCATAGCTTATGCGTCTAGACAATTAAAAATTCGTGAGAAGAACTATACGACTCATGATCTTGAGTTAGGAGCTGTAGTTTTTGCACTTAAAATCTGGAGACACTACCTCTATGGAACGAAGTGTGTGGTTTTCACAGACCAAAAAAGTCTCCAGCATATTCTCAATCAGAAGGAGCTGAACATGAGGCAACGACGTTGGGTTGAACTCTTAAACGATTATGATTGCGAGATCCGCTACCACCCTGGTAAGGCGAATGTCGTAGCCGATGCGCTTAGTCGAAAGGAACGAGTCAAGCTTCATTCTGTTCAAACCCTATCTGATATTCGATCTCGCGTCCTTCAAACTCAACGATCTTGTGTGATCAAAGACTTATTGAAGTATGAGCTACCGCTCCAACTTGAGCTTAAACTCGAAAGGAAAGACGATGGTTTACTCTATTTTGAGAATCGTTTGTGGATTCCGAATCAGGACGATCTTCGCACCTTAGTAATGGACGAATCTCACAAGTCTCGATATTCTATCCATCCTGGTGCTGATAAAATGTACAAGGATCTTTGTACCCAGTATTGGTGGCCTGGTATGAAGAAAGATGTTGCCTTTTATGTATCGAAATGCCTAACTTGTCTCAAAGTCAAGGCGGAACATCAACGACCTTCTAGTTTGCTTGTACAACCAAAGATACCGGTTTGGAAATGGGAGAACATTGCAATGGATTTCATCACCAAGTTACCGCGTACGTCTAAAGGTCACGATGCTATTTGGGTCGTAGTTGATCGTTTGACAAAATCTGCTCACTTCTTACCAATCCGTGAGGATTTCTCTGCTGAAAAGCTTGCCAAGATCTATGTAGACGAGATTGTATCACGACATGGTGTTCCCTTGGATATCATTTCTGATCGTGATGCTCGATTTTCATCTCATTTTTGGAAGACCATGCAATCTGCTTTGGGAACCCAACTGAATCTAAGCACTGCTTATCATCCCCAAACAGATGGTCAGTCTGAGAGGACGATTCAAACCTTGGAGGATATGCTTAGAGCATGCGTGATAGACTTTGGTGGTAATTGGGATTCTCATTTACCATTGATTGAGTTCTCATATAATAATAGTTATCATGCTAGCATTAAGATGGCACCATTCGAAGCTCTCTACGGTCGAAAATGTCGTTCACCTGTCTGTTGGGATGAGACTGGTGAAGCTCAGCTTACTGGACCTGAGATCATTCTGGAAGCAACAGACAAAATCAAGAAAATTCGCGATAACCTTGTGACAGCTAGAAGCCGTCAAAAGAGTTATGCGGATATGAAACGCAAGCCCGTAGAATTCCAAGTCGGAGACCGTGTCCTATTCAAGGTGTCACCTTGGAAGGGAGTGGTGAGATTTGGAAAGAAAGGAAAACTTGCACCACGATATGTTGGACCATTTAAGATTGTTGAAAGAATTGGAAAGGTTGCCTATCGACTAGAACTACCTCCAGAGCTTGGAAATGTTCATCTGACTTTTCACGTGTCCAATTTGCGAAAGTGTTTAGCTGATGCTGATCTTCACGTCCCTCTCGACGAGATTCAAATCGATGAAACGATGCACTTTGTCGAGAAACCTGTGGGATAGTGGACCGTACATACAAACAGTTGAAAGGCAAACGGATTCATTTGGTCAAGGTTCGCTGGGAATCCAAACGTGGCCCCGAGTTTACTTGGGAACATAAGGACCAGATGAAGGAGAAATATCCGCATTTGTTTTCACAAGATTCCTCTAAGTAAAATTTCGGGACGAAATTTCCTAAAGTAGGGGAGACTGTGACAACTGTGATATATAATCATCGTATTATGTAAAACAATGTCCGTTATCAATAAAACAATATGCTTTGGTGTTATTATGTGTTTTTTTTGGTGTTACTATATGTGCAATTGTGTTTATTAATTTTACAATTTGATTCGATACCAATTTCAAGCTTTAAATTACTTTCTGGAAGGTTATACGCAAACTGGTGCTTAAACGCAATCAGTTTAAAGCAACATACACTCCGGAACTGTGACGTAAGCCAAACATACCCTAAATATCCCTTACATAACTTAGAAATAAGTTTCGAAGGATTCGGTATGGCGAAAACATGTTTATTTGAACTAAAGAACTAATTACGACAAAACTGCGAAACGAACGTTGGTGACCGCCCGGATAATATTTAAATCCCACAAATATTCTATTATGATTAAAATCTTATTTTAATCAGGTTCGTGTTGAAAAATAAATTAAAACGCTTAAAAACGTTATTTTTCAAGTTTAAGCGCGTACCGTGTGTTCCTACGCGACACAGTGCTTATACTGCAAAACACAGGCAACGCAGCAAACCTAGGAATATGCCAAGAATATGCCAGGAATATACCAGGAATATGCCAGGAATATACCAGGAATATGCCAGGAATATGCTAGGAATATACCAGGAATATGCCAGGAATATGCCAGGAATATGCCAGGAATATGCCAGGAATATGCTAGGAATATGCTATATGGAAGGTCTATAAATACCACCATACCATAACTCCATCATTCCACACTCAACACTACACTCCATCTCCTCCCTCCTTCCCCAAATCGGCCGCCATCAACCACCACCCTACCACCATCATTCGACCTTGTTCCACCCATTCTATTACCATACAAGGGTGCAAGGAGACACACAACGAAGCTTGGTGCGTTCGGAAGTCGAAGGACCGCTCTCGTTTTCTTTTATCCACCACTTTTCTACACTCGAACTCCCCTAGCCTTGTGCTAGTAGTAAGTTCCTTAGATATTCATCTTGTTCATGTTTTTATGTGGTTAATGATGTTTAAAGATCAAAAGATGGAAATCCTAATGAACATAAACAAGTCCTGAAGTGTAACTAACTAAAGATAGAGTATGGTTAAAGTAGTGTTAAAATGATGAATGAAATATGATATTGCTTGATAAATCTGATATAAATAAGTAATAATCTGCTGTAAGTATTGTTTTGATCGCTAAACATGTTAACGAAATCAATCGAACGCACTTTATGATGATAAAAGACTGAAAACAACATGCTGATCTGCTTTTCCAGACACCTTTAACTGGCTGTAACTCCATCGTAACTTAACAAAAACTTTATTTTCTTAACTCTATAATGTGCTATTATAAAATAAGGTTCTAATGACACCGGAATCGTAATTTTTGGACCCCGTTTACTATTTTTAAAGTGTTTTTCCGTAACAGCAGCTTAAGCTGAAATTTTTCTGCTGAAAATGTGCGTCATGTTTTCAGTCATAACCTGGATTCTATGTAGGATTAGATCATGAAACTTATACAGTAGATGGTCACTGTTGTCGCCGTGACCCTCCAACTGGAATTACGTCAATCGGACTTGCGATTAATTTTTAATGAATTATTCCGTAGACTGCGGTCAGAAAGTAACAAATCTGACTTCAGTCCGGGAAAATGTATTTTTATAAAATATTGGTAATGAACTAGACCCCGATATTTTTACACAATAATATTTGGTTCGTGTAGGACGTTCTGTAAAAATTTGGGAATTTTTGGAATAAGTTAACCATTTTATTTAAATGTCCGAAAACAGTCCAGTTTCATGTATATTAAAACAGAAGTGACATAAGTAGTAATTGCATGCCAAAGTGTGGGTTTTTGATTTTTAAAATCATTCTTATTTAATCTAGGGCGGATAAACAATTTGAGGGATTGTGTTAACATTTAAAAACGCACCCGAAGGTGAGTACATAGTTCCCCTATTTTACTGTTTTCAATTGTTTTGGGGTGATTCATATGTATCAAAACGATTTCGATGTTTTAACGATGGTTTCACAACGAGTATGATGGTTTATATCAAACTAATAACGATTTCGATAATGTGAACGAGCTTGTTGGTTGTAATTACATAACAAATGACATTCATTAATTTTGGCCAAACCGACCAGTATTAGGTTATGGTACCATAGGATCCGACAAATCCCGTTATCAGACCGGACCCATGGTTATGTGTGGGTTAGGTGGGTAACGACCGAATCTGATGATTGTTAACTTACCCTTTGGTGGTTTGTTAATACAAGAACAAGTGGAACGATAAACGAGTCACGAAGGTTTGAATGTTGTTAACAAGACGACCAAAAGTAGTTTTCACAATTAAAACGAGAACGATTTGAACAATTGACACGATTCGAATGATTTAAACAAATGAACGAAGATCTATAACAAGTACGGGTTGAACGATGTCACACAACGATGTTTACAAACTATATAAACCATACAAGTTTTATTACGAGAACGATTTCCGATTTGGTGTACAAAAACAAATGTTTTGGAGTAAGATTCATGGCATCGAGGTTTATAAATTATAACCAAACTGTTGGCTTGGTTATTCATTTTACAATACAAATATTTTACAAAAACAAGGTTTTCTAGTGTCGATTAATGAAGTTATACGAGTTATTTCGACATGCAAACGAGCCATGAATCTGACACTCACGCAAAACCTATGTACTCGCCAGCATTTCTTTGCTGACTTTGTTTTTACATATGTTTCAGGTGAAGTTGCTTAGTGTTGACTACGAATAGGAAGCATGCTCACTTAGGACCGGACGAGGCCTTAGTGATTTAATAATGACATTAGTCTATGTTTGATTTGCTTGTTTAACTTAAGACAATGTTTAGTATTTAATGAAATGAAACTCTTCGTATCCATGGTTTGAAACAATAATTCTGTTACAACACTCCCCGGCGTTTCCGCCACGATTTGTCGTTTTACGTGGTCGAGGTGTGACAGGTACTTATGGAGCTTGCACTAGGAAGGAGCAGGTCGTTGTGGAACATGGATCGTGGATGCCATGTTAAAACGTTTAAACAATCAAACTTAACATTACTTTGGGTTTACATTTACATACTTTGGATTTTCATTATTACGCTTCCGCTATTGATACTATGTTTGGTTTAGAACATCCATTGTATTGAATTGGGTTTTACAAACTATCTTATTTATATTATGCTATGTTCAATATGATTGATAGCTTGATCCTGGTCATGTCACGCCTCCAAGCGGTGGTACTCCGCGTGTGGATTTTGGGGGTGTGACAAGTAGTATACTCATTAGAATCATAACAAGTCATATGTCTTGGATGATGTTATTCTAATACTTTGACGAATGAACACAAGTTCACCATCAAGGGTTCAAATATTGAATAGTATATATATATATAAGTATTATATGTATTGTTATGTCCAATAGTCAAGCATGTGGTAGAAGATTAAATCTTCATTTAGGTACCTCTAGTATCATGGAAATCATGTAGGAGGTAGGAAGGACAAGCTTCCATTTGGGTACCTCTTATGGTTCACCACTACACTTGATGTAAAAACATACAAGGAGGGTCATGAACTATGAAATATACAAGAATCCAAACAACTACACTATTAGAAATCATTAAGTAATGTGGGGATTTTATGTTGGACAACCCAAGTTAGTCCATAATCACACCTTCATCAAGCTTGAAGCTTGAACATACTTGTGGGTTAAAAACCCTAAATAAAACAGAATATATGTGAGGTTTATCCTCTGATTTCGTATGTCTCAGCCCCGTTTTTAAGCTTAACTAACCATAGAAGGGGTTATAAGCATAAGGATATGGGTTTGAGTGAGTTAGACTCAAGTTTAAACAAGTATAAACAAAGTTTGATTCAAAACAAAACAAACAATTGTAGGATCGTATGCTGACCCAAACGAGTCGTTCAGAGGTTTACTCTTGCAATTCAGATGCGGAGTAATAAGAAAAGCAAGTAGATATAGCCTATTCTTCCTTCTAACTGTCTTTTGTATTGATTAGAAACAATTTACAGCTCGATCGTCACACCGGCAGAGCTTCGGCGTGGAATACAATGACTCTTTCCCTAGAATCGCTCAAGACCCTCCTATATATAGAGTTCTGGAACCGCTCATGTGGACATGTGACACATGAGCGGTCCAGGACTTGTACATAAAAGCGGCCCATGATGACACATAAGCGATCCAACCCTCTAAAGACCATATGAGCGATCCTAGCTCCTAACACCTATACTGATTCTCGTTTTCTCGTATAACGTGCCCTATTCTATACAATACAACGCAAGACCTGATCCTAGACACTTAGACGGAAACAACAGATGTAGTGCACCAACAGACTCCCCCTCAGATGTTGATGGAGTCGTCAACACATCTTGATATCAAAACTATGTCTTCACATCTTCAGACTAGATCAGTCTCTGGGCTTCCTCTTCTTTCAATCTTCAGACTCCCCCTCTCGATTTACTTGTATTCTTTTGTTCTTCAGTAACATCCTCAGGATCTTTGTCTGGCATTCAAACACTCTAATTCTCTTGATCAGATCTCTTGATTCCTTAAGTTCATCAGCATCATCAGTTTGACATGATCTTCAGAATCAGAATCTGATCTTCAAAGACTTTTAGAATCGAATATCCTGGCTCTATCAAAAATCTTTAGCATTAATTTCTGAGATCGAAACCTGGCTACCTGCACAATCTTAACCCAGAAATAAATTTTCTAACTTTATCACATATCAGATACTTCTGCACCAATATATGACTCCCCTCAATACAACCTATGATGAACCACTTGAAGAAGGTTAGATTTATCAAAAACAATTTGATTTATACACACACTCCCCCTCAAATATTTCTCATCATGTTCAGCATTTGGAATTTTGAAAATTAGTTTTCCAACGTCAGTTTGTCGAAATTTTTTTTTTCTCAAAAATTTAACCTAAAACATATTAAAATCTTTTTGTATTTTCTGAAAGATAATACCTGACACCACTTGAAAAACAAAAACATAAAAAATATTTACAGACAATATTTTTGTGAGTTCGTGCAAGAGGATCATATCAGTTTATGAGACAAATCAACAACACCGTTAAGCTTGGTTTCATTTTAAGCTTTAAACAATTTACCTAGATTGTCAGTATGTTTGTACTCTTAAATTCTCAACACAAATTTCAATCGATTCGAGATACGATATTAATGTTTTAGATACTTAAACTTAATTGTGTATCACTCCACTTGAATATACTCCCGTATCCAGATCCCAAATATTCAGTCTTACAGGTGAGTATACCCCAGCTGATATCTGTAAAGGAGTTAGATGCGAAACCGTGAGAGCTCAGGTCAGAACTTCCGTTCAGCAGAGAGATGACGGCTCGACTTTTGGTGGGTCCCCTTTAGAGGGTCTTTTTGCATTTCAACAGCAGCGACTATCAATTTTATTGTTTCATCAGCATGCTGAGGGCGAAGCTTATGTTTCAAAGCTTTAGCAGAAAGTATTATCCGGGGACTAGGTCAGAACTTCTATTCAGCAGAAGTCCCGGGATAATACCCCAGATATCACTGAGTATAAAGACCTAGTATCTCAGAATATGGGACCTTTTAAACAAGATTTCGGGGGTTACCCATATATTCAAGAATAGTTACCCACGAATTAAGCAAGTTTGATTTAGGTTTATATCTCGTTTCAATTTACTAAATGTGCGAAAATCTACTGACACATCCGCAGTAAGATCGTTTATCACATTTTGACTTTCCAATTCTTTAGCGTGTTGTGATAGTTCACTGATGTACTATCATTTCCTCTTTTTCGCAACGAAACTCATTTTAAATTTTATCATGTTTTTTATTGTTTTAAATTTTTCAAATGTTTTTGGATTTTCTGAAATTTCCCTACTCCCCCTAAAATGCAAACACATTTTAAAGAAAATTTGAAAACTTCTAGACATTTGACCTGCTAAAAATACAAAATGCAACAACAAACTGTACAAAAACTTGACAACTGACACTGAATCACATCAAATCGCCATCCACTAAGCATAAACAATCTGAACTTCCCCTTTCACAAATCATTTTCTCATTTAGATTTCAAAACACTTAAGTTTGTTTTAGTCAAAATGATTTTTCCGGAAAATGAATTTTGTGTTGATAACAACCACTTGTAGGAGTATCAATTTTAAGAATGGGGATGTGGTTCATCATCTTGTCTATATTTTGTCATGAATAGTAAATCAAGTACAAATTAATGTCCCTGATATACCATTTGCATCTAAGAACCTTCTGTACCACTTGTAAATGTAATTACTTCAAAGTATTCAAGCACCTCAAGATTTAACCACAATTACCACTTGTGGGATCAAGATTACCACTTGTAGATAACCAAAATCTACCAATTGTAGGAATATTACATCTACATCACCATTTTACCAATCAAAATGCCGATTCCTGCTTCGCAATTAACCACCTGGAAGCTCCGGCATAGTCCTTTCACCTGCAAAACATCCAAACATGAATCACAATCATTCAAACAAACATATCATAAACTAGAATGATGCCGATTCCTGATCCACGATATAAACTTGGGATCTCCGGCATAGTCCTTTGACTATTCTGGAAAACAAACTTCCCTCCAAGTCTTCTCAGACTTGAGGACTTTCAACTCTTCAGCTGTAGGGTTGTATGTCTCCTTTTTAGTTGCGTAAAAGTCTTTTACCCCTTTAGCTTTTCCACTCAACATTTTCCCAAATATCTTCTTAACATTCCCGTTGAATGTTTTCTCGACATCAAATTCTTTTTCATCATCATAAAATTGATTTGAAATTTCAATTTTTCCAATTTTCTTTTTAACCTCCTCAAACTTCAATGATGGAAGAACATCAACATTTTCTGAAATTTTCTTCACAACTTGTGGCTCTTCTGGCTTTGTGGAACCAGATTCATCGCCGACTTTTTCTTCTACCTTTTTAGCAACCCACACTTGGTTGTCATTTCCTTGTCTTTTGTAAAATTTTGTCTTTTTCTTTGAACATACTCCAACTTCATTTTTCGAATTTTAAAAATTTTGGATTTCTCAGATTTTTCTACAACTTTGTCTTTCATCTTCTGAGAAGCTTCCTGTTTTGCTTTGATATCTTTCGAACAATCCGATGCAATATGACCAGCTTCATTGCATTTCAAACAGGTTTGAGTATTTCTTGGATGAAATACTCCAGTTCCATTCTTTCTCTTTTCAGCATGAAACTCTTTGTTAGTTTGTTTCCAAAATGGTTTCTGTTGTTCATCTTCTGAGCTTCCACCTGTCACAAATTCTGTGTTTGAATTAGAATTTTTTTCATTTTTATGATTTTCTTATGGAACAAAACCTAAACCTTTCTTTTTGTAGCTACGATTTTGGTTAGGTTTCTTTGGAAAACCAGGACCAGAATTGTAACCTTTTTTCTTGTTTAGACGTTGTTGAACTCTGGAAGTATATTTTTTAGGTTTATCAAAGTTTTTCAAAACTTTTAATTCAGGAATATTAACCTCTATTAGTTTAAAAGTTTTGTTGATTAATTCTGTTTTGATACTCATTATCGGAAACTCTTTGTTGTAATATAATTTGTCAGAACCATTCAAAGTATACACAACTTCGAATGTTTCATCATTCAAATCTGCCTTTGATAACAAAAATTCTTTACTATAAGACCGTTTAACCGATGAATTTTGACTTTTGACAGACGACTTTGGCTTTTCAGACTCAGATTTCGACTCTGTCTCCTCATCAGTATCCAACACCTGATCGACCACCCTTTTGATTATTTCAGACTCATGATCAGTATCGGATGAGGTAAACGTCACATCAATGTTTTCTGGTAAGACTTCAGTTGTATCGGTTTTAATCTGTATATTGACTGCTTTTGCAAGTTGTTCCTCATTTGGTTTCCTAGGTGAATACCCATCCCAAATTGGAGGCGGACACTTGTTATAGCTAACAGTTGGTTTCTTACCACAATCTTTCTTTTCTTTCGGCTTCTCATCTTGAAAAGCTTCCATACCTGCAACAGTTGGGTAAACACGATCAATAACATAATCAGAGGTAGAATAGCTCAACAATAACCTCCTAATCCTCTCATTTTCAATCTTTTCAGTTTCCAACTCTTGCTTCCATTTGGCATTTTCTTCAATGTAGAAATTTATAGCTTTTTGCTTCGACATTAAAGTTGCATTCATCATCGTCAGTGCCTGTTCTCTTTCTGTGTTTGTCTTTTGGAGACCAGTTACTGTTTTGTTCAAAACGTCATACGATTCCTTCACATAATTGAGATTGAACAATAACTGCTCTTTCTTTTTCTCGTACTCAGATATGATATCATCTTTAGCTGCACACTCTTTGCATGCTTCCAAACACTTCTCACATGGTTTGACGACTTTAATAATCTTCTCAACTTCGATTGTTTTAATAACTTCAACCACTTTTTCTGCTTCGATCACCTTTTCTATTTCTTTCACGACCTCACCAATCCTGCCGTCCACGCCAACATTTTCAGCATTCTGAACATCACCTTCAGATTCAGATTGTTGTTCTTTAGCAGCTTGTTTCTCTTTCAGTTTCTCCATTCTTTCTGCAAAATAAAAATAAAAACTTTCAGGAGACATATGAGATTTTGCAGTATTTATATGTTTCTCTTCCTCATCATCACTGCTACTATGATCTGGTGATTGATCAAAATGTACATATTTTCCAGAATCATCATCAGATACACTAGAATCAGATGGTGTTTTGTCAAATACAACATCCTGTTTTTGAACAGTTTCATCTGAATTATCTGAAACATCCCCAGAGTGTTCTGAGAGTCTATCAGTACTATCTGAACTTTCATCAGATGACACAAACTTTTCATCTCCACTTAATACATTCTCTCCAATAGATCTCATCCAAGTAGCAAACAAATTTGGCTCTCGGACTATCTTTGCAATGAAAGCTTTAAAACCTCCCTTTTCATCCACGAACATATCCCAACCGAAACCTTCTGGTAGTTTCTCAGCATCTTGATCGATAACACGTTCTGCTGTGGCTTCAGATGATATGTAATCACTCCAGCTGAAATCTACCAAACATGCTCTTTTGGGATCTTCAATCTTTCTTCCATGAGCTGTCTGCGGTTCTTGGGATTGACCAACTTGTTGATAGATAGCTTTGCGGTAGTAATCATCTTTCCCGAATGGATTTTGTGCTCCGCTAGCTTCTCTTCCTTTGCACTCCCGCTTGAAATGGCCCTTCTCCCTGCATCGAAAACAAGTAACTTTAGATTTATCAAAACCTAAAGTAGAAACATGTGCATCAAGAAAGTCATTTCTCCCGGTAATGGTTTTGAATTTCTCAGCCCGACGAAGAACACTAGCCAGACACCATTTGATATCCATAAGTTCCATTTCCTCAGCGTCTATTTGATCGTAATCCTCTTTGGTGAGCATAGGATTTCCGATCCGACCAGCAACAAGACCTTCATAGGATAACAAAACTGAACCCAGAAGTGCCATGTGGTCTTTAGCAGTGTCTTCAGAGAAGCTTTGACCTTCTGGAAGATTGAGAGCTATGTTGCACTGAATTATGTATCCATTTCCGGTTTTTGTACTCCGAGACTGAAAGCTTGTGTTAGTCTCTTTCGGATTCACACTCGGAAATGATGAAAACCCGCTGCTACTCTTGTTCGAACCCTGATCAACTTTCTCAGATGAATCACCAGCACTGAAAGCGGTTTGAATTTTCGGACTTCTTTCAGTTTCAGAAACTGGAATACTACCTTTATAGTACATTTTAACATCTTGTTGACCACTAGGATTATTCATCCTCGCGATCTTTTGCTGCTCAAGATCCTGACTCTCAATTTTCTCAATAAACTGACCAATTGTAAGTTTGTCATAAACACCCGTGTTTTTCAGTATCATCAAATATGTTCCCCACTCCTTCTGAGGTAACGCGTCAGCCAACTTATCAACCCATTCCTCACGACCTTTTTCAACTCCCAACATCGATAACGAACGCACTAAGTGACAGTATCTCTCAATTAGCTTTTTAGTATCCTCTCCCGGCAAACTGCTAAACAAATCAAATTCCTTTTTAAGCAATGCCTTCTTGCTTTTGATCATACTTTCACTACCCTCGAATTTTACTTTTAGAGCATCCCAAATTGATTTTGCAGTTTTGTCGTGTTGTAGCAGAATGAATATATCTTCTTTAATCGCCTGCTGTAACAAACTAATCATCATTTTCTCTGCTCTGTACATTGCACGTTCTTGTTCTGAGAATTCCGATATCTGTTTAATAACTTGCAATTCTGTTCGAGGCAATGTTTACTTTTCCAATATGCATTCCCACGATCTGAGATGATTTGCCTGAACCCAGTTTTCAAAGCGATCTTTCCACCCATAGTATTCTTCAATACTCATCAGTTTCGGGGGTTTCTGAGTAGTTCCTGTCTCATTTTCCAGGTTCATAGCTTGAGCAATCGCGGTTGGAGTAGTCGATGTGGCAAAGGCGTTGTAAAACTCAGAATTCATGATGACTTAGCACGAATTTCAAGACAACTGACAGAAAAGCGGTTCAACAATGAACAGAAAAGCGATTCAAAACGATCCTTTGGAGCGGTCCAGAAATTAATCTAAGAGCGATCCAAAGATGTTCACTCGAGCGGTTCAAACACAAATTTTAGAGCGGTTCAGAATCTGAATTTCGAGCGGTCCAGGTTCTGTCTTACGGGCGGTCCAAGAATGCACTATGAGCGATCCAGAAATAGGTTTTGGAGCGATCCAGATGCCAAACTGTATGAATGAGCGGTCCAAAACAATGTTCTAAGGGCGGTTCATGATGATGTCACTACGAGCGGTCCACATTTCTAACAAGTTTTTATCTGTTTTTAAGCTGAATTTTTGTCTGAAACTTCCAAGGGTTTGTCTCGGTACTATAATGCACTGTTTGTGAGCTTTTGAACGAATTTCAACCGTGAAATCTCCCGGAAATAAGAAAAGAATGTGTAGAAGTGAGAAAAAAACAGTGAAATGCGGCTATAATCTGTAGAAAACCTCCTCCCAAGCTCTGATACCACTTGTAGGATCGTATGCTGACCCGAACGAGTCGTTCAGAGGTTTGCTCTTGCAATTCAGATGCGGAATAATAAGAAAAGCAAGTAGATATAGCCTATTCTTCCTTCTAACTGTCTTTTGTATTGATTAGAAACAATTTACAACTCGATCGTCACACCGGCAGAGCTTCGGCGTGGAAAACAATGACTCTTTCCCTAGAATCGCTCAAGACCCTCCTATATATAGAGTTCTGGAACCGCTCATGTGGACATGTGACACATGAGCGGTCCAGGACTTCTACATAAAAGCGGCCCATGATGACACATAAGCGATCCAACCCTCTAATGACCATATGAGCGATCCTAGCTCCTAACACCTATACTGATTCTCGTTTTCTCGTATAACGTGCCCTATTCTATACAATACAATGCAAGACCTGATCCTAGACACTTAGACGGAAACAACAGATGTAGTGCACCAACAACAATGAACTTTGGAGCCTATTTGCCGGAGCTCCAGGGACTTATTCACTGTGAAATACCCATGGAATCTAAGCTAAGGTCGATCCAAGTGTTCTGGAAAAAGAATGAGCTCAAAAGGATAAGAAATGAGTGAGTTATGCTCACTTTAGTGGAGAAGGATGCTTCTGTCCGAACTTGAACTTGCAGCTACGATTTTGGATGATTGAGAGAGTTGTGAGAGTGTTTGTAAAGTGAAAATGGCTTGGGGAAGCTTGGGTTTATATAGGGAATGAATTAAGGTTGGGTTAGTTGTGTATTTAATGCCCAAATCCCGGTTTAAACTCAAAACAACTCAAATCCCGCTCAAATCACGAATGGAAGTGAAGAGTCTGATCTGAGGGGTTTCTCACGGCCAACGTAGCCCCAGGGGTAAGTCTACGCGGCTGGAAACAAGGGTGGAGGCTGAAGTTTCATTAAATTGCAATTAGGCCCCTCAACTTTGCATTTTAGGGCTTCTTAGGTGTCTTAGGGACTATTTTTGCCATAAAAGCATAGTTTAAGGGCAAATCAAGTATGAGGAACAATAACAAAGTATAATTAAGTGTATGAATGTCGTATTTAAGTCTCGTTTATGATCAAAAGACGTTTTATGCACAAGTTTCACATATTTGTAAGTTTAGCACATAGTTTCCAAGAATTATGAATAAGCATCAATTGTTTCACGAAATCGAATGTATGGGCATGTATAAAGTATGTATATCATGTATTTAACAAAATATGATTTTTATTTATGATCCAAGTCTTGGATTTTACAACGGTTACAAAGAAAGAACGATTACAAGAACACAAAACTTCCAGAAGTAGAAATACGAACAAGACTTGCTAAATATGGAAAGTACAAATAAGCAGGGTGTTACACCGCGACACAGTTGGGTAAGGGCATGGTGGGGCTGGGCTAGCTTATGGGCTGAAGGTATTTGCTTAACCAATGAGAGAGGCCCATTGACTGTTGGCCCAATTAGAAGGAAACACAATGTACAGGTGTTGTGGCTGACCGGTGAAGGATGGTGAGCCGCGTGACTAGCCTGGCTGAGAAAAAGAGGAGCGGCCTCTGCCACGTCCGCGAGCACGTCCCCGGCCATGGTTGTAGTCCGACCAGGCCTCAGATGGAGCCTGGTTGCCGTGGGGAGCGGAGTTGGTCGAAGAAGCGGACCGAGTTTGGCTCTGAGTGTGTAGGGCAGTAGCGGCTTGGGAGGCAGAGTGCATCTCTTGGTTGGCTTTGGCGGTCTCGTTCATGCATAATTGTGAACGGACGTCGAAGAAGGAGGGAAGAGGTTTGGTGTTCTAAAGAATGGTGGCCACGGTTTCGTATTGTTCGGTGAGGCCAGCCAAGGTTTGAAGAACGAGGGACTGCTCGTCGACCGGTGCGTCAACGTTGCTCAGTTGATCTACCAAGACTTTGATCTCCTGGCAGTAGGCGTTCATGGTAGGAAAATTTTTTAGACGAATGGTGGCGAATTTTTGGTTCAGGTAGAGGGCACGGGTTGCTTTATTGTCTTGAAAAAGGGATTCAATGGCTTTCCAGGCGTCATAGGCGGTGGTTTTAGTTTTGATGACCGTTTTGAGTAGGCTCGTGGAGATGGTGCCATATATCCATTGAAGGACTATGGCATCGAGGCGTTCCCACGAGTCAGTAGGAGAAGAGGTGGGTTCGGGTTGTTTGTCCTTGTCGGTTGAGGAGGAGGGAGTAGTGGGTGGTGGGCGTGAGGCGAGGTGGTCAGAGACTAGATACACCGAACGATGGAGGCGAAAGAGTTCCGACCAGGTGTTATAATCGGCGGTCTCGTGGTCGAGGTTTACTGGGGTGAAGGTTTTTATGTTGGAGACAGTGAGGTAGGATGGAGCTTGTTATCGGCCATGGTGGAGTGCAGGAGTATCAGGGATTAGGCTGATACCATGTAGAATATTATGGTTTGTCAAGCTATCCCCTTTCATTCACAATTACTCAACATATATAGTTACAATGAGATCTCCTGTTTTTGGAGATGAATAATACAATAATGTCTATACAATCCCTAACATAATTAGCGTAGTCTATTATTTAGTCTTAAAAATCCAGCCTGGTTATAAAGAGGTTAAAGTCTTAACCTGAAGCTTTAGTAGCTAAAGACGCCTTTCTAGATTTCATCCCACGCAGACATCCACGGCTAAAGTGTTTATCTCGATTAACATTCAAAAGATGTCATGAACGTAAGAATAAGATGTATACCTTGATTATGACAAAAATTATGATAAATGTGTTGAACGTTTAAATACATAGGCACGCATGCTAATAAACAAATCCTCATGAACCCAAATCAACCAATGTCACTAAAACTAAAAGCCAGAAACAGAGGATCTATGGTTGTTGTCCTGGCAGGACTAAGCGTCAAACTACTATCTTCGAATTTTTAAGTATGTTGAAAACAAGATGTCCACCGTCTACGAATCGGCCATGCCATAAATCATCGAACGTAAAAGGTGTTTCTTTAGATGAGGCTATGAACAAACATACCATGTGACAAAATCCGAAGAACAAGTCAAAATTCAAGATATACGTCGAAGGCAACAATGATATATACACACAAGCCTACAGTATGACATGTCAATCACCCTGTATCACATTATATATATATATATATATATATATATATATATATATATATATATATATATATATATATAAATCCCATAAAAAATTATGTATACAATTATAGAAACCATAATGTCACGGCCCCCGTCCCGGTTTTACCCGGTCCAGGTGCCGCGGGACAGAAACCCGTGGTATTTATTATTTGAGTTGACAGCGGAAGTTTAACAGGATCTTTTAAAACTTGAAAATGCCCAATTATTTTATTTCACAAATTGGGACAACCCCCATAATTTACAGTAAAGGGAATTTCACAAGGAAATCCCTTGTTTTACAAAACATGTTTCTTTATTTTATTGAGCCACCACTTCAAGCTTGTTAGTGCTCCGTAGCACTTTTCCTTGATTCACAGTAAGTCACCTGAAACATGTTTAAAAAGATTTTATCAGCGGGGAAATACTGGCGAGTCACTCAGGTTATATAAAACGACACCTTAGTTATGAATTACAGCATAAGAGCGATTACAATGGCAACTATCTTATTTTTATCTGGCGCCGTGTCACACCCTGGTGACGATGGTCATACCACTATTGGGTCCTTTCACCCAAGTAGTGATGATTATTACTGTTAGGTTGGTGAACTTAACTGTGAGAAATTAGTAATGTGCACAATACCCCACTTGCCAGTGATTCAAGATAACCAAGACTTAATCCCTGTAATTATAACTTTGAAAATAATTGGAGTATTGTAATACATTGGTAATAAAAAGAGAATGACTCACATTATAAGTTTTGAAACTGAAATTTTGAACACAGAAGAAAGTCCCATGCACAGGCTACTTATAGCAACATTTTAGGTTTTACGTGGCCCGCGTAAACCTTAATAAGAACTTACGCGACCCGCGAGGGCCACCTAGTCTACAACTAGGGCTACCGTGTCACAGGTAGGGTTGCCACGTGTGCGACACGTGGCTTGGAACGCTTATCCGGTCAACTTTACTTTGACACGGCCCGCATAAGCCTAAGCTTACGTTTTACGCGACCCGCGTGAAACTCAAAATTCTAGTTTTTTTGGTTTTTCATGCACATTAAGGTTTCAAGGGTACGGGTTTTCACTTACGAGTCGTTTTGGGACATTTTTGCAGGTCCTTACATCCTCCCCACCTTATTTAAAATCTTGTCCTCGAGATTTACTGAAATAAGTGAGGATACTTTTGCTTCATTTCCGATTCCAGCTCCCAGGTGTACTCAGGTCCTCTTTTTGAATCCCACTTGACCTTGACCAGTACTAGTCTTTTGTGTTTGAGAAACTTGACCTTTCTGTCTTCTATTTGGAGTGGTTTCTCAACAAATTTTAACTTTTCATTTACCTCTATATCTTGAAGAGGTACTACCAGTGATTCGTCAGATAGACATTTCTTGAGGTTGGATACATGAAATACGTCATGTACCCCGGCTAACTCTTCTGGTAGTTGTAAGCGATAAGCAACTGGTCCTATTCGCTGAATTACTAGGAATGGTCCTATGTACCTTGGACTTAGCTTTCCTTTCTTACCAAAGCGGACTACCCCTTTCCAAGGAGAAACTTTTAAGAGTACATTGTCTCCAACTTGAAATTCCAGTGGCTTGCGTCGATTGTCTGCATAACTTTTCTGGCGATCCCAAGCCGTTTTCAGTCTTTCCTTGATTTGAGTGATCTTGTCGGTGGTTTCTTGCACAATTTCAGGACCTGATAATTGACTTCTCCTATTTCTGCCCAGCAAACTGGAGTTCTACACTTTCGTCCATACAGTGCTTCGAACGGGGCAACTTCGATGCTTGAATGGTAACTATTGTTATAGGAGAATTCAATTAAGGGTAGGTGGTCATCCCAGTTTCCACCAAAATCTATTACACATGCCCTGAGCATGTCTTCCAGAGTTTGGATCGTCCTTTCACTTTGTCCGTCTGTTTGGGGATGGTATGCAGTTCTTAAGTTCAGCCTAGTCCCCATGGCTTCTTGGAAACTTGTCAAAAAATGAGAAGTAAAACGACTATCTCTATCTGATACAATAGAGAGTGGAACTCCATGTAAGGATACTACTTCGTCTACGTATAATTTGGCTAATCTTTCCATGCTGAAAGTTTCCTTCATGGGTAGAAAATGAGCTGATTTGGTTAATCGATCAACAATTACTCAAATCGCCTCATTACCCTTTTTGGTTTTGGGTAACTTAGTAACAAAGTCCATGGTTATTAGTTCCCATTTCTATACAGGCATTTCTAATTGTTGGAGTAATCCTGAAGGTTTCTGGTGTTCTGCCTTAACTTGTGAACAAGTTAGACACTTAGAAACATATCTAGCTATGTCCTTTTTCATTCCTATCCACCAGAAGTTATTCCTTAAATCTTGGTACATCTTATTATTACCAGGATGCATGGTATACCTAGATTTATGGGCTTCTTCTAAAATCTTATCTCTTAAATTTCCTTGCTTAGGTACCCAAATTCTTTTCTTGTGGAATCTCCAAATTCCATCGGTTCCTTGCTCTAGTTCCTTTATCCTTCCTTTCATTCCTTCAGCATCATCCTTGATTGCTATTTCTTGAACATTCCTCAGTTGTTCCGTTAAATCTAATTGAAGATTTAATCTAAGAGAACGAACTCGCTTTTGCTTTTCATGATACTTACGACTTAGGGCATCTGCGACTACGTTTGCTTTTCCTTCGTGATATTGAATATCACAGTCATAATCACTTAAAATTTCCATCCATCTCCGTTGTCTCATGTTTAATTCTTTTTGCCCAAATATGTATCTCAAGCTCTTATGATCTGTATAAACAGTAAACTTACTTCCATACAAGTAATGCCTCCAAATTTTAAGGGCCAAAATGATTGCTCCTAATTCTAAGTTATGAGTTGTATAATTTTCTTCGTGCTTCTTCAATTGTCTTGAGACATATGCAATTACCTTTTTGCGTTGCATTAGCACACATCCTAATCCTAGCTTAGAAGCATCACAGTAAACTTCAAAATCTTCTGTTCCATCTGGTAAGGCAAGAATTGGGGCGTTTGTTAATCTTTGCTTTAAAATTTTAAAAGCCTCTTCTTGCCTAGGTCCCCATTCAAACTTTACTACTTTACAGGTTAGCTTAGTTAATGGCACAGCTATCTTAGAAAAATCCTTAATGAATCGCCTATAGTATCCGGCTAACCCTAGAAAACTTCTAACTTCCGTAGCTGATTGCGGAACCTTCCATTTGGTGATTGCTTCTATTTTGGAGGGATCTACGTGAATACCTTCGTGATTCACCATATGTCCTAAAAAATGCACCTCCTTTAGCCAAAATTCACACTTTGAGGATTTGGCGTAAAGCTTCTCTTTTCTTAACAAGGTTAAGAATGTATGTAAATGTTCACAATGCTCGTCCTGGCTTTTGGAATAAATAAGTATATCGTCAATGAAGACAATTACCAATTTATCCAAGTACGGTTTACAGATCCTATTCATCATATCCATAAATGCTGCAGGAGCATTTGTTAGTCCAAATGGCATAACTGTAAACTCGTAGTGACCATACCTAGTCCTGAAAGCGGTTTTAGGTATGTCTTCTTCTTGTACCTTAACATGATGGTATCCAGAGAGTAAATCTATCTTAGAAAAATATCTAGCTCCCTGAAGTTGATCAAAAAGATCATCAATCCTAGGTAATGGGTATCGATTCTTAATTGTAACTTTATTCAATTCCCTATAATCAATACACATTCGCATTGAACCATCTTTCTTCTTTACAAACAATACTGATGCTCCCCAAGGGGATGAACTAGGTTGTATAAACCCTTTGCTTAATAATTCATCTCACTGCTTTTTCAATTCTAGCATTTCGGTGGGTGCTAATCGATAAGGTGCCTTGGCAATAGGTGTAGTTCCAGGAATTAGATGAATTCTAAATTCTACTTCCCTATCCGGAGGTAATCCTGGTAACTCTGCCAGAAATACATCCGGGTGTTCTGATACTACAGGAATTTCCTTAAGTTCCTTACCCTTAGTGCTAATGATTACCGAAATCATATACACTATTCCTTGCTTTCGTTCATAACTAGCAGCTTTCATTACTGAAATGAACTTTAAGGGTTTGCGCTGCTTATCTCCTGTAATCATAATTATTTCTCCTGATGGTGTATGAATTTCTATGGAATTCTTATCACAGAGGATTCGAGCACGGTTGGTTACCAACCAATCCATCCCTAATACGACATCAAATCCAGCTAAATTCATAGGTAACAGGTTTGCATAAAATTTATGACCTGACAGTTCTATCTTACCTTCCTACAAAACTTGATCTATGTTAACAGAGTTACCGTCTGTTGTTTCTACTGTATAAATCTGCCTAATTTGGTTAAACGTAGATTAAGAGCTTGGCAGAACGAAGTATTTATAAAACTTTGGTTTGCACCAGAGTCAAATAATATTTTCGCATAAACGTTGTGAACTAAGAACGTACCAGCTGTCACATCTGGGATGAGTTCTGCTTCTTGAGTCGTCAGTTGAAAGGCTCTTGCATTTTTCTTAGTAGTTCTTTCAGCTGGTTTGGCCTTGCTGCGCGCTGGTTTGACCAGTTTAGGGCAGTCTGGTCTAAAATGTCCAGCTTCTCCACAGTTGAAGCAGACTGTTGATTTCTTCCTCCTGCAATCTTCTTCTTGATGCCCCAGAATTTTGCAGAAATTGCAACACCCTTTGCATTTTCCAAAATGCTTTCTTTTACAGGTGCTGCAGAATGGAACAGTGGAAGGTTGCCCGGTTCCCTTTTCTTGAAATTACTACTATTACCCACACGGAATCCTTGGGTAATCTTTTGGGCCACTTCCTTCTTTCTGTTTTCTTCTCGCGTACGCACCAGCCCGTCAGTCAGAGTGTTGGCTAACTCCACTGCATCGTCAAATGTACGGGGCCTTGCAGCTTTGATGATATCCTGAATCTCGCTAATTAAACCCCAAATATAGCGAGAAATAAGTACAGGTTCTGGCGAAGCCAGAGTTGACACAATTTTGGCATATTCGAAGAATTTCGAAGTATACCCTCGACAGTCAACATCCACCATTCGGTGGCTCAGGAACTTGTTTACCATTTGTTCCTTTTCATATTCGGGACAGAATTTTCTTTCCACCAATTGTCTAAATTCTTCCCAACTCATGACATAAGCCATGTCACTTCCCTTGGCTTGCAATACCGTGTTCCACCACTCTAATGCCTCTTCCTTGAAAAGGTGAGAAGCATACATAACTTTGTCTTCCTCTACGCATTTACTTATTTTAATTACTGCTTCAGTTTTCTCTAACCAACGCAGTGCGGCTGTCGCCCCTTCATTGCCTGCAAATTCGGCTGGTTTACAGGCAAGAAATTCCTTGTAAGTGCAACCAGGTGTTGCAACTTTCATTTTCTTGAGTACTGGGGCTTGAACCACATTTTTCTCATTAATACCGCCTCCATTAACACTGTTACTGAAATTATCGTCGCGCGTGCATTTACTGGGGTTGGCTTGCGAAGGCGCAACAGGACTTTTAACAGCAACGACGATTTCCGGGATAACATTGGCTATTCCCTGGGCGACGATGTTTTCTATATCTTGCCAATTTAGAAAATGATCCTCATTATTTTGTTCAGATTGATTTACTTCGTTGACTGGTTGGTTTTCCGCGTTTTCCATCTGAATAATAATTAACAATATAATTATAATTTATTGGCAACAAATAATTAATAATCAAACCAAATAATTAATAACCAATATAATAAAGCAATCACACACATAAACACGTATAGCCAAAATTGTCGACTTTGCGACTTTCATATTTTATATATTTTAGTATGCATCCGTACACACCAGTTATCTTACAAAAGTTTCATTTTAAGTTATTTTATATGATTATATTTTTATTATTTATTATTATTATACACATAACCACACCATCATGCAACCACAACCAACTGGCGTCTCAGAAACGACGCTCCCTCTCGTCGTATTTCCATGAGATCTGTTCCCCCACTTCTCGGATTCGATTTCCTGCATCCACCAGCTCCTCGCCATAGTGGCGGAATTCAGCCAAATTCTCACTGCTCATAGGTGGGTTTGGTGCAGGTTCAGGGTCAAACTGGGGGAAAAAGGTGTTAGGGTTATTTAAGAGATTCTGAAATTGCCAGTCAGTGGTTCACCATTCTTCCAGCTCTCCTTTTAGAGGTCGGGGGTTGACAATGGGATCTGGGATAGCAGGCTCTAGATTAACTGGAAGTTGTGATTCAACTGGGTAATTGAAGAGGTTTTCATTGGCAGGTCTGATGAGGTCGCTAAGTGCCAGTTTACGATCCAGCTCCCCCCATGATGGCATTTCCTGGGCATGCCCGGAACTTTCCCCAATCTCTTTCCCTTTCCCCTTATCCTTAGGATCCTCAGTCTTTATAACTTTCTGTACCGCTGGTTTTTTCCTACGCATACGCCTCCAGCCTACAAGCCTTCTTCTCTTTTTCGTCTTTGGTTTCTACTGCGGGTGGGCCTGGAACACCATTGGCTCTTCCGTATCAGACCATGGGGTATGATAGGGCTTGGGTTGGGGCTTGGGTTGGGCATTGGTTGACACGTGGACTTTCAAAACTCAAGGGTAAAACCCGCTTTTGAAGGTGGTATGGTGGGCGTGGATTGGCCGGCGTGGCCAAGCCACATCAGCTTTATATATATATACATACATACATATATATATATATAACCAAAAACTACTAAACATACAACATAATTATTAAAAAAACATACAAAATAATTATCAAAATAAAAACCTATCATTCTTCGTCGTCTTCGTCGGTTTCGAACCTAGGAATCGTTGAAACATGTCCCACCAAATCAGCTCGAAGGTTCTGATGTATATCCTTTGACTTTATTAAAATTCATTTGCCGCTTTATCTTCGTCTGTTACGTTACCTGGTTGGGGGTCATCATCATCATAGTAGGTTACGACCACTCTACCTTCATCCTCCAAAATCATGTTGTGAAGAATGATACATGTGTACATCACGTTTCCAATTTGATCCTTGTCCCATAGTCGACAAGGCTTTGCCAATATTCGCCACCTTTTCTTCAAAACACCGAATGCTCGCTCGACGTCTTTACGTGTAGCCATCTGGACCCTGTTAAACTTTAATCTCTTTGGATCTGAGGTACCGTGTCTTGTGAACGATTTTACGAAAACCCCCCACTCTGGGTAAATCCCATCAACTAGGTAGTACCCGTACACGTACTCAACCCCGTTTATAAAGAAAGTTCCTTTGGGTCCTATACCATTTACCCGATCATTGAAAAGAGGCGAGTAGTTTATGATGGTAATATCATTATGTGAACCTGGCATACTGAAGAACGCATACCATATCCAAAGATCTTGGGACGCAACCGTTTCAAGCATGATAGCTGGCACCCCGTGAAATCCACTAGTGTGAGCGCCTTGCCATTGGGTAGGACAAAGTTCCCAAGGCCATTTCATACAATCTAAACTACCTAGCATCCCGGGTAGCCCATGATAATCTGCGTGATGTTCCAATATTTGTTGCATGTCACTGAAGGAGGGCTTTCTCAAATATCTTTTCCTATAAAGTTCTAGAATACACGAACAAAAGTTGTGAAGAGTTTCTCTAGCTACACGTGCAGACATTTTTAAATAGCCATCCATAATGTCCGAACTATTGACGTACGCTAACTGCCTAAGTGCGGCCGTGACCTTTTGCCACGTATTAAATCCTAATTGCCCGGTTACATCGGGTTTCTGTTGGAAATAAACATATTTCTCCTCAAGATCTCTAGATATTCTTAAAAATAAGTTTCTACTCATACGAAAACGATGCCTAAACATTTTTTCATCATACTTAGGTTCCGCTGAGAAGTAATCGCTTACCAACAAATCGTTAGCGGTGTGCCGTTCACGAGCGATGTACCTTCTCCTTCGTTTAGGTTGTTGAGTCTCTTCCTCATCGTCTTCGTCTTCCACGATAGCTTTCACCACCGCCGCGATGGTTTGTAGAAATATTTCCGCACCATCGTCAGATGATGATGACGATTCACTATAACTTGAAGAACTCATGGCAATATTGTGTTTTATGTGTTTGATTTTGTATGAGAAAAATGTTAAATGTGGTAAGTATTTATAAAGGAAAAAAGATTTTTTTTTTAAAGTAACCCCCAACGGCTAGCCCAACGGCTAGCCAACGGCTAGTTTGAATGGCCCATTCACAAACCGCCATGTCACCTTGCTCCCCCGCCCCACGCCCGGCTTGAAACCCAAGCCCCAAGGGCCACACCCCCAACCCAAGCCCACCCGGGGTGGTGCCTTGGGCGTTTTCCCCCAACCCAAGCCCCATACCCCATGTCCTCAGCCTGGTAGCCAATGAAAGTGCCAGTAGTATCCATATCGGTGCTATGGATAGTAAAGTTTCGGAGTGCCTCCGACAGTTCATTCATGCTGTTAGCACACATGAATACACACACAACGTTAAGTTAAGATTTTATTTATTGTAAATTTAAGTTTTCACAAAATCACAGAATGGCAATCAGAAAAATTAAGTATTTCTAAATACTTAATTGACTTAAATTAGTGGCTCTGATACCACCTTTTTCTATCACGGCCCCCGTCCCGGTTTTACCCAATCCAGGAGCCGCGGGACAGAAACCCATGGTATTTATTATTTGAGTTGACAGCGGAAGTTTAACAGGATCTTTTAAAACTTGAAAATGCCCAATTATTTTATTTCACAAATTGGGACAACCCCCATAATTTACAGTAAAGGGAATTTCACAAGGAAATCCCTTGTTTTACAAAACATGTTTCTTTATTTTATTGAGCCACCACTTCAAGCTTGTTAGTGCTCCGTAGCGGGGAAATACTGGCGAGTCACTCAGGTTATATAAAACGACACCTTAGTTATGAATTACAACATAAGAGCGATTACAATGGCTACTATCTTATTTTTATATGGCGCCGTGTCACACCCTGGTGACGATGGTCATACTGCTATTGGGTCCTTTCACCCAAGTAGTGATGATTATCACTGTTAGGTTGGTGAACCTAACTGTGAGAAATTAGTAATGTGCACAATACCCCACTTGCCAGTGATTCAAGATAACCAAGACTTAATCCCTGTAATTATAACTTTGAAAATAATTGGAGTATTGTAATACATTGGTAATAAAAAGAAAATGACTCACATTGTAAGTTTAGAGTTTAGCCTAATGATTTAGTCGTGTAACCTAGTTTAAACAACAATGCACACGAAACTAGGTCAGTAACTTAATACAACATTTACGATAAGCTCGCGAAATCAAAACCCTCACGACGAATGACAAAGTATAGCCCTGATTTAGGCAGCACTTAAACATCCGTCAGATCAGTTTCAATCAATCGGACATTGTATCGTAGCAGTGATCGAGTTAATACCCTGTATCGTAGCAGCGTCGTGACACCGTAAAAATCGTTTTTAGCAGAATTGGGACGTTTGGAAACTGAAATTTCGAACACAGAAGCAAGTCCCATGCACAGGCTACTTATAGCAACATTTTAGGTTTTACGCGGCCCGCGTAAACCTTAATAAGAACTTACGCGACCCGTGAGGGCCACCTAGTCTACAACTAGGGCTACCGTGTCACAGGTAGGGTTGCCACGTGTGTGACACGTGGCCTGGAACGCTTATCCGGTCAACTTTACTTTGACGCGGCCCGCGTAAGCCTAAGCTTACGTTTTACGCGGCCCGCGTGAAACTCAAAATTCTTGTTTTCTTGGTTTTTCATGCACATTAAGGTTTCAAGGGTCCGGGTTTTCACTTACGAGTCGTTTTGGGACATTTTTGCAGGTCCTTACACATAATTTATATATAATGGGCAAGATCAAATAGAAAGTTTATATTGTCTAAATAGGAGGATAATGAATCTTAATATTTCATTTTTCAAATCAGTCGTTAAGATAAATGTATTAAAAAATATGAATTTAAGGGTATATTTGTCAAATCCTATTTATTGACTTTCTCTCTCCATATACAAGGCACATCAATATTTCACCACTATGTTTTAAACGCACATAAGTTTTTTATACGACATTATTTCTTTTATAAAAATTTACCATAAAATCGATATTCTTTTTATATTTAATTTGAGTACCATATTGGTATATAAAATATGACAACTAAAAAAACCCACAAAAATGTGTTATATGTCTATGTTGTATAACATTTTTGTGCTGGATTTTTGTACTACATTTTTATGCTAATTTTTTGTACTAAATTTTTTTGTTTTAATTTTTTTGCTGAATTTTTTTGTGCTGAATTTTTTGTGCTTAATTTTTTTGTGCTATATTTTTGTACTGGATTTTT
The DNA here is from genome assembly GCF_002127325.2 of Helianthus annuus. NCBI lineage: Eukaryota > Viridiplantae > Streptophyta > Magnoliopsida > Asterales > Asteraceae > Helianthus > Helianthus annuus. Next base: position 110,762,950 of record NC_035444.2, on the reverse strand, counting down.
TGTACTTGATTTTTTTGTTGTCACATGTCATTTTTACACTCATACTTATAAGGACCAAAATATTTACTAAAATACCTTTCCTTCCTACTTAGACCGGACGGTATGGAGGATTGTCCCCCTCCGTCCCCCTTCGTCGCCGATTCTCCAGCCATTTCGCCCCCTCGTCGCCGGTCCTCCAGCGTCCTCCTCGTCGACTTGTGGACGATCCACCACAAGACAAAACACACTCACACACACATATACATACAACTTATATATATATATATATATAGAATTGCGCTAAAATAAGAACCAACTCGAGTTGTAAGAACCGTGAGAAATTTTTGATCCGGGGCGAGGTGGACCAAATTTTTTTTTCATAAACGTAGATGCGTGTATTATAAACACATTTGTAAAAAAAAATTAAAAAAAATGTCGTGTGTGTAGTTTTGAGCACCACAAGTTTGTGTTTACGCTACCCATAAATTTTCCGGTTAGATTTACGGTACCTGTAAACACAAACTTGTGGTGCTCAAAACTACACACACGACATTTTTTTTTTTTGAATTTATTTTACAAATGTGTTTATAATACACGCAACTACGTGTATGAAAAAAAATTTTGGTCCACCTCGCCCCGAACGGTGTAGTTCTCACGGTTCTTACAACTTGAGGTGGTTCTCATTTTAGCGGTCCCCTATATATATATATATATATATATATATATATATATATATATATATATATATATATATATATATATATATATATATATATATATATATATATGGGTAGGGATCCTAAGAGAAGAGCACCCTATTTGAGAAACTTGAGAAGAAATCTGGACCACACATTTTTCTAAGCTTTTCGTAATATACACATATGTATAGATTACGATTGACTATATACATATGTGTATAATTCAATATACAGATATGTATATAGTCAATTTTACACTATACATATGTGTATATTACGAAAAGCTTAGGAAAAATGTGTAGTCCAGATTTCTTCTCAAGTTTCTCAAATAGCCTACTTCTTCTCACATGATCCTCTCCCATATATATATATATATATTAGGGTCATCCCCCATTTCCTTAGCTCCATCCTTTTTGTCTTATCCTCACACCCGATCTACGTGACGAATCATCCTCCAAGAGAGGACCATCACCATACTGTGTAGCCTTATAAATAGTAACACATATCACCATCACTATACTTCTTAGGCTAATTTAGTTAAAATCTAATTTTTAGTGGATTCTTCTCCTGTATATAAATGTCATAAAAATTATGTATACAATTATACAAAAGGTGATAGGTTTGCTTGTGTTTGGTATTTTTTTTAATGAAAGTTAAGTTTAAAAAAAATTATACAAAAGGGACAAAGAAAATCTAGAAGAATCCTTTCTAAAGAAATATACTTACAAATGAAAAACCAAGTCAAAGAAATGGGCTTCTTTAATTGGGTAAGTGGTTGAACAAAACCTCTTTCCTTGTTATAAAAAAGATGTTTAACTAAGGCTATAGGGTGTAATCATGATCCTTCACACCAGTGTCATGTCATCCACTTTTTGTTTTTTTTAAACGACAAATTTGGATCACTGACGAACCACTCGAGTATCATCATGCTACCAGCGAAACCACTCGATCATATACATCTCCACTAGGCATACTGTCTATACACCAATTTAGGGGGAAACCCAATAAATATGGGAAAAAAACCCTCCTTTTGTGGGAATCGAACCCAAGACCTTTTGGTCCCAAAGTTTTATCCCATCCCCAAGATGCAACTAGTCTATAAAGCCATGGCCATATCATCCACTTTTAATCCATTATTTTCCAAGTCAAAAACTACCCATTTTAGATCTCAATTATTTGTTGATTAAAGTCTAATTTTTAATTATTAAAATTTGTTAACGTATCAAAGTATTGAGCGAATTATAGAGAAGAAGAAGAGCAAAAGAGAAGAGGAAGTTATCTCAAATCATCGCTACCCTTCTCATTCATCTACTGATTACTTAAGTACAACTAGACATGTCCACAATAACCCCCTATACTACTCTACAATTACACTTCAAGTCTCTCTTTTATTTAACACCTAACAAAATTTGAGAGAGATTCAAATACTATATTGGAAGGTAGATGTCACGGAATTATTAATGCATCGAACATTTGATGCCTGATGTATTTCTTAAAACATTTGATGGAAATGGCATTATAGTCTATTGACATTTTTAGGATGGGATAAGTCTTAGGAACGTGTAGGTCATGGGTTCGATTCCTACAAACAAGTTTTCTTAGATTTATTAAGTTTTCTTCTGAATTGATGTATAGACATTGTTGCCTAGAGAACATGAAGACACAAGACAAGACGCCATATACTCGTATAATATTTATAATTAGCTATCGATAATATGTACTACGATTAAATCCTTAAACGTCCAAAACAATGAAATATAGATAATAAAACAATACATACGATTCAATATGTAAAGAACTTTCATGTATAACCCATATATACAACCTACATAACGTTCAAGCCCAAATACAAGATATGCTAAAAGCAACCATTCTATATATACAACTAAAGAAATTATATGTAAAACTTAAAAGAAGCTATTCCTTCTATCCTATTTTTATCTAGATTTCTGTCTTATTTTATGTATTTTGATTAGTACTTACTTAATTGTGCTTAGAGACTATCTGTGACGGGATTATAACTATTCTCAGTTTTTTTTTTCGAACGACCAACAAAAACGTCACTATATTATTAAGAAAACATCCTGCAAGGAGCTGGGTTAAGATACAAAAGCCCGCAGAGCAGAAAAAATAAACAACCCACTAGAAACTACAAACTGAAACATTTTCATTTCTCCCACGTGAGATTGCTTCTGCGAGACCGGTACTTTACCCACAAGAAAGAGAGAGCCTTCACTTCCTCCACAAATAACCGTTCCAAGTTATTTGACACTTCCGGTCTGACTCAAAAACCCCCCATAAGCGGAAACCCTAACAACCGGGTAAAACCGCTTCCACCTCAAGGCTCGATAAGGCGACCTCTCCTAGGAGAAGCAAACTGGCTATCATTAAGCCAGAAAGCCCGTAAAATAATTTATAAAGTAACAATTAAAACTAGGATAAATGAATAAAACCATAAAAAACATAAATGCTTAACAATTAAATCCCAAAAATGATAATAATTAATACAAGAGAAGGGCAAAAAATGTGAAATAATTCAGGTTTCTCGCCTCATCTTGTCCTTATGGTGTATCAAAATAGAAGTAACAGCTTCCCGGAAAACATCCTCATCACAATCAAAATCCCAATTCAATATATCACCATCATCATACTCATCATGATCATCTTCGTCCGAACTATCCGTATCCGAATCGGATGGAAAACCGTCCTCTCCGGGTTGATAAAGCCGCCTGCCTACTCTCACAACCACAAGAGACACCGAATTCATCACGTAACCACTAACCGGAAGGCGCAACACGGGAACATACGCGGACTTCACATTAATCGTCACTCCAATCCCGTTACCGTTTCCCGCAATCCTGGAAACATCCTCTGGTGATAAAGAGCTTTTCAAATCAACAATCTCTTGATTCGTTAACCGAATTTTCCCCCCTTTCCTTGACCCCGAAATTGTGATCTCACCAAGCATTGGATGCTGAATTAATAAACACGACATAACATTCCCCCATTCGATTGAATCAACCACACCGTGAAAAGACGAGTAAAGCCGTAGCTCTAGTTCCTCTTGCGTGACGACGTCAGGTGACGTCACATCCTCTGTTATACTGAAAACAGAGGAAGCGAACAGGAACACAAAGCTTTGTAACTTGAAATCGAATTTGGTTTTCCAATTGATCAAAGATGGGAGAAACCCGTAACAAAACCCGCCTTCTTTCTGTTCGTGGTCTTCATCGGTGATGAAAATGACATCGAGGGATCGAATGGAATTGAATTTCTTAAGGAAATTTAGAGCGTTTTGGATCTGGGGTCGGAGGGAAGTGAGGTAGTCCATTTTCCGGTCGATAAACCTATCGGCTACGTCTTGTAAGGAAGATTTGGGGTAATCGGAAGCCGGTTTCTTGGAACAATTTGGTGGGGAGATGGAGATGGAAACAGAGGGCATGAGAGGGATTGCAGAGGCAAAGTGTTTGGAGATTAGAGAGCATCGGAAGAGGAATTTGAAGTCTTGTTGGCGGATTTTGGTGAGGATTAAGATGAAGAGATCATGTGGGAGTGTGGTGAATGGATCGGAATTGTTGGTCATGGTTGTGTTGTGGAGGTTGTCCCAAACACCCTTGATTGATGATAAGGACGGAGAAATTGAGAAACTTCTCACTTTTGTAAAGACATGGCCTGCACTTTTTCTTTTTGGCGTTGACGTTGTTTTCTGCAATACTTTCACTTTGAATACTTCAAATTACTCTATATTATTTCATATTTTTTCATTCATATTTAATTGAACTGAATTTAAATATATCTAAATATATGAAATGTTATTTTATCACTAAAATTACTTGCTTAGTGTTATCACACGAACTAATCTTGCTCTCTGCAAACAGAAACAAAACAAAATTTTCTATTAGCAAATCTATAGTAGAATTCCGTATTCAACGCTAGACGACTTTATCATTAATTACTCAATATATTTCCAAGAATATTACTAGTTTTATGAGTGTACAATGAACAATCCATGACTTTTCATGAAAGTTTCATGTTATAAAAAAGAGTAAATGCTAAGAGCATTCACATTCTATCCATCAAAATATGTGAGGGTGAGTTTTTATATTATAAAGGGTATAAAAAGTGGTTGTGAGTAGAGAAGAGAGAAAATTTTACTGTTTATCTGTATATTTGAGGGGAAACTGTTCACCCAGTATAATTTTTTTAATATATATTGAAAGTGGTTGTGAGTGAAGGAGAGAGAAAAATATAATGATAATATTATTTAATTGAGAAAGAGAGAGAAAAAGTATTTGTTTTTAGTGGAAATATATTGATATAGGAGTTGTTTTTTAGTGGAATGTATGTATAATTTGATGGATTGGATGTGAATGCTCTAAAATCGTTTAAAGATCTTTGTTCATATTTGTCACTTTATTTCAAAAATATTTTTTTATGTATCTTGACCCGCCATTGACACTTCAGTCCAAAAATATTTTTTTATGTATCTTGACCCGTAATGTTTTATTTTTGTTGTCATTTCCATCCAAATGACAAACTGAGTTAGAAATTTCTATTAATCAATCCTTTTTTTATCGTTTAGCAAGTTTAACTAAAGGTTAAAATGGACAATTTATGCTTATTTTTTTTATATAGTCACAGCTTGTGTCTTATTTCTCTTCGTTAACCAGTAAAACTCAAACCCTAAAATTCAAAAAGGAGTTTCAGTCGCCACACACTTTTCTCATTTAACATTCTCTCTCACAAGAACTGTGAAAACTTCAAACTACAACAAATCTGCTTCTACTCCTTTTTTTATTTCATAAGTGTGCTTCCACTTCTTTATTTTAGCTCATAAGTGTAGGTTAGAGGTTTATGGTGGTGGATCGAAGGTAGCGGTGAAACTGTGGCAGGCAAACGGTCAAGTTGAGAGCATAAATAAGCAGATTGTGGATGGTATCAAGGCAAGATTGGGAACCGCAAGAAGAGGCTGGGTCGATGAGTTGCCAAATATTCTTTGGGCTCATCACACCATGCCAAAGACTAGCATGGGTGAAACACCGTTCAGCCTTGTCTACGGAACGGAGGCCGTGATCCCAGCAGAAATCGGTTTTCCATCACCCCGCATGCTAGCTATGGAGAAACAGAACAATGAACAAGAGTGCAGGCTTGACTTGGACCTCCTCGAAGAAAGACGAGAGAATGCAACCATTAATGAGGCCAAGTACAAGTCAAAATTGGAAAAATACTATAATGCGCGGGTTCGCATATGCACCTTCCTACCTGGGGATTTTGTCTTGAGAGATAACGAAGCATCGAACACCAAACGCCCTGGGAAGCTCGCGCCTAAATGGGAAGGGCCTTATGTGATCAACGAGGTCCTGGGAAAAGGAACATACACCCTACGCAGGATTGATGGAACGGATGTTCTGCGCACGTGGAACGCGTAGCAGTTGCGCAGGTGCAACATGTAATCTTAGCATCCTTTGTACTTGGAAGGTTCCCTGCGCCTTACCAACACACAATACAAGGATCGCTACTTACATACGCATCAATTTTAATTATCTTATTTATCCTAAATGTAATCTTAACAGCTTTGTAACTATCGGCCTCTGCGCCTTATCAATATCAATGCAAAGTCTGTTACTTACATCATACCTTCTTTTATGTTTTATTACAAATGCATGCAATTTCTTTTGGTAAGCATAAAAACACTATGGTAATCTAATACAAGTCTCATGAACACCTTGCAGTTACAGGTACTGAGCAAGGTCCAGTCCTATGTTCACACATGAGCTTTATACCATCTTTATTTGTCTCACCTAAACAAAGTAATTGTACTCATGCAAATATTGTAACTAAAACATGCGATATATTAACAAGAGTTATGTTAGTGCAGTATGTCTATCGCCTCCGTCAATCAGAACCGCAGCGAGACACCGAAGAAATATAGACTTTATGATGTAATATTTAGTGATAAAGGCAAGGTGGCAATCTTGTAAATAAGGAAACCTTCCTTATGCCTTGGCCTATAAATAGGAGCTTTAGGCTTTAGTTTTAAAACTTTTGGCATTTTAGTGCTTTGGAGATCTAGATCTAGAGAGAGAAAGTCTGGATAGAGAAAGGTAATTCGTGGTGTTTGTACTCATCATATTGATCAATAGAATCACGTTTATATTACAATCTTGTGTTCGGTCACGTTCGTGTACGGATTCCGCACGTCACACGTTCGGTTCGCAATCGTTTCGGAGTCGAAAACCGGTCCTAACAAGTTACTTGAGCATAAAACGCATTAATAAGTTACAAAAGGGGATTCCACATTCTAAACATGTTCAAATAACAAAACAACTTCCACAAGTTACAACGACCTAATCTAGGTCTTCTTCATCTGAAGCATCTGCTTCATCAGGATATATTTCTTTCAGTTGGCCACGAAGTTCTCAGACGGAAGCGCAGTAGTCAGCAAATCCATCACCGGAAGGCGCAGGTTATTGTATTATTCTTTGGAAGCTGCATGAGAAGCACCAGTATCAACCCCGCGAGTGGCATACCTGCTGCAACTCTCAAAGCATTGGTGACGTGCTGAGTACATTCCGCATATCCCTGCGCATTTAACTCAAATTTTTATTTCTATAAACTACACATTCTAGCATTTAATTTCAATGTGTAATGAGATAAAAATAACAACACATAGCCTACTACCAACAAAAGTTTATAAAAACCCTATTTTTTATTTTATAAAAGTGGTATATCAGTGCAAGAATTATATATATGATGGGAGTATTTAAACCTAAAATCAGATTTGTGGTGCAACAATATCTAACTTAGGGGATAAGATTAACCATAAAACCGTTTGAGTTTAGGTGGGCATCTAGGGCCTAATGGCCTAGGAACCTAAACCATCCATTCAAGACTTAAGCAATTCAGTCACACACCACACCCCTCCCCCACCCTTCCCATCCGTACCCTTCTCATTGCTTTCCCTCTCTAAAACCGAAGCCACACTACCACAACAAAAAACCTCAAAACTCTCCAGGGAATCGAAGTAATCTCCCAACCTTCTCTCGAGAAAACCCTAGTGTTCATGAAAATATGAAGCATTTTTAAGCTTTAAAGCAATGAAAGAGCTTGATCATGGTTCAAAATATCAAATAAATCACACTTGAAAGGCATAATGTTGTTTATGGATTCATGTATGTGAGTTTTTTTGGATAATGTTTGGTTTTGGTGGACAAATGTAGGATCTTCATGTTTTGATAAAGGAATCATCCATCGTACTTGTTCATGTGTAAGGACGTTGCTTAATGATTCACCCAAAACATGAAAACACATTCAACACACCAAAACTAACAGGTATGGAGGCACAAAATCTTTACAAACAAGATAAATTCTACACATTCAAACTAGAGCAACCGTGCCAAATTTTAAGGAGAAGCACTAAATGGCATTTCGTCCCACTAATTGATGCATGGGAAATGCGAGCCAAAAGGTCGAAGACAACATCACCGCTAATTAGATAACTCGGACGACGAGTTTGAATGCCAGAAGAAATTGTCACGGGCCCCGACCCGGTTTGACCCGTTTCAGGAGCCGCGGGACAGGAATCCCGTGGTATTTTAATTTAGGCGACAGCAGAAGTCTTTTTAAAACAGGATCTTTCAATAATTTAAACTGCCCGTTTCATAACTTAGGGATAAATTCCCGAAATTTACAATAATGTGATTTCTCAGGGAAATCTTTATTTTCAAAACATGTTCATTTATTTATTTACATTGAGCCACTTTTCTAAGCTGGGAGTGCTCCACGGCACTTTTCTTTGCTCATACCAGATCACCTGAAACATGTTTGAAAAAGGTTTTGTCAGCGGGGAAATACTGAGTGAATCATTCAGTTTACTGAAAACGGCACATTTGTTATAATCTACAGTATTAAGGGGAATTACAATGTTTCTGATATCAAACCAACTACCCACAGTATTTGTCACTCGACCATCCATTGGCTAGCCCATTTGTCCAATGGTGTCTGTGACTGTGGTCAGATCACCCCTTGGCCACCCGTTTGTCCAAGTGTGACGGGAAACAAGTAATGTATACAAAACCCCACATACCGGCTGTAACTTGGTGATTACATATACTTAATCACTGTAACTATAACTTTGAAAATAATTTGGAGTTTTGTAAAACAGTTGATAAAAAGAGAATGACTCACATTGCAGATTTACGAGCAGAGTATAAGCTTTACTGATTAGTCTTTTAACCTAATTTAAATAACAATGCACACACAAACGGGTTTAGTAACTAATTCAGCAGTTACGTCAATTCACGAGATTAAACCCTCACAACTATTATCAAGTGCGATACTTAACAATTCAATGGATTCACAACGAATGACAGAGCATAGTCCGAATTCGAACAGCACTCAAACATTCAAGTTGAAATCACAATGAATAACAAAGTACAAGCTCAATTTGAGCAGCACTCGGACAATCGTTGGATAGTTATAATCGATCGGACGTTGAATCGTAATAGCGATTGAGTTATTACCCTGATTGCGGCAGCACCTCGTGATCGTGTGTGTGTTTATGGTGATAAAATGGTCTGAACTCGACGTACACGGAGACAATTTACGTCGTTTCAACTCCCCTGTGCAAGTCCCAAGGTCGGCTATTTATAGCCAAAATTTGGCCTTGCTTACGGACCGTAAGCCTGATCCCTTACGGTCCGTAAGGGATACCTATATGTCCTAGACTTGCCATGCACGGGAGTAGCTTGCATGAATCAACAATTTTGGCCAATCAGAGCTAAATATCTTTTTGTTTAGATAACTATTCAGCTAGGGTTTACCCCCCTCGAGTTTTAGGGGCCCTGATCCTGATTCTGATTGTTCTGAAAATTTTAGGGCTAGTGCAGAATTACTTGGGTGTCTCAATTAGGGTTCTCTTATTGACTAATTATTGTCCTAACTATTGATTTTAGTGGCAGTTGTTACATCCTCCCCACCTTAAGAAAAATCTCGTCCTCGAGATTTACTGAAATAGATGAGGGTACTTTCGCTTCATTTCTGATTCCAGTTCCCAAGTGTATTCTGGTCCTCTCCTGGATTCCCATTTGACTTTTACTAGCACTAGTCGTTTTTGTTTGAGAAACTTAATCTTCCGATCTTCTATTTGTAGGGGTTTCTCTACGAATTTCAGCTTTTCATTTACCTCTATATCTTGAAGAGGTACTACCAGGGATTCGTCTGATAAACATTTCTTGAGATTGGATACATGAAACACATCATGTACTCCAGCTAACTCTTCTAGTAGTTGTAAACGATAAGCTACTGGTCCTATTCGTTGGATCACTGGGAATGGTCCGACATATCTTGGACTCAGTTTTCCTTTCTTACCAAATCGTACTACTCCTTTCCAAGGAGAAACTTTCAAAAGTACTTTGTCTCCTACTTGGAATTCTAACGGCTTGCGGCGATTGTCTGCATAGCTCTTCTGACGATCTCTAGCAGTCTTCAGACTTTCCTTGATTTGCGATATCTTGTCAGTAGTTTCTTGCACAATCTCTGGACCCGATAACTGACTTTCTCCTATCTCTGCCCAACAAACGGGAGTTCTGCACTTACGTCCATACAGTGCTTCGAATGGAGCAGCTTCGATGCTCGAATGATAACTATTGTTATAGGAGAATTCAGTTAATGGTAAATGGCTATCCCAATTACCACCAAAGTCAATTACACATGCTCGGAGCATGTCTTCCAGGGTTTGTATCGTCCTTTCACTTTGTCCGTCCGTTTGAGGATGATATGCGGTACTTAAATTGAGTCGAGTTCCCATTGCTTCTTGGAAACTTGTCCAGAAACGGGAAGTAAAACGACTATCTCTATCCGATACAATGGAGAGTGGGACTCCATGTAAGGATACTACTTCATCTACATACAACTTGGCTAACCTTTCCATGCTAAAGGTTTCCTTCATTGGTAGAAAATGAGCTGATTTGGTTAATCGATCCACAATTACCCAAATAGCATCATTACCTTTTCTGGTTTTGGGTAACTTAGTAACAAAATCCATTGTTATGAGTTCCCATTTCCATACAGGCATTTCTAACTGTTGTAGTAGTCCTGAAGGTTTCTGATGTTCGGCTTTAACTTGTGAACAGGTTAGACACTTAGATACGTATTCGGCTATATCCTTTTTCATTCCTATCCACCAAAAATTATTTCTTAAAGCCTGGTACATCTTATTATTTCCTGGATGTACAGTATACCTATGAGATTCTTCTAAAATCTTATTTCTTAATTCTCCTTGCTTAGGTACCCAAATTCGTTTCTTGTGGAATCTCCAAATTCCATCTTTTCCTTGTTCTAATTCCTTTAGGTAACCTTTCATTCCTTCGGCATCATCCTTGATTGCCGTTCCCTGAATTTTCTTCATTTGTTCCATTAAATCTAATTGTAGATTTAATCTAAGAGCACGGACTCGCTTTTGCTTTTCATGATATTTACAACTTAAGGCGTCTGCGACTACGTTTGCCTTTCCTTCGTGATACTGAATATCACAGTCGTAATCACTTAAGATTTCCATCCACCTTCTTTGCCTCATATTTAACTCTTTTTGCCCAAATATATACCTTAAACTCTTATGGTCCGTATAGATAGTAAACTTACTTCCATACAGATAATGTCTCCAAATTTTAAGAGCAAAAATTATAGCTCCTAGTTCTAGGTCATGAGTCGTATAATTTTCTTCGTGCTTTTTCAATTGCCTAGAGGCATACGCAATTACCTTTTTGCGTTGCATCAACACACATCCATATCCTAATTTTGAAGCATCACAGTATACTTCAAAATCCTCAGTTCCTTCGGGTAAAGCTAAAATTGGAGCATTTGTCAATTTGTGCTTTAGAATCCTAAAAGCTTCCTCTTGTCTAGATCCCCATTCAAACTTAACGGCTTTACAGGTTAGCTTAGTTAAAGGTACAGCTATCCTAGAGAAATCTTTAATAAATCGTCTATAATATCCAGCTAATCCTAGAAAACTTCTAACTTCCATAGCCGTTCGTGGAGCTTTCCAATTCGTGATTGCTTCTATTTTAGCAGGATCTACGTGAATTCCTTCGTGATTCACCATATGACCTAAAAATTGCACTTCTTGTAGCCAGAATTCGCACTTCGAGAATTTGGCATAAAGCTTTTCCTTTCTTAACAATGTTAAGAGTGCATGCAAGTGTTTACAATGTTCCTCCTGACTTTTGGAATAAATGAGTATATCGTCAATGAACACGATTACAAATTTATCCAAGTATGGTTTACAGATTCTAATCATCATGTCCATAAATGCAGCTGGAGCATTTGTTAATCCAAAGGGCATGACTGTAAACTCATAATGACCTTACCTAGTTCTGAAAGCGGTTTTAGGTATGTCCTCCTCTTGTACTTTCAATTGGTGATATCCAGATCTTAAATCTATCTTAGAGAAATACCTAGCTCCTTGCAATTGATCAAAAAGATCATCAATCCAAGGTAATGGGTATCGATTCTTAATTGTAACTTTATTCAATTCCCTATAATCGATACACATTCTCATCGATCCATCTTTCTTTTTCACAAACAACACTGGTGCACCCCAAGGGGATGAACTAGGTTGTATAAATCATTTGCTTAGTAATTCATCTAATTGCTTTTTCAATTCTAGCATTTCAGTAGGTGCTAATCGATAAGGTGTCTTAGCTATTGATGCAGTACCTGGAATTAAATGAATTCTAAACTCTACTTCCCTATCAGGTGGTAAACCAGGTAATTCTTCTGGAAAAACATCTGGGTATTCTGAAACTATAGGGATGTCCTGGAGTTCCTTACTTTTAGTGTTAATGATTACAGAAATCATATACACCATTTCTTGTTTCCTTGAATAACTAGCCAATTTCAATACTGAAATGAATTTCAGTGGCTTTCGAGGTCTATCTCCTGTAATTAGAATTACTTCTCCTGTGGGGGTACAGATTTCTACGGAATTCTTATCACACAGGATTCGAGCATGGTTGGCTATTAACCAATCCATTCCTAATACCACATCGAATCCGGCTAAATTCATAGGTAACAGGTTTGCAGAAAACTTATGACCTAACAATTCTATCTTTACTTCTTGCAAAACCTTGTCTATGTTGACAGAATTTCCATCTGTCGTTTCAACAGTAAAGATCTGCCTAAGGGTATTTAGAGGTAAGTTAAGAGCTTGACAGAAGGCAGTATTAATGAAACTTTGGTTTGCACCAGAATCAAATAATACTTTTGCATAGACGTTATGCACTAAGAACGTACCCGCTATCACGTCTGGAATGAGTTCGGCTTCTTGAGTGGTCAGCTGGAATGCTCGTGCATTTTTCTTAGTAGTTCCTTCAGTCGTTTTAGCTCTACTGTCTGCTGGTTTAGCTAACTTAGGACATTCAGATTGGAAGTGTCCCGTTTCTCTGCAGTTATGACAGATTCTTGTTTTCCTTCTGCAGTCTTCTTCCCGATGTCCTTTCACCTTGCAGAAGTTGCAAAATATATTGCACTGTCCATGGTGTTTCTTTTTACAATTTCTGCAGAAAGGAGGTGACGAGGATTGCCCTGTTCCCCTCTTTTTGAACTTATTGTTACTATTACCCATGCGAAATCCTTGGGTAATCTTCTGAGCCAATACCTTCTTGCGATCTTCTTCTCTGGTGCGGACTAGTTCATCGGTTAAGGTATTAGCTAATTCCACAGCATCGTCAATCGTGCGTGGTCTCGCAGCTTTAACGATGTTACGGATTTCTCCAATTAATCCCCAAATATAACGGGAAATAAGTACCGGTTCTGGCGAAGCCAGGGAAAGTACCACTCTCGCATATTCGAAGAATGTCGAAGTATATCCTCGACAGTCTACACCTAGCATACGATGACTCAGGAACTTATTTGCCATTTGTTCCTTCTCGTATTCGGGACAGAATTTTCTTTCGACAAGACTCTTAAATTCTTCCCAATTCATTGCATAGGCCACCCTTCTTCCTTTTGCTTGTAGCACCGTGTTCCACCATTCTAACGCCCCTTCTTTGAACAAGTTTGATGCATACATCACTTGATCTTCTTCAGCACATTTACTTATTGCAATTGCTGCTTCGGTTTTCTCTAACCAACGCAGTGTTGCAGTTGCCCCTTCATTACCTGCAAATTCTGCGGGTTTACAGGCAAGAAATTCTTTGTAAGTGCAACCAGACGTTGCAGCTTTCATTCTCTTAGGGAGTGGGGCCTGTTGCGGATCATGATCGTCATGATTGCCGCCTCCATTTATGCTGTTACTGCCGTTATCTTCCGGAATACGTTTACTAGGAATTAATTGTGGTTCGGCAGGTTTCTGAACAACAGCCACAATTTCTGGAATAGCATTGGCTATCCCTTGAGCAATAAAGTGTTCAATATCTTGTCTAGTTATATATTGATCTTCCTGATTTTGCTCAGACTGATTTACTTCATTAACTGGTTCACTATTAGTGTTTTCCATCTGCTAATTAGTATTAATAAATTATTAGTGCCTAATTATTGATAACAAAATCACAGATAAACACATAGATCAGTATAACATGCAAGCATAGCCAAAATTGTCGATGCCTCGACTTCTGTTTTGTTTTATATATTATACCTGCTTCAATACACACTTTTTATCTTACAGTGTTTTATTGCCCATTTTACAGAATCAGTTTTACTATTTTAGTTATAATACAAACAAACTTCTCCAACCCCTCCTATCTTTTGGTTCCCTGGCAGTTTCAGTAACGACGCTCCCTCTCGTCGTACTTCCAAGAAATTTGCTCCCCCATTTCCCGGATCCTATTCCCGGTGCCTATCAGTTCTTCACCAAACTGACGTAGTTCAGCTAAATTTTCATAGCTCATTGGCGGATTAGGGATAGGTTCTGGATCAAACTGTGGGAGAAAACTATAGGGACTATTAACTATATTTTGGAATTGCCAGTCATTGGTCCACCATTCCTCCATTTGGCCTAATGGTCGGGTGTGAACTAGTGGGTCTGGAAAGCTGGTCCTAGGTTTATTGGGAATTGGGCTGTAGCAGGATAAGAGAAGAGATTATCGTTGATAGGCTCTAAACATCACAATTAGCCAGTAGGCGGTCTATTTCGTCCTGAAATGTGATTTCTTCAGACTGTTTAGAGCTTTCTCCGATCTCTATTCCCTTTTGCTTTAGGTCTATCCCTCTTGGAACTTTCTCCGATTTCTAGTTCTTTCCCCTTGCTCACACTCACAGAATTTTCTATTTTAGGGATTCTCCTAGGTTTCCTTCGGCGCACCTTTCGCCACCCTACATATCTTCTCTTCTATTTAGGTTTTGCTTTTTCCAGCGGTGGAGCTTGGAATTCTAGCAGTTCCTCTATGTCAGCAATGTAACCAGTGAAGTTGTGGGAGACTTCAATTGGCACAGGATAGAGGTTGAGGTTCTGAAATGCTTCCGACATCTCATTCATGCTGTACGACATATATGCAAAATGCACAAAATGTTAAGTTAAAACTTTGAAACAAAGCTTAACAAATAAACATTTTTATTGCACACCAATTTGTACAACATAACAGCAAACAGAACACACTCAGATCTATTTATTTATTTACTGGGAAGTAAATATTTCTAGATTTAAAGTTTAAAGATTTGCATTTTCTGCTACAGTAGCGAGCAGATACAGATTTGCCCATTTTTCATCTAAGTTATTTTCCCTTGGTGGATTACTGTTAATTTCCTGAATTTCCGGGTTAAACCTCACTCTCTTGGTTTGGGGTTTCTTTTTCTCTTGACCTTTTCTAAGGATTGAATTCCTTTTCTCCGATGTAAGTGGGTTTTCATAATTTGCCTTACGGACAAAGATTCCCTCTTCTAAATTGGTGGGAGATTTGGAGGAAGAGGTTCCCTGTTCTTTAGGTGTACTATCTAATTTGCGGTAGATAGTAGAAATCTTTTGTTTACCCATACTGTAATTTTAACAATTAATCAGTTAATAAGCATATATTCACAGAATGAGAAATAAAATTTTCCTAATTAAAATCGTGAGCTTAATCAGTAAACTTAAAACAGTGGCTCTGATACCACCTTTTCCTGTCACGGCCCCCGACCCGGTTTGACCCGTTTCAGGAGCCGCGAGGCAGGAATCCCGTGGTATTTTAATTTAGGCGACAGCGGAAGTCTTTTTAAAACAGGATCTTTCAATAATTTAAACTGCCCGTTTCATAACTTAGGGATAAATTCCCGAAATTTACATTAATGTGATTTCTCAGGGAAATCTTTATTTTCAAAACATGTTCATTTATTTATTTACATTGAGCCACTTTTCTAAGCTGGGAGTGCTCCACGACACTTTTCTTTGCTCATACCAGATCACCTGAAACATGTTTGAAAAAGGTTTTGTCAGCGGGGAAATACTGAGTGAATCATTCAGTTTACTGAAAACGACACATTTGTTAGAATCTACAGTATTAAGGGGAATTACAATGTTTCTGATATCAAACCAACTACCCACAGTATTTGTCACTCGACCATCCATTGGCTAGCCCATTTGTCCAATGGTGTCTGTGACTGTGGTCAGATCACCCCTTGGCCACCCGTTTGTCCAAGTGTGACGGGAAACAAGTAATGTATACAAAACCCCACATACCGGCTGTAACTTGGTGATTACATAGACTTAATCACTGTAACTATAACTTTGAAAATAATTTGGAGTTTTGTAAAACAGTTGATAAAAAGAGAATGACTCACATTGCAGATTTACGAGCAGAGTATAAGCTTTACTGATTAGCCTTTTAACCTAATTTAAATAACAATGCACACACAAACGGGTTTAGTAACTAATTCAGCAGTTACGTCAATTCACGAGATTAAACCCTCACAACTATTATCAAGTGCGATACTTAACAATTCAATGGATTCACAACGAATGACAGAGCATAGTCCGAATTCGAACAGCACTCAAACATTCAAGTTGAAATCACAATGAGTAACAAAGTACAAGCTCAATTTGAGCAGCACTCGGACAATCGTTGGATAGTTATAATCGATCGGACGTTGAATCGTAATAGCGATCGAGTTATTACCCTGATTGCGGCAGCACCTCGTGATCGTGTGTGTGTGTATTGTGATATAATAGCCTGAACTCGACGTACACAGAGACAATTTACGTCGTTTCAACTCCCATGTGCAAGTCCCAAGGTCGGCTATTTATAGCCAAAATTTGGCCTTGCTTACGGACCGTAAGCCTGATCCCTTACGGTCCGTAAGGGATACCTATATGTCCTAGACTTGCCATGCACGGGAGTAGCTTGCATGAATCAACAATTTTGGCCAATCAGAGCTAAACATCATTTTGTTTAGATAACAATTCAGCTAGGGTTTACCCCCCTCGAGTTTTAGGGGCCCTGATCCTGATTCTGATTGTTCTGAAAATTTTAGGGCTAGTGCAGAATTACTTGGGTCTCTTAATTAGGGTTCTCTTTTCCCACCCGTTGCCGAAATCAATGACACATGCCCGAAGCATGTCTTCAAGAGTCTGGATCGTTCGCTCAGACTGCCCATCCGTCTGAGGATGATACGCTGTGCTCATGTCTAACCGTGAGCCAAAAGATTTGTGCATCGCTTGCCATAGTTCTGACGTGAATCGTGCATCCCGATCCGAAATAATAGAGGTTGGCACTCCGTGCCTCGAAACAACTTCTTTAAGATAGATGTCTGCGAGAGTGGAGAACTTATCCGTTTCCTTAATAGCCAGGAAGTGTGCAGACTTGATGAGTCGATCCACGATCACCCATATGGTATCATTCCCACGCTGGGATCTAGGTTAGCCCGTAACGAAATCCATGGAAATTTCTTCCCATTTCCACTGTGGTATCCTGGGTTGTTGCAGTAGACCTGCGGGTTTCTGATATTCCACTTTGACTTTTGCACATGTCAAACACTTGCCGACGTAAGTCGCGATGTGGGCTTTCATGCTAGGCCACCAATATGTTGTTTTGAGGTCGTGTACATTTTATCCGAACCTGGATGTACCGAGTAGCGGGACTTGTGAGCTTCGTCCATTAGCAGCTCGCGTAAACCGCCAAAAAGTGGGACCCAAATACGCCCCGTTACATAGTAGGCGCCGTCTTCCTTTTGTTCCATTCGTTGCCTTGAGCCGCGTAAGGCTTCAGCTTTAACGTTTTCGGGCTTTAATGCTTCCATCTGAGCAGTTCGTATCTGTGCAGGAAGACTGGACTGAATAGTGAGCTGCAAGGCTCGTACGCGTCTAGGTAGCGTGTCTTTCCGGCTGAGAGCGTCAGCCACAACATTGGCCTTGCCTGGATGGTACTTGATGGCGCATTCGTAATCATTAAGTAATTCGACCCGTCGTCGTTGACGCATATTCAATTCCTTCTGCTTGAAGATATGCTCGAGACTCCTGTGATCGGTGTAAATAGTGCACTTGGTACCGTACAGGTAGTGTCGCCATATCTTAAGCGCGAAAACAACAGCTCCCAGCTCTAAATCGTGCGTCGTATAATTCCGTTCATGAACTTTGAGTTGTCGCGAAGCGTAAGCAATAACTTTATCCCGCTGCATCAATACGAAACCAAGCCCCTGTATCGATGCGTCACAATAGACCACGAAATCGTCGGTGCCCTCTGGCAATGAGAGGATAGGTGCGCTGCAAAGCCTATCCTTTAAGTACTGAAAAGCTGTTTCTTGTGTATTACCCCAACGATAGGTAACACCTTTCTGTGTTAACATTGTAAGCGGCTGTGCGATCTTCGAAAAGTCTTTGATGAATCGCCTGTAGTAACCCGCCAAACCCAAGAATTGGCGTATTTCTGTTGGTGTACGCGGTGCAGGCCACTTCCTGATCGAATCTACCTTGGATGGATCGACATGAATCCCATCCCTGTTCACCACATGGCCTAAGAAGTGGACTTCACGAAGCCAGAAGTCGCATTTAGAAAACTTGGCGTACAATTGCTCCTTTCGAAGAAGTTCCAAGATAAGGCGTAAGTGCTGCTCATGTTCCTCCTGACTCTTGGAGTAGATCAGAATGTCGTCGATAAAGACAATGACGAACTTGTCAAGATAGGGTTTGCACACCCTGTTCATAAGATCCATAAATACTGCAGGCGCGTTCGTTAATCCAAACGGCATGACGAGAAACTCGTAGTGACCATAGCGAGTTCTGAATGCTGCTTTGGAGACGTCCTCATCCCGGACTCTCAGCTGATGATACCCTGACCTTAAATCAATCTTGGAATAGTAACTCGACCCTTGCAACTGGTCGAATAAGTCGTCAATGCGTGGAAGAGGATAGCGGTTCTTCACTGTGACTTTGTTCAATTCGCGGTAGTCTATGCACATCCTGAAAGTGCCATCCTTCTTTTTAACAAATATTACTGGTGCTCCCCAAGGCGAAGAGCTTGGACGAATGAAGCCTTTATCCAAGAGCTCTTGTAGTTGCTTTGACAGTTCTTCCAGTTCGGTTGGAGCTAAACGATACGGTGCGCGAGCTATAGGTGCTGCTCCTGGAGCTAGCTCGACTTGAAATTCGACCTGAAGATGAGGCGGTAGGCCAGGTAAATCTTCTGTAAACACTTGAGGAAATTCTCGTACAACGGGAATAGCCTCTATTCTTTTCTCTTTCGTCGCTGCATCAGTAACTAGTGCCAAGATAGCCGTATGACCCTTTCGTAAACATTTCTGAGCCTTCAAGAAAGAGATGATGCCAACCACAGCACCACTCTTGTCGCCTTGAACTTCGAGAGGTTCCTTTCCCGCACGAGGAATGCGAATGATCTTCTCTTTACATAGAATCTCTGCCTGCTGCTTGGATAACCAATCCATGCCGATGACAATGTCGAAACTACCCAGAACTATTGGAATAAGATCAATCGAGAAGATCTGACCCGCTAGAACGATGTTACAACCCTTGACTACATGCGTGGCTTTTATACTCTTACCATTTGCTAGTTCTACGACATGCTTGGTGTTTAGGGGTGTTGGTGTACGTTTTAACAATTTACTCATTTTCAAAGACATATAACTCGTATCCGCACCCGAATCAAACAAAACAGTAACATAGATATCGTCGAGAAGAAACTTACCCATAACGACGCTGGGATCATTTCTGGCATCACCCTGCCCCAACACAAACGCACGACCCCTCGCTTCATTGCCGTTGTTGTTCCCACCATTGTTGTTGTTGTTGCCATTACCCTGATTGTTGTTATGATTGTTGTTGTTCTGGTTCCTGTTCAGCTGAGGACAGTGCCTTTTGAAGTGACCCTCTGCACCGCACTGAAAACACCCTTTGTTGCCCTGCTGTTGATTCTGCTGTGCTGGTGGCTGCTGCTGGTTCTGATTCGCAGGTCGAGGGCTTCTACAATCTTTGGCCTCATGACCCATCTTGAGGCATCTCTGACAGCGACCCTTGTTACACTGGCCACTGTGGTGTCTGTTGCAGTTGTTACACTTTGGGAGGTTCCCTCTATATCCCCCCTGCCTGTGACTGCCTGAAGAATGCTGACTGGGACTCTGGTAACTGTCAGTCTTTCGCTGCTGAACCTGTGACTGAACTGAAGCTGACCCCTTGCTAGAATCCCCATCCCACTTTCTCTTGTTGTCACTAGGAGTAGCAAGTGTAGTAGAAGCAGTAGCGGTAGCAGTAGCGCTGATACGTTTCGGCAGTCTGTTCTGATCCACTGCCTGATCTGTGATGTGATGAGCGAGGCGCTGAATAGCCTGAAGGTTGTCAAGATTAGCCGATGTCACATGGCTCTGAATCTCTGGTGCTAATCCCTTGAGGTACAACTCGATGCGCTTGTATGGAGGGTCCACCATAGTTGGACATAGCACGGCCAGCTCGTTCGACCGTTTAGTATAAGCTTCGATTTCTGATCCAACCATTTTCAAATGATACAACTCGTCTTCTAACTTGTGAATGTCTTCACGTGTGCAGTATTCCCTTTTTATCAGTTCCTTGAAGTCATTCCAAGGGGTGGCGTTAGCAGCTGCCAACCCTAGGATCTGCACCTGCGCGTTCCACCAAGTGAGCGCAATCCCTTCAAGTGTACCAGTGGCGTATTTCACCCTGCGAGCCTCAGGGCATTCACACATCTCGAACACAGACTCGAGCTTTTCAAACCAGTGGAGGAGTCCAACCGTTCCTTCAGTGCCACTAAATGTGCTAGGACGACAATCCATAAAGTTCTTGAATGTACAGACAGGTTGTTGCTGAGCGGGTTGACCTATTGTGTACAAATAGGACAAGGTTAATCACAAGAGTTAAGGTAGGATCTAAAGATCCTAGTGTGAGTCTAAACTGCAGGGTATGCTACCTGCTTGAGCAGCTGCAAGTGCCGCAGCAACTTGAGCTTGAACGAGAGCCTCTAGCTGGGCTTGAGTCATGTTAATTCGTCCAGACATGATCTTCATAGCAAATGCAACATGAGTTAGAGAGGTTCGCGAATAGAGCGATGACAGAAGAGTGTAAGCACATAGGTATTCTCAAGCAATAACAAGTAGTGAGCAAAGTAATGTAAGCATACTTCGAGCAAAGTTCTATGCAATTCTAGCATGTAGGCAATAAACATAAACCTTATTACCTAGGATGTCGAGTCTTGCACGTGGAGCGAAGCGTCGTTGTGGATCGTTGAGAGCACTGTTCTGGTTATAGTCTGGTTTTAATAAAAACGTTTTCCCATATTAAAACCAAGTTCTCTATAACCAATGGCTCTGATACCAATCTGTCACACCCCCAAAATCCACCTGCGGAGTATCACCGCTTGGGAGCGTGACTGACCAGGATCAAGCCATCAATCATATCAAACATAGCATTTAATAATAAAAGTAGATAATATAATTCAACAAGACATGATTGATGTTCAAAACCAAGCATTTGTTTAAGTAGCGGAAGCATGTAAGTAAACCCAACATAATTAATAATGTAATGTCATAAGTGTTTAAAGAAACAATCACGATCCAAGCCCACAACGACCTGCTCCTCCCTGTGCAACCTCCATATACCTAACGACCTGCAAGGCATGTAACAGAGGGTCAACAACTAGTTGAGCGAGTTCACAGAAAGTAAATGCGTAATAGCAAGTTCGTTTGTAACAGGTGGCTCTACTGGGCCGTTAGTACGTTCTATTGATGGGGGCTTCCCATGTTGTATAAACACTAGACTACTCATAACCATAAGTATCCTTCACAACCGAGGATAGAAGTGAGTATAAGTACACGTAGGTTTTACGTGTGTATCCTTCACAACCGAGGATAGTAGTAAGTATAAATGCACATAGGTTTTACGTGCGTATCCTTCACAACCGAGGATAGTAGTAAGTATAAGTCTACGTAGATTGTAAGTATGTGTCCTGCACAACCGAGGACAGTGAACAGCATAAGTATGTGTCCTGCACAACCGAGGACAGTGGTATGGTAGTCTAGTATTAGTGTCAGTACGAATCTATTCAATCTTATTCCTTCAATCCCATTCCCAAGCCCTTGGGAATCCCATGCCTTAGTAAGGGTGTGAACTCACCTTGGTTTGCTCGGTATGCTAGGTTATGCACTCACAAATAATCAATCAAAGCCTAGAGTATGCATGTGTCCACAGTCAGTACATGTTGTAAAGTTTCGTATGTAAAGTTCATCACAAAGTGTGTGTAACAGTTAACAGCAGGCAATACAACCAGTTAATCGTCTTCATACAATTCATGCTTGATAGGCAGAACATGTAGTTAACATACTTCACCAAGTTTACACACTTAACAGGATTTATACACTAGCAAGGTTACACGTCTACTGAGTTAACACCTTTACAGTCATGACGGAGTTCACACGTTTAACTTAATTTACACTCTAGCGTAGTTTATCAATAACACCCGCTACGGTTTACCAGACTAATCAATTGGCACAAATTGTTTATATCAAATAAGTGTAACACAGTTACATTCTACCCATTTAAATCCCTTAACAGGAAATCAAAACTCATAAACAACCATAATATACAAAAGTTCGGACAAAGGACGGAGGGGGGGGGGTGGTTCCCTGTTTGAAAGTCGGACCATGAGAAGCAAGTCACATAACTCGGACCATGTGGGTGTTATTGAAGGTCGGACAACAAGAAGGAAGTGAAACTCGGACCAATTAGGTGGGGGTGGGGGTTACAAAGGTCGGACCTTGGCCTTAGGCCCTAAACTCGGACCTATGCCCCCCCTTAAATACCTCGGACCCCTTTTACTTGGCAAAACTCGGACTGCACAAATGTGTTAAAGGTCGGGTATGATGTTATTCAAAACTCGGCCTAATCATTACCCCACAAACTCGGACCCTATGTTATATGATTAAAACTCGGACCTCACGTTTAAATAATGTTCGGACTTCAAGTTTACAACAACAAAATTCGAACATCCAGAGCTTTATACAAAAAACTCGGACATCATGAGTTTCTTTATAAACTCGGGCATGGCATGCTTTATAAAAACTCAGACTACATCCTCATGTTCAATAGTTCGGACCTAAAAACTCAGACACAACACTTATACAAAGTTAAAACTCAGACTAATAGTACGTGTGAATTCCAAATCATGGCACAGAATCACAAGAATCCAATCAGTTACGTTCTAGCATTCAAACGATTCCAAAACCCTAGTTCGTACAATACATGGCATAAATCAATTCGACAAATATCATCATCATCATACAAGCAAATGATTTCACGGACTAATCATCATCATAATACAATAACCAAGAATCAACCAAAGTACAGAACCATCATATGAAAGCTAGGGTTTCAAGTCTTGCAAGGATCAAGCATTGATACAATCAACCAATCAATTAGAGTTTACAATTATCACAATAAACAATAAACAATTACCTTGAATGATTCTAGATGGATGGTAATCAAACTTGATGCAAAAGAACTTGTGAATCCAAGAATGATGAGGAGATGGTTGTAGAGAGGATTAGAGAGTACAGTGCTTTGGTTTTTGTGAAAATGATTAGTGAAAGGGATTAAGGTTAACAATGATTAGAGTTTCACTAATTACACTATGCATCCCTAAGTATCATATTTTACACATGTACACCATCTCATAACAATTTCATAGTTTCACCACTCAGTTTACATATTTGACAAGTTTATCACAATTAACGCATAACCAATCAATTACACAATACACTTCATTGTAACAAAACGTATACAATTTCGTAGCAATCAATTGTGCAAATAAACAACTAAACAATACATGAACGTGCAATAAATGCAAAATAGAAATATTGGAAATTCGAGTTGTCACAGAATTAGGCAAGACTCGACCTAGTCCGGGTCGATGTCTTAGAGACCTAGTCTATAGTTAGGAACCAATAGACCGACTCGTGCATGTCCAGTAGGGATTATGTATTAGCTTACTGCTATTTCTCGTATTTCTCGCCTACACTACACTATCACTACACTCGAATTTTCAATTGAAAATAAAGCGATTAGGTCGAGATTAGGTGTGAAAACCGCAAACTCTCAATTAAATTACTTGTTTCATCTGTATTTATCTATAAAACGCAAGAATTCGCGTTGAACCAGGAGTGAAAATAAAGAAAGAAGTTGTTAAGCCAGGGGTGAAACCCTAACCATGACGACTTGTTCATGGTTTTACAAAACTCTCATCAAAGTCTCGACGGACTCCAACGACCCGAAGTTCACAGAATGACTAACGGGACGCGTGCCGAATGCCCAAGAATCGAGGTAGAAGCACGATCCCGAAGGTCAAAATGTGAGCAAAAAATCTTTGAGAATAGTCGAATCGCTTTGGATAGTCAATGTCTAATAGCCGCAGACGATCTATTCCTCGATTTTTATGTGTTTCGATTCTGAGCCCGCAACTGCTGACTCTGATGACTCATTGATTTTATGTGTTTGTATGTATTTACCTGTTTGTGTGTTTAAATTTTGATTTTTGCATTCGCTTCGATCGACACACACAAATCGCATTGCTTATCTATCCCAAAACGATAACAAGTCGCTACTATCATCAGGAAACGCTGTACGCTAAGATGCTTGCTATACTATACGCTTATACTATACTAATCGATGTGCTACACACGATCGCTATATTCGAACGCTCGCAAATTTTGAATAATAGGTTTCTGTATTCTGACTGCCTCTGTGATTACATGCGTACGTGCTTCTGTGCCCTACGTGTTTGTGTGCTTACGTGCTTCTGTGATTACGTGAATCTGTGATTTCGTGCTTATGTGATTACGTGATACTGAGCTTGGTAATAGACGTGTGAGGTGAGAATCAATTACACTATGTCTGAGACGTATGACGATGTCTGTTGCAGACAATGTCGTCATCTGGACACCGACACCCACGACTCACTCGCCAAGAACATAGGGACAAACGCCTTGCTGCCATCCTCGCTAAGAAAGTGGACAAGGTTGTACCCTAGATCGTGAGTGAAATTTACGAGAATGTTAGCAAATCGTCTGAGGAGTCTAGAACCGAAGCTCCTAAAGTTGCTACCACGACTGCTTTTAGCTTCAAGCAGTTCGAGGCTTGTGGTCCGAAGGAATTCACCGGAGAAGATGGCCCAACAACTATGTTCCAATGGTTCGATTCCATCGAAGTCACTCTCCGCCATAGCGGATGTCCTGAAAATCTCTGTACCCTAAACGCAACCGGCGTCTTCCAGTCCCGCGCTCTAGACTGATGGACGACCGAACGAAACAAACGCGAGAATGATGCAGCTTATGAGCTGACTTGGGAAGAGTTGAAAGCCATCATGATAGACGAATTCTGCCCTCCCCATGAACGCCAAACAGAAGGAAGGTGACAACGCTGCCATGACTACTCGCTTTAAGCAGCTCAGTATCATCTGCCCCGATCAAGTCAAGACGTCTGATATGGCAATCAAGAAGTACATCCAAGCTCTACCCAACTGTGTTGCCGATTTTGTGCATGCCGCAAAGATAGCAACGATTGAAGAAACTTATCTACTTGCCGCCGAGATCAACGACAAGCGGGTAAAAGCTGGTTTTTGGGATAAGCCTTCAAAGTCTCTGCATCAAGCTACCACCGCACCAACCGCCGACACCGCCACCGCTCAATCATCAAAGTCCTTATGCCGCAGGAAGAAGAGCAACAGCAGCTCCAGCAACAAGAACTGTGCCGTCACTACCACTGCTGCTCCTCTGCAAGCCGTACCGGCTCAGCAGCAGTCCCACCACCGTCCAACACCAGTTACTCATGCACCGCCTGCAAAGCGTGCATACACAGGCCCCCATCCGGTTTGCCCCACATGTTCTTATCATCATCCGGTGGGTCTTGCCTAACGTTTCTGCGCCCACTGCAACATGTACGGCCACTTTACTGCCAACTGCCGTACTTGTCCCCGCAACACCGTAGATCCTGCCACTGCTCATCAAGCTCTGCTCCCAGCCCCGCAAGGCCATCAAGCGGCTCAGGCACCCGCGATCAACGCCGGAGTCTGCTTCGCATGCGGTGATCCCAACCACTTTGCGAACATGTGCCCGAACAGGGTGGTGAAACAAGAGCCCCAGCAGCAGCAGCCTCACCAGCAGCAATAGCCTCAGCAGCAGCAACAAGCCGCCCGCGCCAGAACATTCGACATCAATGCGCGCCAAGCCCATGCTGACAACAACGTGGTCAATGGTACGTTCCTTGTGAATGGTATTTATGCATCGTGTTTGTTTGATACTGGAGCCAATAATTGCTTTGTGTCGTTTGAATTCGAGAAGCTCCTTAATCGTAAGCGCTCCCATCTCCCCTTGACGTTCGATGTAGAAGTCGCTACTGGAAGAACTGTCGCTGTTAATTCTGTTCTCCGTGGTTGTACTCCTGAGCTCAACAATCATATTTTCCCAATCGACCTTATCCCGATGCAACTCGGAAGTTTCGACGTCATAGTAGGCATGGACTTTCTTTGTGAAAACCATGCTGAAGTTGTGTGTTTCGATAAGATGATTCGATTCTCGCTCGCGAATGGTGATTTATTATGTGTGTATGGTGAAACTGCTTCGAAGGGTCTCAAGCTCATGTCATGTGTCCAAGTTAGCAAGTATCTCCGTAAGGAATACAGAGCTTTCTTGGCTAACATTGTAGTAGCGGAGAAGGAAAAGAAAGGTAGACCTGGAGTAAACGACGTCCCAGTGGTCTGAGAATTTCCTAATGTTTTTCCTGAGGATCTTCCTGGATTACCTCCAAGTCGTGATATCGACTTTCGGATCGACCTCATTCCTGGAGCCAACCCTTGCCAAAGCTCCTTACCGACTCGCGCCGTCCGAAATGCGTGAACTCTCAAACCAACTCCAGGAATTACTTGAAAAGGGCTTCATTCGCCCGAGCACCTCTCCTTGGGGCGCGCTAGTCCTTTTCGTCAAAAAGAAGGATGGGTCGTTCAGGATGTGCATCGACTATCGGGAATTGAATAAGTTAACCATCAAGAACCGCTATCCCCTGCCCCGCATTGACGATTTGTTTGACCAGCTACAAGGTGCTACGTGTTTCTCGAAGATCGATCTACGCTCAGGCTATCACCAGCTACGCATTCAGGAGGAAGATAGACCCAAAACCGCTTTTTGCACTCGTTACAGCCACTATGAGTTCGTTGTTATGCCTTTTGGTTTAACCAACGCACCCGCGGTTTTCAAGGATCTGATGAATCACGTGTGTAAGCCATTTCTAGACCGTTTCGTCATTGTATTCATCGACGATGTCTTGATCTATTCCAAGTCGAAAGCCAAACACGCGCAACATCTACATTTGGTTCTTGAGCTACTCCAGGGGAATCAACTCTATGCCAAGTTCTCCAAGTGCGAATTCTGGTTAGAGGAGGTTTAGTTTCTGGGTCACAGTGTCAATAGTCAAGGTATTCATGTCGATCCCGCGAAGATTGAAGCAGTTAAGAGTTAGATTACGCCTAAGAACCCGTCTGAAGTCCATTCTTTTCTCGGACTAGCTGGCTATTATCGACGATTTATCGAAGGATTCTCAAAGATCGCTACGCTGCTTACCGCTCTTATGCATAAAGACAAGCCTTTTGTTTGGGGAACCGAACAAGAGTCTGCTTTCCAAACCCTCAAGCACATGCTTTGCAATGCTCCTGTTCTCACACTGCCCGATGGAAACGACGACTTCATTTTATATTGTGATGCTTCCAACCTTGGTCTTGGTTGTGTTCTGATGCAGCAGGATAAGGTTATAGCTTACGCATCTCGTCAGCTCAAAATCCACGAGAAGAACTATACAACCCATGATCTCGAGCTAGGAGCGGTTGTTTTTGCATTAAAGATTTGGCGACACTACCTATATGGTACCAAGTGTACGATCTTCACCGATCATAGGAGCCTACAACATATCTTTGATCAGAAAGAACTCAATATGCGTCAACGCCGATGGGTAGAACTTCTCAACGATTACGACTGTGAGATTCGTTATCACCTAGGCAAAGCAAATGTCGTTGCCGACGCTCTCAGCAGACGGAGTTATTTGCTCAGTATTCGCAATACCCAAGCCCAATACGATCTCGAAACCCTCATCTGCGAAGCCCAGCATGCCTGTTTTAATGAACACACCTTGAAGAAGGAGAGAATCTATCACGATGGAGCTCAGCTAGTGAGTAAACCAAATAGGATTTTCCATTTTCTGGACCGAATTTGGATCCCTAAGCGTACCTAATTGCGAAAGATCTTGATGGACGAAACCCACAAATCCCGGTATTCTATTCATCCCGGTGCCGATAAAATGTACCAGGATCTTCGTTACAAGTACTGGTGGCCGGGCATGAAAAGGGATATTGCTCTCTACGTTGGGAAGTGCCTGACTTGTGCAAGGGTCAAGGCTGAACATCAAAGACCCTCTGACTTACTCGAACAACCCCCAATCCCTATGTGGAAGTGGGAGAGTATAGCTATGGACTTCATAACTAAACTTCCGCACACGTCATCAGGTCACGACAGCATCTGGGTTGTTGTTGACCGTTTGACCAAATCAGCCCACTTTTTGCCAATACGAGAAGACTACAAGGTAGAACGATTAGCCCGAATCTACACCGATGAGATCATTTGTAATCATGGGACGCCTCGCGACATCATCTCTGACCGTGATGCTCGGTTTACCTCACGACTATGGGAAACGTTTCAAGCTGCTCTTGGTACTACGCTTAATCTGAGTACCGCATTCCACCCTCAAACTGACGGTCAGACTGAAAGAACGATCCGTACTCTTGAAGACATGCTCCGTTCGTGCGTCATAGATTTCGGTGGTAATTGGGATAAATACATGCCGTTAGTCGAATTCTCGTATAACAATAGTTATCATACCAGCATACAAATGGCACCATTCGAGGCTTTATACGGAAGAAGATGTCGATCGCCTATTGTATGGCACGAGATCGGTCACTCGCAACTAACCGGTCCCGAGCTATTACAAGAAACGACAGACAAAGTCCTCCAAATTCGAGACAACTTGTTGAAAGCTCGGAGTCGACAGAAAAGTTACGCCGATAGAAGACGCAAGCCCCTTGAATTTGATGTTGGCGACTACGTACTCCTAAAGGTATCACCTTGGAAGGGTGTGGTCAGATTCGGCAAGAAAGGGAAACTAGCGCCTCGATATGTTGGACCTTTTAAGATTCTAGAAAGGATCGGAAAAGTCGCCTACAGACTCGAACTACCAGAGGAACTTAGTAACATCCACCCGACTTTCCATGTGTCGAACCTCTGAAAGTGCCTGGCTGAGCATGATTTAATTGTACCTCTCGATGACCTCCAAATAAACGAAACACTACACTTCGTGGAGAAATCTGTCGAAATCATGGATCGCCAAACTAAGAAGCTCAGACGCTCGCGCATTCCTATTGTGAAAGTCCGATGGGAAGGCAAACGAGGCGCAGAGTTCACTTGGGAACTCGAAAGCGACATGAAGACGAAGTACCCACAGTTGTTTGTTACGGCTTTGGCCTAATTTTGGGATGAAATTCCCTAAACAAGGGGAGGCTGTAACACCCCAGTATTTCGGAAGTCCAAGTCAAAGTCAAGATTGAAGTCAAAGGAAGAAAAGATTGCTAATTGCAATCTGTCTCTCCTCGCTCAATCCCTGTTTTGACTTTTTTGACTGTAGTTAGTATATTTTATGTTTTACGTTAGTTGTAATATGTGGAGTAATTAATTGCAATCGTAGTAATCGAATGTTTGTCGCTACGAATCGCTTTACGACTGTGAATAATAGGAAGTAACAATGCGATAAAGTCAATTAAACGCTAATCGAACTAATCTAATCATCATCGCGCTCGCAAACTCGAATATCGCAATTGTGGTGTTTATTATACGTGTGTGCCTTATGTGTTACTTGTGCATGTTTATTTATGTTATATGTGGTAATCAATCGAATCGTAATCGAACTCAATCGCAATCGAATCGCAATCGCTAAACGAATACGAAAGAAGGATGATTGTATGTTGATATAGCATGATAATTAGTGGAGAAGAGATAGTGCGAGATATGAGTGGTTGGGATTAAAAGTAATTTGAATAGTAAACTATATCGCATTCGCATCACTCGCAATGGAAATCGAAACAGCAAAACTCGTCGCACCGAACACTCGAACCAGGCGACCGATCGATCAGCCAACCAGCCGTCCGACCGGACTGCCGTCCGATCGGACAGGCTGTCCGATCGAGCTGCATGGCCGATCGGCCAGCCCTTTCCTCTTTTGGAACTCTATAGATACTCCTGTCACTTTCATTCTTTCTACTTTTGGCAACTCTCTGACCGAACAGCACACTTTCCTCACCTTTTCCTCGATTTCTCTCAAATCCGGTAAGATCTCGTCCTAAATCTTGTACTTTCTTGATCTACACGCACTCCTACACCTTTCTATCTTTTGAATCTTAACTTTTAACCGTGAAATCACTAGATTTGAGGTGTTCTAGGATGATGTCATCATGGTGTTCTTGAAGAACTTCATGTTTTGGCCTCAATCCACCGAGAACAACTTAGATCTAACCGATTTCCACAAAAACAATGAAGATCTTTCATAGATCTAAACATATTCACGGTGAAAAAGGATTGAGAGAATGTTTTCTAACTTCCTTTCAACTCTTTTACACTCAATGCCCTCAAAACCGATAGAATCAGAACTTGTGCCGACTTACTACCCGATCTGTGGTTGTGTTAGCTCAAGATCCGGATCCTATCCACTAGGTTTACCGATTTAGGGTTAGACGTGAACCACCGTCTCAAACAGTTCACAAATCGGATTTGGGTGATGTAAGGACTCTCAAATTTTCCTAAAAATACCTGTATTTATAAATCAAGACCCCTGAAACCCTAAACCACATTGAAAATAAGAAAAAAAATAAAGTTTTTGAGTTTCAGGCGGGCCGCGTAAAGAGTTAGCATAGTCTTACGCGGGTCGTGTTAACTAGGAGGTTATCAGAAAGCGTTTAAGGGTCTCAGACGGGCCGCGTAAAAGACAATCCATGTCTTACGCGGGCCGCGTCAACTTGAGGTTGACCGGATAAGTATGCCGGGGCCACGTGTTGACCAGCTGGGAGACCTACGAATGACCAATCAAACCTACGCCTAGACTGGGCGGCTAGGTGGGCCGCGTAAGTATTACATGAGGGTTTACGCGGGCCGCGTAAAACCCTAAATTCAGCTATAAATAGCCTGTTACATGCACAGTTCACTTGTGTCGATCAAAATTATCAGTAAACGAATTCTCACCACTTTAAAGTCGAATATTCAATTAGTATAGCGAAGCGCTGCCACGATACCGGGTATTAACTCGATCGCTATTACGACTCAACGTCCGATCGATTGAAACTATCCAACGAATGTTTAAGTGCTGCTCAAATTAGGGTTTATACTTTGTCAATCGTCGTGATTCCGACAGGATGTTTGAGTGCTGCCCGAACTCGGGCTACACTCTGTCATTCGTTGTGAATCCGCTGGATGTTTAAGTATCGCACTTTGTCAGTCGTTGTGAGGGTTTAATCTCGTGAATTGTCGTAAATGTTGTATTAGTTACTAACCCAGTTGTGTGCATTGTTATTTAAATTAGGTTAAACAAGGCTAATCAGTAGGCTTATACACTACTCGTTAAATCTGCAATGTGAGTCATTCTCTTTTTATCAATAGTATTTTACAATACCTCAAATTATTTTCAAAGTTATAATTACAGTGATTAAGTTTATGTAGTCTTCAATTACAGCCGGTATGTAGGGTTTTGTATACATTACTTGATAACCGTCACCATTGGACAACGGGTTAGCGAATGGGTGATATGACCATAGTCACAGACACCATTGGATAATGAGGTTACCGATGGTTGGTCGAGTGACAAATACTGTGGGTAGTTGGTTGAAATATAGAAACATTGTAATCTCTCTTAATACTGTAAATTATAACAAATGTGTCGTTTTCAGTAAACTGAATGATTCACTCAGTATTTCCCCGCTGACAAAAATCTTTTTCAAACATGTTTCAAGTGATCTGTTGTGAGCAAAGAAAAGTGTCATAAAGCACTACAAGCTTAGAGAAGTGGCTCCATATAAATAAATAAAAGAAACATGTTTTGAGAAATAAAAGGTTTTCCAGGGAAATCACTTGATTGTATATTACAGGGTTTTATCCCTAAATTATGTAATAAAGTAAACGGGTATTTTATTACTAAAAGATCCTGTGTTAAAGACTTCCGCTGTCGCCTAAATTAAATACCACGGGATTTCCTGCCTCACGACTCTGGACCGGGTCAAACCAGGGCCGAGGGCGGTGATAGTAAAAGGTGGTATCAGAGCCACTGATTTAAGCTTACCACTGATTTAAGCCTATTAAAGTAATTGAGGAATATTTACGAATTTCTAATTGGCATTCTGTGAATATGTGTTTTATTAAACTGATCAATTGTTAGTTACAGTATGGGTAAACAAAGACTTTCTGCTATCTACCACAAGTTAGATACTGCACCTAAAGAAAAAGGAACCTCTTCCTCAAAATACCCACAAATCTGGAAGAAGGGATCTTTGTCCGTAAGGCACAATATGAGAATCCTCTTACTCCAGAGAAAAGAAATTCGATTATTAGGAAAAGTCAGAAACCCCAATACAAGAAAGTGAGGTTTAATCCAAAAATCCAGGAAACAGGCAATAATCCACCTTGGGAAGACAAATTAGATGAAAAATGGGCAGATCTTTATATGTTAGCTACTGTAGTAGAGAATGCAAACCTCTAAACTACCAATAAGCCTGATTTAGTATTAGCATCTCTATCCAAGAAAAACACTACTTCGTAAATAAATAAATAAATCCTAGTGTGTTTTAAATTTCCCGTTATCCCTTGTAAAATTAGTCTTTCGATATGCAATAAACGGAATGTTTATTTAAATTTCCTTATAAGATTTTAACTTAGCATTTTTGTGCATTTTGCATATATGCTAAACAGCATGAGTGAGCTATCTGAAGCATTTCAGAATCTCAATCTCTATCCAGTACCAATCGAAGTCTCCAACGACTTTACTGGTTACTTTGCTGATATGGAAGAACCTATGGAATTCCAAGCTCCACCTCCGGAGAAAGCAAAACCTAAAAGAAGAAGATATGTAGGATGGAGGAAAGTACGTAGGAGGAAGCCAGTAACTAGGAAACTTCCAAAGATAGAAAACCCTGTGGATAAAGGAAAAAGGATCGAGACTAGAGAGAGTTCTAGGCCAGCAGGAATAGAAATCAGGGAAAATTTTGGGCCAACAGGAAAAGAAATGGGAGAGAGTTCTAAACAACCTGAAGAAATAACCTTTCAAGAAGAAATAGATCGCCTACTGGCAAGTTGCGATACCATTAGACCTATCAACAACAACCTTTACTCTTATCCTGCCGAAACCCAACTTCCAGTGAACTGGGAACCAGCTATTCCAGACCCTTTAATCCACACTCGACCTTTAGGGGAAATGGAAGAGTGGTGGACGAACGACTGGCAGTTCCAAAACATAATCAATAGTCCTTATACCTTTCTCCCTCAGTTTGATCCAGAACCTATCCCCAATCCGCCAATGAGCAACGAAAACTTAGCTGAACTCCGCCAGTTTGGTGAAGAACTAATAGGTACAGGGAATAGGATCCGGGAAATAGGAGAACAAATTTCCTGGAAATACGACGAAAGGGAGCGTCGCTAGTGACATGCCAGTTGACAAAGAAATAGTGGGTTACGAAGCGGTGGTTGTATAATAACAAGTAGTAACAAACATATAACACTGTAAAATAGAAATAAAACGTTGTAAGATAAACAGTGTGTAAGGATGCCTATATAATCTATAAAACTGAAAGTCGAGAAATCGACAATTTTGGCTATATATATGTATTGTAAAATTTTATGTGTATATGTGTAATTATTTGTTATACCAATTATTGATATTAATAATTTACATTTATAATAATTACCAGATGAAAAACGCTAATGAACCAGTTAATGAAGTAAACCAATCTGAGCAAAATCAGGAAAATCAATATATGACTAGGCAAGATATCGAGAACATTGTTGCTCAAGGGATAGCCAATGCTATTCCCGCAATCCTGGCTGCTGCTCAGAAACCTTCTGAACCTCAACAAATCATTCCTAGTTAACGTACTCCAGAAGATAACGGCAGTAATAGCATAAATGAAGGCGGCAATCATGACTATAATGATCCACAGCAGGCCCCACTCCCTAAGAAAATGAAAGCTGCAACACCTGGTTACACTTACAAAGAATTTCTTGCCTGTAAACCAGTGGAATTTGCAGGTAATGAAGGGGCAACTTCAACACTGTGTTGGTTAGAGAAAACCGAAGCGGTAACTGCGATAAGTAAGTGTGCCGAAGAAGATAAGGTGATGTATGTGTCGCATCTTTTCAAAGAAGGGGCGCTAGAATGGTGGAATACGGTACTTCAAGCCAAAGGAAGAAATGTGGCTTATGCCATGAGTTGGGAAGAATTTAAGCAGTTAATGGAAAGAAAATTCTGTCCCGAATATGAAAAGGAACAAATGGCAAATAAGTTCCTAAACCATCGCATGGTAGGCATAGACTGTCGAGGATATACTTCGACTTTCTTCGAATATGCGAGAGTGGTGCCAACACTGGCTTCGCCAGAACCGGTGCTTATTTCCCGTTACATTTGGGGATTAATAGGAGAGATCCGTAACATCGTTAAAGCTGCGAGACCACGCACTATTGACGATGCTGTGGAATTAGCAAATACCTTAACTGATGAACTGGTGCGCACAAGAGAGGAAGATCGAAAGAAGGATTTGGCTCAAAAGATTACGCAAGGATTTCGTGTAAGTAATACTAAGAAAAGAGAAATAGGGCAATCCTCATCTCCTCCTTTCTGCAGAAATTGCAGAAAGAAACACTTTGGAAGATGCAATGTGATCTGCAATTTTTGCAAAATGATTGGACATCGTGAGGAAAATTATAGGAAAAAGACCAGGATCTGCTATAACTGCGGAGAAGCTGGGCACTTCAGAACCGAATGCCTCAAATTGATTAAACCCACAGACAACAAAGCCAAGACGGCCGAAGGAGCTACTAAAAAGAATGCCAGAGCATTCCAATTGATTACTCAGGATGCTGAACTAATTCCTGACGTCATAGCTGGTACGTTTTTAGTTCATGACGTTTATGCAAAAGTATTATTTGACTTTGGTGCAAACCAAAGTTTTATTAATACTTCATTCTGCCAAGCTCTTAATTTACCTTTAACCACCCTTAGACAGATCTTTACGGTCGAAACGGAAGATGGGAATTCCGTTAGCATAGATAAAGTTTTGCAAAAAGGAAAACTAGAACTTTTAGGCCATAAGTTTTCTGCAAACCTGTTACCTATGAAATTAGCCGGATTCGATGTGGTGTTAGGAATGGATTGGTTAGTAGCCAACCATGCTCGAATCCTTTTTGATAAGAATTCCGTAGAAATTCATATCCCCACAGGAGAGATAATTTTAATTACAGGAGATAAACCTCGAAAGCCACTGAAATTCATTTCAGTAATGAAGTTGGCTAGTTATTCAAGAAAACAAGAAGTAGTGTATATGATTTCAGTAATCATTAACACCAAGAGTAAGGAACTTCAGGACATCCCTGTAGTCTCAGAATACCCAGATGTCTTTCCAGAAGAACTACCTGGATTACCACACGACAGAGAAGTAGAATTTAGAATTCATCTAATTCCTGAAACTACACCAATAGCCAAAGCACCTTATCGGCTAGCACCCACTGAAATGCTAGAATTGAAAAAGCAATTAGATGAATTATTAAGCAAAGGATTTATACAACCTAGTTCATCCCCTTGGGGAGCACCAGTGTTGTTTGTGAAAAAGAAAGACGGATCAATGCGAATGTGTATTGATTATAGGGAACTGAATAAGGTTACAATTAAGAATCGATACCCATTACCTAGGATTGATGACTTTTTTTATCAACTCCAGGGAGCTAGGTATTTTTCTAAGATAGACTTACGCTCCGGATATCATCAGCTGAAAGTACAAGAGGAAGACATACCTAAAACTGCTTTCAGAACTAGGTATGGTCATTATGAGTTTACAGTCATGCCCTTCGGACTAACAAATGCTCCTGCAACATTCATGGACATGATGAATCAGATTTGTAAACCATACTTGGATAAATTCGTAATTGTCTTCATTGACGATATACTTATTTATTCCAAAAGTCAGGAAGAACACTGTGAGCACCTACATGCATTCTTAACTTTGTTAAGAAAGGAAAAGCTTTACGCCAAATTTTCGAAGTGTGAATTCTGGCTGCATGAAGTGCAATTTTTAGGTCACATGGTAAATCACGAAGGCATTCACGTAGATCCTGCTAAGATAGAAGCAATCACCAAATGGAAAGTCCCACAATGAGCTTTGGAAGTTAGAAGTTTTCTAGGCTTAGCTGGATACTATAGACGATTTATTAAAGATTTCTCTAAGATAGCTGTACCCTTGACTAAGCTGACCTGTAAAGTAATTAAGTTTGAATGGGGACCTAGACAAGAAGAAGCCTTTAAGATTTTAAAGCAAAGATTGACAAATGCTCCAATTTTAGCTTTGCCAGAAGGAACTGAAAATTTTGAAGTATATTGTGATGCTTCAAAATTAGGATTTGGATGCGTGTTGATGCAACGCAAGAAGGTAATTGCATATGCCTCCAGGCAATTGAAGAAACACGAGGAAAATTATACAACTCATGATTAAGAATTAGGATCAATAATCTTTGCCCTTAAGATTTGGAGACATTATCTGTACGGAAGTAAGTTTACCGTATATACAGATTACAAAAGCTTAAGGTACATATTTAGGCAAAAAGAATTAAACATGAGGCAAAGAAGATGGATGGAAATCCTAAGTGACTATGACTGTGATATTCAATATCACGAAGGAAAAGCAAATGTAGTTGCAGATGCTTTAAGTCATAAGTATCATGAAAAGCAAATGCGAGTCCGTGCTCTTAGATTAAATCTACAGTTAGATTTAATGGAACAATTAAAGAAAATTCAAGAAACAGCAATCCAAGACGAGGCTGAAGGTATGAAAGGATATATAAAGGAACTAGAGCAAGGAAAGGATGGAATTTGGAAATTCCATAAGAAAAGAATTTGGGTACCTAAGCAAGGAGAATTAAGAGAAAATATTTTAGAAGAAGCTCATAAATCTAGGTATACCATGCATCCAAGAAACAATAAGATGTACCAAGATTTAAGGAATAATTTTTTGGATAGGAATGAAAAAGGATATAGCTGAATATGTATCTAAGTGTCTTACTTGTTCACAAGTAAAAGCAGAACATCAGAAACCTTCAGGACTACTACAACAATTAGAAATGCCGGTATGGAAATGGGAACTCATAACAATGGATTTTGTTACTAAGTTACCCAAAACCAGAAAAGGTAATGATGCGATTTGGGTAATTGTGGATCGATTAACCAAATCAGCTCATTTTCTACCGATGAAAGAAACCTTTAGCATGGAAAGGTTAGCCAAATTGTACGTAGATGAAGTAGTATCCTTACACGGAGTCCCACTCTCCATTGTATCGGATAGGGATAGTCGTTTCACCTCCCATTTCTCGACTAGTTTCCAAGCAGCAATGGGAACCCGACTAAATTTAAGTACTGCATATCATCCTCAAACAGACGGACAAAGTGAAAGGACGATACAAACCTTGGAAGACATGCTCCGAGCATGTGTAATTGATTTCGGTGGTAATTGGGATAACCACTTACCCTTAATTGAATTCTCCTATAACAATAGTTATCACTCAAGTATCGAAGCTGCTCAATTCGAAGCACTGTATGGACGCAAGTGCAGAACTCCAGTTTGTTGGGCAAAAATAGGAGAAAGTCAATTATCAAGTCCTGAAATTGTACAAGAAACCACTGACAAGATAACTCAAATCAAAGAAAGACTAAAGACTGCTAGAGATCGCCAGAAAAGCTATGCAGACAATCGCCGCAAGCCGCTCGAGTTCCAAGTCGGAGACAAGGTACTTTTAAAAGTTTCTCCTTGGAAAGGAGTAGTACGATTCGGTAAGAAAGGAAAACTGAGTCCAAGGTACGTAGGACCTTTTCCGGTAATCTAACGAATAGGACCAGTTGCTTATCGTTTACAACTGCCAAAAGAACTAGCTGGAGTACATGATGTGTTTCATGTATCCAAT
Organism: Helianthus annuus; assembly: GCF_002127325.2. Lineage (NCBI taxonomy): Eukaryota > Viridiplantae > Streptophyta > Magnoliopsida > Asterales > Asteraceae > Helianthus > Helianthus annuus. Next base: position 110,724,560 of record NC_035444.2, on the reverse strand, counting down.
CTCAAGAAATGTTTATCAGACGAATCCCTGGTAGTACCTCTTCAAGATGTAGAGATAAACGAAAGGTTAAAATTTGTAGAAAAACCACTGCAAATAGAAGACAGGAAAGTCAAATTTCTTAAACACAAGCGACTAGTGCTGGTCAAGGTCAAGCGGGATTCAAAAAGAGGACCCGAATACACCTGGGAGCTGGAAGCAGAGATGAAGCGCAAATATCCACACTTATTCCAATAAATCTCAAGGACGAGATTTTAAATAAGGTAGGGAGAATGTAAGGACTCTCAAATTTTCCCAAAAATACCCGTATTTATAAATCAGGACACCTGAAACCCTAAACCACATTGAAAATAAGAAAAAAAAAATAAAGTTTTTGAGTTTCAGGCGGGCCGCGTAAAGAGTTAGCATAGTCTTACGCGGGCCGTGTTAACTAGGAGGTTATCAGAAAGCGTTTAAGGGTCTCAGACAGGCCGCGTAAAAGACAATCCATGTCTTACGCGGGCCGCGTCAACTTGAGGTTGACCGGATAAGTATGCCGGGGCCACGTGTTGACCAGCTGGGGGACCTACGAATGACCAATCAAACCTACGCCTAGACTGGGCGGCTAGGCGGGCCGCGTAAGTATTACATGAGGGTTTACGCGGGCCGCGTAAAACCCTAAATTCAGCTATAAATAGCCTGTTGCATGCACAGTTCACTGGTGTCGATCAAAATTATCAGTAAACGAATTCTCACCACTTTAAAGTCGAATTTTCAATTAGTATAGCGAAGCGTGCCACGATACCGGGTATTAACTCGATCGCTATTACGATTCAACGTCCGATCGATTGAAACTATCCAACGAATGTTTAAGTGCTGCTCAAATTAGGGTTTATACTTTGTCAATCGTCGTGATTCCGACAAGATGTTTGAGTGCTGCCCGAACTCAGGCTATACTCTTTCATTCTTTGTGAATCCGCTGGATGTTTAAGTATCGCACTTTGTCAATCGTTGTGAGGGTTTAATCTCGTGAATTGTCGTAAATGCTGTATTAGTTACTAACCCAGTTGTGTGCATTGTTATTTAAATTAGGTTAAACAAGGCTAATCAGTAGGCTTATACACTACTCGTTAAATCTGCAATGTGAGTCATTCTCTTTTTATCAATAGTATTTTACAATACCTCAATTTATTTTCAAAGTTATAATTACAGTGATTAAGTTTATGTAGTCTTCAATTACAGCCGGTATGTGGGGTTTTGTATACATTACTTGATAACCGTCACCATTGGACAACGGGTTAGCCAATGGGTGATATGACCATAGTCACATACACCATTGGACAATGAGGTTACCGATGGTTGGTCGAGTGAAAAATACTGTGGGTAGTTGGTTGAAATATAGAAACATTGTAATCTCTCTTAATACTGTAAATTATAACAAATGTGTCGTTTTCAGTAAACTGAATGATTCACTCAGTATTTCCCGGCTGACAAAAATCTTTTTCAAACATGTTTCAGGTGATCTGTTGTGAGCAAAGAAAAGTGCCATAAAGCACTACAAGCTTAGAGAAGTGGCTCCATATAAATAAATAAAAGAAACATGTTTTGAGAAATAAAAGGTTTTCCAGGGAAATCACTTGATTGTATATTACAGGGTTTTATCCCTAAATTATGTAATAAAGTAAACGGGTATTTTATTACTAAAAGATCCTGTGTTAAAGACTTCCGCTGTCGCCTAAATTAAATACCACGGGATTTCCTGCCTCACAACTCTGGACCGGGTCAAACCAGGGCCGAGGGCCGTGACAGGTGATTCCTGTCCGGTCAGGAGAACCAAGTATTGACAAGGTTCCTGTTGTTTGACTCGATATCAAAATGCCTCGATAAGACAACAAACAATCGAAACCGACCAAGTGTGAGACAAACAGGACGACCAGGACGGGGTGCCGTCCGATCGGACTGCTGTCCGAACGGACAGCCACCCGAACGGCCGGTCAGCCGAACAACTTGCACTATGGGACCCACACTCAACCAACCTTAACTGAAGTTCGAGTATTAATCGAATTGTTAACCGATCGGACTTCCATCCGATCGGATTACTTTTCGGATCATGAGATACTTGGGCTTTAACACTTAATCGATTTTTCAACATGTTCAATGCACTAGGAATGCCACCCGATCGAACTACCGTCCGATCGAGTGACATACTACTGAGAACTCGTTCTCGCTGAAGTACCAGCCGAACGGGTTGCCGGCCGATCGAACGACCGTCCGATCGACCGACCTGAAAGGAAGAAATACTTTAATGTTTTCAAATGCTACAACAAAAACTTCAAAATTCAGGCCATCATACACAAACACATCCTTCTCAAAGGAAGAAACAATCCACTCGAACGGTCATCCGACCGGACTACTGTCCGACCGGACAACTGTCCGACCGGACAACTGTCCGACCGGATTGTCACTGCACGATCGGCTGCCCGACCCACCAACACTTGTTTTCGTTTTACGCGTCACTTATCATTATGCTATCAAACTATTCAGGCTAACCTTACTCTCAAGCGCTCCCTTCAATCCATCAACCGCTGTGAGTATACTCGATCCCTTTTTGCTTTATGCACTTTTGGGTGTTACATACGTTACTTATACAAAATCACAATCAAACACACTATGCAATACTTTAAACGCTAACCATTACCTCATGTATTACGTGACTTAATGAATGCTTGTTTGTTATGTTTACACATGGAATGTTGTCTACCTGCCTTAACGACGATAGTACTATAGTTTGAACTCAGCACCCGTTCACTCGAGGGTTGTTAAGGACAATTACTTACATGGATTACAGTGGTGATCATGTATTGCGAACTGCCTTGGGCAGTCATCCCGCAGTCATTGGTATCGATAGGTTCATGTCGATAACTAACATGCTTCGTTTTCCTCTGTGTACGTGCTGGTTATGCGTAAACTATTTCAAAGTCTATATGCTATTATCTAACTTGTATACTCGCCTTTACACTATGTGTTTTGACTTTATTTTAACGTATGTGACAGGTGTTTAGGATGCTTATCTGCTAGGAAAGCGAGGCTAGAATAAGGCTCTAGAGGCCAACAAATAGTTGTCTATACAAATGAAATCAAGGGTCTCTAGAAGCAGATAAACAATTGGGCTATTTTAAAAATCTGAGTTGTCGGAATATAACTATTTGCCTAGATTTTGTGTGTAATAATTTGTTTACCTTTTGAGACATGGTATGGGACATGTTATTTTAAATTGATTGGTAATGATAATTGTTATGGAAACTTCTGGACAATCTGTTTCGCTTAGTGCCACGCCCCAATGATTCCGCCATCGGTTGTGGTGTGACATATATATGAAAGAATTAGAAGTATGATTCGCCAACTCTAAGTTCTAAGCCATTTGGCTGAGGAGAATGATGAAGATGACGAGTAGTTTATATTTTAGGTGTTTTAAGTTTTATTCTATTTTTGTTAGGTTTTTAAATTTTATTATACCTTTTAAGGATTTTTAATTTTATTCGAAACTTTTTTTTCATTTAATACACTTTTTTATTTTATTTTTTTGGCTAATAGATAAATTTTAATAATACGATGTATATAAAATTCAAATAAAAAGTAATGATTAATAAATAATTGAGTGCCATTGAAGACAGTTAAACCATTACAGTGTACAGTGAAAAAATGAAGAAAATGGTGTAGTGATGTGTAAGTGTGTGACAGACACTTTAACATGGCAGTTATATTCCAACATTGATGCCTTAGGTGTGTTTATATTTAGTAACTACAATTATTTCCTATATGATCACCACATATATTCTGAATAATAACAATCGCATTGAAAACAAGACAATAACTGGCTTGTGGACATGTGATAATCAAGATTATAATCCACCATAATATTTTAATGTCTTAAACTAATTGTAGGAAATAGGTTCACCTTTTGTAAAATATAATTACAAAATATATCGTAACGAGACTCTCGTTATCCTTAGGAAATATCATGGTATAATACTGGTTGCAATAACTAAATAAAAGAATATAAATATAATTATATATACCAATCTTAATTCAAGCCGCATCTCTGGTGGGTCCTTCACGCGCACTTGATAGCATCCTAGACTCGAGTATTCATCATCTTGAGTCTTGAAAAATACTCCTTGACTGCAACAAAGAGCACACTAAAACGTTGACGAATTTGGTTGAGGCACGTGTTCAACACGCTTCCCTTAAAACAGATTGCGCGCCTCTACTAAAGATGACGCGTCTGTCTCCCAGGGTACAACAGCCGAAGCAGTCTGTACTGCCAGAGATGGCTCACGGGCCCAAGGTTACATCCGGTAATTGTAGTGTTAGAACTTGTGGAAAATTTTGATACAAAGGTGATGAAATCGTATAGAGAAAACATATTTCTCTAAGTACCCATCACATGGGTCTCCAAGTATTTCTTCTTTCCAAGAACTCTCCATATATTCATGTATATTTCTTGTATCCCTTCTCTTGTATTTTTCTAGCATTTTTCTCTATCTCAAAATGAGGCACAAAGCCTACTATTTTTACAAGAGATGTGGGTTATGAAAAGTTTCTCTTAAATGGTGATTTATTAGAGACATAAAACTCTAGTAAAGTTTCACTTAATTAGGTATTTAATTAGAGAAATAAAAACTCTAATAAAAGCTAATCAAGTGACATAAAAACTCTACTCAAGAGTTTGTCACCATGAAGAGTCCCATAAATTATCACTAAATTAACTTCCATTCACATTATTCTAATTTTCCAACAATCCCCCACATGAATGGAGATTAATCAAAACACACAAAAATCCAATGGAACCTCGACAGTTGAGTTTTGCATACGATAGGTAGGTGTTACCCTTTGAACCTTCACTCCTGAAATGCACTTAGCCCACTAGCTCTGAGTAGATCTCGATGTCTTTGAACTCGTCTGCCGTTTGTGTAGACGACAATACACTTCACACAAGACTCTCCCTAGCCGGGTCATCTCCTCATAGTCGTGTCCAATAATGGTTGTGGAACACTTTCCTGGTTCTGCGAGAGCTCTAGGAATTGTGCCCTCAATTCCATTCGAAGCGACCCCACTTCTCTCTAACATAGGTGATTCTCCTTAGATCATTAAAAGCATTGTGGTTACCGTGATCTATCCAAATCATTTACCACATATTATGCTTAGCCTCACACTTGTCACTTTTAGGAATGGACTAGGAAGTTTATTAATCTTTATAATAAACTACCTTATTAAATGCGTAGGGTTATTCCCCCACAGTGACCTCGCTTATTCATACAATTAGGTTTTCCTATTGAACTCAATTCTTGGGATCTCCAGTCTACTGAGTTAGGTTTCCATCATATGAACTTCATTTTTTAAGGGCTTCAGTCCCATTCCATAACTTGATCTCTAATAAACCCTCAGGTTGTTGGATCCATAACATTAGCAAATAACTTTGCGTATTTGAGATCAGTTGTCATGATGTGTTCTTAACTCATAAGTTAATTTTGCCTATTGTCAACTTCTAAGACTATAACCTCAGTGGCCATCTGAATCTGGTTATAACATATGTCTTCGTAAGATACGTGTATCATTTAAGGCAAACACATCTCCATTATACACTACGACCTTTGTGTCCTCCACTTAGTCATCTATTTGCAATGTTAGATTGGATTACAAAATCCTTATTGCTAAAAACAAATGCAAGACACCCCCCACATTTAAGTGTTATTGGATAACATTTAGATGTGTTAATGAGAACCATTTCTACATACCCTTATAGGGTTGTTTCTTAAATGGTTCCTCCCCCACATTTCTTGCCATTTGATAAACATTTCCGTAACACCACTTATGGCGACATTTATACACATATGATTGAACAAGACCAACCTTATTGTATCAGTGAATTCAACTCATATTGCATTAGCTTACACAAGCTTCCGAGCTGACCAAAACAACACATGCCATTGTCAAAAGTTTGTCACCAACTTAGAATAATTCTAATTTAACATCTAGAATAAGCTTAGACAATGAGTTCTCCTCATTAGCTTTTCGAACAAACTTTTAAAAGTTACATGTCATTTCCTTATAATGAATGAAAATTCTCTCTCAACTTTGTCCATACACAAATTCTTTTTGTGTTCATACACATTTGAATGTTTAGAGTTAATTAGTCTCCGTCAAGACCCATAATTAACCAAGTACTAGTCTAGCATGCTTTAGACTACAATACTTTAGCATGTGAACAGAAGATGCATCATTCTGATTCTTCACAGCCCTAAGGATATCATAATATCACTTTGCAACATTCATCCCTTGTTAAGACAAAATAATGAGACTTATTCATAATCCTAAAACATCAATATTTAGGAAGGTCTCACAAATTATTGTATATAGCACAAAGCTAAATTTCATCATTCATTTAAGGAACATAACTTGATTACCTTTGATCTCCAACAATCTACCATTGACTCGTAAGTACTTAAACATAAGTCTTAATCCAAGTCACTTGTTGAACACATTCATCACCAACAAGATGAATGTTTCTTGTCTACAATCACTATTATGTGTGAGATAGAGTTAACTAGATCGACACTCAACAACATGGCATTCATAATTTTGCCATAAGTGATTTGCACACATCTATTGTTATTCATTAGGAGATATGTATATTTAGGATGCTCTCCTAATGAATGTAAAATCTCCATATAGATCTAACAATAATCAAGTGGTAGACACATCTACTTATAAATCTCGCAAGATTTATTAAAGGTATACAATAACATATAGTACTTTTACTTTCATATGTTAGAATTCACACTTGTGAATTTTTCAATGACTTCTAATGAAGTATGCGACATGAATGTCGTTAGTGTATTTCATCTCAATACACTCACTACGTTCTTTCATTACTCATTCATGATGTGGTTATACATTTGATGTTTCATCTTTGACTTTTAGTCAATGTAACAACTCTCAAGTTGTTTATGTCCAAGTATTTTTCATGTGCTATCCGTTTAAAATCATATTCTTTTAAACAATGTATAACCGACGATATAATTATTTTCCACAAAAGTAATTTATACGTCACAACCATTAGTGATTTATTTCTTTGTAAAAAATTGCATGTGTTATCCGAAGATATTGAACACAAAACAATAAAATTAATACATTGGAAACTAAATCATAAGTGGCAATCACTTTTGAAATTTAAACGGAAGCATAGACAATATGTAGACATCAAATAGCAAAGTGCTTTTATCTTCAACACTTTATAATCTGACCGAAATCTTCTCAACAATATTGTCCCATGGCGTGTCTTGAGGTACTCCCTCAATAAGACTCCATGCATTTGTAAGTACAAGTTTCCCATTTCATCTTGAAACTTTAAACTTGGACAATTATGCTTAAAACAATACCAAGTTGTTACAAATACTACATTTAAGTAGTAAACTTGAACAATTAAATTTGTTCACAACAACACCAAGTTGTTTTCACCAAATAACATTTTTTTAACACACATGTTAAAAAAAATGTTATAACAAGCACATTATAGAATCGAACGTTTACATAAAACGTTTTCCAAAGATATAGTTTATAAAATAAACTGTTTCTCATCAGTTTTAATGCACACATAGGCAATTAAATGTTTACATAAAACATTTATGTCCATTATGAACAATCTCTAACCTCGTATTCGTGATACACATTTTCTAACACACATGTTAGAAAATTTTAAGTCATTATATATATAACATGACCAAATTAAAGCATCAAATTTCATCACTAAAACTCTACTCAAGAGTTTCACCATATGAAGAGTTAAGAGTCTCAATAATTATAGACTTAAACTCTAATAAAACTCATCAAATGTTATCATTAAAACTCTACTCAAGAGTTTCACATATGAAGAGTTAAGAGTCTCAATAATTATATATTTAAACTCTAATAAAACTCATCAAATGTCACCATTAAAACTCTACTCAAGAGTTTCACATATGAAGAGTTAGGAGTCTCAATAATTATATATTTAAACTCTAATAAAACTCATCAAATGTCACCGTTAAAACTCTACTCAAGAGTTTCACATATGAAGAGTTAAGAGTCTCAATAATTATATATTTAAACTCTAATAAAACTCATCAAATGTCATCATTAAAACTCTAGTAAAAGTCTCACTTTATTAGAGATTTATTAGAGAAATAAACTCTAATAAAAACTAATAAATTGACTTGAAACTCTCCTTAAGAGTTTATCTTCCATATGAAGAGTCTAGTAAATGATTTTAATTTCATTAAATTCATATAACTACCACACCATCACTTTATGGTGATTTAATTCCTTGAAGACAATCAACCATTAACTTCAATGTATGACATTTTATTATTAAATCATACAAAGCATTAAAACAATGCTATAACAAATTGCTTATATAAAATGTCAACATAAAACATTTCAAAGCATTTGTATTTTAACCATTTTCAACAATCATGTTAAAATGAAAGAAATTCTAACGCGCACGTTAGAAATATTAACATTTCCACAAAATGTTAATTCGACTTGCTAAAACACATATATGGTTCAAATAAATAAGTCATTTCTAATACACCGTTAGAAACTAAACAATTAAAAAATTGCTTCAAACTAACGCGTTTCATGAACGTTTATAACACACATGTTAGAAGACAAATGATTACAAAAATCATTATAAGACTTATTTGTTCATATCAATCCATGGGTGGATGAATAGTCTACTTTAAATAGAGACTTAATTAGAGACATAAAACTCTAATCAACTAACATAAAACTCTTATTTAAAGTAATAAAAAAACTCTACTTATGAGAGTTTAACGTTTACAAAAAACATATGGTTTACACCAATAATTCCGGTCTAACACACATGTTAGAGAATTTAACGTTTACAAAAAACGTATGGTTGACACCAATAATTCCGGTCTAACACACATGTTAGAGAATTTAACGTTCACAAAAAACGTATGGTTTACACTAATAAACCCGATCTAACACAAAAGTTAGAAAAATTAACGATTACCAAAATCGTTTAAAAACCAAACGGTTGAACCAAAACCATTCGTTTTGTACCGCGGTATAGGATTTAAGATTGTATCTCAATCTCAAGAAATCCAAACACAACAAGTTGTACCACATACATATTTCCCAAAAGCAAATATTTACAAGATCATAATCTTTAAAATATATATTTTTTTTTATTATTATAAATCCTTTTGTGAACCCAAAATCCTTATAAATAAGGTTTTAAAATTGTAGCAACAATCTCATGAAATCTGTTTTAAGTTTGTAGGAAATAGGTTCACCTTTTGTAAAATATAATTACAAAATATATCGTAACGAGACTCTCGTTATCCTTAGGAAATATCATGGTACAATACTGGTTGCAATAACTAAATAAAAGAATATAAATATAATTATATATACCAATCTTAATTCAAGCCGCATCTCTGGTGGGTCTTTCACGCGCACTTGATAGCATCCTAGACTCGAGTATTCATCATCTTGAGTCTTGAAAAATACTCCTTGACTGCAACAAAGAGCACACTAAAACGTTGACGAATTTGGTTGAGGCACGTGTTCAACACGCTTCCCTTAAAACAGATTGCGCGCCTCTACTAAAGATGACGCGTCTGTCTCCCAGGGTACAACAGCCGAAGCAGTCTGTACTGCCGGAGATGGCTCACGGGCCCAAGGTTACATCCGGTAATTGTAGTGTTAGAACTTGTGGAAAATTTTGATACAAAGGTGATGAAATCGTATAGAGAAAACATATTTCTCTAAGTACCCATCACATGGGTCTCCAAGTATTTCTTCTTTCCAAGAACTCTCCATATATTCATGTATATTTCTTGTATCCCTTCTCTTGTATTTTTCTAGCATTTTTCTCTATCTCAAAATGAGGCACAAAGCCTACTATTTTTACAAGAGATGTGAGTTATGAAAAGTTTCTCTTAAATGGTGATTTATTAGAGACATAAAACTCTAGGGTAGTGTTTGGTATGCAGGAATGAGAGGTGGAATGGAATGGATGATTACGAGGGAATGAAGGAAAGGGTGTTTGGTTGGTCAATGGAATGAAATCACCCATTCCAAAATGCATTCCATTCCCTCAAAATCATTCCTTCCATCCCCCATGTTTTTTTTCCATTCCATCACCTCTTGCACCATTCATCAACAACACCACAACCCACCACCTTCGCCACAACCCACCACCACCACCACCCACCACCGACGCCATCGCCACCACCCGCCACCACCTCACCCCGACAACCACCGCCGCCACCCACTCGCCACCGTTATCACCCACAGCTGCCACCAACAGCTAACGACACTTGCCGCCCCCGCCCACCACCATCGTCGACGCCACCACCAACCGTTGCCGCCGCCACCAACCGCCACCTCTGCTGCCACCCACCACCAACGACCACCTTGCCACCACCACTACTCGTCGTTGCCGCCGCACCGCCACTCGCCGCCACCACCACCACCCATTGCCGCTGCCGACACCCACCACCGCCACCTATAACCACCCACAATCACTACCACCGACCACCACCACTCACCGCTGATTTTATTACTCCGTTTTTCTTGCCTACCGAACAATACACAATAATAACTCATTCCATTCACACATGGTAACCAAACAAGACATGGAATGGTAATGATCCATTGCATTCCCTCGTCTATTCCATTACCTCGTCCATTCCATTTCTTCGTCCATTCCATTACCCCATACCAAACAGACCCTAGTAAAGTTTCACTTAATTAGGTATTTAATTAGAGAAATAAAAACTCTAATAAAAGCTAATCAAGTGACATAAAAACTCTACTCAAGAGTTTGTCACCATGAAGAGTCCCATAAATTATCACTAAATTAATTTCCATTCACATTATTCTAATTTTCCAACACTAATAATCCACTTTATAAGAATAAGTATATATATTCGATTAAGTTTATTCGTATCATCTTATCAAAGTTATTAACGTGAAACACATATAAAATGTTTAACAGATAGTTCAAAGGAAAACTGTTTGTTACTCTTAGAGGTAATGATTGCACTTTCTAGCAACTGTATATATTGATACTCTTAGAGGTTATTCTGTTTGATTCAGAAAACATGAGCAAAAACCAGAGGTTAGTTTTTCTTCTCCTGTGATGTTTGATAAAGAAGATCCTGTAAAAGACGATCGTCGAGGTACTCAAATACGATCACATTTTTCTCTCTTCCGGCAGATGAACCTCCGGAAGCAGTTGAATATGACCTTGCAGACGTCTTGTAAGAAGGAGGTTCAGGTAGTTTCGATAAGTACTCATTAGGAAAATTGAGGGTAGCAAGATGACTGCGAAGGTTGAAAGCTGCTTGATCATAAGCACGAGCTGCATCTTCAGCAGTATCAAATGTTCCGAGCCATGTCCTCTGCCCGTTTTTGTTCGGATCACGTATCTCGGCTGCGTACTTACCCCATGGTCGCTTCCTGACGCCACGGTATCGGACCTCTTCGCTGTCCTTCCTATCATCATAATGCATGCTTTTTCCCTTAGAAGAACTGCCACCTTCCATATCTATACGTAATTACCTAGCTGTGTGTTTGCTATTTTTGTGATTGTTGTTGTTGCTTTCCTACTGATATCGATCATCATATATAGGGGATTAAAAAGTATTGAGGATGCAAAGATGGGTTTTGACTATTCAACTTGGGTGTCTTGTTCATAAATGCAAAAGAAATTTCGGAAATTTCGTCCAAATCTATGTTAATAAAGCAACTTTTTAGCATAAATATGATTCTAATTCTAGATGCTTAAAATTAATTCTAGATGCTTAAAATAATTGTTTACATAAGACTATATACTCTTTTAGTTTCTAACGCTATCTAGTGTGGGGATAACTCCTCCACCACTTCAGCAGGGTCTCATACCCAATATTTTTGTAACCGTACCGGACGACGAACTGGCCGTCTTAGTGGTTCATTGGTCGGATCGGTTGAAACGGTTGAACCGGATTTAAGAATCATATAATAAAATTAAGATATATTAGTTTAAAGAGTATATAACTATTTTGGCCCCTATGGTTTAGACGGTCTAAGCATTGTAGCCCAAAAAAGAATCTTTTAACATATCAGACGTCGAGTTTGCATTTTATAACGGTTTGACCACTAACACTAACATTTGTTACTTTTTTTGCAGTTAAGTGTAAGAGTAATTAGGTCATTATTTATCTCAGGGGTTGTTTTTGATAATTACAAAGTTTTTTTTTTAATATTTAAGAGATTATTGATGCAATTACTCAAGTTTTTTTTTTATTTTTTCATTATTTTCATGATTATTATTTAACAAAATATGTTTTATATATACAAATAAATATGTATTTTCATTAAGCGTTTGTTTTTTTTATAAATGTCCATTTTAAAATCATTTGTTTTTAACTTTTTTCTAACCGTCTATCGTTTTTAAAGTTATTCAATTTCTAACCGTTTATTTATTATAATCGTTCTTCTTAAAATTGTTTGTCTTTTAAAGTTTTTTTTTAAACAATTCTTTTATTCCGTTCTTTTTAAAATCATTTTTAAAGTTTTTAAACAATTCCTTTTTAAGTCGTTGATTTTTAAAAGCGTTTCTTTTTAAATGGTTCCTTCTAGAACCGTTTTTGAAATCGTTCATTTTTGAAACTTTGTATTCTGTTTACTTATAGCTGTTAGGGAAAAGGAGAAAATGAACGATTATTACAAGGAATTTAAAAGCTATCAATTTTAAACGAAGATTTAAAAAAAAACCGACCTTTATAAAAAAACAAAACCTTAAAAAAAAACAAGTTAACAAATGGAAGGTTTAAAAAAAAAGCACGAATTTAATAAACGAAAGGTTAAAAAAGTAACGAATTTTGAATAAACAAACGTTCCAAAGAAATGGAAGATTTGAAAAAAAAATAAACCATTTAAAAAAGTTTGAAAAATGAACGATTTTTTTGCAAACCTATTATTAGAATGTTTCATCTTTTTTTCAAATCTTACATTTTTTATACACTTTGGTTTGTAAAATTTTAAAAATGAACGACTTAAAAGAGTGAGTTGTTTAAAAATGTTTAAAAAACAAACAATTTAAAAAAAAAGTTATAAAATGAAATATTTACAAACGACTTTAAAAAGAACGATTTTAAAGAACAAACGGTTTAAAAATGAACAATTTTAAAAACAATAGACGGTTTAAATAAAATGTTAAAAAATAATTATTTTTTAAAACGGCTTTATAAAAACAAACGGTTAATGAAATAATATTTATTTGTATATTTAAAACGTATTTTGTTAAATAATAATCGTGAAAATAACGAAATAATAAAAAAAAACTTTAGTAATTGTATTAATAATCTCTTAAATATTAAAAGAACTTTGTAATTATCAAAAATAGCCCCTAAAGTATATAATGACCTAATTACCCTTACACTTAACTGCAAAAAATAACAAAGTTAGTGTTAGGAGGCAAAACCGTTATAAAATGCAACCTCAAGGTCTGATATGTTAAAAGATTCTTTTTGTTCTGAAAGTGTTAAACTAGCTAAACCACATGGGCCAAAACAGTAATTTACTCTAGTTTAAAAATGAATTCTCTAAGTTTAATAGTACCTAATTTTATATATTTATTTATTATAACATATGTAACCTAATTGACTTATCAATTTTTTTATTAAAAAATAACTTAATTCTGTTTATTTTTACATGACATAAAATAATAACCATTATTTAAGTAAAAAATGAAAGTTTGTACGTGGGTCTAATTCAAAAGCAAAATAACCATTTGTTTCATTAGGGTTTTAGTGATGTACTGGGTAGCTCAAGCTTAATAAATTGCCTAAAATACAATATAACTTAAAGGGTTAAAAGGTAAAAGGGTTTGGAATTTGACCAACTGTCGTGAACAACAAAAAGCATGAGACACTGGTCACATCACACTTTACGTGTGAACTCCCCACTCAGCTGTAAAAGGAACATGTGGGGAGGTATATCCTTTTACCCGCAAGTACGAAGCCTTTAATCTACCAAAAAGGGCAAGCCCTCCAATGCAACCTTGAATCACTAGTCAAAGGTTTCTCCTTATAGTTATCCCCTTCTCTATAAATGACAACATATTGTCATTCAGCTGGCTACTCTCAGAAATCTCACTTCTTCTCTCTAGAACTTGTTCATTGCATGTTCTATTCTTCAGTTACTTTAATACAATTACATTACACACAAACATTTTGGGTTGAAGATTCATCAAACCAGAATTTAAAGCAAGCAATAACAAAGTGATACAATCCTACTTATTGCATACGTGGGGGGACCCCCCCCCCCAATCTGCGTTAGGCAAACCGAAACCCTTGAACCCGTTTGCCTAACCAGTCTAACCACTGTCCTTGGTCTTATATTTATTGTAGCAACAAGTTGGCGCCCACCGTGGGGCTACGCCGCTAAGTTTATCATAAAAGACTAGTAGTGTAGCTCCAACTTCATAAAGTTCATGTCTGAAAGCGAGTCTCCTAGTGAGGTGAATCAAGTATCTCGTACTTCAACAGCTAATGTTGGCCAAACACCACCAGCTACATCTACTCCATTTTCTACTCCGGGGAGCACTCTAATAGGGACCATGTTCCCGGAGTTCTCCTTTTTTTCAGACACCAACCCCTTCTCGCTCAGGGGTTCCTTCTCCTCAAATCGGTGCTACAAGTGCGCCAGAACGCATCAATTTGACACCCGAAGGAGTAGCAAACAACTTCCTAAATTTGAGATCTCTTCTCAACCAGTATGTGAGCCAAAAAAGAGAAAAAGGAGTAAGAATAAGGCTGGACTATGATAAGCCTGAACCTTTGTTGTCACCAGGGCCACCCCCACCTCCTTTTAGCCGCTCACAACCCACTACGTCCCGATTCGAAGCTGGTCCTAGTTACCTTCCACCTAACCCAAGTCCCTATACTGTTAGAAGACAAGATCCGATAGCTTTTCCCTTGTTAACCTCCCATCCAGTTGGTACTGGTGCACCGTTGGTACGTGAGACAACTCTAAATCAACTTTTGCAGTCACCAGCTTCAAGCCTTTCCCTTCCCATGTCCACAACATGGGAATAAGCCTTAGTCGTTCTCCCAATGGTTCGAAGTGCAGCCATGAGCGTTCCCATGGGAATGAACTACATAGCTACACCCGAAAGTCTTCAAGGCTTTAATCTGATGCCGCAAATGATGGCCCAAATGATGGCACACTTTTCTTGGCAACACTTCATCAACCAAGTGTTAACCGTCCACCAAGGAAACACAAGCAATAATCCGGCCTCACGAGTAGAAGAAGATCTTGCCAAACCCTACAAGCTAAGCAATTTGTCTAGTTTTTCCCAACAAATTTCTGATTATGATTTTCAAACCCGAATTAAGATGCCATCCCACATAAGAACGTATGACGGAACTGAAGACCCCGAAGACTACCTCCAAATCTTTACCGGGGCAGCAAGGATTGAAAAGTAGTCCCATGCCGAGTGTTGGCTCATGTTCATGCAAACCCTTGTAGGGTCTGCCCGGATATGGTTCAATGACCTACCCGAAAGAAGCATTCGAACCTTTGACGACCTGAACAAAGGTTTCCTGGCCAACTTTTCACAGCAACAGAGGTATGTCAAGATGCTACAGTGATTTTCCAGATCAAGCAACGAGACGATGAAAGCCTTAGAGATTTCATCGAAAGATATAAGAAAGAAGGGTTAACTTACGTAGGTGTTGATGACAAAATGAAGGTGGCAGGTTTCATGAATGTCATCACCTCCAAGTACCTCACTAGGGACTTCAATAAGTGCCTACCTAAAACCCTTGAGGAGAACCTCGAAAGGACTGAAGCTCACATTCGTGGGGAGGATGCCGTTAACATCAAAGAGCAAAGAAAAAGGGGTCCTTGTTGAAGAAGCATCAGTCCCAACAGGAACATGAGAAACTATGGTTCCTATGAAAAATGCTCTAGAAGTTCATATCCAAGAAGGCCTGAAGGCACGAACCCTCCAATCCGGGAAAAGACTGTGAACTTCACAGCCTTAACCAGGACCCCGCAAGAGATCTTAGCCACTAAAGAGGTAAAACATAGCTTCCAACCTCCTCGGCCCTTACCAAAGAGCAGTGTTGTAAAAGTCGCTAGGCGGTCCCTAGTCGGCCGACTGGGGAGTTGGGAGTAATCGGAGTACTCGGAGAGTACTCGGGGAGTACGCGGACATGGTAAATATAAAGAAAATTAATTGTTATAAATTATTTATGTGTTAAATAAGCATAATTCATGTCAACTGAGTATAATTTAAAATGAAACATGTTTAAAGTTCAAATATTTTGAATACAAGCCCGACTAGTCTGAGTACAAGGCCGAGTAGTCCGAGTATAAGGCCAAGTAGGCCGATTTTGACCGAGTTTGATCGATTAAAAGTCAACAAACCACGTTGACCGCCTAGACCGACTAGGCCGACTACGTCCAACTATGTCCGACTAGGCGCCGACTAGGCCGACTAGGCACCGAGTACTCCCGAGTAATCCCGAGGCCGACTAATTGAGACCGCCTAGGAGGAAGTCGCCTCGGAGGGGGTCCGAGGACCGAGTACTCGCCGAGTACTCGGCCGAGTAATCCGACTTTTACAACACTGCCAAAGAGTAAGAGAAATGAAAACTCTACCCAATACTGTGAGTTTCACGAAAAGAAAGGCCACCACACCAACGATTGTTTCCAGCTCAAGAAAAGAATCGAGGAAGCTGTTAAGTCCGGAGAACTTGCCCATTTGGTCAAAAAGGTAAGAGACAAAATGGCTGAAGGTAAGAGCAAGGAAGTGAACATGGTAAACTTTGATAGAGAAGCTTCCCACAAATGACCACGCTTGGAGGCTTGGGAGCTTCAATGTGTCTGTTCCCAGCAAGCCTTTGGCCAAATAACCCTTGATGAGCGTTCAAGGCTTTAGCAAGCTAGGTCCTCTATCAAAGGTATAGCCGATATACCTATCAAGCCTTTGAGCCAAATAACCCTTGATGTTTGCTTTACTGAAAGGAAAAATGGAAATAACCAAACCACTCACCTTCATGGTAATTAACATGCCTTCCAACTATGATGTCATCATAGGAAGGCCTGGGCAGAGTGAGTTTGGAATGGGGTTTCAGTTGGCCAAGGCACTGTGAAGTTCCCAACTGAACGAGGGGTAGCAACCCTTCAACCTACCAAAGAACCATTCCTGGTTGAAGGGGAAAGTTCAAAGAAAAATGTAGAGGATGAACAAGGATGGATCATTAACCCAAAATATCCTCAACAGAGGATAAGAGTAAGGGGGAAAGGGGTGAGGTAAATGTGACTCTTGTAGTGTAAGGTGGAAAGGGGTGAGGTAAATGTGCAGTTCATCGTGTCCGTATGTAGGTTGAGTAATCCGTATCGCCGTCCTCGAATGTCCCGAAGACTATCCCATCATTAGGAGGCATCCACTTGCTAAGTTGGGTACACGAAGGTGTAAATCAAAGTAGAATAATAATTAACCACTCAACAGGGTAATGGTGGGGGGGGGGGGGCTAATCTTGTGATCGGTGGAAATCGTGGTATGGTTGTTAGTGTTTCGTTTTATCGATTGCGGATCGAAGAAACATGAGGTTGGTGATGTTCATACGAAGAATTAAGCGAAAACAAAATC
Organism: Helianthus annuus; assembly: GCF_002127325.2. Classification (NCBI taxonomy): domain Eukaryota; kingdom Viridiplantae; phylum Streptophyta; class Magnoliopsida; order Asterales; family Asteraceae; genus Helianthus; species Helianthus annuus. The sequence continues at coordinate 110,706,868 of NC_035444.2, read as the reverse complement.
CAACAAATAACCGAAGAATTCCTCCAACTATTCTGTTCTCCAGAGGCATTTCCAGTAATGGTAGATGGCGACAACGACATGAAAGGAAAGCTCGTTACCTCATGGTCACGTGAGTATATCATTGGTCTAAAACAGAGTTTGGATAATAGAGTTTCGAGTTGTACAATGACAAACGCGTGTAACTATGACTGCTTCGTTTTTGGTAACGACGACTAGTGGAGATGATGGGGTTTGTTGACATGGACGCATGGGTATACTGTTCTCCTAAATTCGAGTTCGTTTGGGCCAGCTCTGGTCTACGTGAATGTTGTCGTGCCAACCGAATGTACGGAGGGTCAGATCTGAATTCTAGCTGTAACGGTAACATCATGTCGAGACAATCGCATGAATAGATAGAACACATAAAACGGTTGTCATAGCGGAGTGACAAGGAAATAGGAAAAAGAATTTCATTACTACTTTCCAAGTTTCGAGTAAACAGTTGAGTATCACAAAGAACGCATTAGGGCTAATAGACAACATGCTACTATCCTACCTAAACATACCATAAACAGCATACCATGCAAAAGTAATCTAGCAAGTAGGCAATACGAACATAAATCCTACCACCTAGAGTGTTGAGTCTTGCACGTGGAGCGAAGTGTCGTTGTGGATCGTTGAGCACTGAACTGGTTATAGTCTAGTTTTTGTCAAAAAGATTTCTCCCTTTTAAAACCAAGTTCACTATAAGCAATGGCTCTGATACCAATCTGTCACACCCCCAAAATCCACAAGCGGAGTATCACCGCAGGGAGCATGACTGATCAGGGTCGAGCCACCAATCATATTGAACAATATAAGTAAGTAAATAAAACCCAACACAAACAATATAATTGGTGTCAAACAATTTAGCAAAGTCTAAGTTAACAACGGAAGCATGAAGTTCAAAACCAAAATATATGTTTAAAGTTTCATAAAGTTTCTCATGAATACACAACGGTTCATGTCCCACAACGACTCCTTCTCCAATGCAAGCTTCAGCAAATAACCTAACGACCTGCAAAGCATGTAGTAACGTATCAACAAAAATGTTGGCGAGTTCACAGTTGGTTGTCTGTTTTAATGTTGTTCCAAAAACCATAAGTTGTTAAGTTGTTTCGAAAACCAAAAGTTATCCAGTTCCATGTTCCCATAACCATATACCGTGGGGGCTACCCCATGTTGTAAACCACTAGACCCGTTACCATATCGACTACTGACTTAAGTCATGTTTAAGTGCCCTGCATCAATGTCTATCATCATTGACAAAGTGCCCATTTATATTAGTCCACTCCCGTCCTCTGCGGCACGGTGTGAGGCTTGTCAGACCTAATAGCGCTATTTAACTAATGACCCGTTCGCCAATGGCACGGTGATTAAGTCGATATAAAAATGAGGGACTTCATGATAGATTTTTGTCTAGTAAGTTTAAGGTTGTTGTCCTACCCAAGGAGGACGGAGGTACGTATTCTACCCGAGGAGAATACGCAAATGATATCCCACCTAAGGGGGATAGTTGTTATTTAACCCATTTCCAAACCACCGGGAATCCCATGCTTTGACGAACGTGTGAATCACCTTTGGTTGCTCGGTTGGACTCTTAAAAATAGCTAACAGTCATGGTTGGTCAATCATGTCCTAGTATGATTACCAGTTAGTCCATTAGTGGTTTCAAATAGGGCACAAAGTACCTACACGCATCTACCACATAACATGCACTCACTTTGACAGTTCACGCCCATATATACATTCCACCTATAACTACTCAAGAGCAAGCACACGATACTTCACATAACACTTTCGTTGACGTATAACAAGTTAGATCATTATCAGATAACATAACCGACATTTAGACACGCAAATCACTACTTATATTGTTTCAGCTTTAACATCCAAAACTGGGCTATTTTCAGGTATTTTAATAAAATAGTTAACTTGTTCCAAAAATTCCCCAAATTTTAAAGAATGTTCTAAACGGTCCGCGTCACATTGTGTAAAATTCTCGGGACTCAATTCATTACCAATTAGTTTATAAGAATCATTTACCGGGCTGCAGTCAGATTCGTCACTTTCTGACTGTAGTCCATGGAAAATTCATTTAAAATTTATCGTAAGTCTGATTAACGAAATTCTAGTTGCAGAACTACGGCGACACCCGTGGCATCTATTGTATGAATTTCATGACCTAACTCTATCCAGATTTCAAGTTATGACAAAAAATATATCACACATTTTCTGCAGAAAAACGCAGCTTTTGCTGCTGTACAAAATGGACCTTTAAAAATAGCAAACGACCTCAAAAAATATGATTCCAGTGCCATTTGAAGCATTTTTCAAAAACGTATATTTTAGACTTCAGAAAATTAATTTTCGATTTATAATGATCCGTTTACAGCCAACTGAAGTTGGCTGTTTTTGTTAATCAACATGTTGTTTTACATTTAAACGACACCAAAATGCGTGTAAACGATCCCGACTCTTCCTAATAACAACCAACAGCAGGATAACCATCAATTACCATCTAACCATATCAAAATCACAAAACCCTAGGTATAAAACATCATGATTTTCACCAAAACTCAGCCAATGATCATGTATGCATACGTATCATCAATTAATTCACACACTCGCCTAATTATCCGAAACTAATCATGCAACAACAAAAACCCTAGCATAATAAATCAATATCACAGCCATATCTACACACTTTTCACACCATGAATCGCAATCCAATCAAAAATACTAGCCTTGGAGCGAATAGAAGGGCTAACGAGGAAGAAGGAGGCGAACAAGAAGCTGAAGAAGGATCTAGTTTGCGCAAGGGGGGGGGGGGTTCTCCTGGCCGTCACACCGTAGAGGGTGTTAGGGTTTCTGTTTTGATTTTCTTGTTCCCAAAGCCATGTATGTATAATTAAAACACAAGGGTGTTTGGGCTAATGGGCTGCAAGGAACAAGGAGGTGTAGGTTGGGCTTACTAATTCGCATGGGGGACATGGGGTGGGGTTGTGCCTAATTGTGGCGCAAGGGGAGAGGGGGGTGGGTTTGGGTTGAGTTTGCTAAATGACGGTTTCGCAAATTTCACGGAATAACTTAAAACGCTTCGTATCGCTGAACAATATTTTACAACGCTTCGATTCACAAAATAACGTATTCCAATATTTCAGTTTCGGGTTTCGGTTTCACATAATTCACATTACACATTACCAAGCACACAATCATTCAAATAAAATCAATCACCAAATTCAATTCATTTAACGTACATGAAATTATACAGTAAGACGAAACGTTTAGGAATTTATACGAGTTGTCACAATGAGATTATAGATCAACTGAAACTTCCCAAAAGTTTAAATGTAATGTGAATAAATATATTTAGATTGTTATATTATAATCAAAATAATATAAAATTTTACTCATATTATTCCATATATAAATTAGTAACTACTTTATGCATATGATAGTTGTACCCCAATCTTGGGGAGTTTTTCAAAAAAAAAAAAAAAAAAAACCCTTTGATATTTCACTTTCAACTTGAAGTTTTATCTTTTACATTTTAACCCATTTGAAATTTTTATTTTTAACTCAAAGTATTTCAATATTTGTAATTTAACACAACACTTTATTATTTACAACTTTGGTCACCAATACTTTTTATCTTTCGCAAGTTTTACGTTTCGTTCTAAATTTTGTGAGTTAACACGTCGTAGCGTGCATGCGAGGTTCAACGTTTTTTGCTCTATTTTTTCATATTTGACAGACCCGTCGCAACGTGTCCATTTTTTCCCTTTTGCTTCAACGGGTGGTTCCTAAATCGACTAAGTTATTATTTTCTACGTTTTACGTTTCTGGTTAATTTCTTCGCATTAACACACTGTAATGGGTGTGCGTGGTTCAACGATTTTAAATCTGCTTTTCGTTCAGTGTGATTTTTCACATTTTATCTATTTTATTTTTACGATGTTGAGAGTCGATGCCGTTGTGGCATTGGTGCTACTTGGCACTGTTTTAGGAACGTTTTTAACCTATTAAATTTTTTATTAATATTTTGTTTCAGTTTACCCCTATACTTCCTTTACTTAAAAACTATTTTTACGTGCGTATTTTATGTACGGGTAGGTATAAATATGATTCGTTCTACATTCCGACGTAAACTTTTTTTTATAGACGAGTCAGGTCAAATATAATACGTTTTTGTTTAAAGAAACCATTTTTACGTGCATATTTTTATGTGTGTTTTGGTATAAATTCAAGTTGTTCTACGTTTCGAAGTAAACTTTTTTGGGAAATGATTCAGGTCAAATATAATATTTTCGTATTTATTTTATGTATGTTTCGTAAAGTTTGTTTCGAATCGAATGGAGTCAAATTATGATTTCTTTTTCTCCTCTTTTTTTAAAAGCTCTAATTAATCCCTTTTGATTACATGTGCAGATTTTCCTTCATACCTGTTATGTTTTCTATGTATGAGTTGGGTCACATATAATACGTTATGATTGTTCGATATGGGATTTGATTTACTTTAGGTTTGATCCAATCACAATGCTTATACAAGTTACATTGAGTTCAACTGGATACGTCGAAATGTGTGTTTTCTGCAGAAAAACGCAGCTTTTGCTGCTGTACAAAATGGACCTTTAAAAATAGCAAACGACCTCAAAAAATATGATTCCAGTGCCATTTGAAGCGTTTTTCAAAGACGTATATTTTAGGCTTCAGAAAATTAATTTTCGATTTATAACGGTCCGTTTACAGCCAACTGAAGTTGGCTGTTTTTGTTAATCAACATGTTGTTTTACATTTAAACGACACCAAAATGCGTGTAAATGATCCCGACTCTTCCTAATAACAACCAACAGCAGGCTAACCATCAATTACCATCTAACCATATCAAAATCACAAAACCCTAGGTATAAAACATCATGATTTTCACCAAAAACTCAGCCAATGATCATGTATGCATACGTATCATCAATTAATTCACACAATCGCCTAATTATCCGAAACTAATCATGCAACAACAAAAACCCTAGCATAATAAATCAATATTACAGCCATATCTTCACACTTTTTACACCATGAATCGCAATCCAATAAAAAATACTAGCCTTGGAGCGAATAGAAGGGCTAACGAGGAAGAAGGAGGCGAACAAGAAGCTGAAGAAGGATCTAGTTTGCGCAAGGGGGGGGTTTCTCCTGGCCGTCACAACGTAGAGGGTGTTAGGGTTTCTGTTTTGATTTTCTTGTTCCCAAAGCCATGTATGTATAATTAAAACACAAGGGTGTTTGGGCTAATGGGTTGCCAGGAACAAGGAGGTGTAGGTTGGGCTTACTAATTCGCATGGGGGACATGGGGTGGGGTTGTGCCTAATTGTGGCGCAAGGGGAGAGGGGGGTGGGTTTGGGTTGAGTTTGCTAAATGACGGTTTCGCAAGTTTCACGGAATAACTTAAAACGCTTCGTATCGCTGAACAACATTTTACAATGCTTCGATTCACAAAATAACATATTCCAATATTTCAGTTTCGGGTTTCGGTTTCACATAATTCACATTACACATTACCAAGCACACAATCATTCAAATAAAATCAATCACAAATTCAATTCATTTAACGTACATGAAATTATACAGTAAGACGAAACGTTTAGCAATTTATACGAGTTGTCACAATGAGATTATAGATCAACTGAAACTTCCCAAAAGTTTAAATGTAATGTGAATAAATATATTTAGATTGTTATATTATAATCAAAATAATATAAAATTTTACTCATGTTATTCCATATATAAATTAGTAACTACTTTATGCATATGATAGTTGTACCCCAATCTTGGGGAGTTTTTCTGTCACACCCCGACCACGTAGAACATACAAAACGTGGCGGAAACGTCGGGTAGTGTTGTAACAGAATCGATTGTTTCAAATCCATGGCAATTGAAGTTACATTTTATAGATCAGGCATGGAAGTTTACATTGTTCAAACAAGAACAAAATAGTACATATCATAAATTAACTAGTTCTTGTCTTGTTTTAAGTCACTAAGGCACAGGTCCGCCTATGTATATCTTGATAAGTCCTATGCATCATCTCCTGAAAACACATGTGAAAATAGGTACGTCAACATAAAAATGCCTGTGAGATACATTGGTTTTGTGAAAACGGAATTCATGACTTATGTTTGAGAAAATGTTTAGTCATGAACCTTGCAATTTGCTTTGTCTTGTAAATCATTTGAAAAACGATATGATCAGATAATATGTATAAATAAGAGAACACTGTATGGTTAAATGAATAACCAAGTAAAATGAGTTTGTATAAGATAATTCGTTTGTAAAACAATGTCTTGTGAAGAATATGTTATTTGTGTAAAATGTAATGTATCTAAACTGAAATGACTTGGATAACGCTACGATATGTAATACTATACAAGCATTTATATATAGGAAGTACCAGCGGCGTATCCACCATGTTTGTATCATATTACATACGCCACGTTACACCAACCATTTACCCAAACCAACCACCATGTAGATTGTTCATGTATAAACCAAATGTCAAGTGTTATTGTGTAAACCATGTCGAAATGTCTATGTTCAATGTAAACCACCAAATGTGTATGTCAATGTCAACGTGTTTATTGTTCAATGAAAATCATGTAATGTGTATCCCAAAATGTATCATGTACGGTAAGCGAAATGTATCAACTTAAACCATATGCAAAATGCACAAAACAAGTCGTTGAAGTAAAACGTGGTTTAAATCAACGTTATGTTCTGTGGAAAAATGCATGCTCTATTGATATTAACATTTATGCAGTATTGTGAAATATGCATACATCCAAGCCTTGAGACTGTGGCGATAAACCCTTAAACAAATTAAAGGTTTATCTAAGTTATGTATATCGAATTCGGTCATTCCTTACAATCCTATCAAACCCAGGACTTCAGGAACGGGAGTTGTCAATTCCTATGGTACCACTACCTACTAACGAACGGCGTAGCTAGTGTTAATGAATGTATTGTCCCATGTTAAACAAACCAAATGTCATAACAAAATGAAGGCATGTGATGTAAACAATTGTACTAAGTATGCTAAGTAAACATACGAAGCAGAAATGTTCATGTAAATCAATGTGTCCATATGCTGAGTAAACATATGCAACAGAAATGTTCATGTAAATCAATGTGTTCATATGCTGAGTAAACATATGCAACAAAAATGTTCATGTAAATCAATGTGTCCATATGCTGAGTACACATATGCAACAGAAATGTTCATGTAAATCAATGTGTCCATATGCTGAGTAAACATATGCAACAGAAATGTTCATGTAAATCAATGTGTCCATATGCTGAGTAAACATATGCAACAGAAATGTTCATGTAAATCAATGTGTCCATATGCTGAGTAAACATATGCAACAGAAATGTAATGTAAATCAATGTACTAAGTACGCACACAATGGGCATACATAGCATGAAATGTAATGAAATCATGTACTATAATGTACTAACAACATAGCAGGCATATGATGTGAAAACATGGAAAGCATGAATGTAACAGATAGGCACATGTGTTTCACCCCAAAACAGTTTGGAAAACAGTAAAAGAGGGGTTTAATGTACTCACCTGAGATTGCTTTGGAGTTCTTGAATAATAACCAAATAATGCTCGAGATCGCGAAATATCAAACGGCACCTAATAGGTAGCTATATTAATATACCGGACCATAATCGGAAGGATCAGATAGTATGCGGGTTCGTAAACCAAACGAGTATGGAGACTCGTGTAATACGGTTTAACAAAGCCTACATACTAAAATGAAACCTAACCTAAGTGCTCACGGCCCATTACGACCCGTTTAGATAGCTTATGCTACCTTAACGCGTCGTTCGCGTAGAACGCGTTTGGAACGCCTAACATCGTGACCACAAGGTATAACCTCGGAAGGTTACGGCCATGGTCACCTAATGTGTTTGGTCAGATCCTAAAGATCGACCAAATGGGTCGGGTTCGAAAGTATAAGCGATGGTTTAGATCGCTTACCTTACGACCCTATATAAGCACTATACTAAAAGTGACGAGCTAAGCATGTTAGAACTTGCTTAACTAAGGTTAGAAAACAGGTTTGGCGTCAAAACAAACGGCTTTGATGCCTACGAGTAGTTTGGTTACAAAATACGCAAGAATGCGCATTTTGGCCGAAACTACGACTCGTTACTGAGCCTAGATAACGTGGTAATCAGTAGGTATAGTCACTACGGACTATAACCATCGTGATCACGCTCACGTTATGAAGTTCCAACGAACTTCGCATTGACCATAAACTGGTCAATGCAGAAAGTCAAACATAGTTCGACTTTCGGACTTGAAAAGCGAATAAAAGAACGAAAGAATACTTACGGAGGGTCCCTGAATGCTAATCTAGATCAAAATGGCTCAGGTATGAAACAATGGTTCCAACTTAGAGCCTTTAGATCAGATTGTGTGAGTTTTTAGCAAAATGGAGGGGGGGGGTATTTATAGGAAAGGAAAAGCCGTTAGGGTCGTTTCTTGAATAACGTGCCACGATCTCGCCCGTACACTTGTCACAATGTTATAGTAAGTCAGAACTTGCCCCTCATTGGCTGGAAGAGACAAGGGCAATTGGACCTTTCACCATTTGAAGAGGCAAGCAGCTGGGTTCAATGAATCTGCTGTACTGGGGACTCCTTACGGACCGTATGGCTTATAGCTTACGGTCCGTAAGCCCTCACTTTGGCAGATTTACAGTTTTGGTCCCTGCAGCCCCTAAACTTGGTATTTGATGCATTTTTGACACGTTTAAGCCCTGTTAACCCCATTTCAAATCTCTAAAATGAAGTTAAAGTATAAGGAACTTAAAATGTGCTCAAAAATATCTCGGATGTCGGTTCGTTTGGCCGTACGGTCGTGATGTTCGGTTAATTACGACGGAATGCGCATAAGCGCGAAAGACGATCCAAATTGCGCGACGAATGGATTTTTCTCATGCCATATACTAAGGCATAATATAAGGATGATTACATAAATTTTTGGATGTCCGGATGTATTCCGAACGTAAGTTATGCGCGAAAGTGCAAACTTGTGCACTTTTTGACACTTTTAGCCCCTGAATGATCCAAAAGTTTGTTTTAGCATACCAAACCCCTCAAAGCCTATTCCTAAGCTATGTAAAGGATATTTATGGTATGTCTAACTTATGGACATGTTCCGGAATGTTCGTTACAGTTCAAATTGGCTTACTTTCGCAGTTTGTCAAGTTTAGTCCCTGCAAGCGAATTAACTTGTTTTTGCCATACCAAAGCCTTCAAAACTTATTTCTAAGTTATGTAAAGGTTATTTGAGGTATGTTGAGTATATGTTGCTGTTCCGGAGTATTTGCCGCATTAAACTGAGTACGTTTACGCACCAGTTTGCGTATAATTCCCCAGAAAGCGATGTAGAGCTTGAAATCGAACAAGAGTTGATATGTGCAAACGATACACATATTTATACAAGTCCAAAGTATGAAATACAATATTTCATTGGTTTGGCGTTTGTTTGATGGTTGAAGTGACACAGGTGTCACAGTCTCCCCTACTTTAGGAAATTTCGTCCCGAAATTTAGTTTTAGAGGAAACTTGTGAAGACAGCTGTGACGGTTTCGCTTCCAGACAAATCCATTGAACCCTTAGGTAAAACTATGGGCCATGTTAGGGTCCATAGCGAAAATTTCAACCGATAAAGTGAAGTCCTTGTAGTAACAAAACATGGAGTTTCGAACTACGGGCAGGAGAACGTTTCCCGTGAAGAGTTATCATAGGAAACTTGTGTGTGCTTGAAATCAGAATTGGGGAGTGTAAGGATAAATGACATTGGTCAAAATCCAAGACTTCTCCCGTATCATTACTCTTGTCACTGCAGGTCTTTAACACATGACAAAACTTCTTGTGGTTTCTGTGCACTGAATTCCATAATTATGTAGGCCTCCATAATTACGTACTTCCTTGCATAGTCCGCACAGTTCATTTCATAATGCGTATGGGAAAAATATCAAACGAATAATCTCTTCAGCTAAACTACCCAAGAGAAATATTTAACTACATCAACGTAGGATGTCTTTAACTAGATTGTTGAACCAATCTATTTAACTTAGATCGACGTAGGATCTCTTTAACTAGACCACCCGAGGGCCTTTTTAACTATATCAACGCATGATATATTCAACTAGATTGTCAAACCAATCTCTTTAACTAAGATCAACGAATGATCTATTTAACTAAACTACCCACGGGGAATATTTAATTAAACTACCCACGGGGAATATTTAACTACATCGATGTAGGATGTCTTTAACTAGATTGTCGAACCAATCTCTTCAACTATATCGACGCGTATTGTCCTTAAACTTTGGAATAGTACTTTATAATCCGAGGGACTTAACTACAACGTAGAAGTCCATTTAGGATTTAAGATAGTACCTTTTTGAATATCCTTCTACGAATCCCTCATATGAAGGTATGAAAGATTCTATGAGGATTTGGATAGCGAATATCCAGAGTATACAGAAACACAAAATGCATATATGGAAAGACAAGATGTATAAACACATAGTCACATAACCACAAAATTGTTTATCTAGATCTCAAATTTGTTAATTTGTTTTGTTGATTACGTACATGAATTTAAAGCACACTAGGAATCCATTTCATGGATTTCATTCGGTACTTTAAACATTAGCAAGAATCTAACTATGAAGATAGAAAGATCTCCTATAAATTCGATTTCGTTTTCAAGAAAACGCAATTTTCAAATTAAGGTACAATAATTTTTGAATATACGGAAATACCCTTAGGTACACTATTAGGAATTTATAGTGGTACTTTGGGTATTCGTGGGAAACACAAGAGATAATAAAATGGAAGAAATTACGGGGTAGTCTGTTCTTCAAGGAATACGGTTCCTTGATTGTTGGTATTGTAGAGGATACGTTGTTTATACATGACATCACATTTGTACATTGCAATGTAGAATAAAAGATTTATTTATAAACAACAACAACTGTTTCATGGACCTTGACTACAAAAGAAAATAATACATAAGGTTTGATTATCTCTAAACAACATTGTCTTCTAGTTGGTCCGATGCTCATCCTTGCGCTGGATTCGCATTAGCAATCTTTGGGCAATTTCTCCGGAAATGGCCCATTTCGTCACAGTTGAAGCAAGGACCTAGTGGAAGACGAGCTTGAGCAGGATTTACTTGAGGTTGGTTTGGACCACCTTGGTTTGGGGTAAATCGACAAGCATTTGCCAGGTGACCGAGTCGCCCACACGATGCACATAAACGACACTATAAGTGAGCTAAGTGGTGTGCATTACATCTGTCGCATATCGGTGCAGTACCGGCATAAGGTTTCTTTGCAGGAGGTTGAGTTGGTTGGTTGCGGGTATTTTGGTTGGGTTGAGCAGCAATCGCAAAATTCTGCGAAGCCTTACGCTTCTTAGACTTCTCAGGGGATCCAGTCTGTTCATCCATGGTCTTTGATTCCTCGATTGGCTTCTTGTCACCCTTTAGAAAAAGTTTATGCTTTCTGATCTGCGATTCGGTCAAGGTTGCAGATAGCTCAATGGCCTGACGGAGTGTGGTAGGGTTGCTACCATTGACAATGTCTTGTACCGAGTCAGGCAGGCCGTCGATGTACCTTTCGATAGCCTTGTCGAGTGGGGCGACCATAGTCGGGCAAAGTAGACTCAACTCCTCAAACCTATCAGTATATGCCCTGTGTTCGCCACTATCTTGTTTCAAATCATCAAACTCCTTCTCCAACGCTCGTTGTTCATGCCGAGGACAAAACTCCCTCATCATAAGAGCTCTCAGTTCAGCCCATGTTTGTGCTAGAGCAACATCTGCACCACGGTCTCTCATTACCCCGTCCTACCATGTAAGAGCCCTCTTTTAAAACACACTCGAAGAAAACTCGACCTTGCGATTATCCGGACACTATACGTGGCGAAAGGTATTCTCGATGCTCTCGAACCATTGAAGAAGCCCAGTTGCTCCCTCAGAACCACTAAACTTGAGTGGTTTAGCCAAGTTAAAGTTCTTGAAATTGCATGTACCATTGTTGTTGTTGTTGGCTTGGTTCCATTGAGCAAAGAGATTTGGGAATTGAGCAGCCATCTCCTGCGCAATAATTTCTGCCAGCTCGGTAGTTGCTATCTGGTGTTCGCGTCGAGGAGGCATTCTAAAAGAGGAAAACATGAAAGGAAACAAATAAAATGGTATTGGGTAAGAATAGGATGTTACAATCACCGACCGTAATCACGGTTGATGGTCATTTGTTTGAATCATGAATCAAACAAACAACACCAAGGCTGAATCAAAGCAAATAGATCCTCATAGTGTATCGCGAAGACATGCTCGCCTATAAGTGGACACTCACCCCAAGAGTTCCCAGGTAAGAGTGACTGGTCCGATTATGTGGATTTGTACGAACACTCTAACCTTAGACAGAAAACCCAGGGTACAGGCATTCACTCTTCCAGTTCGCACGTGTTCACACTATTTAGGACCCAAAACTTTGACGAGAGTTTTGAAAATTCAAAGGGGTTCAAAACCTTATAACAAAGGGTTCAAAACCTTATAACAGAGGGTTCAAAACCTAGTAATCAATCATCCTAGAACAGATGATTGGTTTTCAAAGCGGTTTTGAAATTTATGTTCTTGTTCGTCGCCTAAGGATAGGTGACGGTATTGTTTTATGACTAAACGCAAGTGAACTCGCGTTAGGGTCCTAGGAAGGTTACAGACTAGGTCAAAGCATTACTAATAACCTAATTCCCTATAACCATTAGCTCTGATACCAAATTTTCTGTCACACCCCGACCACGTAGAACATACAAAACGTGGCGGAAACGTCGGGGAGTGTTGTAACAGAATCGATTGTTTCAAATCCATGGCAATTGAAGTTCCGTTTTATTGATCAAACATGGAAGTTTACATTGTTCAAACAAGAACAAAATAGTACATATCATAAATTAACTAGTTCTTGTCTCGTTTTAAGTCACTAAGGCACAGGTCCGCCTATGTATATCTTGATAAGTCCTATGCATCATCTCCTGAAAACACATGTGAAAATAGGTACGTCAGCATAAAAATGCCTGTGAGATACATTGGTTTTGTGAAAACGGAATTCATGACTTATGTTTGAGAAAATGTTTAGTCATGAACCTTGTAATTTGCTTTGTCTTGTAAATCATTTGAAAAACGATATGATCAGATAATATGTATAAATAAGAGAACACTGTATGGTTAAATGAATAACCAAGTAAAATGAGTTTGTATAAGATAATTCGTTTGTAAAACAATGTCTTGTGAAGAATATGTTATTTATGAAAAATGTAATGTATCTAAACTGAAATGACTTGGATAACGCTACGATATGTAATACTATACAAGCATTTATATATAGGAAGTACCAGCAGCGTATCCACCATGTTTGTATCATATTACATACGCCACGTTACACCAACCATTTACCCAAACCAACCACCATGTAGATTGTTCATGTATAAACCAAATGTCAAGTGTTATTGTGTAAACCATGTCGAAATGTCTATGTTCAATGTAAACCACCAAATGTGTATGTCAATGTCAACGTGTTTATTTTTCAATGAAAATCATGTAATGTGTATCCCAAAATGTATCATGTACGGTAAGCGAAATGTATCAACTTAAACCATATGTAAAATGCACAAAACAAGTCGTTGAAGTAAAACGTGGTTTAAATCAACGTTATGTTCTGTGGAAAAATGCATGCTCTATTGATATTAACATTTATGCGGTATTGTGAAATATGCATACATCCAAGCCTTGAGACTGTGGCGATAAACCCTTAAACAAATTAAAGGTTTATCTAAGTTATGTATATCGAATTCGGTCATTCCTTACAATCCTATCAAACCCAGGACTTCAGGAACGGGAGTTGTCAATTCCTATGGTACCACTACCTACTAACGAACGGCGTGGCTAGTGTTAATGAATGTATTGTCCCATGTTAAACAAACCAAATGTCATAACAAAATGAAGGCATGTGATGTAAACAATTGTACTAAGTATGCTAAGTAAACATACGAAGCAGAAATGTTCATGTAAATCAATGTGTCCATATGCTGAGTAAACATATGCAACAGAAATGTTCATGTAAATCAATGTGTCCATATGCTGAGTAAACATATGCAACAAAAATGTTCATGTAAATCAATATGTCCATATGCTGAGTAAACATATGCAACAGAAATGTTCATGTAAATCAATGTGTCCATATGATGAGTAAACATATGCAACAGAAATGTTCATGTAAATCAATGTGTCCATATGCTGAGTAAACATATGCAACAGAAATGTTCATGTAAATCAATGTGTCCATATGCTGAGTAAACATATGCAATAGAAATGTAATGTAAATCAATGTACTAAGTACGCACACAATGGGCATACATAGCATGAAATGTAATGAAATCATGTACTATAATGTACTAACAACATAGCAGGCATATGATGTGAAAACATGGAAAGCATGAATGTAACAGATAGGCACATGTGTTTCACCCCAAAACAGTTTGGAAAACAGTAAAAGAGGGGTTCAATGTACTCACCTGAGATTGCTTTGGAGTTCTTGAATAATAACCAAATAATGCTCGAGATCGCGGAATATCAAACGGCACCTAATAGGTAGCTATATTAATATACCGGACCATAATCGGAAGGATCGGATAGTATGCGGGTTTGTAAACCAAACGAGTATGGAGACTCGTGTAATACGGTTTAACAAAGCCTACATACTAAAATGAAACCTAACCTAAGTGCTCACGGCCCATTACGACCCGTTTAGATAGCTTATGCTACCTTAACGCGTCGTTCGCGTAGAACGCGTTTGGAACGCCTAACATCGTGACCACAAGGTATAACCTCGGAAGGTTACGGCCATGGTCACCTAATGTGTTTGGTCAGATCCTAAAGATCGACCAAATGGGTCGGGTTCGAAAGTATAAGCGATGGTTTAGATCGCTTACCTTACGACCCTATATAAGCACTATACTAAAAGTGACGAGCTAAGCATGTTAGAACATGCTTAACTAAGTTTAGAAAACAGGTTTGGCATCAAAACAAACGGCTTTGATGCCTACGAGTAGTTTGGTTACAAAATACGCAAGAATGCGCATTTTGGCCGAAACTACGACTCGTCACTGAGCCTAGATAACGTGGTAATCAGTAGGTATAGTCACTACGGACTATAACCATCGTGATCACGCTCACGTTATGAAGTTCCAACGAACTTCGCATTGACCATAAACTGGTCAATGCAGAAAGTCAAACATAGTTCGACTTTCGGACTTGAAAAGCGAATAAAAGAACGAAAGAATACTTACGGAGGGTCCCCGAATGCTAATCTAGATCAAAATGGCTCAGGTATGAAACAATGGTTCCAACTTAGAGCCTTTAGATCAGATTGTGTGAGTTTTTAGCAAAATGGGGGGGGGGGTATTTATAGGAAAGGCAAAGCCGTTAGAATCGTTTCTTGAATAACGTGCCACGATCTCGCCCGTACACTTGTCACAATGTTATGGTAAGTCAGAACTTGCCCCTCATTGGCTGGAAGAGACAAGGGCAATTGGACCTTTCACCATTTGAAGAGGCAAGCAGCTGGGTTCAATGAATCTGCTGTACTGGGGACTCCTTACGGACCGTATGGCTTATGGCTTACGGTCCGTAAGCCCTCACTTTGGCAGATTTACAGTTTTGGTCCCTGCAGCCCCTAAACTTGGTATTTGATGCATTTTTGACACGTTTAAGCCCTGTTAACCCCATTTCAAAGCTCTAAAATGAAGTTAAAGTATAGTGAACTTAAAATCTGCTCAAAAATATCTCGGATGTCAGTTCGTTTGGCCGTACGGTCGCGATGTTCGGTTAATTACGACGGAATGCGCATAAGCGCGAAAGACGATCCAAATTGCGCGACGAATGGATTTTTCTCATGCCATATAATAAGGCATAATATAAGGATGCTTACATAAATTTTTGGATGTCCGGATGTATTCCGAACGTAAGTTATGCGCAAAAGTGCAAACTTGTGCACTTTTTGACACTTTTAGCCCCTGAATGATCCAAAAGTTTGTTTTAGCATACCAAACCCCTCAAAGCCTATTCCTAAGCTATGTAAAGGATATTTATGGTATGTCTAACTTATGGACATGTTCCGGAATGTTCGTTACAGTTCAAATTGGCATACTTTCGCAGTTTGTCAAGTTTAGTCCCTGCAAGCGAATTAACTTGTTTTTGCCATACCAAAGCCTTCAAAACTTATTTCTAAGTTATGTAAAGGTTATTTGAGGTATGTTGAGTATATGTTGCTGTTCCGGAGTATTTGTCGCATTAAACTGAGTACGTTTACGCACCAGTTTGCGTATAATTCCCCAGAAAGCGATGTAGAGCTTGAAATCGAACAAGAGTTGATATGTGCAAACGATACACATATTTATACAAGTCCAAAGTATGAAATACAATATTTCATTGGTTTGGCGTTTGTTTGATGGTTGAAGTGACACAGGTGTCACATTTTCAAAAAAAAAAAAAAAAAAAAAAAAAAACCCTTTGATATTTCACTTTCAACTTGAAGTTTTATCTTTTACATTTTAATCCATTTGAAATTTTTATTTTTAACTCAAAGTATTTCAATATTTGTAATTTAACACAACACTTTATTATTTACAACTTTGGTCACCAATACTTTTTATCTTTCGCAAGTTTTACGTTTCGTTCTAAATTTTGTGAGTTAACACGTCGTAGCGTGCATGCGAGGTTCAACGTTTTTTGCTCTATTTTTTCATATTTGACAGACCCGTCGCAACGTGTCCATTTTTTCCCTTTTGCTTCAACGGGCGGTTCCTAGATCGACTAAGTTATTATTTTCTACGTTTTACGTTTCTGGTTAATTTCTTCGCATTAACACACTGTAACGGGTGTGCGTGGTTCAACGATTTTAAATCTGCTTTTCGTTCAGTGTGATTTTTCACATTTTATCTATTTTATTTTTACGATGTTGAGAGTCGATGCCGTTGTGGCATTGGTGCTACTTGGCACTGTTTTACGAACGTTTTTAACCTATTAAATTTTTTATTAATATTTTGTTTCAGTTTACCCCTATACTTCCTTTACTTAAAAACTATTTTTACGTGCGTATTTTATGTACAGGTAGGTATAAATATGATTCGTTCTACATTCCGACGTAAACTTTTTTTATAGACGAGTCAGGTCAAATATAATACGTTTTTGTTTAAAGAAACCATTTTTACGTGCATATTTTTATGTGCGTTTTGGTATAAATTCAAGTTGTTCTACGTTTCGAAGTAAACTTTTTTGGGAAATGATTCAGGTCAAATATAATATTTTCGTATTTATTTTATGTATGTTTCGTAAAGTTTGTTTCGAATCGAATGGAGTCAAATTATGATTTCTTTTTCTCCTCTTTTTTCAAAGGCTCTAATTAATCCATTTCGATTACATGTGCAGATTTTTCTTCATACCTGTTATGTTTTCTATGTATGAGTTGGGTCACATATAATACGTTATGATTGTTCGATATGGGATTTGATTTACTTTACGTTTGATCCAATCACAATGCTTATACAAGTTACATTGAGTTCAACTGGATACGTCGAAATGTGTGTTTTCATACGGTTAATGCATCATATAACGTTTGGATCAATCCATTTAACGTTTACGATGTACCCAGGCCGCAACGCGGACGGATCTTAATTCTAATTTAAAACTAAGTTATACCTAATAAATAAGTAATTGGGTGTCACATCTCATAATTTTGTGAGCCTAAGATTTTTGTAAGCATTGAAGATTTTCCCGCTAATTTTTTTGTGAGTCCAAACTGTACCTAATATATAAGTAATTAGTTGAAAATTTTCCTGTTTACTATGTATTATTTTCTTTATTAATATTTACTTTATAAATATATCATTTATTTAATATATTTTTTTCAACTATTTTCTTTATTTTTTATTTATTAATTACTATTTAATATTTTTTTATTCAACCCGGTACAATGACAAAGTTGAAAAATGAAAGTAGTAGGATAGTTGCTACACGTGATGAGTATATAATCTTTAATCTTGTCAGGCGCATCTTCACGTAATCTTTGTGATATATGCCGATCTAATTGGATGCTAAGGAGATTGTCTACCTAATATACGTTACTAACAAAATTTCTTTTAGTCTTTTGATCCTTGATTTTTGAATTTGCAAGCATTAAGTCCATGTTCAGATGCTTTATAACTTTAGTCTTATTTAAAGCATAAGTCGGTTGCATTATATATAATTATTATTGTAAATTTTTAAATGTTTTGATTCTGTTTACATGTTTATTCAAATCTTCTTACACATACTCGAATCACTGGTATGCCTTCCATTCCAAGTAATCTGAATGTTTGGTTTGGTTTGACTTGAAGTCAATCTATATTATTTTAAAGATGGTGTTTGTACACCTTTTGATTCAAACAAAAAAAAAATTTATTTTTTTCTATCAAAGTTCAAACTTTGATGTCTCACCAGGGTATGTTTGCTATAGAGTTTTTAGAAGATTTTAGCTTTAAGCTTTTAAGAAAAAGCCCATACTTAATAAAAAGTCTTGTTTGGTTAAAGGAGCTTTAAGCTTTTAAGTTAGGAGCTTAAAGCTTTTGGTTGAACGCTACTACTAGTAGCGTTTAGAAGGAGCTACAAGCTTTTAGGGAAAAATGATTATTTTAACCTCTCAAAATAAGGAACTTTCTAATGAACCAACTTTCTAAATTTTTAGTTATGTCCATTTTGGTAATTTTATACATTTTATTAAAAGCTACAGCTACTCTACCAAACACCAAATATATCTAAAAAGCTACAGTTACTAGCTACCAGCTACAGCTACCAACTTCCAGCCACCAGTCACCAGCTACCAGCTTTCAACTTTCAGCTACCAGCCACCAGCTACTTTTGCCAAACATACCATGAAAACATGATTAATAGCTAAATACACTCACCTATATTTAGAGGATTAGTTAATTAATTTTTATTATATTATTTTATATCTAAATATTATCTACCTTACACTTTTAAGATTTAAACTTATATTACTTTTATGAGTTGAGATCCTGTACAAACAGTGCTAACTGTAAGAACCATAAGAACATATTTGAATCATTGATAATTTAAATCAAGAGTTGGGGTTGATTATAAATAAAACCCTTATAATTAAAAATTAGTACTAACAAGTTAGGGGTAATTTCGTAAAATTGCTAGTCATTTGACCATTTTCAATTAAATACAAATTCCACCAAGGTTTTTTAAACTAAAATAACTTTTATATACTTCATTATTTTTAAAAAAAATATATACCATAAAATCAAGTATTTTTTTTTATCTTTAATATGAGTACCATATTGTTATACCTTTTTTCTATTTATAAAAGTGACTTTTAAAAAAGTTATCAAAAAGTTGTTTTATAATTGTGCTGATAAGGTGCTGATTATGTGTTAATTACAATATAATACAAATAAACACCAAAAGTAGTTATAATCAGCACATCTGATGTGCTGATAATAGAGAACGATTGAGGAGTTGTACTAATGTCGTTTATGTTGATAATGGAGAACGACTGAGGATGTGTGCTGATAATGGAGAACGATTAAAGATATCATGCTATTTATATAATGTTGTGCTGATTATATTTTTTGTGGTGGTTTCTGCATGTTGGTTCAATCATGAAGAGTTACTAGATCATGGATATGTTAAAAAATTCAAACTTTGATTTGAATTAAACTTGCATTGATTTAGAGATATTTTAATAATTTTTTTAATTAGTTATAAATAAATATGGTCAAAAAGTCTAAATTACCCCTAAACTAATTTTTTTATTAAGGGACACTTGTCAATTATGTGTTGGTTCTTATGGTTCTTACAAACATAAGTGTTTGTATTTGATCCCATTCCTTACTTTTAGAGTAAATTGCCATTTTAGTCCCTGAGTTTTGTCCAAATTTGTCATTTTAGTCCAAATAGTTTTTTTTGCCTCTGGGTCCCTGACTTTTCCCTTTTTTTTTTTTTGCCATTTTGATCACATACACTAACTCCATCCAAAAACTCCATCTTTAACTAGGGGTATTTTGGGGATTTTCATTTTAAATGTTTTCAATTGCCATTTTGATCCAATTCCAAAAAATCAAAAAAATTCTAAAAAATTCTAAAAAATCCAAAAAATCCGTTTCGGCGCGAACCGTTTCGAACCCGAACCGTTTCGAGCTGAACCGTTTCGACGCGAACCGTTTCTACGCGTACCGTTTCGACCCGAACCGTTTCGACCCATACCGTTTCGACCCGAACCGTTTCGAGTTGAACCGTTTTGACGCGAACCGTTTCGACCCGTACCGTTTCGAGCTGAACCGTTTCGAGCTGAACCGTTTCGAGCTGAACCATTTCGAACTGAACCGTTTCGAGCCGAACCGTTTCGAGCTGAACAGTACCGAAACGGTACGGGTCGAAATGGTTCGGGTCGAAACGGTACGGGTCGAAAGGGTTCGCATCGAAACGGTTCAGCTCGAAACGGTTCGCATCGAAACGGTTTAGAATTTTTATGATTTTTTAGAATTTTTATTAATTTTTAGAATTTTTTGGAATTTTTTTGATTTTTTGGAATTGGATCAAAATGGCAAATGAAAACATTTAAAATGAAAATCCCCAAAATACCCCTGGTTAAAGATGGAGTTTTTGGATGGAGTTAGTGTATGTTATCAAAATGGCAACAAAAGGGAAACGTCAGGGACTCAGAGGCAAAAAAAAACTATTTTGACTGAAATAACAAATTTGGACAAAACTCAAGGACTAAAATGGAAATTTACTCTTACTTTTATTATATTACTTCTGGATACGCAAACATACCATTAGACCATTTTAGATATGAGTATATTAGAGAATAATTTAATTGAAAATGAAATAAACCGTAGATAGTTTCATAAAACCTAGTTGGTATGAAAAAAACCAGACACCATATGTATGTTTTTTTTAGATTTAACCATGTCAGACCTAAAAATTTTCTTGCGGAATATTTTTAAAGATTTTAGAGCTCTAGGTGTATAAAAAAATTCGGTACGTATCGGGTAGGATAAGGTCGGGTCATGTAAAACAAAAGAACATCAAATTAAAATTTATATAATTATCAAAAACACCTTACACATCATTATAAACATGTTTAAAATTATGCGTTACAGGTTTTCATTTTTGAAATCTATACAAATCATCATCTACAACTACTTTCTAATGGTTCCTCTTGAGAAATCTAGTGAAACTTTCCTACTCATGACTCATGGTTCCTATCACATATAAATCGATCCATTAGTTCATAAAAACACTACACACTTAAACAAAATAAACAATAATGTTCAGCTATAGTCCATCATTTTCAATTTTAATTTTCAAACCCTAGCAAAGTCTAGAATAACCAAAAAGAACATCAAAACAACAAAACATGCTACTAAATTCTTGAACATAAAAAAAATACATCAAAACACATAATATTTCAAACTCTTTTCACATCTCTATAACTCTAGTTCTCCTAAAAACCACATAAAACAACAAAAAATGAAACATAAAAAACCGAAGGTACCTAGTTAAATTTTCGATTCCGGGTGGTGGGGTGGCCGGAATCAAGCTTTTCCGGTGAGAATGCAGCCACTGTCGCCGTGCCTGTTTATTGCTTTCGTACGTCGGTCGCTGCGCGATCAGAAGAGGGAGATCGGGAGAAAGAATTGGAAGGGATGGTTGGGTTGGGTTGGGTTATTTTATTTAAATTCAAATTTAATTGGGTTGGTTAATTGGGGTTGGGTTACAATGGAATGTTTATTAGATTAATGGCTAAATTGTTAAATGAAAGTTATTAGGTTAAATTGTTAAGTAAATTAGTTAAAGAATAATTATATAAACTAGGTTATGTTTTAACTAACATCGGTGTTACGATCTTTTTTTTTTATAAATTTATAAGATTTTTTTTTTCTAAATGGTATGATTGAAAATTTCCAAAGAGTGTGATAAGGAATTTAGACGGAATTTAACCCTATATTTTTTAAGGGGTGTGACCACCTACCCACGCTAGTGGATAGTTCCGCTACTGGATTTAACTAAAAAAGCCGGTTTCTAGATAAAGAGAAGACTAATTATTTTTTTAATATATAGTTAAAAAGTTATACATCTCAAATGAAAAGTATCTATTTGTGTGTAAATAGAAAGTTACTTTTTCGTAAAAGAAATTTTGTTTTATTTTTAGTATGACGTTAGCAATCAAGTGCTAGTAGATTCATAAGAAATTTGATCAGATACCAGTATTTGATTGTTTGAATATCCAACACTTGATTGAAACTCGTTAATAATCAGTTCTTCATTAAAATTACATCGTCCAGATATTAGAAGGTTCATAGCTAAAAAAGATTTCTAGCTTTTGTTTTGAGGGCATATACTTATAGTTATAATTAATAAAGACAGGAACTCGTGCTACTTAAGTAGAGTGATAACAATGGGTTTGGCGGTTCCGGAATGAGGACACGAGCCTTTGGAAGAGGATTATAATTGCTTGTCATCCATGTAGGTGGAGATGGTCTTTTCTCTCGCTATCGAGTCGGGCAAGTGGTTGTTGGGCAGCTATTGTTAAACTTGGGAAAAAACTTAGGTTTGGCGATTCTTCATTGATGGGATGCTTTAGAGGCTCCATTGGCGACGGGAGAAACATTCATTTTTGGCTTGATCATTGGGTTGGTGATGGTCTTTTGAAAGACTAGTACCCTACTCTTTTCGGCTTAGTGAAGAACAAAAATTGTTGTGTCCGTGAGTTTTGGAAAGAAGATTTCGAGGTTGGTTTCTGGTGCGTTATTGGGCCTAATATCCCGGTCAATGCTGATGCAGTGCAGGAATGGATCTCAATGCTCTCGGTTCTGGACAACATCTCTCTTTCGGGTCAGTCCGACTCGTGGGCCTAGTTTGGAAAAGGTGCAGCGCCATTTTCGGTTAAGGCAGTGAAAACTTTAATCCAAAGTAACAGGGTATACGGTGACTGGTTTCGTTTTAAATGGGTTGCTTGGGTCCCGCTAAAGTGCAACATTCTTGCTTGGAAAGAAGAAATGGACCAGATTCCTATTGCCACGGCCATATTGTAACACCCCGAAAATATAAAACTTTATATTAGAATTATAAAGTATTAAATAAACGAGAATAAACTAACTAGGAATCAATAACCCAGTTAGTTACGGGTTTTGTGGTAACATATAATAGGATTAAAACACCAAAAATATAAGTTAAATAAAATTGAGGGACCTAAGTTGCTGAATTAGAAACTTGAATGATTAAAATCAAAATAACCCACACCAAACACACACTTAGGTGTGTCTGGTCGAACAAGAACACAAGGGCGACACAAGGCTCCCCACCAAACCCTAGTTCTTGTCAAAATTGATCAAATTGAGAGTTCAAATTAGTTCTAAATCGATTTTCATGCACGAATTAGTGATCTCTGTGACAACTCAAGTTTCCAAGATTCTATTTTCGCATTTATTGCACGTTCATTGTTTGTTTAGCTATTTATTTGCACAATTAGTGGCTGTGAAACTGTATACGTTTTGATACAATAAAGTGTATTGTGATTGTGCGTGGTTATGTGTTACTTGTGAAAGATTTGACAAATACTTGAATGTGGTGATGAAACTGTGAAATGTACATCTTGTGCCTGTAATATGTAATAGATGATAATTAAGGGTGCATAGAGTAATTAGTGAAACTCTAATCATTATTAACCCTAATTCCTTCACTAATCACCACACAATCATCTGACGTACTTGAGATTTTCTCTGCAATCCTCTCTACAATCAATTGCTTCATCATTAGCAAGTTCTCAATCATCACTTTTGATTTCACTCTGCATCTAGAATCAATCCAAGGTAATTGTTTATTGATTGTTTGATTGTTATCAATTCTTGATTCTTGTAAACCCTAGTTCTTCTCATACTAGTTCTGTTTAATGATAAATTCTGATTTGTGTGGAATGTTTATGACTAAAAGTGTAATCAAATGATTGACAATGAGATGTCTGTAGGATAGAGATGTTTGATTTGCTGATTTGTTTACTGCAATGCAAAAGTAATGAGATTAGGGTTTCAGGATCGTATGAATGTGCTGTACGTTACTTAACTTATGTTTTCTGTGCAACTAGAGTTTTTGAGTCCGAATTATATGATTAAAGTATGTTTGAGTTTTAATCTTTGTTGCTGGTCCGACTTTTAGATGTTGATTCATGATCCGAACTTTATAAATCACACGAGTGGTCCGAGTATTATACATGTATTGGTAGTCCGAATCTTTGATTATCACACATGAGTGTCCGAGCTTTTAAACAAGCACTTGGTCCGAGTTTTAGGGGGGAGCCACCCCTAGTCCGACTTTTACAAGCATAAGAGGGTCCGTGTTTTGCTATATGGAGATAGGGCCCGACCTTTAAACCCTAGCCAGGTCCGAGTTTCTTATATGTTGGGGGTGTCCGAGTTTTTAAGGGGCAAGCCCCCCTTTGTCCGAATTTTTAATCAGGGAAACCCCCCATGTCCGACCTTGTGAAGGGAGTGCCCACTTGTCCGACTTTTTAAGTGTTAAGGCATGTATCCGACTTTTAAATGTTAAGGGTTATGTCCGATCTTTGTTTAACATGTAATGGTCCGACCTTTGTTTAGTGATGATACCCTGTCCGAACTTTTGTGAGGTATGCCTAGTCCGATGTTTTAATGTATATATGCCTAACCCTGTTCGTTCAGCAAACACAATTAGATATCAATTCTGATAGATGTTAACTCTGTGAAATTAATTATGCAACCCTGTTAAGTCGTAAACTCTGTTTAGTATGATGGTTCTGTTAAGTATGTTAACGGTGGCAATTAGGTTAATATCCATGTTAGACTAAACTGTGAAATCAAAGATGTGACGCATGAATTATGTGAACACGATTGACTGTTTATGTGATGTATGATGCTAATTACCAAACACTTTGTGGCAATGATTTCATGTGAAACTTTACGAACTTGAACTGATTGAGAATACGTGCATAACTATAGGATTTGACTGATTACTTTCGAGCACATAATATTAGCATACCGAGCAAACCAAGGTGAGTTCACACAGCCAAGGCATGGGGTTCCCAGGGTGGGAATGGGATTGGTTTACTTACTTGTACTTCTCTAGATAATGGAACGTAGTGATATGATCCTCGGGTGAGGAAGGTGATTGGTTAAGATATTGCTAGACTAGTGATACTAATAGAACTGATCTTCGCATACACGCCGGGGTTGGCTGCGATAATATGACTGATCTTCGCACACATGCCTAGGAAGGCTGCGAACTATACAAAAAACTTCGCACAGGTGCCGGGTGGCCGCGATACAAATATAACTAGTCTAGAATACTTGGAAATTTTCCCTAATCTTCGCATACATGCCTAGAGGGCTGCGATACGAACTAATACGATACATGACTTAATGAACGCACACAAGGCTTACTATACTGTTACAATTATTGAACTATAAACTGTGAACTCGCTCAACTAGTTGTTGACTCTCTGCTGCATGCCTTGCAGGACCTTAGGTACATATGGAGCTTGCACAGGGAGGAGCAGGTCGTTGTGGAGCTTGGATCGTGGATGTTATGTTACACTTATAGCACTTAAACTATTTACATACATTGGATTTTCATTATTACGCTTCCGCTACTTAAACTATGTTTGGTTTGAACATCAATTGTATTGAATTGGGTTTTACAAACTACTTTGATTATTATATACTATGTTCAATATGATTGGTGGCTTGATCCTGGTCAGTCACGCTCCCAAGCGGTGATACTCCGCGTGTGGATTTTGGGGGTGTGACAGATTGGTATCAGAGCCATTGGTTATAGAGAACTTGGTTTTAATATGGGAAAACGTTTTTATTAAACCAGACTATAACCAGAACAGTGCTCTCAACGATCCACAACGACGCTTCGCTCCACGTGCAAGACTCGACATCCTAGGTAATAAGGTTTATGTTTATTGCCTACATGCTAGAATTGCATAGAACTTTGCTCGTAGTATGCTTAGATTACATTGCTCACTACTTGTTATTGCTTGAGAACACTTGTGTGCTTACACTCTTCTGTCATCGCACTATTCGCGAACCTTTCTCACTTATGTTGCCTTTGATGTGAAGATCAATGGCCGGACGCATTAACATGACTCAAGCCCAGTTGACAGCTCTTATCAATGAACAAGTTGCTGCGGCACTTGCAGCTGCAAACGCAGGAGGTATACCCTGTAGTCGTAACTCATCCTAGGATCTTTAGATCCTACGTTCCTAAACCAACTCTTATGTTTAACCTCATTCTGTTCTTACACATTAGGTCAACACGTTCAGCAGCCTGTATGTACTTTCAAGAACTTTATGGACTGTCGTCCAAGCACATTCAGTGGCACCGAGGGGGCAGTGGGACTCCTCAATTGGTTTGAGAAGCTAGAGTCAGTATTTGAAATGTGTGAATGCCCTGAGGCTCGCAGGGTCAAGTACGCCACTGGTACTTTGGAAGGAATCGCGTTAACTTGGTGGAACGCGCAAGTACAGATCCTAGGGTTGGCAGCTGTAACGCCACCCCTTGGAATGATTTCAAGGAATTGATCAAAAGGGAATACTACACACGGGAAGATATTCACAAGTTGGAAGATGAGTTCTACCATTTGAAAATGACTGGGTCAGAAATTGAAGCTTATACCAAGAGGTCTAACGAACTAGCCGTGTTGTGTCCAACTATGGTGGACCCTCCAATCAAGCGCATTGAGTTGTATCTTAAAGGGTTAGCGCCAGAAATTCAGAGCCATATGACATCGGCTTATCTTGATAATATCCAAGCTATTCAGCGCCCTGCTCATCGTATTACGGATCAGGCAGTGGAACAGAACAAGCTGCCAAAACGCATCAGTGCTACCACTACTGCTGTTACTACTTCTGCTACTCCTAGTGACAACAAAAGAAAATGGGATGGGGATTCCAGTAAAGGTTCAGCTTCAGTTCAGTCACAGGTTCAGCAGCGAAAGACTGACAGTTATTAGAGTCCCAGTTAGCACTCTTCAGGCAATCAGGGGCAGGGTGGATATCGGGGAATTCACCCATTGTGTAATAGGTGCAAGAGGCACCACAGTGGATGGTGTCGTAAGGAACGTTGTCAGAGATGTCTCAAGTTAGGGCATGAAGCTAAAGACTGCAGGAGTTCGCGACCTGCAAATCAGAATCAGCAACACCCACCACCAGCTCCACAGAACCAGCATCAGCAGCAGCAACAGCGGGGCAACAGGGGATGTTTTCAGTGTGGGGCTGATAGTCATTTCAAGCGTGATTGCCCCCAGTTAAACCAGAACCAGAATCGCAACAACCACCAGGGCAATGGGAACAACAACAACGGGGGAAACAACAACAATAACGACAATGAAGCTAGGGGTCGTGCCTTTGTGCTGGGTCGAGGTGACGCAAGGAACGATCCTAACGTGGTCATGGGTAAGTTTCTTCTCGACGACATTTATGTTATTGTTTTGTTTGATTCGGGTGCGGATACAAGTTATGTGTCTTTGAATGTTAGCCAAATGTTAAAACGTGCTCCAACTCCCCTATATACCAAACATGTCGTAGAATTAGCTAATGGTAAAAGTCTAGAAGCAACACACATAGTTCAAGGTTGTAATCTTATCCTCGCTGGTCAGACTTTCTCTATCGACCTCATTCCTATAGTTCTGGGTAGTTTTGACGTCGTCATCGGCATGGATTGGTTATCCAAGCAGCAAGCAGAGATCCTGTGTAAGGAAAAGATCATTCGTATTCCCCGCACTGGTAAAGAACCTCTCGAAGTTCAAGGCGACAAGAGTGGTGTTGTGGTTGGCATCATCTCCTTCCTGAAGGCTCAGAAGTGTTTACGAAAGGGGCACATTGCTATTCTGGCACTAGTTACTGATGCATCGACGAAAGAGAAAAGAATTGAGGACATCCCAGTGGTACGCGATTTTCCTCAAGTGTTTCCTGAAGACTTACCTGGTCTACCGCCTCATCGTCAGGTCGAATTTCAAGTCGAGCTAGCTCCAGGAGCGGCACCTATAGCTCGCGCACCGTATCGTTTAGCTCCAACTGAACTGGAGGAACTGTCAAAGCAACTACAAGAGCTCTTGGATAAGGGCTTCATTCGTCCAAGCTCTTCGCCTTGGGGAGCTCCAGTATTATTCGTGAAAAAGAAGGATGGCACTTTCAGGATGTGTATAGATTACCGCGAACTGAACAAGGTCATAATGAAGAACCGCTATCCACTTCCTCGTATCGACGACTTATTCGACCAGTTGCAGGGGTCGAGTTACTACTCCAAGATCGACCTTAGGTCCGGTTACCATCAGTTGAGAGTCCGGGATGAGGACGTCTCCAAAACCGCATTCAGAACTCGCTGCGGTCACTACGAGTTTCTAGTCATGCCATTCGGGCTTACGAACGCGCCTGCAGTTTTCATGGATCTTATGAACAGGGTGTGCAAACCCTATCTAGACAAGTTCGTCATTGTCTTCATCGACGACATTCTGATCTACTCCAAGAGTCAGGAGAAACACGAGCAGCACTTACGTCTTATCTTGGAACTGCTTCGAAAAGAACAACTGTACGCCAAGTTTTCAAAATGCGACTTCTGGCTTCGTGAAGTCCATTTCTTAGGCCATGTGGTGAACAGGGATGGGATTCATGTTGATCCATCCAAGGTAGATTCGATCAGGAACTGGCCTGCACCGCGTACACCAACGGAAATACGCCAATTCTTGGGTTTGGCAGGGTACTACAGACGATTCATTAAAGACTTCTCAAAGATCGCACATCCGCTTACAATGCTGACACAGAAGGGTGTCACCTACCGTTAGGGAGACTCCCAGGAAACCGCTTTTCAGTATTTAAAGGATAGGCTTTGCAGCGCGCCTATTCTCTCATTGCCAGAAGGCACGGATGATTTTGTGGTCTATTGTGACGCATCGATACAGGGGCTTGGTTGTGTATTGATGCAGCGTGATAAAGTTATTGCCTACGCTTCGCGGCAACTCAAAGTTCAAGAACGAAACTAGACGACGCACGATTTAGAGCTGGGAGCTGTTGTTTTCGCGCTCAAGATATGGCGACACTACCTGTACGGTACCAAGTGCACTATTTACACCGATCACAGGAGTCTCGAGCATATCTTCAAGCAGAAGGAATTGAACATGCGTCAACGACGATGGGTCGAGTTACTTAATGATTACGAATGCGCCATCAAGTACCATCCAGGCAAGGCCAATGTTGTGGCTGACGCTCTCAGTCGAAAGGATACTCTGCCTAGGTGTGTATGAGCTTTGCAGCTCACTATTCAGTCTGATCTTCCTGCACAGATACGAGATGCTCAGGTGGAAGCATTGAAAACGGAAAACGTAAAGGCTGAAGCTTTACGTGGCTCGAGGCAACGATTAGAACAAAAGGAAGACGGCGCCTACTATGTAACAGGACGTATTTGGGTCCCAATATATGGCGGTTTACGAGAACTTGTGATGGATGAAGCGCACAAGTCTCGCTACTCGGTACATCCAGGGTCGGATAAAATGTACCACGACATCAGAACTACGTATTGGTGGCCTAGCATGAAGGCCCACATCGCTACCTACGTCAGCAAATGCTTGACCTGTGCAAGAGTCAAGGCGGAGTATCAGAAACCAGCGGGCCTACTTCAACAACCAAAGATACCACAGTGGAAATGGGAGGAAATTTCCATGGATTTCGTTACTAGCCTACCTAGATCTCAGCGTGGGAACGATACTATTTGGGTGATCGTGGACCGACTCACCAAATCTGCTCATTTCTTGGCTATCAAGGAAACTGATAAGTTCTCCACACTAGCAGACATATACTTGAAGGAAGTAGTCTCAAGGCACGGGGTACCCACATCTATCATTTCGGATCGCGATGCACGATTCACATCAAAACTATGGCAAGCAATGCATAAGGCTTTTGGCTCTCGGTTAGATATGAGCATGGCTTATCACCCTCAGACGGATGGGCAATCTGAGCGCACGATTCAAACACTAGAAGACATGCTTCGGGCATGTGTTATTGATTTCGGCAACAGCTGGGAAAAACATCTCCCTTTGGTGGAGTTCTCATATAATAACAGTTATCACACCAGCATTCAAGCCGCTCCATTTGAGGCATTGTACGGGCGTAAATGCCGGTCACCTCTCTGTTGGGCAGAGGTGGGGGATAGTCAGATCACGGGTCCAGAACTTGTAGTGGACACCACGGAAAAGATTGCACAAATACGACAACGCATGGCGGCAGCTCGCGACCGTCAGAAAAGCTACACGGATAAGCGTAGGAAGCCATTGGAATTTCAGGTCGGGGACCGGGTTTTACTCAAAGTCTCACCCTGGAAGGGTGTGGTTCGTTTTGGTAAACGAGGCAAGCTGAATCCGCGGTATGTCAGACCATTCGAAATTGCAGAAAGAATAGGCAAAGTGGCTACAGGCTGAACTTACCAGCTGAACTCGGTGCAGTTCACAATGTTTTCCACGTGTCGAATCTGAAGAAGTGCCTGTCAGATGAGACCCTCATAGTTCCTTTTAAGGAACTCACTATCGACGAGTGGTTGCAGTTCGTCGAGGAACCAGTTGAAATCACGGACCGGGATGTCAAGGTCCTCAAGAACACTAGAATACCTCTTGTACGGGTTCGTTGGAACTCCCGTCGTGGCCCAGAGTATACCTGGGAACGAGAAGATCAAATGGAACTCAAGTATCCCTAGTTATTCGAAAACCGTGCAACCACTACTGAGGCTGAAGCTACTACTGCAGAATTTCGGGACGAAATTCCAAATCAACGGGGGATGATGTGACACCCCAGGAAAACCAGTAAACGACACAACCTACCTAGCTTCCTCAGTAACCGCATGTTAAATTTCGGGACGAAATTTCTTTCAAGTTGGGGATAATGTGACAACTCAAGTTTCCAAGATTCTATTTTCGCATTTATTGCACGTTCATTGTTTGTTTAGCTATTTATTTGCGCAATTAGTGGCTGTGAAACTGTATACGTTTTGATACAATAAAGTGTATTGTGATTGTGCGTGGTTATGTGTTACTTGTGAAAGATTTGACAAATACTTGAATGTGGTGATGAAACTGTGAAATGTACATCTTGTGCCTGTAATATGTAATAGATGATAATTAAGGGTGCATAGAGTAATTAGTGAAACTCTAATCATTCTTAACCCTAATTCCTTCACTAATCACCACACAATCATCTGACGTACTTGAGATTTTCTCTGTAATCCTCTCTACAATCAATTGCTTCATCATTAGCAAGCTCTCAATCATCACTTTTGATTTCACTCTGCATCTAGAATCAATCCAAGGTAATTGTTTATTGATTGTTTGATTGTTATCAATTCTTGATTCTTGTGATTCTTGTAAACCCTAGTTCTTCTCATACTAGTTCTGTTTAATGATAAATTCTGATTTGTGTGGAATGTTTATGATTAAAAGTGTAATCAAATGATTGACAATGAGATGTCTGTAGGATAGAGATGTTTGATTTGCTGATTTGTTTACTGCAATGCAAAAGTAATGAGATTAGGGTTTCAGGATCGTATGAACGTGCTGTACGTTACTTAACTTATGTTTTCTGTGCAACTAGAGTTTTTGAGTCCGAATTATATGATTAAAGTATGTCTGAGTTTTAATCTTTGTTGCTGGTCCGACTTTTAGATGTTGATTCATGATCCGAACTTTATAAATCACACGAGTGGTCCGAGTATTATACATGTATTGGTAGTCCGAATCTTTGATTATCACACATGAGTGTCCGAGCTTTTAAACAAGCACTTGGTCCGAGTTTTGGGGGGAGCCACCCCTAGTCCGACTTTTACAAGCATAAGAGGGTCCGAGTTTTGCTATGTGGAGATAGGGTCCGACCTTTAAACCCTAGCCAGGTCCGAGTTTCTTATATGTTGGGGGTGTCCGAGTTTTTAAGGGGCAAGCCCCCCTTTGTCCGAATTTTTAATCAAGGAAACCCCCCATGTCTGACCTTGTGAAGGGAGTGCCCACTTGTCCGACTTTTTAAGTGTTAAGGCATGTATCCGACTTTTAAATGTTAAGGGTTATGTCCGATCTTTGTTTAACATGTAATGGTCCGACCTTTGTTTAGTGATGATACCCTGTCCGAACTTTTGTGAGGTATGCCTAGTCCGATGTTTTAATGTATATATGCCTAACCCTGTTCGTTCAGCAAACACAGTTAGATATCAATTCTGATAGATGTTAACTCTGTGAAATTAATTATGCAACCCTGTTAAGTCGTAAACTCTGTTTAGTATGATGGTTCTGTTAAGTATGTTAACGGTGGCAATTAGGTTAATATCCATGTTATACTAAACTGTGAAATCAAAGTTGTGACGCATGAATTATGTGAACACGATTGACTGTTTATGTGATGTATGATGCTAATTACCAAACACTTTGTGGCAATGATTTCATGTGAAACTTTACGAACTTGAACTGATTGAGAATACGTGCATAACTATAGGATTTGACTGATTACTTTCAAGCACATAATATTAGCATACCGAGCAAACCAAGGTGAGTTCACACAGCCAAGGCATGGGGTTCCCAGGGTGGGAATGGGATTGGTTTACTTACTTGTACTTCTCTAGATAATGGAACGTAGTGATATGATCCTCGGGTGAGGAAGGTGATTGGTTAAGATACTGCTAGACTAGTGGTACTAATAGAACTGATCTTCGCATACACGCCAGGGTTGGCTGCGATAATATGACTGATCTTCGCACACATGCCTAGGAAGGCTGCGAACTATACACAAAACTTCGCACAGGTGCCGGGTGGCCGCGATACAAATATAACTAGTCTAGAATACTTGGAAATTTTCCCTAATCTTCGCATACATGCCTAGAGGGCTGCGATACGAACTAATACGATAAATGACTTAATGAACGAACACAAGGCTTACTATACTGTTACAATTACTGAACTATAAATTGTGAACTCGCTCAACTAGTTGTTGACTCTCTGCTGCATGCCTTGCAGGACCTTAGGTACATATGGAGCTTGCACAGGGAGGAGCAGGTCGTTGTGGAGCTTGGATCGTGGATGTTATGTTACACTTATAACACTTGAACTATTTACATACATTGGATTTTCATTATTACGCTTCCGCTACATAAACTATGTTTGGTTTGAACATCAATTGTATTGAATTGGGTTTTACAAACTACTTTGATTATTATATACTATGTTCAATATGATTGGTGGCTTGATCCTGGTCAGTCACGCTCCCAAGCGGTGATACTCCGCGTGTGGATTTTGGGGGTGTGACAATCTCCACTGAAAAAGGAGTCATAAGGTATGTGAATTTTATGAGAAATCTCTAGTTGAATTTTTGAATAAACTAAGAGAATTCAAAATTTATGGTTGCATGTTTGTTATGTTGATGGAATAGGAACAATATAGTGTCTAGGAGTAAACCCTAGACAAGTATATGATGAAATCATGCCTAATTGTAGTAAATTCCATGAACACCATTGAAGGTGATTAGTGGGTTTTTGTGAACTTGATAAACACTAGGATTTCGATTGTTGTTCTAGTGTAATCTGATGTTTATGAAATGATTTTTGATTCATTGATGTTAACCTATATATAAAATAGCCCAATTGATGTTAATTTTGGTTATATAACAAGTTATGAACTTGATAATGAATCATGTAAATTTCTGCCCTTAAAGTGTTTGTAGAAATGCCTAAGTGAAGGCTAAATGTTGAAATTTGAACAAAAACGCATACGTGCACTAATTGGTAAATTATGCTTATTATGTGAATTAAAGAGTTCTAAATGTGATGTGAATGAACTCTATAGGAAAGGAAGCTGGAGCGTCGAGCGGACAAGCCGGTGTTGACGCACGTTTGAAGGGTGTGCATTGAAGGTATGTAACTCGATTCGTTACATTGAGTAAATTGATATTTAAATCATGTATAGTTGTGTTTTAGAATAGAGGCTTGTGTTGATTGAGGTGACCATGTTCACTACTTGTATTAATAGGTTAAGAATGAATTAAGAAACGGTTGGTAGTCAATATAAATGGAGGATTCCATAATTGAGCCAAACGGGACGAATAATTGTGTAGTAAGTAGTGTTAGTGTCTGATAGATAGCTTTTGGCGTCGAGAATCACAAGAGTATGAAGCCATATGATTGGTAATGAAATGCCGGTGATATTAAGCCCCGGATGTTGGGAAAGAGTTCCTTAAGGTTACTATCTCATTGGTACAAAATTTGGTATAAACTTGGTGGGTTGAATAATTACATAGTGATTTCAATCATTCGGTCCGTAACCCGAATTCTTGGAATAATGAATGTCATAGGCACGTCGGTAATGAAATTACAGATGTATAGGAAAAAGAATCACCTAAAACGGACCTACGGATAAAAAGTTATGAGCATTTGAAGTTAAAATTTGTGAAATTCGGAGCTGGCAGGAAATGCAGGTCAAAAACCTGCACCTGCTGGAAAACCAAGTCTCCCGCGCCACGCGACAGGATCCTTTGGATCTGGCGTGACACGTGGGAGTCCTCGCGACACGCGACAAGACGAGGGGGTTCTGGCGCGACACGCGACAGGCCTAAAACTGAATTTTTATTTTATTTTTGATGATTCGATACTAGAACTTGTTTATATGCATTATATCAATGTCAAAACTAACTTTTTAAGTGGTTTTGACTCTAGGTGATGATGGGGTCTTTCCGGATAGCGATCAAGCATGCTTTGAAGAACCGAACACGAACTTTTGAAGCTTCCGCGTCAATTTAACTTTGTTTAGACAATGTTTATGATGTAAACAATTTACTAATCATGTTTTGAATGTTTAAACTAGTTGGTAGTTAACTAGTATGTGATCACTTTAAAACTTCGATTTTGTACTTTTATAAAAGTGAAGTGCTTTTGATATAAAAATATGCATGTTTTAGTTAAATTCGAATAGTAATTAGACGGGTGTTACAAGTTGGTAATCAGAGCTCAAGGTTGTCAACAAGTGTTCGATTCAAGCTTGATCGATCGTCCGGTAAGAATTAATTATTTATTTTAGTAGATCTTATCTTATGTAAGAAAAAGAGATGTGAATTAATGTGCACGGGAAGAGCGTGTTAACACACTTAAACCCGGAAAGTGCGCTAAATGAGAACGGTCAAAGCAAGTTACGAACTTGGCTGAACCGAAGCAAATAAAGCTATGTTATAAATGAAATGTTTAATAATTGATGAAAACATTTCAGTTTCAAGATGACGGAAAGGAATCACAATGATCCGGTGCGACAAGCACCGAACAAATGAAAGAGATAATTGCCAAAGAAGTGGGGAAGGCAATTGAGGGTAGTCTATCCGGTTTCATAGACAAAATTCAAAACATAGTGTTATCGTTAGTCGAAGAACGAGTTAAAAGGTTGGAAGACAAGGTCAACCTTATGAGAGAAACCAACTGGGGTAGCCCAGTTGGCCACCGACACCCACCTCTTCCCAGAGGTACTGGGTTCGAGTCTAGGGAGTGGCATATGTCGCCCAGGGTAAGAACTCGGCATGGGGAAGTCACCGGAGAGCTAGCTTGGTCGGGTAGCGGCTCCTGGAGTGAGATCACTCCGGCGGTTGGGAGGACCGTGCACTATCCCCCCAACCTTATAAGAGAGAAATCCGGAAAACGTAAGGGATGTTCATATAAGGAGTTTATGGCATGTAAACAGCCGATTTATAATGGGGAGGTTGACCCGAAAATATGCCAAAGATGGCTAAGTGATGTCGAAGGGGTATTCGAAAGGACCCACTGTGACGTGAGCGATTTTGTGGCTTACGGAACGGGTCAGTTGAGGGGTCAAGCCAAAGACTGGTGGGACAACAAAAAGAAAAAGATAGTAGCTGAAGCGGCAAGGGTCATGACATGGGACGAGTTTAAGGTGCCATTTCTTAAACATCATAGTCCCAAGGCGGTTATCAACAGGATCAAGGAGGAGTTCATCCAGTTAAGAAAAAGGGGTGAAACGATTGATAAAATCACGGGTATATTCATGGATAAACTGAGGTTTTATGATGAGTTAGTGACTACGGAGGAGCAGAAAATATATTATTATTATTATTATTATAATATGTTAAGTGCTGAATACCGAGAGTTTATGACTCCTTCCAAGTATGAAACCCTCACGGAAATCATTAACACCGCCTGGGAGCGGGAGATAGAATTGAAGAAACAAATCGAGAGGGGTGAACGAAGGGTAGTGGATGTTAACCCGAGCCCTACAAAGAAAGCTCGAACGGCTGAATCGGTGAAGAAGACGGATGTGAAAGGTGGATCGCCGAGTTGCAAGGTGTGTGGAAAGGGGCACAAGGGTGAGTGCCGCTTCAAAGACAAACCGTGCCCCATATGTGGGAAGACGGGGCACACCGCATCGTTATGTCCGGGAAAGGTCTCTGTATGCTACAAGTGTTACCAACCGGGCCATAAAAAGTCCGAATGCCTGGACTTGGTTGGAAAGAAAGACACCAAAGAATCTCCAACAGAAGCTTTAAAGGCGAAGGCGAGGTCCTTCCAACTAACGGCTGCTGAAGCGAAAACAGATTCCGATGTGGTCTCAGGTATATTTGCAATAAACTCGATTCCTACACGTGTATTATTTGATACGAGTGCGAATAAATCCTTTGTTTCACATGGATTTATTCGACATCCTTCATTTGTATTGACAAAATTATCTGTGCCCTTAGAAGTTGAAATAGGGGATAACAAGAGTTTCATAGTATGTGATGTCTGTCAAGGCTGTAAATTGAGTATCGATGACGAAGAATACTCGATAGATCTAATCCCGATGTCGATGGGAGAATTTCAAGTGGTTGTTGGGATGGATTGGTTATCCCGACACCATGCAAAAGTCGTGTGTTTCCGTAAAGAGATAAAACTAACATCTCCGAGCGGAAAACACGTTACAACCTATGGCGAGAAAGGAGGAAGTCCTATAATATGTTCGATGTTGAAAGCTCACAAGCTCATGAAGCATGGATGTAGAGCGTTTATGATATACGCGAATGAGCCCGAGAAAGAATCACCGAAGATTGGAGACGTATCGGTGGTGCGTGACTTCGAAGATGTGTTTCCGGAAGATCTACCGGGGATACCGCCTGAACGGGAGGTAGAGTTCGGAATCGAATTGGTTCCAGGCACGAAACCGTAGCTAAAGCGCCGTACCGACTCGCGCCATCATAATTACAAGAACTAATGTCGCCGATTCAAGACTTGCTCGATAAAGGATTTATTAGGCCGAGTGTGTCTCCTTAGGGCGCACCGGTACTATTCGTGAAAAAGAAAGACGGAAGCATGCGAATGTGTATCGATTACCGGGAGTTAAACAAACTCACGGTAAAGAATCGATACCCGCTTCCGAGAATAGACGATTTATTCGACCAATTACAAGGTGCGAATTGGTTTTCAAAAATCGACCTTAGATCGGGGTATTACCAATTAAAGGTCAAGGAGGAATATGTGCCGAAGACGGCTTTCCGCACGCGATACGGACATTATGAGTTCCTCGTGATGTCATTCGGGTTGACGAATGCACCCGCGGCTTTCATGGACCTCATGAACCGGGTTTGCAAGCCAACGTTGGACAAGTCGGTAATCGTGTTTATCGACGACATTCTGGTGTACTCGAAAAGTGAGGCGGATTATGCGCATCATCTACAGGAAGTGTTAGAGACACTCAGCCGAGAAAGGTTGTATGCGAAATTTTCAAAGTGCGCCTTTTGGTTACGAGAGGTGCAATTCCTAGGCCATATCATAAGTGCCGACGGAATATTGGTTGATCCGTCAAAGATATAAGCCGTGTCGAAATGGAGCCTTCCGAAGAACCCTTCGGATATTAGAAGTTTCTTAGGGCTTGCGGGATATTACAGGAGATTCATTCAAGATTTCTCCAAGATTGCTTCGCTGTTAACTAAATTAACTCGGAAGGAGGAGAGATTCATTTGGGGTGTTGAACAAGAAAGAGCGTTCCAAACGCTAAAAGAAAAGTTAACATAAGCTCCGGTATTAACGTTGCCGGACTGAGTCGAAGACTTGGTAGTCTATTCTGATGCGTCACTTTCGGGGCTCGGATGTGTTTTAATGTAACGAGGCAAAGTGATAGCTTATGCCTCGAAGCAATTAAAGGTGTATGAAAAGAAATATCCCACGCACGATCACGAACTGGCGGCGGTGGTGTTTGCGTTAAAAATATGGAGGCACTATTTATACGGGGTAAAGTGCAATATATTTACTGACCACAAGAGTTTAAAATACTTCTTTGATCAGAAGGAGTTAAATATGCGAAGGCGGCGGTTAGAAACAGTAAAAGACTACGACTACGAAATACATTACCACCCCAGAATGGCAAATGTTGTGGCGGATGCCTTGAGTAGGAAATCGGACTATGTCCCAATACGAGTGAGGTCGATGCAGCTTGTAGTAACCTCGGGTTTACTTGAACATATCCGAGAAGCATAAGCCGAGGCGATAAAAGAAGAAAACTTAAAAAGGGAAAGGATAGTTCGTCATCTGAAGGATTTGGCGGATGGTAATAATGGGTTGAAGACTCGATTCGGAAGAATATGGGTCCCAAATTCGTGTGGGGTCAAGGCGCTCCTACTTGACGAAGCTCATAAATCCCGTTATTCAATTCATCCAGGGGCAACCAAGATGTATAACAATTTAAAGCAAAACTATTGGTGGCCCGGAATGAAAAGAGATGTTGTAAAATATGTGGAAAAGTGCATGACGTGTTTGCAAGTCAAAGCAGAACACCAAAAGCCGTATGGTAAACTGCAACTGTTGGATATCCCAGTTTGGAAATGGGAACAAATCACAATGGACTTGTTGACTAAACTGCCCAAAACTAGTGCGGTCTCGATGCTATATGGGTAGTTGTGGATAGATTGACGAAAAGTGCTCACTTCATTCCGATTCGTGAGACTTATACATCTGAAAAGATGTCAGAGGTATATACTAACAAAATAGTGGCACGCCACGGGGTACCGATATCTATTATGTCCGACAGAGATACTCGGTTTACTTTGAACTTTTGGCGCGAATTCCAAGAACAAATGGGAACTAAATTGTTCATTAGCACCGCGTACCATCCACAAACGGATGGACAAAGTGAAACAACAATACAGACGTTGGAGGATATGTT
This sequence comes from Helianthus annuus, assembly GCF_002127325.2. Lineage (NCBI taxonomy): Eukaryota > Viridiplantae > Streptophyta > Magnoliopsida > Asterales > Asteraceae > Helianthus > Helianthus annuus. The sequence continues at coordinate 110,667,455 of NC_035444.2, read as the reverse complement.
ACGGGCATGCATTATCGACTTCGGGGGTAGTTGGGATGTCTATCTACCATTGGTTGAATTTTTATATAATAACAATTACCACGCAAGCATCGGTATGGCTCCGTACGAGATGCTTTACGGTAGAAAATGCCGAACCCCGGTGTGTTGGGGCGAGGTTGGTCCACGCGAGCTTGCACATAAGGATGTAGTCCAGATCACGAATGAGAAGATTGATTTGGTCTGAGCCCATTTGAAAGCGGCTCAGGATCGACAAAAATCATATGCAGACAAAAGAAGAATACCAATCGAATTTCAAGTCGGTGACAATGTTATGTTAAAGGTATCTCCATGGAAAGGGATTATTCGGTTTAGAAAAAGAGGAAAGTTAAGCCCAAGGTTTATTAGGCCATTTAAAATCATCGAACGAGTTGGTAAGGTAGCATACCGTCTCGAACTGCCTGAGGAGTTGAGTGGAATTCATAGCACATTCCACGCATCACACCTCCGGAAATGTCTAGCCGACGAAACAGCTTACATCCACTATGATGACATCGAAGTGGATAATAGTCTTAACTACGTGGTGAAGCCGATTGCGATCCTAGATCGTAAAGTGAAAAGCTTGAGGAACAAAGAAATAAATCAAGTAAAGGTCAAATGGGAATATAGAAAGGGTTTGGATACCACCTGAGAGTCCGAAGAGGAAATGCAATGGCTCTACCCTACACTATTTGGTACGTACTTTGGTTTCGGGGACGAAACCCTTTTTAAGGGGGGTGGACTTGTAACACCCCAAAAATATAAAACTTTATATTAAAATTATAAAGTATTAAATAAACGAGAATAAACTAACTAGGAATCAATAACCCAGTTAGTTACGGGTTTTATGGTAACATATAATAGCATTAAAACACCAAAAATATAAGTTAAATAAAATTGAGGGACCTTAGTTGCTGAATTAGAAACTTGAATGACTAAAATCAAAATAACCCACACCAAACACACACTTAGGTGTGTCTGTTCGAACAAGAACACAGGGGCGACACAAGGCTCCCCACCAAACCCTAGTTCCTGTCAAAATTGATCAAACTGAGAGTTCAAATCAGTTCCAAATCGATTTTCAAGCACGAATTAGTGATCTCCACTGAAAAATGAGTCATAAGGTATGTGAACTTTATGAGAAATCTCTAGTTGAATTTCTGAATGAACTAAGAGAATTCGAAATTTATGGTTGCATGTTCGTTATATTGATGGAATAGGAGCAATATAGTGTCTAGGAGTAAACCCTAGACAAGTATATGATGAAATCATGCCTAATTTGTGACAACTGGCACCCAACCGGTAATTTTCGTACACTTTAATTATTATTTAATGACTACAATTATGTGCTTAAATGTCAACATTGTCTGATTTCAAACTATACATGTGAATCCATGCACGTTTTATACTACAAAATATTTCTTATTGCATTAATGATAGCGTTGCGTCAGAAATACTAGTAAACTCACCGGTAAGACACATTGTGTCAACAAATCTGCAGAAAGCAGTCAGCAAAAGAATTGGGGCCTAGGTGTAAGTCCAACGTCAAGAATACATTAAACCCAAGAGTACATGCAAGGGTTAACATATAGACTTTCCGGAAGCTAAAATACGCACTAAAAAGCACCTGAAACACACTTTAAATGCTGAATTTTACATATTTCAGCAAAATTCAGCATTTTAACAAGATTGTACCATGTAGAAATATGACTAATTGATCCAGAATACTTTCCTAAGTGTCGGGAATTGAAAGTATCACAAAAGAGGACATAAAGGACACTAAAAGGTGCAATTTAGCATTTTAACGAACCGGTATTTAACCGAACAACCGGACATTACCTGGAACACCAAAATATTGCTAGAAGCATTGTTTATTTATTTTTGAGCTAGTTATCATCCTCGAACACCCTAACACACTATATAACACGTCATACACTTAAACACTAAACACTATACTTGAAATCTAATTAAATTACTTAACTACCATGGAAACTTACACTTTACCCCCCCCCCCCCCCCTTTTGATATGGACGGTCATGGGGAGGCCCCCACCATAAATCTTCTATGATCTTGCTTAGATTCACTTTGATTCACTAAGATCTATTAAGAGATTATGTCTAGTACTTGAGAAACACTTTACACAAAGGTTAAATACTTAACATGGATATAAGAACATCATCTCCCTCATTCATCACACCACACCCCACTCCTCCCTTCTCCTCCATTCACGGCCGAGACCACCACCCCACTCCACCATCATCATCAACTCCATTTCATCCATTCACAAGTGCATACAAGGTGTAAGAAGCAAGGTTAAGGAGCTTGGTGGTCTTGAATCTTGAAGGACCTTCTTCACTTGCTTTTATCCAACCATTTTGTCATCTTCAACTTCTAGTATTCTTCCCTAGCCTTGTTGCTAGTGGTGAGCCCTCATGATCTCTTATTACTTCATAGGTTCTTGGTTAAAAGATGATAATTATTGTTAATCACAAGAACACTAAAGAACATGATCATGATACTTTAACATAAGCCTCAAAATATAAGAATACATGTTGAATGTTGATTTGCTTCTTGTTGATTGAATATTAGTGTTAGTGATGTTAGACATCATATGGAGCCTACTAGATTGTGATTAAACACATGATCTAGTAAGTTAAAGAGGTGATCTTGTGAAAGACCAAGATCATCATACTATATGTCTTCATGAACTTGAATAATGAAAGTGATCTTCATATGTAAAGATTATTTAAACAAAATACAAATCTTGTAAATAGATGATTACAAGAATAATTTTCCCAAGAAACCAAGTTTATTTACAAAATTTACAAAGTCATGATTTCTAAATAAACTAATCATATTTTTAGTGTTAGAACAAGACAAGGAACATGATTGTAACAAGAAAAATACAAAAGAAATATTTTTTGAAAAATCATCTTACAAGTTGTAAATGACTAAAACCTTTAATAAAGTGATTTATAAACAAATAATCATATTTTCAAGGGTAACTAAACCTACTAAATAACATGGTAAGTTACTACAAGCTTTTACAAAAACTTTAAGTTTATGATGTAGTGTAATTTACATGATCTTGGCTTGTGGTAAGTCTTGATTGTGTTGCTGATGTTGATGATGATTTTAAAAGAAAATAAACACATGTTTTGAAACATGGGAAACCTCCATTTTTAGGGGAAACTATGTAAAAATTTCTATAAAATTTTGATACTTAGAAAAATATAAGTTTTGGTGAAACTTATTCCCTAAAAATATTTACCAAGGTTTCCCTAATTTCTGTGTAAACTTCAAGTTAAGAAATGATGATTTCTTCAAGATAAAAATTGATATTAAGTATGCATATTTTTGGGAAAAATATATATATTTATTGATCACCAGATTTTGTGCTAAGTGTATGTAGTATGTATTATGCATGATAGTGTATTAGGACTTGAAAATACACTAAGTACTCCCAAGGAGTAAAAATACAAAAATACACATACAACATGCATAGACAAATACAAGAAAATATATTTATGAAAATGTATTTCTTCATAGAATAAATAACCTGGACAAGTTATGAGCATGAAATGAAGTTTTGGACAAAAATACATAACTCGGGTGAAAATACAAGATAATTATATTTTTTTTGAGAGAATAATATAAGTAAGATGCATAGTTAAAAATATAAATTATTTTTAACACACAAAGAACAAATACATAAAAAATTGTGACTTATACTTGTGCGATACAAGTCTAGTGACTAACGTTAATAAAACACATATAGGTCACGACGCTATATAAGCAAAACCCGGTGAAGTTTACGGCGCAAGAAACGCAAAGTTGTGAGTTCATGCTCCCCCTTTTCTTTTAACTGTTTTCAGTTTTATAACTTAAGGGGTGAAGTACATGTTACTAAATGTTTACAGAAAAGTGAGTTGTGTTCCCACTTTTAAACTTTTACATACTTTTTAAACTTGGGGAAAATACATGTGTTATGGTATGATGGATACAAGAACTAAGGAGTGATACTAGAAATCGTGTCACGAATAGGGTACCAGAAGCACCATTAATCGTGTACATACTAAGACCGTAGAACAAAAGGTTAGGTCTAATGGGTTTTCGGGTAGCCACACTCTTTGTGATAACTAGTACTAACTAGTGCTTTTGTGTCTCAGTCATGAATCGAAAACTAGAAAAATGCCTATGGTTTGGATGCTTCCTATGTCGTGTCACATGTTAATGGCCTTGCAACCCATTAACAACCTCGATACATACAGAAATACTTGATTTATACAAGATACATACCATGTTTTCATACAATGTATACAAACATTCAATACAAAAACTGCATGAATTCACACCAACATTATGTTGACGATTTTCCAAAAACTCACATGTATTTCAGGTAACTAAAGTGGATGTGCGCGCGGTCTTACTCTTGATCTGGGATGTCGTTTATGTTTATCTATGAAGAATGTTGTAAACTTTTCAGACAACGTTTTATGATGTGATGTAAACTCAAAACTTAACCTATGTTTTCAGTTATGTAATGTATTTGGCATTTGAAGTTATTTTTACGAGCATGTAGTTTGTTTACCATTCGTATGCAATGAGAACCTTTCATGATCACACCTTGTGCTTCCGCCTAAGAAAGGGGTGTGACAGATTGGTATCAGAGCTGCGATTGTAGTGAACCAGGATTCCTTCTCGAGTCTAGTCTAGTCTACAATCTTTAGGATCCTTTCACGAAAACAATTTTCCAAAAGTTTTCGTTGCATAAAACTTTACGCGACATCTGTTGATGCATTTATTGTCTATCGCCTTCGTCAATTCACGTCGTAGTGAAAAACCAGAAGAAATCAAAGTCGTAGTGAAAAGCCGGAAGAAATCAAGCGCATAATGTCATATTTAGTTAGAAATAACAAGGTGGCATTTTGGTAATTAATGAGAATCCTCATTAATTCCAAGGGCTATAAATAGGCTTGTTATGTCATAAGTTAGTGAAGAAAGGCTCTTGAAAGACTTTCCTCCACATTTGTACTTTTGGAGATCCAAATTTAGAGAGAGAAAGTCTAGAGAGAGAAAGTCGTTGTAATCGTGATTCGTGTACCGGAATTGTCATATTTCTCAATGGAATCACGTTAGTAGTACGTTATTGTGTGTTCGGTCACGCACGTTCACGGATTCCGCACGTGAAACGTTCGTTACGCAATCGAAAGGCGTCAAAACCGGTCCTACAAGTGGTATCAGAGCTAGGAGCTCGATTGCACGATCAAACACATCGTTTTCGTACCAGATTTCAGCCGATTCAGATCCGATTTCATCTATTTCTTCATCTTCTACCTACTTTTCACGTTTTTCACTGAAATTAGTCAAATTGAACAGGTTTTCACGGTCTGTTTCGTCTGATTTTTGGATATGTTGTGCGTATAGACCTGATCTACAACCCTACCAAGTTTCAGCTCGAAACTCCAAGTCGTTTAGGAGTAATCGCGTTTTTTTCTGTTCGAATTCGCTGTGAAATTTGCAGGTCCGCTTATTTGTACAAACAGGTCCGCTTTTACGAATCTTGCCAGGTCCGCTCATACATATCCAACAAGGTTCGCTTGTATGTACATCGTATGGTCCGCTTATTCAAACAATCAGGTTCGCTTTTGTGATTATTGTGGTTCGCTCATTGTGCCAAGTGTGGTCCGCTCCAAAGGTTTGATAAAGGTTCGCTTTTTAGTCATCTTCTTCACGTGATTGACAGGTTATCGGTAGGTTGTTGAAATTGTTAGCAGATTAATTGCAGGGCCATGTGCACAATTGTTGACTAGTTGTTGTTATTAATTGCACCGCCCCATTAATAGTTTGTCCCAATCACAGTTGAGACCCAATAATCGATTGTTGTCAGCTGAAGTGGGTTTGCAAAAGACAAATAATTGCACCGCCCATAAATTCAATTCGGCCCAATCATGTTATTCTGAAGTCTGGATCTTGATTCAGTTTCAAAACTGATTGATTATTGACTTGTTCCTGTCATTACCGGTTGAAGAAGAAACAATATTATTCAGGATATTAGAGATAGAATTGTTGTTGTTCGATATAGATAAAATAAGAAGAACATTCTGCTGTGTCGTTTGGGTTTTATCTCAACACAGAATTAGTGGGTTGTGTATGGCTTGGACTGGAGCTTAATCTAGTATTGTGGATTGATCATTTGGGCCGAAGTTATTGAGATCAAGTTGAAAATTTTTGGATTGGATAAGATTTTGGAGTGTGTTGCATAATTCGGACCGTGTGTTGAAATTTGAGCTTTTAGTGTGAAACCGATTTGATAAGTAGGCCGAGGATAGTGTTTTGAAATTTGGGCTTCTAATGTAAATGGGTTTTGAATTAGTGGGTCGCTAGATCGTAAACTTCTTGGTTACAAACGTTTGGCGGGCTTTGTGAAAATTGAGATTTTTTTGAACACCCAAGTCGGTTGAAAATCATCATCAGTTCGCACATTCACTCTAGTTAATCCACGCTAAATCTGTTGTCGCCGGATTTTCATCACTCAATCGGATCTTCATCTGGTTTACTTGTTTTGAAAAGGATATTGAACGAGTGTGAATTTTAGTATCATTCGAAAATTGGTTTCGTAAATTTTTCATTATCAAAGATGGATTCTGAAATTTATACTGCACTGAACAAGTTCAATAATTTTTCAGGTATCAATGGAGAATCAATTGAAGAGTTGATCCAAAGGTATGTCAAGTTGTATTGGGAGATGGTGAGATTGAAGATAACCAAGACTAATGAGGAATGGGTTAACAAATTGGAAAATGCTTTACCGGGTGATATGTGGAGAACGTATTTGTTAGATTTGAAGAAGATATACTTAAACTTGAATTTGAGTTTGTTTATTGAGAAGATTAAAGAGCGAGAACGTGAATTCCAAAAGATTAGTAATGCAGAAACTGATGAAGTAAAGTGCAAATCTGAGGAAATCGTTCGAGAGGAAGAGGAGCAGGTTAAAGAAATTTCAGCTATCAAGGTGGAAAAGAAAGCTGAAGCTGAAAAGATGATTGAGAAGTACTTAAACTGTGAAAATCTAAAATCTGAAAATGCCAAACTCTTGAGGGATTTAGAGAGTTTGTTATTAAAAAACGAAAATCTTAAAAATTCAGAAAATGTTTTGAAAAATCAAATAAAAAATTCAGAAATTGAAAAAGTAAAAATGGAAAAAGATTTTCAAAGTCAAATAAAAATTCTTGAAGATGGGAGAAATGTGTTTAGCAAAAATAACATCGAAAAGCAAAAAATGATAAATTCTCATCTTCAGAAGATTATTCAACTTGAAAAAGAAGGAGAACAAGCTCGAAAGAAAAACAGTGAGCTTGAAAATAAATTGAAAGGTTTTGTGACTTCTTCGACGTATGTGAATATTCCATGTCCAAAACCGATCAATGTAGTTCCAATAAGTGACGATGTCACAAACTTTGACAATGTCAAAGTTGAAGATTGTGATGAGAAATCTGATGATGTAAATGAAAAAATTGAAAAACAAAAATTGTTTTTAGAATTAAAAGAAAAATTCAAAAATACTGTTTTGTAATCTACTGAAATAGGTGAATGCTCAAAGCAAAAACCTGTTAAGAAGATTGTTGAACAAAAACAAATTGTTAAAAAGTCGAAAATTGTTCAATAAGAAAATAAAAGCTCATCAGAGCGATCATCCAATCGCAATCAAAAATCACAAAAATTGAAAAACGAAAACTCAAAAATTGTTGGTAATAAGTGGTGCAAGTTTGACCACAGTGCTCAAAAGACAAATCCAACAATCAAGAAGAGGAAAGAGTATCATCAAGCCAAACAGTGCTTTGATTTGAGCGTTTGGTATGAAAATGGTGATGGGTACGATAACAGAGTGTGCTACAAATGTAGTTATCAAGGACACATTGCTGTTAACTGCCAGAGACAGAGATTTGAGACGAGAAGATGCTTTAACTGTCAAATCAAAGGACACATTGCCAAGGATTGCCCAAGGAGATCAAATGAAAGATTGAGGGATAATTCTCAGAAATTGGCAAAGAAACCAGTCACTGTCAAGCCCAAGGAACTGAAAGTTTCAGAACAGAATGTCAAAGAACAGAAGGTCCAAGAACCTAAAGTTCAAGAAAAGAAAGTGAAGCTTTCTCAAGGGCAAAAAGACAAACTGAGAAAGAAGAGGAAGAAGGCAGGAGAATATCTGGAGAAGATATTGTCCTCGGGTTCACCCGACAGATCGAATAAGAGTGCTGATAAATCGATTCACTTGACAACAAAGTCAAGTAAACCGAATTCGTCAGATGCAAATCTGAGGACAAAAGAGGAGATAAAGAAGAAGGTAACGTTTTGTGGCAATGAATCTGTTTCTTTGGAAACAAAGGAGCCACATGTCGGCGATGAATCTGACTCGTCAAAGTCAGACAAGCCACATTCAGGCAATGATTCTGGTTCGTCAAAACCAGAAGAGCCAGTTATTGAGGTAAAATCTGAGAATTCAGGTTTAACAATGGATGATACAAACTTTCCACCATTGCTAAACAAGAATTCAAAATCACCCAAGGACAGTCAGGCTTGGGTGAAACTTTTCAAATAGAAAAACCTGACTTGCTGGAGTTCCCAGGCTGGTAAGCGTGGAACATGAATCGGCACATTTCTTGAGAAATTTCACTCTGGTGATTTTTCGCCTTTCAAAAGATAAATCAGGGACATTAAGTTGTATTTGATTCATCTTTCCTACAAGTGGTAATTTGAAGAACAAGGTGATGAAACCCCATGTTTATGAAACGACACACAAAACTAATTTTCTAGAAAAACCATTTTGATTAAAACAAACTTAAGTGTTTTGAAATCATAATGGGAAAATAGTTTGTTGTCAGGGGGAGTTCTGATTGTTTACGCCAAGTGGATGGCGAATTGAAGCGATTTGATATCAGTTTGTCACTTTCTGTGTACAGTTTATTTCAAATTTTCTCAGAAATTCAAAATTGAAACATATTTTGATTTTAGGGGGAGAAAAATTTAAAAAAATTTGAAAATTTGAAAATGTCAAAAACATTAAAAATTTAAAAATGAGTTTTGTTGTGAAAAAGAGGAAATGATTGTAAATCAGTGGACTATCACAGCACGCTAAAGAAATGTAATGTCAAATGTAATAAACGGTCTCACTGATGATGTGACGATAGGTTTTTGTACATTTAGTAGATTTATTCGGGATATAAACCTAAAATTTCAAACTTGTGAAATTCGTGGGGAACACTACTTGGATATATAGGTAACCCCTGAAATCTCGTTTGAAAGGTCTCGTATTCTGATATACTAGGTGTTTATACTCTATGATGTCTGGGGTATTATTCCGGGACTTCTGCTGAACGGTAGTTCTGACCTAGTCCTTGGCTAATACTTTCCGCAAAATGCTTGAAACATAGCATAAAGCCCTCAGCTGATTAGACAATAAAATTGATAATCATCTGTTGTAGCTGAAAAGATCCTCTAAAGGGGACACACTGCTAAGTCGAAGCTGATATCTCTCTGCTGAACGGAAGTTCTGACCTGAGATCCCTCAGTTCTCGCATTTAACCCCTAATTTATGTACAGATATCATTGTAGTATTCTTGCCTGTAAGGCTGAATATTGGGATTCTGGATACGGGAGTATATTCAAGAGGTGGGACACATGAATCGAACTAAGTTCATAAAACACTTAAATAGTATCCTGAATAGATGGAAAGTTGTATGAAAAATTAAGAGGACAACTATATCGTCAATCAACGTGAATCGTTTAGAACTTAAAATGTCTAAAAGCTTAACGGTGCGTGTGATGCGTCTCAAAAACTGATATGATCCTCTTACACAAACTCACAAAAATATGTTTGTACATATTTCATTTCTGCATTTAATTTCTGTCTTTGCATTCATGTTTCTTATTTTGATAAATCTAAAAAGATTTTCGACAACTGATGTTGGAGAGCTGATATTCAAAATCTCAAAAGCTAAACATGATGAATAGACGGTTTGGTTAATTGGTTTGAAATGTTTAAGATGATTCATTAATTTGAATCAGATTTTGGAATGTTTCAAATTTTTGATCATTTTTAAATGAAAATAATTCTCAAATGTTTAGTTGATTCATTAAGTTGAATCACAACTTTATTGGTTTGTAATAGAGAGGTTGAGATGTGCAGGTTTCTGAGTTTGTTGATACGGAAAGCCAGGCATCGATCCCGACAGCCGAGTCTAAGGGGGAGTCTGAAGACGAGCTTAATGCAAAAGGAGCTTGTATTCGGAAAGCCAGGCGTCGATCCCAAAAGCACGGAAGCTTGACGAAAGGGGGAGCCTGAAGAATCTGAAGAAAGAGCGCAACGGAAGCTGAAGACAGATCCACCGGGATTCTGTTCAAGCAAGAAGAAGATTCAAGAGAGAGAGAAAGACAAAGCCACTACGAGTTTCACTACGGATTGACTACGGCAATATCCAAGGGGGAGATTGTTGATGCATTTATTGTCTATCGCCTTCGTCAATTCACGTCGTAGTGAAAAACCAGAAGAAATCAAAGTCGTAGTGAAAAGCCGGAAGAAATCAAGCGCATAATGTCATAATTAGTTAGAAATAACAAGGTGACATTTTGGTAATTAATGAGAATCCTCATTAATTCCAAGGGCTATAAATAGGCTTGTTATGTCATAAGTTAGTGAAGAAAGGCTCTTGAAAGACTTTCCTCCACATTTGTACTTTTGGAGATCCAAATTTAGAGAGAGAAAGTCTAGAGAGAGAAAGTCGTTGTAATCGTGATTCGTGTACCGGAGTTGTTATATTTCTCAATGGAATCACGTTAGTAGTACGTTATTGTGTGTTCGGTCACGCACGTTCACGGATTCCGCACGTGAAACGTTCGTACGCAATCGAACGGCGTCAAAACCGGTCCTACAACATCCACTACCTGAAACTGTTTACAAAAGAGTCAAGAAAAGACACTACGAGACTTAGGGTGCACTGGAGTAGCACTTGTCTTTGATTAAAGAATTACATGCGATTATGTGTGATAATTGATATTTACATATACTAGAAATAGAATATCTCAGGTACTCGTGACTTTACCTGAAAGCAGAGACCTATCTGAAGGAAGTGATACGAGGATGAAACGAACTGTGCGGACTATGCAAGGAGTTACGTAATTATGGATGCATACATAATTATGGAATTCAGTGCACAGAAACCACAACAAGTCTTGTCACGTATAGATCCCTTCAGTACAAGAAAAGGTCAAATGTGAACACCCTTCCCCCAGCCTATTAACTACTCTATGGGAGTAATAATTTAGGGTATAAAGACAAGAAACGCCAATATGAAGTAAGATATTTTGTCCTTGACATATATTAAACTTATACTTTGGGGAGATGTAACCCTTATGCACTTTGTGAATCTTGCAAACAATAACGTAACAAATTGCCCTGAAATGTGTAAAGACTTGGAGAATATCTTATGACACAACAGTATTTATCTATTTATGCATGCTTGTTGCTGCATGAATTGATTTATGCGTTCGACGGATTGTTTGATGTCACTTATGTGGTATATGCCTGTATATATATATACTACTACTGTCTCGTATGACGATATCAAACAAATGTCTAACCGTAATGTGTTGTGTTCTGTCAGAACATGGTACCCAGGAGAGCTGTGAATAATCGAGATGTTGATCAATCGCCTCCTCCCCCACTGCCAAGGACTGCTGAAAAGCTGAACGCCCTATTGGAAGAAAGGATCTCTGCAGCTACCGCTCAATACGAGGTGAACCGCACCGAACAAAGTGGAGGACCAAGCAATGCAAGACGCAATGGGAATGGAGATTCATCTGGAGGAAACGCAGCTCAGGGCTGCACTTTCAAGCAGTTTCTCGATTGCAAACCGCTAAACTACGACGACACTGGAGGCGTAGTGGCGTTTGTACGCTGGACGGAGAAGACGGATGCCACTATCCGTATGAGCAAGTGTACCACGGATCAGCAAGTCACTTTTGCTACGGGGTTGTTTGTTGATGAAGCTTTGACTTGGTGGAATTTGCAAGTCCAAACTCTAGGTGATGATGCCGCATATGGCATGTCGTGGGATGAGCTGAAGGAGAAAATGAGATAAAAGTATTGCTCTCGTGCTGAACTCCAAAGGTTGGAGACTGAGTTCTGGCACTTGACCATGGAAGGTGCAGACATTACTGGTTATACCCGAAGATTCCACGATTTGTCGAGAGTGATCCCCTATATGGTGACTCCCGGATTTAAGCGCGTTGAACGCTAGATCTGGGGATTGGCTCTAGAATTTCGCAGCTTGGTGACTGCAGCAAAACCTGAAACGATCACTCAGGCTGTAACTCTGGCTGTCAGTCTTACTGAAGATGCTGTTCGTATGAAGAAGTTATCGCTGAACCCAACTGAAAAGACCGAGACGCATGCTGAGTCGTCTGGTGACAAGAAAAGGAAGCATGCGAACCTGAATCAAGCAACACGCAACACCAAGGGTTCCAACAACAAGAAGCGCGACCCCAACCCGCCTCAGGAGGCGAAAACTCTTGCAACCATGAATGACGCTCCTACCAAAAGATACCTGGGCACTTTGCCCATTTGCGACCAGTGCAAGCGTCATCACGAAGGAGTTTGTCGCATTCCAAAATGCGACAAGTGTGGAAAACTGGGTCACCATACTGAGGACTGTTGGGGAAAAGGAAGGAACGGGAATGGAAACCACAACGATGCTGGTAATAGAAACAATGGGGGAAATGGAAATGGCAATGGTAACCGGAATGGGAATGGAGCTGGGCAGAACCAAGGATGCTTCAGTTGTGGAAGCAAGGATCATTTCATAAAAGACTGCCCAAAGGGGAACAATGATCAGGCTCGAGCATTTGTGATTGGAGCAAGGAACGCACGCGAGGACCCTAACGTGGTCACCGGTACGTTTCTCGTTAATAATCACTTTGCATCCATATTATTTGACACTGGTGCCGATTATAGCTTCATGTCTGTGAAATTTAAACGTATGCTTGGAATATAATCTAGTAGATTAGATATTTCTTATTCCATAGAACTAGCCAATGGTAAACTTGTTGAGTCAGGCGACGTTGTTAGAGGCTGCACATTAGAACTTGGTGAATGAAGATTTATCATCGATCTCTTACCTATTCAATTGGGTAGCTTCGATGTAGTGGTCAGAATGGACTGGTTGTCCAAGAACAAAGCTAAAGTTATTTGTCATGAGAAAATGATTCGCATCCCTTTGGCGAATGATGAAACTGTAACAACTCTCACTAAAAATCAATACTTAGGATGTTAGTTAGTCTAATTGGAAACCCAAGTGATTCTGCAGAAACCCTAAGATTTCCAGAACAATCAGAATTAGGATCAGGGCCCCTAAAACTCAGGGGGGTATTTCCTACTTGATGATTATCCACATAACTCGTTGTAGAAATCTGATTGGTCAAAACTGTTGACTCAGCTAGGCTAGTCCCGTGGAGGGCAAGCCAAAGAATTATAGGTGTCCCTTACGGACCGTAAGGGATATGGCATACGGTCCGTAAGCAAGACCAAAATTCGCCTATAAATAGAGGGCTTTGGGACTTAGATTTTGGCATTTGAACGACGAGAAAACTCTCTCTGTAGGCTGAGTTATAGTCGAAATACTACAATTAACACACACAATCACGAAGTGCTGCTACGATTCAGGGTATTAATTCGATCGCTATTACGATTCAATGTCCGATCGATTGAAACTATCCAACGTATGATTAAGTGCTGCTCAAATTGAGCTGATACTTTATTGATTCGTCGTGATTTCGACTTGAATATTTGAGTGCTGTTCGAATTCGGACTATGCTCTGTTATTCGTTGTGAATCCGTTGAATTGTTAAGTATTGCACTTTGTTAATCGTTGTGAGTGTTTAATCTCGTGAATTGTCGTAAATGCTGTATTGGTTATTTACCTAATTTCGTGTGCGTTAGATTATTAGGCTTATCAGTAGGCTAAACTCTATCCCATACCCTTACAATCAAAGAAGATAAGCAAACCGAGCAAAGCAAAAGCAAAGGTGAGTTCACGAACTTTCTACAAGGCACGGCCATCCTCCAGAGGTAGGATGCCACTCCACTAATCTTCGCACACATGCCTGTAGGGCCGCGATGCGATGCGATGCGACACGATGCGACGCGATACGGATACTAACCTTCGCACACATGTCTGGGAGACCGCGATACGGGCTAGTAAGCCAGCGAACCAACCGTGAATTCACTCAACTTTGTTGTTGACTCGTTATTACATGCCTTGCAGGTCATTAGGTCCCTAGCTTAAGGAGCTTGCACTGGGAGGCGTGGTCATTGTGGGAAAACTTATATTAAACTTATGTTTTGCTTCCGCTGTAAACTCAAACTATGTTTTGACACCAATTGTATTGTGGTTGGTTTTATTTACTTAAATACGTTGTTCATTATGATTGGTGGCTATGATCCTGGGCATGTCACGCCTCCAAGGCAGGGGTGGGGGCTTTGGAGGGGTGTGACAGATTGGTATCAGAGCCATTGGTTATAGTGAACTTGGTTTTAAAAAGGGAAAATCTTTTTGATAAAACCAGACTATAACCTGTATAGTGCTCAATGATTCGCAACGATGCTTCGCTCCAAGTGCAAAGACTCAATACTTTACTGTGTTATTTATTTTAAGTATTACAGCTAAGGTTAAGTCTTCCCTAAGTATTTCATGTATCCAACTTTAAGAAATATCTATCTGACGAATAGCTGGTAGTACCTCTTCAAGACATATAAGTGAGTGAAAAATTTAAAGATTTGTTGAGAAATCACTTTAGATAGAAGACAGAAAGGTTAAGCATAAAAGATTAGTACTAGTAACCTTACTTATTCGAGTAAATCTCGAGGACGAGATTTCTATAAGGAGGGGAGAATGTAACAACTCTCACTAAAAATCAATACTTAGGATGTTAATTAGTCTAATTGGAAACCCAAATTGAGAAACCCAAGTGATTCTGCAGAAACCCTAAGATTTCCAGAACAATTAGAATTAGGATCAGGGCCCCTAAAACTCAGGGGGGTATTTCCTACTTGATGATTATCCACATAACTCGTTGTAGAAATCTGATTGGTCAAAACTGTTGACTCAGCTAGGCTAGTCCCATGGAGGGCAAGCCAAAGAATTATAGGTGTCCCTTACGGACCGTAAGGGATATGGCATATGGTCCGTAAGCAAGACCAAAATTCGGCTATAAATAGAGGGCTTTGGGACTTAGATTTTGGCATTTGAACGACGAGAAAACTCTCTCTGTAGGCTGAGTTATAGTCGAAATACTACAATTAACACACACAATCACGAAGTGCTGCTACGATTCAGGGTATTAATTCGATCGCTATTATGATTCAACGTCCGATCGATTAAAACTATCCAACGTATGATTAAGTGCTGCTCAAATTGAGCTGATACTTTATTGATTCATCGTGATTTCGACTTGAATATTTGAGTGCTGTTCGAATTCGGACTATGCTCTGTTATTCGTTGTGAATCCGTTGAATTGTTAAGTATTGCACTTTGTTAATCGTTGTGAGGGTTTAATCTCGTGAATTGTCGTAAATGCTGTATTGGTTATTTACCTAATTTCGTGTGCGTTAGATTATTAGGCTTATCAGTAGGCTAAACTCTATCCCATACCCTTACAATCAAAGAAGATAAGCAAACCGAGCAAAGCAAAAGCAAAGGTGAGTTCACGAACTTTCTACAAGGCACGGCCATCCTCCAGAGGTAGGATGCCACTCCACTAATCTTCGCACACATGCCTGTAGGGCCGCGATGCGATGCGATGCGACACGATTCGACGCGATACGGATACTAACCTTCGCACACATGTCCGGGAGACCGCGATACGAGCTAGTAAGCCAGCGAACCAACCGTGAATTCACTCAACTTTGTTGTTGACTCGTTATTACATGCCTTGCAGGTCATTAGGTCCCTAGCTTAAGGAGCTTGCACTGGGAGGCGTGGTCGTTGTGGGAAAACTTATATTAAACTTATGTTTTGCTTCCGCTGTAAACTCAAACTATGTTTTGACACCAATTGTATTGTGGTTGGTTTTATTTACTTAAATACGTTGTTCAATATGATTGGTGGCTATGATCCTGGGCATGTCACGCCTCCAAGGCAGGGGTGGGGGCTTTGGAGGGGTGTGACAGATTGGTATCAGAGCCATTGGTTATAGTGAACTTGGTTTTAAAAAGGGAAAAGCTTTTTGATAAAACCAGACTATAACCTGTATAGTGCTCAATGATTCGCAACGATGCTTCGCTCCAAGTGCAAAGACTCAATACTTTACTGTGTTATTCATTTTAAGTATTACAGCTAAGGTTAAGTCTTCCCTAAGTAATTCATGTATCCAACTTTAAGAAATATCTATCTGACGAATAGCTGGTAGTACCTCTTCAAGACATATAAGTGAATGAAAAATTTAAAGATTTGTTGAGAAATCACTTTAGATAGAAGACAGAAAGGTTAAGCATAAAAGATTAGTACTAGTAACCTTACTTATTCGAGTAAATCTCGAGGACGAGATTTCTATAAGGAGGGGAGAATGTAACAACTCTCACTAAAAATCAATACTTAGGATGTTAATTAGTGTAATTGGAAACCCAAATTGAGAAACCCAAGTGATTCTGCAGAAACCCTAAGATTTCCAGAACAATCAGAATTAGGATCAGGGCCCCTAAAACTCAGGGGGGTATTTCCTACTTGATGATTATCCACATAACTCGTTGTAGAAATCTGATTGGTCAAAACTGTTGACTCAGCTAGGCTAGTCCCGTGGAGGGCAAGCCAAAGAATTATAGGTGTCCCTTACGGACCGTAAGGGATATGGCATACGGTCCGTAAGCAAGACCAAAATTCGGCTATAAATAGAGGGCTTTGGGACTTAGATTTTGGCATTGAACGACGAGAAACTCTCTGTAGGCTGAGTTATAGTCGAAATACTACAATTAACACACACAATCACGAAGTGCTGCTACGATTCAGGGTATTAATTCGATCGCTATTACGATTCAACGTCCAATCGATTGAAACTATCCAACGCATGATTAAGTGCTGCTCAAATTGAGCTGATACTTTATTGACTCGTCGTGATTTCGACTTGAATATTTGAGTGCTGTTCGAATTCGGACTATGCTCTGTTATTCGTTGTGAATCCGTTGAATTGTTAAGTATTGCACTTTGTTAATCGTTGTGAGGGTTTAATCTCGTGAATTGTCGTAAATGCTGTATTGGTTATTTACCTAATTTCGTGTGCGTTAGATTATTAGGCTTATCAGTAGGCTAAACTCTATCCCATACCCTTACAATCAAAGAAGATAAGCAAACCGAGCAAAGCAAAAGCAAAGGTGAGTTCACGAACTTTCTACAAGGCACGGCCATCCTCTAGAGGTAGGATGCCACTCCACTAATCTTCGCACACATGCCTGTAGGGCCGCGATGCGATGCGATGCGACACGATGCGACGCGATACGGATACTAACCTTCGCACACATGTCTGGGAGACCGCAATACAGGCTAGTAAGCCAGCGAACCAACCGTGAATTCACTCAACTTTGTTGTTGACTCGTTATTACATGCCTTGCATGTCATTAGGTCCCTAGCTTAAGGAGCTTGCACTGGGAGGCGTGGTCGTTGTGGGAAAACTTATATTAAACTTATGTTTTGCTTCCGCTGTAAACTCAAACTATGTTTTGACACCAATTGTATTGTGGTTGGTTTTATTTACTTAAATACGTTGTTCAATATGATTGGTGGCTATGATCCTGGGCATGTCACGCCTCCAAGGCAGGGGTGGGGGCTTTGGAGGGGTGTGACAGAAACTCTCATCGTACATGGAGAAAAACGAGACGCACCTCTACGAATCATCAGTTGTATGAAGGCACATAAGTGTTTAAGGAAAGGATGTGTTGCTTTCCTAGCGCACGTTGTAGATAAGAAGGCTGAGGAGCCAAAACTCGAAGACATTACTGTAGTGAAGGAATTCATAGATGTTTTTCCCGAAGATCTGCCAGGACTACCGCCGCAACGACAAGTCGAATTCCATATAGACTTGGTTCCAGGAGCTGCTCCTGTAGCCAAGGCACCCTATCGGCTTGCACCATCCGAGATGCAAGAATTATCTACACAACTCCAGGAGTTGTTGGATAAAGGATTCATAAGGCCAAGCTTCTCGCCTTGGGGAGATCCAGTATTGTTCGTGAAGAAGAAGGATGGAACACTGCGGATGTGTATCGATTACAGAGAACTGAACAAGCTCACAATCAAGAATTGGTACCCACTACCGAGGATTGATGACTAATTTGATCAGTTGCAAGGATCAAGCTACTATTCCAAGATCGATCTTCGATCTGGATACCATCAGTTAAGGATCCAAGAGGAAAGCGTACCAAAGACTGCATTCAGAACACGTTACGAGCATTATGAGTTCCTTGTGATGCCATTCGGACTGACGAACGTGCCAGCGGTATTTATGGATCTGATGAACCGCGTATGCAAACCATATCTCGATAAATTCGTAATTGTATTTATCGATGATATTCTGATTTACTCGCGAACTAGAGAAGAGCACTAGCAACACCTCAGAACCATTTTGGAACTATTGAAGAAAGAGAAACTTTATGCGAAGTTCTCAAAGTGCGAATTTTGGATTCGCGAAGTACAATTTCTTGGTCACGTTGTGAATGAGAAGGGCATTCATGCAGACCCATCCAAGATTGAAGCAATAAAGAATTGGGAAGCTCCCAAAACCCCAACTGAAGTTCGACAATTTTTGGGCTTAGCGTATTATCGACGATTTCTCGAGAATTTCTCCAAGATAGCTCAACCGCTGACTACCCTTATGCAGAAAGACAAGAAGTACGACTGGGGTAATAAGCAGGAAGAAGCCTTCCAACTGCTCAAAAATAAGCTATGCGATGCACCAATACTGTCCTTACCCGAAGGTACTGAAGATTTCGTGGTATACTGCGACTCTTCGCGTCAAGGTTTGGGTTGCGTGCTCATGCAACGCCAAAAAGTCATCGCTTACGATTCAAGACAGTTGAAGGTGCATGAAAGGAATTATACCACGCACGAATTGGAGCTAGGCGCGGTGGTATTCGCCTTGAAGATCTGGCGACACTATTTATATGGTACTCGATGTACAATTTTCACTGATCACAAAAGCCTACAACACATATTTGATCAAAAGGAATTAAACATGTGTCAGCGACGATGGGTCGAGCTGCTAAACGATTATGACCGTGAGATTAAGTACCATCCTGGAAAGGCAAATGTTGTAGCAGACGCGTTAAGTCGGAAAGAAAGGGTTAAGACCCTAAGGGTTCGAGCATTGGAAATGACTATTCGAACGAACCTCACCACACACATTCGTGACGCACAACAAGAAGCCCTTAAGGAAGAAAATGGTATCGAATGAAGAGGGAACCTTATACTTGAAGAAGCGTATTTGGGTTCCGCTCTATGGCGGTATTCGAGAAGTCATTCTTGATGAAGCATACAAGTCGAGATACTTGATCCATCCAGGATCAGACAAAATATATCAAGACTTGAAAGAATATTATTGGTGGTCGAGACTCAAGAGCGATGTTGCTGTCTATGTTGGAAAATGCCTAGCCTGTGCTAAGGTTAAGGCTGAATATCAGAAACCGTCTGGCGTACTACAACAACCAGAGATACCCATGTGGAAATGGGAGCAAATCTCAATGGACTTCATAACGAAGTTACCCAGGACCCCTAGAGGGCACGATATGATATGGGTGATAGTTGATCGATTGACGAAATCTGCGCATTTCCTACCAATCTGAGAGAAGGATAGCACTGGAAAACTTGCTGAGATATACTTAAAAGAAATCGTGGCACGTCATGGAGTGCCTATCTCAATTATTTTAGACAGAGATGGACGTTTTGTCTCGAGGATATGTCAATCCTTCCAGGAAGCCTTTGGATCTCAATTAGATCTAAGCACGGCCTTCCATCCGCAAACAGACGGCCAAAGCGAACGAACCATACAAACGCTGGAAGATATGCTTCGCGCATGTGTTATGGACCTAGGCAGCAGCTGGGATACTCATCTACCTTTAGTTGATTTGATATATTGATAAGGTGAATGCCCAGTCTATTCAATGCTAGGCTGAGTATCAGGGCCTCAAAAAAATCTCTTTTCGTCCTATGAACTTTAAGGTGTATGAAGTTTCATATTTGATTTTTAAGTAGAGCGATAGAGACTTCATTTCACTTAGGTTAATCTAGGCCAGAGGCAGACCTACGTCAAGATAACCCCCCTTGAAAAACTTTGGTAGTGTTCCTGAATCTGAATAAACATAATGACTCAGAGCACATGGAGCCATCTTCTTATTTTTCTTTCAAAAATAAAAATGGCGGACTAGCTGATATTTCTATCAGTTAATGAAAGAGCCCAATGCACAAAAAATTTACGAGCATAAAAGCCGCACCGTTCGAAGCTATGTATGGCCGCAAGTGCCGCTCGCCCTTATATTGGGCAGACGCTAGAGACAAACGCATGGTTGGTCCTGAACTTATACAAGAGACAACCGACAAGATTATGCAGATCCGAGAGCATATTAAGAATGCTCGAGATCGACAAAAGAGCTACGCTGATCGGAGACGAAAACCATTACAGTTCGAGGTGGGAGACAAAGTTTTGTTGAAGTTCTCACCTTGGAAGGGCGTAGTAAGATTTGGAAAACGTGGAAAGCTGAATCCACGATACATCGGACCATTCAAGATCTTAGAAAGAATTGGTACCGTGGCATACAAGTTGGAATTACTAGAAGAACTTAACGGAGTACATGATACGTTCCATGTATCCAACCTCAAGAAGAGTCCAACACAAGAAACAGTGATCATCCCTGCGGATGAAGTGCATATTGACGACATCCTCCGATTTACAGAATGACCCGTTGAGGTTACAGACTGGAAAGTCAACAAGACTAGGAGGAGCAGTGTCAAGCTTGTCAAAGTACGTTGGAACTCTAAGCACGGACCCGAGTACACGTGGGAACGTGAAGACCAGTTTAAAGAAAAGTACCCCCACCTGTTCAAGAAGACTCCTGCGAGAGTTATTTCAACCTGAATTTCGGGATGAAATTCTTTTAACGGGGGGAGACTGTGACAACTGGCACCCAACCGGTAATTTCCGTACACTTCAATTATTATTTAATGACTGCAATTATTTGCTTAAATGTCAACATTGTCTGATTTCATACTATACAAGCGAATTCATGCACGTTTTATACTACAAAATATTGCTTATTGCATTAATGATAGCGTTGCGTCAGAAATACTAGTAAACTCACCGGTAAGACGCATTGTGTCAACAAATCTGCAGAAAGCAGTCAGACAAAAGAATTGGGGCCTAGGTGTAGGTCCAACGTCAAGAATACATTAAACCCAAGAGTACATACAAGGGTTAACATATAGACTTTCCGGAAGCTAAAATACGCACTAAAAAGCACCCGAAACACACTTTAAATGCTGAATTTTACATATTTCAGCAAAATTCAGCATATTAACAAGATTGTACCATGTAGAAATATGACTACTTGATCCAGAATACTTTCCTAAGTGTCGGGAATTGAAAGTACCACAAAAGGGGACATAAAGGACACTAAACGGTGCAATTTAGCATTTTAACGAACCGATATTTAACCGAACAACCGGAAATTAACCGGAACACCAAAATATTGCTAGAAGCATTGTTTATTTATTTTTGAGCTAGTTATGATCCCCGAACACCCTAACACACTATATAACACGTCATACACTTAAACACTAAACACTATACTTGAAATCTAACTAAATTACTTAACTACCATGGAAACTTACACTTTACCCTCCCCCCCTTTTGATATGGACGGTCATGGGGAGGCCCCCACCATAAATCTTCTATGATCTTATATGATCTTGCTTACATTCACTTTGATTCACTAAGATCTTTTAAGAGATTATGTCTAGTACTTGAGAAACACTTTACACAAAGGTTAAATACTTAACATGGATATAAGAACATCATCTCCCTCATTCATCACACCACACCCCACTCCTCCCTTCTCCTCCATTCACGGCCGAGACCACCACCCCACTCCACCATCATCATCAACTCCATTTCATCCATTCACAAGTGCATACAAGGTGTAAGAAGCAAGGTTAAGGAGCTTGGTGGTCTTGAATCTTGAAGGACCTTCTTCATTTGCTTTTATCCAACCATTTTGTCATCTTCAACTTCTAGTATTCTTCCCTAGCCTTGTTGCTAGTGGTGAGCCCTCATGATCTCTTATTACTTCATAGGTTCTTGGTTAAAAGATGATAATTATTGTTAATCACATGAACACTAAAGAACATAATCATGATACTTTAACATAAGCTTCAAAATATAAGAATACATGTTGAATGTGTTGATTTGCTTCTTGTTGATTGAATATTAGTGTTAGTGATGTTAGACACCATATGGAGCCTACTAGATTGTGATTAAACACATGATCTAGTAAGTTAAAGAGGTGATCTTGTGCAAGACCAAGATCATCATACTATATGTCTTCATGAACTTGAATAATGAAAGTGATCTTCATATGTAAAGATTATTTAAACAAAATACAAATCTTGTAAATAGATGATTACAAGAATAATTTTCCCAAGAAACCAAGTTTATTTACAAAATTTACAAAGTCATGATTTCTAAATAAACTAATCATATTTTTAGTGTTAGAACAAGACTAGGAACATGATTCTTACAAGAAAAATACAAAAGAAATATTTTTAGAAAAATCATCTCACAAGTTGTAAATGACTAAATCCTTTAATAAAGTGATTTACAAACAAATAACCATGTTTTCAAGGGTAACTAAACCTACTAAATAACATGGTAAGTTACTACAAGCTTTTACAAAAACTTCAAGTTCATGATGTAGTGTAATTTACATGATCTTGGCTTGTGGTAAGTCTTGATTGTGTTGCTGATGTTGATGATGATTTTAAAAGAAAATAAACACATGTTTTGAAACATGGGAAACCTCCATTTTTAGGGGAAACTATGTAAAAATTTCTATAAAATTTTGACACTTAGAAAAATATAAGTTTTGGTGAAACTTATTCCCTAAAAATATTTACCAAGGTTTCCCTAATTTCTGTGTAAACTTCAAGTTAAGAAATGATGATTTCTTCAAGATAAAAATTGATATTAAGTATGCATATTTTTGAGAAAAATATATATATATATATATATATATATATATATATATATATATATATATATTTATTTATTGATCACCAAATTTTGTGCCAAGTGTATGTAGTATGTATTATGCATGATAATGTATTAGGACTAGAAAATACACTAAGTACTCCTAAGGAGTAAAAATACAAAAATACACATACAACATGCATAGACAAATACAAGAAAATATATTTATGAAAATGTATTTCTTCATAGAATAAATAACTTGGACAAGTTATGAGCAAGAAATGAAGTTTTGGACAAAAATACATAACTCGGGTGAAAAATACAAGATACTTATATTTATTTTTGAGAGAATAATATAAGTAAGATGCATAGTTAAAAATATAAATTATTTTTAGCACACAAAGAACAAATACATAAAAAATGGTGACTTGTACTTGTGCGATACAAGTCTAGTGACTAACGTTAATAAAAGACGTATAGGTCACGACGCTATATAAGCAAAACCCGGTGAAGTTTACGGCGCAAGAAACGCAAAGTTGTGAGTTCATGCTCCCCCTTTTCTTTTAACTGTTTTCAGTTTTATAACTTCGGGGGTGAAGTACATGTTACTAAATGTTTATAGAAAAGTGAGTTGTGTCCCCACTTTTAAACTTTTACATACTTTTTAAACTTGGGGAAAATACATGTGTTATGGTATGATGGATACAAGAACTAAGGAGTGATACTAGAAATCGTGTCACGAATAGGGTACCAGAAGCACCATTAATCGTGTACATACTAAGACCGCAGAACAAAAGGTTAGATCTAATGGGTTTTCGGGCAACCACACTCTTGGTGATAACTAGTACCAACTAGTGCTTTTATGTCTCAGTCGTGAATCGACAACTAGAAAAATGCCTATGGTTTGGATGCTTCCTATGTCGTGTCACATGTTAATGGCCTTGCAACCCATTAACAAACGTTCAATACAAAAACTGCATGAATTCACACCAACATTATGTTGACGATTTTCCAAAAACTCACATGTATTTCAGGTAACTAAAGTGGATGTGCGCGCGGTCTTAAGAGTGGGATGTCGTTTATGTTTATCTATGAATAATGTTGTAAACTTTTCAGACAACGTTTAATGATGTGATGTAAACTCCAAACTTAACCTATGTTTTCAGTTATGTAATGTATTTGGCATTTGAAGTTATTTTTACGAGCATGTAGTATGTTTACCATTCATATGCAATGAGAACCTTTCATGATCACACCTCGTGCGTCCGCCTAAGAAAGGGGTGTGACATAATTATAGTAAATTCCATGAACACCATTGAAGGTGATTAGTGGGTTTTTGTTGAAGAAGATGATGCTTCTTGAATGGTAGTCTTCAAGTGTAGAATACCTCAAGCTTGTATACCCCAAGCCTTCCAACAAACACCTTGTGTTTAGCTAGGATTTTTACACTCAAAACTCACTTAAAATCCCTCTCTTGGAACCAACCCTTGGCCGAAATTATGAGAGAAGAGTATGGAGTTTTTGCACTTGAAAATCAAACTTGAAAAACCCTTATGCACAACCTTATGTTGGCCGATTTCTAGAGAGAAATCTCTAGTGTTTTCTCAAGTCTTACAAGTTCTTCAATTGAAATTGTCATAAACAATTATATTAAATCAAGTGAGAGAAATGGCCACCCATATCATCCAATGAGAGAGTCTCTAACCATGCAAAGTGCATGGATTTTCATTGGACCAAAATGGTCTTGGAAAGACCACCCAATCAAAGAGCTTCTAACACATGCATTTGCATGCAATTTGATTAGACCATCCTAGTCTTGGGAAGAGGGGGGCGACCCACCTTATTTATTTAAAAAAATCAAAGTTTCTTTTAAATAATATAAGTCTTATATATATATATATATATATATATATTTTATAACTTTTATAAAATATAACGTCATATGTTATAAGACTTATGTTATTTTTATTATGTTATTTAACCCATTAAATAACAAAATAAAATATTCTCACAAAATAAATTATCCATATAATTTATTAGTTTATCAAGTGCAATTATTTAGAAAACCAATTTCTAAATATTATAAGTGTTAATATTTATTTGTTTGATCATATCACAAATAAATATTATAAGTGTTTGTCTAGCTTGTATTTGGGTATGACTCGACTTGGATCATAACGTACTAGCCACATCAATTTAATATGTGTCTTGGGCATACAGAGTCCAACAATCTCCCATTTGCACAAGATACATAGAAGATTGATGCAAGTAGTAAAGACCACCCAACTATAGTTTACTACCCCTAATACGTATGACTATATGTCCCATTCAATAACATCATCCCCTTCAAGTCCCTTACTTGAAAATGATTTAGGTGAATCTATCATTTATCCCTTTGTTGCAGATGTCATGTTAAATCCAGAGACATAGAGCGATCACTCTCTGTTGATTTAACTTAGCAGGCCTTAGACATCTTACTCTCAACGAATAAGAGGAATAAATCCCATCTTGACTACATACGTCTCTCACAATCACCTTGTACCACACCTGAGCTTAGCCTTATGTACTGTCATATTACTGACAGCGAAGAAATAAGTCAAGGCATAATATTTAGTGAATATCAAGACCCAATATGCATCTCAGGTCAGAGGATACTATGATATTCTCCTTTACTCAAATTTACTTATGATCAATCACAAAAGATTCCATGCAGTAATATTCGAGAGCGAGCCAGTCCAATATTTGTATCCCACAAATATCTATGAACCTTGGCAGCAACACTTTGCTCTATATTCATACCTCATGAATATCCACCAATCCAAGTTCATAATAGTCTTACATTCATATTTATTCCCAAAAGTATGATCGACAACAGACATTTAGAATAAGTAACTTATACATGGATTTAAACATGCTAAAATGGAACTTAACTCAAAATTACCATAAAGAGTTATAATAATAGTTGTTCCAATATCCAAATACAAAATAGATCAAATCCAATCACTAGAATATCGAACTCCTAAGGAATAAGTATGACCCTTCATGCTTTGCCCTTTCAAGGAGCTTCGTGAGTGGATCCGCAATATTTTGATCAGTGTGAACTTTGCGAATACATATCTTTTCCTTTTCAACTTCATCCCTTATGTAGTTGAAAGTCCGCTCAATGTGCCTAGTCTTTCGATGTACATGAGGTTCCTTGATTTAAGCAATCGCACCTTCGTTATCACAAAGATCTCTAGGGGTCCTGAATGGTAGGGACTACCCCTAGATTGGCAATAATTCAAGTGGCAAATCCATATGAATTATCTCAATCAATGAAGCGGCGATGTATTCTGATTTTGTAGTGGACAATGCTACCCTGATTGTGATCAAGAACCATCTCGATCAGTTTGGAAATTCGTATCCATGTAACCCTTTACAACGAATTCCGAAACTCGCATCCCTGTAACCCCTTACAACGAGTTCTTCTTCATCAGATCCATATATTAGAAATATATCCTTAGTCCTTCTAAGGTATTTTAATATATTTTTAACAGTTACCCAATGACCGTTACTCGCTGGTATCTTCTCGTCATGCTTAATGCGCATGACATGTCCGGTCTAGTGCATATCATTACATACATAATGAATCCTATAGCATATGCATATGGGATTCCTTTCATTCTTTCTTGCTCATCCTTTGAGCTTGGACTTTGAAACGCATTCAATATTGTCCCCTCTTTGAATAGGTACCAAACCTTTCATAGAGTTCTCTATCTTGAACCTTTTGAAGACTTTGTCAATGTATGCACTTTGGTTTAAACCTATCAAGCGCCTTGATCTATCCCTATAGATCTTTATTCCCAAAATATAGGAGACTTCACTATGATCCTTAATGGAAAAACAACTTCCAAGCCAGGTTTTTACACCTTCCAAGGTTTGGAATGTTATTTCCAAATAGTAGAATGTCATCGACATACAATACTAAGAAAGTAAAATGCTCCCACTAGCCTTCTTATGTACACAAGCTTCATCAACGTTCTTGATGAATCCATATTCCCTAATCTCTTCATCAAAACGATGATTCTAACTTCTAGATGCTTGTTTCAATCCATAGATTGATTTCTTTAACTAGCATACTTTGCCAGGATGTTTTGGACCGACAAAACCTTCAGGCTGATTCATATAGATATCTTCCTCAAGATATCTATTTAGGAAAGCCGTTTTGACATCCATTTGCCAAATCTCATAATCATATTATGCAGGTATGGCAAATAATATCCTTATTGACTTTAGCATTGCCACAGGCGAGAAGGTCTCATCACAATCAACCCCTTGAGTTTGATTGAAACCTTTTGCTACAAGTCTCGCTTTATAAGTATCCAAGTTACCATGCATATCGGTTTCCTTCCTGAAAACCCACTTATTTCCAACTACTTTGGAGTTAAGAGGTGCTACAACCAATTCCCATACTTGGTTGTCATACATGGACTGCATCTTTACGTTCATGGCTTCAAGCCATTTGTCACAATCGAATTTTGACATTGCGTCATGGTATGTGGTTGATTCACCTTAATCTACCACGTAGCATCCATCTATGAAAAATCCATATCTTTCAGTTGGACTATTAATTCTACCGGATCTGCGAACGTTTGTGTGCTTTCATCAACCACTTGATCATTTTTCAACAACCTCTTGTTGAGTGCTAGTTTTAACCAAACGTGTATCGGCTTGTGTTTCTTGATCCTCATCAAGTTCCACTCTTCTACTAATTCCTTTCACAAGGAACTTAGCTTCCAAGAACTCAGCCTTTTCGAGTAAAAATAACTTTTGCTCTGTTCGATCGTAGAAATAATATCCTATACCATCTTTAGGATATCCTACAAAGATACACTTAGTGGATCATATTACCAATTTATTTCGGGTGTGTTGCTTCACGTAAGCTTCACACTCCCATACCTTTAGATATGATGATGATGGAACCCTTCCATGCCATATTTCAAAAGGTGTCTTATCCACTTTCTTGGTTTGGGCTATACGGGCCGCGAAGAGCAAAAACGTAACTCCAAAATGATAGAGATAATGCGCTCCTAGCCATCATAGATAGAACCATATCCAAATAGAGTTCGATTCCTCCTCTATCGAAACGAAGAACTTTGATTGAGTTGATCTAGTATTTTACCTTTTGAAGGCTTTGAACATTTCAAAACTTCAACTTTGTGTCTCAGCAAGTACACATAACCATAACTACTATAGTCGTCGGTAAAAGAATTGAAGTATCTTTCACCATTCCTAGTCATTGGCTTAAAAGGACCACATACATCCAAATGTATGATACCTAATAAATCTTTTGCCCTTTCCCACTAAAGGGTGTTGGTGCACGAATGTCTAAAGCCTGCGTCTTAGTCTTAGTTGTTTAATGTATAGGGTCTAGATGTGTTAATTATGAATATATAGGGGGTTAATGTGTAAATTTGGGTTTGTAATGTTCAGATTTCGCTTATAGTGACATTGTGCTATATGAGCGAAATCCCAACAAGATGATTTCGCTCATAGTGACATGGTCATATAAGCGAAATCACTGCCCCTATAAATAGTTGTGTTGTTTTCTCATTTTGGACGTTCATGTCTCCAATGTAGCCGAACTGCTGCTCGTGTATTTTGTGAAAGATTAATGAGAAAACTGTTTTAAAGTGATCTACTTCTGTTTCTACTCCATTTCTGCTTTGATTCATGCCGATTTTGTATTTCCGCTGCATTTTCGGTAGTATCTAGCTCTGATTGACTCAAACGACTGTCAATAACGGTCCTACAATTGGTATCAGAGCCAGTTGTGAGCTATTTTACCCGAATCAAAGCCTTTTTCTTGCACATTTTAAGTTTCTGGACTTTCCAACGGACAAAATGGACTGAGATTTGGACATATAGTGTAAAACTGTCTAATAACAAACCCTTGAGAAGTTCAGACCTAAAAACAGCTTAAAAGTGACCTAAAATGGCTCGTGAACAGGTTTCGCTCGAAAGTACTTGAAGTGATTTCGCTCGTACGTTCAAGCGAAATCAAGTGTGTTGTCACATAAGGTTCTAATTTCGCTCATACGGTAAAAGCGAAATCAGGGGTTTTGCTTTTGTGATTGAGGTTTCGCTCCTAGTGCATCACTGATTTCGCTCTTGAGGAGTTATAGTCTTATTTCGCTTATAAGGACATCTTGATTTCGCTTATTAGGTCAATTACTGATTTCGCTCTTGAGAGCATATAGCTGATTTCGCTCATAACAACACTTAAAATCTGATTTCGCTTATAAGTCCTGTTTTAGTGTAAAAGTCACGGTTTGAGCGTTTAGTCCATTTCGTACGTGATCGAGTGTTGGAAACTCAGTCCGTGTTAAAAGTTTTTCGATCAAAACAACCTGTTTGTGAAAAAGTTAAACATTTTCGAATTTGTCACTAAAAATGGAACATCGAGATTTTTATAACTTTTTTGCGGGAAGCGGCATGTCGGTTACGCGAAGTCCGGCAAGTATAGTACAGAACGTTAACATGGAGAACGAGTTAGGGACGATGCAAAAGCCTCCAAAGCTGATGAGTTTGGACGAATACGCCGGATGGTCAGGCCGTTTCAAAAACTGGGTACAAGCCAATCACTTCGAATGTTGGATGAAAATAGAGGCGAAGTATGTACCACCAGTTAACGGTATGGGATTGGAAAAGGGCATCGGGAGTTTGACGGAAACTGAACAGATTGACTTCAAGGCTGAAAAGAAGATGGTGACCATTCTGCAACAGGCCATCAAAGAAGATATTCTCGTTTTACTGCAACATGAAGACAATTCTCAGTCTATGTGGCAAGCTTTGAAGCTGAAATTTCAAGGCAGTGTTTCGATGATTAAAAGCAAGAAGGCTTTAATCAGGAAGGAATTTGACATTTTTACCGGAATTAAAGGCGAGACAACAAAGCAGTTAATCGAAAGATACAGTCATCTTGTGGTTGAAATGAAACGGTTGGAGATTACCAAGACGAATGAAGAATGGATTGATAAACTGTGTGATGCACTTCCGTATGATGAGTGGGGCACTTATCTAATGATGCTGAAGAATAATTCTGATTTTGTGAATCTCAATCTCAGCTCATTCATCGAAAAGATCGAAGCCCACGAGCTGGAATTGTTGAAAATCAAGAAGATGAACTCAGTGAGTATGCAGCAAGATGTGTCTCTGTATTATAAAGGCGACCCTCCAGTTTCAACCAATCAAAGCCCAAAAATACAGACAGGGTTCATTGCTGATAACACCTCAAGTGTTTCTTCAAACACTCCGTAATCTGGCAATTCTTCACCATTCGCGAACTTTGAACCGAATGTCAAAGCTCAGGAACAGCCTTCACCTCAAAGCTCAACAGGATCCAACCAACAGGCGTATGTTTATGGGGTACAGTGCAATATTGCGGTAAACATAAAGAATGGAAACGAGATCACGGAAACAGCCGCAAAACAGCACATAGCACTGCTTGCTTCCGTTCTTGAGGCTTATGAGGGCTTAGTAGCAGGGAGGATCGGTAATCCTGACATGACGAGGGAGGATTACGACCAAATCGATCTTGAAGAGCTTGAATTGATCGACATCAAATGGTACATGGCGAGTTTGGTGCGTAGGGCTCAACGTTTCATGGAAATTACAGGTCGGAACAGTCTATCAGGCCCCGATCAAAAGTTAGGGTTTGATAAGTCGAAAGTTACATGCTTTAAATGTAAAGAACGTGGTCACTTCAAACGAGAATGTCCTAACCGTGAAGTAAACAATCATCAAAACCCGTTCACCAACGACTACTACAAGCAAGCGATCTATCACCGACCTAATCAACAGCCAACTGTTCAGAGGCCACAGATTGAGAATAAACCAGAAAAGGAACTGATCGTGAATCAAGACAACGAGAAGGTAGCTGCAGGTTTCAGCTGGGATAAGTATATCCCCGGTAGCGATGGACAGGCCATGATGGCTGAAGTTGTTGAAATTTCTGAGATGGTGTCTGAACCAGAAACAATTACTGAAGATGTTTCTGTAGTTGTTGAAGAGGTTTCTGCTAATAATGCGGTCAATATTGAAGAAATAGTTGCTGAAGTGTATTACTATCAGTCAGAGCAGGAGGTTTTGGGAAGTTTAATGAAATCTGAATTACCTCCTAAAATTTCTGAATCTTTTGCAGGTTACTTTGAAGAACCAAGGACTGGATCATGCCCAAGATTTGAAGAGAAGAAAGAAGTCGTTGAAGAGTTGATAGATGTGTCGAAAGAGCTAACCGGAGAAGCATTGAAAGACATAGCTGACAAAGCTCTAATGGCAAAACTCAAAGAGGTAGACTCAGAATCCGAGGAATCAAAGTCTGTCAGTAGTGTGTCTGTCAAACGAGAGGAATCTGGAGTTCAGGAGATCAAATCAGTCAAACTGTCTGAGTTTGAGTCAAAGAATGTCGGTAAAACTGATTGTGTAAAGCAGGTTGTTGAAAAAGTTGTTTCAATTCCTGAAACACCGTGCAAACAGTGTTTAGAACCATGCACGGAGTGTCTTGAAAAAGACACCAAGTATCAGGAATTGAAACACCACGCTGATATGATTAAGTTTGACCTTGGCCAAGTTAAAGAGGCGTACGATACTCTTAAAAGGTCAATCAAGATGATCCAAAAGGAAAGTGTCGAAAACGATAAAGCTACAAAATTGGCTAAAGCAACATTATTTGATAAACAAAAAGAAGTCAATTTTCATTTAGACATGATCGCAACGCTTAAGAAAGAACTAGAATTGGCTAAAATTGAAAACGATCGGATTGATAAATAGTTAATGAGTTATGTGGCTTCATCGTATGTTCTTGAACAGATTGTCCCTCAGCAGCCATATGTTGCACCAGTCTTCAAGAGCGTTCCACTCCCAATGTGGAATCATTACACACAGAAATATCCAGATGGGGTGGAAGCTGCTTTAAATCTCAAATTGAGATCGATTGAGGATAATCTGCCTGAAAGCATAGATGTCACATTCTCTGCATCTGATACCGACAACGAATCACAGGTTATCAAAATAGTTGCCGATCAGGTGTTGGATGAGGAGAGTGAGAAATCTGAAAAGGCTCAATATGAGAAGGTTGTTAGTGATTCTGAAGATGAAGGGAATTTCTTAGATCGATATGTACCGAAATCGGAAAAGAGTGCGAATGATGATCCGATCATGGTGGTATACACTATGGTTGGAACAGACAAATTGTATTCCGATTTCGAGTACCCACTTCAGAATGTGAAGATCGAAAATGTCGAAAACGTGTTTAAACTGGTTGAAATGAACATTAACGAAGTTAATAACAATGAATTCTTTTCGAAACCTAAAAAGTCGTTTGTTACTTCACGTCCCACAAGTTCGGGAAAGAAAGAAGGGGTTGGTAAAGGTCAAAACAAGAAAAACAATCTTAAAAACAAAGGAATCGGGTTTGAAAAGAAAACGGCTAAACAGGTGTTTAAGCCGAAAGAGAAGATGAATGAAATTTTTGTCGCTGGTCCTAGTGTTGACGATGAGAAAGATTATATTTTCAGTCAAAAATGTCACACCCTGGCTTTGCGGAAGCGTGGTTAATTTTGGTGTGACTTCTTAATACCATAGCTTAATCATAACAAAGCTATATGAAATAAAAACCATGCAAGATCATCCATTTAATTAAGTTCGAAAAGTAAAGAACCACAACATTGTCTTAACGGAAATTACATCCTAACAACACAAACAGTGTTCAAACGACACAATGCCAACATAAAATAAACACAGTTTAAGAACTGTGACTCGTCCAGGAAAAAGTCAAATCCCTTAAACTCGGATGACCTCGTAACTAGTGCAGCGGGAAAACGTGTCATACCGCGCTAGATCCTTTAATTCCTTGAAATACATGTAAGTTGAAAAATCAACAATAATGTTGAGCGAGTTCATATGTAAGTGAGTAAATAAACCTTTGTATGTATAAAAACCCTGGTATGTAGCAAATAAGGAAAATGAGATCACCAATGGTTTGCAAGGCCATTGATATGTGTGAAGTGCAAGTAGGAAGACTCAAACCTAGCGGATTTATGCGTTGGGCACAAAGTCACCCCGAGGTCCGTTATGCTGGGCCTGGGGCTGGGGGCTCGCTACACCCAGATAGATCTACCGCTCCTGTCCCTCGGTCCTACCCTGAGGATTAATGGCCTCAAGTTTCCGCCTACCCACTTACATGATCTAAGTAGTAAACCTCCTTACGCTAACCATACCATGTATAAAGTACTTGTAATCAAAGTAACATGTATTTCACCCCCGCAGTTTAGAAAACTGAAAATAGTTAAGAGGAAAGGGGGACATGAACTCACAGTGGTGCGTCTCTACCAAGTATATCTCCTGATCAAGCAGCTGTGCGACGACCTACACGTACTAACTCTATTAGATGGACGGCCGTGCCTTAGCTTTATGGTTTAAGTTTTTTTTGGAAATAGTTAGACAACTATTTCGTGTTTACATTTTGTAAATACTTGGTAATTATTTTCCTTCCCAAGGATGGGGGATTTAATACATGTGCGTTGTATACTTCGGAATATATTATTAAGTCTCACTTAATATATATTTTATTTCTTACTCCAAAATATATATATTCTTCCCAGAAATATTATATTTTAATACATGTGATTTCCCAAAATAATACCTTGGCAAAAATACGCGTTCATAAATATTTTTCCGAAAATGCGTAAGTTACGTTTTAAAGGTCGGGTGGTAATAATAATTACCGGTGTAACTTAAATAATTATTGCGAAGGCCTTCGTATTAGTTTGGAGTCGTTAACACGGTAATATTATTTTTACCCTAAAAATAATATTTGTATATTTCACAAAATAATCATAAACACATAACAAGTGACGTTATGAAAAATACATATACTAAATATATATTTATCAAATTTTATTTTGTGAAATCCCACCTCCGATGTTTTGTAAATAAAGTCATGGCAAAATCTATAATTTGAAAACAAGTCAAAATGTATTTCTAACACTTATAGTGGAAATATTTCTAAGTGTTAGGTTTTTGGAAAAAATTCGCTAGAGTCTCCCCTGTAACTGGAGGTGGCCACTCTTTCAAGCGTATCATTTTCTTTTATAAATCAAACCAACAATCTTCTCATTCAATCAAAACAATGTTCAAAGCATCGAACTAGTCAATAAATATGTAAATCGCCAGAATCACATGAACTTGTAGTTTTTCCAAAACTATGAAGTAAATCCCATTACTTTTAGTGGCTCTTTATATAAATCAATCCGGTTTCGCAAATACCTCACTTTTAAAGAAATTCCATCTTTACAACTTCTTGTAAAATTTTACAAAACTAGTTCTTTGTCGAAACTTAGCGTTACACAAGTGTTTACACACTTGTGTGTTTTAAAAATCATTCTTGTTTGTGTAAGATCCGATTTCGGAAAATATGGTTTCTTTGACACTTGGTCCTTTGAAAATACCGCTTGTAGATCCGTAGATCTACTAGTTTAAACACTATTTCATAAGAAAAATCGTTTTTACACAAGTTCATGATTCGTGTGTGGTAGAGTTTCATCACTTAACCCTTGTTACATGAAAACAAACTCTATGTCATGATCCATGATCATGACCAATCCGGGTTAGAAGATGATCCGAGCTACCACAACATAGATCGGCACTAAATAGTTACACAAAACAAATCTTACAAGATTTACACAACCCTTGTGCTATTAACCAACATATTCATCATTTTTAGTACACTTTTACATATCATCTTGTATGTTTACGAGTTTTAACCGTCATATATCGTTTTAACCACTTTAAAATAGATCGAGAGGGTGTTTATAGTAACTTACTACTAGCTCGAGGCTAGGGAAGATTCTAGTCGAAGAATGAGTGGATAAAAGAAATGAGATGAGGTCCTTCGAGTTCCGAATGCACCAAGCCTCCTCGTATGTGATCCTTAGCACTTGTATGCTCTTGGACTTGGATGATCAAGATCGAAAAAATGGATGGATGATATAGGGGGTTCGGCCGAGAGCTCTTTGAGAGAGAGAGAGAGAGTGTTGTTGTGAGTTGTGATGAGTGAAGTGATTAGAGTGCCAAGACTTGAACTTATAGGCAAATGATAGGATTATGGTCCAATGGATTTCATGCTTTCTTGATATGGGACAAGTATAAATAAAATAATCATGTGGAGGACATGAGGTGTCCCTCTTGGGGACGGTTTGGTTAGGGGGGGGGGGTTATGCCGGTTCCATTTCAACCATTTAGTTAGTATATAGTTAGGTTAGTTAAGTTAGTTTAGGGATTAACCCGGTTACTAGTGTGTAGTGTATTACAGTGGGTGTTAGGGGATTCAGGGACCCTAACTGGCTCAGAAAAAGATAAACAATGTAAATGGCAATATTTTCATGTTCCGGGTATAGTCCGGTTGTTCGGTTGGTTAGTAATCCGTTAAAGCGCTTAACAAAGCTTTAAAGTGTCGTTATTATTAATTTTAGTGACACAACTTATTCCCGACACTTTGGAAAGTGTCTAGTAATATTTTCCTCATGTTTTGGCACTTTATTAGTTAACCAAATGCTGAATTTTTAGTTAAAGTGCTGAGTTTTGTACTTAGAGTACGTTTTAGGCACATCCTGTCACTGTAACTTATTCCTAGAGACGCAGTTCTACAACCCTTGTATCTCTACACTCACTATTAGTGTAGTAAACTATCTTGGGCTCATACAGGCCTTAGAGGCAGTGTCTGCCTGATGCTGGCTATATCAGCATGTTCAGTAGGTTATCCGTTCATTGTGCTACTGTGCTTTTGTGCATCATGTTTGTCACTAAGGTTCAGCATGTAAATAATGTAGTGACAGTAAATAAAGTATGATGCAGGTATGTACATGTATCAGCATTCAAGTAGCAGTTCATTCACAAATTCAAGTAAGCACAGCAATTAAGCAGTAATTGATTATTAATTAAGTCGTACGGATACCTGGTTTAGTGAGGGTTGTCACATTCTCCCCCCGTTAGAAAAATTTCGTCCCGAAATTTTAAGTTCTGCTTCTAGTTGCAGGGTTCTTGGGAAATAAGTGGGGGTATTTCTCTTTCATCCGGTCCTCACGCTCCAAGGTGTATTCAGGACCATGTCTGGCATTCCAACGAACCTTGACGAGCTTGACACTGCTCCGGCGGGTTTTGTTCACTTTCCAATCCGTAACCTCAACAGGTTCTTCAACAAAATGGAGCGTGTCGTCAACATGAATCTCGTCGGTGGGAATGACTACTGTATCTTGAGTTGGACTTTTCTTCAGATTTGATACATGAAATGTATCGTGAACACCATTCAGTTCAGCAGGTAAATCCAACTTGTATGCTACTAACCCGATTCTTTCCAAGATTCTGAACGGACCAATATACCGCGGGTTCAACTTTCCACGCTTCCCGAAGCGTGCCACACCCTTCCAGGGTGATACCTTCAACAAAACCATATCACCTACCTCAAACTCTAGAGGTTTTCTTCTTCGATCTGCATAACACTTTTGACGATCACGAGCCGCCTTGATGCGATCTCGGATCTGTGCGATCTTATCCGTGGTTTCCTGGACCATATCAGGACCAACCAATTGTCTATCACCTGCGTCAGACTAACAAAGCGGTGATCTGCACTTGCGGCCATATAAAGCTTCGAATGGCGCGGCACTAATACTGGTGTGGTAGCTGTTGTTATATGAAAATTCGACCAATGGCAAATGTTTATCCCAGCTACCGCCCAAATCCATCACACATGCTCTCAGCATGTCTTCCAAAGTTTGTATCGTCCGCTCGCTTTGTCCGTCAGTCTGTGGGTGAAATACGGTGCTCAGATTCAATTGCGAGCCAAAAGCTTCTTGGAAGGATTGCCAAATCCTTGACACGAACCTTCCGTCTCTATCAGAGATGATTGAGAGAGGTACTCCAACGATTTCTCTCATGTAAATTTCAGCCAACTTGCTCGTATTATCCTTCTCCCTGATGGGTAAGAAGTGCGCTGACTTCGTTAATCGGTCCACTATTACCCAAATAGTGTCGTGATCTCTCGGCGTTCTTGGCAACTTTGTAATAAAATCCAT
Source organism: Helianthus annuus (assembly GCF_002127325.2). Classification (NCBI taxonomy): domain Eukaryota; kingdom Viridiplantae; phylum Streptophyta; class Magnoliopsida; order Asterales; family Asteraceae; genus Helianthus; species Helianthus annuus. Next base: position 110,630,052 of record NC_035444.2, on the reverse strand, counting down.
GGAAATTTGTTCCCACTTCCAGTTGGGAATTTCTGGTTGTTGCAGAAGTCCTGAAGGCTTCTGGTATTCCGCTTTCACTTTAGCGCACGTTAGACACTTGCTCACATAAACAGCAACATCGCCTTTCATCTTAGGCCACCAATAGTAATCCTTGAGATCTTGGTACATCTTATTCGCTCCTGGATGTATAGAGTACCGCGATTTGTGAGCTTCATCAAAAATAACCTTCCTTAAACCTCCAAACAGAGGAACCCAAATCCTTTTCTCAAAACATAACGTTCCTTCCTCGTTTGGCACCAATTGCTTCTCCATCCCACGGAGATATTCTTCTTCAAGGTTCCCTTCCTTGAGAGCTTCTTTCTGCGCGGCACGAATGCGCAAGGGAAGATCGGTTTGGATAATCATTTCTAAAGCCCTAACCCTTATGGGCTTGATCCTTTCTTTTCGACTTAGGGCATCGGCTACCACATTTGCCTTCCCTGGATGATACTTTATCTCGCAGTCGTAATCATTCAGCAGCTCAACCCATCGTCTTTGCCTCATATTCAACTCCTTCTGATTGAATATGTGTTGCAGGCTCTTATGATCTGTGAAGATTGTACATTCGTACCATAAAGGTAGTGTCTCCAGATCTTTAATGCAAATACCACTGCGCCAAGTTCCAAATCATGTGTGGTATAATTCTTTTCGTGCACTTTCAATTGACGTGACGCGTAAGCAATAACCTTTTGGCGTTGCATCAACACGCAACCCAATCCTTGACGTGAGGCGTCTCAGTATACCACAAAATCATATGTACCTTCTGGTAGTGCTAAGATTGGCGCATTCCAGAGCTTATCCTTCAATATCTGGAATGCTTCTTCCTGTTTGATTCCCCAATCAAACTTCTTATCTTTCTGCGTGAGGAGCGTTAATGGTTGAGCGATCTTCGAAAAATCCTCAATGAACCTTCGATAGTAGCCAGCCAAACCCAAGAATTGTCGAATCTCGGTTGGCGTCTTTGGCGTTTCCCAATTCTTGATTGCTTCGATCTTGGTTGGATCCATGTGGATTCCATCTCCATTCACCACGTGTCCGAGAAATTGGACTTCACGTAGCCAAAACTCGCACTTAGAGAATTTGGCATACAACTGTTCCTTCTTCAGCAGCTCCAGAATAGCTCTTAAATGCTGTTCGTGTTCAGCCTTTGTTTTTGAATAAATCAAAATGTCGTCGATAAACACAATCACGAACTTATCCAAGTACGGCTTGCAACTCGATTCATCAAATCCATGAACACTGCAGGTGCGTTTGTCAACCCAAACGGCATAACTAGGAACTCGTAGTGTCCATGACGAGTTCTGAAGGCTGTCTTCGGGATACTCTCCTCTTGTATCCTTAACTGATGGTAGCCTGATCGTAAATCGATCTTAGAGTAAAAGCTTGAACCTTGCAGTTGGTCAAAAAGACCATCGATCCTTGGCAGAGGGTATCTATTCTTGATCGTCAGCTTGTTCAACTCGCGGTAGTCAATATACATTCGAAAACTACCGTCCTTCTTCTTGACAAACAAAACTGGAGCTCCCCAAGGCGAGAAGCTTGGTCGGATAAATCCCTTGTCTAACAACTCTTGAAGTTGTGTCGACAGTTCTTGCATCTCAGACGGGGCAAGTCTATAAGGTGCTTTAGCCACAGGTGCGGCGCCTGGAACTAAATCGATTTGAAACTCCACTTACCTCTGAGGTGGCAATCCAGGCAAGTCCTCTGGGAAGACTTCTGGATATTCCCTCACGACAGGGATGTCTTCGATCTTTGGTTCTGCAGCTTTCTTATCCACGATGTGTGCCAGGAAGGCAGCACATCCCTTCTGCAAACACTTTCGCGCTTTGAGGCAGCTGATAATTTTTAACGGCGTATCACGCTTCTCTCCGTGAACCACAATTGTTTCACCATCATTGGTTGGGATACGAACGACCTTTTCGTGACAAACAATTTCTGCCTTGTTGCCTGATAACCAATCCATTCCTACCACCACGTCAAAGCTTCCCAATTGGACTGGTAGTAGATCCAGAGCAAACTCACGCTCTCCCAATTCGATTACACAACCTTTGATGACTTCATTGGCTTCTACTAACTTCCCATTAGCCAATTCGATTGAGTACGGAATATCTAACTTACTAGCGGCTAAACCAAGCATATTCTTAAACTCTAACGATACAAAGCTATAATCGGCACCAGTATCAAATAAAACGGATGCATAGCGTTGGTTTAAAGGGAACGTACCAGTAACGACATTGGGGTCCTGGCGCGCCTCCCTTGCTTCAATATTGAACACTCTTCCCCGGGCTTGGTTCAATTCTGGGCAGTTTCTCTTGTAGTGCCCAACATCACCACAGTTAAAGCATCCAGGTCTTTGCCCGTTTCCACCACCATTTCCAGCTTGATTATTCCTCTGGTTACGATTCACAGCGCCCGCTTGATTCGCATTGTTACCTCGATTCCCATTACCTCCATTGTTTCCTTGTGGGCGATTTCCATTTCCACCCCGGTTATTGTTTCTGTTTCCAAATCCTCCTTGGCCTCCCTAGCCAACAGTGGCCCAACAAGAATCCTTCAAGTGGCCAGGTTTTCCACACGCTTCACATACTTTCAAACCACATCGGCCAGAATGGTGTCGCTGGCTGGTATTACACTTGGGTTGGGTGCCCATATATCCTTTTCCTCTCTTTCCACTACCAGCTGTAACCTGAGCTGGCGCGCTTGACTCTCATTTCTTAACAACTCCACTGGTGCCTTGCTTGAAGTTCGAGAACTTCCGCTTGTTACCTCCGGATGACTCGACGCGAGTCTCTTTCTTCTTTGGCTCGATCTCATCGAACTTGTTCAGGCGGATAGCCTCCTCAGTGAGAGCCACGCTCAGATCAATTGCCTCAGTAATTGTCGCAGGCTTGGATGAGGTCACCATGCTTATGATTTGAGGAGCTAATCCCCAAATGAAGCGTTCAATCCGCTTGAATTCTAGAGTGACCATATAAGGTACCACATGCGATAAGTCATGAAACCTCTGAACATATTCCGCGATCTTCGGACCTTCCATTTTCAAATGCCAGAACTCAGTTTCCAATCTTTGGATTTCCGCGCGAGAGCAGTACTTTTTGCGCATAAGTTCTTTCAGTTCGGTCCAGGTTAGTGCGTAGGCAGCAGCTTCTCCAAGAGTCTGCACTTGCAAATTCCACCAAGATAGGGCTCCATCCAAGAATAGCCCAGAAATGTAGGTGACTTGCTGGTCTGGTGCACATTTGCTCATGCGAAGAACAGATTCAGTTTTCTCAGCCCAACGAACAAAGGCGACAGCACCTCCAGTGCCATCAAAGTTGACAGGCTTGCAGTCTAGAAACTGCTTGTAGGTGCACCCTGCACATACATTACAACATATGAATGGCATTAGCATCTTTGCTATGGACGTTCAATCAGGTCATGGTATGTCTTAATGACTTAGTATTACCATGAGGTGGATTGTCGTTGCCAGTATTGCCAGAGTTACTTCCACTAGTCCCTCCTTGAGAGGTGGCGTATTGCGCGATGGCAGCAGCGATGATTTGCTGGAGTTCTGCCTCATTGGTAGGCATCGGCGTTTGACGTCTCGGCATCTTCTAAAAGATGTGTTCACATTGGTCAGGCCATAATAAAGCGTACATATATAATGATAGTAATAGTACATAACATCTCATGTTACAAATAGACTAATCACATAACATCCCATGTTACAAATACATAAATCAAACATCATATATGATGAGAATACTGCGATTGCCATATATCGAGACCACATAGTAAAGTGTACAGGTACATAATAGTGTCATACATCATTAGTGACTAAGGGATACATCACCCCAGTCCAAAACTATATCAAATCAGTGTCAATACATCCCATATACATGATCAACAAAAGTCAGAACCAGAATGTAGTCTCCAAAAATGCTGTGCAGTCAAAGCAATCGCCGTCTTCTCACCAACGTCTACCCACACGGTACTGAAGAGCTCTACACTGATGGCGGTGGAGGAGGGGGAAAATGGGTGTAGAACAAACGACGCAAATGGAGCCAGTCCTCCTCCATGGCTCTCTGGGTACGCAACCAAGAAGCAACCTGCTGCTCTAGTGCCAAAAGGCGTGCAGCATAGTCTGGTGGTAAAGGTCGAGGGTGCTGCGAAAAAGTAGGGTGGGTCTGACCCTGACACTGGCACGGCGGTGGCTGAGCTCTCTCAAGCTCCTGAATGCGCTGTGTGAGTGCCTCGTGCTGGACAATAAATGACATCAAAACGTCCTCAATGGAATACCCCATATGGAAAGGATGGTAGGGGTCGGTCGGTGGCATAACAGGTGGTGACGACCAGAGAAACGGCTCCCTGGCTGGATCAAAAGGTGATACAGGAAATGGAGGAACAGGGGGAATAGCAGTAGAAAATTGTGGTACCACTGGGATAGGTGCCGGTACGTGTCCAAAAGGATGAGCCGAAGAACCCTCTCCAGGTCGAGCTGGAGGTGTAAACTGAGGGAACGAAAAAGAGGTATCAATGTGGCGTACATTGGTGGTATGAGGGGGAACAGGTGGAATCTCATCATCAGCAGGAATCCACCCATGCTGGGCATGCTCATCTCGTGGGTCAATCTGTGCCTCAAAAAGTGCTCGATCAAACTGCATAGGCATGGGGTCAAGATGGGGTGCAACAAGAGGGTCAACAGGTATATCAGTGATAAGTGGGGGATCAACATGATCAGCAGCAACAATATGATCGCCCTCCAACAACGGAGCATCGACAGGGTGATCATCAATGGGAGGGTCAGCAATCACAGGATCATTAACGGGTGCGCCAGCATGAACTGGGTCATGCTCAAACGCAGGGTCTAGAGCGGCCACTGGCTCAAGGGCCATGGCAGGCTCAGGGTCATCAAACTCCATATCCAAATCTGCATCGTCAGCGAATGCAGGGTCAACTGGGTCTACTGGGTCAACCAGGGGCTGATCCAAGTGGATGAACTCTATCTCCTGGCTGGGTCGAATCCTGGGGGAAAGATAGGATCGGAATCCTCCTCAACCTCGTGGTCGAAAGCAAAGCTCGGAGCAGGGGCAATAGAGGATGCCCTGTCAGGGTCTGAACCGTGAGAGAAGTGCTACGCGCTCTGAGTGTGCGACGGTGCGGAGGCCACAGACTCGAAGGAGTCTGGGACCGGTGAGTGTGCAGGTGACTCCCCAGCTGGAGCATCTGCAAGTAACAGAAGATCATCAGCAGCTAGAAGGGCCTCGCCCTGAACATCGTCCTCTAGGGGCTCATCATCAAACAGATCGACGTCGCCATCAGCGTCATCGTCGAGAAGCATATCGTAAGCAGGATAAACGGCCAAAGGTATGGGAGCAGGGATCTCTACGAGCGGTAGGTCCCCGGCCAAAGGGCCATTAGCGAGCTCATCAGCACCATCAGGTAGCGCAAAGGGCTAAAAGTCATCCTCGTCTATGCTAGTAACGTCGGATGTGTGAACCTCGCGCTCTGAAGACTCTAGGTCGTCTGATACTATGGGTCTAGGGCCCGTGGTGTCTGAATCACTAGTTCCGGACGAGTCCATGTGTCTGTAACATAAACACAAATATGCACAAATAATCAGTCATACAATCAGGTAAACACATTAGTCACCAATTAAGCAATCAAATAATTCTCCTAGTCCCACTAGCCTCCCAGCCTCCCAGACTGATATTCCTAGTCCCACTAGCTAATTCTCCCAGCCTCTCAGACTGCTCTTCCTAGTCCCACTAGCCAAATTCCTCCTAGCCTCTCAGACTGCTCTTCCTAGTCCCACTAGCCAAATTCTCTCAGCCTCTCAGACTGCTCTTCCTAGTCCCACTAGCCAAATTCTCTCAACCTCTCAGACTGACTCCCTAGTCCCACTAGACAACTACCTCGGTCTCTTAGACCGAGCCTCGGCCTCTCAGACCGAGCCTCAGCCTCCCAGACTGAGCCTATAAATAATAAATAAAATGTGCTCAACATTTGTTTATAAAAACGTTTTGGATCTGGACATAAGTGGTATGCAGTGTAAAAATGTTTTCGTGAGAGCCCTAGTGATCATAGTCTAGACTCGAGAAGGAATCCTAGTTCGCTATGATCAGAGCTCTGATACCAAGCTGTCACACCCTGGCTTTGCGGAAGCGTGGTTAATTTTGGTGTGACTTCTTAATACCATAGCTTAATCATAACAAAGCTATATGAAATAAAAACCATGCAAGATCATCCATTTAATTAAGTTTGAAAAGTAAAGAACCACAACATTGTCTTAACGGAAATTACATCCTAACAACACAAACAGTGTTCAAAGGACACAATGCCAACATAAAATAAACACAGTTTAAGAACTGTGACTCGTCCAGGAAAAAGTCACATCCCTTAAACTCGGATGACCTCGTAACTAGTGCAGCGGGAAAACGTGTCATACCGCGCCAGATCCTTTAATTCCCGGAAATACATGTAAGTTGAAAAACCAACAATAATGTTGAGCGAGTTAATGTGTAAGTGAGTAAATAAACCTTTGTATGTATAAAAACCCTGGTATGTAGCAAATAAGGAAAAAGAGATCACCAATGGTTTGCAAGGCCATTGATATGTGTGAAGTGCAAGTAGGAAGACTCAAACCTAGCGGATTTATGCGTTGGGCACAAAGTCACCCCGAGGTCCGTTATGCTGGGCCTTGGCAAAAATACGCGTTCATAAATATTTTTCCGAAAATGCGTAAGTTACGTTTTAAAGGTCGGGTGGTAATAATAATTATCGGTGTAACTTAAATAATTATTGCGAAGGCGTTCGTATTATTTTGGAGTCGTTAACACGGTAATATTATTTTTACCCTAAAAATTATAGTTGTATATTTCACAAAATAATCATAAACACATAACAAGTGACGTTATGAAAAATACATATACTAAATATATATTTATCAAGTTTTATTTTGTGAAATCCCACCTCCGATATTTTGTAAATAAAGTCGTGGCGAAATCTATAATTTGAAAACAAGTCAAAATGTATTTCTAACACTAATAGTGGAAATATTTCTAAGTGTTAGGTTTTTGGAAAAATTTCGCCAGAGTCTCCCCTGTAACTGGAGGTGGCCACGCTTTCAAGTGTATCATTTTCTTTTATAAATCAAACCAACAATCTTCTCATTCAATCAAAACAATGTTCAAAGCATCGAACTAGTCAATAAATATGTAAATCGCCAGAATCACATGAACTTGTAGTTTTTCCAAAACTATGAAGTAAATCCCATTACTTTTAGTGGCTCTTTATATAAATCAATCCGGCTTCGCAAATACCTCGCTTTTAAAGAAATTCCATCTTTACAACTTCTTGTAAAATTTTACAAAACTAGTTCTTTGTCGAAACTTAGCGTTACACAAGTGTTTACACACTTGTGTGTTTTAAAAATCATTCTTGTTTCTGTAAGATCCGGTTTCGGAAAATATGATTTCTTTGACACTTGGTCCTTTGAAAATACCGCTTGTAGATCCGTAGATCTACTAGTTTTAAACACTATTTCATAAGAAAATTCGTTTTTACACAAGTTCATGATTCGTGTGTGGTAGAGTTTCATCACTTAACCCTTGTTACATGAAAACAAACTCTATGTCATGATCCATGATCATGACCAATGCGGGTTAGATGATGATCCGAGCTACCACAACATAGATTGGCACTAAATAGTTATACAAAACAAATCTTACAAGATTTACACAACCCTTGTGCTATTAACCAACATATTCATCATTTTTAGTACACTTTTACATATCATCTTGTATGTTTATGAGTTTTAACCGTCATATATCGTTTTAACCACTTTAAAATAGATCGAGAGGGTGTTTATAGTAACTTACTACTAGCTCGAGGCTAGGGAAGATTCTAGTCGAAGAATGAGTGGATAAAAGAAATGAGATGAGGTCCTTCGAGTTCCGAATGCACCAAGCCTCCTCGTATGTGATCCTTAGCACTTGTATGCTCTTGGACTTGGATGATCAAGATCGAAAAAATGGATGGATGATATAGGGGGTTCGGCCGAGAGCTCTTTGAGAGAAAGAGAGAGTGTTGTTGTGAGTTGTGATGAGTGAAGTGATTAGAGTGCCAAGACTTGAACTTATAGGCAAATGATAGGATTATGGTCCAATGGATTTCATGCTTTCTTGATATGGGACAAGTATAAATAAAATAATCATGTGGAGGACATGAGGTGTCCCTCTTGGGGACGGTTTGGTTAGGGGGGGGGGTTATGCCGGTTCCATTTCAACCATTTAGTTAGTATATAGTTAGGTTAGTTAAGTTAGTTTAGGGATTAACCCGGTTACTAGTGTGTAGTGTATTACAGTGGGTGTTAGGGTATTCAGGGACCCTAACTGGCTCAGAAAAAGATAAACAATGTAAATGGCAATATTTTCATGTTCCGGGTATAGTCCGGTTGTTCGGTTGGTTAGTAATCCGTTAAAGCGCTTAACAAAGCTTTAAAGTGTCGTTATTATTAATTTTAGTGACACAACTTATTCCCGACACTTTGGAAAGTGTCTAGTAATATTTTCCTCATGTTTTGGCACTTTATTAGTTAACCAAATGCTGAATTTTTAGTTAAAGTGCTGAGTTTTGTACTTAGAGTACGTTTTAGGCACATCCTGTCACTGTAACTTATTCCTAGAGACGCAGTTCTACAACCCTTGTATCTCTACACTCACTATTAGTGTAGTAAACTATCTTGGGCTCATACAGGCCTTAGAGGCAGTGTCTGCCTGATGCTGGCTATATCAGCATGTTCAGTAGGTTATCCGTTCATTGTGCTACTGTGCTTTTGTGCATCATGTTTGTCACTAAGGTTCAGCATGTAAATAATGTAGTGACAGTAAATAAAGTATGATGCAGGTATGTACATGTATCAGCATTCAAGTAGCAGTTCATTCACAAATTCAAGTAAGCACAGTAATTAAGCAGTAATTAATTATTAATTAAGTCGTACAGATACCTGGTTTAGTGAGGGTTGTCACAAAAAAGTTGTGGACGATTTCAATGCAGCAAAGAAGTTGAAAGAAGAGTCAGTCAAATCTACTTTTGTTAAATATGACAAAAGGGTTTGTTACCGCTGCAATGAGATCAGACACATGGCGAAACAGTGTCAGAAAGTGATTGAGAAACCTGTTGTTGTAAAACCGGTTAAAAAACAAACTGTTCAAAAACCAAGTGTTCAAAAACAAACTGTTTCTAAACCAACGGTTCAAAAGATAAACATTCAAAAACCTCGAGCTAAATCTCCGACTGACACAAAGGGCAAAAAGCCGATGGTTTCTCCGATCCGCATTTTGAAAAGAGGGGAATCTTTGAAGTCGGAGGATAAGCCGAAATCGACTTTCGAGATTGGCGAATCCTCTAAGACTCAAAAGACTTCAAAAATTTACCCTAAGACAAAAATTTTTGAAAATCAATCTTGGGTCGCGAAATCAAAACCGTCGGTTGAGGTCAAAAAGATGGAGAACTCTTTGAAAATTGATTCAAACATTTTTAAAGATGACGTTGTTGAGTTTGAAAACGATATTGATAAATTTCTTGTTGAATTTCCACCGATAACTAACAAAGTTAAAACGAGTGTGAAAGAAGTGGTTCCAAATGTCATATTTGATTTTCCGAAAACAAATGAGAAGTGTGATGTTGTGTTCGGAAGTGTGTCGGAAGTTAAGAAATCCTGGGCTTCATTGTTTAAATCAATTTGATTTGATGATTGCAGGGGCTGCCCAAGTCGATACTGTCAAAGTGGATTATGGATAGTGGCGCTTCATGGCATATGACTGGGACGCTTGCTCTTCTTTATGATGTCAAATCAATAAACGGAAGCTATGTTGGATTTGCCGGGAATCAAGGTGGAAGGATCGTTGGTCAAGGAACGCTGTCAAATGGAGTGATTTCGTTCGACAAAGTGAACTACATAGTAGAGTTAACAAACAATTTACTTAGTATTTCACAAATTTGTGATAAAGCGTTTAGTGTACATTTTACAAAAACTGAATGTGTGGTTTTGAAACCAGGGTTTAAAATCCCTGATGAGATGGTGCTGTTGCGCGCCCCGCGGGAGAATGATCTTTATATATTGGATATGAGCGTAGCAACGCCAACATCTCATCAGAAACAGTGTTTTGTGTCTAAAACTAAAGCGACAGAAAAAGATTTGATAATGTGGCATCGAAAGATGGGCCATATTCATGTTCGCAAAATGAACTTTTTAGTACACAATGATTTGGTTGATGGTGTTAATCTGAAGAATTTTCACTTAAATGATGATTGTGTAGCGTGTAAGAAGGGAAAGCAGACTCGAAAGTCACATCCATTGAAGATCCTCAACACGATCAGGTTACCTCTTGAGAGATTGCACATGGATCTCTTCGGGCCTGTCAACGTAAAGAGCATCAGCGGAGACTTATATTGCCTGGTGGTGACTGATGACTTTATGAGATTTTCTTGGGTAGTGTGCTTGGAACGAAAAGATCAAACTTTTGAGTCATTGATGGTGCTTTTCAAGAAGATGGAAACGGTGTATAAACTGCCAATCCGGAGGATTCGGAGCGACAACGGAACGGAATTCAAGAACAACAAGATGTACGAGTTCTGCAATGAGAAGGGAATTCTTCATGAATTCAGTGCGCCGTACACTCCACAGCAAAACGGCGTAGCTGAACGAAAGAGTCGGACCTTGATAGAGACAGCCCGTACGATGTTAGCCGATTCCAAGCTACCTATCTTTTTCTGGAGTGAAGCAGTATCAGCAGCCTGTTACACATTGAATAGAGTTCTCACTGTCAAGAAGTATAAAAAGACTTGCTTTGAGCTGCTGCACTGTTATAAGCCGAATCTTGAGTTTTTGGAGCCATTCGGGTCTCCTTACACTTTTATTGATGAAAACGGTAAATTTGGCGCTAAATCTAATGAGGGTTTCTTTTTAGGTTACGCAAGCCCGCTGAAGAGGGTGTTCGTACCATGCCTGGGGAAGGTGATTCAAGTCCAACATGTGGATTGTCAGAAGCACACTCCATCGCCACAACTTCCTGGACAAAGATTCCTTTTCGATTACGATAAGCTCTGGGAGTCGTTTCATCTGCCGGTCGAGCCGAGTGATGTGGAACTAGCACTTCTGTATCAGTATGAGCAACACATGCCACAGGAGCAAGTGTCTAATCCGCCAGTAGTTCCTCAACCCACCGTGGGTACTCACGACAATGAAGCAGGACCGAGTGAAACAACTCACGAACCACCAGAGGAACCAGCTCCATCTTTTGACGAATCTGACGACTCAGAAGCGGAACCCGCTCCGACTTTTGACGAGGATCCAACGGAAGCTGAGGATCAAACCGTTGATCTTGACATATCAATCTTGGAATCGGAAGTGAATGTGCTTGACAATGCTATGCCTCGGACACTGTCTTACCATCCGTCAGAGCAGATTATTGGTGACCTGCAAAGTGGTGTCAAAACCCGACATCAAATAGACCAAGCTCTTACATGTTTCTATTCTTCTATTGCTGATATGCAAAAAGAAGTCTCATTAAAATGTTTTATTTCACAAATCGAGCCCAGAACTTACAAAGAGGCATTGACCGAGGATAGCTGGGTGAATGCGATGCAGGAGGAACTGCAACAATTCGAAAAGCTGGGTGTCTGGAGACTCGTCGATCTGCCACAGAACCAGAAGTTAATCAAAATAAAGTGGGTTTTTAAGTGCAAACGTGATCACAGAGGCGTCGTGGTGAGGAATAAAGCACGACTAGTGGTACAAGGCTTCCGTCAACAAGAAGGCATCGACTACGATGAAGTTTATGCACCGGTTGCCAGACTCGAGGCAATTCGGATCTTTTTAGCCTTCGCATCTTGGAAAGATTTTAAAGTGTACCAGCTAGACGTCAAATCTGCCTTCCTTTACGGAACAATCAGAGAAGAAGTGTATGTGGGACAACCGCCGGGGTTCACAGATCCACTGCACAAAAATAAAGTGTATCTACTAGACAAAGCGCTGTACGGACTTCACCAGGCCCCGAGAACCTGGTACGAGACGCTTTCCCAATACTTGTTGGCCAACGGGTTTACAAGAGGGACAATAGACAGCACGTTGTTCACCAAGGAAGAGGCAGGCCATTTGTTGATCATGCAGATATATGTTGACGATATCATCTTCGGTTCCACCAACGACGACCTGTGCAAAGAATTTGAGAAGGTGATGAAGAAAAAGTTTAAAATGAGTTCGATGGGGGAGATGAAGTTCTTCCTCGGGCTGCAGGTGGAACAAATGCCCGATGGAATCTTTATTCATCAAACAAAGTATGTGAAGGACGTGCTCGACAAGATTGACATGACAGATTGCAGTCCTGCATCAATCCCCCTTGCGCAGAATCATGGGATATGTCCAGACGAGAATGGTGTGAAAATGGACGAGACATTGTACCGATTAATCATTGGATCACTGAGGTATCTCACGGCTTCCCGTCCAGACATCATGTACCCTACATGCCTCTGCGCCAGATATCAGTCAAATCCAAAGCAGTCACACCTGACCATAGTGAAACGTATCTTACGGTATTTGAAAGGCTGCCCAAGCATCGGCTTGTGGTATCCTCGATCGGGTGACTTTACTTTATCTGGTTTTGCTGATTCTGACTTTGGGAGCTGCAAGCAAAACGCGAAGTCCACCACTTCTGGGTGTCAGTTCTTTGGAACTCGACTCGTCACCTGGCAGTGCAAGAAACAAACCGCAGTAGCGCTCTCTACATGCGAGGCTAAATACATTTCAGCCTCCAGCTGTTGCTCGTAGATCCTTTGGATCCAACAGCAGATGCGCGACTTCGGTTTGCAATTCTTAGACACTCCAATCTATGTGGACAATGAAGCAGCTATTAATATTACTAAAACTCCGGTTCACCATTCGAAAACAAAGCATATTGAAATCCGTCACCACTTGATCCGTGATTGTCACGAGAAAAAGTTAATTCGGATTGAACACTTGCACACCGATGATCAGAAAACCGATTTTTACACAAAACCTTTTGATAAAAAGAGATTTTATTATCTTTTGAGGTTAAACGGGATGAAAAATCTGCAATCTGGGAGGGTTATAGAATGTGAAGCCGAGTTGGGCAGCGATCTGACGTGAACCTTTGTCGTATTGTCAATTTTGTTTTTTCAGGTTATTTTCTGCGTTTCGATAAAAACAAAAACACAAAAAATATGTTTTAGTTTTAGGGGGAGAAATTCGTAGAAAAATACAAAAACATGATAAAATTCAAAAATCTAAAAACATTAGAAAACTTCAAAAAGAGTTTGTGTAGAATAGGGGAAATGATAGTACATCAGCTAGACAGACGCAGCACGCTAAAGAATTGTAACGTATAAAATGCAATTAAGAAGTCTCGCTAAAGATGTGCCGGTAGGTTTTTACAAAATTAGTAGATCAGTTTGGGATATAAACATAAAATTCACTTGCGTCTACGTGGGGAACACCTCCAGGATATATAGGTAACCCCTGAAATCCTGTGTGAAAGGTCCCGTATTCTGAGATACTAGGTCTTTATACTTAGTGATATCTGGGGTATTATCCTGGGACTTCTGCTGTATGGAATTACTGACCTAGTCCCCGGATAATGCTTTACGCATTGCTTTACTTGTAAAGCCTCCCCTCAGCATAAAAAATGATGACACATTGAAAAATGTTAATCATGTGTTGTTGTAAAAAAGATTCCCTAAAGGGAACCCACCTTAAAGTCGAAGCCGTCACCTCTCTGCGTATACGGAAGTATCGACCTGAGCTCTCACGACCCTCGCAATTCACCCCATTACAGATATCATCTTGGTATACTCACCTGTAAGACTGAATACTGGGATCTGGATACGGGAGTATATACTGAGGTGGGACACATGTAGATGTTTAAGTCCTAAAACACTAATTCTATATCCCGAGCAGATTGAAAGTTTTTTGAGAATTTAAGAGGATCAGTATATCGGCAATCTACGCGAATTGTTTAATGCTTGGTATGAACTATAGCTTAACGGTGCTTGTGTCTAGTCGGCAGCTGATATGATCCCCTAACACGCTCACAAAAAGATTGTGTGTATAGTTTTCAGTTTATCCTGTTAAAATCCAAAAGGATTTTAGTTCTCATTTTAGTTTCGACAACCGACGTTGGGAATCGGACGATCAAAGCTTAGTGTAGATCATGTCTGAGTTTGATGAGGGCTGGGTAAGCAGGAGATGCTAAACAACGATTGGTACAGTGTTTGTAAATTGAAATGTGTTTAAAAGTTAACAATCAAAAGTTCATTAATTTGAACAATTTTCAGAAAAAATACAACATTCTTCATAATTCGGTCAACCAAGGTCATTAACTTGGACTTGGTAGGCCAAACAGTTGACCAAGGTCATTGACTTGGACTTGGTTAACTGGGTGTGTCGGTGTTTAATCAGAAAAGTGTTAAAAAGTTCAATTTTTGAAAATAACACCCTGATTTCGCTCATGTGTCACTAAACAATGATTTCGCTCATAGATGCTTCACATGTGATTTCGCTTATAGCTCCCATGTGATTTCGCTCATATGTCATTGGTCATCAAGAGCGAAATCAGACCGGGTATAAATAGCTTTTTTATTTCGCTCATTAATCATTTAACACCTTTCGCTCCTAAGAACTTCCTCTCCGGCGACTGAGAAGCGATACCCTAAAACGTCTATTTACAGTCGAATTGCTGCCCAAATCTCATCAGATCTTGTTGTTATCATAGTGTACAATCATGGGCAAGGTTGATTATACTCTAATTTGATCTGCATCATCATTATTTTGAACTGTCGGCCATAATTGTTGAACATAACATAGATTTAGGCCTTTTACAGTTGAATCTGAATTTGAAAACACTCATGTGCAGTCGTTTTAGTGTATAGGTAACAGATTTGTGTTTGATTGTAACAAATCTAATGTTTGATGATGTGTGTCGAGTAATAGGATGTTCATACTTAGATCTAGGGTTCGTTCAGGGTCAAAATTAAAATTGTATCGGAATCCTCAGGTAAACAGATTAGTGTTGGAAATTTTGGGATTTGATAAGTTTTGAATGTGTATTGGTGATTTCTCCCCAAACTGTCATGTTCAATGATTTCGCTTTTAGGGTTGTTTGTGATTCCGCTTATTGTGCACACATATGATTCCGCTCTTATGTACATAATATGATTTCGCCCTAAATCACAGTTAACCTATTTTCGCTCTAAGTGTCACAGTGGTTTCGCTCTAAGGGTCATTGTAATTTCATTCTATGTGTCTTTGTAATTTCGCTTTTGATACACTTAGTGTTTTGCATTGAGACTGTTTTGATGTTTGAAAAGTTTCTAAGTGTATTGATGCATAGTATACTGGTTTCAATGTGCAGGGATCCAGTGTTATTTTTGATCCTCTTCACAACAGGTGTTGTGATTTGGATATTCAGAAAAACACAGAGTTGGCCAAGTTTAGTGGTATATTGGAGTTTATGGGTCGAGTTCCAATCCAGAAAGCGCTTACTGATCAACGACCACTGTACAGATCTCACATAGAACGTTTCTGGAAGAATGCAAGTTACGACGATAAGAACAAAGTAATTTCATCAATTGTCGAAGTGCATGGCAAGGAGGAGAAAATACTAGTTACCGAAGCACTTATTCGTGAAGTTGTTAACTTTCCAGATGAGGCAGAGTCACCAACGAGATTTCCAGAAAGAATGGTGAAAGGCTGCATGCTAAGAATGGGTTATCAGGGAGCTTTGAATGCTGGGAACTATTTGAAGACAAAATTTCAAAAACCCTACAAGTTCCTGATTCACTGTGTATTGATGTCATTGAACCACACAAAAGGAGGTTATGATTCGATGCGTGATTATCAAATGAATATGGTTACTGCGTTAGTGCTGAACAAGAAATACAATTTCTCACACATTGCATTCCACTATATGCCTGAGAATATTAAGACAGACAGCAAGAGTTGGATGTATCCGAGGTTCGTGCAGATGTTGATTGATCACGCTTATCCAGAGATTGACAGAAACATAAAGAATGATCTATTGGTGCAATCTCACATGAGCAATGATTCGCTCAAACAACTTGCAAGATATCACCCGAATCACCCAGAACCTAAAGTTGGTGCAGAATTCTTCGGTTTTATAAAAGATGCAAACTACGTTGATCAAGATCCAGTTGATCATCAGAACTGGAGAAACGAAGAAGAGTTGAAAGAGGCTGCCTATGCTGAAGAGCTGAAAATTCTTAAAGATTTCAAAAACACCAAGAATGAATGGTATGTTAAAGAAACAGGGAGAAGACGCAGAAAGGCCACTCCTAATGTTTAGAAGGGTGAGGGATCTTCTTCACAACCAAAGAAGAAGCAAAAGAAAGCTGCGAAAACGTCTTTGATTGATGAACTTGAAGAAGATGAAACAGTGGTAGCTGCAGAAGAAGATCCATTTAATGTTGATGAACATTTGTTGTTCGATACTGAAGTTTTGGAAACTGGGCCAACTGTGGAAGTTGAAGCTGAGCATGTTGTTAATGTTGAAGCTCAGAAAGGGAAAGATAAAGTTATTGATGACATTAAGGGAGATGATGTTGATAAGGGCACAACAAGTTCCTCGAGTTCTTCAGATGAAGAAGTAGTAGATGAAACTGAACGTTTACGAAGAATTCAGGAAGCTACAAAACAAGAAAAATTGTTGAGAAAAAGAAAGAGACAGGAAAAGGACGATGATGAAGCTTATGTTCCTTCTCCAGAACATGTCTCTGAATCACAATCTCTTGCAAGCGGTCGAAAGAAAGCTGGAGCTCGAAAGAAAGTCGTATCTCCAAAGATTCGTAAAGTTACACCAAAGATATCAAAACCGAAGATTGTCCTAAATAAGAAACAAACCAAAGAAACCAGGAAACCACAAACACCACCTCATGAACCAACACCACACCAATCACCGCAACATGAACCAACTCCACACCAATCACCAATCCAATCTCCACCCCGACAACCTACACCACCACAACATTCTTCACCACCAAAACTACCAACACCACCAAGACAACTTTCACCACTACATATCTCTCCACCACCACAACAAACCTTATTCACATCACAAGAACTTTTCCAAACACCACCATTCACCCAAGGTCAACTAACACCTGGTTCTGCGGGGTACCGAGGTTTTCCAACTGTTCCTTCGAATTTGGGTGTAAGCCTTGATGATGTAGGAGATTTTGATTTTGCAAACACCTCACAGGTCAAGAATGTTGAAAAGAAATTTGATGACGTGATTGCTTAAAACAAGAAATTAGCTGCTGAAAACAAGAAAGTTGCAGATCGTGAAAGAATTCTAGAAATGCGTGTGAAGAGGTTGGAGGGTGATAACAAAGAGTTGTTGAAAAAGATTGATTATGATTAGTCAGAGATAGATATCTTGAAGGTGAGAGTTGCTGAGCTCGAGGAAGAAAAAGCTCGACGAGATGAACAAAATGAATACTTCAAGTTAAAGAACAAAGAGCTTGAAGCAGCTAAAGCGTTCAGAGATCATGAATTCTATATGCTGAATAAAGTAGTCGAAAGTATGCTCGGAACATCTGTAGAGCAAAAGTTTGAAGAGCTGCAAGTTGAAGAGCTCAGAGCAGAACGTCAAGCTAAAATTAATGAACAAATGAAAGACAAAGGCAAAGGTGTGGAAGGAAGTTCTGCAGTGACAGAAAGATCGATTGTTCCTTCTATGGTTGTTGAAAATCCCGAGCCTATCTCCGCTATTTCTGGTTTGTTTGAGGAAGATACTCCTCTTGATGAGTTAATCGGTGATAGTGATGAAGAAGATGATGATGAGGAGGATGACGAGGAAGATGATGAAGATGAGAAAGTCTATTCTGTGAGTAGTCATGGTTCTGGTAAAGACGATGATGATGATGATGATGATGATGATGCTCAGGGTGGTACGGGTGTGAAAGTATCTAAAGTCTCCACTGAAAAGACTGTTGATGATTTGATGAATGATTCAGTGAACGAAGAATCAGGGGGAGCTGATAGACAGGGGGAGTCAGGTGATGCACAGAATGTTCAATAAGCTCAGAAGTTGATTCTGAGATTGGATACTTATCGTGAAGAAGGAGAGCATTTCCATACTTACACGTTGGAAGCAATTAAGGAAATGACTCGCATGGTGAATCCTGACTTCAAATTCGATTTTGAAGAAGAATTGAATGCTGAGTTTGAAGAAGAGTTGAATGCCTTCGACATCAACCAACAGCCTGAGTATGAGTATAGATATGTTGAAGAGGCTGATATGTATGACAGAGTTGAAGTCGAAGATTGGACGGATGACGAAAGTGTTAGTGAAGATACTTCACAGTTGCCAACGTTGATGGAATTCTTTACTGAGGAGAATCGTGACGAGTTGAGAAGAAAGGTAGCTGAAATTTTGAAAGATGTGAACTTTGACGGCACTCCAAAAGATATGGCAAAAGAAGAACGTAAAAAGTGGTTCAAAGAAAGTCACGAGAGGAAGTTCAAACGACCGTTAAAGTACTATTAACGTGATCGAAGCATATCTCTCGGTGACATCATTAGCTGGGGTTTTCTGCCTCAAGTTAATGCGTATGCAATTAGGAGGGAATGCGGAGTTCAATATTTTGAGATGTTACATGATATTATGTCACTTCCGTGGTGGGATGTGGATGAGTTGTCAAAGGTTAGAACTTTGGGATATCCTGTCAGGAAGAACGACGTTGCTATGTGGGGATTGATAAAGTTCGAGGCTTTGAGAGACTTCAAGCACTGGAAGCCACATTATCCGAAAAGAGTTACAAGGAGAGATCCAGTGACGGGAGTTGAAGAAACGATTCTGAATGTGAAAAAGCCGAAAACGATGAAGACTATACCAGTGCCATCAATGGAGCAAGAATTTTACAAAGGCTTCATGGGCTGGGTTTATAGTTGCATTACAACTGAAGCAGTGATTACTTATCGAGCAGGAGGCGAATTGCGAGAAATTTATATCTATGACCCGATGTGGTTAGTGAACTGCTCTGCAAAGGATATTGAATGTTTATTCATCAACAAGATTCATTATCAGCCTGAAGATAAAGGGCAAGCCATGCAATTTCAACGTGTAGCTACTCTTTGCTTTCAGAAGAGTATTAATTCTGAGAGTAAATGGAAGTGATCATGGTGGTCGCTCGATGAGAAGATGAAAAGGAAAGCTGCTCGTGAACGTCAAAAGCTTGAAGAGAACAGAGGCAAATGGATGCACATTCAAGCTGAAGAGGATAAGAAGAAAAAGAAAGATAATGACAGGGTACGGAATTTGCTTAGGAAGAAGCCTAAGCAGCACGAAGAAAAGTTTAAGTCCCTATGAAGACCCGAAGACCAAGACTGAAGACTGCGGCTGTATCCAAGGGGGAGTTTGTTGGTGCACGAATGTCTAAAGCCTGCGTCTTAGTCTTAGTTGTTCAATGTATAGGGTCTAGATGTGTTAATTATGAATATATAGGGGGTTAATGTGTGAATTTGGGTTTGTAATGTTCAGATTTTGCTTATAGTGACATTGTGCCATATGAGCGAAATCCCAACAAGATGATTTCGCTCATAGTGACATGGTCATATAAGCGAAATCACTGCCCCTATAAATAGTTGTGTTGTTTTCTCATTTTGACGTTCATGTCTCCAGTGTAGCCGAATTGCTGCTCGTGTATTTTGTGAAAGATTAATGAGAAAACTGTTTTAAAGTGATCTACTTCTGTTTCTACTCCATTTCTGCTTTGATTCATGCCGATTTTGTATTTCCGCTGCATTTACGGTAGTCTCTAGCTCTGATTGACTCAAACGACTGTCAATAACGGTCCTACAAAGTGTTACTTAGTCATTTTACCTTGTAAACTAGATTCACATGTATCAAATGAACCAACTTCGTTTGTGTCCAAAAGACCATTCTTTCGAAGTGTTTACATGCGACATCTGTTTATATGACCATGGCGATAATGCCAAAGATAGGTCTCACTCAAATCCATTTTGAGTTTCTTAGTGATTGCTTGGTACATTGAACTATCAAATGATATTATTATTATGAACCAATTTATAAATACCATTTGAAAGCATAGCTTTAAAGTAAAGCATGTCATTCATTCGAAATATAAATGTTATTGTTTACAAACTTTAAAACAAAACCATATTGTCTTATAAGGGAAACTTGAATAATGTTCCTAGTCAAACTAAGAGCATACATTAACATGTTTAAAACAATTTCCAAACCATTTGGAAGTTTTAAAATATAGTCTCATTGGGCTTCAACTTGAACTTTCGCTCCATTGCCCAACAGCAGACTAGTGTCTCCCTTCTTGTAATGTATGTTTCTTTTGAACTCTTGCAACAAGTTGCAAACTTGAGTTCCACACCCGGTATCTAATACCCATGTGTTAGAAGGAATAACATTAAGGCCAATATGTATCATTAAGATTGTACCTGAGGTTTGCCCTGAATACCTCTTATTTTTCAACTCTTGAGATAGGTTTGACAATTCCTATTTAAATGTCCTAACTCACCATACTCAAAGTATGGATCGTTCGTAGCAACCTTTGCCTTCTTTTGTTATTGGTTTCGGTGGTTTTGCTTTAGTCTTTCTTTTTCTTTTCCCTTTGAATTGCCCGTTACCATTTTCAACATTTGCTTTGGTGTCGGGGTGATGCCCTTTCTTTTTCCACCCTCATTGATTGTTAGAATGGGTAAAGCCCTTTTACCCATGTTGAGCTTATCGAGGCAATCAATGTGGCTTTTCATCTTAAAGACATAAGATGATATTGATTGGGTTTCCTCCATTCGACATGCATGAAGCGCCCGAAGCGTTCTACCCTTGCATATTATTAGGAACATTTCCTTCAATTGGGTAATCATGTCATATGCTCATGATGTTCAAAATCCTTTTGAATCTCGGGAATCATAATTCCTAACATGAGGCAAGAGGCTTGTATAGTATCCTTGGTATACTTAGTCCAATCGTTATAGGCATCCTTATCTTCCATAAGATGTTCATGGAGATTAGGATCGTTCAACACATAGGATATCTTTTATTACTTGAGAACGATTCTTAAGTTTCGATATTAATCCGTAAGGTGTTTTGATTGAGACGATCCTTATTAAGGATTGTTTTTAGTGATAGGTTACGGACGGTTTGGGTAATATTTTTAGCGGCCATCTACAAAATTTTACAAGGTTCAATTTTAGTATTTTCGATATTATTATATTTTAATCATTAATACCCTTTTATGTCTTATAGACAATTAGTAATTAAAATCTAGAATCCAACGTTACATTTAAATATTGGTTAGGTGACCTTTATCCCATTATTTAAATTCACAAGGTAGTCAACGTTTGACAATTGCAACCCTTTGCAACTTCTAGCCATATGGGATCGGTTAAACATCTTTATGTTTAGTTGGCATGTTTAATTCCATCAACACCTTTGTTCCCCATGCTTCGGTGACCCTAAGTTCATGGTTTTCAAATCAAGTCGTCCAACTTACACACACATGCGAGTTTACACATATAAGTGGTTAGATGACCTTTATCCCACAAACATGATACACCCACTTCGAGTGTACAAGTTCCCTCAAATGTGGTTAGGTGACCTTTATCCCACAAAAGAGTTCCCAAGTGATTCGAGTGTTGTATAAAAGGATGGTGTTTGACTTGTTTTATAAAAGGGATTTTGAGTTTTCAAAAATCTAGTTTAGAAAACTTTATGTACCATATATTTGCATGCATTAAAATCCTTGGTACTTTTGTGAAAACAAATTTTTCATGGTTCTTTTTAATAAAACCCATTTTATTATAAAAATCATTAATTTTTAATAACCTTTTATTAACCATTTTTAATGATCTTTTAAAGAACCATTTTTAAGCTTGTTGTTGATTATTAATTGTTAAGCATGCATATCCAAATATCATTCAAACAATAAAATAAACAACCACACAAGCACAACACACATAACAATAGGTGCATAACCATAGCCAACTATTTTTGACCACACTTGTTAGCCGAAACAAGTGTGCCAAAAGGTCCTTCCTAAAGGGTGAATATTGACACAAAAAATGTGTCGTTGAACTCCCACTTGATCCCGCATCCAAATGCTTCAAGTCTTCTTTTTGTGTTGTGGTTTCTTCACATTCTTTGTTCTTCCAAATGTATTTTATATTCAGCTCCAAACTTCTTTGGACTTCAAAAATGTGTTTTGGTTATCGGGCTAAAATCCCGTTAAGAACTATGAAGTCCTTTAGGCCCGAAATTAGCCAAAACCAAAAACGCGTTTTTGTGTGCATCTTCTTTTACAAAAGGTATCCTAATACATTTTTAGTAAAAATAAAATGCACCTAATCTATTTATTTACATGCCAAATGAAAATGAATAAATTACATATTTTTTACAAATGGAAGAACAAAATTAATAATTATTACAACCCATTGAAATAATCAAATATAAATCACAACACAACCATTCAACAAATTCACACAAGGTCATGGCTAGGTTATAAACACCAAAAAAATATATATATATATATCCAAATATATAAAATTCAAGAAGCAAAATGGTTCCCTTTTACAACCTACAATTTTTCGGTCAAGAATGAAAAACCGAAAAATGTGGGTTTTTGTCCAAACAAAATAATCATCCAAATGAAATAATTTTTCAAGATTCATTTATGCATGTAAGAGTATAATCTTGAAAAACAAAGGGATAACCAAGGTGAAAATTTCGGCCATAGGGTTTTACCCAAACCCGAAACCCGAAAATTTCATATCATATGAAGCATGCACTCATATAAGTGGCTCTAGATACCATTGTTGGGTTTTTTTTACATGTTTATCAAAGCTATTTTATCCGTATAAAATAAAAATGCAGCGGAATAATTATTTAAAACATGTTACTTGCAAGATATAAAACCCATTTTATATGCAAACCCCAAACCCCGGATCCATATACGAACATGCATGCTATCAAAAGTTAAAACACAACCATAGGGTTTTTAGAATACTACCTTCCATGGAGTAAAAGATATGAAGAAGATGATGCTTCTTGAATGGTAGTCTTCAAGTGTAGAATACCTCAAGTTTGTATACCCGAAGCCTTTCAATAAACACCTTGTGTTTAGCTAGGATTTTTACACTCAAAACTCACTTAAAATCCCTCTCTTGGAACCAAACCTTGGCCAAAATTATGAGAGAAGAGTATGGAGTTTTTGCACTTGAAAATCAAACTTGAAAAACCCTTATGCACAACCTTATGTTGGCCGATTTCTAGAGAGAAATCTCTAGTGTTTTCTCAAGTCTTACAAGTTCTTCAATTGAAATTGTCATAAACAATTATATTAAATCAAGTGAGAGAAAATGGCCACCCATATCATCCGATGAGAGAGTCTGTAACCATGCAAAGTGCATAGATTTTCATTGGACCAAAATGGTCTTGGAAAGACCACCCAATCAAAGAGCTTCTAACACATGCATTTGCATGCAATTTGATTGGACCATCCTAGTCTTGGGAAGAGGGGGGCGGCCCACCTTATTTATTTCAAAAATCAAATTTTCTTTTAAATAATATAAGTCTTATATATATATATTTTATAACTTTTATAAAATATAACATCATATGTTATAAGACTTATGTTATTTTTATTATGTTATTTAACCCATTAAATAACAAAATAAAATATTCTCACAAAATAAATTATCCATATAATTTATTAGTTTATCAAGTGCAATTATTTAGAAACCAATTTCTAAATATTATAAGTGTTAATATTTATTTGTTTGATCATATCACAAATAAATATTATAAGTGTTTGTCTAGCTTGTATTTGGGTATGACTCGACTTGGACCATAACGTACTAACCACATCAATTTAATGTGTCTTGGGCATACAGAGTCCAACATTTGTGAACTTGATAAACACTAGGATTTCGATTGTTGTTCTAGTGTAATCTGATATTTATGAAATGATTTCTGATTCATTGATGTTAACCTTTATATAAAATAGCCCGATTGATGTAAATTTTGGTTATATAACAAGTTATGAACTTGATAATGAATCATGTAAATTTCTGCCCTTAAAGTGTTTGTAGAAATGCCTAAGTGAAGGCTAAATGTTGAAATTTGAACAAAAATGCATACTTGCACTAATTGGTAAATTATGCATATTATGTGAATCAAAGAGTTCTAAGTGTGATGTGAATGAACTCTATAGGAAAGGTAGCCGGAGCGTCGAGCGGACAAGCCGGTGTTGACGCACGTTTGAAGGGTGTGCATTGAAGGTATGTAACTCGATTCATTACATTGAGTAAATTGATATTTAAATCATGTATAGTTGTGTTTTAGAATAGAGGTTTGTGTTGATTGAGGTGACCATGTTCACTAGTTGAATTAATAGGTTAAGATTGAATTAAGAAACGATTGGTTGTCAATATAAATGGAGGATTCCATAATTGAGCCAAACGGGTCGAATAATTGTGTAGTTACTAGTGTTAGTGTTTGATAGTTAGCTTTTGGCGTCGACAATCACAAGAGCATGAAGCCATATGATTGGTAATGAAATGCCGGTGATATTAAGCCCCGGATGTTGGGAACGAGCGCCTTAAGGTTACTATCTCATTGGTACAAAATTTGGTATAAACTTGGTGGGTTGAATAATTACATAGTGATTTCAGTCATTCGGTCCATAACCCGAATTCTTGGAATAATGAATCTCATAGGCACGTCGGTAATGAAATTACAGATGCATAGGAAAAAGAATCACCTAAAACGGACCTACGGATCAAAAGTTATGAGCATTTGAAGTTAAAATTTGTGAAATTCGGAGCTGGCAGGAAATGCAGGTCAAAAACCTGCACCTGCTGGAAAACCAAGTCCCCCACGTGTTGGTGCATATGCCTGTTGACTTCTTCTTATATTGAGTCATGTAATAGAATAGATAGACCAAGACGCGTTGTACGAAAGAAACGGGAAACAGGGTTGAACCAGCAGGTTCACACGAAGTGACCAGTTCGTGCGAACTGGCCAGTTCGTGCAAACTGGCCAGTTCGTGCGAACTGGAATAGGCTGGTTTGTGCGACCTGGCAATCCCTATATATAGAGGGTCTTGGTTCTTCATTTGTAACAATTCTGATTCCGGTAGCGAAGCTCCGCCGAAGTGTCGCCAGCTCGTGTAACGTTGTGAAATCAATACAATCGACAGTTAATCTACTTCTAAGTGCATATCAAGCTGAATGAATATCAAATCAATGAATTCCGCCTCTGATTTGATCCAGCTCTTCCGATCGACTCGTTTAGATTGATTCCCCGATCCTACAAGTGGTATCAGAGCTTAGGAGGAAGAGTTCTTACCATTTCAGCTTGTTTTCAAGGATAAAATCTGATTTCTACTCACTTCTACTCATTTTCTACACTTTTTCTTCAAAATTTTAACGAATTTACTGTCAAAATGATCTGATTTTGTCATATAACACGTAAAGCTTAGTTTTAATCAATCCATGAGCAAATCAGAACCTAATTCAACCTAAAACTTGATAAAAGTGACCAAACCGTGTGAAAAACGTGTCAGATCGTTCGAGATACCATTCAGATCATATGAAACTGTCTCAGACTGCACGAACTGAGTTCCAGGTCGTTTGAAAATGTCTCCAAGTCGCACGAGTTGATCAGTTCGCTTGAAACATCAGGTCGTACGATTTGAACACTTCAGGTCGCACGAGGTGTATCAGGTTGTTTGAAAGTTACTCCGGTCATTTGAAAATAGATCCAGGTCATGCGAAGTGATCCAGGTCGTGTAAAATCAGTTCAGGTCGTGTGATAGTAGTTCAGATCGTTTGGATTTAAGTCAGGTCGTTTGAAAGTTATTCAGGTCGCGTGGAAATTAGGTCCAGATCGTTTGAAATCTTCCCAGTTCGTTTGAAAAGTCTGTTTTTGTGAAATCTCGATGCCGAAACATGGACAACGAATTTTATAATGCATTTGCTACTACCCCGGGTACTCCTGTTACCGTTGCGTAGAACGTAAACATGGAAAATGAAATGGGAACGTTACAGAAACCTCCTAAGCTGATGAGCATTGAGGAATATTACAGTTGGCAAGAACGTTTCGAAAACTGGGTTCAAGCAAATCATTTAAGGTCTTGGGAGTGTATTGAAACTAAGTACGTTCGACCTCGTAATAATATAAGAGTTATAAAGAATATTTCTAAATTTACGGAAAAAGAGAGAGAAATGTACAAAGCAGAAAAAATGATGATCAGTTTACTTCAACCAGCTGTGAAAGAAGACATTTTCATATTACTTTAACATGATGATAATGCACGTTCGATTTGGGAAGCACTTCGTACAAAATTCAAATGAAGTACGGAGATGATCAAGAATAAGAAGTCACTATTAAAGAAAGAATTTGAATTGTTCTCAAGTTTGCCGGGTGAAACTACAAAGACGCTTATTGAGAGATATTGTCATTTCGTACGTTCAATGAGTCCTTTGGATATCACTAAAGATCGTGAGGAATGGGTTGAAAAATTAGCCAGTGCTTTACCTGAAAAAGAACAGGGTACATATCTTATGATTTTGAAAAATACCGGAGAGTATGATAGATTGACAATTGCTCAATTCATTGAAAAACTTGAAGGACAAGATCTTGAACAACAAAAGATCGCTAGAATGAACAATTCAAGTGGTCAACAAGATATCAAAATGTATTTCAAAGGTAATGTTCAAAATGTTGAAGCAAGTCCGAAGATCCAAACCGCTTTCAGTGCAGAAAACTCATCTGGATCACTTAATCAAAGTTCAACCAATAACAGTGGATTTTCTTCATATCCGAGTGTTAATCCTAATGTTCAAAGCTCAAACAATGGTAATGGTCGTGTGCTACAATGCAACATCGTGTTGCATCTTCAAAACGGTCAAAATTTCTCTGAAGAAGTCGCTAAAGGTCATATGGCATTACTAGTTACTGTGTTGGAATCATATGAGAGTTTGGTTGCGGGAAGGATCGGAAATCCTATGTTAACAAAAGAGGACTACGATCAGATTGATGCTGAGGAATTGGAGCTAATGGATATTAAGTGGTGTTTAGCGAGCGTGTTGAGGAGAGCTGAGAAATTTAAGCAGATTACAGGAAGAGATGACTTACGTGATGCTAATGTTTCTACTTTAGGTTTTGATAAGTCTAAAGTACTTGTTTTTGGTGCAGGAAAAAAGACATTTCAAGAGAGAATGTACCAACCGAGAAGCAGGAGGAACTCAGAATCCGTTCGGGAACAATGAATATTATCGGAAAGCAATATATCACCAGGTAGCTCAACAATCGTCAATTGAAGATGGAAAGAAGAAAGCTTGTATTACTATGCCTCCAGATCAAGAAGATAAAAGATTGCCAGAGGGATTTAGCTGGGACAAATATATTCCGGCTGAAAGTAATTCAAAGTTTAGAGCATTTATTGCACAGATCATTCAAGAGCCAGAGTTGATGAAAGAATGGATGGATGTGTTTGCAAATGATGAGAAAAGTCAAGATGAAGAGTCTGTTTCTTCAGTAGATAGTTCAGAAAAGACACCAAACTTTGATCAATCATCAATTGATAGCAGTGATGATGATGAAGAAATTAAACAAATAAACATTGGTAAAACTCATTTATCTCCTGAAAGTTTCAAATTTTATTTTGCAGATAAATTGGAGAAGCTAAAGGAGAAACGAGTAGCAAAAGAAAAGAAAGAGGTACAATGTGAGAATGTTGTTCAGATGGAAGAGAAGAATGAACAGAGTGAAGAGGTTAAAGTTATTGAAAAGATTGTAGAGGTCACAAAACCTTGTCTGAAATGTTTGGAACCTATTGTGAAGAGAAAGATAAGAAGTATAGTGAGCTAGACGAGATGAAAGAAAAATTATTGTTTGATGTTAAGTACGTGAAAGAATCTTATGATGTGTTGAACAGAATAGTAAACCAGTTGGAAAAGACAAACTCAGAAAGGGAAGATGCTTCGACAATGATGAATGCAACGATGATGTCTAAGCAGAAAGCCATCAATCACTATATTGAACAGTGTGTAGAGTTGAAGCAGGAATTGGAGACTGAAAAGATTTAGAATGAAAGAATCAGACGATTGCTAATGAGTTACTCAAGTTCTGATTACTTGATTGATAGAATCTATCCAACAGTTGCAGGTTTTGAAGCCTTTCAAGATAAGAAGTCGGAAGATACGGATACTGGTAAGAAACAAAGTGCAAATTATAAAAGGTGTCCACCTCTGATCTGGGAAGGTTATTCTCCCAGAAAACCAAATTCGGAACAACTCAAAAAGGCAATCAATATAAAGTTAAAGTCTGAAACAACTGATGAGTTACCAAACAACATTGACGTCACATTCACATCGTCTGACACTGATCATGAGTCTGAGTTAATAAAGAAAGTGGTCGATCAGGTGTTGGATAAGGATGAGGAGTCAGAGTCAAAGTCTGAATCTGAGAGTTCGAGTTCATCAGTTGACAGTTCAAAATCATCGGTCAAAAAGGTTTACAATAAAGATTTTCTGATATCAAAAAATAATTTGAATGACGAAACAATCAAAGTGGCATATACTTTGAATGATTCAGACAAATTATATTCTGATGAGGAATTTCCAATTAAAAATGTGAAAATTGAAAATATCAAAACAATTTTTAAATTGATAAAAATAAAGTTTTCAGAAATAAAAGATAAAATGGAATTTTCAAAACCTAAATATACTTCTAGAGTTCAACAACGTTTAAACAAGAAGAAAGGTTTCAGTCCATGTCATCAAAAGAAACCGAATCATAAAAGCAATTTCAAAAAGAAGGGGTTGGGTTTTGATGTTGAAAATAATCAAAATATTAAAGATTTTAAATCAAAAACTGTATTTGTTTCAGGAGCAAGTTCTGAAGAAGAGAAAACGAGCTCATTCTGGAAGCAATCGAACAAAGCGTTTCTTGCAGAAAAACAGAAACATGAGAAGAATGAAGCTAATCAGAAAAAGAAGACAAGAACCTGTTATCGATGCAAAAAAGTTGGTCACATCGCCTAGAATTGTTTAATGGCAACCAACACACAACAGGCAGTTCCTTCTAAACTCAAAGAGAAAGTTGATAAAACTGAATCACCAACTGAAAAATTTTAAGTGTTTAAAAATTCTACATTTGAAGTTGGTGAGAGGTCAAAAAGATTTTACAAAAGAAGAGCGAATCTTAACAATCACAAGTGGGTTGTTAAGAAATTAGATGTTAAATCTGGCAATGAATTTGTTTCTTCGGAAGCAAAGGAGCCACTTTCTGGCGATGAATCTGACTCGTCAAAGTCAGAGGAGCCACAAGTTGAGCTAAACAGAGAAAATTCAGTTCCACCAATGGATGACGTAAACTTTCCACCATTGCGAGCTGAAAATTTAAAACAAAAAGTTGGAAAAGTTGAAATTTCAAATTAATTCTATTCTGAAAAGAAAGAATTCGATGTCGAAAAGGTTTTCAATGGAAAAGTAAAACATATTTTAGGAAAAATGGTCGATGATAAGGAAAAAGGGGTAAAAGAATTTTATGAAGCAAAAAGGAATGTTCAAAGACCAAGTGAAAGAGAACTGGTTACACCCAAAGCTGGCCAGGCTTGGGTGTCTGTATTCCATACTTAAAAATCCTGACTTGCCAGAACTCCCAGGTTGGTAATTGGGGAGTAGGAATCGGCATCTTTCTTGAGAAATTCACAACTGTGATATTTCGACTTACAAGTAGTATTGTTGATAAGAACCTACAAGTGTCATATTTCTTGAAAAATGTTTTTGTGAAAAACCTACAAGTGTTAGATTTTTACAAATGGTTAGAAGAAAAGAAAAGTGATAGTTCTTACAAGTGGTTAATCAAGGTCATTAAATTGAACTTAATTTAACTTTAATACAAGCGGTTGAGAAAACAATGTGATGAAACCCCATGATATGTGAAATCAACAAAACTAATTTTCCGAAAAAACCATAATGGGAATATAGTTTGTTGTCAGGGGGAGTTCTAATTGTTTACGCCAAGTGAATGGAGAATTCAAGCAACTCACATCAGTTTATTTTTTGTACAGTTTATTGCTTTCATTTTCATATTTTCCCGAAAAATCAAAAATTAAAACATATTTTTGATTTTAGGGGGGGGGGGGTAAAAAAATTAAAATTTTGAAAATTTGAAAAATCCAAAAACATGATAAAATTTGAAAAATCCAAAAACATTGAAAACTCATTTTTGATTTTTAAAATAGTCTGAGTTTTGTTGTAAAAAAGAGGAAATGATAGTACATCAATGGACTATCACAACATGCTAAAGAAATGGAAAGTCAAAATTTTTTTAAACAAGTCTCACTGATGATGTGCCAGTAGACTTCGCACGACTAGTAGATTGAATTTGAGATATAAACCTAAATATCAATCCTTACTTATCTCGTGGGGAACATCTATCGGATATATGGGTAACCCCCGAAATCTTGTTTGAGAGATTGCCTGATTCTGAGATACTAGGTCTTTATACTGTTTGATATCTGGGGCATTATACATAGTCTTCTGATATTGCGAAAGCAATGGCGTAGACTTCGTATAATACTTTAAGCACTTTAAAAAGCTTACCCTCTGCATAAAAATTGAAAAATATCGAAAGATATGAATCAATTGCAGTTGAAGAAAAGATTCCCTAAAGGGAACACACCTAAGTCGAGCCTTCATCTCTTTGACTGAACGGAAGTTCATACCTGAGCTCTCATGGTCTCGCACTAACCCAGATACAGATTTCAAATTAGTATACTCACCTATAAGACTGAATCTAGGGAATTTTGATACGGGAGTATATTCTGAGGTGGGACACGCGAATAAGTTTAAGTCTTTAGAATACTAATTCGTATCTCGAATCAATTGAAACTTTGTAGAGGTTTAAGTGGACAACAATACTGACAATCTAAGTGAATTTGTTTAAGACTTAAAGTCTAAAAAGGTCAACGGTGTTAGTGATTTGTCTCAAAAACTGATATGATCCTCTTACACAAACTCACAAAAATATGTCTGTAAATATTTCTTTACTGCTTTTCATTTAAACAAAAACCCAAAACGAATATGTTTTAGCATAAAATTTTGAAAAATCAAAAAGATTTTATTTCATCTTAGTTTCGACAACTGATGTTGAAAAGCTGATTTTCAAAATTCCGATTGCTAAACATGATGAAAAACAGGGTTGGGAGAGTTTGTTTGAAATAAGAAATTATTTTGAAATGATTAAATGGTTCATTAATTTGAAACCAAATTTGAATGTTTCAAATACAAGTGGTTAAGCAGAGATTAAAATTGTTATAAATAAAAAACCTTATGTTTAGGTAGAGTTTGTGCAGGTAAAAAGCTTTGAAAAGCTAAGTTTCGACTCCTGAAGATTTCCGCATAAGCAGGTGCAGATTAGAGCCAGATTTCTGATCATGTTGCTACAGAGAGCTAGGAGACGTTTCTGAATCTGTGAAAGTTTGTAGATAATGAATTCCATATTGCGATCCCAGCTTATCGAGAGGGGGAGTCTGAAGACATAAGAGCCAGATTGAGATTCTGGGAGAGTAAGAGAGAGTTTGAAAGAAGAGAAAGATTGAGGATGCTTACAGAGAAAGATACTTTGGAGAGAGCGTGAAGACTGATCAAGACTGAAGACGCATTACACTGAAGACTCGTCAACATCCAAGGGGGAGTTTGTTGGTGCATATGTCTGTTGACTTCGTCTTGTATCGAGTCATGTAAAAGAATAGATAGACCAAGACGCGTTGTACGAAAGAAACGAGAAACAGGGCTGAACCAGCAGGTTCACACGAAGTGACCAGTTCGTGCGAACTGGACTAGGCTGGTTCGTGCGACCTGGCAATCCCTATATACAGAGGGTCTTTTTTTCATTTGTAATGATTCTGATTCCGGTAGCGAAGCTCTGCCGAAGTGTCGCCAGCTCGTGTAACGTTGTGAAATCAATACAATCGATAGTTAATCTACTTCTAAGTGCATATCCAGCTGAATGAAGATCAAATCAATGAATTCCGCCTCTGATTTGGTCCAGAACTCTTCCGATCGACTCGTTTAGATCGATTCCCCAATCCTACACCGCGCCACGCGATAGGATCTGATGCGTGTGTAGTGTAATATATTTTTAATGTATAATTAAGCCCTTTTTACACCTTTAGCCAAGTTTTAAATTTATAAAACACGATATTCACTAACACTAAACACACATATGGGCAAGTGCACCCATCGTGGACGTAGTATAGTGCTGGTAAGATATCGAGGTCGTCCAAGGACACAAGAGCTTTTAATACCGGTTTATCCTCAACGTCTAATCAAATCAAAAGGTGAGAAAAATGTTTTTAAGCTAAGAAAATAAAAACTAACTAAATGCTGAAAAATAAAATAAAATAAAAACAGATAGACAAGATGAATCACTTGGATCCGACTCGTGTATTAGTATAACCTTTGATTATCTTCGCACTTTTGCACTTGTTTAAGAGATTATCTTAGTTATTGTAGTAGGCCCCTCTTTTGAAGGCGACGTTACCCTCAACCCAGTAGTTTGAGTCAGCAAGGATACAATCCTAAAGGGTCAGATTATTGGAAGATAATGAATTAAGTTATTAATGCAAATTATGGTAGGCCCCGCTTTTGGCGGTGACGTTACCCTCGGCTAAGTAGTCTGAGTCAGCAGGGATACAGTCCTAAATAGCCGGGTTATAGTATTAATAGTAGTTAACTTATGAGGGGGTCAAAGAGTTTGGATCCCCTCCATCCAATACCTATGGGTATTGAAGGAGATCCTACTAAATTTGACCCAGGTCCCAAGCAGGACCTCTAAACGCTGAACAAGGGCAAGACCCTTACCAAACCGTTCCCTTAACCCCCGACCAGGTAGCCAACATACCTCCATATAGACCGTGGAGATATGAATGGTGAAAATCTTTTATTTTATATAGACAGTAAAATAATGCCAAGACACCACGGACAAACGATAAGGAAAGATCACCTTCAACATAAGCAACTAGTTATTAAAGTCATTAATACAGAACCAAATAGAAAGTGCAAAAGATTAAAAATAAAAAGTATTATACTAAACACTTGTCTTCACCAAGTGATGTAAGAGACTTAGGCAAACATGGCCTTGATTGTCAAGAACTCTTACGATCAATCTTGGATCCCGAGACGACTCACACACTCTACGATGGACAATGGATGATGGTGGTGGATGATGGTGTTATGGTGGTGGTGGGTGGTGGATGAAGTGTGAGAGAGGTGGTGTGCCAAGGGATGAGATGGAATGAAACCAAGCACCCCTATTTATAGGCTGAACAGAAGGCTGGGCACGGCCCCGTGTCCGCTGGACACGCCCCCGTGCCCGTCTGACACTCTCTCTCCTCATTAATTGTAATTCGCAATTACAATTAATGCGCCTGCTGTACTTTCACCACGCCCTCGTGCTCACTGGACACGGCCCCGTGGTGGGCAATGGAAGCTTCTACCAGTTTGTCTTTTATGCTGCTTCTTGGGCACAGCCCCGTGCTGGCTGAGCACGGGGCGTGTTCAGGCTTCTGTTTTCTCTTCTTTGCTTTGGAGGATGCCGTTGAGGGTCCGGGTAGTCTACTTTTATTCCTTTCCTTGTATTTATGCAAGAATTAGTTGTCTTTTTGCTTCTTTTGTGAATTTGAGCTCATTTCATCCTGAAAATACAAAAGGATGACAAAAACACTCTTTTTCCAACATTAGTACTTAAAAAGGGTTAGTTTTATGCCTTAATTGATGTGATTTATATGTTGCATTTTACACACATCAGGATCCTTTGGATCTGGCGCGACACGCGGGAGTCCTCGCGACACGCGACAAGACGAGGGGGTTCTAGCGCGACACGCGACACGCCCAAAACTGAATTTTTATTTTATTTTTGATGATTCGATACTAGAACTTATTTATTTGCAGTATATCAATATCAAAACTAACTTTTTATTTGGTTTTGACTCTAGGTGATGATGGGGTCTTTCCGGATGGCGATCAAGCATGCTTTGAAGAACCGAATACGAACTTTTGAAGCTCCCGCGTTAATTTAACTTTGTTTAGACAATGTTTATGATGTAAACAATTTACTAATCATGTTTTGAATGTTTAAACTAGTTGGTAGTCAACTAGTATGTGATCACTTTAAAACTTCGATTTTGTACTTTTATAAAAGTGAAGTGCTTTTGATATAAAAATATGCATGTTTTAGTTAAATTCGAATAGTAATTAGACGGGTGTTACACATATCTAGAAGAAATGTTCAGTTGGAGGATGAGGTTTGTAAACTTTGCAATTTTGATATTGAGTCTTTCTTGCACCTATTCACAAGTTGTGGCTTCACTTTTGGTGTTTGGTCCTCAATTGATAAATGGTGTGGCTTGTTGATGTATGTAAAATGCAACATATAAATTACATCAAATGAGGCATAAAACTAACACTTTTTTTAGTACTAATGTTGGAAAAAGTGTGTTTTTGTCTTCATTTTGAATTTACATGACCAAATGAGCTTAAACGAGCAAAAGGAACAAATAAACATCAAAAACCAACATGCATACAAAGAAAAGAAGTAAACGTGACATGCCCGACCCCTCGACAGCATCTTCAAAAACAAAAAACAAGAAACAGAAGGCTGACCACGGCCCGTGCCCATTGGACACGGGGGCGTGGTCAGATGTCTACAGAAAGGACAAAGCTTTGGAAGCTTCTACGCCCACAACAGGGGCGTGCCCAGCTCAGCACAGGGCGTGGTCAACGCTAAGATTCACAGAATCTTGCAAAATCATGGTAGTACAGATACGCTTCTGCACACGGGGCCGTGCCCGCTGGACACGGGCCGTGTTGAGCCCTATGCTGATAAAAGCAATTAATGAAGGAAGAGAAAAGGATGGCCATGGGGGTGTGTCCGCTGGACACGGGGCCGTGGCCAGGCTTTTGTGCAGGCTATAAATAGGGGTGCCTGGTTCACTTCAAAGACATCCCTTGGTAAACCACCTCTCTCCCACTTTGACACCACTCCACCACCATTACAACACCCACATCCACCACCATCATCCATCATCCACCTTAGAGAGTGTGTAGTAGTCTCGGGATCCAAGATTGATAGTAAGAGTTCTTGTCAATCAAAGGCCATGTTTGGCTAAGTCTCTTACATCACTTGGTGAAGACAAGTCTTTAATGTATTACTTTTGATTTTTAATTTTTTCGCACTTTTTATTTGGTTTTGTATTAATGACTTTAATAACTAGTTTCTTATGTTGAAGGTGAAACTTCCTTATCATTTATCTGTGGTGTCTTAGCATTACTTTACTGTCTATATAAAGTAAAAGATTTACACCATTCATATCTCTACGGTCTATATAGAGATATGTTGGCTACCTGGTCGGGGGGTTAAGGGAATGGTTTGCTAAGGTTATTGCCTTGTTCAGTGTATAGATACTGTAAGGACCTGGGTCAAGCTTACTAGGACCTCCTTCAATACCCACTGGTATTGGATGGCAGGGGTGCGAATGGCTTGATCCCCTCATATGTAAACTACTATTAATACATTAAACCGGCTATTTGGGATTGTATCCCTGCTGACTCAAACAACTTAGCCGAGGGTAACATCACCTTCAAAAGAGGGGCATACCACTTTTCGCATTAATAACTTAATTAATTATCTTCCAATATTCCGACCCTTTGGGATTGTATCCTTGCTGACTCAAACCACTGGGTTGAGGGTAACGTCACCTTCAAAAGAGGGGTCTACTACTATAACTAAGATAATCTCTTAAAAATGCAAAAGTGCGGAAATCATCAAAGGATACATTAAAGGCGAGTCGGATCCAAGTGATTAATCTTGTCTATCTGTTTTTATTTTATTTTTTTTTATTTCAGCATTTTTTAGTTGTTAGCTTTTATGTTTAAAATCTTTTCTCAAAAATTTTTGTTTGATTAGACGTTGAGGATAAACCGTTACTAAAAGCTCTTGTGTCCTTGGACGACCTTGGTATCTTACCAACGCTATACTACGCTCACGATGGGTGCACTTGCCCATTTGTGTGTTTAGTGTTAGTAGAATATCGTGTTTATAAATTTAAAACTTGACTAATGTGTAATTTGGGCTTAAAATATCAATGAAAATTATATCACACCTTACACACACCACTTGTCAAATGTGCTTGCTTTCGATATTTGCTATCTTTTGTTGATATATAAACAAGCTTCGGGTGGCAAGGATGGGAGGCAGTTGGTTCAAGGTATCACAATGTGTCACACCCTTGTTATTATTTTAAAGGTTTTCGTATAAATAACGAAAATAAACATGTAATTACTATTAAGTATCCTTACAAAATACGAGTTTACTAAAACTTTTACAATTTTAAAAGTTTGAACAACTTAATGTAATTGGATTCGTCGTTTTAAAGATACGACATAACGCCGTGCGGAAGCTTGTATTTTATCGTGTTCAGTTCCTCATCGAGCTTGATCTTCATCCGGGCACTCTTGGCGATCACCTATGATCAAAATCAACTTAAAAGTTAGTTTTGATAGTCAAATATTAAGTTCAAACAAGTACAGGGGTTAAAATGACAAAATATAAAAATTTTCCGGAGTTAGGGGCGTCGCGTGACGCCAAGGGCCTAGGCGTCACGCCTAGCCCTTGTTTTCACAGACTGTTGCCTTCAGCTGTTGCTGTACATTCCCAGCTCAACCCGATTTCATGGAAACGGCCATAACTTCTTCGTTATTGATCCGTTTTACCCGATTCTTTTTCCTACGCGTCCGTAATTTAATTCTCCGTCTTATGGAGTTAAAATCCAACATCCAACATAAATAAATTTTGAGACTTTCAAGCCTTCGACTCGTTACCTTTTTATCAAATTTTACCCGTTTATGCATTTTATCAAACAAACATATTTGTTTGATTCCTACATCACCTACACTTCTTCAAATAAATGTTATATACCATATTAAGTTCTAATTCACAGGTTTATTACACAATTTAAACCCATTTTCGCTCGTATGCTTATTTTGACCCGTTAAGGGTATTTAAGCACTTTCGAGCCTAAAATAGCTTTCGATTGCTTCTAGCATTCCGTTACCACATTTCTTATCCAATAATCTCCCACCCCAACTGTATTTAAGGTAGGTTTAATGTGGTGATCGATATAAACCAAATTTTACCTCTCGAATCATTATTTTACGACAAAAACTCAAATAGTGCCATTTAGCTAATATAATACCTCATTCAGCTTCTATACTTATTCTAAGTATTTACCTAGTCATAAAACTCGTTTCCAAACATCCTTTAAGGGTCGTTTGTTCCATTTAGCCTACAAGGGAGTTTTGGTCGATTTTAGTCCCTTTATGACGAAGGACTCTCTCTCAAATTATTCGACCAAAATAACACTTTTAACTACAACATAATTATGCATACCTGGCCCGGATCAACAAGTAGACCCGATTTATACCTTGTTTTCATTATCACACCATCAATGGTGACGCAATTATCCGATTGGCTAATCGGTCCTGTTAACACAAGGCTTGACAACCACATTAGTCGCTATTGTCAAATGGTGTTATCACCACCATTCGACCGTTTGGACTATATGCCCAACGTTATCTATTTAATCAAAAACATCGTTTTTGATTTCCAATTCATACATCCATCCCATCCCGGATTTTATTATCATGCCCCTTTTCTTTTAAACTCTTTTCTTACAAATTCGACCCATTTCGGCTTACGCCATGGGTATTCTTTTAACTTCGATTTACATTAGTCAACACTTGACAAATTTCCATTTTATCATTTTTATCATTATTAGATTACACTACAAGGTAATCTCAACGGGAATTCATAATTTCTTAAATCATTACATGATTTATTTACCGTTTTGCCCTTTTTGCCATAAACTAAGGTTTTTATCATCTTTATATGTTCCGATTCGTATCGATCGCGTTGGAAACTCATATTTTCTATATTATCGTTATCGCATTTATATCGTATAGAATAAACAAATATTCTACAAAATTGTGTAAGTTTCACTACCTTGCATCCTGAATACACTTTTTCTTTATGCTTGACTCGTTCGACCCGCTTCCTCCCCAAGCTTCACCTAGCTTGTTAAGCGCCAACTATCATTCATCATTCACAAGGTTGTTAGATTAGTCATTCTAAATCATGACTTTCACACCTTATGAATCTTTGACTACTTTTCTTATTGAACTAAATCATAAATCATGAGTTTAATTCTTGTGTCAAGACCCACTTCAAATCAAGTATGAACTCTTAACAATTCCCCATTTTGTTCAAGTAGTTCATTCATACAAGTTAGTATGGTGTTTATAAACACCAATACATCATCAATTTCATTAAATCATCCAAAAACCCATTTTTCAAGTCATGTATGATCAACACTCAAACTTGGAAATTGTTCAAGTATATTGCATCAACTATCAACTATGATGATTTCTAGCATAAACATATCCTCATCTTCACTACACAATCAAAACCCACTTGTCTAAAAGTGGTAAATCATCAAATTATTCAAATCATAGAAATTTTACTTCAAATTTCTACTTAGGGTTTGTTCCTAAGCAATCACACTTCACTAATTCGGCCATAGCCTCTACGATTTGTACATAGATTGCATCATGCAAAGTTAATCGATTTTTCACAACTTCAAGAATGTTAGAAATTCGACATACCTTACGATCCCCTTGACTTGGTGATCGTTTCTATGTGTTCAAATCCGAATTTGGCCCTTGTTTGATCCTCTAATTTGAAGATCTTGTTGAAATTAGGGTTTGGCTCCATGGGAGCTTGCTCCTGTCGATTACAGAACACACACTTCAAGTGTGTGTTTTGTTTTGATTTTTCTTTTATTTTATAACTTATTAAGTTATCCCAATTTAACCCCTCATGTTTGGTTCATTATTAAGTAGGCCACAACCTACTTATTTTCCACAATATTCCCACTTATTAACTAGGTTAAATATTCCTAGTCAACTTAGCGGATTTGGGAATATTTATGACTAAGTTTATTTTAGGTCCCGTTAACTCGGGCCTTCTATCATTTTATTTCTTAAAAGCTTTTATTCACTTTTTATTTATTATTAGGATTAATTATTTAAATCCTAATATTTACCGGGTAAACGTTTTACCACTAACGGTATTTTACCCGTCAGTAATATTAACGTGGTTTGATTACCAAACCC
Organism: Helianthus annuus; assembly: GCF_002127325.2. Classification (NCBI taxonomy): domain Eukaryota; kingdom Viridiplantae; phylum Streptophyta; class Magnoliopsida; order Asterales; family Asteraceae; genus Helianthus; species Helianthus annuus. The sequence continues at coordinate 110,590,721 of NC_035444.2, read as the reverse complement.
GTTTTTGGGGTGTTACAAGTCTACCCCCCTTAAAGAGGGTTCGTCCCCGAAACCTTCCTTTTGTAGTTCATTATTGTTAGTATTACCCGAAAAAAAAAATACGGTAATATCTTTTTGGTTAAGAAACATCTATGTACCTCATACGACATAATGTAACTTGAAATAACGTGATTCCGTTATTTCTACTAGTTTAGTCAACTTAGCGATATTCATCGCTTTTATATATTATCGAACTCTTTGTGAATCCGTTACCTTGACCCGTTTAAAGGTCTTTTAGTGAAATCATTCACTTTTAGCAACTATTTCTTTTGTTTTCAAATTCGTTTATTCGGTTCAGTTACACTGAATCCTCCGCTTACGAGCAAACCAAATTTCTCGATTTGAATTGCTGGCCTTCACTGGTCTCACTAACTAGACTTATTAGTCCAGTTACTTTTTACCGCTCGCTTGGTTATAATGCGATTCTACTTCACATTACATTTCTTCACCGTGATCGTGTCGCATCATGTTTAATTTATATATCTACCTTTCATTTTTAAAAAGATCACTTTTCGAATATATCGTCTTGCGCCTATCAGCGTCAAGACTCGAATCTTTCATGCTTACTATTCAAATTCCTATCAGAATTTATGTTTGTAAAAACGTTATTTCTTACTAAAACTGAATTTTAGTTTAACGTTTTTCTCTTTAACTATATCAATTACTCATATCAAGGAAATTGACAACCCATAATTTATTGTTTTCTGTTCCCGTTTTACACGTACATCTTTCGTGTGTAGGGTCTCGCGGGTCGTTACTTTCAGCTTATATCCTTTATCTTTATTGACCGAGTTGTCACATGTCCGCTTAGTATCATTAGTCTGTTAACAGGTTTATCACGTGCTTGTCTTATATTAACAAGCGTTTTGTATTTGTCACGACATTTTCTTAACTTTGAATAGTTTTGCCGGCTAAACTAATTAGCCACCGTCACTTCATACCTCGTTACACGGGTATACTATTTTTCCATCTCCGGCCTTATGTGTGTTTAAGATTTTCTAAACCATCTCATACTACTTATGTTTGTTAAAACATTGCTTTTGACTAAAAATTAAATTTTTAGTTTACATTTTCTCCTTGTCTTATATCTTTTTCTCATGTCTAGGAATTTTCGTTCTAAGTTTTATTCCTGACCGTTATTATTTTACACGGAGAATTGTAACCAGTTTCCCTTACTTTACAATATTGACCCGTAGGTTTCTTCACTTAGCCTCATGGGCTATTTCTTTTAAATTTTTCACCCTTTTAAGGTGGGATCTGAACAGTTCGTTTCTTTCATTTATGACCCAAGGGTCTTCTCGGTCCCGTAGACCTTGACATTTCTTTGAATCCAGTAGGTTATGATGATCCCATAGATCATCTTTTATTCGTGTCTGTATTCAAATGTATATATGTATACATGTATAGCTTCAAAGCATCCCTTTTTATATTGGAAATCATTTATTTTCGCTTTTTAAACTTTAGTTGACCTTGACCGTAGTCTAAGACATCATTTGTTTACTTTCGGACTAATCCCCCAACTTTATGACTTCTGACGTTAATTACACGTCAGTTTGTTCTACGCCTACCGTTTCTCGGTTCATTCTTATACCTCTTGACAACCCTTTACATAGGTTTGTTAACAACTCACACTTTTATTTATTCAGTCCGCGCCCACTTACATTAGCAAGCGTCATCATTTATTTAATTAGTTTGACTTGTTCGTGTGAAATTTCATCACTGGTGAACGTCAAATTTCATTCTTTGTTCGACCCGTTCGACTTTTAACTAGTCGAACGTAATTTTTTATCAAAATTTATGTTTGCGAAAATTCTTGTCATCTTTTAGTCATGCCTCATATTCCGAGTCTTTTGACTTTCTATTTCGCGTTCCTGTTTCTCAGTCTACGCATGTGTTTTAATCCTTACCCACCAACCGGGTGTTTTACTGAAGTCGTTATTATTGCAACCCTTACGGTATGGATTATGACTTCGTTTCGTTTTTTTTATATTCCCACTTGGTTTTCAAATTTGGCGTTTTACAAAATTGGCCCGTTAAGAGTCATATTTGCATTCTCCGGGTTTGAGTGTAAGCACACCCCTCCCAATTGCATACCTTAATCATTTTACATTAATCTTTGTCCCTTCACTCGAGCTCATCATCCTAATGTAATACACTTCCGTCACCCGGCTGTGCGTTTACATTATTATCAAATATTTTGCTCCTTTGATTCATTTGGGTACTTTTTAAGTTAGTTCCATTCAGCCCACCCTTACTACATCGAACATAAATGTGTCCACATAAGAAGTTCATGGTACCACGTGTTCACTACTTACTTGGCCAGAGTAAGCGATCAACACCTGGTATACATGACCTTTTTATAATTTTCACATTACACCCCATGTAAGTAATGCCTCTATTGGTTTTTCTTCTAAACAGTATCCCGGATAGGTTTTCTATTCAGGTTTTTCCAAGTTTTCAATCTACATATGCAACTTTCAATTTCTATATATTTGTTGCATATTACTTATTTATGCAATAATTTAAAACGTGCACCTGATAATGCTTGCTCTATCAGGCTCTCCTTTTTCCGTTAACCTTGTTCGTGATCGCTACGCGATTTAGATCCTTGATGAGTATGCTTTGCTTGTCGTACATCGAACCGTTTCATCCTCATATCCGTAATTTGTCCAACTCTCGTCATCTTCAGATGCGAGTGTCCTTCAATTGAAACATTCACAAAAGTTAGTAGCGTCGTCATCAATAATCGCCCGTATTATAATACAAGGCTTTTCCACTATACGTGTCAACACACGTAATTTCATTGACTATATCTGTCCTTTATCGATTTGATTAATGTATCGTGTATTACACGATAACCCTATGTGTTGTTCTTCAACACTTTAATCATACCCAATCATTACTATTTACATGTACTTACCGGATTTGCGATCAAGCCTCGAACCGAACACCAATCTTTATCAAGAGCATAAGGTTTAAGTCCAAGCATAGCTTTCCCGCCATACTTGAATCTCTTAAACCAAGGCTCTAATACCAACTTGTAACACCCTTGTTATTATTTTAAAGGTTTTCGTATAAATAACGAAAATAAACATATAATTACTATTAAGTATCCTTAGAAAATACGAGTTTACTAAAACTTTCACAATTTTAAAAGTTTGAACAACTTAATGTAATTGGATTCGTCGTTTTAAAGATACGACAAAACGCCGCGCGAAAGCTTGTATTTTATCGTGTTCGGTTCCTCATCGAGCTTGATCTTCATCCGGGCACTCTTGGCGATCACCTATGATCAAAACCAACTTAAAAGTTAGTTTTGATAGTCAAATATTAAATTCAAACAAGTACAGGGGTTAAAATGACAAAAATTAAAAATTTTCCGGAGTTAGGGGCGTCGCGTGACGCCAAGGGCCTAGGCGTCACGCTTAGCCCTTGTTTTCACAGACTGTTGCCTTCAGCTGTTGCTGTACATTCCCAGCTCATTCTTCGTTATTGATCCGTTTTACCCGATTCTTTTTCCTACGCGTCCGTAATTTAATTCTCCATCTTATGGAGTTAAAATCCAACATCCAACATAAATAAATTTTGAGACTTTCAAGCCTTCGACTCGTTACCTTTTTATCAAATTTTACCCGTTTATGCATTTTATCGAACAAACATATTTGTTTGATTCCTACATCACCTACACTTCTTCAAATAAATGTTATATACCATATTAGGTTCTAATTCACAGGTTTATTACACAATTTAAACCCATTTTCGCTCGTATGCTTATTTTGACCCGTTAAGGGTATTTAAGCACTTTCGAGCCTAAAATAGCTTTCGATTGCTTCTAGCATTCCGTTACCACATTTCTTATCCTATAATCTCCCACCCCAACTGTATTTAAGGTAGGTTTAATGTGGTGATCGATATAAACCAAATTTTACCTCTCGAATCATTATTTTACGGCAAAAACTCAAATAGTGCCATTTAGCTAATATAATACCTCTTTCAGCTTCTATACTTATTCTAAGTATTTACCTAGTCATAAAACTCATTTCCAAACAACCTTTAAGGGTCGTTTGTTCCATTTAGCCTACAAGGGCGTTTTGGTCGATTTTAGTCCCTTTATGACGAAGGACTCTCTCTCAAATTATTCGACCAAAATAACACTTTTAACTACAACATAATTATGCATACCTGGCCCGGATCAACAAGTAGACCCGATTTATACCTTGTTTTCATTATCACACCATCAATGGTGACGCAATTATCCGATTGGCTAATCGGTCCTGTTAACACAAGGCTTGACAACCACATTAGTCGCTATTGTCAAATGGTGTTATCACCACCATTCGACCCGTTTGGACTATATGCCCAACGTTATCTATTTAATCAAAAACATCGTTTTTGATTTCCAATTCATACATACATCCCATCCCGGATTTTATTATCATGCCCCTTTTCTTTTAAACTCTTTTTTTACAAATTCGACCCATTTCGGCTTACGCCATGGATATTCTTTTAACTTCGATTTACATTAGTCAACACTTGACAAATTTCCATTTTATCATTTTTATCATTATTAGATTACACTACAAGGTAATCTCAACGGGAATTCATAATTTCTTAAATCATTACATGATTTATTTACCGTTTTGCCCTTTTTGCCATAAACTAAGGTTTTTATCATCTTTATATGTTCCGACTCGTATCGATCGCGTCGGAAACTCATATTTTCTATATTATCGTTATCGCATTTATATCGTATAGAATAAACAAATATTCTACAAAATTGTGTAAGTTTCACTACCTTGCATCCCGAATACACTTTTTCTTTATGCTTGACTCGTTCGACCCGCTTCCTCCCCAAGCTTCACCTAGCTTGTTAAGCGCCAACTATCATTCATCATTCACAAGGTTGTTAGATTAGTCATTCTAAATCATGACTTTCACACCTTATGAATCTTTGACTACTTTTCTTATTAAACTAAATCATAAATCATGAGTTTAATTCTTGTGTCAAGACCCACTTCAAATCAAGTATGAACTCTTAACAATTCCCCATTTTGTTCAAGTAGTTCATTCATAAGAGTTAGTATGGTGTTTATAAACACCAATACATCATCAATTTCATTAAATCATCCAAAAACCCGTTTTCCAAGTCATGTATGATCAACACTCAAACTTGGAAATTGTTCAAGTATCTTGCATCAACTATCAACTATGATGATTTCTAGCATAAACATATCCTCATCTTCACTACACAATCAAAACCCACTTGTCTAAAAGTGGTAAATCATCAAATTATTCAAATCATAGAAATTTTACTTCAAATTTCTACTTAGGGTTTGTTCCTAAGCAATTACACTTCACTAATTCGGCCATAGCCTCTACGATTTGTACATAGATTGCATCATGCAAAGTTAATCGATTTTTCACAACTTCAAGAATGTTAGAAATTCGACATACCTTACGATCCCCCTGACTTGGTGACCGTTTCTATGTGTTCAAATCCGAATTTGGCCCTTGTTTGATCCTCCAATTTGAAGATCTTGTTGAAATTAGGGTTTGGCTCCATGGGAGCTTGCTCCTGTCGATTACAGAACACACACTTTAAGTGTGTGTTTTGTTTTGATTTTTCTTTTATTTTATAACTTATTAAGTTATCCCAATTTAACCCCTCATGTTTGGTTCGTTATTAAGTAGGCCACAACCTACTTATTTTCCACAATTTTCCCACTTATTAACTAGGTTAAATATTCCTAGTCAACTTAGCGGGTTTGGGAATATTTATGACTAAGTTTATTTTAGGTCCCGTTAACTCGGGCCTTATATCATTTTATTTCTTAAAAGCTTTTATTCACTTTTTATTTATTATTAGGATTAATTATTTAAATCCTAATATTTACCAGGTAAACTTTTTACCACTAACGGTATTTTACCCGTCAGTAATATTAACGTGGTTTGATTACCAAACCCGTTTTTGGGGTGTTACACGATGGTTACGATGTGGGTCATTTGGATTACTCAAAATGAAAAGGTCTTCAAGAGGAAAGAGCCAAAGATTTTTTATACGATTTCGAGCATTAAGTCCCTATCTTTTATTTGGTTTAAACATATGTCTAGATTTAAAAACATCTTGTGGAAAGATTGGATTGTTTCTCCTATGTACATTTTATAGTTGGGTTTTTGTTTAGAGGTCCTCGGTTTGAGGATTGCTCCGGTTTTTTTGAATGAAAGTTATAGTTCAAAAAAAAAACTTGTTTTCTAATTCTGATTAACCATTGGCTAAAAATATTTCTAGACTTCTCTTAATACCAAGATGAGGAATTAATTTAGTGAAGTTGTACACAAATGACCTTATGTATACACTCAACTTGGTCTTAGTTTTAGTATCAAACTCTACACCGTGACTAAAGATCCAAAAAGTTAACCTTTAGTTCCTTGTGTTGAGTGTGGCGGCTGATTAGAGGGGCATGCGGCCCAAATCTATTTTTGGGCAAACGAGGAAGCCGACCCTAATATATATTTTCGGCCTAAATCAATTTTCATCAAAGGGGACACTCGTCAACATAAGTTATGTTAGACCAAACCACGTAAGTCTCATGTCTTCTTAGCTTCAGTTAGATAGCAACAGATAAAAAAGCAAATTCATTCTTTAGTTGTCAAGCAGTTAGATTGCTTGGTAGCAAGGTAGGTCAGACACATGAATGGGAAGATTAGGAAGCTCCAGTTTCAACTGTATTTTGAGGGTATCTTGCACACAAAGTTGAGTCTAGTTATTGGACAACAATTATACTCATATTAACACCTTGACTTACATTAGTACTAATTGATGAGCTTAGAGCACTTGAGCCTTAAGTAGTTTTATTGACGATCTTTGGACTTCACTATGTTGTTGTTTAATCTTCCAAATCTCACATGCCTTATTCTTGTTGCAAGATACGTATCTTTGTTACATTCTTTTCGTTATCTTGTCATTTAACTGTATCCACCTTTTGACTTCTTACACTGTGCTAGCTTCATGTGATCTATTTTAACCTTCTAGGCTAAAGCCATAGCAAGTGCATGTTTCATTTAGATTTGATCAATTCTTAACAAATCAACCCATGGAAAACTTTACAAGAGAGTTGTTGAAGCTACCATCCTTGAGTACACTCTTAACATAATAAGCATTTGTAATTTCTTATAACTGAAGGACCAGTGTTGTAAATGAAAGCATCAATGTCCTAAGTTAATGATCATTATGTCTTATGAATATTCTAATTTAATACACGTACTTCAGTTAAGGAATTCTCAATAATTCAGCTTAGAAATAAAACAAAGTCGGTGGACTTCTTAACGCCTTACTTTAGAACTCACTCTTAAATGAAAGACTTCTACAATTTCTCATGGTTGTAGGGACTGAATACTTGTGCAACTCATTGAGAACCTTCTTGGTGATGATTATGAAAATAAGCTACACATGAAGAAATAATAGTCGAACTAATTGTAAATGCTGACTCTTTTGCTATCACAACTTCTGGCTCACGAACTGTCACACCTTGCCAAAGGCAGAAACGCAAGGCGTGACCACGATAGGTTTTCAAGTATTCGATTAGTAAACATCAACATTATTTAAATAAAACAGCGATACCAAATATATTGTTTAAAAAGTTTACAAAACCATAGTATTTGAGTTACCATACATTGCCCAAATTACATCATGTTTCACAAAAATATTTAGACAATGTTAGAGTTTATAAAACAAGGCTTCGATAAATATACCCCACACGAGGATGGAAAATACAAGGCAAGCCCTCAAAAGTGGTATCGTCATATGCATCCTATTCTTGACCTTCATGTCACGAGACGCTGCATACTTTCCGTAAATACATGTTAAAAATGACAACATATTGTTGGTGAGTTCATCGGTTTTCATAACATATATAAATCTTTAAAAACATTTGATAAAACCGGTATGCATAGTTCTAATGAAATCTTCTAATCAAATTAATGTTTAGTTAAGACATTCACATATGTGTTGACAAAAGCTCGTAACCAAACCTTGATAATGTTCTACCGTACCACACCACCAAATCCCGGGGGTGCCCAACTAGGGACACAATAGCACTCCCATAGGGACACCAGGGGTGGGGCTTGCCAACACCCAATAGATCTATCCAACTGCTCCACCATCTATTTTAATTAATGTTTACAAAAAATAATATCACTAAGAGCAATAACTACAACTTATGCACACATAAATGATTCTAATGATTTCATTCCAAACTATTATACCATATAAGTAAACATGTATTTCCCCCTAGTATTTAAAAGTAAATTCAATGCTGGCAAATTCTATTTTAATTAATGGTTACAAAAATATATATAGTCTCCCAACCTACAATCCTAATTCAACAAGACACTAAGGTCAAATTACGTGTTTCCTCCCCAAGTCTTTTACCAAATTTGTTATGACTTAGTATGTTATCTGTTTTGAAAACATTTGTATGTTATGACACATTGGTAGGCGATTATCCGAACGATCATACATGTATGTTATCACACATATACACATATATACATATATTTGAATAGTATCCGGGCCATGTCACACCCCGACCACGTAAAACATCAAATCGTGGCGGAAACGTCGGAGAGTGTTGTAACAGAATTATTGTTTCACAACCATGGCATATAAAGTTATATTTTATTAATCAAACAAACGAGTTTCATTGTCTTAAACAAAAGATACAAGAGTACATCACATAAATTAAACTAAGTCTATCTTCATTTTAAGTCTCTAAGGCACAAGTCCGCCCTAGTGTCACGAACATCATCCTAAGCAACAGCTCCTGAAAACACGTGTGAAAATAGATACGTCAGCATAAAAATTCATGTGAGTAACATAGGTTTTGTGAAAATAGGATTCATGACTTAGGTTTTAGAAAATGTTTAATGAAAATTCAGTCATGAACCTTGTTAATTGTTTTGTTTTGTAAATTATTTGAAAAGCGATAAAATCAGATGATATGTATAAATAAAAGAATAATGTATGGTTAAAAGAATAACCAAGTGAAAATAAGTTGTATAAAACAAATTGTTTAGTAAAACAAGGTCTTGTGAAAAATATGTTATTTGTGCAAAATGTATAAGTCCAAACTGAATGATTTAACGCTACGACATGTAATATAATACAAGCACTTATATATAGGAAGTACCAGCGGCGTATCCACCATGCTTGTATCATACTACACACGTCTCGTTACATAAGTCACTTAAACAAACCACCAATGTATAAAGTCCATGTTTAAACCAACCATCAAATGTTCTTGTATAAACCATTGTCAAATGTTTAAAAGTCCAAAATGTAGTCATGTAGTCATGTATGTGTAACAAATGTTATGTATGGTAAGTAAAGTGTAATTACTTTAAACCAAATGTAAAAATGTACAAAACAAAGTATTTTGAGTATATCAAAAAGTTATGTTTTGCAAGGTAAAAGCATGTTTTAAATGATACAAACATTTATGTGGTAAGTTAACACATACATTCAAGCCTTGAGACAGACGGATAACCCTAAGTCAAGGTTATCAAAAGAAATGTTATCGGATTCAGTCATTCCTTTCACCCAAACAAACCTAGGATGTCAGGAACAGGATTTGTCAAGTCCTATGGTACCATTACTTACTACCGAGCGGCGTAGCTAATGTTAATGAATGTATATAAGTCCCGTTTGTACAAACCAAATCTTATACCAAATGTAAACATGTTATATGAAAACTATGTACTAAGTATGCTAAGTTAACATACGAAGCAGAAAAAGTCATGTAAATCAATGTGCTAGCATGCTCAGTCAACATACATAGCAGAAAATGTAATGTAAAACAATGTGCTAATATGGCAAGTAAACATATGTAGCAAAACAATGTAATGTAAATCAATGTGCTAGCATGCTAAGTTAACATACATAGCAAAACATAATGAAATCGTGTACTATATGCGTACTAATGAACATAGCAGTTATATGATGTGAAAACAGGAAAGCACAAAAGTAACAAGTAGGCACATATGTTTCACCCCAAAATGTTTGCAAAACAGTAAAAGAGGGGTCTATGTACTCACTTGAGATTGCTCAATAGACTTTAGTTATCCACCAAGCAAGCTAGAAGATCACGGATTCAAACGGCACCTAATATAGGTATCTACATTAATAAACGAACCTATTCGGAGGATCCGGTAGTACGAGGGTTTGTAAACCAAATAAGTATGGGAACTTATGTAATATGGTTTAACAAAGCCTACATACTAAAACAAAACCTAACCTAAGTGCTTTTGACCCGTTACGACCCGTTTAGGTAGCTTATGCTACTTTAAAGTGTTGTTCGCGTAAAACGCGTTTGGAACGCCTAACTAGCCCTATGACAAGCATGATGTGCCTTAGCATGTTTAATATTGTTGCCAAATTAGTTTATATGTCAAAAGTTATGTTACATAGGCTTAAAATGAATTTTGGCGCAAAAAATGTATTTTGGTAACTTTCCTAAGGCATAAGAACTACTTATCATACAACTACTTAAACGACGTGACCATAAGGTATAACCTCGGAAGATTATTCCCTATACGACTATGGTCACCTAAAGTATTTGGTCGGATCCTAACGATCGACCAAATGGGTCGGGTTCGAAAGCATAAGAGATTGTTTAGATTGCTTACCTTACGACCCTATATAAGCACTAAATCTAAAAGTGACGAGATAAACATGTTAAAACAAGTTTAACAAGGTTTTAAAAACAGGTTTGATATCAAGACAAAGGGTATTGATACCCACAAGTAGTTTGGTTACAAAATACGCAAGTATACGCATTTTGGCCGAAACTACGACTCGTCACTGAGCCTAGATAACGTGGAAATCAGTAGGTATAGTCACTAGGGACTATAACCATCGTGATTACGCTCACGTTATGAAGTTCAAACGAACTTCGCGTTGACCATAAACTGGTCAATGCAAAAAGTCAAACGCAGTTTGACTTTAACGCTAAAACGAAAGAAAAGCACGAAAGAATACTTACAGAAGGTCCCCGCAAGATTGATTCCCAAGTATTTCTCAGGTATGAAGTGTTTCACAGTTCAACTTAGAGAAAATCTCAGAAATCAAGTGTGTTGGGGGTGAAAAGGGTGGGGCTATTTATAGTTTTCGCACAACCGTTAGGATCGTTTATTGAAAACCGAGCTTCAATCTCAGCCGTACACCTCGTACCCACTGATTTACAAAACCATTGGCACACAAAACCAGCCCATAGGATAGGAGAAACCATGTGCAAAACCAAGGAGCAGCTGGGTTTCTTTAAAAATGGTTTCTGCTGATCTGGGAGGGCTTTACAGACCGTAAAGGACCTCATACGGTTCGTAAGCTCTTGTGGTGCTGGCAGTAAGTTTCACAAAATGGCAGAACAGGCCCCTGTGACTCCGAACTTGATTTTTGATGCGTTTTGACACGTGTAAGCCCCGTTAACCTCATTTTAAGGCTCAAATATGAAGTTACAGTGTAGGGAACTTAAAATGTGCTCAAAATTATGTCGGATGTCGGTTTTTTTGGCCGTACAATCGCGTTGTTCGGTTAATTACGACGGAAGTCGTAACAGACACAAAAACGGTCCAAATTGCGAGGCGAATGGATTTTTGACAAACCAATCACTAAAACATAATATTTTAATGATTACATAAATTTTTGGATGTCCAGATGTATTAAGAACGTAAGTTATGCGTGAAAATGCAAACTTATGCACTTTTTGACGCTTTTAGTCCCTGAATGAGCATAAAGTTTATTTTAGCACACCGAACCCCTCAAAGCCTATTTCTAAGCTATGTAAAGGATATTTAGGGTGTGTTTAACTTATGATCATGTTCTAGAATGTTCGTTACAGTTCAAATTGGCATACTTTCGCAGTTTGTCAATTTTAGTCCCTGTAAGCGAATAAACTTGATTTTGCCATACCAAAGCCTTCAAAACTTATTTCTAAGTTATGTAAAGGTTATTTAAGGTATTTTAAGCATAAGTTGATGTTCCAGAGTATTTGTCGCGTTAAAATGATTACATTTACCCACCAGTTTGCGTATAATTCTCCAGAAAGCGATATAGAGTTCAAAAATCGAATAAAAGCCAAAACATGAAAAACATCAAACATAAACAAACAAACATTGAGATCAAATAACTATATTTCATTGATAACTGAACTGTTTACAATGATTACAAGCACAGATGTCACAGGCCAAGCCCCTTGCATGAAACCCGTGTCGGTGCACGATTGATCTGATTAATATATATATATATATATATATATATAGATATCTATGTATCATTAATATATTATATTTATCTTGTGAAGAGTCGTTCTACAAAACCGGTAAGTAGATCACCAAAAATATACTTATCTTCTAATCATGATATATATATTTTCTATGTTCGATAGGTTGCCAAGAATAATATCTTTAATATTATTCACGTTTATTTGCTGAAACCCTTTTGTTGTCACGAACGTTTTGCTTATCTTTTGTGTAAACATATACATATATAATAACACATTTTCAACCCATGAGCACGTATCATGTAATATATATGCATACATATATACAACATACTAGTCCGTATCCGCTAAGCGCGTTAAAATATATATATATATATATAGGGATCGGTTCAAATGAAAACCACCCCCAATTGCGAGAACCGTAGTAACTAATATTAACCAATCAAAAGTGCACACCTCATTAAACATGTGAGTATACTTAAACAAAACTGACATATGCATTTATGAGGGTTATATATCAGATCTCTTTTTCTCTCTCTCAAACAAAAATCAGATCTATTATATCAGATCTCTTTCTCTGTCTATCACAAATTTCTGATCTCTTTCTTTCTTGCTCACTTACCGAAACCCAAGGTAGTGATGGTGGGTAAAGGTGGGTGATGGTGTGGTGAAACTATGACCGGGGATGGTGTTTTTGTGACTGGTAGTGATGGTGTGGGGGCAGAGGTGGGGTGACGGTGTTGGTGTTGGTGGTGGCGGCGTTCGGGGTTGGGGGTAGAGGTCGACGATGGTGATGTAATGTTAAGAAGAACTGAGAAGACATAAGTCTCACCATTGAACCTAAAAACGGTGGACCTCAACCCCCCCCCCCATAGATTGCAAAATTTGTGCGGTGTCAAATGCATGGCTTTTGGGTGTTTTAATGGTGGACATACATTGTCACACCCCAACCGATGGTGGAATCATCGGGGCGCGGCACTGAGCGAAACAGATTGTCCAAGAGAATCCATAACACCATTAGTGACAATATACTTAACGTTCACGTCCCATACCATCAACATATAAAGCATAAATAGTTATTACAGACATTGTTCTCAAAGACAAATAATTGTTCTGACAACTCATATTTTTATTGAATGACGTTTCTAGACCACCAACTTCGTTCATCAAGCAAAGCATAACATCCTAGACACCTGTCACATACGTTAAAATAAAGTCAATACACATAGTGTAAAGGTGAGCATACAAGTTTAATAGTATATAGTATAGCAAAAGCGATTTACGCAAAACAAGCATGTAACACGTAGAAATGTGAAGCCAGTAAGCTATCGACAATGACATATGCAACCGACATGACTGCAAGTTATAGAATGCGCAACATATTATCACCACTGTGACCATGTGAAGTAAAACCCTTAACAACCCATGTCCACGATAGGTGCTGAGTCCAAACTATAGTACTATCATTGCTAAGGTGTCAGACAACAATCACTGTGTAAACATAACATACAAGCATTCATCAAAAACACTTATAACATGCGGGAGCGGTTAGCGTGTAAAAATTTTTGTGTTGTGTGTCGGTGTGATTTGATATAGGGACGTATGTAACACCCAAAAGTGCGTAAAGCAAAAAGGGTTCGAGTATACTCACAGTTCGTGTATAGTAAATAAACACAATCTTGGATTGAAGGGAGCGCGTGGGAGATTGGCCTGATCATAGAACGATAGTGTAAGCGTTGAACAGTGCGTAAAACAGTGCATCAAGTGAGATGAGATATCAGATGGTGGTTCGATCGGATGACCGTCCGGACGGATGGTCATCCGGACGGATGACCATTCGGTCGGTTGGTCATTAGATTGAGGAAGTGTATTGTAAATTGTTTGAACTTTTGAAATTTTCGTTGTAGTACAAATAAAGTCATTCGATCGGATGGTTATCCAGATGGATGGCCATTCGATCGGATGGCTATTCGATTGAAAGCTGATATTCTTCGATGTTCTGAAAAATTGTTTAAGTGTTGAACTTACAGGTCACCTGGTCGAATAGTCATTCGATCGGATGGTCGTCCGATCGGATGGCTATTCGATTGGTGATCTAGTGTTTGGCAAATTTTGTAAAATTAGTTAAGTTAAAAGTTTTGCGGTTTAACAGAGACGGCACGACAACGTGTAAAACAACGGAAACCATACCAAGTCCAACTCAGTCGATTGGATGGGAATCACCCCATTCGATCAGACTTAACTGTTCTTGACGGAGTTTCATGTTCAACCCGAGATTTGGTCGTCTCTCCGGTAGAAATCCATTCTCAGACCGGTTCTCCACTAGAGAATGAGTAGAGAGCCTGAACGAGTCCAGATTCTAACGGTTGTCACACCCCGACCACGTAAAACAACAAATCGTGGCGGAAACGTTGGGGAGTGTCGTAACAGAATCATTGTTTCACAACCATGGATCAAATAGTTTTGTTTTATTAAATTATTGAACTCATTGTTTTATTACAAATCAGATAAATACAAATATTGTCTTTCGAGTTTCAAAGTCACTAAGGCACGAGTCCATCCTTTGTATAGCATGCATCAACAATCATCACATAGCAGCACCTGAAACATATGTGAAAATAGGTACGTCAGCATAAAAATGCCTGTGAGTAACATAGGTTTTGTTGATTTAGATTCATGGCTTTAGTTAACATAAGAAAAAGATTTTATGTTTTACAAAAATAGCCATGAATCCTTGTAAAAGTTTTGTTTCTAAAAATGCATTGTTTTGATAAAAGGTTTGTAGTATATACAAAAATATACTTTGGTTTGGAAATAGTTAAACGTATAGTATATCAAAATATACTTTTGTTACTGAAATAATAGATTTGGTAGTATATCACAAATATACTTTGGTTTTGAAAGATAGCATATCAACTATGCTTTGGTTTTGAGAATAACATATCAACTATGTTTTGGTTTTGAAAATAACATATCAACTATGCTTTGGTTTTGATAATAACATATCAACTAAGCTTTGGTAAATAACAAAGCAGTATATTAAAACATATGTTTGATTTTGTACATAGTATATCAAAAATATACTTTGGATAATATCACATTTGGGAGCACATCAAACTGTACCTTGGTAGTATATCAAAATATACAAGAAAATATGATTTAGTATTCATTCAAACCTTAGTGTATCAAACTACACCTTGGAGACTATAGAAATACCACAAAGGCAATTTCTATTTGGTTAAAATTTGGTTTCTGACATTCCATACAACAGGAATGGGGTGTTTAGTCCTATAGCGCTATATCATATACCAATCGGCTTGGTGGATGTATAAAGAGAGTACAATCCAACAATTAGTTTTAAGATCTTTGAAAATTCGTGTTTAAACCATAGATAATTATTCAATTCGTCAAAAGATAAGTACTAGCATGTATAATCATATAGTTGAAATCATGAAAATAACAAATAGGCACATATGTTTCACCCCAAACATTTAAAAGCAGTAAAAGAGGGGACTATGTACTCACTTGAGATTTCAAGTATCCTTGATTAAGTGTCCTAACGAAGCTTGGGAAATCAAGGAATCAAGTGGCACCTAGTACGGAATCACTAATTAAACAATTGGCTCCTAAGTTGGAAGATTGGGTAGAATGAGGTCTCGTAAACCAAATGAGCATTGGAACTCATGTGATATGGTTTAATGAAGTCTACATTCTAAAACGGAACCTATCCTAAGTGCTTACGACCCATTACGACCCATTAAGGTAGCTTACGCTACTTTAACGCGTCGTTCGCGCAAACGCGCGTTCGAAGCGTCTAACTAGTCCTATGACAAGTATTATATGCCTAAACATGTTTAATTATGTTGCATAATCAGCTAAGTGACAAAAGTTAAGTTACATATGCTTAAAATCCAAGTATGCATGAAAAGGGCATTTTGGTCATTTTCCTAAGGCATATAAACTACCTATCATACAACTACTTAAGCTATGTGACCATAAGGTATAACCTCGGAAGGTTATTCCCTATACAACTATGGTCACTAAACATGCTTGGTCGGATCCTAATGATCGACCAAACGGGTCGAGTTCGAAAGTCTAAGCGGTGGTTTAGACCGTTTGACTTACGACTCTAAACAAGCATTAAACTAAAAGTGACGAGCTAAACATGTTAAAACATGCTTAACTAAGTTAGAAAACAGGTTTTGATATCAAAACAAAGTGTTTTTGTTGGATCATCGTGTGACCCTAACGAGTTAATCTGAAGAGTTCAACGTCAAAATCAAAGGCGGAATCAATGAAATTGACGTAATACAGCTTGATACTTTCTAATTATCTTCTTTTATTGAATTCCTGAGCTTTTACATTTCAAATGACAATCCGGCAGCACCTCGGCTCTGAAAACACACACACTAATTCTGTTTCAAATGACACGAGACATTCAGGTATTTATAGACGTCTAATTCCGCTTGAAAGGACCAAGCGAGATTTAATTCCGTGCGGAATTAACTCAAGCGATATTACATTTCATGCGGAATTACCTATAAATTTCATTTCTCGTTTTGCGTGCCCTGATCTATCTAATACTATATAAGACTTGATAAAGACGAAGTTAACAGACATTATTGCACCGACAGACTCCCCCTTGGATGTTGACGAAGTCTTTAGCATCCAGTCTTCAATCTTTAGCCTTGATCTATCATTCTCTGCTCTAAATTGTCTTGACATTGTAAAGCATCCTTCAATCTTTTATCTTCAAACTCCCCTTTGAATGTTGATCCAGAATCTAGACTCCTCCTTTCGATGACTCCCCCTCTCGATCAGCTGGGACTTGAATTCTGGTTCAAACTTTGACATTTTCTTTGCCATGGGGATCTTCAAAATCTATTTCCTGTTTCACAAAAATATAACATTACAAACTATTCATACTATCCTTCGTTTGTTGTTCATCAGTTTTAGAAATCCACTTAAGTATTCAGGTCCAAGTTAATGACCCTGTTTACTCAATATATCTACCAAGTCCAACTTAATGACCTTGGTTGATACAATATAGAACCAAAACTGATTTTTGTTCAATTTTTTTTTTAAAAAATTACAAGTTTCAAGTTGGTGAACTTGTTTTGACTTTCCATTTTCTCTATTAACATATTAAGCTCCCAACTCATCATCCAGTTTAGAATCTTTCTACATCTGCTTCAACCTTCTGAATCTGAAGATTAACTCTCCACTTTGGTTTGTCGGAAAATAAAGCAGAAATGAAAAATCTTTTTGGATTTTTAAAAAAGTTTCTAAACTAGAAAATGAAATACAGGAATAGAATGTAATGGAAGTAAACTATTTACAAACATATTTTTGGTGAGCGTGTTAGGGAATCATATCATGTGACAACTTGAATTTCCAAGATTTCTATTTCGTATTTATTGCACGTTCATGTATTGTTTAGTTGTTTAATTGTACAAATAATTGGCTATGGAACTGTAACGTTTTGATATAATGAAGTGCATTGTGTGATTATGCATGGTTATGTGTTAATTGTGATAAATTTGTTAAATGCATAAACTTGGTGGTGAAAATGTGGAATTGTTGTGAGATGGTGCACTATTGTAAAATATAATAATTAAGGGTGGATAGAGTTATTAGTGAAATCCTAGTGATACTTAACCCTAATCCCTTGTTCACTAATCATTTACACAAAAACCCAAGCACGTACATTCACTTTCTCTGGCAATCATCATCACCATTATCATTGGCACAAGACATTCATCACTCTTGATTCCTCTCTTTCTCTAGAATCATTCAAGGTAATTGTTTATTGATTATTGTAATACTTGTAAACCCTAATTGATTGCTTGATCATTATCAATTCTTGATTATGTGTTCATGAAAACCATAGCTCTCATATGATACTTCTGTGGTTTTGATTGAGTCTGATTAATTGAGAAATGAATAAGGTTACTATGTAATCAATTGCTTGAGGATTCTGTGGTATGATATGTATAAACTGTCGATGATTAAATTGAATTCTGCTCTGCTAAATATGTGGTTTAGGGATTTCAGATCGTGAAAACAATGAACGTAACTGTCAGTGCATAGGAATGTTTGAATAATGTTCATGATAGTCTGAGTTTCATATACATGTATGTCCGACTTTTTTTTTTATATGCTTGTGGTCCGAGTATTACTTGCTAAATGCATTAAGAATCCGAGTTTTATATATATTACCATTGTCCGATGTTTATAATAAATGTTGTTGTCCGACCTTTTGATTATGTAAAAGGTCCGAATTTTTTTTAGCACATGTTAAGGTCCGAATTTCATAGGGTTGTGATGTTGGTCCGAGTTCTTGGCCCAAGGCTCTAGTCCGACCTTTATTAAGGGGGGGTATGGTCCGAGTTTTACCCCACACCCCCTTGTCCGATCTTTAACCCTATATAGGGGAGGGGTGTCCGAGCTTTAACTCCCACCACTTACAAGGTCCGAGTTTTGATGGGCCACCCAAGTCCGACCTTTGTGACCCCCATGGTCTGAATTTTTGATACTATGCCATATCTAGTCCGAGTTTTGTAGTATAGAATGCCTTTGTTCGAGTTTTCCTTGTTGTGCCTTGTCCGACCTTTACAACAACACTTGGTCCGAGTTTCATGTTTGAGTAACTGTCGTATTGTTTTTAGAATGATGATTTGATTGTTCTGACGATCGAATAATGAATGATATATCTATATGGTTCCATTGTATACATGCAAAACATGATTATATTAAACTGCTAATATTGAACAACGAATTTGATAATGATGAGCATATGATTTGAATGATGTTGTCTGAGCATTTTAAGTAATGTGTAACCTAAGTTTAGGACAAGCACCAGTGTTAAAGCTTATGACGTGTTCCGTATATGACTGTGTGCTACCGAATGTTACTGTATGATACTATATGTGTGTGTAAACTATGTCACGAAGATCTGTAAACATATATCACACGGAATCACTGTTGTTGGGACTTCAAGCGATTGTAAACCCTACTCGAATGCAACGCTTACATCGATTCATGTGCAATGTATCCTAGGTCGTGTGTAACGGACTTAGACGATTAATAAACCCTAGAAGCAATAACATACCGAGCAAACCAAGGTGAGTTCACACAGCCAAGGCATGGGATTCCTGGGTGGGAATTGGGTTGGAAAAATTGAATTGGATAATTACTCGTACTTACACTATTGCTAGACTATAGACCATCGTCCTCAGGTTAGTCAGGACACTTACGTAAATCCTACGTAAACTAGTATCTACCATTGTCTCCCGGGTCGGGAGGACACTTACGTAAAACCCACGTAAACCTATACCTACTACTGTCTTCCGGGTCGGAAGGACAGTTACGTAAATCCTACGTAAACCCCACACGTACCACTGTCCTCGGGGAAGGGCACTCGCGTAAATCCTACGTGACCTTGTACGTATTCCTGTTCTCGGATTAAGAAGAACACATGGTCGCAAATAGTCTAGTAAGTATAAACATGGGAAGCCCCCATCAGTAGTAAATATAATCATGGGAAACCCCCATTAATAGAACATATATACGTGGGAAGCCCCCACCAAGTGAACATACATATTACTGTTACGAACTTACTTTCTGTGAACTCGCTCAACTAGTTGTTGACTCTTTGCTGCATGCCTTGCAGGTCGTTAGATACATGGAGCTTGCACAGGGAGGAGCAGGTCGTTGTGGGCATGGATCATGAATGCTTAATTTAAACACTTATGACATTTCATACATTATTAATTATGTTGGGTTTACTTGCATGCTTCCGCTACTTAAACAATGTTTGGTTTTGAACATCAATCATGTCATGATGAATTACATTATCTATTTTTATTATTAAATGCTGTGTTCGATATGATTGGTGGCTTGATCCTGGTCAGTCACGCTCCCAAGCGGTGATACTCTGCGTGTGGATTTTGGGGGTGTGACAGATTGGTATCAGAGCCATTGGTTATAGAGAACTTGGTTTTAATATGGGAAAACGTTTTTATTAAAACCAGACTATAACCAGAACAGTGCTCTCAACGATCCACAACGACGCTTCGCTCCACGTGCAAGACTCAACATCCTAGGTAATAAGGTTTATGTTTATTGCCTACATGCTAGAATTGCATAGAACTTTGCTCGTAGTATGCTTAGATTTCATTGCTCACTACTTGTTATTGCTTCAGAACACCTGTGTGCTTACACTCTTCTGTCATCGCACTATTCGCGAACCTTTCTCACCTATGTTGCCTTTGATGTGAAGATCAATGGCCGGACGTATTAACATGACTCAAGCCCAGTTGACGGCTCTTATCAATGAACAAGTTGCTGCGACACTTGCAGCTGCAAACGCAGGAGGTATACCCTGCAGTCGTAACTTGTCCTAGGATCTTTAGATCCTACGTTCCTAATCAACTCTTATGTTTAACCTCATTCTGTTCTTACACATTAGGTCAACACGTTCAGCAACCTGTGTGTACCTTCAAGAACTTCATGGATTGTCGTCCTAGCACGTTCAGTGGCACGGAGGGAGCGGTTGGACTCCTCCACTGGTTTGAAAAGCTCGAGTCGGTGTTCGAGATGTGTGAATGCCCTGAGGCTCGCAGGGTGAAATATGCCACTGGTACTTTAGAGGGGATCGCTCTAACTTGGTGGAACGCACAAGTGCAGATCTTAGGGTTGGCAGCTGCTAACGCCACCCCTTGGAATGACTTCAAGGAACTGATTAAACGTGAATACTGCACACGGGAAGATATTCATAAGTTGGAAGACGAGTTGTATCATTTGAAAATGGTTGGGTCAGGGATCGAAGCTTATACTAAACGGTCGAACGAGCTGGCCGTGCTGTGTCCAACTATGGTGGACCCTCCAATCAAGCGCATTGAGTTGTACCTCAAGGGATTAGCGCCAGAAATACAGAGCCATGTGACCTCAGCTAATCTTGATAATATCCAGGCTATTCAACGCCTCGCTTATCGCCTCACGGATCAGGCAGTCGAACAGAACAAGCTGCCAAAACGCATCAGTGCGACTACTACTGCTGTCACTACTTCTGCTACTCCCAGTGACAACAAAAGAAAGTGGGATGGGGATTCCAGCAAGGGATCAGCTTCAGTTCAGTCTCAGGTTCAACAGCAGAAGATTGATCATTACCAGAGTCCTAGTTGTCACACCCCGAAATTTTCAGAGCATTGGCGTGACTGGACTGGTATCTTCATTGCACAGCGGAAGCAAATAAGCTAAGTCTTTCTAGAAACTGAACGCCCACTAAGTACTCGACTCTTCATGGTCCTCCTATTCCAACCGTTCCTTGTCCTAGAAATGCAACCTGAGAAAGAACATGCGAAAAGTCAACATAAAGTTGAGCGAGTTCATAGTTTGTTTGTAAAAGATCTGAAATAAATCTTTTGAGTTGTGAAAGGTTTGAAATAAATCTTTGGTAACCGGTTTTTGAAATAGTAATGAGAAAATGAATTTAAAAATCATTTTCTTGCCAAGTTATATGGAAACGTTGTGTTTGTAACACGTTATGTTCATAAAACCATGTATTTGTAATGTTCGCATAACCGTCAATGCCCACCCTGACTTTGACTCCATACCCCCATAATTCTTTGTATTTGTATAAAACATGGTAGTTAATTTGTATGAACTAAAAGTTTCCGTAAGTATAAAATCCCTGGTATGTAGCAGTGTAAGAGGACTTGTGATCACCAATGGTTTGCAAGGCCACTGGCATATGTGAAGTGCAAATAGGGAGACTCAAACCTAGCAGATTTCGCCACGGCAAAGTATGTGGACAAAGTCACCCCACGGTCCGTTTCTAGTTTGGCCGGGGGCTGGGCTCGCTACACCCAGATAGATCTACCGCTCCTGTCCCTCGGTCCCTCCATGAGGACTAATGGCCCCATGTTGTTCCTATCCACTCACATGATCGTATAACACCTCCTTACGTTAACCATACCATGTAAAAATTTTTCGTAATTACTGTAACATATATTCCACCTCAGCCACCCTGGCTGAGCCTCCCCAGCCACCCTGACTGAGCTTTCCCAGCCACCCTGACTGAACTTTCCCAGCCACCCTGTCTGAACCTTCCCAGCCACCCTGACTGACTCCTTAGTTATGAAAAATCATTCATATTTCGAAAATAAGCATTTGTTTTGTAAAAACCGGTATGTTTAGTATAAACCTTTCGTAAATCGTTTGAGTTCCTCGAAATCCATTCGTGATATGATTTAGAAATACGAGTTTTGCGTTTGTTCAAAACTTTGTATGTTTCTGAAAATTTTGCATGTCTTTCCACCCCGAAAACATTTACAAAAAGAATGTAAAACAGTAGTAAAAAGTGGGGGTTATGAACTCGCCTGAATGTTCCTTGTGCAAAGCTAGCTAATTTACGACTTCAAGATGTCGTTTCCAAGACTTGACTTGCTAGCGTGCATTCTACAATATTCCTAACACGGAATATCTAATAAGTTTCTAAATAAACGCAGTATCTAAACTACGTGTCATCGAGCTCTACCGAATCGTTAATCGAACGATTCGACGGTAAATAGTTAACTTAATGAGAATGACTAAGTTGTATTCGTTTAGCTTCATTTTATGAAGTCGTACGTGTATAAAAAGAATATTTCTATGAAAATATCATATAACAAACTCGTATCGCGCTTCGTATGAAAATAATATATAATAACTTGTATTATATACATTACGTCTTGTGTATATTTGCCAAAAATATACGTATGTGCCGTCTAGGCGTATAAAATAAATACAAAAAGTTATATTTATTTTGCGAAAGTATCATCGCGTTGTTTCAAGTTTGAAACAAATATACAAACTATATTTAGTTTATAAAAGGACTCGTGTCGTATATAACTTCAAATAAATATATAAACTATATTTATTTAGCAAAACAATTGTCGTGTCGTTTGATATTTGGAATAAATATAAACTATATTTATTTTGATGAAACGACTTCGGGTTACGCGATGCTTGAAATAAATATATATGCTATATTTATTTATAAAAAGATTCGAGTTTGTTTGAAATAAATATAATAATAACTATATTTATTTTTATCGTCAAATTTATCTCCGTATCGTTGTTCTCGTAAGTTGTAAGTTGTTGTCGAAAGTTATACTCTTGTTTTTACTTTTGTAAAAAGCGTTTGTAGTTGATCGCTATTTTTGATATTAAAATGCGAACCGTTGTTATATAATAAAACGCGTTTTGTTTTTACGGATTTTCTCGAAAAACGGGCAGAGTTTCCTCTGTTTTTGGACGTCCCTGACAACACAAGTTGTCGTTATTTCCCAAAATTCAATCAATAATCAATCATAATATATTAAATTGGCTAAATATTTCCAAAAACGTAAACTGTAAACTATAAATAAATCGTTTCGAGCTCGTTTGTCACGTAATGAATTATAATAATAAAGATAAACGCGCCGTTAATTTTACCAAGTCCTTCTGTCGAGTCGCTTGACTGTTGACTCGGTCTGACTTGTTGAGTTAACTGAGTCAACCGGGTTTGACCCGAGTTGACCGAGCCAAAACTGAGGCTGACCCGTAGCCCGAGACCCGAACCGCACTGTTGACTTTGTTGACCGCCTTTGTCCATATTTGACCGTATCCAAATCTGACCCGAACGATACCCGAAACCGAATCTACAGACTTGTTGAGTGAGCCGAACCTGAACTCGAAACTATACCCGAACCAAACTCAAACCGACAACCTCATCATCATCATCGATCTCCTTAATCAGCAAAACATATTATTATTATTAACAGGAACACGGCCGGAGCCGAGCCGACCAAAATCAGGAAAGAGAACAAGAGGGGGGGGGGGTTTACCGGAGGAGTCATGTCGGAGCTCACCACCACCGCGCCGCTACTGCCGGAGACACCAGCCGCCGTGAGCGGCGGCACCGCTCCCACTCCGCCTCATCTCTCTCTCTCTCTTTGTTCTCTCTCTCCTCTTCTCGTCTCTCACTCTTCTCAGTCCCTCCCTAACTTTCTTTGATTCGTCATAGCACCACCACCAAACATGGTGCTGGTGGTCGGCCGGTTACACACAACGAAGGAGGGGGGTGGGTCGGATATCGCCACGCGCCGCCGTATGCCACCACCATCTGGTGGCAGCCGATAATCAGGGGGGGGGGGTGTCGAGCTGTGAGTGATGGATATTGTGGTTGGATGTTTTAGAGAGAGATGGAAGAAGTCTCTGTGTTTGTTTGTGAGAAATAGGAGAGAGAGAGGATCGAGAGGTTAGGGGGTATTTGACTGTGTTTGAGTTTTTATGTCTGCACAAAAGAATAAGGGCATGACCCCTATTTATATACTTGAATATGGGTTTTACTTAGTGGTTAATTTAATTACTTTTCAAAAATTTATTATCCATAAGTCATTGTGTTCCAATTTTTGAGACAACAATCCTTATAGGGATTTTGTTTAGATTTGTAAGATTTTATACGATCTTGTAAGATTTTGTACAGGTTTTGTAGGAAAACTTTTAATATGTGTAGGTTTGGACTTGGGCTTGGGCCCAGGGCCTACAAGCCCATCTCATGTGTAGGTGGCCCGTAATTCCTACGAGACCTGATAACGCAACGCAAGCTCCATAAGCATAAAATATTCATGTAACATCCATATTTGTCGGCGTTGTCAGTATTTCGTGCGGTATCAGTCCGTTGTTGCGTCATATTTAGCCGATTTCCCATAAATCACCACACGCGCGTTGTAGAGCTGATTAAACGTTCCTGGGCGCTCCAAGGGCCTGGTTAAGGTAATTAGCGTCGTAAACATTATTTATTATCGCGTTAATCGCATGTTAATTACGTAATTAGGTGCCGTAAATCATGGGTTGTCACATTCTCCCCCTGTTACAGAAATTTCGTCCTCGAAATTTTAGACTGTGTTATCTCCTCGGAATTGTGTTATTCGCAGGTAAGTCCGAATAATAACAAAGTGAATGAACGCGTAATCGAAACAAGACTTATTCGAGTCATGTGAATTCAAGGACATTCCTTCACAATAGGAATCCCAACGGTTTAAAAGAAATGTGTCTCAGTAACTGATGTCAAAGGAAACGAGACGTATAGGTACAGTCACTAATGTGACTAAGTTAACAGGGATTCAACAATGAACAGGAACTTCGACCAATCGAATTCCATATGAACGTTTACAACGTGTAAATGAGTTCTAGAAGCAATAACGTCCACTGGATGAACTTAGAATCAACAATCTCAAATGTAATAGTTTGCATGAAACGCTCGATCGTGATCAGCGCAAGCTGCAAGTCATACCGACGCCACAAGGTGTCGCAATGAAACAATTCAATAATAGAGGTGATCGAACAAGTATCACCTGTGTTTTGCATAAAACGCTCAATCATAATTAGCACAAGCTACAAGTTTGTACTGACACCACAAGGTGTCGTAGTGATTTAAATAATCCAATATTAGCGGTGATCAAACAATTTCACCGTGTTTGAAGTCAAATGAAAGCGTAATAAGGTGAATCCGAAAGTTTGTTTCAAATGACATCATAGAATTTTTCAATTGAGATTTGAACATCAAAGAAATAATGTTTTCGATCGAAGGTGAAGAAGCAACCGCAAAATTTTCGATCGATAATGAAGGAACCGTTAGTAGGTACACCGGAATGTAAAAATGAATTTTTGTACCATTGTCTTAACACACTATTGTATTAAGACCGCTTTGATATAATAAATCGTAGTGAATTTGGAATACAATAAATAAATTTTTAGATCCGTGTTTGAG
Source organism: Helianthus annuus (assembly GCF_002127325.2). NCBI lineage: Eukaryota > Viridiplantae > Streptophyta > Magnoliopsida > Asterales > Asteraceae > Helianthus > Helianthus annuus. Next base: position 110,564,609 of record NC_035444.2, on the reverse strand, counting down.
ATGCGTAAACGAGTTTAGCGCAAGCTTCAAACTAATGAAAATCACCATCACATGGTGTCGAAGTCAACAGACAATTTAATGGAGTCGAATACCAAACAAGTTTACCTCGACTCGGAACAAATGAAACGCTTGTTAATACAAATTTGAATACGATGCTCCCAATACATCATATTATGTTCTGAAAGGAATATGTGTAATGAACAAGTTCAAACAATTGAACTTGGTTTTAGCGTAACCCGACAATAAGTATATGTTTCGACAAGAAAACTTTCGACATGGTCATAACGAGAAACCATGTATGTAACTTGAAAAGAAATGATCGTGATACAATGACCCTTAAGAGGAGTAGAGATACGAAAATCTACTCAGTAAATGTAAAAGACGAAATTTCAATAAAAGAAATTTTGAGGACTTTACCCGGGGTTGCGTGTGACGTCCAATTGTTAGGTGACATTACCGTCGTTAACCGAAATAGGGGGGGTGTGGAGACATACGTCTTTTCCTTGGAGTGATTCGTGTCGTTGCAGGATCGCGTGACAAGTTGCCGTTTCCTGGCCGTTAGTTCTCCTGTTGACAAGAATCTAGTGTCGTCGTCAAATTGCGCCATCGCGTCTTTTCAAAGGCCTCGCCTCGATAGTCGTATGTGACGTACTTCAACATCTGTTGATGTAAGCTTCAGTTCCACGTATACCTGTGCACTAGCGTCGTGTGCCATGTAGAAGGTGATGTACCCCGACATCCGTTGACGTAAAAATCAAGTTCCATGTGTTCTCGTGCGCTAGCGTTTTGTTATGCGTAGGCTGCCTGCTCGGGAAGTTAAAATATCATAGACAATATGGATAAGAGTGTGTACCCGAGTTAATATTCGCGGTTCCTACGTGATGTCCATGCACAAATAATCGATCATATGATCAAATACGCATGTTAGTCACCAATAAGCAATCAAGTAGTTTCCCCTAGTCCCACTAGTCTATCCTCCCAGCCTCTCAGACTGAATCTCCTAGTCCCACTAGACTATCCTTCCAGCCTCCCAGACTGAATCTTCTAGTCCCACTAGACTATCCTTCCAGCCTCTCAGACTGAATCTCCTAGTCCCACTAGACTATCCTCCCAGCCTTTCAGACTGAATCTTCTAGTCCCACTAGACTATCCTTCCAGCCTCTCAGACTGAATCTTCTAGTCCCACTAGACTATCCTTCCAGCCTCTCAGACTGAACCTCCTAGTCCCACTAGACTGCCCTTCTAGTCCTCCCAGACTGAATCTCCTAGTCCCACTAGACTATCCTTCCAGCCTCTCAGACTGAATCTCCTAGTCCCACTAGACTATCCTCCCAGCCTCTCAGACTGTTGTGTACTGTATGTAATTATTTTATGCACCGTGTATGAAACACCGTAACAGCGTATGTTTGAAAACAATATTTTGACTGCTTGTTTTTCGGCAACGGTTGGAGACCATATTCGAGTACTAGGCGTTCTGTATGTATTCAACGTCTCAATGATCTAAGTCCCCAGGGGAAAGGTGAGGTTAGAGCCTAGGTATCACGACAGAAACCTAATTTGCTGTAACCTATAGCTCTGATACCAATCTGTCACACCCCGAAATTTTCAGAGCATTGGCGTGACTGGACTGGTATCTTCATTGCACAGCGGAAGCAAATAAGCTAAGTCTTTCTAGAAACTGAACGCCCACTAAGTACTCGACTCTTCATGGTCCTCCTATTCCAACCGTTCCTTGTCCTAGAAATGCAACCTGAGAAAGAACATGCGAAAAGTCAACATAAAGTTGAGCGAGTTCATAGTTTGTTTGTAAAAGATCTGAAATAAATCTTTTGAGTTGTGAAAGGTTTGAAATAAATCTTTGGTAACCGGTTTTTGAAATAGTAATGAGAAAATGAATTTAAAAATCATTTTCTTGCCAAGTTATATGGAAACGTTGTGTTTGTAACACGTTATGTTCATAAAACCATGTATTTGTAATGTTCGCATAACCGTCAATGCCCACCCTGACTTTGACTCCATACCCCCATAATTCTTTGTATTTGTATAAAACATGGTAGTTAATTTGTATGAACTAAAAGTTTCCGTAAGTATAAAATCCCTGGTATGTAGCAGTGTAAGAGGACTTGTGATCACCAATGGTTTGCAAGGCCACTGGCATATGTGAAGTGCAAATAGGGAGACTCAAACCTAGCAGATTTCGCCACGGCAAAGTATGTGGACAAAGTCACCCCACGGTCCGTTTCTAGTTTGGCCGGGGGCTGGGCTCGCTACACCCAGATAGATCTACCGCTCCTGTCCCTCGGTCCCTCCATGAGGACTAATGGCCCCATGTTGTTCCTATCCACTCACATGATCGTATAACACCTCCTTACGTTAACCATACCATGTAAAAATTTTTCGTAATTACTGTAACATATATTCCACCTCAGCCACCCTGGCTGAGCCTCCCCAGCCACCCTGACTGAGCTTTCCCAGCCACCCTGACTGAACTTTCCCAGCCACCCTGTCTGAACCTTCCCAGCCACCCTGACTGACTCCTTAGTTATGAAAAATCATTCATATTTCGAAAATAAGCATTTGTTTTGTAAAAACCGGTATGTTTAGTATAAACCTTTCGTAAATCGTTTGAGTTCCTCGAAATCCATTCGTGATATGATTTAGAAATACGAGTTTTGCGTTTGTTCAAAACTTTGTATGTTTCTGAAAATTTTGCATGTCTTTCCACCCCGAAAACATTTACAAAAAGAATGTAAAACGGTAGTAAAAAGTGGGGGTTATGAACTCGCCTGAATGTTCCTTGTGCAAAGCTAGCTAATTTACGACTTCAAGATGTCGTTTCCAAGCTTGACTTGCTAGCGTGCATTCTACAATATTCCTAACACGGAATATCTAATAAGTTTCTAAATAAACGCAGTATCTAAACTACGTGTCATCGAGCTCTACCGAATCGTTAATCGAACGATTCGACGGTAAATAGTTAACTTAATGAGAATGACTAAGTTGTATTCGTTTAGCTTCATTTTATGAAGTCGTACGTGTATAAAAAGAATATTTCTATGAAAATATCATATAACAAACTCGTATCGCGCTTCGTATGAAAATAATATATAATAACTTGTATTATATACATTACGTCTTGTGTATATTTGCCAAAAATATACGTATGTGCCGTCTAGGCGTATAAAATAAATACAAAAAGTTATATTTATTTTGCGAAAGTATCATCGCGTTGTTTCAAGTTTGAAACAAATATACAAACTATATTTAGTTTATAAAAGGACTCGTGTCGTATATAACTTCAAATAAATATATAAACTATATTTATTTAGCAAAACAATTGTCGTGTCGTTTGATATTTGGAATAAATATAAACTATATTTATTTTGATGAAACGACTTCGGGTTACGCGATGCTTGAAATAAATATATATGCTATATTTATTTATAAAAAGATTCGAGTTTGTTTGAAATAAATATAATAATAACTATATTTATTTTTATCGTCAAATTTATCTCCGTATCGTTGTTCTCGTAAGTTGTAAGTTGTTGTCGAAAGTTATACTCTTGTTTTTACTTTTGTAAAAAGCGTTTGTAGTTGATCGCTATTTTTGATATTAAAATGCGAACCGTTGTTATATAATAAAACGCGTTTTGTTTTTACGGATTTTCTCGAAAAACGGGCAGAGTTTCCTCTGTTTTTGGACGTCCCTGACAACACAAGTTGTCGTTATTTCCCAAAATTCAATCAATAATCAATCATAATATATTAAATTGGCTAAATATTTCCAAAAACGTAAACTGTAAACTATAAATAAATCGTTTCGAGCTCGTTTGTCACGTAATGAATTATAATAATAAAGATAAACGCGCCGTTAATTTTACCAAGTCCTTCTGTCGAGTCGCTTGACTGTTGACTCGGTCTGACTTGTTGAGTTAACTGAGTCAACCGGGTTTGACCCGAGTTGACCGAGCCAAAACTGAGGCTGACCCGTAGCCCGAGACCCGAACCGCACTGTTGACTTTGTTGACCGCCTTTGTCCAGATTTGACCGTATCCAAATCTGACCCGAACGATACCCGAAACCGAATCTACAGACTTGTTGAGTGAGCCGAACCTGAACTCGAAACTATACCCGAACCAAACTCAAACCGACAACCTCATCATCATCATCGATCTCCTTAATCAGCAAAACATATTATTATTATTAACAGGAACACGGCCGGAGCCGAGCCGACCAAAATCAGGAAAGAGAACAAGAGGGGGGGGGTTTACCGGAGGAGTCATGTCGGAGCTCACCACCACCGCGCCGCTACTGCCGGAGACACCAGCCGCCGTGAGCGGCGGCACCGCTCCCACTCCGCCTCATCTCTCTCTCTCTCTTTGTTCTCTCTCTCCTCTTCTCGTCTCTCACTCTTCTCAGTCCCTCCCTAACTTTCTTTGCTTCGTCATAGCACCACCACCAAACATGGTGCTGGTGGTCGGCCGGTTACACACAACGAAGGAGGGGGGGTGGGTCGGATATCGCCACGCGCCGCCGTATGCCACCACCATCTGGTGGCAGCCGATAATCAGGGGGGGGTGTCGAGCTGTGAGTGATGGATATTGTGGTTGGATGTTTTAGAGAGAGATGGAAGAAGTCTCTGTGTTTGTTTGTGAGAAATAGGAGAGAGAGAGGATCGAGAGGTTAGGGGGTATTTGACTGTGTTTGAGTTTTTATGTCTGCACAAAAGAATAAGGGCATGACCCCTATTTATATACTTGAATATGGGTTTTACTTAGTGGTTAATTTAATTACTTTTCAAAAATTTATTATCCATAAGTCATTGTGTTCCAATTTTTGAGACAACAATCCTTATAGGGATTTTGTTTAGATTTGTAAGATTTTATACGATCTTGTAAGATTTTGTACAGGTTTTGTAGGAAAACTTTTAATATGTGTAGGTTTGGACTTGGGCTTGGGCCCAGGGCCTACAAGCCCATCTCATGTGTAGGTGGCCCGTAATTCCTACGAGACCTGATAACGCAACGCAAGCTCCATAAGCATAAAATATTCATGTAACATCCATATTTGTCGGCGTTGTCAGTATTTCGTGCGGTATCAGTCCGTTGTTGCGTCATATTTAGCCGATTTCCCATAAATCACCACACGCGCGTTGTAGAGCTGATTAAACGTTCCTGGGCGCTCCAAGGGCCTGGTTAAGGTAATTAGCGTCGTAAACATTATTTATTATCGCGTTAATCGCATGTTAATTACGTAATTAGGTGCCGTAAATCATGGGTTGTCACACTAGTCAACAATCTTCTGGTGGTCACAGGCAGAAAAGGTATCAAGGATTTCACCCCAAGTGTCACAATTGTAACAGGCATCACAGCGGCCAGTGCAACAAGGGTCGTTGCCAAAGGTGTCTCAAGATGGGTCACGAGGCCAAAGACTGTAGGAGTCCACGGCCTGCAAATCAGAATCAGCAACACCCACCACCAGCTCCACAGAATCAGCATCAGCAACAGCAACAGCGGGGTAACATGGGATGTTTTCAGTGTGGGGCTGAAGGTCATTTCAAGCGTGATTGCCCCCAGTTAAACCAGAACCAGAATCGCAACAACAACAACAATCAGGGAAATGGCAACAACAACAACAATGGTGGGAACAACAATGGCAATGAAGCTCGGGGTCGTGCCTTTGTGCTGGGTCGAGGTGACGCAATGAATGATCCCAATGTGGTTATGGGTAAGTTTCTTCTCGATGATATTTATGTTACTGTTTTGTTCGATTCGGGTGCGGATACAAGTTATATATCGTTAAAAGCAAGTAAAATGTTAAAACGTACACCAACACCCCTAAACACCAAACATGTCGTAGAACTAGCAAATGGTAAAAGTGTAGAAGCCACGCATGTAGTCAAGGGTTGTAACATCGTTCTAGCGGGTCAGGCCTTCTCGATTGATCTTATTCCAAAAGTTCTGGGTAGTTTCGACGTCGTCATCAGCATGGATTGGTTATCCCAACAGCAAGCAGAAATCGTATGCAAGGAAAAGGTAATTCGCATTCCTCGATCTGGTCGAGAACCTCTTGAAGTTCAAGGCGACAAGAGTGGTGCAGTGGTTGGCATCATCTCTTTCTTGAAGGCGCAGAAATGTTTACGAAAGGGGCACACCGCCATTCTGGCACTTGTCACTGACGCAGCAGCGAAAGTACAGAAATTGGAAGATATCCCAGTAGTTCGCGACTATCCTTAAGTGTTTCCTGAAGATTTACCTGGTCTACCGCCTCATCGTCAGGTCGAGTTTCAAATCGAGCTAGCTCCAGGAGCAGCACCTATAGCTCGAGCACCGTATCTTCTAGCTCCAACTGAACTGAAAGAACTGTCTAAGCAACTACAAGAGCTCTTGGATAAGGGCTTCATTCGTCCAAGCTCTTCGCCTTGGGGAGCTCCAGTATTATTCGTGAAAAAGAAGGATGGCACTTTCAGAATGTGCATAGACTACCGTGAACTGAACAAGGTCACAGTGAAGAACCGTTATCCTCTTCCTCGTATCGACGACTTATTCGACCAGCTGCAAGGGTCGAGCTACTACTCCAAGATAGACCTGAGGTCAGGTTATCACCAGCTGAGAGTCCGGGATGAGGACATCTCCAAAACAGCATTCAGAACTCGCTACGGTCATTACGAGTTTCTAGTCATGCCATTTGGGTTAACGAATGCGCCTGCCGTATTTATGGACCTTATGAACAGGGTGTGCAAACCCTACCTAGACAAGTTCGTCATTGTTTTCATCGACAACATCCTGATCTATTCCAAGAGTCAGGAGGACCACGAGCAGCACTTACGTCTTATCTTGGAACTTCTTTGAAAGGAACAACTGTACGCCAAGTTTTCAAAATGCGACTACTGGCTTCGTGAATTCCACTTCTTAGGCCATGTGGTGAACAGGGATGGGATTCATGTCGATCCACCCAAGGTAGATTCGATCAGGAACTGGCCTGCACCGCGTACACCAACGGAAATACGCCAATTCTTGGGTTTGGCGGGGTACTACAGACGATTCATTAAAGACTTTTCGAAGATCGCACAGCCGCTTACGCTACTGACACAGAAAGGTGTCACCTACCGTTGGGGAGATTCCCAGGAAACCGCTTTCCAGTACCTAAAGGATAGGCTTTGCAGCGCCCCTATTCTCTCATTGCTAGAGGGCACGGATGATTTTGTGGTCTATTGTGACGCGTCGATACAGGGACTTGGTTGTGTATTGATGCAGCGGGATAAGGTTATTGCTTACGCTTCTCGTCAACTCAAGGTTCACGAACAGAACTACACGACGCACGATTTAGAGCTGGGAGCTGTTGTTTTTGCACTTAAGATATGGCGACACTACCTGTACGGTACCAAGTGCACAATTTACACCGATCACAGGAGTCTCGAGCATATCTTCAAGCAGAAGGAATTGAATATGCGTCAGTGAAGATGGGTTGAACTTTTAAACGATTACGAATGCGCTATTAAGTATCATCCAGGCAAAGCCAATGTTGTGGCTGACGCTCTCAGTCGAAAGGACACTTTACCTAGACGCGTACGAGCCTTGCAGCTCACTATTCAGTCCAGTTTTCCTGCACAAATACGAACTGCTCAGATGGAAGCATTAAAGCCCGAAAACGTCAAAGCTGAAGCTTTACGTGGCTCAAGGCAACGATTAGAACAAAAGGAAGACGGCGCCTACTATGTAACAGGACGTATTTGGGTTCCACTATATGGTGGTTTACGAGAACTTGTGATGGATGAAGCTCATAAGTCTCGCTATTCGGTACATCCAGGTTCAGATAAAATGTACCACGACATCAAAACTACATATTGGTGGCCTAGCATGAAGGCCCACATTGCTACTTACGTCGGCAAGTGTTTGACATGTGCAAAAGTCAAAGTGGAGTATCAGAAACCAGTGGGCCTACTACAGCAACCCAAAATACCGCAATGGAAATCGGAAGAAATTTCCATGGATTTTGTTACAGGCCTACCTAGATCCCAGCGTGGGAATGACACCATATGGGTGATCGTGGATCGACTCACCAAGTCTGCACACTTCCTGGCTATAAAGGAAACGGATAAGTTCTCCACTCTCGCAGACATCTATCTTAAAGAAGTTGTTTCGAGGCACGGGGTGCCCACCTCCATCATTTCGGATCGGGATGCACGATTCACGTCAGAGCTATGGCAAGCGATGCATAAATCTTTCGGCTCACGGTTAGACATGAGCACAGCGTATCACCCTCAGACGGATGGGCAGTCTGAGCGAACGATCCAAACTCTTGAAGACATGCTTCGGGCATGTGTTATTGATTTCGACAATGGCTGGGAAAAACACCTCCCTTTAGTGGAGTTTTCGTACAATAACAGTTACCACACCAGCATACAAGCCGCTCCATTCGAGGCATTGTACGGGCGTAAATGCCGGTCACCTCTCTGTTGGGCAGAGGTGGGGGATAGTCAGATTACAGGACCAGAAATGGTAGTTGATGCTACTGAACGAATAGCACAAATACGACAACGCATGGCGGCAGCTCGTGATCGCCAGAAAAGCTACGCAGATAAGCGTAGGAAGCCATTGGAATTTCAGGTCGGGGACCGGGTTTTACTTAAAGTCTCACCCTGGAAGGGTGTGGTTAGATTTGGTAAACGAGGCAAGCTCAATCCACGGTATGTTGGACCATTCGAAATCACTGAAAGAATAGGCAAGGTAGCCTACAGACTAAACCTACCAGCTGAACTCGGTGCAGTTCACAATGTATTCCACGTGTCGAATCTGAAGAAGTGCCTGTCAGATGAGACCCTCATAATTCCATTGAAAGAACTCACTATCGACGAGCAGTTGCACTTCGTCGAGGAACCAGTTGAAATCACGGACCGGGATGTTAAGGTCCTCAAACACAAGAGAATCCCTCTTGTTCGAGTTCGTTGGAACTCCAAACGTGGCCCAGAGTACACCTGGGAACGCGAAGACCAGATGACAGAAAAGTACCCCCAGTTATTCGGAACCAATGCAACCACTACTGAGACTGAAGCTACTACTGCGGAATTTCGGGACGAAATTCCAAATCAACGGGGGGATGATGTGACACCCCAGGTAAACCAGTAAACGATACAACTTACCTAGCTTCCTCAGTAACCGCATGCTAAATTTCGGGACGAAATTTCTTTTAAGTTGGGGATAATGTGACAACTCGAATTTCCAAGATTTCTATTTCGCATTTATTGCACGTTCATGTATTGTTTAGTTGTTTAATTGTACAAATAATTGGCTATGGAACTGTAACGTTTTGATATAATGAAGTGCATTGTGTGATTATGCATGGTTATGTGTTAATTGTGATAAATTTGTTAAATGCATAAACTTGGTGGTGAAAATGTGGAATTGTTGTGAGATGGTGCACTATTGTAAAATATAATAATTAAGGGTGGATAGAGTTATTAGTGGAATCCTAGTGATACTTAACCCTAATCCCTTGTTCACTAATCATTTACACAAAAACCCAAGCACGTACATTCACTTTCTCTGGCAATCATCATCACCATTATCATTGGCACAAGACATTCATCACTCTTGATTCCTCTCTTTCTCTAGAATCATTCAAGGTAATTGTTTATTGATTATTGTAATACTTGTAACCCTAATTGATTGCTTGATCATTATCAATTCTTGATTATGTGTTCATGAAAACCCTAGCTCTCATATGATACTTCTGTGGTTTTGATTGAGTCTGATTAATTGAGAAATGAATAAGGTTACTATGTAATCAATGGCTTGAGGATTCTGTGGTATGATATGTATAAACTGTCGATGATTAAATTGAATTCTGCTCTGCTAAATATGTGGTTTAGGGTTTTCAGATCGTGAAAACAATGAACGTAACTGTTAGTGCATAGGAATGTTTGAATAATGTCCATGATAGTCTGAGTTTCATATACATGTATGTCCGACTTTTTTTTTATATGCTTGTGGTCCGAGTATTACTTGCTAAATGCATTAAGAATCCGAGTTTTATATATATTACCATTGTCCGATGTTTGTAATAAATGTTGTTGTCCGACCTTTTGATTATGTAAAAGGTCCGAATTTTTTTTAACACATGTTAAGGTCCGAATTTCATAGGGTTGTGATGTTGGTCCGAGTTCTTGGCCCAAGGCTCTAGTCCGACCTTTATTAAGGGGGGTATGGCCCGAGTTTTACCCCACACCCCCTTGTCCGATCTTTAACCCTATATAGGGGAGGGGTGTCCGAGCTTTAACCCCCACCCCTTACATGGTCCGAGTTTCGATGGGCCACCCAAGTCCGACCTTTGTGGCCCCCATGGTCCGAATTTTTGATACTATGCCATATCTAGTCCGAGTTTTGTAGTATAGAATGCCTTTGTTCGAGTTTTCCTTGTTGTGCCTTGTCCGACCTTTACAACAACACTTGGTCCGAGTTTCATGTTTGAGTAACTGTCGTATTGTTTTTAGAATGATGATTTGATTGTTCTGACGATCGAATAATGAATGATATATATATATATATGGTTCCATTGTATACATGCAGAACATGATTATATTAAACTGCTAATATTGAACAACGAATTTGATAATGATGAGCATATGATTTGAATGATGTTGTCTGAGCATTTTAAGTAATGTGTAACCTAAGTTTAGGACAAGCACCAGTGTTAAAGCTTATTACGTGTTCCGTATATGACTGTGTGCTACCGAATGTTACTGTATGATACTATATGTGTGTGTAAACTATGTTACGAAGATCTGTAAACATATATCACACGGAATCACTGTTGTTGGGACTTCAAGCAATTGTAAACCCTACTCGAATGCAACGCTTACATCGATTCATGTGCAATGTATCCTAGGTCGTGTGTAACGGACTTAGACGATTAATAAACCCTAGAAGCAATAACATACCGAGCAAACCAAGGTGAGTTCACACAGCCAAGGCATGGGATTCCCGGGTGGGAATTGGGTTGGAAGAATTGAATTGGATAATTACTCGTACTTACACTATTGCTAGACTATAGACCATCGTCCTCAGGTTAGTCAGGACACTTACGTAAATCCTACGTAAACTAGTATCTACCATTGTCTCCCGGGTCGGGAGGACACTTACGTAAAACCTACGTAAACCTATACCTACTACTGTCTTCCGGGTCGGAAGGACAGTTACGTAAATCCTACGTAAACCCCACACGTACCACTGTCCTCGGGGAAGGGCACTCGCGTAAATCCTACGTGACCTTGTACGTATTCCTGTTCTCGGATTAAGAAGAACACATGGTCGCAAATAGTCTAGTAAGTATAAACATGGGAAGCCCCCATCAGTAGTAAATATAATCATGGGAAACCCCCATTAATAGAACATATATACGTGGGAAGCCCCCACCAAGTGAACATACGTATTACTGTTACGAACTTACTTTCTGTGAACTCGCTCAACTAGTTGTTGACTCTTTGCTGCATGCCTTGCAGGTCGTTAGATACATGGAGCTTGCACAGGGAGGAGCAGGTCGTTGTGGGCATGGATCATGAATGCTTAATTTAAACACTTTTGACATTTCATACATTATTAATTATGTTGGGTTTACTTACATGCTTCCGCTACTTAAACAATGTTTGGTTTTGAACATCAATCATGTCATGATGAATTACATTATCTATTTTTATTATTAAATACTGTGTTCGATATGATTGGTGGCTTGATCCTGGTCAGTCACGCTCCCAAGCGGTGATACTCCGCGTGTGGATTTTGGGGGTGTGACATATCAGCTGACGACGAGTTACTAGCACCGTTAAGCTTGATAACATACTAAGTCTTAAACAATTCACTTAGATTGTCGATATGCTGATCCTCTTAAATTTTCATACAAACTTCAATCTGTTCAGGATACGATTTAGGTGAATTAAAGACTTAAACTTATATGTGTGTCCCACCTCTTGAATATACTCCCGTATCCAGATCCCAATATTCAGTCTTACAGGTGAATATACCTAGATGATATCTGTAAAGGGTTAAATGCAAAACTGTGAGAGCTCAGGTCAGAACTTCCGTTCAGCAGAGAGATGACGGTTTGACTTTAGGTGTGTTCCCTTTAGAGAATCTTTTCTTCAACAGCACATGATTAGCATTTTGCAATGTTTCATCATTTTTATGCTGAGGGTGAGCTTTATTTCAAGCAAGCACAAAGTATTATACAGGGACTAGACCATTGCTTCCGCAAAATCAGAAGTCCCGGGATAATACCCTAGATATCACTGAGTATAAAGACCTAGTATCTCAGAAAAAGGGACCTTTCAAACAAGATTTCAGGGGTTACCTATATATCCAAGATTTGTTCCCCACAAAATAAGCAAGTTTGAATTTTAGGTTTATATCCCAAACAAGATTTACTGAATGTATAAAAACCTGTCGACACATCATCAGCGAGATTGTTTAACGCTTTAAAACTTTACAAATCTTTAGCGTATCGAAACTGTCAAGCCGATGTACTATCATTTTCCCTTTTTACACAAGCTCTTTTTCTGTTTTCTATTGTTTTTAGATTTTGAAATTTTCTTGTGTTTTTGGATTTCTGAAATTTTTAGTGTTTTGTATTTTCTAAAAATATAACTCTACTCTACTCCCCCTAAATACCAAAACAAGTAAAAAATCGACAAACCATTGCAAATTGTTTCTCAACATCATCATCTACAATGTGATCCTCATCAACGCCAATAATCCCATTCGATACCGATAAAAGCTTCATACCGTTTAGTTCTAAAAGATATTTAAAACGAGTTTTGTCAAATGCTTTGGTATGTAAATCAGCTTTCTGTTCGTCAGTGTGGATTTTCTCAATTCGTATCAACTTCTTCTCAAAGCAATCTCGGATGAAGTGATGCCGAATTTCTATATGTTTCGTTTTAGCGTGATGAACAGGATTTTTTGTAATGTTTATTGCAGCCTCATTATCAACAAAGATAGGGGTGTTAAGAAATTGCAAACCGTAGTCGCGCATCTGTTGCTGGATCCACAAGATCTGAGAGCAGCAACTGCTAGCAGATACATACTCAGCTTCACATGTGGATAGAGCCACAGAGGTCTGCTTCTTACATTGCCAGGTGACCAATCGTGGTCCAAAGAACTGACAACCCGCTGTTGTTGATTTTGCGTTAACTTTGCAGCTTCCGAAGTCGGAGTCAGAATACCCTTCGAGCGTGAAATCGCCTGTTTTTGGATACCACAACCCCCAATGATGGAGTTCCTTTCAGGTAGCGTAATATCCTTTTCATGATCACCATGTGTAAAGCTCTGGGGCTTGACTGAAACCGTGTTGCGAGGCAGGTCGGATACATGATATCGGGTCTTGAAGCATTTAAGTACATCAGCGATCCGATCATGGAACGATACATCGTTTCATCTACACTGTCTCCGGTGAGATCTGAGTTTATCCCATGATTCGTTGCTAAAGGGGTTGAAACTGGAGTAGATCCTGACATTCCAAATTTCTCTAAGATATCATGAACATACTTCGTCTGGTGTATGAAAAATCCCTCAGGTAGTTAATCAACTTGAAGTCCCAAGAAGAATTTCATCTCCCCCATCGATGACATTTCAAACTTTTGCTTCATAACTTTTTCAAAGTCTTTGCACAAATTTTCATTCGTTGACCCAAATATGATGTCGTCCACGTATATCTGAACTATCAGAAGATGTCCGTCGACCTCTTTGGTGAAGAGAGTGGCATCCACTTTTCCACGGATGAAGCTGTTGGCTAGCAAGTGTTGAGACAATGTCTCGTACCAAGCTCTCGGGGCCTGGTGTAAACCACACAGCGCCTTATCCAGTAAGTAGACCTTGTCTTTGTGGATTGGATCGGTGAAGCCCGGTGGCTGTCCGACATATACCTCCTCTTTTACCTTCTCATAGAGAAACGCCGATTTTGTGTTAATCTTCCTGTGACCATCAGGCAAATCTACTAACTTCCATACTCCTAGCTTCTCGAACTGGCTCAGTTCCTCCTGCATTGTGTTGACCCAAGAATCTTCAGTAAGCGCCTCCTTATAAGTCCTCGGTTCAATCTGCGAGATAAAACAACTAAGTGAAAACTCAGTTTGTAACGAAGCAGCTATAGAATAAAACCAAGTAAGCCCTTGATCAATTTGTCGTCTAGTGCGGACGCCTGATTGTAATTCTCCGATAATCAACTCCTCTGGATGATATGAAAGAGTTCTTGGCATCACCTCGCCTGGAACATCTACCTCGCCCTCCAGATTTGTGATATTTTGATCTGCACTTTGTTCATTGACTGGAATAGATTGACTTGAAATCTGAATTTGCTCCCCCTCAGAATCTGAATCACCACGATCAAATACTGGTCTGTTCTCAGATTCTTGATTACGATTCTCTGCCGTCTGATTATCATGAGCAACTTCATTTTGTTGAATATCATCATGTTCTCCAGCATTGTTTGGACCTGCTTCATCGTCATTTGAAGTATGCCTTTGACGCCTTGAAGACTCAGCTGGGTACCTTTCCTGCGATGACTCATACTCTCTCAGAATATCCAACTCATCAAATAAATCTTCTTCTTCTTCCTCTTCTTTTTTCATGTCAAATGAATTCCACAAAGTGTCATAATGAAAACGCCATGAATCGCCTGGATTCTGTGGTGGCATTGTGTAACCTTGACACTCAACATTCGATGCTTCGATGATCCGCTTTAAGCTTGGAACAAAGACTCGTCTTAGTGGACTTGAGTAACCCACAAATATTCTGTGACATCTGTGTCACTTCAACCATCAAACAATGACCAAACCAATGAAATAATGTATTTCATACTTGGGATTTGTAAAAAATATGTGCATCATTTGCACATATCAATTCTTGTTCGATTTCGGGCTCTAAATCGCTTTCTGGAAGGTTATACGCGCACTGATGCGTAAATATAACCAGTTTAATGCAACAAACGCTCCGGAATAGTGACATAGGCTTAACATACCTTAACTAACCTTTACATAACTTAGAAACAAGTTTTGGAAGGTTTGGTATGCCGAAATCAAGTTCATTCGCTTACGGGGACTAAATTCGACAAACTGCGAAAGTATGTTGATTTGTACTGTAACGGACATTCCGGAACTTGACCATAAGTTAAACATACCCTAAATATCCTTTACATAGCTTAGAAATAGGCTTTGAGGTGTTCGGTGTGCTAAAATAAACTTTTTGGTCATTCAGGGACTAAAAGCATCAAAAAGTGCATAAGTTTGCATTTTCGCGCATAACTTACGTTCTGAATACATCCGGACATCCAAAAATTTATACAAGCATTAAAATATTTTATCTTAGTGTTTGGCATGAGAAAAATCCATTCATCGCGCAATTTGGATCGTTTTTCGCCCTTATGCGCATTTCGTCGTAATTAAGCAAACATCGCGATCGTACGACCAAACGAACCGACATCCGGCATATTTTTGAGCATGTTTCATGTCCGCAATGTTTAAGCATCATTTTAGGGCCTTAAAGTTGGCTTAACAGGCCTTAAACCTGTCAGAAATGGCTTTAAACACCAACAGGGACTGAAACTGTCATTTTTCAAAGTTATTTGCTGATCAGAACCCCAGGCGGGGCGCGTAAGGTTTTGTTATACCTTACGCGGGGATCAAGAGCCTCCCAGACCTGCAAAACCAGTTTTCACACCTGTTAACAGCTCTTATACTCACAAAACCCAATGCAAATGTTTTCCAGCAAACTATGGGCTCAATCTAGGGGCTCCAATGGTTTTGTAAAACTATGGGCACGAGGTGTACGGCCTAGATCGAAGCACGTTATTCAACGAACGATTTTAACGATTCTACTACACCTATAAATACCCCCTTCATTCACTTGCAAAAACCCACATTTGATCTGATTCAAAGCTCTCTAAGTGGAAGTATATGCTTCCTACCTAAGAGTGAATCGGGTCAAATCTTGCGGGGACCTTCTGTAAGTATTCTTTCGTGCTTTTCGTTCGTTTTAGCGTTAAAGTCAAACTGCGTTTGACTTTCGGCATTGACCAGTTTATGGTCAACGTGAAGTTCGTTTGAACTACATAATGTGAGCGTAATCACGATGGTTATAGTCCCTAGTGACTATACCTACTGATTACCATGTTATCTAGGCTCAGTGACGAGTCGTAGTTTCAACCAAAATACGTTTTCTCGCGTATCTTGTAACCAAACTACTCTAGGGTATCAAAACCGTTTGTTTTGATACCAAACTTGTTTTCTAACTTAACTAAACATGTTCTAGCATGTTTAGCTCGTCACTTTTAGATTTGTGCTTGTTTAGGGTCGTAAAGGTAAGCGATCTAATCAATCGCTTATACTTTCGAACCCGACCCACTTGGTCGATCTTTAGGATCCAACCAAACATATTAGGTGACCATAGTTATATAGGGAATAACCTTCCAAGGTTATACCTTATGGTCACGTCGTTTAAGTAGTTGTATGATAAGTAGTTTCTAAGCCTTAGGAAAATTACCAAAATACCCTTTTGTCGCTAAAATTCATTTTAAGCCTATGCAACGTAACTTTTGACATCTAAACTGATTAAGTAACTATATTAGGCATGTTAAGGCATATTTTACTTGTCATAGGACTAGTTAAGCTGTCCGAACGCGTTTTACGCGAACGACACGTTAAAGTAGCATAAGCTACCTAAACGGGTCATAACGGGTCAAAAGCACATAGGATAGGTTTCGTTTTAGTATGTAGGATTTGTTAAACCATATTACATAAGTTCCCACACTTATTTGGTTTACGAACCCTCGTACTACCCGATCCTCCGATAGGTCCGTTTATATATGTAGTTATCTATATAGGGTGCCGTTTGATTCTGTGATGCCTCTAGCTTTGCTTGGTTGTTGTTCAAGACTTCTAAGCACCCTCAAGTGAGTACATAGTCCCCTCTTTTTCTATTTTTCAAACGTTTTGGGGTGAAACACATGTGCCTACTTGTTACTTTCGTGCTTTCCATGTTTTCATATCGTATGCTTGTTATGTTCATTAGTACACTTATAGTACATGATTTCATTATATTTTTGCTATGTATGTCCTTTGTTGCATACTTAGTACATCGTTTTACATGACATTTTATGCTATGTATGTCCATTTAGTGCATACTTAGTACATCGTTTTACCTGATATTTCATGCTATGTTGTTCATCATACTTAGTACACTTGTTTCACATCACATGTTATTTATGTCCATTTGTTGCATACTTAGCACATTTGTTTTTCATCACATGCTTACATTTTGGTATGATATTTGGTTTGTTTAAATGGGACCATATACATTCATTAACATTAGCTACGCCGTTCGTTAGTAGGTAGTGGTACCATAGGAATTGACAACTCCCGTTCCTGACATCCTGGGTATGTTTGGATGGAAGGAATGACCGAATTCGATTAAAACATAACACAGATAGACCTTCAATTTGTTTAAGGGTTTATCACCACAGTTGCAAGGCTTGGATGTATGCATTTTCACAATACCGCATAAATGTCTGTATTCAGTATAGCATGCATTTCCACAAAACATAACATTGATTTAAACCACGTTTTACTTCAATACATTGTTTTGTGCATTTTTACCTATGGTTTAGTCGATACATATTTCACTTGCCATACATGACATTTTGTTTACACATTACATGATTGATATTTGACATAGACATTTTGATATTGTTATACACATTTCTTGGAAAACATTTTGACATAAACATTTTGACATGGCTTTCACAAAGACGTTTGACAAATGGTTTAGACATGGGCAATTTACATTGGTGGTTTGTTTGGGTAAGTGATTTAAGTAACGAGACGTGTGTAATGTGATACAAGCATGGTGGATACGCCACTGGTACTTCCTATATATAAGTGCTTGTATTATATTACATGTCGTAGCGTTATTTAAATCATTCAATTTGGATTTACACATTTTTACACAAATAACATATTTTTCACAAGACATTGTTTAACAAAACAGTTTGTTTTATACAAATTCCTTTTACTTGGTTATTCATTTAACCTTACAATCATTCTTTTAACTATACATATCTATCATCGCTTTTCAAACGATTTATAAAACAAAACATTTTACAAGGATCATGACTGATTTTTGTTAAACAACTTTTTCTAAACTTATAAGCCGTGAATCCTAAATCAACAAAATCTATGTACTCGCCGGCATTTTTATGCTGACGTGCCTATTTTCACATGTGTTTCAGGAGATGATGCATAGGATTGATCAAGATACACATAGGCGAACTTGGGCCTTAGTGACAATAAAAGATGCAAGACTAGTTAATTTTGTTATACTTCTTTGCTTGTTAAGACATTGTAACTCTTTTTATCAATAAAACAACATTTTTATTTTTCCATGTGTTATGAAACAATGATTCTGTTACAACACTCCCCGACGATTCCGCCACGTTTTGTTGTTTTACGTGGTCGGGGTGTGACAGAAAGTTGGTATCAGAGCCCATGGTTATAGGGAATTATGTTATTAGTAATGCTTTGACCTAGTCTATAACCTTCCTAGGACCCTAACGCGAGTTTACTTGCGTTTAGTCATAAAACAATACCGTCACCTATCCTTAGGCGACAACCACAACAAGAACATAAATTTCAAAACCGCTTTGAAAACTAATCATCTGTTCTTGGATGATTGATTACTAGGTTTTGAACCCTCTAAGTTTTCAAATCTCGTCAAAGTTTGGGTCTTATAATGTGAACACATGCAAACTGGAAGGGTGAATGCCTGTACTCTGAGTTTTCTGTCTAAGGCTAGAGTGTTCGTACAAATCCGCAGTATCGGACCAGTCACTCTTACCTGGGAACTCTTGGGGTGAATGTTCACTTATAGGCAAGCATGTCTTCAGCGATACATTATTATGACCCGTTTGCTTTGATTTATCACCATCTCATTTGTTTGCCTTAGGTAACAAACAAATGATCGCAATTCGTATGCATTGCCTTTCTGTTTTGTTTATCACGTAACATTTCATTTATTTCTTCCTATATCTTTCATTTCCTTCTAGAATGTCTCTTCAACTCAACAACGGTCAAATGTCCAAGCAAACAGCCAAATTTGCCCAGCAAATAGGCGAAGTGATACTGAAGTCTGTGGATCTAGGCATTGCCATGTCTTGTCTCAAAAATGGAGCCACTCAAGAGTCACCGAATGAAGCAGAAGTCAGGCCTGCACCAAAATCAAGAAAGCGTAAGGCTTCAAAGAAACCCGCAGCAGTTACACCCAATCAAGCGGGACCTAGCCAGGTAGCGACGCCACCAGCTAGGAAGCCGTACTTGGGAGCTGCCCCATGGTGCAAGCGATGCAACCGTCATCATTTTAACCTCATACCCTGCTCCAAATGTACCTACTGTGGGCGGTTGGGACATTTGATTAACATATGTCGCTTTGCTATCCAAAACAAAGCTGTTGCAAACCTTGCTGCTACCCAACTCCAAGTCAACCCTACTCAAGCTCGTTTCCGGTCTGGTACTTGCTACAACTGTGGTGAGATGAGCCATTTCAGGAACAAATGCCCGAAGATTGTCAATTCAAATCCAACCCTTGGATGAGCATTTGGCCGAGCAAAAGATGTTGCTGTCATATGCCTTTGCTTCTTTTGTTTTCTTGTATTGTGAAACAATCTGTTTTGTTCATAAATAAAAGTCGTTGTTCGCAATTCTGATGTACAAGTGTAGTTACATGTGTGTATGGCATTTCCCTATGATACCTACATCAAGGAACTATGTTCTTTACAAACTACTCTTGTGATTCTCCCTTTCAAGTGATCGCTCATGATTTCCTCGAAAAATTTTAAGTACTCGTTTCATTCTAGGAGACGAAGTACAAGAAATAAAGCGAAATTATGAGAAATCGTGCTTTTTGCACATCTGTGCCTTTGAATTCTTGGTTAGATAACTAAGGGTATTTTCAAATCTCATACCCATTACGTCCTGATTTTTCAACATGCATAACATAAGTTTCCAAAAACAACCTCCATGATTTCAAAAACATTGTCTATGTTTTCAAAAACGACCTTCATGATTTCAAAATGTTATTAATACAGTATAATTACTTATATCAAGTGCATGATTTCAAAAGCATCATTCATGTTTTCAAAAACCTTATACATAATTTCAAAATTCATCTTGCATGATTTTAAAACATTTTTATAAATATACCTATCTAAAACACCTACTTTATGATTTCAAAAGTATTATATATAAGGTTTCAAAAACATTAAACACATTTTTTTAGAACCCCATGCATAGTTTTCAAAAATATTTTCCTCATACATTGACTTAACCTTCAAATTCCGCTTCATATGTCGCCTTGGCATATCTAGCATCTCAACTTCATAAGCATTTTTACTTCATGTTTTGACTTAAGCACATCCAGTGCAAGGTTTCAAAACATCTTCAATTCCCAAAATCTATGTGGGATCTTTTTATCTTTACAATTAGATCCTTGTGGATAATTAGCATTCAAATCAGAATCCTTCATTGGATTCCTCGTATGCCTTAATTCGAACATTTCGATTCCTTATAATCAAAATCGAATTTTCTTAAATCTTTCTATCTTTATAGTTGGATTCTTAGAAATATTTAAAGCACCAATCAAAATCCACTGATTGGATACCTGGTGTGCTTTAAATACATGTGCACAGTTAGCAGAACAAATTAACAAAATGATAACAGATTTAAAATCAAGTTAAACAATTATGTGATTATGTGTTTATGCATTTTGTGTTTTCTTTTATGCATTTTTGTGTTTTTTAATACTCTGGATATTCGTTATCCAAATCCTTGTAGAACCCTTCATATCTTCATATGAGGGATTCGTAGTAGGATATTCAAAAAGGTACTACCTTAAATCCTTATTGGGCTTCTACGTGATAGTCAAGACCCTTGGATTATATGGTACCATTCCATGATTCAAAAAGAGACCATTTGAGTGGTCTAGTCAAAAGATTGATTCGGAATCTGGTTAAGAATGACATGTGATGATATAAGCTGAAAAGACTCCTTGGCAGTCTAGAGATCATTTATTGACTCAATTAAAAAGAACCCCAGCATGGTCTAGTCGCACTCATCACAGGTTTGTTCATTTGGTTTCCCCTACACATTATAAAATACATTGTGCAAACTATGCAAGGAATTGCGTAATTATGGACGCGTACATAATTATGAAATTCAGTGCACAGAAACCACGGTAAGACTTATTATGTGTAAGAACCGACAGTGACAACCATAACAAAATGTGAACAATGTAATAGAGGTACGGTGGACGCACCAATAACACTTTATATACTTGTATATAAGTGTCCCTCTCAAATTTCAAGCATGATGTTATTTAAAGTTACTAGAAGTTCAGGACTCTAACCAGTGTAGTTCGATCTTTTCAACCTCATATTTCAAGCTCTCACAAGTTTCCTCTAAGATAAATTTAGGGACGAAATTTCCTGAAGTAGGGGAGACTGTGACATCTGTGTGAATTCAACCATCAAAAAACTACCAAACCAATGAAATATTGTATTTCATACTTGGGATATGTAAAAAATATGTGCATCATTTGCACATATCAATTCTTGTTCGATTTCGGGCTCTAAATCGCTTTCTGGAAGGTTATACGCGCACTGATGCGTAAATATAACCATTTTAATGCAACAAACGCTCCGGAATAGTGACATAGGCTTAACATACCTTAACTAACCTTTACATAACTTAGAAACAAGTTTTGGAAGGTTTGGTATGCTGAAATCAAGTTCATGCGCTTACAGAGACTAAATTCGACAAACTGCGAAAGTATGTCAATTTGTACTGTAACGTACATTCCGGAACTTGACCATAAGTTAAACATACCCTAAATATCCTTTACATAGCTTAGAAATAGGCTTTGAGGTGTTCGGTGTGCTAAAATAAACTTTTTGGTCATTCAGGGACTAAAAGCGTCAAAAAGTGCATAAGTTTGCATTTTCGCGCATAACTTACGTTCTGAATACATCCGGACATCCAAAAATTTATACAAGCATTAAAATATTTTATTTTAGTGTTTGGCATGAGAAAACCATTCGTCGCGCAATTAGGATCGTTTTTCGCGCTTATGCGCATTTCGTCGTAATTAAGCAAACATCGCGATCGTACGACCAAACGAACCGACATCCGACATATTTTTGACCATGTTTCATGTCCACAATGTTTAAGCATCATTTTAGGGCCTTAAAGTTGGCTTAACGGGCCTTAAACATGTCAGAAATGGCTTAAACACCAACAGGGACTGAAACTGTCATTTTTCAAAGTTATTTGCTGATCAGAACCCCAGGCGGGGCGCGTAAGGTTTTGTTATACCTTACGCGGGGCGCGAGAGCCTCCCGACCTGCAAAATCAATTTTCACGACTGTTAAGAACTGTTATACTCACAAAACCCAATTGCAAATGGTTTCCAGCAAACTATGGGCTCAATCTAGGGGCTCCAATGGTTTTGTAAAACTATGGGTACGAGGTGTACGGCCTAGATCGAAGCACGTTATTCAACGAACGATCTTAATGGTTCTACTACACCTATAAATACCCCCCTCATTAACTTGCAAAAACCCACATTTGATCTGATTCAAAGCTCTCTAAGTGGAAGTATATGCTTCCTACCTGAGAGTGAATCGGGTCAAATCTTGTGAGGACCTTCTGTAAGTATTCTTTCGTGCTTTTCGTTCATTTTAACGTTAAAGTCAAACTGCGTTTGACTTTCTGCATTGACTAGTTTATGGTCAACGCGAAGTTCGTTTGAACTTCATAACGTGAGCGTAATCACGATGGTTATTGTCCCTAGTGACTATACCTACTGATTACCACGTTATCTAGGCTCAGTGACGAGTCGTAGTTTCGGCCAAAATACGTTTTCTCGCGTATCTTGTAACCAAACTACTCTAGGGTATCAAAACCGTTTGTTTTGATACCAAACCTGTTTTCTAACTTAACTAAACATGTTCTAGCATGTTTAGCTCGTCACTTTTAGATTTGTGCTTGTTTAGGGTCGTAAAGGTAAGCGATCTAATCAATCGCTTATACTTTCGAACCCGACCCATTTGGTCGATCTTTATGTGACACCTGTGTCACTTCAACCATCAAACAAATGCCAAACCAATGAAATATTGTATTTCATACTTGGGATTTGTATAAATATGTGTATGTTTTGCACATATCAATTCTTGTTCAATTTCAAACTCTACAACACTTTCTGGGGAATTATACGCAAACTAGTGCGAAAACGTACTCAGTTTAGTGCGACAAATACTCCGGAAGACCATCATACACTTAACATACCTTAAAAAAAACCTTTACATAACTTAGAAATAAGTTTCGAAGGCTTTGGTATGGCAAAAACAAGTTAATTCGCTTACAGGGACTAAACTTGACAAACTGTGAAAGTATGCCAATTCGAACTGTAACGAACATTCCGGAACATGTCCATAAGTTAAACATACCATAAATATCCTTTACATAGCTTAGAAATAGGCTTTGAGGTGTTTGGTATGCTAAAACAAACTTTTGGATCATTCAGGGACTAAAAGTGTCAAAAAAGTGCACAAGTTTGCACTTTCGCGCATAACTTACGTTCTGAATACATCCGGACATCCAAAAATTTATGTAAGCATCCTTATATTATGCCTTAGTGTTTGGCATGAGAAAAATCCATTCGTCGCGTCATTTGGATCGTCTTTCACGCTTATGCGCATTCCGTCGTAATTAAGCAAACATCGCGATCGTACGGCCAAACGAACCGACATCCGGAATATTTTTGAGCATATTTCAAGTCCCCTACACTTTAACTTCATCTTAGAGCCTTGAAATGAGGGTAATGGGGCTTAAACGTGCCAAAAATGGGCCAAATTACGTGTTTCTGAAGTGCAGGGACCAAAATTGAAAATTCTGATCTGTGAACCTCAGGCGGGGACCAAAATTGAAAATTGTTTTTATTTCTGCAAAATTTATGCGTTTGTGTGGATGCTTGATGAAACCTTATGATGTCAACCCAAAGACAAACTACTCGTATGGTTCTGTCATATTATGATCACTTGTGATCTCCCCAAGAACCTTAAACTCTCGTTTCTTTTAAGAAACAAAGTTAAAACTCTTATTGAGAATCCCTCTATCTTTATAAATAGATCTTTAAAAATCATTAAAGTGCCAAATGCAATCCATGGATTGGATTCCTAGTGTGCTTTAAATATCCATACCTAAAGATAACAAAATAAAGAATCAAGTTAACTAAATTTGTGCTTATGTGCTTTCTTACATGTTTTGTGGTTGTATGTGATCCATCCAAATCCTCATAGAATCTTTCATATCTCATACGAGAGATTCATAATAGGATATCCAAAGATACTATCTTAAACCCCTAATGGATTTCAACATTGTAGTTAAGTCCCTCTGGTTATAAAGTATTATTCTATAATTGGACCTCTTGAATGGTCTACTTAAACAGATTGATTTTGAAGATCTGATTAGAAATATCATGTGATGGTATAACTAAAAATGATCCCTTAGGTGGTCTATTTAAAGAGATCGTACGACGGTCTAGTTAAGAAGATCATGTGTTGATCTAGTTAAAAAGATCGTTCGTTGATCAAATTAAAAGGATCCTTTGGTGGTCTAGTCGAATCGCTTCATGTTTATTCAAGTAATTTTTCCTACGCATTATGAAATGGACTGTGCGGACTGTGCAAGGAATTACGTAATTATGGAGGCCTACATAATTATGGAATTCAGTGCACAGGAGCCACAGGAAGCTTCATCATGTGTTAAGACCTAGTGACAAGAATAATGATACGGGAGAAGTCTTGGACCTCGACCAATGTCATTTATTCTCACACTCCCCCAATTCTGATCTCAATCACACACCAAGTTTCCTATGATAAGTCTTCATAAGAAACGTTCTTCTATCCATAGTCCAAAATTTCCTATTTTACTATTACAAGGAATTCACTTTGAGAGTTAACAAATTCGCTAAGAGTCCTAACATGGCCCAGGTTTTTACCTAAGGGTTCAATGGATCTATTATAAGGCGAAACCTTCATAGCTGTCCTCACAAGTTTCCTCTAGAATTAAATTTCGGGACGAAATTTCCTAAAGTAGGGGAGACTGTGACACCTGTGTCACTTCAACCATCAAACAAATGCCAAACCAATGAAATATTGTATTTCATACTTGGGATTTGTATAAATATGTGTATGTTTTGCACATATCAATTCTTGTTCAATTTCAAACTCTACAACACTTTCTGGGGAATTATACGCAAACTAGTGCGAAAACGTACTCAGTTTAGTGTGACAAATACTCTGGAAGACCATCATACACTTAACATACCTTAAAAAAACCTTTACATAACTTAGAAATAAGTTTCGAAGGCTTTGGTATGGCAAAAACAAGTTAATTCGCTTACAGGGACTAAACTTGACAAACTGCGAAAGTATGCCAATTCGAACTGTAACGAACATTCTGGAACATGTCCATAAGTTAAACATACCATAAATATCCTTTACATAGCTTAGAAATAGGCTTTGAGGTGTTTGGTATGCTAAAACAAACTTTTGGATCATTCAGGGACTAAAAGTGTCAAAAAAGTGCACAAGTTTGCACTTTCGCGCATAACTTACGTTCTGAATACATCCGGACATCCAAAAATTTATGTAAGCATCCTTATATTATGCCTTAGTGTTTGGCATGAGAAAAATCCATTCGTCGCGTCATTTGGATCGTCTTTCACGCTTATGCGCATTCCGTCGTAATTAAGCGAACATCGCGATCGTACGGCCAAACGAACCGACATCCGGAATATTTTTGAGCATATTTCAAGTCCCCTACACTTTAACTTCATCTTAGAGCCTTGAAATGAGGGTAACGGGGCTTAAACGTGCCAAAAATGGGCCAAATTACGTGTTTCTGAAGTGCAGGGACTAAAATTGAAAATTCTGATCTGTGAACCTCAGGCGGGGCGCATAAGGATTGTCCAAATCCTTACGCGGGGCGCGTGGGACTGTCAGACAGATTCAATGTATGCATTTAATGCAGTTGGCCTTTCGTTCGATCAAGGGGCGATGCCCTTTCACCCAATCAAGAGCCAAGGGGCATTTTCTGACTTACCACAACATTTCGACAAGTGTACGCACGAGATCGCGACACGATATTCGATAAACGATCCTAACGGTTCCACTTTTCCTATAAATACCCCCCCCTTTTGTGTAAAAATCACAAGAGTCAGATCTAAAAGCTCTAAGTTGAAGTATTGCTTCATACCTGAGTTTCTCTGATCTAGATTAGCATTCGGGGACCCTCCGTAAGTATTCTTTCGTTGTTTTATCGATTTTCGAGTCCGAAAGTCAACGTTTTGTTGACTTTCTTCATTAACCAGCTAATGGTCGATGCGAAGTTCATGGAACTTCATAACGTGAGCGTGATCACGATGGTTATAGTCCGTAGTGACTATACCTACTGATTTCCACGTTATCTAGGCTCAGTGACGAGTCGTAGTTTCGGCCAAAATGCGCATTCTTGCGTATTTTGTAACCAAACTACTCGTGAGCATCAAAACCGTTTGTTTTGATGCCAAACCTGTTTTCTAAACTTAGTTAAGCATGTTCTAACATGCTTAGCTCGTCACTTTTAGTTTAGTGCTTATATAGGGTCGTAAGGTAAGCGATCTAAACCATCGCTTATACTTTCGAACCCGACCCATTTGGTCGATCATTAGGATCCGACCAAACACATTAGGTGACCATAGCTATAACCTTCCGAGGTTATACCTTGTGGTCGCGATGTTAGGCGTTCCGAACGCGTTCTACGCGAACGACGCGTTAGGGTGGCATAAGCTACCTAAACGAGTCGTGATGGACCGTAAGCACTTAGGTTAAGTTTCATTTTAGTATGTAGGCTTTGTTAAACCATATTACACGAGTCTCCATACTCGTTTGGTTTACGAACCCGCGTACTATCCGATCCTTCCGATTTGGTCCGGTATATTAACATAGCTACCTATTAGGTGCCGTTTGATGTCCCGTGATCTTTAGCATTATCTGGTTATTATACAAGAACTCCAAAGCAATCTCAGGTGAGTACATAGTTCCCCTCTTCTACTGTTTTTAACTGTTTTGGGGTGAAGCATGTGTACCTATCTATTATTTTCATGATTTCAAAGTATAATTGATTATACATATCTTTTAACAAACTGATTGATTATCTATGGTTTAAACACTGATTTCTCAAAGATTACAAAAGTAATTGTTGGAATAGTACTTATTTTGTTCACCAGACCGATTGGTAGTATGATATAGCGCTATAGGACTAGACACCCCATTCCTGTTGTCATGGAATGTCTGAAACCAATTTGTTTCTCCATCCAAATAGGGATTTCCTTTGTGGTATCCTTATAGTCTCAAAGGTGTAGTTTGATGCACTAGGTCTGAATGAATTCTTAAATCGCACCTTTAAAGTATATTTTGATATACTCCCAAAAAGTATAGTTTGATATACTCTCATGTGTGGTATTGTACAGAACCAACATAAGCATTTTATCAACAAACCAAAACATATTTTTAATATGTTATTTACAAATCCAAAGTATACTGTTAATATGCTGCTATAAGGTTATTCGATTAACCTTACATCATTTCACTTACCATACATAACTTTTGTTTATACATTACGTGGTTTACATTTAACTTGAGTTATACAATAACCTTGGACTATTGGTTTAAACATGAACATTCTATATTGGTGGATTGGTTTGCGTAAGTGACTTAAGTAACGAGGCGTGTGTAATATGATACAAGCATGGTGGATACGCCGCTGGTACTTCCTATATATAAGTGTTTGTATGGTATTACATATCGTGGCGTTATTTGAATCATTTCAATTTGAGACATATGACCTTTTATACAAATAACGCACTTTTCACGAGACATTGTTTTACAAACGACTTATCTTATACAAACACATTTTACATGGTTATCCGTTTAACAATACAGTGTTCTCTTATTTATACATATCATCCAATCTTATCGTTTTTCAAATGATTTACAAGACAAAGCAAATTACAAGGTTCATGACTGACTGTTATTAAACGTTTTCTTTAAACTCAAGTCATGAATCCCATTTTCACAAAACCTATGTATCTCACAGGCATTTTTATGCTGACGTACCTATTTTTACACATGTTTCAGGTGTTGTCTTGAGATGATTGTTGATACACGCTACATTTAGGATGGACTCGTGCCTTAGCAACTTTAAAACTTGGAAGATCACAGTTGTACTTATGTGATTGTAATAGAACAATGAGTTCATTTAATCAATAAAACAATATTTAAATTTCCATGTGTTATGAAACAATAATTCTGTTACAACACTCCCCGACGTTTCCGCCACGTTTTGTTGTTCCACGTGGTCGGGGTGTGACACTTTAGGATCCAACCAAACATATTAGGTGACCATAGTTATATAGTGAATAAGCTTCCAAGGTTATACCTTATGGTCACGTCGTTTAAGTAGTTGTATGATAAGTAGTTTCTATGCCTTAGGAAAATTACCAAAATACCCTTTTGTCGCCAAAATTCATTTTAAGCCTATGCAACGTAACTTTTGACATCTAAACTGATTAAGTAACTATATTAGGCATGTTCAGGCATATTTTACTTGTCATAGGACTAGTTAAGCGGTCCGAAAGCGTTTTACGCGAACAACACGTTAAAGTAGCATAAGCTACCTAAACGGGTCATAACGGGTCAAAAGCACATAGGATAGGTTTCGTTTTAGTATGTAGGATTTGTTAAACCATATTACATAAGTTCCCACACTTATTTGGTTTACGAACCCTCGTACTACCCGATCCTCCGATAGGTCCGTTTATTTATGTAGTTATCTATATAGGGTGCCGTTTGATTCTGTGATCCCTCTAGCTTTGCTTGGTTGTTGTTCAAGACTCCTAAGTACCCTCAAGTGAGTACATAGTCCCCTCTTTTACTGTTTTTCAAACGTTTTGGGGTGAAACAAATGTGCCTACTTGTTACTTTCGTGCTTTCCATGTTTTCATATCGTATGCTTGTTATGTTCATTAGTACACTTATAGTACATGATTTCATTATGTTTTTGCTATGTATGTCCTTTGTTGCATACTTAGTACATCGTTTTACATGACATTTTATGCTATGTATGTCCATTTAGTGCATACTTAGTACATCGTTTTACATGATATTTCATGCTATGTATGTTCATCATACTTAGTACACTTGTTTCACATCACATGCTATGTATGTCCATTTGTTGCATACTTAGCACATTTGTTTTTCATCACATGCTTACATTTTGGTATGACATTTGGTTTGTTTAAATGGGACCATATACATTCATTAACATTAGCTACGCCGTTCGTTAGTAGGTAGTGGTACCATAGGAATTGACAACTCCCGTTCCTGACATCCTGGGTATGTTTGGATGGAATGACTGACCGAATTCGATTAAAACATAACACAGATAGACCTTTAATTTGTTTAAGGGTTTATCACCACAGTCGCAAGGCTTGGATGTATGCATTTTCACAATACCGCATAAATGTCTGTATTCAGTATAGCATGCATTTCCACAAAACATAACATTGATTTAAACCACGTTTTACTTCAATACATTGTTTTGTGCATTTTTACCTATGGTTTAGTCGATACATATTTCACGTGCCATACATGACATTTTGTTTACACATTACATGATTGATATTTGACATAGACATTTTGATATTGTTATACACATTTCTTGGACAACATTTTGAGATGGCTTTCACAAAGACATTTGATAAATGGTTTAGACATGGGCAATTTACATTGGTGGTTTGTTTGGGTAAGTGATTTAAGTAACGAGACGTGTGTAATGTGATACAAGCATGGTGGATACGCCGCTGGTACTTCATATATATAAGTGCTTGTATTATATTACATGTCGTAGCGTTATTTAAATCATTCAATTTGGATTTACACATTTTTACACAAATAACATATTTTTCACAAGACATTGTTTTACAAAACAGTTTGTTTTATACAAATTCATTTTACTTGGTTATTCATTTAACCTTACAATCATTCTTTTAACTATACATATCTATCATCGCTTTTCAAACGATTTATAAAACAAAACATTTTACAAGGATCATGACTGATTTTTGTTAAACAACTTTTCCTAAACTTATAAGTCGTGAATCCAAAATCAATAAAACCTATGTACTCGCCGGCATTTTCATGCTGACGTACCTATTTTCACATGTGTTTCAGGAGATGATGCATAGGATTGATCAAGATACACATAGGCGAACTTGGGCCTTAGTGACTATAAAAGATGCAAGACTAGTTAATTTTGTTATACTTCTTTGTTTGTTAAGACATTGTAACTCTTTTTATCAATAAAACAACATTTTAATTTTTCCATGTGTTATGAAACAATGATTCTGTTACAACACTCCCGACGATTCCGCCACGTTTTGTTGTTTTACGTGGTCGGGGTGTGACATATTCCCTCGATACTCTTTGGACCAAACTTACCAAAAGGTTCTAGAACGGTGCAGGGAGACCCAAACGGTTCTAAATACTTCAGGTTTGGCTTGCGGTTGTTGATCAGCTCGAAACACATTTTGTTGAATTTCTTTACAGTAAGAACCCGGTTGAGCGTATAGCATGCGACTGATACTGCTTCTGCCCAAAAGTTAACAGGTAGCTTGGAATCAGCAAGCATCGTCCTGGTCGTTTCAATTAGCGTCCTTTTCTTTCTTTCAGCTACTCCATTCTGTTGTGGAGTGTAAGGAGCACTAAATTCATGCAATATACCTCTTTCATCGCAATACTCTTCCATCTTCATATTCTTGAACTCAGTACCATTTTCACTTCGTAATCTTCTAATGCGTGTTTGGTACAAGTTTTCCATCTTCTTGAAAAGCGTCATCAAACGATCAAACGTCTCATCTTTTGACTTTAGAAATAATACCCAAGAAAATCTTGAATAATTGTCTGTGACTACAAGAAAATAGAGATCCCCAGTAATGCTTTTGACATTCACTGGACCAAACAAATCCATATGGAGTCTCTCTAAAGGTCTCGAGATTGAGTTTTCTTTCTTCCCGGGGTGAGATTTCTTCTTTTGCTTTCCTTTGATGCAGCTAATGCACTCCCCCTCAAGATGAAAACCTTTCACATGAACACCAGTAACCAAATCATTGTGCACTAGGTGATTCATTTTTCGCAAATGTATATGACCCATCTTTCGGTGCCACAGTTGTGATTCTTTCTCAGTTGCTCTAGACATAAAACAATGAGCCTGACCCGTGGTTGTAGTTGCTACGCTCATGTCCAACACGTACAGATCATTGACTCTTGGTGCTCTCATGATAATCCATTCTTCGGGAACAACAAATCTTGGTTTCAAGATCAAACATTCTTTGTCTGTGAAGTGCGTTGTATACATCCTATCACAAATCTGAGAAATACTCAGAAGATTACTCTCAAGCTCAGCAATGTAGTTAACTCTTTCAAACATGACAATGCCATTGGATAACGTTCCTTCACCAACTATTCGACCTCCTTGATTTCCAACAAAACCTACATAACCTCCATTAAAACCACGAACATCGTACAGTAGGGTCTTCTTCCCCGTCATGTGCCGAGAAGCTCCACTATCCATAATCCAACGTGAAACGGATCTTGGAAGCTCCTGCACAAGTCAAAAATGCTTAGTTAGAATTTGATGCCACCCAAGCCTCTTTTGACTCAGGTAGCTGGAAATTAAGAACAGTTCTTTTGGTGAACAATGGTGGAAAATTCTTGTCATTTATTTTTAAGCTCTCTTCAGATCCAACCTCAACCTCTTTGTATAAGAAAAACTTATCTTTAGGAGGTTGACCAGATGGTTTGTCTTTCTTTTGAACATTTTTCTTTTCAGAAATGAGCATTTGTTCTTCAAGTTTCTCATAATAATCCAAAGGAACATTCATCTTTACCGGTGTAGTAGAAGATGATTGTTTTTCTGACTCTGAAACCTTTGGTTTTGGAGAACTTGTTTTCTTTTCAACAACTTTTGGCTTCCATGTTTGTTGAGATGACGCAACCCGTTTGTAAAACTTGTCAATTTTAGTTACCACATTTTTAACAGGTTCAGTTTTGACTTTGATGTTTACATTTTTCAAAACCTTTTGCTCAACAACCATTGGAGCTTTTCCTTTCACATCAACTTTCCTTTTCTGAATCTCAACAACTTTAGTCTTAGGCTTCAAGTTGGTACACTTTCGTGCAATATGTCCAACTTGATTACACTTGAAGCATGTTCGGGTGTCAGCTGCCCGACTTGTGCCTTCAGACTGAGGGTGTGAGGCCTTCTTCTCAAAGAACTCTTTGTTTGATTTTGAAAAAATTTTAGATTCTTCATCAGAAAGTGAACTCGAACTTGAACTTTTCACAAACACCTTTTTCTCAGCAAACCTTCTGTTTTGAACATTCTTTTTCTGATAATTCTTGCCACCCTAATATCCACCCGACCATTTGTTTTGATTTTTGTTATAAAAATGTGGTGGAACAACAGGTTTCTTGTAGTAAGCTTTATCTTTTTCAAAATTCATTTGCCTCTTTGTTTGATTTAAACTTTCTACTTCAGACAGATCAATTTCAACCAATTTGAACACATTTGTCAATTTAGCAACATTAACATTCTCCAGTGGAAACTCAGAATCCGAATACAACTTATGCGAACTCGACATCTTGTACATGACAAGAGTAGGTTCTTCATTTAAGTTGTTTTTGGATTTTGGTTTTGGAATGTAATTGTTCAAGAAACATTCTTCATCCTCAGCTGAATCACTTTCAGACTTCAAACCATTTTCAGCCATGCTTTTAACAATTTTTGTCTGAACACTATCCTCATCGGATGATGAAGTGACTGTGACATCAATCGTGTCCGGAAGTTTCACTTCATTAACTTCTTCATCATTTACCAACCCTGATTGTTTCTTCAAAAAATTGTTTAAGATTGGTGGTGGAACCTGATGATAACCCACCCCGGTTCCATCAGAGTATACATCGCCTGCTTTGTTCTTTCCAATTGGTTTGGGGACGATATGTTGAAGAACAAAGCTTGCGGAGTTGTAACTATTCAGTTTCAACTGGATGCGTTCATTTTCAATTTTAGCTTCTTGAAACTGAAGCTTCAACTTAGCAATTTCATCCAGTTGCTGGTTGATTAACTCCTCTTTCACTCTAAGAACTCCGGTCAGCTAAAGAGTTTCTTTGTCTGTTTTACCATTTCTTTCATCAGAATCTTTTACCGTTCGTTTTAGTTGCTCAAAATTTTCTGAAATTTGACGATTTTCAAGAATTAATTTTTCATTTTCTTTCCTAATTCTTTCTACGTCATTTTTATCGTTTTCGATTTTCTCAGTTAATTCTTTTAGTTTGTCGTTCGAAGCTTTTAACAATTTATCACTGTTTAAGATCTGATCTTCAACACTTCTGACTCTACCAGTCAGTTCTTCAACCTTCTTACCACTGAGGTAAGCAATTGTACTACAAACTTTGCACTCTTTCATGCAATTTTTGCAGTCGTTCTCAAATTTAACTTTCTTACCTGACTCATGTGTATCATTTGAACTGACCTTGTTTTTGGACTTAGTTCCAGAACCAGAAACTACCTCTAGTTCTTTTGCAGCAAGAACTTTGTCAGCCATCTTCTTCAAATTTTCTGCAGTAAATTCCTATGACGTATCAATAATCCCGTCATCAATTTTCTTTGGTTGCAGCTCTTTTTCTGTCTCTTTCTCTTTCCCATCAGCTTCTCCTCCTCCCCACCACATTCTTTGCCTGGCTTCTTCTTCTTCAGCAATTTGTTTGGTGAGAACTCCAACATCAACAGTATCTGGATCAACAGCTATGTTTCCATTAGGATCGAGATAACATTCTCTATCAGGATCCCATCGTCTTGCTTTCTTTGCTTCCATCCATGTACGATATATTTTGCCTTTCATGAATTAAGCTGTTGATTTCCTGTTTACATACTTCACTTCTTTAGATCTGGTATCTTTAAAAGGAACTATCTTTGCTGCTGTAAAGGCGTATCCAACCGCATCTTCCTCAGGCAAAACATCACTCCAATCATAACCTTCATCATCATGAAAAACAGCAAGTGCCCTGGATTTTTCTTTGGAGGTTCTGCTTTATTTTGATGATAAATTGCTCTTTTGTAATAATCCTCTCGAAAAGGATTTGCAGTATCATCAGTGTAAGCATTTCTGCACTCACGCTTAAAATGACCTTTTTGTTTACATTTAAAAATGTAATTCAATGTGTCCATATGCTGGATGAGCATATGCAGCAAAATGTAATGCAAAATAATGTACTAAGTATGCACACAATGGACATACATAGCATAAAAACATAATGAAATCATGTACTAATAGTGTACCAATGAACATAGCAAGTATATGATATAAAAACATGAAAACATGAAAGTAACAAGTAGGCACATGTGTTTCACCCCAAAACGTTTGAAAAACAGTAAAGGGGGGTCTATGTACTCACTTGAGGGTGCTTAGAAGTCTTGAACAACAACCAAGCAAAGCTAGAGGGATCACGGAAATCAAACGGCACCTAATATAGGTAACTACATTAATAACCGGACCTAACTCGGTAGATCGGATAGTATGAGGTTTCGTAAACCAGATGAGTATTGGAACTCATATGATATGGTCTAGCAAAGCCTAGTACTAAAATGAAACCTAACCTAAGTGCTTACGACTCGATATGACACGTTTAGGTAGCTTACGCTACTTTAACGCGTCGTTCGCATAAAACGCGTTCGGAACGCCTAACTAGTCCTATGACAAGTAATATATGCCTTAACATGTCTAATATTATTGTCTAATCAGATTAGATGTTAAAATTTAGGTTACATATGCTTAAAAAGAATTTATGCGTAAAAAGGGTATTTTGGTAATTTTCCTAAGGCAGATAAACTACCTATCATACAACTACTTAAACGAAGTGACCATAAGGTATAACCTCGGAAGGTTATTCCCTATACAACTATGGTCACCTAATGTGTTTGGTCGGATCCTAAAGATCGACCAAACGAGTCTAGTTCGTAAGTCTAAGCGGGTGTTTAGTCCGCTTGACTTACGACTCTACATAAGCACTAAACCTAAAGTGACGGGCTAAACTTGTCGAAACATGTTTAACTAATTTAGAAAATAGGTTTGGTATCAAAACAAATGATTTTGATACCTAAAAGTAGTTTGGTTACAAAATATGAAAGAATACGCATTTTGGCCGAAACTACGACTCGTAACTACACCTAGATAACATGGTAATCCGTAGGTATAGTCACTAGGGACTATAACCATCGTGATTACGCTCACGTTATGAAGTTCATACAAACTTCGCATTGACCATAAACTGGTTAATGCAGAAAGTCAAACGCAGTTTGACTTTAACGATAAAAACGAATGAAAAGAACGAAAGAATACTTACAAAAGGTCCCCGCAAGCTATGATCCGATTTACTCTCAGGTATGAAGCATAAACTTCAACTTAGAGAGCCAAAATCTGTGGGTTTTGCAAGTGAAAGGAGGTGGGTATATATAGTAAATCTAGAATCGTTAGGATCGTTCATCGTAAAACGAGCTTCAATCTCATTCGTACACATGTGCCCATTGTTTTGTGAAACCATTGGAGCCCATAGTTTCATTAAAACCATGTGCAAATGAGGGGAACAGCTGGAACAAGCTGGAATTTAGATTTTTCATTTTGGTCCCTTCCTAAGATAACTATGGCAGAATGTTAATTTTGGTCCCTGAACTTCAGAATCTTGCATTTCGGCTCATTTTTGACACGTTTAAGCCCCGTTAAACTCGTTTTAAGGCTCTAAAATGAAGTTAAAGCATAGGGAGCTTAAAATATACTCAAAAATATGTCGGATGTTGGTTCGTTTGGTCGTACGGTTGCGTTGTTCGGTTAATTACGACGGAAGTCGTAACGAACGCAAAAACGATCCAAATCAAGCGACGAATGGAATTTTCTTATGCCAAACACTAAAATAAAATATTTTAATGCTTACATAAATTTTTGGATGTCCGGATGTATTCAGAACGTAAGATATGCGCGAAAATGCAAACTTATGCACTTTTTGACGCTTTTAGTCCCTGAATGAACATAAAGTTTATTTTTGCGCACAAACACACAAAGCCTATTTCTAAGCTATGTAAAGGATATTTAGGGCATATTTAGCTTATGATCAAGTTCCGGATTGTTCGTTACAGTTCAAATCGGCATACTTTCGCAGTTTGTCAATTTTAGTCCGTATAAGCGAACAAACTTGATTTCGGCATACCAAACCATCCAAAATTTATTTCTAAGTTATGTAAAGGTTATTTAAGGTATGTTAAGCCTATGTCACTATTCCAAAGTGTTTGTTGCATTAAACTAGTTATATTTAAGCATCAGATCGTGTATAACCTTCCAGAAAGCGATTTAAGGCCGAAATCGAACAAGAGTTGACATGTGCGAACGATACACATGTTTACACAAATCCCAAGTATGAAACACAATATTTCATTGATTTGGTTTTTGTTTGATGGTCGCAGAGGCATAGGTGTCACAATACCAAGCCCTTCAAAACTTATTTCTAAGTTATGTAAAGGTTATTTAAGGTATGTTAAGCTTATGTCACTTTTCCGGAGTGTTTGCTGCGTTAAACTAATTATATTTATGCATCAGTGCGCGTATAACCTTCTAGAAAGCGATTTAAAGCTCGAAATTGAACAAGAATTGATATGTGCAAATGATTCACATATTTATACAAATCCCAAGAATGAAATACAAGATTTCATTGGATTTGCATTGTATGATGGTTGTAGTAACACAGGTGTCATAGTCTCCCGTACTTTAGGAAATTTCGTCCCGAAATTTGATTTTAGAGGAAACCTGTGAAGACAACTGCGATTATTTCGCTTTCGAATGAATCCTTCGTTTCCCAAGTAAAACTCTAGGTCACGTTTGGATTCTTAGCGAATTTGTTAATTGTCAAGGTGATGTCCTTGTTGTAACAAAGACATGAAGTTTCGAACGACGGATAGGAGAATGTTTCCTATGAAAACTATTATAGAAAACTTGTGTGTGCTCGAAATCAGAGTCAGAGAATGCAAGATAAAATAACAAGGGTCAAGGTCCAGGACTTCTAGTAACTCATATACACTACGCTGGCAATGTAATAAGGAACACTTATATATAGGAAGTACCAACGGTGTATCCACCATGCCCTTTTTACATTGTTCCCGTCTCGTTATTCTCATCACTATAGGTCTTAACACATGACAAAACTTGTTGTGGTTTCTATGCACTGAATTCCATAATTATGTATGCATCCATAATTACGTAATTCCTTGCACAGTCCGCATATTTCATTTTATAATGTGTAGGGAAAATCAATCGGAAATACATGCAATGACTTGACTAGACCACCAAAGGATCTTTTTAACTAGATCAACGAACGATCTTTTTAACTAGATCAACACATGATCTCCTTAGCTAGATCATCGTATGATCTCTTTAAATAGACCACTTAAGGGATCTTTGTAACTCAGAACCAAATAATCGTTTTGAAACAGCACTTGGAATACAAGGGTCTGACTATTTGCATAGAAGGCTCCTTAAGGATTTAAGATAGTACTTTGAGTATCCTTCTGAGAGTCAAACATATGAAAATACGGAAGATTCTACCAGGGCTTAGATAGCGAGCTTTAGAACTACACATAATCGTGTATTCATTAATTTAGTTATTAGCTCGTTCGTTAATTTGAATTAATGTATTTAAAGTACACCAGAAATCCAATCACGGACTTTAATTGGTACTTTAAATATCCCCAAGATTCTAACTATGAAGATAGGAAGATCTTATAAGGATACATGAAGCAAAAATGTACTTGATAATCGTGTACATAGTCACATAACATGGGTCCAGTTAAGGACTTGTGAAAGTACCTTTAGATATCAAATCAAGGATTTGAAATGGTACTTCACATAATTGTTTAAGAACTTATAATTTGTACCTTGTACTTTATTCCCTTAAAAGAAACGAGTACTTAGGATTTTAGGGGAGATCACGAGTGATCACAAAATGAAAGAACCACATGAGTAGTTTGTTCTGCAAGGAACGCGGTTCCTTGGTGTTGGTATCGTAGGGGTATGTCACGCAGACACACAATCATAATAGTTTTGTAAAATAAAATTGGAACAACAATTTTATTTATATAATAGTTGAATTGTTTCACACGATAACAACAAAGGAAAATACAAGGTCTAATTGTTCACTACTACATTATCGTTTGCCTGTGACACCTGTGTCACCGCGACCATCAAACAAATACCAAGCCGATGAAATATTGTATTTCATACTTGGGATCTTGTATAAATATGTGTATGTTTTGCACATATCAATTATTGTTCAATTTCAAACTCTACATTGCTTTCTAGAGCATTATACGCAAACTGGTGCGTAAAAGTACTCAGTTTAATGCGACAAATACTCCGGAACATCAACATATACTCAACATACCTTAAATAACCTTTACATAACTTAGAAATAAGTTTTGAAGGCTTTGGTATAGCAAAAACAAGTTAATTCGCTTACAGGGACTAAACTTGACAAACTGCAAAAGTATGCCAATTTGAACTGTAACGAACATTCCGGAACATGTCCATAAGTTAAACATACCCTAAATATCCTTTACATAGCTTAGAAATAGGCTTTGAGGTGTTTGGTATGCTAAAACAAACTTTTGGATCATTCAGGGACTAAAAGTGTCAAAAAGTGCACAAGTTTGCACTTTCGCGCATAACTTACATTCTGAATACATCCGGACATCCAAAAATTTATGTAAGCATTATAATATTATGCCTTAGTGTTTGGCATGAGAAAAATCCATTCGTCGCGTCATTTGGATCGTCTTTCGCGCTTATGCGCATTCCGTCGTAATTAAGCGAACATCGCGATCGTACGGCAAAACGAACCGACATCCGTAATATTTTTGAGCATATTTCAAGTCCCCTACACTTTAACTTCATCTTAGAGCCTTGAAATGAGGTTAACGGGGCTTAAACGTGCCAAAAATGGGCCAAAATACGTGTTTCTGAAGTGCAGGGACCAAAATTGTAAATTCTGATCTGGGAACCTTAGGCGGGGCGCGTAAGGATTTACCAAATCCTTACGCGGGGCGCGTGAGACTGTCAGACAGATTCAATGTATTTATTTAATGCAGTTGGCCTTTCGTTCGATCAAGAGGCAATGCCCTTTCACCTAATCAAGAGCCAAGGGGCAATTTCTGACTTACCACAAGAATTTGACAAGTGTACGCTCGAGATCGCGGCACGATATTCGATAAACGATCCTAACGGTTCCACTTTTCCTATAAATACCCCCCCCCTTTTGTGTAAAAACCCACAAGAATCAGATCTAAAGCTCTAAGTTGGAACCATTGTTCCATACCTGAGCTATTTGATCTAGATTAGCACTCGGGGACCCTCCGTAAGTCTTCTTTCGCTCTTTTATTCGCTTTTCGAGTCCGAAAGTCAACGTTTTGTTGACTTTCTGCATTGACCAGCTTATGGTCGATGCGAAGTTCATGGAACTTCATAACGTGAGCGTGATCACGATGGTTATAGTCCGTAGTGACTATACCTACTGATCACCACGTTATCTAGGCTCAGTGACGAGTCGTAGTTTTGGCCAAAATGCGCATTCTTGCGTATTTTGTAACCAAACTACTCGTGGGCATCAAAGCCGTTTGTTTTGATGTCAAACCTGTTTTCAAACTTAGTTAAGCATGTTCTAACATGCTTAGCTCGTCACTTTTAGTTTAGTGCTTATATAGGGTCGTAAGGTAAGCGATCTAAACCATCGCTTATACTTTCGAACCCGACCCATTTGGTCGATCATTAGGATCCGACCAAACGCATTAGGTGACCATAGCTATAACCTTCCGAGGTTATACCTTGTGGTCACGATGTTAGGCGTTCCAGACGCGTTCTACGCGAACGACGCGTTAGGGTAGCCTAAGCTACCTAAACGGGTCGTGATGGGCCGCAAGCACTTAGGCTAAGTTTCATTTTAGTATGTAGGCTTTGTTAAACCATATTACACGAGTCTCCATACTCGTTTGGTTTATGAATCCGCGTACTATCCGATCCTTCCGATTTGGTCCGGTATATTAACATAGCTACCTATTAGGTGTCGTTTGATATCCCGTGACCTCTAGCATTATCTGGTTATTATACAAGGAATTCAAAGCAATCTCAGGTGAGTACATTGAACCCCATATTTTACATGTTTTCGAGGAGTCAATGTGAGTACATTGAACCCCTCTTTTACTATTTTCCAAACTGTTTTGGGGTGAAACACATGTGCCTACTTGCTACTTTCATGCTTTCCGGTTTTCACATCATATACTGCTATGTTCGATAGTACATATATAGTACATGATCTCATTGTGTTTATGCTATGTATGTCCATTGTGTGCGTACTTAGTGCATTGCTTTACATCACATTTCATGCTACGTACGCCCATTGTGTGCATACGTAGTACATTGTTTCACATTGCATATCTGTTGCATATGCTCATCCAGCATATGAACACAGTATACTACATTTTGAACCGTTGTACTCTACAATACATTTCATGCTACGTACGCCCATTGTGTGCATACGTAGTACATTGTTTCACATTGCATTACTGTTGCATATGCTCATCCAGCATATGAACACATTACACTACATTTTGAACCGTTGTACTCTACAATACATTTCATGCTACGTACGCCCATTGTGTGCATACGTAGTACATTGTTTCACATTGCATTTCTGTTGCATATGCTCATCCAGCATATGAACACATTACACTACATTTTGAACCATTGTAACCATTTGACTATGTGAACCGTCTTACCCCTTTGATTTCATGAACCGTCTGTAACCATTGAACCGTGTAAACCAGTTGTATCCGTTGACATGATTTACAGTTGACAATAGACATTTGACTATACATAAACATTTCTTCCGTTGTTAAACATTTCATCTTGATGGTTTGGTTTGAGTAAATGATTAAGTAACGAGGCGTGTGTAATATGATACAAGCATGGTGGATACGCCGCTGGTACTTCCTATATATAAGTGTTTGTATGGTATTACATATCGTAGCGTTATTTGAATCATTTCAATTCAAGACATATGACATTTTATACAAACAACACACTTTTCACGAGACATTGTTTTACAAACGACTTATCTTATACAAACTCATTTTTACATGGTTATCCGTTTAACCATACAGTGTTCTCATATTTATACATATCATTTGATCTTACCGTTTTTCAAATGATTTACAAGACAAAGCAAAATACGAGGTTCATGACTAAACATTTTCTCAAACTCAAGTCATGAATTCCGTTTTCACAAAACCAATGTATCTCACAGGCATTTTTATGCTGACGTACCTATTTTCACATGTGTTTTCAGGAGATGATGCATAGGACTTATCAAGACATACTTAGGCGGACCTGTGCCTTAGTAACTTAAAACGAGACAAGAACTAGTTAATTTATGTTATGTACACTTTGATTCTTGTTTAGACAATATAAACCTTCATGTTTGATTTATAAAATGAAACTTCATTTGCCATGGATTTGAAACAATTGATTCTGTTACAACACTCCCCGACGTTTCCGCCACGTTTTGTATGTTCTACGTGGTCGGGGTGTGACAGAAAAGATGGTATCAGAGCCAATGGTTATAGGGAATTAGGTTATTAGTAATGCTTTGACCTAGTCTATAACCTTCCTAGGAACCTAACGCGAGTTTACTTGCGTTTAGTCACAAAACAATACCGTCACCTATCCTTAGGCGGCGACCACAACAAGAACATAAATTTCAAAACCGCTCTGAAAACCAATCATCTGTTCTAGGATGATTGATTACTAGGTTTTGAACCCTCTGTTATAAGGTTTTGAACCCCTTTGAATTTTCAAAACTCCCGTCAAAGTTTTGGGTCCTAAATAGTGTGAACACGTGCGAACTGGAAGAGTGAATGCCTGTACCCTGGGTTTTCTGTCTAAGGTTAGAGTGTTCGTACAAATCCACATAATCGGACCAGTCACTCTTACCTGGGAACTCTTGGGGTGAGTGTCCACTTATAGGCGAGCATGTCTTCGTGATACACTATGAGGATCTATTTGCTTTAATTCAACCTTGGTTTGTTTGTTTGCTTCATGATTCAAACAAATGACCATCAACCGTGATTATGGTTAGTGATTGTAACATCTTATTCTTACCCAATACCATTTTATTTGTTTCCTTTCATGTTTTCCTCTTTTAGAATGCCTCCTCGACGCGAACACCAGATAGCAACTGCCGAGCTGGTAGAAATTATTGCGCAGCAGATGGCTGCTCAATTCCCAAATCTCTTTGCTCAATGGAACCAAGCCAACAACAACAACAATGGTACATGCAATTTCAAGAACTTTAACTCGGCTAAACCACTCAAGTTTAGTGGTTCTGAGGGAGCAACTGGGCTTCTCCAATGGTTCGAGAGCATCGAGAATACCTTTCGCCACGTGCAGTGTCCGGAAAATCGCAAGGTCGAGTTTTCTTCGAGTGTGTTTCAGAAGAGGGCTCTTACATGGTGGAACGGGGTAATGAGAGACCGTGGTGCAGATGTTGCTCTAGCACAAACATGGGCTGAACTGAGAGCACTTATGATGAGAGAGTTTTGTCCTCGTCATGAACAACGAGCGTTGGAGAAGGAGTTTAATGATTTGAAACAAGATAGTGG
The DNA here is from genome assembly GCF_002127325.2 of Helianthus annuus. NCBI lineage: Eukaryota > Viridiplantae > Streptophyta > Magnoliopsida > Asterales > Asteraceae > Helianthus > Helianthus annuus. The sequence goes on along the minus strand of NC_035444.2, from coordinate 110,521,666 downwards.
CGAACACAGGGCATATACTGATAGGTTTGAGGAGTTGAGTCTACTTTGCCCGACTATGGTCGCCCCACTCGACAAGGCTATCGAAAGGTACATCGACGGCCTGCCTGACTCGGTACAAGACATTGTCACTGGTAGCAACCCTACCACACTCCGTCAGGCCATTGAGCTATCTGCAACCTTGACTGAATCGCAGATCAGAAAGCATAAACTTTTTCGAAAAGGTGACAAGAAATCGGCCGGGGAATCGAACCCAATCGAGGAATCAAAGACCATGGATGAACAGACTGAATCTCCTAAGAAGTCAAGGAAGCAAAAGGCTTCTCAGAACTTCGCCGTGGTCGCTCACAATGGTCAAGCCGTCCCCAACCAACCAGCTCAACCCCCTGCTAGAAAACCAAACAATGGAACTGCACCCTTGTGCAACCAATGTAGCCTCCATCATCACGCCAATGTACAGTGCCGCAAATGCCAAACTTGTGGACTCATAGGCCATACAACAAGAACCTGCCCAGCTGCAGCTGCACCAAACCAAGCTGGCAACAATCCCGCTCAAGGTCGTTTCCTACCAGGTTCTTGTTTCAACTGTGGCGAGATGGGTCATTTCCGAAGAAATTGCCCAAAGCTTGCTAATGCAAATCCAGCACAAGGATGATCACCCGACTGACTAGAAGACAACATCGTTTAGAAATAATCATGTCTTACGTATTAAGTTTCTTTTGTTGTCAAGATCCAAGGAACAGTTGATATCGTTGTTTATAAATAAATCTTTCATTTACATTGCAATGTATTTCGATGGTTGCATGTATAAACGACATATCCCTTGCAATACCGACAATCAAGGAACCGTATTCCTTGAAGAACAAACTACCCCCAAAATTCTCCCATTCTATAATCGCTTGCGTCTTCCACGGAATTCCTAAGTACCCGTTTATTCTGAGGAAACGAAGTACAAGGCGCAGGTTACAACACAAGACGAATACCCAAGGTACCACTATAAATCCTTAATAGGGTACCTAGGAATTTCCCGTAAGTCTTTAATTGTTGTATACCTTCATTCGAATGTGGTGATTCCTTGTAATCAAAAATCGAATTTTGGGAGATCTTTCTATCTTCTCAGATAGATTCCAGTGAACATTGAGATCCGTCGACAGGTTTCCATATCCGTATTCAATCGATAACAAGTTAATAACAAATTATGATCAAATTAAACAATTATGTGACTATGTGCTTATGTGTTTCCTTATGTATTGTTGTGTGATCCAAATTATGTTATCCAAATCTTCGTAGAATCTTACATATCCGTGTACAAGAGATTCATAGTAGGATGCCCAAAGGTATTACTTAAAATCCTCAATGGACTTCTATGTTATAGTTAAGTCCCTCGGATTATAAAGTACTACTTCATAATTAGACCCCTTGAGTGGTCTAGCTAAACAGATTCATCCAAAAATCTGGTTAGGGATATCATGTGATGATATAGCTGAAAGGACTCCTTGGTGGCCTAACCAAGAGGATCCCCTGTCGATCTAATTAAAAGGAACCGATGGAAGTCTAGTCACCCTCGTCACAAGTTTGATATCCTTCCCCAAAACATTACAAAACAAACTGTGCGGACTGTGCAAGGGATTACGTAATTATGGATGCATACATAATTATGGAATTTAGTGCACAGAAATCACAGCAAGTTCTGTCATGTGTCTAGAGTTAACCCTATTCATTTCCAATTCTGATGAAGCATCCGTTGAGGAAAAATGAACTAGCTATTCATTTTTCACTTCTGAAGAATATCCGTTGAGGAAATGAATATCCGTTTATCCTTCATTTCCAAATCTGAAGAATACCCGTCGAGGAAAATGACTCCGTTTGTTCATTTTCATTCTGAAGATTTATCCGTTGAGGAAATGAATATCCGTTTATCCTTCATTTCCAAATCTGAAGAATACCCGTTGAAGATGACCCCGTTTGTTCATTTTCGTTTCTGAAGATTATCCGTTGAGGAAATGAATATCCGTTGTGTAATCCTTCATTTCCAACTCTGAGGAAGCAACCGTTGAAGATGACTCCGTTAGCTCATTTTCGTTTCTGAAGATTTATCCGTTGAGGAAATGAATATCCGTTGTGTAATCCTTCATTTCCAACTCTGAGGAAGCAACCGTTGAAGATGACTCCGTTAGTTCATTTTCGTTTCTGAAGATTATCCGTTGAGGAAATGAATATCCGTTGTGTAATACTTCATTTCCAACTCTGAGGAAGCAACCGTTGAAGATGACCCCGTTTGTTCATTTTCGTTTCTGAAGATTATCCGTTGAGGAAATGAATATCCGTTGTGTAATCCTGCATTTCCAACTCTGAGGAAGCAACCGTTGAAGATGACTCCGTTAGTTCATTTTCGTTTCTGAAGATTATCCGTTGAGGAAATGAATATCCGTTGTGTAATACTTCATTTCCAACTCTGAGGAAGCAACCGTTGAAGATGACCCCGTTTGTTCATTTTCGTTTCTGAAGATTATCCATTGAGGAAATGAATATCCGTTGTGTAATCCTTCATTTCCAATTCTGATGAAGCAACCATTGAAAATGACCCGTCTGTTCATTTTCGTTTCGGAAGAATGACCGTTAAGGAAATGACAAGATATTGCCTTACATATCATTGGTGGTTATTTGGCAAATTCACAAATAGACTCCTACGAATAAATTTCGGGACGAAATTTCCTAAAGTAGGGGAGACTGTGACACCTGTGTCACCGCGACCATCAAACAAATACCAAGCCGATGAAATATTGTATTTCATACTTGGGATCTTGTATAAATATGTGTATGTTTTGCACATATCAATTATTGTTCAATTTCAAACTCTACATTGCTTTCTAGAGCATTATACGCAAACTGGTGCGTAAAAGTACTCAGTTTAATGCGACAAATACTCCGGAACATCAACATATACTCAACATACCTTAAATAACCTTTACATAACTTAGAAATAAGTTTTGAAGGCTTTGGTATAGCAAAAACAAGTTAATTCGCTTACAGGGACTAAACTTGACAAACTGCAAAAGTATGCCAATTTGAACTGTAACGAACATTCCGGAACATGTCCATAAGTTAAACATACCCTAAATATCCTTTACATAGCTTAGAAATAGGCTTTGAGGTGTTTGGTATGCTAAAACAAACTTTTGGATCATTCAGGGACTAAAAGTGTCAAAAAGTGCACAAGTTTGCACTTTCGCGCATAACTTACATTCTGAATACATCCGGACATCCAAAAATTTATGTAAGCATTATAATATTATGCCTTAGTGTTTGGCATGAGAAAAATCCATTCGTCGCGTCATTTGGATCGTCTTTCGCGCTTATGCGCATTCCGTCGTAATTAAGCGAACATCGCGATCGTACGGCCAAACGAACCGACATCCGTAATATTTTTGAGCATATTTCAAGTCCCCTACACTTTAACTTCATCTTAGAGCCTTGAAATGAGGTTAACGGGGCTTAAACGTGCCAAAAATGGGCCAAAATACGTGTTTCTGAAGTGCAGGGACCAAAATTGTAAATTCTGATCTGGGAACCTTAGGCGGGGCGCGTAAGGATTTACCAAATCCTTACGCGGGGCGCGTGAGACTGTCAGACAGATTCAATGTATCTATTTAATGCAGTTGGCCTTTCGTTCGATCAAGAGGCAATGCCCTTTCACCTAATCAAGAGCCAAGGGGCAATTTCTGACTTACCACAAGAATTTGACAAGTGTACGCTCGAGATCGCGGCACGATATTCGATAAACGATCCTAACGGTTCCACTTTTCCTATAAATACCCCCCCCCTTTGTGTAAAAACCCACAAGAATCAGATCTAAAGCTCTAAGTTGGAACCATTGTTCCATACCTGAGCTATTTGATCTAGATTAGCACTCGGGGACCCTCCGTAAGTCTTCTTTCGCTCTTTTATTCGCTTTTCGAGTCCGAAAGTCAACGTTTTGTTGACTTTCTGCATTGACCAGCTTATGGTCGATGCGAAGTTCATGGAACTTCATAACGTGAGCGTGATCACGATGGTTATAGTCCGTAGTGACTATACCTACTGATCACCACGTTATCTAGGCTCAGTGACGAGTCGTAGTTTTGGCCAAAATGCGCATTCTTGCGTATTTTGTAACCAAACTACTCGTGGGCATCAAAGCCGTTTGTTTTGATGTCAAACCTGTTTTCAAACTTAGTTAAGCATGTTCTAACATGCTTAGCTCGTCACTTTTAGTTTAGTGCTTATATATGGTCGTAAGGTAAGCGATCTAAACCATCGCTTATACTTTCGAACCCGACCCATTTGGTCGATCATTAGGATCCGACCAAACGCATTAGGTGACCATAGCTATAACCTTCCGAGGTTATACCTTGTGGTCATGATGTTAGGCGTTCCAGACGCGTTCTACGCGAACGACGCGTTAGGGTAGCCTAAGCTACCTAAACGGGTCGTGATGGGCCGCAAGCACTTAGGCTAAGTTTCATTTTAGTATGTAGGCTTTGTTAAACCATATTACACGAGTCTCCATACTCGTTTGGTTTACGAATCCGCGTACTATCCGATCCTTCCGATTTGATCCGGTATATTAACATAGCTACCTATTAGGTGTCGTTTGATATCCCGTGACCTCTAGCATTATCTGGTTATTATACAAGGAATTCAAAGCAATCTCAGGTGAGTACATTGAACCCCATCTTTTACATGTTTTCGAGGAGTCAATGTGAGTACATTGAACCCCTCTTTTACTATTTTCCAAACTGTTTTGGGGTGAAACACATGTGCCTACTTGCTACTTTCATGCTTTCCGGTTTTCACATCATATACTGCTATGTTCGATAGTACATATATAGTACATGATCTCATTGTGTTTATGCTATGTATGTCCATTGTGTGCGTACTTAGTGCATTGCTTTACATCACATTTCATGCTACGTACGCCCATTGTGTGCATACGTAGTACATTGTTTCACATTGCATATCTGTTGCATATGCTCATCCAGCATATGAACACAGTATACTACATTTTGAACCGTTGTACTCTACAATACATTTCATGCTACGTACGCCCATTGTGTGCATACGTAGTACATTGTTTCACATTGCATTACTGTTGCATATGCTCATCCAGCATATGAACACATTACACTACATTTTGAACCGTTGTACTCTACAATACATTTCATGCTACGTACGCCCATTGTGTGCATACGTAGTACATTGTTTCACATTGCATTTCTGTTGCATATGCTCATCCAGCATATGAACACATTACACTACATTTTGAACCATTGTAACCATTTGACTATGTGAACCGTCTTACCCCTTTGATTTCATGAACCGTCTGTAACCATTGAACCGTGTAAACCAGTTGTATCCGTTGACATGATTTACAGTTGACAATAGACATTTGACTATACATAAACATTTCTTCCGTTGTTAAACATTTCATCTTGATGGTTTGGTTTGAGTAAATGATTAAGTAACGAGGCGTGTGTAATATGATACAAGCATGGTGGATACGCCGCTGGTACTTCCTATATATAAGTGTTTGTATGGTATTACATATCGTAGCGTTATTTGAATCATTTCAATTCAAGACATATGACATTTTATACAAACAACACACTTTTCACGAGACATTGTTTTACAAACGACTTATCTTATACAAACTCATTTTTACATGGTTATCCGTTTAACCATACAGTGTTCTCATATTTATACATATCATTTGATCTTACCGTTTTTCAAATGATTTACAAGACAAAGCAAAATACGAGGTTCATGACTAAACATTTTCTCAAACTCAAGTCATGAATTCCGTTTTCACAAAACCAATGTATCTCACAGGCATTTTTATGCTGACGTACCTATTTTCACATGTGTTTTCAGGAGATGATGCATAGGACTTATCAAGACATACTTAGGCGGACCTGTGCCTTAGTAACTTAAAACGAGACAAGAACTAGTTAATTTATGTTATGTACACTTTGATTCTTGTTTAGACAATATAAACCTTCATGTTTGATTTATAAAATGAAACTTCATTTGCCATGGATTTGAAACAATTGATTCTGTTACAACACTCCCCGACGTTTCCGCCACGTTTTGTATGTTCTACGTGGTCGGGGTGTGACATTGCCTTTGCCTCGTTTATGTTAAACACTCGTCTGTCACACCCTGGCTTTGCGGAAGCGTGGTTAATTTGGTGTGACTTCTTAATACCATAGCTTAATCATAACAAGCTATATGAATTAAAAATATGCAAGATCATCCATTAAAATAAAAATCAAAACATTGTCTTAACGGGTTAACACCCAACAACCATAAACTTGTCCCACAAACATTACAACCCTAAACATAACATACATAACATGATTCAAGGACTGTGACTTGTCCAGGAAAGAGTCACATTCCCCGAACCCTGGATGACCCTGGTGACTTATGCAGCGGAAAACATGCCATACCGTGCCAGATCTTTAATTCCCTGAAATACATGTAAGTTGAAAAATCAACAACAATGTTGAGCGAGTTCATGCGATAGTGAGTAAATAAACCTTTATCTTTATCAAAAACCTGGTATGTAGCAAATAAGGAAAAAAAGAGATCACCAATGGTTTGCAAGGCCATTGATATGTGTGAAATGCAAGTAGGAAGGCTCAAACCTAGCAAATTTATGCGTCGGGAACAAAGTCATCCCAAGGTCCGTTATGGTGGACCTGGGACTGGGCTCGCTACACCCAAATAGATCTACCGCTCCTGCCCCTCGGTCCTACCCTGAGGATTAATGACCTCAAGTTTCCGCCTACCCATTCACATGATCTAAAAGTAACCCTCCTTACGCTAACCATACCATGTAATAAGTAATCATAATCATCGTAACATGTATTTCACCCCCGCAGTTAGAAAACTGAAAACAGTTAAGAGAAAAGGGGGACATGAACTCACTGTCAGTGCGTCGCTAAGTAGAGTACTCCAAATATCCGAAAGTTGTGCAACGACCTACATGTGCTAATTCTATTAGACGGATGGCCGTGCTTTAGCTTTATAGTTTAATTTTTGGGAAACAGTTAGACAACCGTTCCTTGTATATATTTGGTAGTAAATCTCCTTCCCAAGGATGGGGGAATTAATACATGCGCGTTTATAATATTAAGTCTCACTTAATATATTTTACTTCTCATTCCAAAATATAATTATTTTTCTCAAAAATAATATATTTTCTCTTCGCATAAAACTTTCCAAAAATAATACGTTGACAAAATACGCATTTATGAATATTTCCGTATAAAGCGTAAGTTAAGTTTTAACGATTATGTGGTAATAGTAATTACCGTTGTAACTTATATGTTTGTCGTGTACGCGTTTGTATTATTTTGGGTTCGTCAACGTTTGTAAATATTATTTTTACTCTAAAAATAATATTTATATATTTTCACAAAATAATCATAAACAGTGTGGTGAAAAATATATTTATCGAATAAATATTTATCACGTTTAGTTTTTGTGAAAATCCCCCCTCCGATTAGTTAATAAATAAAGTCTTGGCGAAATGTATTTTGAAAACATTTCAAAATAGTTTAACACTTGCAAATAATTCTAAGTGTTAGATTTTAGAAAAATTTCGCCAGAGTTTCCCCTGTAACTGGAGGTGGCCACGCTTTCAAGCGTATCATTTTCTTTTACAAAATCATTCCAACACTTCTTTAAATCAACCAATCAATTTCCGATACTTCAAACTAGTTTCAACACATCAAACTTGTAGACTAGTATGTAAAATCGCATTATTACATGAACTTGTAGTTTTTCCGAAAGTCATAGTGTAGATCACCTTATATTTAGTGGATCTATGTATAAAATAGTTTAGTCTTGTAAAAACCCCGTTTTTGGAACAAATCATTCTTTACAACTTCCCGACAACTTTTGTAAAAATTGTTATTTTGTCGGATCTTTCGTTTCACAAGTGTTTATACACTTGTAGTTTGTAAAAATCATATTTGTTAACATGTCATCCAACTTTTATAAACATGATTTTCTTGACACTTGGTTCTACGAATATACCTCTTGTACATACGTAGATCGGCTCGTTTTAAATACTATTTTACAAGTCAAAATATTTTTACACAAGTTCATGTTTCTCGTGTGGTGGAGTTTCACCTTTTAACCCTCGTACCGATAGAAACAAGCGTATGTCAAGATTCGTGATCTTAACAAAGTCGGGTTAAACGATGATAAGAGCCACCACATCGTGGATCGGGCCTCAATAATCAACATATTCGAATACTACGACTTTTACACATGTTATGAGCTTTTAACCAACAATATTCGAGTTTTAGTAGCCTTTAAAGATTCAAAACGCATGATTCCGACTTTTAACCGTTAAAAATCATATTAACCACTTTAGATACGATCGAGAGTGAGTTTTAAACATTATACCTCTAGCTCGGGGCTAGGGAAGAATCTAGTCGAAAATGGCGTGGATAAAAGCAAAGAAATGAGGTCCTTCAACTTCCGCTTGCTTCAAGCTTCCTTATACGTGATCCGTAAGCCTTGTATAAGCTTGGAATGAAAAGATCAAAAGCCGACAATGGAGGTGTGTGGGTGGGGAGTTACGGCCGAGAGTAGGGAGAGGGCAAGAGAGAGTGTGGGTGTTGGTGAAATGGTTGTGTAAACTCTTGTGTTATGACATGAATTTATAGACAAAAATCAAGACCCTTAATCCTTTGGTTACAAGTTCTCTAGATAACCACAACATCAAATAAAATATTCACAAGGTGTACTCCCTAGTTACAAAGGGACCAAACCGGCCCTAAGGGGGGGTGGGGTCACTTGGTTCGATTCCAAATGTTCAGTTAGTGTTCAGTTATGTTTAGTTGGTTACTTTAGAGATTAACCCCGTTAGTTGCGTGACGCGTTATAAAGCGGGTGTTAGGGTAATCAGGGACCCTAACTGGCTCAGAAAAAGACTAATAATATTTCTGGCAATATTTTTATGTTCCGGGTATAGTCCGGTTGTTTGGTTGGATAGTAATCCGTTAAAGTGCTTAAGTAATCCTTTAAGCGTCGTAATTAATATTTTTAGCGACACAATTTATTCTGCAAAGTGTCAGGAATATTTCCCCATGTTTTGGCACCTTATTAATTAGCTAGAAGCAAGTATGTTGATAAAAGTGCTGTGTTTCGTGCTTAGAGTACGTTTTAGGCACATCCAATCGCTGTATCTTATTCCTAAAGACGCAGTTTAACAACCCTTGTATCCCTACACACACTAAGGGTGTAGTAAAATATTTCTGGCTCATTCAGGCCTTTAGAGGCAGTGTCTGCCTGATGCTGGCTATATCAGCATGTTCAATAGGTTATCCGTTCAAATGCTACTGTGCTTTTGTGCATCATGTTTGTCACTAGAGTTCAGTAAGTAAATAATGTAGTGACGGAAATCAAAGTATGATGCAGATATGTACATGTATCAACAGTCAAGTAGCAGTTTATCAGAAATCTCAGTTAAGCAAAGTAATTAGGCAACAATTAATAGTTAATTAAGTCGTACGGATACCTGGTTTTGTGAGGGTTGTCACATTCTCCCCCCGTTAAATAAATTTCGTCCCGAAATTTTAAATTCTGCTTGTAGAAGCAGGGTTCTCAGGAAATAAGTGGGGGTATTTCTCTTTCATTCGGTCTTCACGCTCCCAGGTGAATTCAGGACCATGTCTAGCATTCCAACGAACTTTGACGAGCTTGACACTGCTCCGGCGGGTCTTGTTCACTTTCCAATCCGTGACCTCGACAGGTTCTTCAACGAAGTGGAGCGTGTCATCAACATGAATTTCGTCGGTAGGAATGGCAACGTTAACCTGAGTTGGACTTCTCTTCAGATTGGATACATGAAATGTATCGTGAACATTATTCAGTTCGGCAGGTAGATCCAACTTGTATGCTACGGTCCCAATTCTTTCCAAAACCTTGAAAGGACCAATGTAGCGCGGATTCAACTTCCTACGCTTCCCAAAGCGTGCCACACCCTTCCAGGGTGATACCTTCAACAAAACCATATCCCCAACCTCAAACTCCTGAGGTTTCCTTTTCAGATCTGCGTAGGTCTTCTGATGGTCACGAGCCGCATTAATGCGATCTCGGATTTGCGCAATCTTATCTGTAGTTTCCTGAACTACATCGGGACCTACCAATTGTCTATCACCTGCGTCAGACCAACAGAGCGGCGACCTGCACTTGCGCCCATATAACGCTTCGAATGGCGCGACACCAATACTGGTGTGGTAGCTGTTGTTGTACGAAAAATCAACCAGGGGTAAATGCTTATCCCAGCTACCGCCTAAATCCATAACACATGCTCTCAGCATGTCCTCCAACGTCTGAATCGTCCGCTCGCTTTGACCGTCGGTCTGCGGGTGAAAAGCAGTGCTCATATTCAGCTTAGAGCCAAAAGCTTCCTGGAAGGATTGCCATATCCTCGATACGAACCTCCCGTCTCTATCAGAAATAATTGAGAGTGGTACTCCATGGCGTGTAACAATCTCTCTCATGTAAATTTCAGCCAATTTGCTTGTATTATCCTTCTCGCGGATAGGTAAGAAGTGTGCTGACTTCGTTAAGCGATCCACTATCACCCAGATAGTGTCATGGCCTCTTGGCGTTCTTGGCAATTTTGTAACAAAATCCATGGATATTTGTTCCCACTTCCACTTGGGAATCTCTGGTTGTTGCAGAAGTCCTGAAGGCTTCTGGTATTCTGCCTTAACCTTGGCACATGTTAAGCACTTGCTCACATGAACTGCAACATCGCCTTTCATCCTAGGCCACCAATAATAATCTTTAAGATCCTGGTACATCTTATCCGCTCCAGGGTGGATAGAGTACCGTGACTTGTGAGCTTCATCGAAAATAACCTTCCTTAAACCACCAAACAGAGGAACCCAAATCCTTTTCTCAAAACACAACGTTCCTTCCCTGTTTGGCACCAATATCTTCTCCATCCCATGGAGATATTCTTCCTCAAGGTTTCCCTCCTTGATAGCTTCCTTCTGTGCTGCACGAATGCGCGAGGAAAGGTCGGTTTGAATTTTCATTTCCATAGCCCTAACCCTTATGGGCTTGATTCTCTCTTTATGACTTAGGGCATCAGCGACCACATTCGCCTTCCCTGGATGATACTTGATCTCGCAGTCGTAATCGTTCAACAACTCGACCCATCGCCTTTGCCTCATATTCAACTCCTTCTGGTTGAATATATGTTGGAGGCTCTTGTGATCTGTGAAAATTGTGCACTTTGTACCGTAAAGGTAGTGTCTCCAGATCTTTAAGGCAAAAACCACTGCACCTAGCTCCAAATCATGCGTGGTATAGTTCTTTTCATGCACCTTTAGTTGGCGTGATGCGTAGGCGATAACCTTTTGACGTTGCATCAACACACAACCCAATCCTTGACGCGATGCGTCGCAGTATACCACAAAATCATCAGTACCTTCTGGTAGAGCTAAGTTTGGCGCGTTACAAAGCTTACCTTTCAATATCTGAAATGCTTCATCCTGTTTGATTCCCCAATCAAACCTCTTATCCTTTTGCGTGAGGAGTGTCAATGGTTGAGCGATTTTCGAGAAATCCTCAATAAATCTTCGGTAGTAGCCAGCCAAACCCAAGAATTGCCGGATTTCGGTTGGCGTCTTTGGCACTTCCCAATTCTTGATCGCCTCGATCTTGGTTGGGTCCACGTGGATTCCATCTCCGTTCACCACGTGCCCAAGGAATTGCACTTCCCTTAGCCAAAACTCGCACTTGGAGAATTTGGCGTACAACTGTTCTTTCTTTAGCAGCTCCAGAATAGCTCTAAGATGTTGCTCGTGCTCAGCCTTCGTCTTTGAATAAATCAAGATGTCATCGATGAATACAATCACGAACTTATCCAGGTATGGCTTACAAACTCGGTTCATCAAGTCCATGAACACAGCAGGTGCGTTTGTCAGCCCAAACGGCATAACGAGGAACTCGTAGTGTCCATATCGAGTTCTGAAGGCTGTCTTTGGGATACTCTCCTCTTGTATCCGTAGTTGATGATATCCAGATCGAAGATCGATCTTTGAGTAGAAACTTGAACCTTGAAGTTGGTCGAATAGATCATCGATCCTTGGCAAAGGATATCTATTCTTGATCGTCAGCTTGTTCAACTCTCTGTAGTCGATGCACATACGGAAACTACCATCTTTTTTCTTCACAAACAAAACTGGAGCTCCCCAAGGCGAGAAGCTTGGTCTGATAAATCCCTTGTCTAACAACTCTTGAAGTTGTGTCGACAGTTCCTGCATCTCAGACGGAGCAAGTCTGTAGGGTGCCTTAGCCACAGGCGCGGCGCCTGGAACTAAGTCGATGCGAAACTCCACTTGCCTCTGAGGCGGCAAGCCAAGCAAGTCTTCTGGAAAGACTTCTGGGTATTCCCTCACGACAGGGATGTCTTCGATCTTCGGCTCAGCAGCCTTTTTATCCACAATGTGTGCTAGAAAAGCAACACATCCTTTCTGCAAACACTTTCTCGCTTTCAGGCAGCTAATCATCCTTAACGGCGTCTCACGCTTCTCCCCATGAACAACAATGGTCTCACCATCATCGGTCGGGATACGAATTATCTTCTCGTGACAAACTATCTCTGCTTTGTTACTCGATAACCAATCCATTCCTACTACCACGTCAAAGCTTCCCAACTGGACTGGTAGTAGATCCAGAGCGAACTCACGCTCTCCCAGCTCGATTACGCAACCTCGAATCACCTCGTTAGCTTCTACTAACTTCCCATTCGCTAATTCGATCGAGTATGGAATATCTAACTTACTAGCAGCTAAACCAAGCATGTTTCTAAATTCTAACGACACGAAGCTATAATCGGCACCAGTATCTAACAAAACGGATGCATAGCGTTGGTTTACAGGGAACATACCAGTGACAACATTGGGATCCTGGCGCGCTTCCCTGGCTTCCATGTTAAAAACTCTTCCGCGTGCCTGGGTTAATTCTGGGCAATTCCTTTTGTAATGCCCTTGATCTCCGCAATTAAAACATCCGGGCCTCTGCCCGTTCCCACCATTGTTTCCAGCTTGATTGTTTCCCTGGTTTCGGTTCATGGCGCCTGCTTTGTTAGCAAGATTGGCACGGTTCCCATCACCTCCCTGGTTTCCTTGTGGGCGGTTCCCAGCACCACCACGGTTGTTCCTATTCCCATATCCTCCTTGGCCTCCCCGGCCAGCAGTGGCCCAACAAGTCTCCTTCAGGTGGCCAGCCTTCCCACACGCTTCACAAACCTTTAACCCACAACGACCAGAGTGATGTCGTTGGCATGAGTTGCACTTGGGTTGTGCACCCATATATCCTTTACTTTTCTTTCTACCACCAGCTGAATCTTGAGCCGGCGCATTCGATTCCCCTTTCTTAACCACCATCCCGGTGCCCTGCTTGAAATTCGAAAATTTTCGCTTGTTACCACCTGAAGACTCCACATGAGTCTCTTTCTTCTTCGGCTCGACTTCATCAAACTTGTTCAACCGAATTGCCTCTTCGGTGAGAGCCACACTCAAATCAATGGCTTCAGTGATTGTTGCTGGTTTGGAGGAAGTCACCATGCTGATTATTTGAGGAGCCAATCCCCAAATGAAGCGTTCAATCCTCTTGAACTCAGGCGTAACCATGTAGGGTACCACATGCGACAAATCGTGGAACCTCTGAACATACTCAGCTATCTTGGGACCTTCCATCTTCAGGTGCCAGAATTCGGTCTCTAACCTCTGGATTTCAGCGCGAGAACAGTACTTCTTGCGCATAAGTTCTTTCAACTCAGTCCAGGTCAGTGCGTAAGCCGCAGTTTCGCCAAGGGTCTGGACCTGTAGATTCCACCAGGATAGGGCTCCATCCACAAATAGCCCTGAGATGTAAGTGACTTGTTGATCCAGCGCGCATTTGCTCATGCGAAGTACGGACTCGGTTTTCTCTGCCCAGCGAACGAAGGAGACAGCACCTCCTGTGCCATCGAAGTTTACGGCAGTCCAAGAACTGTTTGTAGGTGCACCCATGAGGTAGATTGTTGTTGTTGCCCGTGTTGCCAGAGTTGCTTCCACTCATTCCTCCTTGAGAGGCAGCATATTGAGCAATGGCATTAGCGATAACTTGCTGTAGTTCTTCATGAGTGGTAGGCATCGGCTGTGGCTGACGTCTTGGCGCCATCTTCTAAAGATGTGTACGTTGGTCAGGCCATAGTAAGCATACGAATATAGTAATAGTAATAGCACATAACATCTCATGTTATACTCATTATACACACAACATCCCATGTCCCAACATCCCATGTCACAAGTATTATATACACAACATCCCATGTCCCAACATCCCATGTCACAAAAATATAAATAAGCAATCAAGTGCATCAGATATGGTGAGAATACCGCGATTGCTACATATATCGAGACCATAAAGTGTAGTAAGTGTGGCATACAACCATCAATCAAATAGGGGCTACATCACCCCTGTACAAAACCATATCACATCAGTATCACATACATCAGGTACATCAAATAAGTATCAACAAAAGTCAGTAACATCAGGTGGTCTCCAAAAGGCTGTGCAGTCACAATCGCTGTCGTCTCACCAACGTCTACCTCTATAGCACCGATGAGCTCTATGCGGATGGTGGTGGAGGAGGGGGAAAGTGAGTGTAGAGTAAGCGGCGTAGATGAAGCCAGTCCTCCTCCATAGCCTGCTGAGTGCGAATAACAGAAGCAACCTGCTGCTCTAGTGTAAAGAGACGAGCAGCAAAAACTGGGGGTAAAGATCGACCTGGCTGAAGAGGGGAGTGTATCTGACCATGGCATGAACATGGTGGCAGCTGAGCTCTCTCGAGCTCCTGGAGACGCTGCGTGTGCGACTCATGCTGATGAACGAAGGACATCAAAACGTCCTCTATAGTGTGTCCAACATGAAACGAATGGTATGGGTCAGTAGGTGGCATGGCTGATGGCGTCGGCCAAAGCAAGGGCTCACTGGTGGGGTCAAATGGTGCCACATGAAATGGTGAAGTAGAGGGTGGAACAGATGACATCTGGGGCATGAAGGGAATAGACATCGGTACGTGCCCAAAAGGGTGGGCTGAAGAGCCCTCTCCAGGCCCCGCTGGAGGTACAAACTGTGGGATCTGAAATGAAAAATCATCATGATGTGCAACAGTGTGATGTGGGGGAAACGGTGGAACATCCTCGTCAGTAGGTATCCAACCGTGCTGAGCCTCCTCATCGGGTGGATCCATATGCTCTGCAAATAGAGCGTGCTCAGGCTCGAGCGGAACAGGATCAAATGGAGCAATGACAGGGTCAACTGGTGCAACATGCTCAACTGGGTGGTCAACAGGGATATCAGCAATCAAAGGGGGATCAACAAAAGGTGGATCAACAACAGGATCATCAGCTATAACATGATCGTCAACAATCAAAGGAATGTCCACAAGATGATCGCCAACAGGTGGGTCTGCTAATATGGGCTCAACAGGAACGTCAGCATGTACCAAGTCATGCTCATGCACAGGATCTAGAGCAACTGCCTGCTCTGGGGCCAAGGCAGGCTCTGGATCATCAAAAGCCATATCAAAATCAAACTCTGGATCAAAGGGATCAACAGGATCAACGGGATCAACAGGGTCCTCCATATGCTGGTCCATAGGAATATACTCAATATCGCGGTCAGGATCAAATCCTGGAGGAAAAACGGGATCAGAGTCCTCAATATCATCGTGCTCGAACACAAAGCTCGGGATGGGTGCGGCAGAAGATGCCTGATCGGGGTCCGAGTCGTGTACAAAATGCTGCGTGCTCACCTCGTGAGACGGTGTAGATGCCACAGACTCAAAGGAGTCTGGGACTGGCGAATGGGCGGGCGAGTCCTCAATAGGAGCACCAGCGATCATCAAAAGATCGCCAGCGGGAAGAGGGGCTGCATCAGGAATCTCATCCTCGTAAGGCTCGTCCTCAAAGAGATCAATGTCGCCGTCAGCCTCGGCGTCGGGTAGCAAGTCGTATGCTGGATAAGAAGCAAGGGGTATGGGAGCTGGAATCACAACCAGGGGAAGATACTCATCATCATCGGTGCTGGTGAAGTCGGAGGTATGCACCTCGTGCTCTGAAGACACAATGTCGTCCGATACTACGGGTAAAGGTCCGGTGGTATCTGAATCACCCGTGGCTGGTGAGTCCATGGGTCTGTAACATAAACACAAGCATACACAAAAATCAGTAAATCAGGTAATCACACAAGTTACCAAGTAATAATCACATAATTCTCCTAGTCCCACTAGCCTCCCAGCCTCCCAGACTGTCCTTCCTAGTCCCACTAGCCAACTTTCCCAGCCTCCCAGACTGACTCCCTAGTCCCACTAGCAAATCCTCCCAGCCTCCCAGACTGACTCCCTAGTCCCACTAGACAACTACCTCGATCCATTAGATCGAGCCTCGGCCTCCCAGACCGAGCCTCAGTCTCCCAGACCGAGCCTCAGCCTCCCAGACTGAGCCTAAAAATAATAAATAAAATATGCTCAACATTTGTTTATAAAAACGTTTTGGATCTGGACTTAAGTGGTATGCAGTAAAAATGTTTTCGTGAGAGCCCTAGTGATCATAGTCTAGACTCGAGAAGGAATCCTAGTTCGCTATGATCAGAGCTCTGATACCAAGCTGTCACACCCTGGCTTTGCGGAAGCGTGGTTAATTTGGTGTGACTTCTTAATACCATAGCTTAATCATAACAAGCTATATGAATTAAAAATATGCAAGATCATCCATTAAAATAAAAATCAAAACATTGTCTTAATGGGTTAACACCCAACAACCATAAACTTGTCCCACAAACATTACAACCCTAAACATAACATACATAACATGATTCAAGGACTGTGACTTGTCCAGGAAAGAGTCACATTCCCCGAACCCTGGATGACCCTGGTGACTTATGCAGCGGAAAACATGCCATACCGTGCCAGATCTTTAATTCCCTGAAATACATGTAAGTTGAAAAATCAACAATAATGTTGAGCGAGTTCATGCGATAGTGAGTAAATAAACCTTTATCTTTATCAAAAACCTGGTATGTAGCAAATAAGGAAAAAAAGAGATCACCAATGGTTTGTAAGGCCATTGATATGTGTGAAATGCAAGTAGGAAGGCTCAAACCTAGCAAATTTATGCGTCGGGAACAAAGTCATCCCAAGGTCCGTTATGCTGGACCTGGGACTGGGCTCGCTACACCCAAATAGATCTAACGCTCCTGCCCCTCGGTCCTACCCTGAGGATTAATGACCTCAAGTTTCCGCCTACCCATTCACATGATCTAAAAGTAACCCTCCTTACGCTAACCATACCATGTAATAAGTAATCATAATCATCGTAACATGTATTTCACCCCCGCAGTTAGAAAACTGAAAACAGTTAAGAGAAAAGGGGGACATGAACTCACTGTCAGTGCGTCGCTAAGTAGAGTACTCCAAATATCTGAAAGCTGTGCAACGACCTACATGTGCTAATTCTATTAGACGGATGGCCGTGCTTTAGCTTTATAGTTTAATTTTTGGGAAACAGTTAGACAACCATTCCTTGTATATATTTGGTAGTAAATCTCCTTCCCAAGGATGGGGGAATTAATACATGCGCGTTTATAATATTAAGTCTCACTTAATATATTTTACTTCTCATTCCAAAATATAATTATTTTTCTCAAAAATAATATATTTTCTCTTCGCATAAAACTTTCCAAAAATAATACGTTGACAAAATACGCATTTATGAATATTTCCGTATAAAGCGTAAGTTACGTTTTAACGATTATG
Organism: Helianthus annuus; assembly: GCF_002127325.2. Classification (NCBI taxonomy): domain Eukaryota; kingdom Viridiplantae; phylum Streptophyta; class Magnoliopsida; order Asterales; family Asteraceae; genus Helianthus; species Helianthus annuus. Next base: position 110,503,791 of record NC_035444.2, on the reverse strand, counting down.
TGGTAATGGTAATTACCGTTGTAACTTATATGTTTGTCGTGTACGCGTTTGTATTATTTTGGGTTCGTCAACGTTTGTAAATATTATTTTTACTCTAAAAATAATATTTATATATTTTCACAAAATAATCATAAACAGTGTGGTGAAAAATATATTTATCGAATAAATATTTATCACGTTTAGTTTTTGTGAAAATCTCACCTCCGATTAGTTAATAAATAAAGTCTTGGCGAAATGTATTTTGAAAACATTTCAAAATAGTTTAACACTTGCAAATAATTCTAAGTGTTAGATTTTAGAAAAATTTCGCCAGAGTTTCCCCTGTAACTGGAGGTGGCCACGCTTTCAAGCGTATCATTTTCTTTTACAAAATCATTCCAACACTTCTTTAAATCAACCAATCAATTTCCGATACTTCAAACTAGTTTCAACACATCAAACTTGTAGACTAGTATGTAAAATCGCATTATTACATGAACTTGTAGTTTTTCCGAAAGTCATAGTGTAGATCACCTTATATTTAGTGGATCTATGTATAAAATAGTTTAGTCTTGTAAAAACCCCGTTTTTGGAACAAATCATTCTTTACAACTTCCCGACAACTTTTGTAAAAATTGTTATTTTGTCGGATCTTTCGTTTCACAAGTGTTTATACACTTGTAGTTTGTAAAAATCATATTTGTTAACATGTCATCCAACTTTTATAAACATGATTTTCTCGACACTTGGTTCTACGAATATACCTCTTGTACATACGTAGATTGGCTCGTTTTAAATACTATTTTACAAGTCAAAATATTTTTACACAAGTTCATGTTTCTCGTGTGGTGGAGTTTCACCTTTTAACCCTCGTACCGATAGAAACAAGCGTATGTCAAGATTCGTGATCTTAACAAAGTCGGGTTAAACGATGATAAGAGCCACCACATCGTAGATCGGGCCTCAATAATCAACATATTCGAATACTACGACTTTTACACATGTTATGAGCTTTTAACCAACAATATTCGAGTTTTAGTAGCCTTTAAAGATTCAAAACGCATGATTCCGACTTTTAACCGTTAAAAATCATATTAACCACTTTAGATACGATCGAGAGTGAGTTTTAAACATTATACCTCTAGCTCGGGGCTAGGGAAGAATCTAGTCGAAAATGGCGTGGATAAAAGCAAAGAAATGAGGTCCTTCAACTTCCGCTTGCTTCAAGCTTCCTTATACGTGATCCGTAAGCCTTGTATAAGCTTGGAATGAAAAGATCAAAAGCCGACAATGGAGGTGTGTGGGTGGGGAGTTACGGCCGAGAGTAGGGAGAGGGCAAGAGAGAGTGTGGGTGTTGGTGAAATGGTTGTGTAAACTCTTGTGTTATGACATGAATTTATAGACAAAAATCAAGACCCTTAATCCTTTGGTTACAAGTTCTCTAGATAACCACAACATCAAATAAAATATTCACAAGGTGTACTCCCTAGTTACAAAGGGACCAAACCGGCCCTAGGGGGGGGGTCACTTGGTTCGATTCCAAATGTTCAGTTAGTGTTCAGTTATGTTTAGTTGGTTACTTTAGAGATTAACCCCGTTAGTTGCGTGACGCGTTATAAAGCGGGTGTTAGGGTAATCAGGGACCCTAACTGGCTCAGAAAAAGACTAATAATATTTCTGGCAATATTTTTATGTTCCGGGTATAGTCCGGTTGTTTGGTTGGATAGTAATCCGTTAAAGTGCTTAAGTAATCCTTTAAGCGTCGTAATTAATATTTTTAGCGACACAATTTATTCTGCAAAGTGTCAGGAATATTTCCCCATGTTTTGGCACCTTATTAATTAGCTAGAAGCTAGTATGTTGATAAAAGTGTTGTGTTTCGTGCTTAGAGTACGTTTTAGGCACATCCAATCTCTGTATCTTATTCCTAAAGACGCAGTTTAACAACCCTTGTATCCCTACACACACTAAGGGTGTAGTAAAATATTTCTGGCTCATTCAGGCCTTTAGAGGCAGTGTCTACCTGATGCTGGCTATATCAGCATGTTCAATAGGTTATCCGTTCAAATGCTACTGTGCTTTTGTGCATCATGTTTGTCACTAGAGTTCAGTAAGTAAATAATGTAGTGACGGAAATCAAAGTATGATGCAGATATGTACATGTATCAACAGTCAAGTAGCAGTTTATCAGAAATCTCAGTTAAGCACAGTAATTAGGCAACAATTAATAGTTAATTAAGTCGTACGGATACCTGGTTTTGTGAGGGTTGTCACATCGTCCACGCGTTGGATTTTCGTTAACAAGTCTTGGGCAATTGTTTCGTTAGTGAGTAAGATCACCACAGTTATAGCATGATCCAGGTGGAAATGGTGCTTGAATAGCAGCAGGATTTGCAGCATTTTGGTTTTGGGTAGCATGACGGCATGTATTGACCAAATGTCCCAATCGTCCACAGTGGGTACATTTGTGACACGGTGTCTAATTCACATGATGATGGTTGCATTTGTCGCACAAGGGTGCAGTACCAATATAGTTTTTCCTAGCACGAGGCTGTGCTGGCTGGTTTAGTGCAACCTGATCATTCTGAGCAACTACTGCGAAGTTTTGTGAAGCCTTACGCTTCTTCGACTTCTTAGAGGACTCGGTCTGTTTATCCTTTGGTTTTTCTTGTGCTGATTTATCAGATGGTTTCTGGTCGCCTTTTCGGAAAAGTTTACCCTTCCTGATCTGAGATTCAGTCAGGGTAGCAGATAGTTCGATGGCTTGTCTGACGGTAGTAGGGTTGCTACCAGTAACAATGTCCTGAACTGGGTCAGGAAGGCCATCGATGTACTTTTCAATTGCCTTTTCCAAAGGCGTAACCATGGTAGGATATAACAGACTTAATTCCTCATAACGATCAGTGTAGGCACGATGTTCACCGCTGTCTTGTTTAAGATCGTCAAATTCCCGTTCCAAAGCCCTGAGCTCATGACGAGCACAGAATTCCTTCATCATTAGAGCCCGAAGCTCTTCCCAGGTTTGTGCCATTGCCACATCGGCACCCCTATCACGCATCACAGCGTTCCACCATGTAAGAGCACACTTCTCGAACGCACTGGATGCAAACTCAACCTTGCGCTCATTCGGACATCGCACCTGTCTGAATATGCTCTCCAAACTTTCGAACCATTACAGGAGCGCGGTTGCTCCTTGAGACCCAGAAAACTTCAAAGGTTTAGCAGAATTGAATGTTTTGAAACTACACTGAGCATTATTGTTGTTATTGTTGTTGTATAATTGATGGATCTGGGTTACTATGTTCGGAAGCACTACAGCCATTTGTTGAGAGACAAGGGCTGCGACTTCTTCGTTGGTTAGAGGTTGTGCATCTCATCAAGGAGGCATTGTCTAAAAGGAACAAGGGAACATGAGAAACGAGTGAGGTCGACAATTGGAAAAACAAAAGAGGTATTGAAAACATCGACAAAACACAAGGAAGGCGATCATTCGTTCGTTACCTCGAACAAACGAACGACACGCAGTGATCAATCAAAGTAAATGGGTCATATTAATGTATCGCGAAGACATGCTTTAGCCTATAAGTGGACACTCACCCCAAGAGTTCCCAGGTAAGAGTGACTGGTCCGATAATGCGGATTTGTACGAACACTCTAGCCTTAGACAGAAAACTCAGAGTACAGGCATCCACCCTTCCAGATTGCACGTGTTCACATTATAAGACCCAAACTTTGACGAGATTTCGAAAACTTTGAAGGTTCAAAACCTTATAATGAATCATCCTAGAACAGAAGATTGGTTTTCAAAGCGGATTTGAAATCTGTATTCTCGTTGTGGTTGTGACCTAAGGATAGGTGACGGTATTGTTTTAAAAATCTAAACACAAGAATCTTGTGTTAGGGTCCTAGGAAGGTTATATTCTAGGTCAAAGCATTACTAATAACCTAATTCCCTATAACCATTGGCTCTGATACCAACTTTTCTTTCACACCCCGACCACGTAAAACAACAAATCGTGGCGGAAACGTCGGGGAGTGACGTAACATAATCATTGTTTCACAACCATGGATCAAATAGTTTTGTTTTATTGAATTATTGAACTCATTGTTTTATTACAAATCAGATAAATACAAATATTGTCTTTCGAGTTTTAAAGTCACTAAGGCACGAGTCCATCCTATGTATAGCATGCATCAACAATCATCACATAGCAGCACCTGAAACATATGTGAAAATAGGTACGTCAGCATAAAAATGCCTGTGAGTAACATAGGTTTTGTTGATTTAGATTCATGGCTTTAGTTAACATAAGAAAAAGGTTTTATGTTTTACAAAAATAGCCATGAATCCTTGTAAAAGTTTTGTTTCTAAAAATGCATTGTTTTGATAAAAGGTTTGTAGTATATACATAAATATACTTTGGTTTGGAAATAGTTAAACGTATAGTATATCAAAATATACTTTTGTTACTGAAATAATAGATTTGGTAGTATATCACAAATATACTTTGGTTTTGAAAGATAGCATATCAACTATGCTTTGGTTTTGAGAATAACATATCAACTATGTTTTGGTTTTGAAAATAACATATCAACTATGCTTTGGTTTTGATAATAACATATCAACTAAGCTTTGGTAAATAACAAAGTAGTATATTAAAACATATGTTGGATTTTGTACATAGTATATCAAAAATTTACTTTGGATAATATCACATTTGGGAGCACATCAAACTGTACCATGGTAGTATATCAAAATATACAAGAAAACGAGATTTAGTATTCATTCAATCCTTAGTGTATCAAACTACACCTTGGAGACTATAGAAATACCACAAAGGCAATTTCTATTTGATTAAAATTTGGTTTCTGACATTCCATACAACAGGAATGGTATGTCTAGTCCTATAACGCTATATCATACTACCAATCGGCTTGGTGAATGTATAAAGAGAGTACAATCCAACAATTAGTTTTAAGATCTTTGAAAATTCGTGTTAAAATCATAGATAATTTTCAATTCGTCAAAAGATAAGTACTAGCATGTATAATCATATAGTTGAAATCATGAAAATAACAAATAGGCACATATGTTTCACCCCAAACATTTAAAAGCAGTAAAAGAGGGGACTATGTACTCACTTGAGATTGCAAGTATCCTTGATTAAGTTTCCTAACGAAGCTTGGGAAATCAAGGAATCAAGTGGCACCTAGTATGGAATCACTAATTAAACAATCGGTTCCTAAGTCGGAAGATTGGGTAGAATGAGGTCTCGTAAACCAAATGAGCATCGGAACTCATGTGATATGGTTTAACGAAGTCTACATTCTAAAACGGAACCTATCCTAAGTGCTTACGGCCCGTTACGACCCATTAAGGTAGCTTACGCTACTTTAACGCGTCGTTCGCGCAAATGCGCGTTCGAGACGTCTAACTAGTCCTATGACAAGTATTATATGCCTAAACATGTTTAATTATGTTGCATAATCAGTTAAGTGACAAAAGTTTAAGTTACATATGCTTAAAATCCAATTATGCATGAAAAGGGCATTTTGGTCATTTTCCTAAGGCATATAAACTACCTATCATACAACTACTTAAACTATGTGACCATAAGGTATAACCTCGGAAGGTTATTCCCTATACAACTATGGTCACTAAACATGCTTGGTCGGATCCTAACGATCGACCAAACGGGTCGAGTTCGAAAGTCTAAGCGGTGGTTTAGACCGCTTGACTTACGACTCTAAACAAGCACTAAACTAAAAGTGACGAGCTAAACATGTTAAAACATGTTTAACTAAGTTAGAAAACAGGTTTTGATATCAAAACAAAGTGTTTTGATACCCAATAGTAGTTTGGTTGCAAAATACGCATAAATACGCATTTTGACCGAAACTACGACTCGTCACTACGCCTAGTCAACGTGGTAATCAGTTGGTATAGTCACAAGGGACTATAACCATCGTGATTACGCTCACGTTGCAAAGTTCAAACGAACTTTGTGTTGACTAAAGACTGGTCAAAGCAGAAAGTCAAACACTGTTTGACTTTCACGCTCGAACAACAATAAAAGAACAAAAGAAGCTTACAAAGGGTCCAAGCTAGGGAGAACTTGATCTATAACACTCGGGTACGAAGCAAAGGCTTCAACTTAAAGCATTAAAATGATCAAGGGTGCAGAAAATGGAGTGAAGGCATGGCTATATATAGTTTTCGGTAAAACCGTTAGGATCTTTTCTTGCTAAAGAGGGATCAATCTAGGCCATACATGTGGGAAAATGGTTTTAGAAACCATGGGACATGAAATACAAGCTAAAACTAGCAGATGGTATCCAAATCAGGTGTTGAAAACCATCAAAATTGCAAAAATGGACCAAAATCAAAGAATTTGCCCGGATAGGGCTGTGGCTACCCATGACGGATACATCCTTAGGCTGTCGTGCCCCGCCACGCCCTCAGATCAGAATTTTCACTTTTGGCAGAAACAGTCCCTGCACGTTACAAACTTGTTTTTTGACGCGTTTAACCCCCGTTAACCCAATTTCAAGGCTCTACAAGGTAGTCAAAGTATAGAGGACTCAAAATATGCTCGGAAAAGTCCCGGATGTCGGTTCGTTTGGTCGTACGGTCACGTTATTCGTCTAATTACAACGAAACTCGAACGGACGCGAAAATGATCCAAATTAAGTGATGAATGGTATTTTTGCATGCCGATCACTAAAGTAAAAAATATTTTAGTGTCTACAAAAATTTTGGATGTCCAGATGTGGTCAGAACGTAAGATATGCGCGTAAATGCAAACTTACGCCGTTTTTTGACACTTTTAGTCCCTGTAAGATCAAATAAGCATATTTTCGCACACCGACCCACTCAAAGCTTATTTCTAAGCTATGTTTAGGTTGTATATGGTATGTTTAGCTTATGATAATGTTCCGGACTGTACGTTGCCTTACAAAACAGCAGACTTTTGCAGTTTGACGCAAATAGTCCCTGTGAGCGAATAAACTTGTTTTGCCATACCAAACCCTTCAAAACTTATTTCTAAGTTATGTAAAGGTTATTTAAGGTATGTTAAGATTATGTCACTATTCCGGAGTGTTTGTTGCATTAAACTGATTATATTTATGCATCAGTGCGCGTATAACCATCCAGAAAGCGATTTAAAGCTCGAAATTGAACAAGAATTGATATGTGCAAATGATTCACATATTTATACAAATCCCAAGAATGAAATACAAGATTTCATTGGATTTGCATTGCATGATGGTTGTAGTGACACAGGTGTCACAACGGTTTTGAGTGAAAAGTGAATGATGTTGAAGAAAGTGTAAGATTTCATGGAGAAGATGATGAGAAAGTGTGTGCTGATGATGGAAGTACAAGACTTAGAGTGAAAACTTACAAGAATCGTGAGGAATCAAGAGAAAAGAGCCTGAGAGTGTGTGGGTCGGATAGAGTTGTCACATCAATGAACAGTTGATGTGACATGAGGAGTATTTATAGGTGAGAGGGAAAAAGGCGGTGTAGGTTAAGTGGGTCGGATGGCTGTTCGATCGGATGGCCATCCAATCGGATGGTCATCCGGTCGGATGTCCATTCGATCAAATGGTCGTTCGATCGGTCGGCTGGTGCGAGTTAGTTTTTCGACTTTCGTTTCGTGCGTAGCGTTGCGTTGCGTTTGAGTGAGTTGCAAGTAAGCGATGCGATAGCATTAAACAATAGTTACACAATTAACATAACTAACACATAACAGCTTAAAAGTAAGTAAATTTGCGTTTTAGAGTTCGCGATAAGTTTGCGATGCGATAGAGTAGCGATTGCGTTTGCGAATAACATCCCAAAATATATACAAGGCACGCATAAGTAAAGCACATAATAACACGCATACAACAATACAAGTAACTGCGATTCGAGTTGCGACGCGATAGTGAGGTGATAGCGTTAAGTAGAATAGCGTTTAGTTGCGTTTATCGCATTGTTACTTCACATAATAATAAATCGTAATCTAAAATAGCGTTAACCAAAGTATCGAGTATCAAATTTCGAGAGTACAAGATAATAATTAAGCAAGAAAAGACATATCTGAATAACAACCTGACTTTTACTTTGACTTTGACTTGTACTTTGACTTTGACTTGTACTTTGACTTTGACTTCGAAAAGTCGGGTTGTTACAGCCTCCCCTACTTTAGGGAATTTCTTCCTGAAATTAAGGCGCAGGCGTAACGAAGAGTTGTGGGTACTTAGCCTTCATATCACTCTTGAGTTCCCATGTGAACTCGGCACCGCGTTTGCCTTCCCAGTGAACCTTTACTATAGGAATGCGTGAGCGTCGGAGTTTCTTGGTCTCTCGGTCCATGATCTCTACTGGCTTTTCCACGAAGTGTAATGTTTCGTCCACTTGTAGATCCTTAAGAGGAACATGTAAATTCTGCTCGACTAGGCACTTTTTGAGGTTCGAAACATGGAAAGTCGGATGTACGTTGCTGAGTTCCTCCGGTAATTCGAGTCTGTAGGCCACTTTGCCAATTATTTCAAGAATTTTAAAGGGTCCAACGTATCGAGGTCCGAGCTTTCCTTTCTTGTCGAATCGGATCACCCCTATCAAGGTGAAACCTTTAGGAGTACGTGATCACCAACTTCGAACTCAAGGGGCTTGCGGCGTTTATCGCCGTAACTCTTTTGACGACTCCAGGCTTTCAAGATATTGTCTCGTATTTGGAGGATCTTATCAGTCGTTTCTTACAATAACTCAGGACTGGTAATTTGCGCATCTCCGATCTCATGCCATACAATAGGCGATCGACATTTTCTTCCATATAATGCCTCAAGTGGTGACATTTGAATGCTAGAGTGATAACTGTTGTTGTACGAGAATTCTACTGAAGGTAAATGCGAATCCCAATTACCACCAAAATCTATGACACACGAACGAAGCATGTCTTTAAGGGTGCGAATCGTGCGTTCAGTCTGACCGTCGGTCTAGGGTGGAAAGCGGTACTCAGATTAAGAGTAGTACCGAGAGCGGATTGAAAAGTTTCCCAAAGGCGCAAGGTAAATCGACCGTCGCGGTCAGAGATGATATCACGAGGTGTCCCATGTCGACAAATGACTTCGTCGGTATAGATTCGTGCTAATCGTTCAACCTTAAAGTCTTCTCGTATTGGTAGAAAATGAGCAGATTTCGTAAGACGATCAACGATAACCCAAATGCTATCGTGACTTGAGGGCGTGCGTGGGAGTTTCGTAATGAAGTCCATAGCTATACTCTCCCATTTCCACATAGGGATCTCGGGTTGTACGAGTAAGCCAGAGGGTCGTTGTTGTTCAGCCTGGACTTTCGAACAAGTTAGGTATTTCAAAACATAGACGGCGATATCCTTCTTCATTCCAGGCCACCAATACCGAATACGAAGGTCCTGGTACATCTAGTCAGCAACGGAATGAATGGAATATCGGGATTTATGGGCTTCAGTCAGCAATATCTCCCGAAGGTTATTGCAACCGGGGATCCAGATGTGATCGAGATAGAAATAGATACCATTTGATTTGGTGACTGTTGGTGCAGTCATCTGTCGACTATGTCTAATGTCGAGTCCAGATTGCGATGCGGATCTGATCAAGCATGATGTCATCATGTTTAATGATGACATCATGTGACATCATCATAATGTGGATATCATCAATACAAGTAATCGACAAAATCATGTTAGAATTGAAAATATGAAAGTAGCCATTTGTTATTATTGGACCTTTGGATGGTCCAATGAGCATCCACCAATTGATGGTCCAATGAGGACTCACCATTCAAAGAACCAATGAGGAGTTTGCATATTGTGAAAGATGAAGGCTCATGTGATGACAAAAGTTACATTGAAGGTATTACTTGTGGAACCGCTTATATGGTCAAACGTTACGGATCGCTTATATGGCTTGCTTCATGGATCGCTTTTATGGCATTTTTTGTGGATCGCCTTTACGGCTTCACATGGATCGCTTATATGAACATTTTGTCAGATCGCTTTTATGAACATGTGTGAACCGCCTTTATGGTTTGTCATATGAGCGGTTCTAGTTTAGTATAAATAGGATTGTTGTTCATTTCATTTGTAACATAGTTCAGAATTGATACCGAGGTATTGCCGGTTTTTCCTTGTAATCTAAACGTTGTGAAATTAATCTACAAGAGGTTTAAAGTGTGAATCTAGCTGTGTACGCATCCGTTTCTTTGTTTCCGCCTCTGAAACGGAGTTGAGCTCTTCCAAACGACTCGTTTAGGTCGGAAATCGATCCTACAATTGGTATCAGAGCCAATGAGGAGGAGATCTCGCATATACAGCTCGTTTTCATCATTTTTTCTGCTTCTACACCTTTCTTTTTCGAAAAACGTAACTTTTTACGGTCAAAATCGCTTCAAATTTACACATTGTGTGCGGAATCATGATTTAACAAAACCTGGAAGTTTTCAGAACTAAATTCGGCTTAAAATTGACTAAAATTGAAGTTTTGTTCAAAAGCGGTTCGTGTTTTGCTGACATCACATCGTGGACCGCTCCAAAATACTGTCTTGGGTCGCTTATTTGGTCGGATTTAGAATCGCTTTTTAGACTTTCATGGCTCGCTCCAAATAGTCAATGTTCTGAACCGCTCATTATAACAAGTGTGGACCGCTCCAAAAGTATAAATTGTGGATCGTTTTTTAGTCAAGTTCTGATCTGCTCAAAAGGTTTGGGGGTCGCTTATTTGTCATCTTCTCCGAGTGTTTTACAGGTTGTCGGCTACATAAACCACTGAGTTGTCTGTATCACAATCTTGGCGGCTCTATAATCCAACGAGAATCTTTGGTTCAATCACAGTTGAGGTCCATTTAATGGCACCGCCCCACTATTAATTTGAAGGCCCTTTAAACTGCCCATTTAATGAGAATTGGTTTTAATTGGTGAAAGAGAAAGGCCCAATCACGAGCCCTGTTACACCGCCGATTGTCTGTTGTTTGTTGCTGGCCCAGTTAACGACAATATAAAAGTTAATTTGGACAGTTATTGATTCATTGTTAAGCCACCGCCCCACTCACATTTTCGTCCAATAGAAATATTATATTCAAAGGTCATTATAAAGTCATTTGATCTTAGTCCTGTCGGATTAAAAGCTTGTTTCAGTTTGAAGTGTGTTCAGGTCGCGTGAAATCGTGTGAAAGATAGTTTCAGTCTGTACGATTTGGAGGTCAAAAATTGTTTAAAGGTCTATCACGTTGTCCGAAAGTTCATCGGTTCGCTCATACCGAGTTTGTTTGTTAAAAATTGATCCGAGTCAAAGCAGTTCGCTCAGTGTGTCAATTTTCAGTCCGCACAGAAAATTCATCAGTTCGAGTACCATTTCGATTCTATTAATTGATAAATTTTTAAACTGATTGTGTTGTTTGTTTGTCCGTCAGGTATTTCCCGAAATATCATCTGATTCTTGAAGCATGGATTCTGATTTTTACAACGCATTCGCTACTCCGAGTACCCCAATCTCTGCTGTTCAAACCACAATGCTCGAAAATGAAACCGGAACGATGCAAAAACCTCCCAAGTTAATGAACATCGAAGAATACAAAGGTTGGGAAGGTCGATTTGAGAATTGGGTGCAAGCGAATTATCTTGACGCTTGGGAATGCGTAGAAACAAAGTATATTAGACCATTGAACGATGATGAAGAACCAGTTCCAATTAAAGATCTTAAAGATGATGAGAGGAAAAAGTATAAAAATGAGAAAATGATGCTTAGTCTTCTACAGCAGGCAGTGAAGGAAGACATCATGGTTCTTCTACAACACAACGGAACTTCGTACTCGATCTGGAAAGCGTTACGTTCGAAGTTTAGAGGAAGTGAAGAGATGGTTAAAAGCAAGAAGTCGCTTCTAAAGAAAGAATTTGATCTTTTTCGTGGGTTGAAAAATGAGAGTACGAGAGAGATTATTGAACGTTATTGTAATCTGCTTGCAAATATGAAAAGGTTAAGTATTGAAAAGAGTAATGAAGAATTGATCGACAAACTTGCTGATGTGTTGCCATATGAGAGTTGGGGCACATATTTGATGATGCTCAGAAACAAAAAAGGTTTTAGCAATCTGACGCTCAGTAAGTTCATCGAAAAGATCGAAGCTCAAGAAATGGAACAGAGAAAAGTGATTAGGATGAAAGACTTCGATGGTGAACAAGACATCGGGTTATATTATAAAGCTGGGGTAAATGAGAAATCATCGAATTCATCTCCAAAGATTGTGACGGGTATGAGTGCCAAGAGCTTATCTGAAAGCCCATCATCTGGATCAAGCAGCAAGACCAGTTTTACTTCATTTCCATCATTTGATCCAAACATCTCAGCAACTAAAAACGGGAGAAAGTTACAGTGCAACATTGTATTGAATCTTGAGAATGATCAAGATTATTCTGAAGATATTGCCAAAAACCAAATGTCTTTATTAGGAATGGTTTTGGAATCTTACACTTGTTTTGTTGCAGGTCGTATCGGCAATCCAATGTTAACCAAAGAAGACTACGACCAGATAGATGCTGAAGAGATGGAGTTGATGGATATAAAGTGGTGTTTGGCTAGTGTTTTACGGAGAGCTGAGAAGTTCAAACAAATCACGGGGAGAGATGATCTTCGTGATGCAAATGTTTCTACTTTAGGTTTTGACAAATCTAAAGTCACTTGTTTTCGGTGCAGGGAAAAAGGACACTTCAAGAGGGAGTGCACAAACCGAGAAGCAAGTGGAGCTCAAAATCCGTTCAACAACAACAACGATTACTATCGCAAAGCCATTTATCACTAAGTTGGTCAATCATCTCAACAACAAAAACATCAAGCTCAGACTGCACATGGAAGAGATGTGATTGAAGATACCGGAAAAAGAGCTTGTGTGGTTAATCCAAATCAAAAGCAATCATTTACCTGGGACAACTACATACCAGAAAATGGAAAAGCTTGTTTGATTGATCAAGAAGATGAAAAGCTTGCAGAAGGTTTTAGCTGGGCAAAGTTCACTTGGGATGATTATGTTCCTGATCAAACTACAGCTTACACTGCATTTACAGCAAAGATTGTAGATGATAGTAATGATGATACAGAGTATTGGGCGAGAAAATACAGAGAAGATATGAAGTTGCTTGCTGAGAGTGATAGCGAAGACGAAAAAGTCAAGAAAGAGAAGAAAAAGAAAAAGATTAAGACACCGGTGAGTAGTGATGATGAAGAGGTGCCGGTGGTAAGAAGGCAAAAGATGACATAAGTGCCTAAGTTTAAAGTTGAAGAACAAGTTGATGCAAAAGAAGTTCCGGTAAAGTGTGAAAATTGTGAGATTGTGAAAAAGCAGAACAGCACGTTGATTAACAACTTAAACAGACTGAAGGAGTCTTATGATGTGCTGAACAAGGCAATGAATCAGTACAATCAAACTAGTGAAGAGCAAGCTGTAGCAATGAAGACTCTTCAGGGAGCATTTATGACAAAACAAAAAGTTGTAAACAATTACATTGAAAAATGTGCTGCTTTAGAACAGAAGCTTGAGCTGCAACGAATAGAAACTGAAAGAGTAAATCGTTTATTGAAAAGTTACTCATGTACTTCCTATGTGATTGACAGGATCTATCCTACAGTTGAAAGCATGAATGTCTGGGAAGAAGATGAGATAGCTGAAGAAAAAGCAGCTGAAGTTAGGGTTGAAGAAAAAATTGCTGACAAGAAGAAGAGTGACAGGAAGAAAGACACTGAAATGAGTTCATCTGGTAAGAAGAAAAGTGTCAGTTATAACAGATGTCCACCTCCACTGGAAAATGGATATTTGCCTAGACATCCTAACGATGAAAGAGTCAAAAAGGCCACAAATCTACAGTGGGAGTCAGAGTCGTCTGTCAATCTTCCAGAAAGTATTGATGTTGTGTTTACATCATCTGACACTGATCAACAATCTCAATTGATGAAGATAGTCGTGGATCATGTGTTAGATAGTGATGACAGTGAAGAGTCAAAGTCGGAGTCCGCGTCAGAATCAAAATCTGAGTCAAAAGCTCCGAGTCAAACAGAAAAACAGGGAAAATTGGTTTATGATAGAAAATTCCTGTTATCAAAATCTAATTTGGATGATGGATTGTTTAAAGTTGCTTATACTTTGAATAATTCGGACAAATTATATTCTGATGAGGAATTTCCATTAAGGGGTGTCAAAACTGAATTGATAAACAAAGTTTTCAAACTCACAGAAATTAATATTTCTGAAATTAAAGACTTATGTCTTAATGAAAAACCTAAAAAATACACCTCAAGAGTACAACAGAGATTAAACAAGAAAAAGAATTACGGTTGTGGTTCAGATTTCCAAAAGAGATCAAACCATAGCGGTAATTTCAAAAAGAAAGGATTAGGTTTTACTCCTACAGAAAAACAGAAAAATGAAAAATATGTTCGTGATTTTCAATCCAAGATGTCATTTGTTTCAGGTACATCAACTAATGAAGAAGAAAAGACAAGTTTCTGGAGGGAAAAGAACAGTGAATTTTGGAAGAAGAAACAAGCTGAACTAAAGAAAGACTCGAGAACTTGTTTCAAGTGCAACAACGTTGGACATATCGCCAAAGATTGTTCTCAGGCGATACAATCAAAACAGGGAGTTTTTCGCAAAATCTCAGAAAAAGTGTTTGCGTTCGAATCACCACTTGATAGAACAAAATTGTTCAAAGATTCTATTTTTGAAATTGGTGAGAGTTCAAACAGGTTTTACAAGAAGAGAGCCAAATCTAAAAACCAGAAATGGGTTGTTAAGAAGGGTAGTGAAAGCTCTAGCGATGATTCTGATAGGTCGAAATCAGAGGAGCTATCTTCAGGCGATGAAACTGATTCCACAAAGTCAGTTGAGCCACAAGTTGTATCAAAATGTGAAGCTGATGAAAAAGTTGAGAACTCAGTTCCGAGTGTTAGTGATGATGAGTTTCCATCACTTAGTGCTGAAAATTATAAAAAGAAAATTGGTAAAGTTGAAATTTCTAACCAATTTTATCATGATGAACAGGAATTTGATGCTGAGAAGGTCTTTAACCCCAGTGTAAAACACATTTTTGGCAAGATGATTGATAGAAAAGTCAAAGGGGTTAAGGAATTTTACGAGAAGAAAACAAAGAAAGAAAAGGTTGAACCATCCCTGGTTTGTGACTGGGATGGTACATATTATGAACAGTAAGTCTCAGGACTTGCCGGAGCTCCCAGGTTGGTAAGCGTGGAGCATGAATCGGCATCTTTCTTAGAGTTGTATTCGGTAACGTCATTCAAACGGTAAAGAGGTTTGTTTGTGTATTTCTTACAATTGGTACAGAGGTTTCTGAAATGCAAATGGTAAATCAAGGACATTAAGTTGTACTTGTATTTTCCTACATTGGTCGAAAGACAAGATGATGAACCACAACCCCGAACATTTGCTGGATATTTCTACAAATGATAATCCACAATTGGTAAAATCAATCAAACTTATTTTCCAGAAAAACCATTTTGATTAAAACAAACTTAAGTGTTTTGAAATCTAAATGGGAAAATAGTTTGTTGATAGGGGGAGTTCTGATTGTTTATGCCTAGTGAATGGCGAATTGAGGAGATTCGATATCAGTTGTCACGTTCTATATAGTTTGTTTTCAATTTTCATTAGATGTATTTGAATTTTAGGAGGAGACTTGGAGGAGAAGACTTTCTAGAGAGAGAAAGTAGAGAGAGAAAGTATTGTATTTGTGATTCTTGTACCGTACACGTCAAATTTAGCAATGGAATCACATTAGTAGTACGTTATCGTGTGTTCGGTCACGTTCGTTCACGGATTCCGCACGTGAAACGTTCGTTATGCAATCGAACGGTCGGAAAACCGGTCCTACAGTGACAAGTTGGGTTTGAGCACCACACTTCTTCATTTCCTCTTTCAAGGTGTTCTCAATGAAGTATGCATGCTGAGCGTCATGAATTAGGGCTTCGAGGTCGTGTTGGGCTTGAACATTACGAACGCTATGTAAATAGCTTCGTCGGCAACGACATTTTCTTTGCCTGGGTGGTAACGGATCTCACAGTCGTAATCGTTGAGAAGTTCTACCCATCTAAGTTGGCGCATATTCAGTTCCTTCTGGTTCAAGATATGTTGTAGGCTCTTATGGTCGGTGAAGACCGTACACTTGGTACCGTAGAGGTAGTGTCGCCAAATCTTCAACGCAAAAACAACTGCACCGAGTTCGAGATCATGGGTTGTATAGTTCTTCTCGTGGATTTTAAGCTGACGAGATGCGTACGCGATAACCTTATCCCGTTGCATAAGGACACAACTAAGACCTAGGTTAAAGGCATCGTAGTAGACTACAAAGTCGTCGTTTCTGTCGTGTAACGCGAGTACAGGAGCGTCGCAAAGCATACGCTTGAGAATTTGAAAGGCTTCCTCTTGTTTAGTTCCCCAAACAACAGGCTTGTCTTTATGCGTCAGAGAGGTAAGCGGGACGGAGATTTTAGAGAAATCAGCGATAAATCGACGGTAATAACCCGCCAATCCGAGAAAAGAACAAACTTTGGACGGGGATTTCGGTGTAATCCAACTCTTATCTGCTTCAATCTTCGCGGGATCGACATGAATACCTTGACTATTGACGATGTGACCGAGGAATTGAACCTCCTCAAGCCAAAATTCACACTTGGAGAACTTGGCGTAGAGGTGATTCCCTTGGAGAAGCTTGAGAACCAAACGAAGATGTTGCGCATGTTCGGCTTTCGACTTCGAATGGATAAGGATATCATTGATAAATACGATGACGAAGCGGTCGAGAAAGGGATTACACACGCTATTAATCAAATCTATGAAAACCGCGGGTGCGTTGGTAAGTCCAAAGGGCATAACGACGAATTCATAATGGCCGTAACCGGTTCGGAAAGCGGTTTTAGGTATATCTTCCTCCTGAATCGTAATTGATGATAACCTGAGCATAGATCGATCTTAGAAAAACATGTAGCGCCTTGCAATTGATCAAACAAATCATCGATTCGGGGTAAGGGATAGCGATTCTTGATAGTAAGCTTATTAAGTTCCCTATAATCGATGCACATTCGGAACAATCTGTCCTTCTTTTTGACAAAAAGGACAGGTGCACCCCATGGGGATGTGCTAGGGCGTATGAAGCCTTTATCAAGCAATTCCTGGAGTTGACTCGAAAGTTCACGCATTTCGGACGGAGCGAGGCGATAAGGAGCTTTAGCAACAGGGTTAGCTCCAGGAATGAGGTCGATACGGAAATCAATGTCACGACTCGAGGGTAAACCAGGTAAATCGTCAGGAAAGACAGTAGGAAAATCATGAACCACAAGTACCTTTTCCATCGGCTTCTTTTCCTTTTCCTCTGCTACTACGATGTGTGCCAAGAAATCCTTGTATTCCTTTCGAAGATACTTGCTTGCTTGAATGCACGATAAGAGTTTGAGATCCTTCGAAGATACTTCGCCATAAACACAAAGTTGGTCGCCATTAGCAAGAGAGAAACGATTCATCTTATCGAAACAAACCACCTCAGCACGATTCTCACGAAGAAAATCCATGCCTACTATGATATCAAAACTACCAAGCTGCATCGGAATAAGATCGATCGGGAAGACATGATTGTTGAGTTCAAGAGTACAATCACGGAGAACAGAACTAATGGTGATGGTTCTTCAGGTGGTAATTTCTACGTCGAACGTCGTTGGGAGGTTAGCACGTTTACGGTTTAGGAGCTTTTCGAATTCAAACGACACAAAACAGTTATCGGCTCTAGTATCAAATAAACACGAAGCATAAATACCGTTGACAAGAAACGTACCATTGACAACATTGTTGTCAGTTTGAGCCTGGCGGACATTTATTTTGAATGCCCTTCCGCGGGCTGCTTGCTGAGCTGGCTGCTGCTGAGGCTGCTGCTGTTGATGTTGTTGTTGCGCTGGTTGCAGCTGTGGCTCTTGCTTCACCAGTCGATGTGGGCAGGTGTTTGCGAAGTGGTTAGGATCACCACATGCGAAGCAAGCTCGTGCATGAGCAGTGGGAGCAGGAGCTGCTTGGTTACCCTATGGAGCGGGGAGTGGAGCTGGCAGTACAGGAGGAGCTTGAACTTGAGCTTGACGAGGGCCAGTGTGACAGTTAGCTGTAAAGTGCCCATAGAGATTGCAGTGGACACAGAAATGGCAAGCGATCCCAACTGGGTGATGGTAAGTACAAGTAGGGCACAGAGGGTGCGGACCGGTATACGCACACTTTGCAGGCGGTGCATTGGTCACAGGTACTGCTACTTGGCGGTTCTAGTTCTGAGGTTGGGCAGGAACAACATGGAGGGGAGCGGCGATGACATCACAGTTCTTATTGTTGTTGTTGTTGCTCTTGCGCTTTCGGCGTGAAGATTTCGATCCTTGAGATGCAGCGGTTTCAGAAGCGGGGGTAGCGGTGACTTGATGGAGATTCTTGCTTGAGGTCTTGAAATAACCAGCCAAAACTTGCTTATCATTAATCTTAGTGGCGAGTTGGAAGATATCCTCAATGGTGGTAGTCTTGGCTGCTTGAACAAAATCGGCAACACAATCATGTAGAGCGCGAATGTATTTCTTGATTGTGATGTCGGGAGTTGAGACTTGTCCAGGACAGATGATGCTGAGCTGCTTAAAGCGAGCAGTGAGACCAGCATTGTCGCCACCTTCTTGCTTGATATTGCAAAACTCGTTCTCCAGCTTCTGGAGCTCATATGGGGGACATAATTCTTTCATCATGATTTCCTTCAATTCCTCCCAAGAAAGTCCATAGGCTGCGTCGTTACCTCGCCTGTTTCGTTCGGTAGTCCACCAGTCCAGAGCCCTGGACTGAAAGATCCCAGTTGCGATAACAGTGCAGAGGTTGTCTGGGCATCCGCTTTGATGAAGAGTGACTTCAGTTGAGTCAAACCACTGAAACATGGCGCTGGGCCCGTCTTCACCAGTGAAGTCTTTAGGGCCACAGGCCTTGAATTGCTTGAAGCTAAAAGGAGCTTTCGGAGAGTTGCTCTTTGATTCAATAGGAGAGTTGCTCTTCACCTCGTTGATCTCACTGACGATTTGTGGAATGACCTTGGCCATTTCCTTGGCGACTAGCGAAGCAATGCATTTGTCAGCGTGGTTGCGGCGAGTAGCGCGAGAGGTATGGGATCCAAATGATTACATTGTTAGCAACAGACATCGTCATAGGATTCAGACGCGATTTGATTATATCCGATATAGTTTAGTGTAAAAACACCTTTATTATTATTAGGTAAAGCTCAGTAACAAGTTGATCACATAGGCACATAGTCACGAAGGCACATAATCCACATAAGCACACAAGCACGTAAGCACAGAAGCACGTAGTCCACGTAAGCACACGTTCAGCTATATTTTGCACGTATTCACCTAAATACATTGCACGTATTCACCTATCATTCAAGTCTGCGAAGCGTGTTCGGGAGTTGCGAGTGCGAGTAGCGAGTAGCATAAGCGAGTAACATAGCATGCGAGATGTCGCAACCCTCGACCCCTGCCTCGAGAGGCGGGCGGTCGCGGCCTACTCAGAGATGGTGATATCGGTGTTTATCATTATTTGGCAGGGGAAATTTCATCAGGACCGTAGTTAGGAAATATTTTATCAGAGTAAAACACCACATTTTATAATAATAAATATATTGAGATAAAACCCAAGTTTTCGTTAAAAACAGGTTTATAGGGATAAACCCTATTTTATTGAAATAAAACATCTTCTATATTTAGGTAACTTTTATAGCCACTTTTCCAAGCTTTCAGTGCTGTCCAGCTGGCTTCTATTTGGCTTTCACATTTTGTTACCTGAAACGCGTTTAAAAACATTTTGTCAGTGGGAAATACTGGTGAGTGAATCCCAATTTAATCAAGAATGGTTTTATCATTTCACAGTATTGAGAGCGATTACAATGTATATATCTACACAATTAGTCATTCAGTACTGTCAATCCTGACTGGTGGGTCATATTACTCATTGGCTATCTCGTTGTCCAATGGTAATGTGTTCCACATTTTGTATACAAAACCCCAACATACCGGTAGTAATTGAAGAATTAAAAAGACTCAATCACTGCTATTTATAATTTAAAATAATTAGGGTTTTGTAAAAACAGTTTACAAAAAGGTTTACAAAAAGGAGATTACTCACATTGCTACTTTAAGTATTTTTTCTGTGGCTTCCTGGTTATAATCTATAAATTTAAATAATGCACACGCGTTAGTATAATAACCCAATTTTACATTAGTTATACCCTCCCCGAGACAGAACTCCAACGACTAAGTCGGGCAGAGCCTCAACAGCCGTTACGGAGCACTAGATAAATCGGGCAGCGTATCTAATACATAACTGGGGGGTTAAAATACTCACAACGAGGCAGAGCTTCGCTATTTAGGGGGTATAATGCCCGGGTATAAATTCTACACTTTAGAATTGAGAGAGAATTTTTGGTTTTGAACGTCGGAAACTAAAGGCCAATCAATTCAATTTATAGGGCCTGACTGATGGTCTCTTGCGTCCCGCGATGGAGACAAGGCCATCTTTCGCGGCCCGCAACATAGGGGTCGTAGGTCTTAATATTGACCAGTCATGGGAGTAGGCTCAACACACACTCGACACGTGGCGGCACCGGGTGAGGCCTGTGTCCAGGCGCTCGCGGCCCACGTAAGCTCAAGGGTAGTCTGTCGCGCCCTGCGACAGACTCATTTTATTGTTTTTATTTTATTTTTAATTATATAAAGGTATTTTGGGACCGATTTTCATATACGGGGTGTATTTTAGGACGTATAAGGATATTCTAAATATTTTTGGAGTGTCGGAATTATTTTATGAGGGTTGTTATATCCTCCCCACCTTTTTTAGAACTCGTCCTCGAGGTCTACTGGAATAGGTGTGGGTATTTCCTCTGCATCTCTGATTCAAGCTCCCATGTGTATTCTGGTCCTCTCTTGGAATCCCATTTCACTTTGACTAGAACTAATCTCTTGTGTTTGAGATTCTTGACCTTTCTGTCTTCAATCTGTAGAGGCTTCTCTACAAACTTAAGCTTTTCATTTACCTCTATGTCCTTAATAGGTACTACTAATGATTCATCGGCTAAACACTTTTTGAGATTGCATACATGAAATACATCATGTATTACTGCCAGTTCCTCTGGCAGTTGTAGCTGATAAGCTACTGGTCCTATTCTTCTGATAATCTCAAAGGGTCCAACATACATGGGGCTTAGCTTTCCTCTTTTAATGAATCTCACCACTCCTTTCCAAGGAGAAACCTTTAATAAGACCTTATCTCCTACCTGAAATTCCAACGGTTTTCGCCTGTTGTTAGCATAACTCTTTTATCGATCACGTGCTGCTTTCAGTCGTTCCTTGACTTGAATAATTTTGTCTGTTGTTTCTCGTACTATCTCGGGTCCAGATAGTTGCTTTTCTCTAACTTCTGCCCAACAGACTGGAGTTCGGCACTTTCGTCCATAAAGTGCTTCGAATGGTGCAGCATTGATACTGGTATGATAGTTGTTATATAAGAAAATTCTATCAATGGTAGATGATCGTCCCAATTACCTCCGAAATCAATTACACAAGCTCTAAGCATATCTTCCATTGTCTGAATTGTCCTTTCGCTTTGTCCATCCGTCTGAGGATGATAAGTGGTGCTTAGATTTAGCTTGGTTCCTATTGCTTTTTGGAAACTAGTCCAAAAATGAGAGGTAAAACGGCTATCTCTATCAGAAACAATAGATAAAGGAATTCCTCGTAATGAAACTATTTCATTTACATACAACTTGGCTAACTGTTCCATACTGAAAGTTTCTTTTATTAGTAAGAAATGAGCTGACTTGGTTAGTCTCATTACCTTTACTTGTCTTGGGTAGTTTGATAACAAAATCCATTGTTATCAATTCCCACTTCCACAATGGCATTTCTAACTGTTGCAATAAACCTGAGGGTTTCTGATGTTCAACTTTAACTTGTGAACAAGTTAGACATTTGGCAACATAAGCTGCTATATCCTTTTTCATTCCTATCCACCAGAAATTCGTTCTTAAGTCTTGATACATTTTATCACTTCCGGGGTGTATCGTATATTTAGACTTATGGGCTTCTTTTAATATTCGGTGGCGTAGGTTTCCTCGTTCAGGTATCTAAATTCTTTCCTTATGGAATTCCATATGTTCCTTGTTCTAATTCCTTAATCATTCCTTTCAATTTCTCAGTATCATCCTTGATTACGGATTCCTGTCCTTCTCTAATCTGTTCATTTAAATCTATCTGCAAATTTAGTTTAAGAGAACGTACTCTTTTTGGCTTTTCGTGATACTTTCGACTTAAAGCATCAGCAACTACATTAGCCTTTCCTGCATGATACTGGATATTACAATCATAATCACAGAGAATTTCCATCCATCGTCTCTGTCTCATATTTAACTCCTTTTGCCCGAAAACATATCTTAAATTATTATGATCGGTGAAAATGGTAAACTTACTACCGTAAAGGTAATGTCTCCAAATCTTAAGGGCAAATATTATGGCTCCTAATTCTAGATCATGGGTTGTATAATTCTCTTCATGATTCTTAAGTTGTCTAGAGGCATAGGCTATAACCTTTTGATGCTGCATCAACACACATCCATAACCTAACTTAGAAGCGTCATAATAAACTACAAAGTTTTCTGTTCCTTCTGGTAATGCTAGTATGGGTGTGTTGGTTAATCTTTGCTTAAGAATTCTAAAGGCTTCTTCTTGTTTTGGTCCCCATTCAAACTTAACAGATTTACAGGTTAGCTTAGTTAAGGGAATGGCTATTCTAGAAAAATTTCTAATAAACCGTCTATAATAACCGGCCAGTCCTAGAAAACTTCTAACCTCTGTTGGTGATTCAGGGGTTTTCCATTTAGTAATTGCCTCAATCTTTGTGGGATTCACATGAATTCCTTCATGATTAACTAAATGTCCAAGAAACTGCACTTCTTCTAACCAAAACTCACACTTTGAAAATTTAGCGTAAAGCTTTTCTTTTCTTAATAAAGTTAGGAGTGCATGTAGGTGTGCTGCATGTTCCTCTTTACTTTTAGAGTAAATGAGAATATTATCTATAAAGACAATTATGAATTTATCCAAATATGGCTTACATATTCGGTTCATCATGTCCATAAATGCGGCTGGGGCATTGGTTAAACCAAATGGCATGACAGTAAATTCATAATGGACATACCTTGTTCTAAAAGCGGTCTTAGGAATGTCCTCTTCCTGTACCTTTAATTGATGATATCCTGAGCGTAAGTCGATTTTATGAAAAGAATCGAGCTCCTTATAACTGATCAAACAAATCATCGACTCTCGATAATGGGTACCGATTTTTAATCGTGACTTTATTCAATTCACGGTAATCAGTGCACATACGCATTGACCCGTCATTCTTTTTGACGAATAAGATCGGTGATCCCCATGGCGATGAGCTTGGCTGTATGAATCCTTTTTCTAACAGTTCGTCTAATTGTTTTTTCAGTTCTTGCATCTCTGCGGGTGCTAAACGGTAAGGTGCCTTGGCAATCGGTGTTGTTCCTGGTAGCAAGTGAATTCAAAATTCGACTTCTCTGTCTGGCGGTAGTCCTGGTAATTATTCTAGGAATACGCCTGAAAATTGAGATACTAATGGGATATCTTTCAATTCCTTTCCTTTAGTGTTAATGATTATGGAAATCATATACACTAGTGATCCTTTTCTTGCACAACTTGTTGTTTTCATCACAGAGATGAATTTCGTGGATCTAGATGGCTTAGCTCCTTTAATTGTGATCTTTTCACCTTTTGGTGAGTTTACTTGGATTGACTTTTGATCACATAAAATATTGGCTTTATTGGCTATTAACCAATCCATTCCTAATACAATATCAAATCCTGCCAGATTCATTGGGTAAAGATTTGCAATAAACTTTTGATTTAAAAATTCTATTCTTGCTCCCTGCAAGATTTCAGTAATCTTAATGGATTCTCCATTTGTTGTTTCTACTAGACATTCTTGTTGAAGTTTAGTTAATGGTTGATTGAGAAGTTTGCTGAATGAAGTATTAATAAAACTTTGGTTTGCACCAGAGTCAAATAATACTTTAGCAAAAATATCATTAACTAAAAACGTACCGGCAATGACGTTCGGAATCATTTTGGCTTCTTCTGCAGTCAGAACAAATGCTCTAGCATTCTTAGTAGCCTTATTGTTCATGGCTGGAGCTAGTTTCGGACAGTTCGGATTAATATTGCCTTGTTCCCCACAATTGTAGCATATCCTATTGTTAGGTTTCTTCCTGCAGTCTTCTTCCTTGTGTCCTGATATTTTGCAGAAATTACAGTATATAGGGCATCTTCCACAATGCTTCCTTTTACAATATTTGCAGTAATGTGTAGAAGTAGAACCTACATTTTTCGCACAGTTGGAATTTCCATAACGAAATTCTTGGGTAAGCTTTTGAGCTAGGTTCTTTCTCTGGTTTTCTTCTTGTATACGTACCAATTCATCAGTCAAGGTATTTGCTAGTTCTACAGCTTCTTCTATAGTTTGTGGTCTAGCTGCCTTGACAACATGTCTAATTTCACTGATTAATCCCCATATGTAACGGGAGATTAATACTGGTTCTGGTGATGCTAGGGTTGGCACTATTCTAACATATTCAAAGAATGTAGTAGTGTAACCCTTGCTATCTACTCCAGTCGTTCTAAGGTTTAAGAATTTATTAGCTATCTATTCCTTTTCATTGGGAGGACAGAATTTTCTTTCCACCATATTCTTAAATTCATTCCATTCCATATTATAGGTTCAATCACTTCCCCTAGACTGGAGGATAGTATTCCACCATTCTAAAGCTGAGTTCTTAAAAAGATTGGAAGCAAACATTATCTTATCCTCTTCCGCGCACTTGCTTATTTTTAAGACTGCTTCAGTCTTTTCTATCTAGCGTAGAGCTGCAATGGCTCCTTCATTGCCAGAGAATTCTATTGGTTTACAGGACCAGAATTCTTTGTAAGAACAACCATAAGACATGGTTCTTCTTCTTTTGGAATTGGCACTTGGAGTAAGGGTCCATTGTTTACGCTATGATCAGGTTTAGTAGGTGGTCGTTTACTTCCACTATTACTTTTATTATTTTCCGCTTCCTTAACCGCTTTGATAATATATGGCATTGCGTCTATAATTCCTTGTGCCACTATGTGTTGGATGGCATTATTATCCACTTGCTTCCCGTGATTATCGTTATTCAGGTTTTCTTGATTCACTTCGTTGTCCATCTGGATTATAAACATTTACCACGTATTAATATTACAATACAATATCCAATGCAAACAATCGCACAACAAGCATATTGATCAAAATCGTCGAACACTGCGACCTTTACTCTATTTTATATATATGCATCTATTACAAACCGTAACTGAAATCTAAAGTACAATAATAATATGCATCCGTAGCTATTATCTATTTTAGGGGATATATATATATATATATATATATATATATATATTATTACTTGTAAGGGTTCATCCAAAACTGCATGTTACGCTCGTCATATTTCCAAACGAGCCTTTCACCTATCTGTCTTATCCTCTCACTTTCGTCTAACAACTCCTCACCAAAAGTTCGGAGTTCCTGCACATTCTCAGTACTCATGGATGGGGCTGGTGCTGGTATTGGGTCAGGAAACTGAGGCATAGATTCTTCGTGTGGGTACGGGTTCTCTAGGATTTCCCTGATATACTGGTCATTATCCCAATATGGATCTAGAGGGTCCAGGTTGGGATAGGGTGCTACTGGGTTTTGCATGGGTTCCTCTATTGGGTAAAGTTCTTGGTAATCTCTGTGGTCGTCAAACCATAAGTCATAGTCTAGGGGATGGGGTGCTGGGACCCTAGGGATTTCAGCTGGGTCAAAAGTAGGCACTGGAATTTGTTCTACTGGGTTTGGCTCAATTTCCATAGGATGTGTGGGAAATAGGGGTAACGGCTGGGGTGCAATGAGTTGTTCTAGATTCAGGTCTGCAGCTGTGGTAGCTAAGATATGAAAATTTGCTAATCTCCTATTGAGAATATCCTGGGTGTGAGCATTCATTTCTCTATTGGCCACTGCTAAGGCCCGCTGGTGCTGTAATTTTCTCATCCTTTTTCTACGCTCGTGAGCTCCTTTGCTAAACCATCCTCTCTTCTTCGGAGGGAATGGCTCTTCAGATTGTGCTTTGAATACGAAAATCCTTTCTTCGGTGTTAGCCGAATACCCCGAGGGGGTAGGCTGGGAAGAAGTTCCTTCGTCCCTAGTGTTAGTGCAGTAATGTCTATCGCCTCCGTCAATACAGATCGTAGCAGAAACTAAAGAAATCTAGAGTTTATATTGTAATATCTAGCTAGTAAAGGCAAGGTGGCATAATTGTAAACAAGGAAACACTCCTTATTGCCTTGGCCTATAAATAGAACACTTAGGTGTTAGATTTAGAACTTTTGCAATTTTGGAGATTTGAATAGCTTAGAAGCTAGAGAGAGAAAGGCAAAAGGTGATTCGAGGTTCTTGTACGATTTCACATGTTTCTATAGAATCACAGATTGAGTACGGTTCTAGTGTTCGGTCCACGCACGTGTACGGATTCCGCACATCACACGTGTCATACGCAATCGTTCGGGAGTCAAAAACCGATCCTACAAGTGGTATCAGAGCAGGAGCTCGATTGCACGGATCAAACACACAAAATCGCACAAGATTTCATCAGATTCAGATCAACAATTTATCCAGATTTGTCAAATTCCTTCATTTTTCTATCTTCTTCACTTTTGAACTGAAAAACGAAAAATTAACATGGCTTTTACGGTTAAAATTGGATGATTTTTGGATATTATATGCGAAAATCATAATCACACAAGCCTACAAAATTTCAGATCAAAATTCCAAGTATTTTAAGAGAAATCAAGATTTTTCTGTCCGATTCGATAAACATGTTCGCTGTTGTTCTTAGTGATTTTCACCGATCGGATGGCCATCCGATCGGATGACCATCCGACCCCCAGCATCTTTGTTTGTTTGATACATAGTGTCAAGTGTCGGATTGCTGTTCGAACGAATAGTTATCCGATCCATTGCATTCATTTAGCAGGTTGACCTTGTTGACCCTGAGTCGATCGGATTACTATCCGATCCACGACACATTGATCATTCTATTGTTTTAAAGTCCAAGTATCGAACAGCAATCTGAACGGATTGCCATCCGATCCTAAACATTTTATCTGTTTGTTGCACAGGTCCAAGTGTCGGATCATCATCCGATCAAAGGCATATTGGTCAATCGTCGAACGGCTATCCGATCCAAAATCCTATTCGATCATTGTTATTTTGTTGACTTTATTTGACCTGATTCGATTGGATTGACATCTGATCCACATGCCATCCGATCCATCTGTCATGTGATCCAATTAATTGTGTTTTGTCTAAAACTGATTGTTTGATTGTGTATTTGCAGGTGATTAAAAGTGAAAAACGAGGAGCATCATGGCTGAAGAGTTCTACAACACGTTTTACAAAGCTTTCATATCAAAATCTTCAGAAACATCAACAGTTACACCAAAAACAATAACAAAAGCAATCAATGATAATATAAAACATGAGAATTTGTATGGGACTTATTCGAAACCACCTAAACTTGACAATATAGAAGATTACACATGGTGGAAAGAGAGATTTCTGAACTGGACAAAGGCATATGCTCACGAGAGTTGGTTCTGTTTGGAGTTTGGATATAGTCGAACGATAAACGATAAGCATGAAGAGATTCATCTCAATGATCTTTCCGATGAAGACAAACGAAAATTTTCATACGAACAGAAAATGATTGCATTGATTCAGCAATCTATCAGAGATGATATTTTCTCTTTGTTAATTCATGATGGTTCTTCAAAATCGGTTTGGGAAGCTTTAATGTAAGTTCGTAAACCGGATCTTTCAATGATATCAAACCTAATCTTGTGAGAGTGCGGAATCCAATCACAAGATGATTCAAGATAAACCGAAAACGAGAAATAACAAGAACACCAAAATCACTTTTAACTCACACACGTTTTGATTACTTAAACAAGCAAAAACGCCTGGTATGAGTACACCACTACAAATCGCCTCCCACTCTAACTTCTCTAGGAATTCTGTAACATGGAGGTTCCAAAGGTTCAAACCCTAAAACAAGTTAAAAACTTGTTTATATACATAGACAAGCCCACTTCCCTACAAACCTAATCTAAAGGATGAACTGGTCCTTTTTGTGCTTGTTTGTGTTGCACATTTCTTGCGGACGAAGATGAATTTGGATGTCTATACTTATCGTTTGCAGGGGCCTTCTGTGGTGGAGATTTCTTTTGATTCTTCTTGTTTTGTTTAGACTGAAGGTCTCGTTCAGAAATCTCACCTGTCTTTCCGAACCCTTTGTTAGCACAGTCAAATGCATATTTCTCACATTTGCCATTATAGACTGGCTTAACAAAAGCATTTTTCATATCACGAGCCTTTTGCGGACTACTGCTGCTCGTTGAGGACTGTGGAGAGCCTGATCGTCTTTGAAGTTTAGGCTTCTTATTTCCGCATCCTTTACCTGCTCGCTTCGGCTCTTGTTGCTTGATCTGAACCTTTTCATTACTAACAGAAGGTTCAGATTGTTCAGCTTGCGTACTTGGAGCCTTGTTCACGTCAGTCTTCTCTTCATCCTTCATGTCATCAGCTTTGACTGAATCGGAGAGTTCTGGTTTATTGGATGAAATACCAGAAACTTTAGTAGAAACTTCAGCTTTGGAATTAGATGGTTCAGTTGGCTCATTCGTTTCGTTTGCCGTTTCAGTCTCTGTTACACAAGCATCAACGTTTTCGCCTAAATCATCAGGCCTGAAATTAATCACCGAGTGAAAAAACGAGCCAAAAATGTCACACACATGAGAATTTGATGCTTGTTCATCTCCAACGACACCTTCAACTTTAACTTCATCTGCAGGGGAAGACGAAGCATTAGGATCAAAAGTACCCTTTGAAACAAAATTTACCGAAGGAGTCGCTCGTTTATCAACAGGTCTGCTGTTGATTGATGACTTATCAGTTTTAGGACCGTAAGCCATCTTGTCCTCATTCATCAATTCCTCCTCAGTCATGGGTAAATATGTGTAGTTGTCATTATATGGAGGAGGAACTTGATTGAAACCCAACCCACACCCTTTCTTTTTCTTATATGCGAGCTGTTGATCACACAAGTTTTTAACTAGTTTGCTGGAAGAATCAAATTTTTTAATATTGAGTTCATTTATTTGATATCTATCTCTGATATCCTCCAGTTCTTTAGTCACAGTGCATAATTTTTCCTGAACATATAAGAGTTGGGCTGTTTTTACACTAACATCATCTTTGAGTTGGATGATGTCTTTTCGCTGAGCTTCAATTTTTTCTTTATAAAGTTTTTCATTTTTTGATAAAGTAAAATCTTTATTCTTTATGTCTTTGTAATCTTGGATCAACTCAGCGTTGTGTAACCGATATGCTTCATTTCTTTCTCTACACTTAGGAGTGCAAAAGACAGAAAGTATCTCTTGACGAGCGGGTGAGCAAATTGCTTCACGAGTGGGTGAGCAAACTGCATCAGATGTGTTACTTTAGTAGACTGCTTGTCAGCATTGTCATATGATTTGATTAGTGAGATCAGCTCATCTGACTTCATTTTGTAACAGTGGCAGTCGGTTGTCAATATTATATGATTAACATTGAGAAACCAACCACAGTTCTCCTGGTCTGGAATCCCTTTTATAGCATCCAAAAGCTTTCTGTTGCTCATGTGAGGAGACACCACCATCTCTGCCTTCTCCATTTCAGAGACTAGTTCAGCAAACCAGCCAATCAATGCTTCTATGGATTCACCATTTGAGTATCTGAATCCTTTGAGTTCCTGCTCAAGCATCTCTCTCTTAGAAGACATTTTTAAGATGTGATCCCCCCAAAAATGTGATCTTTTAACGATTTCCTCAACACAAGCCCAAAGCGAGAACTTGTGTACTCGCTAACTCAAACCCTTAGCAGTCGAATGAACCTGCTATCTGAACCGCACCTCAAAACCTGTCAAAACTTTTCACAACCAAACTCCTTTTTTTAATTATAAAATAAACCCCTTTTTATTATTATAAAAGAATACTTATTATTATTATTATTATTATTATTATTATTAATATATTAATA
Source organism: Helianthus annuus (assembly GCF_002127325.2). Taxonomy (NCBI): domain Eukaryota; kingdom Viridiplantae; phylum Streptophyta; class Magnoliopsida; order Asterales; family Asteraceae; genus Helianthus; species Helianthus annuus. The sequence continues at coordinate 110,473,517 of NC_035444.2, read as the reverse complement.
TATTATATTAATGATTATGTAATGATGACCTAATGATTAATATTATTAAAACCTAAAACATTATTTAAAACAAATGATAACTGTATTTGTTCTTCTCCGTTTATCAACACAAGCCGAACCCTAGTTAGAAAACGAAGGTGGTTGACGGAAGTAGTGGTCGGACGTGAACAGTAATGAACGAAGACGATGATCGGAGTACGAGGATGGTTGTCGGAGGTGATGCACGGTGGTCGCTCAAGGGTGGAGGAGGTTATGAATGACGGTGGTAATGTGACAATGGTGGTCGGAGTTGATGGTGATGAACAATGAACCAGAGGTGAACGAAGATAATGAAGACGCAGGTGGTGGTCGGAGATCGACGGAGAAGATGGTGGTAGTTGTCTTGTTCGTTGCAGGTAGGTAATGTCGAAGGTGGTTAGCGGAGATGGCACGGTGATGACGGTATACCGGAGACGGAGTTGCAGGTTCCGGCGATTTGTGGTCGTGATGATGAAAAAGATGATGGTTGCGACTCAAAAAAGTATGACTCGAAACCGTAGAAACAATGGTTGCGACTGAGAAATTAATGACTCGAGACCTGCTGTGAAGGTTGCGAGTCGAGACTGTATGGAAAATGAGTCGAAACCGTGAGATGATGGACTCGAAACCAGGAAAGAGAAGATGTCAGACTCGAGACCGTGAAACTGTGGAAGTTGTTGATGGGGACCCGAAACCGTTGGACTCAAGACCACAGAAACACAGTTTGGAAGATGGGAGTCGAGACCACAAACTGTTGTTTCCTAAAAATTAGGAAGATGTGAGTCGAAACCAAATGTACTGTGATGTTGATAACTGATTTTTTAAGAAACTTTTAAAAGTCAAACAAAGAGTTCAAAATTTGAGGGATTCGTATAACTTTTGAAAGATTAGTGAGTTCTTAAAAAAATGTATATTTGACCCCTCCTTTTTTTAATAAGGAAACAAATAATTTTCAAAACAAATAATCACCAAATTTTTCGAAATTGTTGGAAAATTTTTTAAATCTTTTCAAACATAGCAAAAATTTTGAAAACTTCAAATCTTAACAACTTTCAAAAATCAAACACCACCAAAATATACCAATTTTTTAAGAAACCCGATGAATACGATGAAGAACGCGAAGAACACCGAACCAAAAATAACGAAAATCTTGAATCTTTGATATCACACCGAGCCTAGAAATAGGTTCTAAAGGCTCTGATACCACTTGTAAGTCTCGTAAACCGGATCTTTCAATGATATCAAACCTAATCTTGTGAGAGTGCGGAATCCAATCACAAGATGATTCAAGATAAACCGAAAACGAGAAATAACAAGAACACCAAAATCACTTTTAACTCACACAGGTTTTGATTACTTGAACAAGCAAAAACGTCTGGTATGAGTACACCACTACAAATCTCCTCCCACTCTAACTTCTCTAGGAATTCTGTAACATGGAGGTTTCAAAGGTTCAAACCCTAAAACAAGTTAAAAACTTGTTTATATACATAGACAAGCCCACTTCCCTACATGGGCTCCCCTTGGGCCTGCTTGGCCCACATGGCCTAAAGCTAGGCCCAAGTGACATATAAAGGTCCAAAACCTAATATAAACTAACCCGGTAAAGCCCAGTTTGTAACCATAACCCGTTGTGTTAATTTGATGCGTCAGTCTCACACTTCAGGGACCTAACATTTAAGGGTAAAAGCTGAAGGGGGAAAACAAATTAAAAAGAATAAAATTTCTTTACTTAAAAAAGAATTTGATTTGTTTGATGATTTAAAAGGTGAATTAGTGAGATAAATGATAGAAAGATTTTGTTACCTTAAAATCGAACTCAATAGGTATGGAATTGTCAAAACACGTGAGGAAATCATTGATAAAATCATTGAAGCGTTACCATGAGCTGATCAATGGCAAACGTTCGTGTTTATTTTGTAAAACGATGTATTGTTTGACACAATTACTCTTGATGTTTTGATAGAAAAGATAGAAAGCCATGAGCTTGAGCTGCAAAAGCAAAGCAAGATGAGCAGTTCTTCACATCACCAGAATGTCGGTCTTTACTACAAGGGCAGTGTACCTTCGGTGACAGTTAGTGAACCAATAAAGACTGCTTATATTGTTGAAAAGATGAAAGACTCACAGAAAGTCTCATCAAGCTATGATCCAGGATATCATTCATCATCAACAACATCAAACTCTGAAGAACCTGAAGAGATTCTCTGCAACATCGCTTTAAAGCTAAAGAATTCCCCGACAATGAACATCAACGCTGCTAAACAGCAAATGAGCCTTCTGGGATCAATTCTGGAATCATACGAATATCTGGTAGCTGGGAAAATTGGAAATTCCGAACTGACAAAGGAAGATTACGGCCAGATCGATCCAGAAGAAATGGAACTCATTGATCTGAGATGGTGTTTAGCAAGCTTCATTCGAAGAGCTCAGCGGTTCATGGATATTACTGGCAGACAATCAATCTATAGACCATCAACAAAGCTGGGATTTGACAAATCAAAAGTGACCTGCTTCAAATGCAAGCAAAAGGGTCATTTCAAAAGAGAATGCAGAAACTCTGTTGTTGAAGAAACCGCTAATCCGTTTAAAGAAGATTACTATCAAAAGGCGATCTATCATAAGAACAGAGAGGAATCACCAAGGTTGAAACAAATTGAAGACAATCCTGAAAAGGAGAAATCAAGAGCTTGTGTTGTGATTCAAGATGATGAAGGGTTTGACTTGTAACATCCCAAAACGCGAATTTTAAAATTCGTTAGAATGGTACCATGTTTAATTAAATAAATATAATAACTAAGTTATTAAACTTTGTTAAATGTTTAAGAAAACAATCAAGGGAAGGAAATTGCTACATTTGTGATCAAGTAACAACTAGAGGGGCCAAGGTTGTCAAAAAGGAGGAAAGTTTATGTTTAATTAAAATAAAAATTAAAATCCCAAAAATACACACTCAGTGTGTGTTTGTGGGTCGATGTTCGACCAGGAGAGAAGGGAAAAGGGGGTAAAACCCTAGATCACCAAAATCCATCAAATTGAAGGAGGATTGAAGGGCTAATCGAATGCATGAACCAGGAATGTCGATCATTTAAGTGTTTCTACCATCATGTAAGTCGAATTTGGTATTTTAATGATGTTTGATCAAGTGGGTTTTGTGTAATCTGTGATTATAGTGTAAAATTTAAGCATGAATGTTAGTTATAATGAATGTGTAGATGCCAAAGTATGTTTAATTTTGATTATGATGAAGATTGGGGGAAAACCCATTTGCTATAGGTAGGGTGGCGACATGGGTATACTACCCATGTCAAATCTTATGCAAATCCGAATGTGTTATGATTTATGTTATTGGTTTTTGTTAGTTAGATTTAGTATGGTGTGAAGTTATGCGATTTTTATTTAGATGTTAATGGCAAGTGAGCACAAGAATTAGGAAGATGAACATGAGAATATTTGTACATTATGCTTTAAATGCGAAACCCACCAAGTGTTCGATGAAATGCTTAAGAGAACAAGAATGTGGGTTGCAAGTAAGAATGATGTTGGATTCAAGGATAGTGATTTTGAATGATGTTGTTAGTTGTAAAATTATGAGATGAATAGTATGTAAGGAAATTGTTTAAGATGCGTGCATATATGATCTTGTGATTTTAAATGTGTTACTATGTGAGTATGAAATGTAAACGATGTCCGTAGTGTAAACGACTATAAAGATGTGGATGTGTGAAATTAGATCTCATTAATTACATGCTTTATCAATATGTGCTATATGTGACAACACGAAGAATTATGTGGAATGAAAATATGCGACTCTAGTTGTACTTTGAGTTGTTGGAAATTAACGAGTAAAGTTAAAACGAAGCCGAATGTGAAATATAATTTGACATGATCATTCATATGTATAATTTTATATGCTAACAAGAATGTGGATGCAACGCAATGAAAGTATAGGGATCATGTCAAGATGGATGGAAGCATAAAGGGCTAGCGGGTCATGAGGACGTAAGGAAAGGAGAGCGGATATGGATGCGTAAAGTAAGTAAACTCCCGGACTCCCTCTTTAGTAGTAAAAGAGATTAATTGTATGATAATTGTTAGAAGTTATGTTGAAATGCGTTATTGTTGATGATATCAAGTAAGTAGTATTAAGTAAGTGATTTCCGAATCACTTCTTAGTTTATTTAAGCAAAGTTATGTGCTAGTTACTTGAGCATGGTAATCGAAGCCTATTAAGATTTGGTTATTTAGAAGCGAAGGTTTTCGCTATGTAGACCAACGGGTCAAAATAAGGAAGTTTTACTAATGAAGTTCACTTACGTATAATTGATTGATTGAAATGAATGAGTTTAACGCATACCGGGAATTGGGTTCATAAACCCCATGTACGGAACTCCAGATAATGTAAAAGTGTTATAGTTTAATGTCATGTGAGTTTGGGTCGAATAATTCGTAAATGAATATTAAGCCGAAAGCATATAAGTTAAGAATTTCCTTAGTTCGGGTGTTAGATTTTGAGTCCATATGATAGAGGACGAATTTACGGTCACATGGGAAGAAACGGGAGGTTAAATGGTTTGAAAGTTACGCAAGTTTTAGCGTAAACAGACGAAACAAAGACTCAGGTGCCGTAAATTACGGCCCAAGCCGTAATTTCCGGCATCCCCTGCATCAGAATCATGTTTCAGGCCCGTAAACAGTAGGCAAGCCGTATAACGAACTCGTTTAAACACGTTTTAAGTTACGTATGACTAATCCCTCTTATGTTTTTGAGAATTGTAAGGCTTAACCACCTGGTTACAATTGTAAACGTCTATATGTATTCCGTCAGGAAAAATAATTACCTTCTGTTAGTCAGAACTGTTAGGTAATTATGAATAGAAGAAAGAATGCCTGTAGCCTCTTACGTACATGATCTTTTCATTGGGAAGCTTATATTTAGGGTGTCTTAGCAAACCCTTTTGGAGTGTCTTATGTAGCATGTATGTTTGTATAGTTTGTACATTTGTTTATATGTACATATTCATGTAGTGAAGTACGTGTTTAACTTATATGTACGATTGCGTCTGTGTACGAAGTGGGAATTATTGCTTACGAATGGATGGGATATGGATATATGTTTGAGTGTTAAGTTACTAAATCGGGAACTTAAGTATGAAATGAGAATGCAGGTACGCCATAAGGACCTTGTGAAGGTTCAAAGAATTGGAATGCATTATTATACAGGAAAGCTTATTCGAAGAGACTGGCATGAGAAGAAGGAATATGGAGTGGTTATTTGATTGTATATATTTAATTTAAGAAGGATGTCACCAAATCTTAATGATGTTTATGTATATGGTGAATGCAGATTGGGAGGACATATTATTATTATGAAGGATAAGAGGATTGAAGATCGGGTCAAGAGTAAGGATTGTACGGGAAGGATCGGTCACATAGTTTGACAAATATAGGTCTTAAAGCATTAATATAATAGAACGTGGTAAATCCTTTTTAATGAGTGTATGAAATTTTGTATTTGAACTCTCCTGTAAGTATTATGTCGAATAAAGAATGAAATTTTGGTATCATATTTTCCGCTGTGTCGTATTTTAAGTTATTACAAGTTAGTCTTACAGGGAATTGTTCATAATACGAACGGGTCATGCCCGAATTTTGTTAAATAATAGTATGATAATATTACATTTTGGAATGTGAAATTTGGGCGTTACATGACTAAAGCGAATTCCTTCCAGAAGATGATCTTGTTGATGATCGGGTCACAGCACATGACAGAACTGTATCAAAGAATAAACATCGTGCATTTGTTGCCAAAATAAAAGAGAAAACACGAGAAGAAATTCTGAAAGAGAAAACTGAAAGAGAAAGATTTTTTGCAGGTTTTCGGATTGAGAAAATGCATGAAGAGTATGAGGAAGCAAAGTACTATGGGAGATACGACAAGAAGGGAGATTGCTACATCAACAAAAATGGTGATCCTGTTGTTCATCGAAAGGAAGTGGTTTTTGATGATGTTCTTGCAGTAATTCCTCTGTCTGGCGAATATTACTCAAACGTAAAAGATAAAACATATCTGAAAAAGCTGGACAAGATAATTCATGATGTGATGACAGCGAGTCTGAAGAAGAGGGATGAAGAAAGAATGAAGAAGAATGTTGATGAGTTGGTGAATGATTTAAAGAAGGTAGATGAGGAAGAGAAAGAAAAGAAAGACGAAGCAGTTGGTGAAGAAGCTGTTACTGAAAAACAGCAGAATGAAGTGAAGGTGGAAAGTTCGGTTGAAGTGGATAATGGTGCTGGTGTTGGCGAGGAGCAGAAGAAGAATGAAGCTGATCAGACGCAAACGGAAGAGAAAGCCGAGGTACCGATCACTGAGGTAAAAACTGAATTTGAAATCTTAAAAACTGTTGAACAGTGCAAGAAATGCATGGAAACGTGCAGTGTTTGTACTGAAAAAGATGAAAAACTCAGAACAAGAGATACTGAATTTACTAAAATCGAAGAAGTTTTCAAAAATAAATGCAAAGAAATGTTAGAAAACGAAAAAAATATTTGAAAGATAATGACGAAAAGCTCACACAAAAATGCAAGAGTTTAGAAATAGAAAATGAAATTTTGAAAGAAAAAGTTTCAAAAATGACAGAAGAATGTTTGCAAAAACAAAATTCTTTTCAAGAAATGAAAAAAGAGTATGATTCAATAAAATTGGCCTATCACATTACAAAAGAGTCATATGAAGATGTGAAAAGTCAAATGAAACTTGTTCAATCAAGATTGAAATATTGTTCTGAAACAACTGATACGCTTAAGTTGTAAACTCTTACATTGAGGATGTGTTAAAGCTTGAAGAAGACTCAAGAGAGAGAGAAAGATAAGATGCTACGAGATTGATTGCGGCAATATCCAAGGGGGAGTCTATTAGTGAAGTAATGTCTATCGCCTCTGTCAATACAGATCGTAGCAGAAACTGAAGAAATCAAGAGTTTATATTGTAATATATAGTTAGTAAAGGCAAGGTGGCATAATTGTAAATAAGGAAACAATCCTTATTGCCTTGGCCTATAAATAGAACACTTAGGTGTTAGATTTAGAACTTTTGCCAATTTGGAGATTTGAAGAGCTTAGAAGCTAGAGAGAGAAAGTAGAGAGAGAAAGGCAAAAGGTGATTCGAGGTTCTTCTACGATTTCATATGTTTCTACAGAATCACAGATTGAGTACGGTTCTAGTGTTCGGTCCACGCACGTGTACGGATTCCGCATGTTACACGTGTCATACGCAATCGGTCGGGAGTCAAAAACTGATCTACACCTAGGAGAGTTGGACAATTGACGGTAAGCGTCCGAAGGTCCTTGGTCACTCATACCGTAAACTAACAAATTGTCAAATAACACAAAACAATAATATACGCACATAATCCCGTAGATAATTTCCTTACTTAACAAATAAAATTTTGGTGTGAGCAGAACACTTCTGTGGCTGAAATTAGTGGTTGTAGCTCAGATACCACCTTCTGTCGCAACCCTCGACCCCTGCCTCGGGAGGTGGGCGGCCGCGGCCTACTCAGAGATGGTGGTATCGGTGTTTATCATTATTTGGCAGCGGAAATTTCATCAGGACCGTAGTTAGGAAATATTTTATCAGAGTATAACACCACATTTTATAATAATAATAATAAATATATTGGGATAAAACCCAAGTTTTCCTTACAAACAGGTTTATAGGGATAAACCCTATTTTATTGAAATAAAACATCTTCTTTATTTAGGTAACTTTTATAGCCACTTTTCCAAGCCATCAGTGCTGTCCAGCTGGCTTCTATTTGGCTTTCACATTTTGTTACCTGAAACGCGTTTAAAAATATTTTGTCAGTGAGAAATACTGGTGAGTGAATCCCAATTTAATCAAGAAGAGTTTTATCATTTCACAGTATTGAGAGCGATTACAATGTTTATATCTACACAATTACTCATTCAGTACTGTCAATCCTGACTGGTGGGTCATATTACTCATTGGCTATCTCGTTGTCCAATGGTAACGTGTTCCACATTTTGTATACAAAACCCCAACAAACCGGCAGTAATTGAAGAATTACAAAGACTCAATCACTGCTATTTATAATTTAAAATAATTAAGGATTTGTAAAAACAGTTTACAAAAAGGAGATTACGCACATTGCTACTTTAGGTATTTTTCCTGTGGCTTCCTGGTTATAATTTATAAATTTTAAATAATGCACACGCGTTAGTATAATAACCCAATTTTACATTAGTTATACCCTCCCCAAGACAGAACTCCAACGACTACGTCGGGCAGAGCCTCAACAGCCGTTACGGAGCACTAGATCAATCGGGCAGCGTATCTAATATGTAACCGGGGGTTAAAATACTTACAATGAGGCAGAGCTTCGCTATTTAGGGGGTATAATGCCCGGGTATAAATTCTACACTTTAGAATAGAGAGAGAAATTTTGGTTTTGAACGTCGGAAACTGAAGGCCGATCAATTCAATTTATAGGGCCTGACTGATGGTCTCTCGTGCCCCGCGATGGAGACAAGGCCATCTTTCGCGGCCCGCGACATAGGGGTCGTAGGCTTTAGCCTTGACCAGTCATGGGGGTAGGCTCGACACGCACTCGACACGTGGCGTCCCCGGGCGAGGCCTGGTGTCCAGGCGCTCGCGGCCCGCGTAAGCTCAAGGGTAGTCTGTCGCGCCCCGCGACAGACTCATTTTATTGTTTTTATTTTATTTTTAATTATATAAAGGTATTTTGGGACCGGTTTTCGTATACGGGGTGTATTTAGGACGTATAGGGATATTCTAAATATTTTTGGAGTGTCGGAACTATTTTAGGAGGGTTGTTATACGAGAGTTCATAGTTTGTCTGTGATTTGTTAGCGTGTTGAGATATGTGTGCAGTGCGAGTTGTGCGCGTTTAACAAAGCGGCTGGTGAAAAGCGAATAAGTCTCCAAAATCGAAACATATAAACACATAAAACCACATAAAATCAACAATTAGTCAGCGGCTGCGAGTTCAGAATCGAAACTGAGTGTCTGGGTGCTTAGACATCGACTACCCAAAGTGATTCGACTATTCTCTAGGACTTCGAGTACACGCTTTGGCCTAATAGACAGTGCTCTCTCACTGACATATGGTGAACGGCACACGTCCTTTCAGTGACTACGTGAATTGAGTCGTTGGAATCCATCGAGACTTTGGTGAGAGTTTTGTAAAACCAAGATAGAGAGCGAAATAAGTCATTAAGATGCGGGTGTCACCCCTAACTTAACAACTTTATTCCTGATACAATGGTGAAACCATGAGATAGAGAGGGAGAATTTCGTCGAGATATGGATTTCACTCCTGGCTCAACGCAAATTCTCGTGCTTATAGTAAAAATGTGCGTCGACGAGCGATTTTATCAAGAGTTCTCGGTTTTCACACCTAATCTCGACCAAATCACTCTGTTGTGTTATGCGAGTGTTTTCGAAAATCATGTGTGTTGCTAGCTTTAGGAAAAGCTAAGTAGTGTTCCAGCCTTAGGAAAGGCTGGCTTTGTGCAAAGCTGTAGTGTGCGGTGTTCGCACAAAGATGCGGTTTTAGCGACTTTGAGAATAAGCTCGTGCGGAACCCCTACTGGGCTCGCACAAGGCGGTCTGTTGGTGCTTAGACTATAGACTAGGTCATTTCTAAGACATCAACCCGGACTAGGTCGAGTCTTTCCTAATTCCCTATAGTTATGGCTCTGATACCAATCTGTCACACCCCAACCGATGGCGGAATCATCGGGGCGCGGCACTGAGCGAAACAGATTGTCCAAGAGAATCCATAACACTATTAGTGATAATATATTTAACGTTCACGTCCCATACCATCAACATATAAAGCATAAATAGTTATTACATACATTGTTCTCAAAGACAAATAATTGTTCCGACAACTCAGATTTTTATTGAATGACGTTTCTAGACCACCTACTTCGTTCATCAAGCAAAGAATAGCATCCTAGACACCTGTCACATACGTTAAAATAAAGTCAATACACATAGTGTAAAGGTGAGCATACAAGTTTAATAGTATATAGTATAGCAAAAGCGATTTACGCATAACCAGCATGTAACACGTAGAAATGTGAAGCCAATAAGCTATCAACAATGACATATGCAACCGACATGACTGCGAGTTGTAGAATGCGCAAAACATTATCACCACTGTGACCATGTGAAGTAAAACCCTTAACAACCCCTGTCCATGACAGGTGCTGAGTCCAAACTATAGTACTATCGTTGCTAAGGTGTCAGGCAACAATCACTGTGTAAACATAACATACAAGCATTCATCGAAAACACGTATAACATGCGGGAGCGGTTAGCGTGTAAAAGTGTTTGTGTTATGTGTCGGTGTGATTTGATATAGGTAACGTATGTAACACCCAAAAGTGCGTAAAGCAAAAAGGGTTCGAGTATACTCACAGTTCGTGTTTAGTAAATAAATACAATCTTGGATTGAAGGAAGCGCGTGGGAGATTGGCCTGATCATAGAACGATAGTGTAAGCGTTGAACAGTGCATAAAACAGTGCGTCGAGTGAGATGAGCGATCAGATGGTGGTTCGATCGGATGACCGTCCGGACGGATGACCATTCGGTTGGTAGGTCATTCATTTGAGGAAGTGTATTGTAAATTGTTTGAACTTTTGAAGTTTTCGTTGTAGTACAAATAAAGTCATTCGATCGGATGGTCATCCAGACGGATGGCCATTCGATCGGATGGCTATTCGATTGAAAGTTGATATTCTTCGAAGTTCTGAAAAATTGTTTAAGTGTTGAACTTACAGGTCACATGGTCAAATAGTCATTCGATCGGATGGTCGTCCGATCGGATGGCTATTCGATCGGTGATCTAGTGTTTGGCAAATTTTGTAAAATTAGTTAAGTTAAAAGTTTTGCGGTTTAACGGAGACGGCATGACAACGTGTAAAACAACGGAAACCATACCAAGTCCAACTCAGTCGATCAGATGGGAATCACCCCATTCGATCAGACTTAACTGTTCTTGACGGAGTTTCATGTTCAACTCGAGAATCGGTCGTCTTTCCGGTAGAAATCCATTCTCAGACCGATTCTCCTCTAGAGAATGAGTAGAGAGCCTGAACGAGTCCAGATTCTAACGGTTTTGAGTGAAAAGTGAAAGATGTTGAAGAAAAGTTCGAATCAGTTGTAAATGTTTAGATTTAGACGAAATCAGTGTAAAATCATGTAGAAATCCTTTAGATTCGAACCATTCTTGGTGAGATGAGGTCATTCAACAGTGTTCATCGGAACCCGTGATGACGTCACCTTAGAACAGCCCAATTCAGATGATTTCATGGTGAAAGTGTAAGATTTGATGGAGAAGATGATGAGAAAGTGTGTGCTGATGATGGAAGTACAAGATTTAGAGTGAAAACTTACAAGAATCGCGAGGAATCGAGAGAAAAGAGCCTGAGAATGCGTGGAGTCGGATAGAGCTGTCACATCAATGAACAGTTGATGTGACAGGAGGGGTATATATAGGTGAGAGGGAGAAAGGCGGTGTAGGTTAAGTGGGTCAGATGGCCGTTCGATCGGATGGCCATCCGATCGGATGGTCATCCGGTCGGATGTCCATTCGATCGAATGGTTGTTCGATCGGTCATTGAGCGTTGCGTTGCGTTTGAGTGAGTTGCGAGTAAGCGACGCGATTGCATTAAACAATAGTTACACAATTAACATAACTAACACATAACAGCTTAAAAGTAAGTAAATTTGCGTTTTAGAGTTTGCGATGAGTTTACGATGCGATAGAGTTGTGATTGCGTTTGCGAATAACATCCCAAAATATATACAAGGCACACATAAGTAAAGCACATAATAACACACATACAACAATACCAATAACTGCGATTCGAGTTGCGATGCTATAGCGAGGTGATAGCGTTAAGTAGAATAGCGTTTAGTTGCGTTTATCGCATTGTTACTTCACATAATAATAAATCGTAATCTAAAATAGCGTTAACCAAAGTATCGATTATCAATACGAGAGTACAAGATAATAATTAAGAAAGAAAAGACAGATCTGAATAACAACCTGACTTTTACTTTGACTTTGACTTTGACTTGTACTTTGACTTTGACTTCGAAAAGTCGAGTTGTTACACATATAACCCAAAGTGACATACGGAATTTCTGAAAGGAGTAAAAAAGGAAATGAAGATGAAAAGAATCATCCGGTACCATCAATACATCCCTTCTTTTTCTCTTGGTTTCAAAACATAAATGTCTACACAGCTGACAGTATGGTGGGCTTGTCGGACGACGTAAGGTGACTTTCACCGATGACCTTCACCGGCGCGTAAAAAAAGTTTACAACCATGACGTAAAAAAAGTTTACAACCGGCGCGTAAAAAAAGTTTAAAACCAAGGGGGTAAAAATTCTGTATTGTAAAAAAATCTATCAAAAATTTGTTTTTTTGTAAAAAAATCTCACCTGTAAACTTTAATAAAAAAATAATTAAGATAAAAAGTAAAAGAAGACATTTAAATCAGTAAGACAAAAATAGCAATTTAATCAAAGTACCCTATAGATAAAAAAATATTAATAACATAATAAGATAAAAAGATTTTAACATGTGTTTTAAATCCCTTTAATCTCAAACATCAATCTCAAAAGATCAATGGTGGAAAAGTGGTTCCTACGCTTTTCGCAACTGGGGGTGATTTTCATTTTAACCCATCCCAGAATATATATATATATATACACACATATATATATATAGGGTCAGGATTTAGAGAAAACGCTCAAAAGTGTGAGAACGGAGAGAACGCGTATGCATCGTCCGATCAAAACAATCTATGGACTAGATTGGCACGGTGCATTTTAGTAAATAACACCAATTTTGTTACGTGGACTCGCGTCATTAAGGGTAAAAAGGTAAAAAAAACTATTCCTCGCATAAAACGCCATTGAAAATAAAACGCTAAATTTATCACTGGGTGCTTTTTTTCTGTGTTTTTATTTAAGCTCTCTGGTTACAAAAACGCCATAACATAAGAAACGCCATTATATATAACGCCAAACTTTACATCCGAATAAATGTTATTTACATTTTGTGTTATAAAAATAACATCCCGCCTAACCTATGCGACAAAAAATTCTATAAATAGAAATGCCTCACCACCTTCCATTTATCACACCAAAAAACACAAAAAAAACACACAGTGGTTGCTAAAAAGATTTACAACTCAATGTAAAACGCCAAAAAATACAACGATAGCAAAAATATCTTTTTCTTTGATCCTAAGTAAAGTTCTGCATGAAGCTTCATTTAATGGTTTTTTACGCGAGTGAAGAAAAGATTTTGCTGCATGAGATGGACAAATTTGAAAAAAGAGGGATTGATGACACCCATATGTCATACTGTCATCTTTGTTCCTGAAGAAGGTTTGGATGATAAGAAGAGATCTATACCAGTGGCAGATAGCATCCACCCACAGGGGGTCGCTCTATGACTCAAACATCAACAAAGACAATTCAACACATGAACAAAGAAAATAAACAACGCAAAACCCAAAACGCCAATTATTTGTCACATTTCTTGTAGTTTCAAAAGAAAAAAGAGACTGATCGCACTGAAGATTTAAAATAATAAATTACTTCTACTTTGTTTTTTTTACCTTTTTTTTTTAATTTTCTTTGTCTATTGTTTGTTTTGTAATGTCAGTTAATAAACAACAAAATAATATTAATGCTATAACGAAAAACATACTAAAACGCCAAAATTAGCAAATACGTGTAAAACGCCATAATGCCATACAAAAGCCCCCAAATAAACTACCAAACTATAATAAAATCAATTTGAACTAATATTATAAAAAAAGAGTGAAAAATGTGCAAAAGAATATAAAACAAAAGAAGTCCAATAGTTATCTAACCGCCATTGGAAAACAAAACACCATAATTACAGCCGTCAAAAGATTTGACGTGTTACACCATTAAAACAATTGAGTCTTAAAACAAAACACGGTAAACTGCAAAAAACAGTAAAATGAAACGATGGAAAACATAATTACTAACATTTATTATATTAAATTTATTTATCTTTTTCAAAACGCCATAATTACCTGACATACTCGGGAAAAAAAGTCAATATAAAAGAACCATCAGAACCCAAGTTCAAACACGCCGAAAAAGCTGAAACGCCACATATTCTCCAAAACGCCAAAAAAATTAAAAATGGCTAAGGTTATTGCATGGAGGTTTGTAAGGAAAGAAAAAAGATTCATCATAAAGTTCGCTGACAGGAGAATGGTTAAGGTAAGAACAATAAAAGCCATGATGGGAATGAATGAAAATATTCAAAAGGATATCCTGGCCCTTGGGGTTCCAAGAGACAACGATTGTGAAAGAACAAGAACTGTAATAAGAAGACTGGAGAGAAAGTTTCCAGCAGAAGATAATGATGATGATGATGATGATGATGATGATGATGATATTGAAGATACACAAATACCAAAACTTAGGAGTTGGGTATTGCATGAGGAAGAAGGAACACTTGAAGTAACTTATGAAAACGGGGTGCAATATTCAAGACCAATGGAAGAAATTTTGAAGACAGGGATGCTATCTATCATTGAACAACTCTGTGATTTAACACCTTTAAACGATCCAAAATCCAATGATGCATTAATATTCTTGAATAGGCTGCAGCAAAGAAGAGACGATCTAATGGCGTTATACGCAAAAATGAAATTTGATGATGAAAAAGTGAAGAACAAAGCGATGGGTACATCTCCGATGTAATCCCACCTACGGAAGACTATTAGATTATTTTGATTTTCTACTTATTGTAATTTTTTGAAATATTAATCTATGGTAATGAGTTATTAACAAAAAGATACAAAATGCCAAAAAAATGGAAAAAGCCATAACGCCAAAAATATTAACTATGTCACACAAAAAGAATTACCTCAAAGAGAAGAAATCTGAGAAAAAAACAATAAACGCCAAATAATTAATAAATCTATAAAATGCCAAAATTATCTTACACGCAAAAAATAAAGAAGCTTCTCAAACGAGAAAACCTGAAAGGAGAAGAATACTAAAAACACAAAAAAACCCCTCGGTCCCTGATCAAGCCCCACGCCACGTGTTCGGCCAGGATGCGTTCTCACACTTTTTGCCGTTTTCTCCTGATCCTGCTTCTATATATATATATAGGGGATGGTTCAAATGAAAACCTATTTTAACGCGAAAACTCGAAAACTAACTAAAAAAGCCTAAAAACACACCAACTTTTTTTTTACAATTTTTTTTATTAAAAATCGCTAGTTTTTGTATATAAAAAAAACTTTTTTTCAAAAAAAAATGTAGTGCACGTGTGTACTATTACACATGTGCACTACAAAAAAAATTGAAAAAAAAAAGTTTTTTTATATACATAAAATACCGAAAATTGGTAAAAAAAAATTAGATATGTTTTTCAAGCTTTTTTAGTTGGTTTTCGAGTTTTCGCATTAACTAGTGGTTTTCATTTGAATCTTTCCCTATATATATATATATATATATATATATATATATATATATATTATGAGGTTCATTGGGAAACACTAAAAAAGTGGGGAACCGGGAAACACTCTTAACAATTTAACATAACATGTTAAAAATCATTATTTTTTAATTTTTTTGACGCTTTTGTTTATAAATACCCGTAGAAGCATTTTTAATAAAAAAAATCAAAAACTAAAAATATAAAAAACCAGTTAAAAAAAAGGCTTAATTTTTTTTTACAAAAATGGTTTTTCTATGGTAATAGTTTCAACCCAATTCTATTCTATTCTATATAATAACAAAACATGAAATGTCTTAGGAACAGTGTATAAATTGACCAAATTTAAAGTGTTATTTACACTAATGCCACTAGCCTATATTATTATTATATTATATAAAAAAACCACGTTGCTACCTAAAGTCAAGTTTTTTGAGGTTTTTGTTTTTTCTTTCTCAATACAACCCTCATCAACAACAGATCCAACACAATAATTCTTTTCACTTTTTTCAATCCAGGCAGTCATCACAAGGCATTTAAACTGTCCATCACAAGGGCTTGTAGCCTAGGACTCCACAGTTCTCATCATTCTCTCCAAACCGAGTTCTAATCACATACATTCCCCTATAATAACAAACTACTTGCTTAAGTGGTTGCGGCGAGGCATTTGGTGGTAAAACCACTGGTGAACCACCATCGTCATTCCCCTTGCATGAAATCGACCAAAACAAAAGTCAATTTACAGGTTTCTTAAACTGATTGATTTGTTGTTTAACTCGGGTAGGTTTCTAGAAAAAAAAAATGAAAACAAATTCGACTTCTGATGTTGATGTGGTTCAGGTAGCATATTAGCTACAGTATAAGAAGAAGCCATCATTTTAGACTTAATTACCAAAATACCATGTATTTAATTTCCATCTCTTTTTGTACCTTAGGTGATCGGAATAGTTGGGCTTACGAGTTACGACATAGGACTTAGGAGTGTAGTTTTTTTTTTTTTTGTCTTGTAGTGATTCTTTTTTGTTGGTTTTGTCTACCAACTCTACAAGATTTACGCCTAAGAGATTATTTATTCTAAATGAATGAATTCGGTTTTTAGTTCTTCATGCTTCTATGTTTTATTTGGCCAAGTTGTCTTTTTTTTTTCTTCATCTTTTTAACTTAAAAAGATATCTCGCTATAAATTTGAGGTTCTTTGCATTTTACGGTAGCTTAAGGTATAAGTTCACGTTTGTTTTTGTCTAGGTTCAACATCGTGTGACTGTATAAATTTGCGTTTTGATTTACGATTTTCCTGGTTTTGATCATTGTTTGCTTACCACTTAGCACGGTTTTACGACCTAAGCTCCAAAACGCGAGGATTAAACACTAGCCTGCATACATTTGCATTTAGCTTGCATTATGTTATTTCTACTACACATTAAATTTCATTGTTTTAATCGTTGAGGGTGATTTGTGAGTTTTGCATCGATGTTCTATAGATGCAGTTGTTATCAAAACCAAGTTTTACAAATTTAATACTTATTAATAACTAGGTATATCACGACTTTGTTTTTCAGGTTTTCTGTTTTAATTGTCATTACGTTACGAACCGAAACGTTAAACCGATCAAATGTCCACCGCGAAGCGCGGGGGATTCTACTAGTTTTATAAGAAAAAACGCTGAAAAAATTAAAAAATTGATTTTTAACATGTTAAGTTAATTTTATAAGATATATTTTTTTAAACATTTTTTAATACTTTTATTTTTTTTATTTTTATTAAAAATGTTTCTACATATATTTATAAGGAAAAACGCCGAAAAAAATTTAGAAAAAGTTGATTTTTAACATGTTAAGTTGAATTTTTAAAAGTGTTCCCCAGTTCCTCACTTTTTTAGTGTTCCCCAATGAACTCTCCCATATATATATATATATATATATATATATATATATATATATATATATATATATATATATATGTATATAGGGGATGGTTCAAATGAAAACCACTTTTATTGTGAAAACTCGAAAACTAACTAAAAAAGGCCTAAAAAACACACAAAAAAATTTTTTTTTTTCAATTTTTTTATAAAAATCGCTAATTTTTATATATAAAAAAAACTTTTTTTCAAAAAAAAAAAAAAAAAATTGTGTAGTGCACATGTGTAATAATACACATGTGTAGTACACATACATATGTGCAGTATTACACATGTGCACTACACAAAAAAAATTTTTTTTTTTTTTGAAAAAATTTTTTTATATTAAAAAACCTGCGAAATTTTGATTGCAAAAAAAATTAAAAAAAAAAATTTTTTTGTATGTTTTTTTGGCTTTTTTTAATTAGTTTTCGAGTTTTCACAATAACTAGTGGTTTTCATTTGAACCTTCCCTATGTATATATATACACACATATATATATATACATATATATATATGTATACATATATATATGTATACATATATATATGTATATATACATATATATATATACATATATATACATATATATATATACATATATATACATATATATATATATATATAGAGAGAGAGAGATAGAGTGAGAGTTGGCTACAAAGTTTAAAAAGTCGTAAAACATCATAATGTCAACCACAAAACACACTAAAAACTCACAAATAACGTAGTGAAGATTACTAAAACACTATATTTGTGCGTTGTGTTTTGTGTTTTTGATGATAAATCTTTGATTATCGAATGACTAACATTAGTGTGTTTAATAATGCTTATCATGTTGTTTTTTATATTCATCGTTGTACGATGATGTGTTTGAAGTTTTTAAGGACTGTTAGGGGTTTGTATATTGTGTTTTATAATGCTTATCATGTTGTGTTTTATATTCATAGTTGAAAATTTTTTTTTCCGAATATTGATGAGGATGGCAAGGCAAGGATGGTGGAGGGTTGGTTTTGACCTGCAACCTACTTGCAGCCATGATTTTTGGAAACTTTGAGCCAAACCCTCTTTTTTCAAGATCCATAGATGGTTTCTGATTTTTGTTGTTGGTTTTAATATTTTCAGTTGATGCTGATAAGTACTAACTTATCTGAGACCTGATTTTGGTTGAGTTTATTTGTTAAGATTCTGAAATTTCGTAAACCCAAAATCGGGTCGGGTTGGAGCTTGATACTGATGTTTGTTTAATTCTGATGTCTATGAGAATTGGGGTTTTGTTGTTGGTTTTTATATTTTTCAGTCGATGATGATGTTTGTTTGTTTAAAACCGGGGCGTAAAAAAATTTTAAAACCGGGCCGGAAAAAATTTTTAAAACCGTGGCATAAAAAAGTTTAAAACCGGGGTGCAAAAAATTTAAAACCGGGGCGTAAAATTTTTTAAAACCGTGGCGTAAAAAAAGTTTGCAACCGGCGCGTAAAAAAAGTTTAAAACCAAGGGGGTAAAAATTCTGCATTGTAAAAAATCTATCAAAAATTTGTTTTTTTGTAAAAAAATCTCACCTGTAAACTTTAATAAAAAAATAATTAAAACAAAAAGTAAAAGAAGACAATTAAATCAGTAAGACAAAAATAGCAATTTAATCAAAGTACCCTATAGAAAATAAAATATTAATAACATAATAAGATAAAAAGATTTTAACATGTGTTTTAAATCCCTTTAATCTCAAACATCAATCTCAAAAGATCAATGGTGGAAAAGTGGTTCCTACTGTTTTCGCAACTGGGGGTGATTTTCATTTTAACCCATCCCTATATATATAGGGTCAGGATTTAGAGAAAACGCTCAAAAGTGTGAGAACGGAGAGAACGCGTATGCATTGTCCGATCAAAACAATCTATGGATTAGATTGGCGCGGTGGCATTTTAGTAAATAACACCAATTTTGTTACGTGGACTCGCGTCAATAAGGGTAAAAAGGTAAAAAAAAAAAAAAAACTATTCCTCACATAAAACGCCATTGAAAATAAAACGCCAAATTTATCACTGGGTGCTTTTTTTCTGTGTTTTTATTTAAGCTCTCTGGTTACAAAAACGCCATAACATAAGAAACGCCATCATATATAACGCCAAACTTTACATCCGAATAAATGTTATTTACATTTTGTGTTATAAAAATAACATCCCGCCTAACCTACGCGCCAAAAAAATTCTATAAATAGAAACGCCTCACCACCTTCCGTTTATCACACCAAAAAACACAAAAAAAAACACACAGTGGTTGCTAAAAATATTTACAACTCAATGTAAAACGCCAAAAAATACAACGACAGCAAAAACATCTTTTTCTTTGATCCTCAGTAAAGTTCTGCATAAAGCTTCATTTAATGTTTTTTTACGCGAGTGAAGAAAAGATTTTGCTGCATGAGATGGACAAAATTGAAAAAAGAGAGACTGATGACACTCATATGTCATACTGTCATCTTTGTTCCTGAAGAAGGTGTGGATGATAAGAAGAGATCTATACCAGTGGCAGATAGCATCCACCCACAGGGGGTCGCTCTATGACTCAAACATCAACAAAGACAATTCAACACATGAACAAAGAAAATAAACAACGCCAAACCCAAAACGCCAATTATTTGTCACATTTCTTGTAGTTTCAAAAGAAAAAAGAGACTGATCGCACTGAAGATTTAAAATAATAAATTACTTCTGCTTTGTTTTTTTTTTTTACCTTTTTTTTAATTTTCTTGTCTATTGTTTGTTTTGTAATGCCAGTTAATAAACAACAAAATAATATTAATGCTATAACGAAAAATATAATAAAATGCCAAAATTAGCAAATACGTGTAAAACGCCATAATGCCATACAAAAGCCCCAAAATAAACTACCAAACTACAATAAAAGAATTTGAACAACTAATATTATAAAAAAAAGAGTGAAAAAATGTGCAAAAGAATATAAAACAAAAGAAGTCCAATAGTTATCTAATCGCCATTGGAAAACAAAACGCCATAATTACAGCCGTCAAAAGATTTGACGTGTTACACCATTAAAACAATTGAGTCTTAAAACAAAACACGGTAAACTGCAAAAAACAGTAAAATGAAACGATGGAAAACATAATTACTAACATTTATTATATTAAATTTATTTATCTTTTTCAAAACGCCATAATTACCTGACATACTCGGGAAAAAAAGTCAATATAAAAGAACCATCAGAACCCAAGTTCAAACACGCCCAAAAAACTAAAACGCCACATATTCTCCAAAACACCAAAAAAATTTAAAAAATGGCTAAGGTTATTGCATGGAGGTTTGTAAGGAAAGAAAAAAGATTCATCATAAAGTTCGCTGACAGGAGAATGGTTAAGGTAAGTACAATAAAAGCCATGATGGGAATGAATGAAAATATTCAAAAGGATATCCTGGCCCTTGGGGTTCCAAGAGACAACGATTGTGAAAGAACAAGAACTGTAATAAGAAGACTGGAGAGAAAGTTTCCAGCAGAAGATATTGAAGATGATGATGATGATGATGATGATGATATTGAAGATACACAAATACCAAAACTTAGGAGTTGGGTATTGCACGTGTTGGTGCACTACATCTACTGATTACGTCTTGTATCGAGTCATTGTCTTAGTACGTTAGATCTGGGCTCGATATACGAGAAATAGTGAGATTGTATAGGTTTTAGATAGTTGGGTCGCTCTTAGAGTCAAATTTAGGTTCATGGATCGCTCATTGGACCATTAAGAGTTTGGACCGCTCGAGCGGACATGTTTAGACCGCTCGAACGGCATACCAGCTTGGACCGCTAATATGGCTTGTGTGTTGGACCGCTTTAGTGTCAACAACATGGACCGCTCATTGGACCATGCCCAATAAGCGGTCCCAGCACTCTATATATAGTCCAAAAGGCGATCTCAGTTGTAACGAAGTGTAGAAATCGTGCCGAGGTTCTGCCGGTGCGAGATTTGAGCTGTAAAAGTTTGAATTCAATAAACAAGTAGTTAAAAGTGATTTGCTTGCTGTTTCTACCTTAGTTTCTTGTTATTCCGCACCTGAAACCAAGGAGAAAGCCTCTGAACGACTCGTTCGGGTCAGCACACGATCCTACAATTGGTATCAGAGCTCAGGAGGAGGTTCTCTGCAGAAATCAGCTTGTTTTCGTCACTTTTTCTTACTTCTACACCTTCTTTTTCTGATTCGAGAAGATTTCACGGTCGAAATTCGTTCAAAAGCTCAGAGATTGTGCAAATTAGTACCGTGACAAATCCTGGAAAGTTTCAGATCAAAATTAAAAGTTTAACTGGGTGAAATGTGGATTTGATTATGGACCGCTCGATCGGACTACTCTGAAATCGCTTATCCGGATCAAATCAAGGATCGCTCTTCTGGTCGGACCGCTTATTCGTACGTATTTGGATCGCTCATCCGGACGGTTGAACCGCTCATTCGACCGGTTCAGGCTCGCTTATTCGGACGTCTGAACCGCTTATCTGACTGGATCAGGCCCGCTTATCCGGACAACTTCTCAAACCGCTTATCTGGACCGATACTGAATCGCTTATTCAGACATTTGGTGGATCGCTTATTTGGATCGCTCATCTGGACAAACTTGGTTCGCTTATTCGTCACAGTGTTTGAAAAACGTGTTATTGAATCATGGATTTCAATCTCGTTAACAGGACTCAAGAAACACTTGATAGAATAATAATATTAAAGAATGATTTTGATTCATTTTCAGGTTTTCCAGGAGAGAGTACAAGAAGTGTCATTGAGAGATACAAACATCTTGTTCGTTCAATGTCTGATTTAAATATTACAAAAGAACCAAAAGAGTGGATTGAAAAATTTATCAGTGCGTTACCGAAAGAAGAATGGGAAGATTATGTCTTGAACTTGAAAAGTTCTAGAGAATTTTCTCAACTGACAATTACTCCACTCATTAAAAGGATTGAAGAACAGATGGAGATCAAAGATAAGAAAAAGAAAGAAAAAGCAGTAAAAGTCAAAGAATCTGGGAAGAATGAATCGTCAAGGTCTGCTTCAGTATGTTCAAAGTGTCATAACTTCAAGACAGTCAACGACAAACTTGTGAACGATGCAGAAAGTTTGACATCTGAAGTCAAAAAGTTGAAACACGAGAAGCATACTGCTGAAAAACAGATTCTTATAGTTCAGAGTATTTGTGAGAAGCTGAAAGCTGAAAATGTTAAACTGTTGGATAGTGTGAACAGTTTGACATTAGAGAACAAAGGTTTGAAAGAAAATGAAAAGGTTTTTGAAAACAAACAGAAATCATCTGAAAATGAAGATTTCTGGATAAAATTGGAAAACAAAAACCTAAAAGCGAATGAATCAAAATTTCAGGAACAGATAAAAGTTTTGATGAATGAAAAATCTGTTCTTGAAAATTTGAAGATTGAGAATGAGAAAACTATCAAGTCTCATTTTGGGAGAATATCTCAGCTTGAAAGTGAAGCTGAGAATTCGAGGAACAAAATTGATGAACTTGAGAAGAAATTGAAAGGTTTTGTGACTAAATCTGACAGTTTGAGTTTTCCCTGTCCAAAACCACTCAATTCTATGCCGATAAGTGAAAAGATTGAAGATTGTGATGAGAAAACTGATGATGAAAATGAGGAATTTTATTCAGCAGATGAATCTGAGACAAAATCTGATGCTGAAATTAAGAAAAAGGAGAAATTTTTGAAGTTAAAAGAAAAATTTCAGAAAACTGTTTTACACTCGACTGAAAAGGGAGAATGCTCTAAGCAGAAACCTGTGAAGAAGATTGTAAAACAGAAACAAAAGATTAAAAATGGAGAAAAAATCTCATCAGTTCAATCATCCAATCACAATCAAAAATCAAAAGATTTAAAACTTAAAAATTCAAAAATTGCTGGGTGCAGGACAGATCATAGTGCTTCAAAGTCAAATACAGCAAAGGTGAGGAAGGAATATCACCAAGCCAAACAATGCTTTGATCTGAGCATTTGGACTAAAAATGGTGATAGGTACGATAACAGAATGTGTTATAGTTGTGGATATCACGGACACATTGCTGTTAACTGCCGATATTGGAGATATGAGACCAGGAGGTGCTATAACTGCAACATCAAAGGTCATATTGCCCGAGATTGCCCGAGAAGATCAATGGGAAGATCAAGGGTTAGGTCTCAGAAAGTGGCAGGAATTCCAGTCAAGGTCAAGCCCGAAGAACTAAAAGTTCGAGAACCAAAAGTTCAACAACCGAAAGTTCTAGAGACGAAAGTTAAACTTTCACAGGGGCAGAAAGACCGACTGAGGAAGAAGAGGAAGAAAGCGAGAGAATATCTCGAGAAGATTTTGTCCTCGGGTTCACGGGACAAACAGATTAATAGTTCTGATGAATCGACTCCTTCAGTTGCAAAAACAAGCAAGACGAATTCATCAGATACAAATCTGAGGACAGAACAGAGAGGGAAGAAGAAGGAAAAGGTCGGCGATGAATCTGACAGATCAAAGTCGGACAAGCCACCTTCAGGCAATGATTCTGGTTCGTTAAAGCCAGGGAAGCCTTTGGTTGAGGTAAAAAAGGAGAATTCAGGTTTAGCAATGGATGATGCAAATTTTCCACCATTGTTGAACAAGAATTCGAAATCACCCAAGGACCGTCAGGCTTGGGTGAATCTGTTTAAATGAAAAACCTGACTTGCCGGAGATCCCAAGATGGTATCGTGGATCATGAATCGGCACATTTCTTGAGAAATTTCACTTTGGTGATTTTTCGCCTCATAAAGTGGTAAATCAGGGACATTAATTTGTACTTGATTTTCTACTGATAGTTTATGATCAAACTGAAAATGTTAAATCTTTAAAAGGTTTGAAGAAAACAAAATGAAGAGATAACCCCGAACCTACAAATGGTTGGTAAACAAACTAATTTTTCCGGAAAAACCATTTTGATTGAAACAAACTTGAGTGTTTTGAAATCATTATGGGAAAATAGTTTGTTGTGAGGGGGAGTTCTGATTGTTTTGCATAAGAATGGTGAATTGAGGTAATTCACATAATGTTGTCAAATTTTTGTATAGTTTGTTTTCAATTTTTTCCTCGGAAAATCAAAATTGAAACATATTTTGATTTTAGGGGGAGTATTAAAATTTTGAAAAATTTAAAAAAATTGAAAAATGAAAATGAGTTTTGTTGCAAAAAGAGGAGATGATAGTACATCGGTGGACTATCACAGCATGCTAGAGATTTGTAAATTCAAAATTGTTTTAAACAAGTCTTACTAATGATGTGTCAGTAGGCTTCACACAGTTAGTAAATTGTATTCGAGATATAAACATAAAATCAAAACTTACTTATTTTGTGGGGAACACTACTTGGATATATAGGTAACCCCTGAAATCTCGTTTGAAAGGTTTCTTATTCTGGAATACTAGGTTCTTGTACTCAATTGATGTCTGGGGTATTATTCCGGGACTTCTGCTGAACGGTAGTTCTGACCTAGTCCCTGGCTAATACTTTCTTCATATGCTTGAAACATAGCATAAAGCCCTCAGCTGATTAGACAATAAAATTGATGATCAGTTGTTGTAGCTGAAAAGATCCTCTAAAGGGGACCCACTGCTAAGTCGAAGCTGATATCTCTCTGCTGAACGGAAGTTCTGACCTGAGATCCCTCAGTTCTCGCATTTTTCCCCTAATTTATATACAGATATCATTTGTAGTTATACTTACCTGTAAATCAGAATATTGGGATCTGGATACGGGAGTATATTCAAGAGGTGGGACACTCAAATAAGTTTAAGTGCTAATACATTAAATACGTATCTTGAATCAATTGAAAATTTGTGTAGAGGTTTAAGTGGACAACAATACTGACAATCAGAAGTAAATTTGTTTTTAACATTTGCTGATTAATCAAGATCAACGGTGTTGGTGATATGTCTCAAAAACCGATATGATCCTCTTGCACAATCTCTCAAAAATAGTGTTCATTTTTGTATTTCATTAAATTCAAAAATCCAAAAATATTGTATTTTTGTTTGATATTTGAAAACTACAAAAAGATTTTCGACAACAGAGTGTGAAGAACTGATTTTCGACATTTCAAGTGTAAAACATGTTGAGCTTGTGGTTTGGGAGAGAGTGTTAAATTGTGAAGATTTGAAATGCAAAATTGGTTCATTAACTTGATGACTAAGTTGAATGGTAACCTACAGTTTGATCTTCATAATTTTTCTTATTCGATTAGTTAATTCAATAAGTTGAATTACAATTGTGTTAGTTTGTGATAGTGTATTTGAGTTTTGCAGGTTTCTGATCCTG
This sequence comes from Helianthus annuus, assembly GCF_002127325.2. Taxonomy (NCBI): domain Eukaryota; kingdom Viridiplantae; phylum Streptophyta; class Magnoliopsida; order Asterales; family Asteraceae; genus Helianthus; species Helianthus annuus. The sequence goes on along the minus strand of NC_035444.2, from coordinate 110,447,711 downwards.
TTGCTACGAATAGCCAGGAGACACATCAGAACCAGAGGAGAGCTTAAACAGAGAAAGCCAGGAGTTGATTTCAATGGTGATAACGATTTCCAGACAGAGATCTCAGCATTATGTTAGGGGGAGTCTGATGAAAGTTAGATCCAGAGAATGATCCAGGCATATGATTCCAGGAAGGAATTCCTGAAGAAGATATTATTCCAGGCTGAGTTCCTGAAGATTGATAGAATGATAGAGAGAGAGAAGCCCGAAGACTGATCAAGATTGAAGAACTGAAGATAGCATTGTTGTGACTCGATAGTCGACTCCATCAACATCTGAGGGGGAGTCTGTTGGTGCACTACATCTGCTGATTACGTCTTGTATCGAGTCATTGTCTTAGTACGTTAGATCTGGGCTCGATATACGAGAAATAGTGAGATTGTATAGGTTTTAGATAGTTGGGTCGCTCTTAGAGTCAAATTTAGGTTCATGGATCGCTCATTGGACCATTAAGAGTTTGGACCGCTCGAGCGGACATGTTTGGACCGCTCGAACGGCATACCAGCTTGGACCGCTAATATGGCTTGTGTGTTGGACCGCTTTAGTGTCAACAACATGGACCGCTCATTGGACCATGCCCAATAAGCGGTCCCAGCACTCTATATATAGTCCAAAAGGCGATCTCAGTTGTAACGAAGTGTAGAAATCGTGCCGAGGTTCTGCCGGTGCGAGATTTGAGCTGTAAACGTTTGAATTCAATAAACAAGTAGTTAAAAGTGATTTGCTTGCTGTTTCTACCTTAGTTTCTTGTTATTCCGCACCTGAAACCAAGGAGAAAGCCTCTGAACGACTCGTTCGGGTCAGCACACGATCCTACAGCATGAGGAAGAAGGAACACTTGGAGTAACTTATGAAAACGGGATGCAATATTCAAGACCAATGGAAGAAATTTTGAAGACAGGGTTGTTGTCTATCATTGAACAACTCTGTGATTTAACACCTTCAAACGATCCAAAATCCAATGATGCAGTAATATTCTTGAATATGCTACAGCAACGAAGAGACGACCTAATGGCGTTATACGCAAAAATGAAATTTGATGATGAAGAATCTGAAGAAAGTGAAGAACAAAGCGATGGGTACATCTCTGATGTAATCCCACCTACGGAAGACTATTAGATTATTTTGATTTTCTACTTATTGTAATTTTTTGAAAAATTAATCTATGGTAATGAATTATTAACAAAAAGATACAAAACGCCAAAAAAACATGGAAAAAGCCATAACGCCAAAAATATTAAATATGTCACACAAAAAGAATTACCTCAAAGAGAAGAAATCTGAGAAAAAAACAATAAACGCCAAATAATTAATAAATCTACAAAACGCCAAAATTATCTTGCACGCAAAAAATAAAGAAGCTTCTCAAACGCGAAAACCTGAAAGGAGAAGAATACTAAAAACACAAAAAAAACCCCTCGGTCCCTGATCAAGCCCCACGCCACGTGTTCGGCCAGGATGCGTTCTCACCGTTCTCACACTTTTTGTCGTTTTCTCCTGATCCCGTTTCTATATATATATGTATATATAGAGGATGGTTCAAATGAAAACCTATTTTAACGCGAAAACTCGAAAACTAACTAAAAAAGCCTAAAAAACACACCAACTTTTTTTTACAATTTTTTTTATCAAAAATCGCTAGTTTTTGTATATAAAAAAAAACTTTTTTTCAAAAAAAATGTAGTGTACGTGTGTACTATTACACATGTGCACTACAAAAAAAAATTGAAAAAAAAAAGTCTTTTTATATACATAAAATAGCGAAAATTGGTAAAAAAAAAAATTTGGTATGTTTTTCAGGTTTTTTCAGTTGGTTTTCGAGTTTTCGCATTAACTAGTAGTTTTCATTTGAACCTTTCCATATATATATATATATATATAGGGAGCCGCTAGAATGAGAACCACCTCGAGTTGTAAGAACCGCGAGAACTACACCCCACGGAGCGCCGTTCGCCGCGATTTTTTTTACAAGTAGATGTGTGCATTATAAACACGGCCGTAAAAAATCACGGCGAACGGCGCTCCGTGGGGTGTACTTTTTTACACCTCAAGTTTGGTGAAAAAAAAAAAAGAAAAAAGAAAAAAAATTAAAAAAACCAAATTTGAGGTGTAAAAAAGTACACCCCACGGAGCGCCGTTCGCCGTGATTTTTTACGGCCGTGTTTATAATGCACACATCTACTTGTAAAAAAAATCGCGGCGAACGGCGCTCCGTGGGGTGTAGTTCTCGCGGTTCTTACAACTCGGGGTGGTTCTCATTCTAGCAGCCCCTACCCCTATATATATATATATATATATATTGTGAGGTTCATTGGGAAACACTAAAAAAGTGGGGAACCGGGAAACACTCTTAACAATTTAATATAACATGTTAAAAATCATTATTTTTTAATTTTTTTTTTGACGGTTTTGTTTATAAATACCCGTAGAAGCATTTTTAATAAAAAAATCAAAAACTAAAAATATAAAAAAACAGTTAAAAAAGGCTTAATTTTTTTTTACAAAAATGGTTTTTTTATGGTAATAGTTTCTACCCAATTTTATAAGAAAAAGCGCTGAAAAAATTAAAAAAATTGATTTTTAACATGTTAAGTTAATTTTATAAGATATATTTTTTTAAACATTTTTTAATACTTTTAGTTTTTTTATTTTTATTAAAAATTTTTCTACATATATTTATAAGGAAAAACGTCGAAAAAAATTTAGAAAAAGTTGATTTTTAACATGTTAAGTTGAATTTTTAAAAATGTTCCCCTGTTCCTCACTTTTTTAGTGTTCCCCAATGAACTCTCCCATATATATATATATATATATAGAGAGAGAGAGAGAGAGAGAGTGAGAGTTGGCTACAAAGTTTAAAAAGTCGTAAAACATCATAATGTCAACCACAAAACACACTAAAAACTCACAAATAACGTAGTGAAGATTACTAAAAAACTATATTTGTGGGTTGTGTTTTGTGTTTTTGATGATAAATCTTTGATTATCAAATGACTAACATTGGTGTGTTTTATAATGCTTATCATGTTGTGTTTTATATTCATAGTTGTACGATGATGTGTTTGAAGTTTTTAAGGACTGTTAGGGGTTTGTATATTGTGTTTTAGTGATCTTCACTATGTTATTTGTGACTTTTGAGTGTGTTTTATAACTTTGTACACTTTATAGAAAAAAAGGGACTTTGTAGCCGAAACTCACCCTATATATATTAGTTAAATATTAGTTAAATTGTATAACCTTTTGAAGTACAAAAGAGACAACTTTAAATATATTTATCATGACCTACTAAAGAATATAGAAACATGATTGTGAACGATGAATCTATGTGTATGTACCTCCTGTTTTATTATTGAACTTTAAAGTTGCTTCTGGAACAACATATTCTTAAATCAGAGTTTTAAAAGTGAGGGAAGGTATCGAATAACTGAATTTATTCCCTTATCCATGGAGTTGCGCTCGTCAAAATTTTTCGGCTTATACTTATGCTATATGAGGAATAACAAATATTGGTGTTGCTTGATTATAATTAATTTACTTTATACTTGTAATTTTAGTGTCCTAAATTATATTGTTAATAAAATTATAAGTATTTATACAGGTTCAGATTCGTGTAAGAAAGGTGAAATTTGTAAGAAGTTTGAGAAATATTATAGAAACGACACGTGACACTATTTAATTTTATGGATTAAAGGTAATAAGGTAATTAACTTTAATAACCAATTTAATTATAAAATAGATTGTAACCGCTTAAGGAGTTATTTTAGGAGATAATTTTTTTTACGTATCAATAACAAAAACTGATCATGGTGTTTTAACATCTAGAAGTTTTTTTTGTTATTTTACAGGAATAAAACACCATACAGATACCAAAAACACTACGACTTGAATTGCAATATAATCATTCAAGATGTTAAAACACCATAACTTGAATAGCAACACAATCATTCTAGATGCTAAAACACCATGACTTGAATCACAATACAATGTTTCCAGATTTCAGATGTTAAAACACCCTAACTTGAATCACAATACAATGTTTCCAGATGTTTAAAACATCACGACTTGAATCACAATACAATTAAAACACCATTATATGAAGATAGACAAAACACCATGGACTAAAACATTCGATTGAAATGTAATTTTTTCTCTATATAAATATAGCAATACGATACTCATGTTAAAGATAAAAAATGTTCATTATTATGATTTAATTTTTTTTAAATTACGTATAAAAAGTTATTGACTTAAAAAAGAGGGGGGAGAACTTTCATGTGCATTAAGGTTGATGGCAGTTTCTTTATTTATAAAAAAAACACTATGACACCTAATCTAGGCAAATTAGTCGAAAAATTAAAACATAAATTACATTTTAAGCCTTTTAACTAAAAGATTTAAGTTTTTAAAACACTTCTTACACTTTACGTAAAAAAACCTCATTTTTACAATAACCCCACCCAATTGTACATGTTATATATTTGATACTTTATTAGAAATTATTGTTATTACGTAAGTAATACATTTCATATTATTAAGCCGATATACTCGGGTCAAATTGTCGATACTTTTTAGCTCCGTTTCTTTTTTGGCTATCTTAATAACGTGTATAAAGAAAAGCCTGTTATTTAATATTATTTTGTACTATCATACACGTTAATGTAATAATCTAAATAGATTTAGATAAATTATTGTTTAATATTATTATCTAATAAAAGGTGATATATATATATACACACACACACTAGTAAGGAACCCGCACGATGCTGCGGATGCGACAATTTAGAATGCCATACTCATTTACTGTTACTTTATCAATCGTCTCGTGAATATTTTAAAGTACCATAGAAAGTTGATCAAGTTGTTTATCACATTCCGCTACACTGATCAAATTTCCCGCTTTCTTCCATAAAAGTCGTTCAAATTGTTTATCACATTCAGTTACACTGCTCTTTGCATCCACCCGCAACACATAATAAACCAAAAAATCATAGTTCCAAAAAAAAAAAAAAAAAACACCTTAAAACTAAGTTTTTTAAGCATCACTAAGATGTTGAAGGAAATAGTATTACATAGGAATAACATGAAATGCAATGATAAACATACAAAACAGAGCTAGCATGGTACTTTTAGTTCAAGTCAAAACAACTTTGATAAAAATTTAACATAACTAGTTGTTTTAGAAAAAGTAAAGTAAAAAAAAGAAAATATGGAAAGTGTTAAGTAGTAAAAAACGGTTGTTTTGTTGTGATTTTGGTTCTTTTTTTTAAGAAAGATCTTTAAGTGTCATTGAATTTGATTGTACATTTGGGGGCATTTGGTTCGCAGAATGTTTTTGAATTGGAATTGCAATTTGTATAGGAATTAGAATTTGAAGGAATTGGATTTGGAATTTAAACATTCCAATTGGAATTGGAAATTGTTGGAATTGGAATCCCAATTTCATTTTTGTTGTGTTTGGATGTCAAATGAACTGGAATCCATCACCCCGGCACCCACAACCCCGGTTTGGGTCGAAAAGGTACGGGCCAAAACGGTTCGTGTCGAAATGGTATGGGTCGAAATGGGTCGATTCGTAACGGTACGGGTCAAAACGGGCGTCGAAACGGATCGATTCGAAACGGTACGGGTCGAAACAGTTCGCGCCGAAACAGTACAGGTCGAAACGGTTCGCGTCGTAACGGTACGGGTCGAAACGATTCGGATCAAAACTAGTACGGGTCGAAACGGTTCGGATCGAAACGATACGAGTTGAAATGGTGCGGGTCGAAACGGTCGAAGATTCCAATGAATTTACTTTAATTCCTTCACATATAGATAGGAAGGATTTTGAATTCCTTTAGTTCAAGGAAGTTGAAGGATTTCATGTTCAATTCCAATTCCATTGTCAACCAAACACATGAAGATTGGAATTTAGATTCCAATTCCATCCCAAACATCTTAAAATATGGAATTCAGATTCCAATTCCTTTAAATTCCATTGAATTCCTGCAAACCAAACGCCCCCTAAGTTATGTTGTTAAATTCAGTCATTTATTTCCTTCATTGCCAAAACTTAAATGAATTGTCACGAGGTATACTATATTGTCTTTGTGTTCTAGTCTCTAGTTATAGTTTGTGAAATCACTTTATCTATATAAAAGTTGATTTAGCATATCAACAAGAACTAATAACACAAAAAAGGCCATGGTTTATTATATTAACCTGACTTAATCATATTCAAAGGTTACATTAGTGTAAACACCAACCCAAGTGGCTATCTTGCATCCGCTCATGAACACGGGTAGTTTCGGTTGAGAATGAAATAATGAAAACGATGAATTTATACACAAAAATATGGAACCCACTCGCTGCACAGAGTTGACGGCCGAAGGACGTACTTAGCCAAGACACCAACACACAATTGCGATGCTGGTAAGCTCGTGTCGGACAATGCAACCACCAGTATGGCATAGGCTTGTTAGGATGGCACCCCACTCAAGACGGCTAATAACTTTAACACATACGTTAATAAAATGTGTAAAGTCAGATACATATGTTTTCTGGATCGAGTGAGTGTGTTGAGGGTCATGCATGATCAGACGGCTAATCACCCTTTCATGGCTTTAAAAACAAATTGATTAGAAAAAATTGTTTGCGTCCATTTACATGTGATAATCATTCAAACAGGGTGGATACATCATTCCTGTTTGACACTCAGATAATGCTTGTTCCTCAGTCCAACTTCCACGACCAGAGTTAGCAGAGCCTCACACACCTGCGAAGCATCTGGCTCCAAAGGGTCATCGTTTGTTGAAGAGTAAACCATCCAAGCATGGTCCAGCTTGCGTTTCGGGTGCACCACCACCGACCCAGGCACCTCCGCATCGCGGCATGTAACCAGCCCGTCACTCTTCTCACCATATCTAGTTTGTAACAGCTGAGCACAGGCCGCCAGTGTGGCTCCAAGAGGAACTACAACAGGCAGCACAGTGGCGGCTGAGTTTGTAAATGCAGGTAGCTCTGCATGTGCAACACGAGAAAGTGTTGCCAGAACAGCCGGAGATATGTTTGCTTCTGTATGAAACGACACAACTGGGAGCTCCTTTGGCAACTGGTGCTTCCTCAAGAATTCCTTGCGTTTCTCATACGTCAAATCTTCCAGTGCTTGCAAGTCACCCTTCAAAACATTTATACATACATGATACCAGAGATGTTGATAATAACACATTTTAAGGAGATATAATGTATGTACCTTTATCACTTTACAGATCAAGATTTCCATAAGTTTCCGGACGTTAAAATAGTCCCCTATCTGACCTTCTCTCATAATATCGGAAGCAATCGGGCTACCACCATACGGGCTCTGAGCTAAAGCCAGACCGGCAACTTTATCTCTCAGATCCGGCCAATACATTGATAAAGCAGCAGCTGCGTCTACTCCCCCTTTACTATGACCCAGAAGCAAAACACGCTTCTTGGAACCCCAATAAACCTCTTCAATGTACTCTTTAATTTCCCGTGCGTTCTTTTCAACTGATGCCTAAATTGTTGTTTCATGTTATCATCATATGTACCACCATATTGCCAAATAAAGTTGGTATCATAATAATAGCTATACCTCGCTATGAATCTTTGCAATGTGACACGTCAATCCCATTTTTGAGAAAGTTGCCTTTGTACTAGTAAAATAGAGCGGCCCATGATTGCTAAAAAGACCTGCACAAATTGACAGAATAGATTATAATTTTATATATATGGTCTAAGCAGTCAATAGCGGTGCTATAGCGGTTAGCGGACCTCAGGGTGTGCAGCGGTCCAAATAGCGGTGGCCTATAGCGGTTCCGCTATTAGCGGAGCTAAATACAGCGAGCGATAGCCTATAGCGGTTATAGCAGTAACGGTGTTTGATTGTGTTAATTTTTAAATTAAATACTTCAAAGTTACTATTAGTATTTGATTTGCAACAGGTTTTTGATAATGGAATGATATTACTATGAATTTTTATATTACTATTAATATTTTTCAAAGATATATTTATATAGGGTAAGGATAGTGTAAAAAGGGCCTAAAGTGTGAGAAGTGTAAGAAGTGTATTATAACACTATATATAATACTATATAACACCATATAAACACCGTATAACAATATGTAACACCATATAATACCATATAACACTATGTAACACTATATATCATTATATAACAAATATAACACTATACATCTATCATAGACATGCTATCAGACAACCTATAGTGTTATATTTGTTATATAATGATATATAGTGTTACATAGTGTTATATGGTATTATATGGTGTTACATATTGTTATACGGTGTTTATATGGTGTTATATAGTATTATATATAGTGTTATAATACACTTCTCACACTTTTTACACTTTGAGCACTTTTTACAGGATCCTCTACCTATTTATATATATATAAAAATACATAAATTATGCATGGTAGAAAAATTACCGCTATACCACCGCTATAACCTATATATCATATAGCGGACCTTGACCGCTATTCGATTTTGGACCGCTTTAACTGTATAGTATATGGTATCATTGTTAATCCAAATAAGATTCTAGGAATGTGTAGAATTGTTAAGATTCTAGGAATGTGTAGATTATTACCTGGAACCAAGAGATAAACCATTGAATTTGGCAACACATGTATACCGTGCCTGAAACAAGAAGAAGCAACAAAATCAATATTGCATAAGCCAACGTTATAGGTGCCTAGATGGGAATGAAGTAGTATTGTATTGTACATAATATTGTCGAGAATATTATTAAATCGTTCTGTCCCGTCTTCAATAGGAGGCATCCCTGGAGCACGTTGAAGCCACCCAATGTCATCAGATGACCCATGAACTGTCTTTCGAACCCGCTCGATAAGGCTGAAAGATAACTTCATGTAAGTTTTATAATAAGCTCATGCACTAAAAGACAAGTAAAACATATAAACGAAATAAATCTAGACTGATTAATTACCCTTGAAACATGGAAATCCCACTTTGACTGGTCTGGTCAGATGGAACGATTGCAATATTATTTTGAGGACGATCTGAGTTCCTTGTTATTACATCATGACTAGGGGGCGCATTACTACTCAACAAAGGTTCTTTAAGTTCTTTTATGCCTACAACTTCAGTTCCGTCATAACTTGTAGGAGCAATGTCTGTTCAAAGACGAAAAAAAAAACCGTAAATTAATGAGCCTAAAATGCTGGACCCAAAAAAATAATGGCTAATCAGGATATAACTGAAAGCAGAGTAACCAAACGAGTGTGTGTGACAGACCAGAATTGACGGGGAAACAACTAGTCAGATATGAGGTTGTCTCAGCAAAATAAGATGCCGCTCCATTTAAAGCTGGTACTGATGGAAATAGAGGGGGAGTTATCTGCCCGGTCCTCATGGCGTCGTCGTTTGCCTGAAAAAAAGAAAAGGTTATAATTAGTAGCTTTGTAAAAGTATTTGCAAATAGTAAATACAGATTGTCCACTTATAACGAAATGGGGATATTAACTCAGAAAGTACACGAACGCCAAATTTTTGTTAGCAAAAAATAACAGCATAAACAGCAAGCCTTCTCGCACATACCATGAAACGTGTGTGTATATATATAATTTATAACAGGTTTCGTATGTTTCAAGTGCAATGCAATGCTTTTAAACATGTGAAAACATTTGATATTTATATGGCTGGTGCGCTTTTGACAACACACACATACATACATATATATAAAATTATAACAGGTTTCCTATGTAAATTCATTAGAACATGTGAAAGCATTTGATAATATAAAGATATCATAGATGTTGAATAGGACAGCCCCCCCCCCCCCCCCCCTCTTTCAAAAAACTCTATTCACACAAGGAAAAGTGTGTTACCGTAATTCCAATCCTTGATTCTTCCTTATTGGTGTCTGTAGCATCCATAGATGGGGCCAACTGATAGCATAAAACGTATAGGATCATTCAGCCGCCACATTTTCAGTATTTATAATTAACGACATTAGACAAAGAAAACAAATAGAAAATCGTGCAAAGAACATATAATAATCTTAAAATGTGTTCAGGCTTCAGGGTATTGGACTGATGGGAAGATGGAAAAAATACTGTAATCCAGCAGAAATGACAATAATGCTTCAGAGAGAAATCATGCCATGCAAACACAATAATTCTACACATGGTAATCTGTATCTATAATTCTATAAATAATCCACTAGGATATTGTCCACCTATATCGTTTGTGGTGTGTCAACAAGTGGGTGGTAAAAGTTACATTGCCTCGGCGGGGTCCCTGAGATAATAACATATCCACTTCTAACTATTTTCTGTTGTGTCGATCGACAGATATAAATTACATTCTTAAACCCCATACACACATTATAGAAATGTCTAGACAACATGCACTCAGTCATCCTACACCAAAAGATAATGGTGTACCAGTGCATCTTTGATGTAAGAAATTACAAATTGCAAAATCCGGAGAAGAAAAATAATTTCCTGCTGTATTGATTAACGATCAAAGCTGGTAAATAACTACACACAGGAAACGAATCTCCAAACCTCTCTGATACCTATAAGTTGATAAGACTCGTATCTTATAAAAAATCCTCTGATATCACGTAAACGGATTTGAAAAAATATTTTTTGAGTTGAAATCCAATGTGATGATAAGTGTATTACTTTTTTTCTGTCTCACATCACCAACCGCTTGAGTGTCAGTTTCTATATTGGATTGTCAATTATAGGTTGGCCAAATTCAAGAAAACTGATCTTATGTTTATACCCATACATCAACTTTTATTCAGATTTGATGAATTCAAAATTTGGGTTCTTCAATATTTTTCTTAGTTTACGAACATGCCTACAGCACTACATGAATACTTTTGGTTGTCAAAAACTGTATGGTTTGGTCAGCGGTTAAGAATGAAGTGATGCAAATGTTTCAAGGAAGTTTCAAATAAATATGGAATTTCATAGGATGTATCCAAACACGTTGAGGGTGCTGCTGCCGAGTTGAAGCAAGATTAATGTAGCTTGGGTTTCAAGTCAAGGTAAAGACTCTCTTTAATATGTGACTATAATCCTAGTTTAGAATTAGAGGAGTACAATAATATTTTACTTTTGCAGTTAGCAATTCACCCTTTTTGGTTAGCAGTTGCTTGTTGTTAGTATAAACAGAAGCAAGCAACGTATATACCCAAAAATTTCTATACGAAAACTACATATATAACACTACTGAGCGAAACCCCTGTGCATCAATGTGAAACTGGATGTTTACAAGGATCATTCGGAAGCTAAATCAACTAGATTGGTTTGAAAGAATACGGTTATACAAAATGGAGCATTGACAGGGCTAATAGAGGAGCAAAACATGCACGAGGCAATGTAAGGACCAGAAGTAGTTATAAATGTAAACTTCAAATTTACGATTCACCGGTCCGGTCCGGTCCTTGTGACCCATGAAACATGAACAGGATCTTCAACCTCAATTCTTCCTTACTATCCCCATTTATCAATCACAAAATTGAAAAAAAGAAATATGATATTGACAGAAAAATGTAACGATTAGTATTATTCGTGTTCTTCACATCAATAAGCAGATTTTTCCTAGAAAAACAATAATGAATGTCTAGAGAATAACGATCTACACATCAGCATCTAAAACCTCTCAATTCTTATAACTTATGGAGTAAATCATAGCAATTAGAAATATTGTACGAAGCAATACGAATCTTCTTAAGTAATTGTTCAAACCTGATGAAACGCGTAGGGGTTGAACGGCAGTAATTGAGAGAGAGATTGAAGGTTGAAGGTCGGTGGAGAAAAAATGGATGGGTAGGGTTTCGTGCAGAGGATGAATTTTGGGTATCATGAGTTGCAGAGGATGGAGGTTATTTATTTTAAACCAATTTTCTCATTTCCTGGTTTCTATACTATTCTACACACTACAATTTTTATATGTACCACACATTTTTTTTTTTTTTTTTTATAATTAAGTAGTTTAAGTTTTATTGTGCTTTTGTGTGTTAGACGCGTAATCTCACAACAAAATATATTATTTAACATTATTAATATAATTTTTTAATAAAAGAAATGTTCAATTACTAACGTAAATATTAAATTACATTGATGAAAGAAATGTTCAGTTACTAACATAAATATTAAATTACACTGAATCGAAAGAAAATGACTCAACCTTTGGTTTTTACTCTTGATAAAGCGACGTACAATAAGCAAACGGGTTGTTTCAAGTACAAAAAAACAACCCTAAATAGTGATTATCCTTGGCTTTTGTTGATTGTCATCACGAAACATATAGCTAATGGAAATTGTCTCGTTTGAAATGCGATTTCGAAACAAATTGTTTGTGCAATTAATTTTGCGTAAATGATGGTTCCTTTATATCTTGTGGAGCCATGTGGATAATAACCAATTTATTTATTAAACACAGACTAAAAAAGGTATTCAAATAAGCAAAATACCAAACTCTTAAGGATCACCATATTTATTGAAAAAGCAATACACTTGGTTAGCCACAAATGAACAATCAATCAGAGAAATGTCAATATAAATTATGCCAAACCTGATTGCTTAATGTTATGTTAATTATAAAGTTGTAGTATACAGTCTATCGGAAAGACATGTATGAACAAACATCTTTTTAATTTTTAGGAAGCAATATATAGCATTCATCCCGCCATCTGTCACACCCCCAAAAATCCACACGCGGAGTATCACCGCTTGGAGGTGTGACATGACCAGGATCCTAACCACCAATCATATTGAACATATAATATAGTTAAGTATAGCGGAAGCATTTAAGTAACCCAATCAATAATATTAACGTATGACTCATCATAAGTGTTAAAATAGTATTCACGATCCTTTGCCCTCAACGACCTGCTCCTCCCTGTGCAAGCTCCATAATGTACCTAAGGTCCTGCAAGGCATGCAGCAGAGAGTCAACAACTAGTTGAGCGAGTTCACAGAAAGTAAGTTCAGTAAGAGTATAGTATAGCAAGCATTGCGTTCGATCATCTAATCATGCATCGTATTAGTTCGTTCGTTGTTCATGTATAGTATTGGTTCGTATCGCGGGCCCTTTCGGCATGTATGCGAAGATTAGAGAAAGTACTCAAGTATTCTAGACTATGTATATTTGTATCGCGGCCACCCTGGCATGTGTGCGAAGTTTTAGTATATAGTTCGCGGCCTTTCCAAGGCATGTGTGCGAATGATTAGTCATAATATCGCGGCCAACCCCCGGCGTGTGTGCGAAGATCAGTTCAAGAAGGTATACTAGTCTAGCCGTGTCTTATCATTCACCATCCTCACCCTGAGGACTCGTATCATTATATTCCGTTAACTAAGTATGTACGTATAATTTATTCAATCCCATTCCCACCCTGGGAACCCCATGCCTTGGCTGTGTGAACTCACCTTGGGTTGCTCGGTAGATACACAAGGAGTACAGGTAGCAAGTAAATGGTCAACCACGTCCTATCATGGTTATCACATAAGTCAGGTTCGTATATAGCACGCATATTGTATCACATAGGTTAACACGTTGCAAGCATGCAAGGATTCATGGTAAACACGTACGCGTATCAGCAATCCGATAAGCAGTCTATGTATTCGGCCCAAACATAACCCGGCCCAATAATATTCACCCAACCTATCAGCCCAATCAGATAAGTAGTCCAAATAACAGAGGTGTAAACATGTCCAGTTATCCGGCCCAATCATTTGGGCTCGTGTCAGTGTGTAAGTCCAATCATTTGCACGTGCATGGTCTCGACTCGCAACAGAGAATACGAGTCGCAACAAGGGAGATCTCGACAGATGCATATCCTTCGAGACTAGGGTGGTCTCGAGTCAGGTCTCGAGTCGCAACGGGGTTACGAGTCGTAACTACTGGTCTCGGCTCATCATGGTTTGATTACGAGTCGCAACCGGGACTCGCAACCATGGTCTCGGTTTGGCATGGTCTCGTTACGAGTCGAAATCATGACTCGCAACCGTGATTCCGGTTGATGCTGATGGGGTCTCGACTCGCAACTGGAGGTGCCGAGTCGTAACCGTGTGTGCTATCAATTTTGTAACAAGTTTCCATGTTTCATGCAATCATACATAATCAATTATCAGTTTCCAACTAACATCCCGTAATATCAGCAATTAGATCAAACAGTTTCGGAAACAGATCAAACACTGAAATTACCAGTTTCATGACAATCTTCAAACATGTTCATATGCTTAAACAAAACAGCCTAGATAACAATCAATCGGATCATCAAACAGCCTAAACCGAATCATGCAGAAACGTGTTGATTAACAATTTCATGACAGCCCATAACCATACACCAACCGGTTCGAATCAATCAATAAGTCGAGCATATAACGTAACCGTACATGTTATCCGATTAACAAACATCACTATTATAAGTACCCGCATCCAACATCAACAACCAATCAATTTTACTAACATACACCCTAGTTACATCACATAACAGAATGATAGCAATCATGGCATCACATATAATCGAACATGAATTCAAACAAACATACTAACCGGTTACAAGTAACGAGATGTGATCCGAACAAGAGGGTGATCGGATGGCCTTGTGCCGTCGGTTCCTAAACAAGCCGAGAGAGAGAGAGAGAGACGAGATAGAGGAGCTAGGGTTATGTGTGTGTATGATTTGCCAAAGTGTGTAAACAAAACCCTAAGGATGTGTGCATGTATATACGTATAAGAGAAGTGGGCCGAAACTCCCCACTTGGGCTACCTCATGGTCTCGAGTCCAACCATATGGACCGAGTGGGTTCTTGTAAAGGTTTTACTAATCGGTTCAATTAGTAACATATGAAATCACATTAAGTCACGTAACATGCAACATTCATTCAATCAATCAATATAATCACATAATCATGTAACACATAACATATCATGTATTCGTTCAAGTAACGTAGTTCTCGTGAGCATATAACGTTACACAAGCTAAGTCTAGAGTACGGGTTGTCACATTATCCCCAACTAATTGGAAATTTCGTCCCGAAATTTGGTATGCACTCACTGAGGAAGCTAGGTAAGTTCAATCGTTTACTGGTTTTTCCTGGGGTGTCACATCCTCCCCCCGTTGATCTGGAATTTCGTCCCGAAATTCCGAAGTAGTAGCTTCAGCCTCAGTAGTGGTAGCATTGGTTTCGAGTAACTGGGGGTACTTTTCTGTCATCCTGTCTTCGCGTTCCCAGGTGCACTCTGGGCCACTTTTGGAGTTCCAACGAACTCGAACAAGAGGGATTCTCTTGTGTTTGAGGACCTTCACATCCCGGTCCGTGATTTCTACCGGTTCCTCGACGAACTGCAACCGCTCGTCGGTAGTTCGATACCTGAAAGACATTGTGAACTGCCCCGAGTTCAGCTGGTAGGTTCAATCTATAGGCTACCCTGCCTGTACGTTTCTATGATCTCGAATGGTCCCCGACCTGAAATTCCAATGGCTTTCTACGCTTGTCCGCGTAGGCTTTCTGACAGTCGCGTGCTGCCGTCATGCGTTGTCGTATTTGTGCAATCTTTTCTGTGGCGTCCACTACAATCTCTGGACCCATAACTCTGACTATCCCCCACCTCTGCCCAACAGAGAGGTGACCGGCACCTACGCCCGTACAATGCCTCGAATGGAGCGGTTTGTATGTTGCCGTGCTCATGTTTAATCGTGAGTCGGATGGTTTGTGCATTGCTTGCCGAAGCTCTGACGTGAATCGTGCATCGCGATCCGTAATGATGGACGTGGGCACCCCGTGCCTCGAAACAATCTTCTTAAGGTAGATGTCTGCGAGAGTGGAGAACTTGTCCGTTTCCTTAATCGGTTGGAAGTGTGCAGACTTGGTGAGTCGATCCACGATCACCCATATGGTATCGTTCCCACGCTGGGATCGAGGTAGGCTTGTAACAAAATCGATGGAAATTCCTTCCCATTTCCATTGGGGTATCTTAGGCTGCTTAAGTAGGTCAGCTGGTTCCTGATATTCAACCTTGACTCTCGCACAGGTCAAGCGTTTTCCAACGTACGTAGCGATGTGGGCCTTCATGCCAGACCACCAATAAATAGTGCTGATATCGTGGTACATTTTATCCGACCCTGGATATACCGAGTAACGAGACTTGTGAGCTTCATCCATCACAAGTTCGCGTAGACCGCCATAAAGTGGGACCCAAATATGCCCCGTTACATAATAGGCGCCGTCTGCCTTCTGTCCTAATCGTTGTTGTGTGCCGCGTAAGGCTCCAGCCTTGACGTTTTCAGGCTTCAGTGCTTTTATCTGAGCAGTTCGTATCTGTGCTGGAAGGCTAGATTGGATCGTAGTTGTAGCGCTCGCACGCGCTAAGGTAGAGTGTCCTTCCGACTGAGGGCGTCCGCCACAACATTGGCCTTGCCTGGATGGTACTTGATGACGCATGCTTCAAGTCCTTCTGCTTAAGAATATGCTCGAGACTCCTGTGATCGGTGTAATTCGTGCACCTGGTACCGTACAGGTAGTGTCGCCATATCTTAAGCGCGAAAACAACAGCTCCCAGCTCTAATTCGTGCGTCATGTAGTCCCGTTCGTGAACCTTGAGTTGACGAGAGGCGAAAACGATAACCTTGTCGCGCTGAAAAGCAGTCTCCTGGGGCTCTCCCCAGCAATAGGTGACATCCTTCTGTGTCAGTAGCGTAAGTGGCTGAGCAATCTCCGAGAAATCCCTGCGTAAACCGTCTGTAGTACGTGGTGTAGGCCGATTTCTGGTCGAGGTTACCTTGGATGGATCGACACGGATCCCATCCTTGTTCACTGCGTGGCCTAAGAAATGGACTTCACGAATACTATGACGAACTTGTCTAGGTAGGGTTTGCACACCCTGTTCATAAGGTCCTTAAATACGGCAGGTACGTTCAAACATATCAAACCATCCATCATATCAAACATAAAGTATAGTAATTAAAATAATCCATAAAACCCAGTACGATTCATGTTCAAACCAAACTTTGTTTGAGTAACAGAGACATAATAAAGAAAATCCCAAAACGAGTTATAAGTTCAAGCAGCGTCTCCTTGTCCTAGCATGAAAGCTCGACCCCTTGCCTCATTGCCATTGTTGTTGTTGTTGTTGTTCCCATTGCCCTGGTTATTGTTGTTGTTCTGATTCTGGTTCAACTGTGGGCAATCGCGCTTGTAATGACCTTCTGCCCCACACTGGAAACATCCCCGATTTCCACGCTGTGGCTGCTGCTGCTGTGGGTTCTGTGGAGCTGGTGGTGGAAGTTGCTGATTCTGGTTTGCAGGTCGTGAGCTCCTGCAATCTTTGGCTTCGTGCCCTATCTTGAAACATCTCTGGCAACGTTCCTTGCGACACCTTCCACTGTGGTGCTTGTTACACTTGTTGCATAGTGGGTGTACTCCCCTGTATCCACCCTGCTCCTGACTGCCAGATGATTGCTGACTCGGATTCTGGTAGTCATTCGTCCTGCGCTGCTGTACTTGAGACTGATCGGAATCCCCATCCCATTTCCGTTTGTTGTCGCTGGGTGTAGCAGAAGTAGCAGCTGAAGTGACTGTAGCAGTAGCGTTGACACGCTTAGGCAGTTTATTCTGATCCACTGCCTGATCGGTAATGCGATGAGCGAGGCGTTGGATTTCCTGGATGTTTTCGAGATTAGCCGAAGTCACGTGGCTCTGAATTTCTGGCGCCAATCCCTTGAGATACAACTCAATGCGCTTGTATGGAGGGTCCACCATAGTTGGACACAGAACGGCCAACTCATTCGACCGTTTAGTATACGCTTCGATCTCAGATCCCACCATCCTTAGATTATACAACTCGTCTTCCAGCTTGTGAATATCTTCACGCGTACAATACTCCCTCTTAATGAGTTCCTTAAAGTCGTTCCAGGGTGTGGCATTAGCAGCTGCCAACCCTAAGATTTGAACTTGGGCGTTCCACCAAGTTAGTGCTATTCCCTCCAAGGTGCCGGTGGCAAACTTGACCTTGCGAGCCTCAGGGCACTCGCACATTTCGAATACGGATTCTAGCTTCTCAAACCAGTGGAGGAGTCCCACTGCCCCCTCTGTGCCGCTGAAGGAATTTGGACGACAGTCCATGAAATTCTTAAAGGTGCAAACTTGCTGCGCTGGTTGACCTGCTTGAGCAGCTGCAAGTGCCGCAGCAACTTGAGCTTGAACGAGAGCCTCTAACTGGGCTTGAGTCATGTTGATTCGTCCAGACATGATCTTCATAGTAAAAGTAACGTAAGCGAGAGTGGTTTGCGAGTAGGGCGATGACAGAAAAGTATAGGCATATAGGTGTTCTCATGTAATCAAAGCATGTGTATCTAAGCGTAATGCGAGCAAAGTTCTAAGCAGTTCTAGCAAACAGGCAATAAACATAAACCTTATTACCTAAGATGTCGAGTCTTGCACGTGGAGCGAAGCGTCGTTGTGGATCGTTGAGAGCACTGTTCTGGTTATAGTCCGGTTTTAATAAAAACATTTTCCCATAGTAAAACCAAGTTCCCTATAACCAATGGCTCTGATACCAATCTGTCACACCCCCAAAAATCCACACGCGGAGTATCACCGCTTGGAGGTGTGACATGACCAGGATCCTAACCACCAATCATATTGAACATATAATATAGTTAAGTATAGCGGAAGCATTTAAGTAACCCAATCAATAATATTAACGTATGACTCATCATAAGTGTTAAAATAGTATTCACGATCCTTTGCCCTCAACGACCTGCTCCTCCCTGTGCAAGCTCCATAATGTACCTAAGGTCCTGCAAGGCATGCAGCAGAGAGTCAACAACTAGTTGAGCGAGTTCACAGAAAGTAAGTTCAGTAAGAGTATAGTATAGCAAGCATTGCGTTCGATCATCTAATCATGCATCGTATTAGTTCGTTCGTTGTTCATGTATAGTATTGGTTCGTATCGCGGGCCCTTTCGGCATGTATGCGAAGATTAGAGAAAGTACTCAAGTATTCTAGACTATGTATATTTGTATCGCGGCCACCCTGGCATGTGTGCGAAGTTTTAGTATATAGTTCGCGGCCTTTCCAAGGCATGTGTGCGAATGATTAGTCATAATATCGCGGCCAACCCCCGGCGTGTGTGCGAAGATCAGTTCAAGAAGGTATACTAGTCTAGCCGTGTCTTATCATTCACCATCCTCACCCTGAGGACTCGTATCATTATATTCCGTTAACTAAGTATGTACGTATAATTTATTCAATCCCATTCCCACCCTGGGAACCCCATGCCTTGGCTGTGTGAACTCACCTTGGGTTGCTCGGTAGATACACAAGGAGTACAGGTAGCAAGTAAATGGTCAACCACGTCCTATCATGGTTATCACATAAGTCAGGTTCGTATATAGCACGCATATTGTATCACATAGGTTAACACGTTGCAAGCATGCAAGGATTCATGGTAAACACGTACGCGTATCAGCAATCCGATAAGCAGTCTATGTATTCGGCCCAAACATAACCCGGCCCAATAATATTCACCCAACCTATCAGCCCAATCAGATAAGTAGTCCAAATAACAGAGGTGTAAACATGTCCAGTTATCCGGCCCAATCATTTGGGCTCGTGTCAGTGTGTAAGTCCAATCATTTGCACGTGCATGGTCTCGACTCGCAACAGAGAATACGAGTCGCAACAAGGGAGATCTCGACAGATGCATATCCTTCGAGACTAGGGTGGTCTCGAGTCAGGTCTCGAGTCGCAACGGGGTTACGAGTCGTAACTACTGGTCTCGGCTCATCATGGTTTGATTACGAGTCGCAACCGGGACTCGCAACCATGGTCTCGGTTTGGCATGGTCTCGTTACGAGTCGAAATCATGACTCGCAACCGTGATTCCGGTTGATGCTGATGGGGTCTCGACTCGCAACTGGAGGTGCCGAGTCGTAACCGTGTGTGCTATCAATTTTGTAACAAGTTTCCATGTTTCATGCAATCATACATAATCAATTATCAGTTTCCAACTAACATCCCGTAATATCAGCAATTAGATCAAACAGTTTCGGAAACAGATCAAACACTGAAATTACCAGTTTCATGACAATCTTCAAACATGTTCATATGCTTAAACAAAACAGCCTAGATAACAATCAATCGGATCATCAAACAGCCTAAACCGAATCATGCAGAAACGTGTTGATTAACAATTTCATGACAGCCCATAACCATACACCAACCGGTTCGAATCAATCAATAAGTCGAGCATATAACGTAACCGTACATGTTATCCGATTAACAAACATCACTATTATAAGTACCCGCATCCAACATCAACAACCAATCAATTTTACTAACATACACCCTAGTTACATCACATAACAGAATGATAGCAATCATGGCATCACATATAATCGAACATGAATTCAAACAAACATACTAACCGGTTACAAGTAACGAGATGTGATCCGAACAAGAGGGTGATCGGATGGCCTTGTGCCGTCGGTTCCTAAACAAGCCGAGAGAGAGAGAGAGAGACGAGATAGAGGAGCTAGGGTTATGTGTGTGTATGATTTGCCAAAGTGTGTAAACAAAACCCTAAGGATGTGTGCATGTATATACGTATAAGAGAAGTGGGCCGAAACTCCCCACTTGGGCTACCTCATGGTCTCGAGTCCAACCATATGGACCGAGTGGGTTCTTGTAAAGGTTTTACTAATCGGTTCAATTAGTAACATATGAAATCACATTAAGTCACGTAACATGCAACATTCATTCAATCAATCAATATAATCACATAATCATGTAACACATAACATATCATGTATTCGTTCAAGTAACGTAGTTCTCGTGAGCATATAACGTTACACAAGCTAAGTCTAGAGTACGGGTTGTCACACAAGCAGTTTCGAATGAATTGCCAGGTCCAACATTTCCAGATTGCGCTGAAGCAATAGATACTGATTGATCAATTAAAGCAACCAATAATACAATTTAAGTGTGACCCCGGGCGAAGCAGATGTCTGGTATGCTTCAAATGATGGCGAGACCTTTCCTACAATGACCGGAACCACTCATCTTCGATCAAGGAACGACTTATGTCCGTTGTCGCACCTCAATACCCACGATGATCACTATTTTGGTTCCTTTATCAGTAAAACTACAATTATCATTCCACCAAAACTCCATTTTGTTGTAAAACAAAAATCATCCGAAACTGCCAATATTCGGATCAGGTACTTTAATTAGTTTTTTCATTCACTTATTTGACTTTTTTTTGCAATATAGAACTTAGTGTGTTTCGGGCTTAGAAGCAGCATTTGTAAAAATAATATAAAACACATTTTTCACTCGAGTTACAGGAGCATGGCAATCGAGATCACCTTCTTTAAAAGTCGGGTTTATCAAAATTTATAGGGTTTATCAAAATTTTAGGATCTGTAGAACATCTGTTGAAATTTGCAGCCTCCGATTTTCTACCATCAGGTAATGTACTAATGTTATTTACTTATGTGACAATTATAATATTTATTTTATGATAATTGGCATGTTTAAGAAAAAGAATATGCATATTGTAACACCCCAACCGCTTATGAAAACAACCCGCGGCGGAAACGTCGGGAGGTCACGTTACAAATTGTTTCACAACACATGGTACATAAAGTTTTGTTTTATTAAATTAGTTTAAATTACATTGTCTTTGAACAAAAACATAACACAAACAATTATTCTTTGTTTAAAAGCAAAAACTAAGGGCCGAGTCCAGATCCTAAGTGTAGCATACTTGATTACGCGTTAGTACCTGAAACATATGTGAAAATAATGTCAACATTGAATGCTGGAGAGTAACATAGATTTTGTGGTCAAATTTCATGGCTTTGAGTGTTAAAAGAAAATGTTTAAGCAACTCTAACAGTAGCCATGAATCTTTGACAAAAAGTGTTTCTTTTATAAACCCGTATGAGAAATCATTCGATTTAAAAGAAAATAGTAAATGGTTAACTTAATAACCATTCGTGTCTTTTGTAATAAACTAACCAAATGTATTGTTTTGTATAATCAAATGTCTTTGTAATAATCAACCAAATGTCTTGTCTTGTATATGTAACACCCCAATCGCGTAATATGCAACAACACGCGGCGGAAACATTGGGGAGTCACATTACAAATTGTTTCATAACACATGGTTTATAAAGTTTTGTTTTATTAAGTTAATTGTTTACATTGTCTTAGAGAATACAGTTAATACACAACAATTGTCTTGCAAATATTAAAGTCACTAAGGCCCAAGTCCGCCCTACGTGAGGCATGCTCAAAGTCAAACATAAGCACCTGAAACATATGTGAAAATAAGTACGTCAGCATAAAAATGTTTGTGAGTAACATAGGTTTTGTGATGAGGATTCATGGCTTTGAATGTTAAAATAAATTTTTAACTAAAAAGTAGCCATGAGCCTTTGTAAAAATGTTTTCTTTTGTGAAAAACCCTAATTTTCTCTCTCTAGATGGCGATTTTTGTTCCTTCCATGAATCCTTGATTTTCTTTGTGATTTAGATGTATAACAGTCTGTTATCAGTGCTTGATCCATCAAACAACTGATACGAACTCGTTAGCAACTTCTGATCGATCGAAATCTAGGGTTTCTCTTTTCTTTTTTCCTATCGCCAAGATTTGCCCTTTTGCATTGATCCTGTTGGAATAGAGATTAGGGTTTATCGGTCCTACTGGTTGGGCAGTAACCTTGATTCACCTGAGTTTCTATTTTGTGCAGCTAAGATTCATTAGGGTTAGTCGCTAGAATTAGGGTTTGAATGGTGTTTTCGGCTGTCTAGTGCTTTGGGTTACGTGTTCGTCGTGTGCACGGAGAGAAATCAGAATAATATGGAGTCTTCGGATCTTCCTAGTTTTCAAGATTTATTTGGGAATCCTTCAAACAGTAACAAGGGTCAAGATTTATTTGGGAAACCTTCAATCAGTTCTAAGGGTTTTACGAGTAGACTGATCAACGTTGATGGGAAGCCTCTCCTTCCTCGACGAGGAACTCTTTCTACTAACACTAATGAGCCAAGGCTGCTGAACATCATATATGAACTGGAGAAGGTAACTATTCCTGTATCGTTGGAGAATGTCAACATTGATAGTATCATCGGTGATGAGCTAGAAAAAGGTGTTAAGATTTTGTATGCGGATAGAGTTAAAAGTAATATCTCGGCAAAACGGGAAGTTAACTTTTGTGACAACCGGTAGTTTACGCCCTTAATCACGTGACTAACAGGTGATTAACGCGTCAATAAATAGTGTTTACGACGCTAATTAACTTAACCAGGCCCTTGGAGTGCCCAGGAACGTTTATTCGACTATACAGTGTGCGTGTGGTGATCTACAGGAAATCTGCTGAATATTACGCGACAACGAACCGATACTGTACAAAATACTGACGACGCCAACAAAGATGGATGTTACACGAATATTTTACGCTTATGGAGTTTGGGTCGTGATATCGGGCCTCGTAGGAATTACGGGCCACTTACACATGAGATGGGCTTGTGGGCCCTGGGCCCAAGCCTAAACCTGCACATAATATATTAGATTTTTCCTTAAACTTCTTAGCAAAATCTAAACAAAATTTGTGCAAAATCTTCCATAATCTCTATAAAATCTAGATAATAGATTTTGTCTCTAAAATTTGAAACACACAAGATTTACTCAATCCTTATAAAATCTCTACATCTCTATATATATGCTACACCCACTCATCTCCACCAACTCAAATCAATATACACACACATAAAGCAGACTACCTCTCACCTTCTACCCTCTCCCTCTCTCTCTCGATTCCTTCTGCTCACCCACAACAAAATTTTGAGCATCTCCCTCCTTCTCTAAGCTCATACACAAACAAACACACATAAGACATCAGAGCACACCCCGTGCCTCCCTCCCTGTTCCAATGACCGGCCGCCGGAACCGACAATCCGGTCGGCGGTGGTTGCTTCCCCACAGACGACCACAGCCCCCCCCCCCGATGGACAAGAAACGGACCACCACCACCGTCATCGGATGGTGGTGAGCAACGACTGTAGAGGAGAGAGAGAGATAGAGAGAGAGAGAGAGAGAAACGCAGGAGAGAGAGAGCGACGGCGAAAAGGGAGCGGCGCCGCCGCTCACGGCGGCGGCAGTGGTGCACGGCGACGGCGATAGGTGGCTGGCGGTGGTGTCTTGTCTCCAGCAAGTTCAACCGGTAAACACCCTTCTCAGTTTTTTTATTGAAGAGGATGATGATGATTTTGTTGATGACGGTGATGATTCAGTTTATATTCGGGTCAATTTCGGGGGTTTTGTTTCAGCTTTGGTTCAGTTCGGGTCTCGGTCGGATTCAAGTTTCGAGATCGGGTTTGGTCAAACCCGGTCAGAGATGGTCCAAGGCAGTCAACAACAAGTCAACAACTTCGGTTCAAGTCCAACTCAGCGAGTTGACTCGTCCAGCTCAGCGAGTTGACTCGTCCAGCTCAGCGAGTTGACTCGTCCAGCTCAGCGAGTTGACTCGTCCAGCTCAGCGAGTTGACTCGTCCAGCTCAGCGAGTTGACTCGTCCAGCTCAGCGAGTTGACTCGGCCAGCTCAGCGAGTTGACTCGGCCAGCTCAGCGAGTTGACTCGGCCAGCTCAGCGAGTTGACTCGGCCAGCTCAGCGAGGTGACTCGGCCAGCTCAGCGAGTCGTCAAACACAACTCAGATTTCAGTTCAGGCTCTCGGGTCTCTTGGTTCGTGGTTCGCGTCAGATTCGTCTCGGCACGGGTCAACTCGGTCGACCTGGTCAACTCAGTCAACGTTCAACGCGAATATGGGTAAAGTCTAACGACACGTTTAATATTTACGTAATTTTAATTATTTCGTGAACGAGCTCGACCCGAATTGATTTGATAATAGTTTACTTTTGGTACATTTGGCAAAAATTACATATATAGTGCTTATATTGTTAAAGTTTTGTTGAATTTTGATATAATAACGACAACTAGTGATGTTGGGGGCGTCAAAAACAGAGAAAACTCTGCCCGTTTTTCGAGAAAATCCGTAAAAACAACACGCGTTTTATTATATAACGAAAACAAATCGGATTCAAACGACTTTTGTAAAACTAGATACAAATGCATGTTATTTCGACGATACTTTATAACTTACAAAAGAAGACGATGACGCAAACTATTTTACAAAATAAATATAATTTCTTATATTTATATTTCAAACGTTGAACTCGAATCCTCTTTATGAATAAATATCGTTACATATTTATTTCCGACGCAAACAAATCGATTCTCTCATAAAAAAATAAATATAGTTATATATTTATTTTCAAACACGACAAGTCGACGATTCTTTTATAAAATAAATATAACTTTTATATTTATTTCAAACGCCTAAACGACATACGATATATAATACAAGTTTATTATATATTCTTTTCATGAAACATTCGCTACATACACGTACGATCCCTCAAGACGACTAACGTAATTCTACCAATATATATATATATATATATATATATATATATATATATATATATATATATATATATATATATATATATATATATATATATATATATATATATATATATATATATATATATATATATATATGTCACACCCCGACCGCGTGTAACATGCAACCGCGGCGGAAACGCCGGGGAGTTTTGTGGACAGAATTAATTTGTTTCATGACCATGGCATACAAAGTTGTATTTTATTTATAAACAAGAGTGCTACATCGTTTCAAACAGGAAAACAAAGAGTTCAGAATATAGTTAAACTAATTCTATCTTCATTTTTATTCTCTAAGGCACAGGTCCGCCCTAGTGTCATGATCATCATCCTATGGAATAGCTCCTGAAAACACATGTGAAAGTAGGTACGTCAGCATAAAAATGCCTGTGAGATACATAGTTTTTGTGAAAATGGGATTCATGACTTGAGTTTAACGAAATGTTTAATAACAGTCAGTCATGAACCTTGTAATTTGTCTTGCTTTGTAAACCATTGAAAAACGATATTATCAGATGATATGTAAACTAAATGTAAGGTTAAAAGAATAACCTAATAAAATGAGTTGAATAAGATAAGTTGTTTTGTAAGACAATGTTTTATGAAAAGTATGTTATTTGTATAAAATGTTATATGTCTAAACTGAAATGATTTAGATAACGCTAAGATATGTAATATTATACAAGCATTTATATATAGGAAGTACCAGCGGCGTATCCACCATGTTTGCATCATATTACATACTCCACGTTACTCAAACCATTTACCCAAACCAATCCACCATGTAAATTGTTCATGTATAAACCAAATGTCAAGTGTTATTGTGTAAACCATGTCAAATGTTTATGTTCAACGTAAACCACCAAATGTGTATGTCAATGTCAACGTGTTTATGTTTAATGTAAATCATGTAATGTGTTCCCCAAAATGTATCATGTATGGTAAGCGAAATGTATCAACTTAAACCATATGTAAAATGCACAAAACAAGTCGTTGAAGTAAAACGTGGTTTAAATCAACGTTATGTTCTGTTGAAAAATGCATGCTCTATTGATATTAACATTTATGCGGTATTGTAAACTATGCATACATCCAAGCCTTGAGACTGTGGCGATAAACCCTCAAACAAATTAAAGGCTTATCTAAGTTATGTATATCGAATTCGGTCATTCCTTCCAATCCTATCAAACCCAGGATTTCAGAAACGGGAGTTGTCAATTCCTATGGTACCACTACCTACTAACGAACGACGTGATCAATGTTAATGAATGTATTGTCCCATGTTAAAAAAACCACCCATGTTAAACAAACCAAATGTCATAACAAAATGAAGGCATGTGATGTAAACAATTGTACTAAGTATGCTAAGTAAACATACGAAGCAGAAGTGCTCATGTAAATCAATGTGCCCATATGCTGAGTAAACATAGCAGCAGAAATGTTCATGTAAATCAATGTGTCCATATGCTGAGTAAACATATGCAACAGAAATGTTCATGTAAATCAATGTGTCCATATGCTGAGTAAACATATGCAACAGAAATGTAATGTCAATCAATGTACTAAGTACGCACACAATGGGCATACATAGCATAAAATGTAATGAAATCATGTACTATAATGTACTAATGAGCATAGCAGATATACGATGTGAAAACATGGAAAGCATGAAAGTAACAGATAGGCACATGTGTTTCACCCCAAAACAGTTTGGAAAACAGTAAAAGATGGGGTTCTATGTACTCACCTGAGATTGCTTTGAGTTCTTGTATAATAACCAAATAATGCTAGAGATCACGGAATATCAAACGGCACCTAATAGGTAGCTATATCAATATACCGGACCAAAATCGGAAGGATCGGATAGTATGCGGGTTCGTAAACCAAACGAGTATGGAGACTCGTGTAATATGGTTTAACAAAGCCTACATACTAAAATGAAACCTAACCTAAGTGCTTACGGCCCATCACGACCCGTTTAGGTAGCTTATGCTACCCTAACGCGTCGTTCGCGTAGAACGCGTTCGGAACGCCTAACATTGCGACCACAAGGTATAACCTCGGAAGGTTATAGCTATGGTCACCTAATGTGTTTGGTCGGATCCTAATGATCGACCAAATGGGTCGGGTTTGAAAGTATAAGCGATGGTTTAGATCGCTTACCTTACGACCCTATATATGCACTAAACTAAAAGTGACGAGCTAAGCATGTTAGAACATGCTTAACTAACTTTAGAAAACAGGTTTGGCATCAAAACAACAGGCTTTGATGCTCACGAGTAATTTGGTTACAAAACACGCAAGAATGCGCATTTTGGCCGAAACTACGACTCGTCACTGAGCCTAGATAACGTGGTAATCAGTAGGTATAGTCACTACAGACCATAACCATCGTGATCACGCTCACGTTATGAAGTTCCAACGAACTTCGCATCGACCATAAACTGGTCAATGCAAAAAGTCAAACATAGTTCGACTTTCGGACTCGAAAAACGAAGAAAAGAACGAAAGAACACTTACGGATGGTCCCCAAATGCTAATCTAGATCAAAATAGCTCAGGTATGAAACAATGGTTCCAACTTAGAGCCTTAAGATCAGATTGTGTGGGTTTTGAGCAAAATGGGGGGGGGGTATTTATAGGAAAAGTGGAACCGTTAGGATCGTTTATCGAATACCGTGCCACGATCTTGTGCGTACACATGTCAAAATGTTGTGGTCACTGATTAATGGCCCTTGGCCTTTGATTGGGTGAAAAGGCAATTGGACCTTTCGCCATTTGAGGAGCCAATCAACATTAAATGTGGGTTGCTGTACTGGGGACTCCTTACGGATCGTATGGCTTATGGCTTACGGTCCGTAAGCCCCTAGTTTGGCAGATTTACAGTTTTGGTCCCTGCAGCTCCAAAACTTGGTATTTGATGCGTTTTTGACACGTTTAAGCCCCGTTAACCCCATTTCAAAGTTCTAAAATGAAGTTAAAGTATAGGGAACTTAAAATGTGCTCAAAAATATCTCGGATGTCGGTTCGTTTGGCCGTACGGTCGCGATGTTCAGTTAATTACGACGGAATGCGCATAAGCGCGAAAGACGATCCAAATTGCGCGACGAATGGATTTTTCTCATGCCATACACTAAGGCATAATATAAGGATGCTTACATAAATTTTTGGATGTCCGGAGGTATTCAGAACGTAAGTTATGCGCAAAAGTGCAAACTTGTGCACTTTTTGACACTTTTAGCCCCTGAATGATCCAAAAGTTTGTTTTAGCATACCAAACCCCTCAAAGCCCATTTCTAAGCTATGTAAAGGATATTTATGGTATGTTTAACTTATGGACATGTTCCGGATTGTTCGTTACAGTTCAAATTGGCATACTTTCGCAGTTTGTCAATTTTAGTCCCTGTAAGCGAATTAACTTGTTTTTGCTACACCAAAGCCTTCAAAACTTATTTCTAAGTTATGTAAAGGTTGTTTAAGGTATGTTGAGTATATGTTGATGTTCCGGAGTATTTGTTGCATTAAACTGAGTACGTTTAAGCACCGGTTAGCGTATAATTCTCTAGAAAGCAATGTAGAGTTTAGAATCGAACAAAAGTCAAAACATGAAAAATGTAAAACACAACCAAAAAAACACTGGGATAAAATAACATTGTTTTATTGATAATTGAACTGTTCACAATG
This sequence comes from Helianthus annuus, assembly GCF_002127325.2. Classification (NCBI taxonomy): domain Eukaryota; kingdom Viridiplantae; phylum Streptophyta; class Magnoliopsida; order Asterales; family Asteraceae; genus Helianthus; species Helianthus annuus. The sequence continues at coordinate 110,418,447 of NC_035444.2, read as the reverse complement.
ATTACAAGCACAAATGTTACAGTCTCCCCTACTTGTGGAAATTTCGTCCCGAAATTTATTTAGAGGAAACTCGAGGAAACAGATGCGGATATTTCGCCTTCATTTGATCTTCACGTTCCCAAGTAAACTCAGGTCCACGCTTAGATTCCCAACGAACCTTGACCAAAGGAATGCGCTTGCGTTTAAGCCACTTGACTTCACGTTCCATGATTTCTACCGGTTTCTCAACAAATTTCAGTGTTTTATCAACACGAATTTCATCAAGCGGTATGTGGAGGTTTTCATCAGCTAAACACCTCTTGAGATTGGACACGTGAAAGGTTGGATGAACATTTCCAAGTTCAGGAGGTAACTCAAGTCTGTAGGCTACTTTACCGATTCTTTCGATGATCTTGAATGGTCCAACGTATCTAGGTGCAAGTTTTCCTTTCTTTCCAAATCTGATCACACCTTTCCAAGGTGAGACCTTAAGTAATACACGATCACCGACTTGAAAATCCAAGGGTTTGCGTTTTAGGTCCGCGTAACTCTTCTCACGGCTTCTAGCTGTCTGAAGGTTATCACGAACTTTCTTTACCTTTTCTGTTGTCTCTAAAATGAGGGCATGCCCAGTAAGTTGAGCCTCACCAATCTCATTCCAGCAGACTGGTGAACGACATTTTCGACCATAGAGAGCCTCGAAAGGAGCCATGTTGATGCTGGAGTGATAACTGTTGTTGTAGGAGAATTCAATCAACGGAAGATGTGAATCCCAACTACCACCAAAATCGATCACACACGCTCTAAGCATATCCTCTAGTGTCTGGATTGTTCTTTCAGATTGACCATCCGTTTGCGGATGATAAGCTGTGCTCAGATTAAGTTGAGACCCCATAGCAGATTGCATGGTTCTCCAAAAATGAGAAGTGAAACGAGCATCTCTGTCAGAAATGATGTTCAAAGGGACACCATGTCGAGCTACAATTTCATCTACGTAAATTTGAGCAAGTTTGTCAGCAGAAAAATCCTCACGGATTGGCAAGAAATGCGCTGACTTGGTAAGACGATCAACGACTACCCAGATGGCATCGTGACCTTTCTTTGTGCGCGGAAGTTTGGTAATGAGATCCATGGTAATGTTTTCCCATTTCCAAACTGGGATCTCTGGTTGCTCCAATAAACCGGCAGGACGCTGATGTTCAGCCTTAACCTTAAGACAAGTAAGGCATTTGGATACGTATAAGGCAATGTCTTTCTTCATACCAGGCCACCAATACTGAATACGAAGATCCTTATACATCTTATCTGAGCCAGGATGAATAGAATAACGAGACTTATGGGCTTCATCCATAAGCAAGGTACAAAGATTATCTTGGCTCAGGACCCACAAACGGTCCATGAAGTAATACGATCCATTGTCCTTCAGTTCAAGAGCAGGTGTTATGTGATAAGGAAATTCCTTATCCATTAAACCTTGTGAAACACAAGATTGTTGAGCCTGAGAAATACGAGCTTGGATATCGGATTGAGCTTGAATAACAGATTGGACACGAACACAATAAAGCTTAGTTCGTTCCTTGCGACTCAAAGCATCGGCTACGACATTCGCCTTACCAGGATGGTAGCGAATCTCGCAGTCGTAGTCGTTTAGAAGTTCAACCCAACGTCGTTGTCTCATGTTGAGCTCTTTCTGATTGAAGATATGTTGAAGACTTTTGTGGTCTGTGAAAACCACACATTTTGTACCGTACAAATAGTGTCTCCAAATCTTAAGAGCGAAGACAACTGCACCCAACTCCAGATCATGAGTGGTGTAGTTCTTCTCATGAATCTTCAACTGTCTCGATGCGTATGCTATGACTTTGTTTCTTTGCATCAGGACGCAGCCAAGACCTAATTTAGATGCGTCGCAATAAATGACGAAATCATCATTGCCCTCAGGCAATGTTAGGACAGGCGCGTCGCAAAGCTTTTGTTTCAAAGTCAGAAACGCTTCCTCTTGTTTGACTCCCCAATCAAATGGCTTGTTCTTCTGAGTTAGAGCAGTTAGAGGAACTGCAATCTTCGAGAAATTCTCAATGAAGCGGCGGTAATAACCCGCTAGACCAAGAAAAGAACGAACTTCAGTAGGAGTAGTAGGTGTATCCCAATCCTTAATCGCACTGATCTTGGAGGGATCTACATGAATACCTTGTTCGTTGACAATGTGTCCTAAGAATTGAACTTCTTTAAGCCAGAATTCACACTTGGAGAATTTGGCGAAAAGCTGCTCTTTCTTTAGGAGTTCCAAAGTAAGACGTAGATGTTGCTCATGATTAGCTCGCGTCTTAGAATATATCAAAATGTCTTCAATGAAAACGATGATGAACTTATCCAAATAAGGTTTGCAGACCCTATTCATTAAGTCCATGAAAACAGCAGGAGCATTAGTCAAACCGAATGGCATGACTGTGAACTCATAATGTCCATAACGAGTACGGAACGCTGTCTTTGGAATATCTTCTTCATGCACCCGGAGTTGATGATATCCAGATCGCAGATCAATCTTTGAAAAGTAAGAAGCGCCTTGCAATTGATCAAAGAGATCATCAATGCGAGGTAGGGGATATCGATTCTTGATGGTAAGCTTGTTAAGCTCACGATAATCGATACACATCCTAAAAGATCCATCCTTCTTCTTTACAAAAAGAACGGGAGCACCCCAAGGTGAAAAGCTAGGACGGATAAAACCTTTGTCGGAGAGCTCCTGAAGCTGTTTAGATAATTCTTGCATCTCAGACGGTGCAAGACGGTATGGAGCTCTGGCAATGGGATTTGCACCAGGTACGAGATCAATACGGAACTCGACTTGGTGTGCTGGAGGTAGACCAGGTAACTCTTCAGGGAAAACTTCAGAATAATCCCGAATGACAGGAATATCTGAAATAGACTTACCTTTGCCTTTATCTGCTGTAACATGTGCTAAGAAAGCCACATATTTCTTCCGTAGATACTTCCGTGCTTTAAAACAAGACATGAGTTTGAGACCACCGGCAGGCTTCTCACCACGAACCTGTAGGATCTCGCCTATCGACAACGGTACACGAACAATCTTCTCAGAACAAACTATCTCTGCGCGATGCTTGGATAACCAATCCATTCCCACTATAACGTCGAAGCTTCCAAGTTGCATTGGCGTGAGGTCAATAGGAAAAATATGGTCGTTAAGGTTCAACTGGCAGTTGCGTAGAACAGAATTAAGAACAACGGGTTCACCACTGGCAACCTCTACTGTCAAAGGTTTACTTAGTTTTGTTCTAGACACGCGAAGCATTGTCTCAGAAGACAATGACACAAAACTCTTGTCGGCACCCGAATCAAAAAGAACAGATGCTGGTTGATTATTAATAAAGAACGTACCGTTCTGTGACAACTCGAACTTTAGACCGACTTTGTGTAACGTTAAGCGTTTGTGTGAACACTATTTGAATAACATGTTATATGTTCCTTGTGTGATATTGTAAATGTTTGGTTATATGTTACATGACCCGATCTTACCTAGTCTACTTGACTACATAAACCATTCGGCCCACACCCAAATACATCCGACTCGAGACCCATGTGGGGTTTCGGCCCACATCCCCTCTACGTATTTATACACACGCACACCTTAGGGTTCTAGTTTTACAACATTGTAACCAAAAACACACACACACCTCCTCGACTCGGAACCAAAGGCATCGAAAACTCTCTCTCATCTCGGTTAGTATCAAGCTCTTGATTACGTGTTTATATGTTTTGTTAGTAACCGGATTCGCATGATCTAGGGATTTTTATTATTACATGATTATTGTTTATGAATCAGATATATGAATGTATGATGATCGGCTATTTTGTATTGTTTAATCGGATACGTTTATATGATTCTTGAATGCATGATCTAGTCTAATCGGGTATGATGTTGTTAACCGGCTGTGTATTATGTCAATTGGATTTGCCTGATTTAAACCAAACGAATATATATATAAAATCGGCTGAATGCATATGTTGGTATTTAGGAAATCCGAATGAATATTAAGATGTGTTCTTGAATATGACATGAACTGTTTGAATGTGGTTGATTTTGGAATTAAAACTGATTTGATCTGTTTACCGAAACTGACCAAAGTGTTAGCTAAAATCACGGGTAGTCAATGCATGATTTAAGGAAACTGTTACATCCTTGATTGCGACCTAGATTGCGAGTCGGAAACTCATTGTCTCGACTCGAGATCACAAACAGCATTAGTCGAAACCGAGGTTGTGAGTCCCGTTGCGACTCGTAACCAGTACATGACAAGTCGAAGCCAAAGGTTGCGAGTCCCGTTGCGACTCGTAACCGGACCATGTCAAGTCGCAACCTCACACAACAGCATGAACCGAAACCACGGTTGCGAGTCCCGTTGCGACTCGTAACCGGACCTTAACAACTCGAGACCAGCTCCGATTGCGACTCGAGAACATCACCGTTACGAGTCCCGTTGCGACTCGGGATCTCCTCGTTGCGACTCGAGACGGACCATACTGTTGTTGGACTTTTACTATTTCAGGCCCAACTGTTTTGGGCCGGACACTTGGCCATTTGTTTAACTGTTGTTTTGGGCTGCTATTGGATACGTGTAAATTGCCATGATCAATACGTGTTAAGTAACCTACGTGCTTTATACGAACCTGACTTGTATAATAACCATGATAGGACGTGGTTGACCATTACTAGCTTAACCGTACTCTTTGTGTATCTGCCGAGCAAACCAAGGTGAGTTCACACAGCCAAGGCATGGGATTCCCGGGTTGGGGATTGGGTTGGATATGTTGATATTGAAAGAGTTACTCGTACTCACGCATCCACTAGACTATAGACCATCGTCCTCAGGGTAGTCAGGACACGTTACGTAAAGCCTACGTAACCCAGTATTTGCCATTTGTCTCCCGGGTCGGGAGGACACGTTACGTAAAGCCTACGTAACCCAATACCTTCTACTGTCTTCCGGGTCGGAAGGACACGCTGCGTAAAGCCTACGTAGCCCCCCACGCGTACCACTGTCCTCGGGGAAGGGCACGTCACGTAAAACCTACGTGACCCAGTACGTATTCCTGTTCTCGGTAAAGAAGAACACATGGTTGGAAGTTAGTCTAGTAAGTACCACTAATGAGAAGCCCTCATTAGTAAGGATAAACGTGGGAAGCCCCCACCGGTAATATAAACACAAAGTTTGGGAAGCCCCCACCTTTAGTACGCACTAGTATGGGAAGCCCCCACTAGTTAAACTTACGCACTATGTTATGAACTTACTTTCTGTGAACTCGCTCAACTAGTTTGTTGATTATTTGCTGCATGCCTTGCAGGACCTTAGGTACATTATGGAGCTTGCACAGGGAGGAGCAGGTCGTTGTGGGATTTGGATCATGAACGATATCTGAACTTATAACTATTTTGAGTTTACATTACTATGCTTCCGCTACTTAAACAATGTTTGGTTTTGGAACATCAATCATGTCATGATGAATTACGTTAATTACTTTGATTATTAAATGCTATGTTTGATATGATTGATGGCTTGATCCTGGTCAGTCACGCTTCCAAGCGGTGGTACTCCGCGGGTGGATTTTGGGGGTGTGACAGATTGGTATCAGAGCCATTGGTTATAGAGAACTTGGTTTTAATATGGGAAAATGTTTTTATTAAAACCGGACTATAACCAGAACAGTGCTCTCAACGATCCACAACGACGCTTCGCTCCACGTGCAAGACTCGACATCCTAGGTAATAAGGTTTATGTTATTGCCTGTTTGCTAGAACTGCTTAGAACTCTGCTCGCATTACGCTTAGATACACATGATACTATAGCATGAGAAACCCTACGTGCTTACACTTTTCTGTCATCGCCCTACTCGCGAACCACTCTCATTTACGTTACTTTTACTATGAAGATCATGTCTGGACGAATCAACATGACACAAGCCCAGCTAGAGGCTCTCGTTCAAGCTCAAGTTGCTGCGGCAGTTGCAGCTGCTCAAGCAGGTAGTATGTCCTGCAGTATAGGCACACACTAGGATCTTTAGATCCTACATTAACTCTCGTATTTAACTTCGTCCTATTCGTACACAATAGGTCAACACGCGCAGCAGCCTGTCTGCACATTCAAGAACTTCATGGACTGTCGTCCAAATTCTTTCAGCAGCACCGAGGGGGCAGTGGGACTCCTCCATTGGTTTGAAAAGCTAGAATCAGTATTCGAAATGTGCGAGTGCCCTGAGGCTCGCAAGGTCAAGTTTGCCACCGGCACCTTGGAAGGAATCGCGCTAACCTGGTGGAACGCGCAGGTGCAAATTCTGGGGTTGGCAGCTGCTAACGCCACACCCTGGAACGATTTTAAGGAACTTATCAAGAGGGAATATTGTACACGTGAAGATATTCACAAGTTGGAAGACGAGTTGTATAATCTGAAAATGGTTGGATCAGAGATCGAAGCGTATACTAAACGGTCGAATGAGCTGGCCGTGCTATGTCCAACTATGGTGGACCCTCCATACAAGCGCATTGAGATGTATCTCAAGGGGTTGGCACCAGAAATCCAGAGCCACGTTACCTCGGCTAACCTCGACAACATCCAGGAAATCCAGCGTCTCGCTCATCGCATCACCGATCAGGCAGTGGATCAGAATAAACTGCCTAAGCGTGTCAACGCTACTGCTACAGTCACTCCTTCAGTTACTCCTGCTACTACTAGCGACAGCAAAAGAAAGTGGGAAGGAGATTCTAGTAAAGGATCAGCATCCGTTCAGTCTCAAGCTCAGCAACAGAAGACTGACCACTACCAGAGCCCCAGTCAGCAATCATCTGGTGGTCACAGACAGAGGAGATATCAGGGAAGTCAACCTAAGTGCTACAATTGCCACAGACATCACAATGGCCCGTGTAACAAGGGTCGTTGTCAAAGGTGTCTTAAGATGGGTCACGAGGCCAAAGACTGTAGGAGCCCACGGCCTGCGAATCAGAATCAGCAGCCTCAGCTACCCGCTCCACAGAACCAGCAGCAGCAGCAGCAGCCACAGCGTGGAAACCGGGGATGTTTCTAGTGTGGGGCTGAAGGTCATTACAAACGCGATTGCCCTCAGTTAAACCAGAACCAGAACCGCAACAACAACAACAACAACCAGGGCAATGGGCATAACAACGGCGGGAACAACAACAATAATGGCAACGAGGCAAGAGGTCGAGCTTTCGTTTTGGGAAGCGGAGACGCAGTGAACGATCCCAATGTGGTTATGGGTAAGTTTCTCCTCGACAATATTTACGTTACTGTTTTGTTTGATTCGGGTGCGGATACAAGCTATATGTCTGTGAAAATGTGTCAACTGCTAAAACGTGCACCAACACTTTTACCCACCAAACATGTAGTAGAGTTAGCTAACGGTAAAAGTCTAGAAGCCACGCACGTAGTTCAGGGTTGTAATCTTATCCTAGCTGGCCAAGCCTTCTCTATTGATCTCATTCCCATAGTTTTGGGTAGTTTCGACGTTGTGATTGGGATGGATTGGTTATCCCAACACCAGGCAGAAATTTTATGCAGCGAGAAGATAATTCGTATTCCACGTTCTGGTCAAGAACCTCTCGAAGTTCAAGGCGACAAGAGTGGTGCAGTGGTTGGCATCATCTCTTTCTTGAAGGCTCAGCAATGTTTACGTAAGGGTCACACAACCATTTTGGCTCTTGTTTCAGACGCATCAGTAAAGGAAAAGAAATTGGAGGATATTCCAATTGTACGTGATTACCCTCAGGTGTTTCCTGAAGACTTACCTGGCTTACCGCCTCATCGTCAGGTCGAATTTCAAATCGAGCTCGCTCCAGGAGCAGCACCTATAGCTCGCGCACCATATCGTCTAGCTCCATCAGAATTGGAAGAACTGTCAAAGCAGCTACAAGAGCTCTTGGAAAAGGGCTTCATTCGTCCAAGCTCTTCACCTTGGGGAGCTCCAGTACTTTTTGTGAAAAAGAAAGACGGTACGTTCAGGATGTGCATCGACTACCGTGAACTCAACAAGGTAACGGTGAAGAACCGTTATCCTCTTCCACGCATAGATGACTTATTCGACCAGTTGCAAGGGTCGTGCTACTATTCCAAGATAGACTTGAGGTCAGGGTATCATCAGCTGAGAGTCCGGGATGAGGACGTCTCCAAGACAGCCTTCAGAACTCGTTACGGTCACTACGAGTTTCTCGTCATGCCATTTGGGTTAACGAACACGCCTGCGGTATTTATGGACCTTATGAACAGGGTGTGCAAACCCTATCTCGACAAGTTCGTCATTGTTTTCATCGACGACATTCTGATTTACTCCAAGAGTCAGGAGGAACACGAGCAGCATCTTCGCCTTATTTTGGAACTCCTTTGGAAGGAACAGCTATACGCCAAGCTTTCTAAATGCGACTTCTGGCTTCGTGAAGTCCACTTTCTAGGCCACATAGTGAACAAGGATGGGATCCATGTCGATCCATCCAAGGTAGACTCGATCAGGAACTGGCCCGCACCACGAACGCCAACGGAAATACGCCAATTCTTGGGTTTGGCAGGTTACTACAGACGGTTTATTAGAGATTTTTCGAAGATTGCTCAGCCGCTTACGTTACTGACACAGAAGGGTGTTACCTATCGCTGGGGAGAGCCCCAGGAGACTGCTTTTCAGTACTTAAAGGATAGGCTTTGCAGCGCACCTATTCTCTCATTGCCAGAGGGCACCGATGACTTCGTAGTATATTGTGACGCATCAATACAGGGTCTGGGTTGCGTATTGATGCAGCGGGATAAAGTTATTGCCTACGCCTCTCGTCAACTAAAGGTTCATGAACGGAACTACACGACGCACGACCTAGAGCTGGGAGCTGTTGTTTTCGTGCTTAAGATATGGCGACACTACTTGTACGGTACCAGGTGCACGATTTACACCGATCACAGGAGTCTCGAGCATATTCTTAAGCAGAAGGATTTGAACATGCGTCAACGACGATGGGTCGAATTACTGAACGACTACGAATGCGCTATCAAGTACCACCCAGGCAAGGCCAATGTTGTGGCTGACGCTCTCAGTCGGATAGACACTTTACCTCGGCGCGTGCGAGCGCTACAGCTTACGATTCAGTCTAGCCTTCCTGCACAGATAGGGGATGCTCAGGCAGAAGCATTGAAACCAGAAAACGTCAAGGCTGAAGCCCTACGCGGCTCACGACAACGATTAGAACAGAAGGCAGACGGCGCCTACTATGTAACGGGGCGTATTTGGGTCCCACTTTATGGCGGTCTACGCGAACTTGTAATGGATGAAGCTCACAAGTCTCGCTATTCGGTACATCCAGGGTCGGATAAAATGTACCACGACATCAGCACTACTTATTGGTGGCCTAGCATGAAGGCCCACATCGCTACGTACGTTGGAAAATGCTTGACATGTGCGAGAGTCAAGGTTGAATATCAGAAACCAGCTGGCCTACTTCAGCAGCCTAAGGTACCGCAATGGAAATGGGAAGAAATTTCCATGGATTTCGTTACAGGCCTACCTAGATCCCAGCGGGGAAACGATACCATATGGGTGATCGTGGATCGACTCACCAAGTCTGCACACTTCCTACCTATAAAGGAAACGGATAAGTTCTCCACTCTCGCAGACGTCTATCTTAAAGAAGTTGTTTCGAGGCACGGGGTGCCCACATCTATCATTTCGGATCGCGATGCACGATTCACGTCAGAGCTATGGCAAGCGATGCATAAATCTTTCGGCTCAAGGTTAGACATGAGCACAGCATATCATCCTCAGACGGATGGGCAGTCTGAGCGAACGATCCAAACTCTAGAAGACATGCTTCGGGCATGCGTCATCGATTTCGGCAACGGCTGGGAAAAGCATCTCCCTTTGGTGGAGTTCTCGTATAATAATAGTTATCACACCAGCATTCAAGCCGCTCCATTCGAGGCATTGTACGGGCGTAAATGCCGGTCACCCCTCTGCTGGGCAGAGGTGGGGGATAGTCAGATCACGGGTCCAGAGATTGTAGTGGATGCCACGGAAAAGATTGCACAAATACGACAACGCATGGCGGCAGCACGCGACCGTCAGAAAGCCTACGCGGACAAGCGTAGAAAGCCTTTGGAATTTCAGGTCGGGGACCGGGTATTATTGAAAGTCTCACCCTGGAAGGGTGTGGTACGTTTTGGCAAAAGGGGCAAACTGAATCCACGGTACGTCGGACCATTCGAAATCATAGAAAAGATTGGCAAAGTAGCATACAAGTTGAACCTACCAGCTGAACTCGGGGCAGTTCACAATGTCTTTCATGTGTCGAACTTAAAGAAGTGCCTATCAGATGAAACCCTCATCATTCCTTTTAAGGAACTCACTATCGACGAGCGGTTGCAGTTCGTCGAGGAACCAGTAGAAATCACGGACCGGGATGTGAAGGTCCTCAAAAGCAAGAGAATCCCTCTTGTTCGAGTTCGTTGGAACTCCAAACGTGGCCCAGAGTACACCCGGGAACGCGAAGACAGGATGACAGAAAAGTACCCCCAGTTATTCGAAACCAATGCTACCACTACTGAGGTTGAAGCTACTACTTCGGAATTTCGGGACGAAATTCCAGATCAACGGGGGGAGGATGTGACACCCCAGGAAAATCAGTGAACAATACAGTTTACCTAGCTTCCTCAGTGAGTGCATACCAAATTTCGGGACGAAATTTCCAATTAGTTGGGGATAATGTGACAACTCGAACTTTAGACCGACTTTGTGTAACGTTAAGCGTTTGTGTGAACACTATTTGAATAACATGTTATATGTTCCTTGTGTGATATTGTAAATGTTTGGTTATATGTTACATGACCCGATCTTACCTAGTCTACTTGACTACATAAACCATTCGGCCCACACCCAAATACATCCGACTCGAGACCCATGTGGGGTTTCGGCCCACATCCCCTCTACGTATTTATACACACGCACACCTTAGGGTTCTAGTTTTACAACATTGTAACCAAAAACACACACACACCTCCTCGACTCGGAACCAAAGGCATCGAAAACTCTCTCTCATCTCGGTTAGTATCAAGCTCTTGATTACGTGTTTATATGTTTTGTTAGTAACCGGATTCGCATGATCTAGGGATTTTTATTATTACATGATTATTGTTTATGAATCGGATATATGAATGTATGATGATCGGCTATTTTGTATTGTTTAATCGGATACGTTTATATGATTCTTGAATGCATGATCTAGTCTAATCGGGTATGATGTTGTTAACCGGCTGTGTATTATGTCAATTGGATTTGCCTGATTTAAACCAAACGAATATATATATAAAATCGGCTGAATGCATATGTTGGTATTTAGGAAATCCGAATGAATATTAAGATGTGTTCTTGAATATGACATGAACTGTTTGAATGTGGTTGAGTTTGGAATTAAAACTGATTTGATCTGTTTACCGAAACTGACCAAAGTGTTAGCTAAAATCACGGGTAGTCAATGCATGATTTAAGGAAACTGTTACATCCTTGATTGCGACCTAGATTGCGAGTCGGAAACCCATTGTCTCGACTCGAGACCACAAACAGCATTAGTCGAAACCGAGGTTGCGAGTCCCGTTGCGACTCGTAACCAGTACATGACAAGTCGAAGCCAAAGGTTGCGAGTCCCGTTGCGACTCGTAACCGGACCGTGTCAAGTCGCAACCTCACACAACAGCATGAACCGAAACCACGGTTGCGAGTCCCGTTGCGACTCGTAACCGGACCTTAACAACTCGAGACCAGCTCCGATTGCGACTCGAGAACATCACCGTTACGAGTCCCGTTGCGACTCGGGATCTCCTCGTTGCGACTCGAGACGGACCATACTGTTGTTGGACTTTTACTATTTCAGGCCCAACTGTTTTGGGCCGGACACTTGGCCATTTGTTTAACTGTTGTTTTGGGCTGCTATTGGATACATGTAAATTGCCATGATCAATACGTGTTAAGTAACCTACGTGCTTTATACGAACCTGACTTGTATAATAACCATGATAGGACGTGGTTGACCATTACTAGCTTAACCGTACTCTTTGTGTATCTGCCGAGCAAACCAAGGTGAGTTCACACAGCCAAGGCATGGGATTCCCGGGTTGGGGATTGGGTTGGATATGTTGATATTGAAAGAGTTACTCGTACTTACGCATCCACTAGACTATAGACCATCGTCCTCAGGGTAGTCAGGACACGTTACGTAAAGCCTACGTAACCCAGTATTTGCCATTTGTCTCCCGGGTCGGGAGGACACGTTACGTAAAGCCTACATAACCTAATACCTTCTACTGTATTCCGGGTCGGAAGGACACGCTGCGTAAAGCCTACGTAGCCCCCACGCGTACCACTGTCCTCGGGGAAGGGCACGTCACGTAAAACCTACGTGACCCAGTACGTATTCCTGTTCTCGGTAAAGAAGAACACATGGTTGGAAGTTAGTCTAGTAAGTACCACTAATGAGAAGCCCTCATTAGTTAGGATAAACGTGGGAAGCCCCCACTGGTAATATAAACACAAAGTTTGGGAAGCCCCCACCTTTAGTACGCACTAGTATGGGAAGCCCCCACTAGTTAAACTTACGCACTATGTTATGAACTTACTTTCTGTGAACTCGCTCAACTAGTTTGTTGATTATTTGCTGCATGCCTTGCAGGACCTTAGGTACATTATGGAGCTTGCACAGGGAGGAGCAGGTCGTTGTGGGATTTGGATCATGAACGATATCTGAACTTATAACTATTTTGAGTTTACATTACTATGCTTCCGCTACTTAAACAATGTTTGGTTTTGGAACATCAATCATGTCATGATGAATTACGTTAATTACTTTGATTATTAAATGCTATGTTTGATATGATTGATGGCTTGATCCTGGTCAGTCACGCTTCCAAGCGGTGGTACTCCGCGGGTGGATTTTGGGGGTGTGACACGTTCACCACCTCGTTGTCTGCTTGTGCTTCTTGTGCATTCATGTTGAAGACTCGACCTCGAGCCTGTGCCTAATTCTGGTTTGCATTCTGGTTCTGGTTGACTAGTCTTGGACACCGATTTCTGTAGTGGGTCAGATCCCCACAGTTATAACAAGCACCTGGTGGGTAGTTTGGTCGTGCAGCCTGACCCTGTTGCTGAGCAACTTGTTGAGCAGGGTTCTGAACTGCGCGGTTTTGAGCAAACCGACAAACATCGGCAAGATGACCCGACTTCCCATAGTTAGTACAAAAACGGCACTCATATTGCGGCTGATGGTGACTGTTGCATTGATTGCACAAAGGTGCACTTCCTGAATAGGGCTTCTTTGCTGGAGGTTGGTTGGGAGCTGCCTGGTTAGCTTGGGCAGTGACAACATAGTTTTGGGAAGCCTTACGCTTCCTTGACCCCCTTGAGGAACCAGAATCCTTTCCCTTCTTGTTTTGACCTTTCTTGCTATCTTCCTTGTCAGCCGACTGTTTCTTGCCCTTGTCACCCTTCTTGTGTAGTTTATTCTTTCGAATCTGCGACTCAGTCAGTGTCGCTGATAACTCGATTGCTTGACGGAGTGTGGTAGGGTTGCTACCAGTAAGGATGTCTTGTACTGAGTCAGGTAGGCCGTCGATGTACCTTTCGATGGCCTTATCGAGTGGGGTAACCATAGTCGGGCAAAGCAGACTCAACTCCTCAAACCTATCCGTATAAGCCCTGTGCTCGCCACTATCTTGCTTCAGAACATCAAATTCTTTCTCCAACGCTCGTTGTTCATGACGAGGACAAAACTCCCTCATCATAAGAGCTCTCAGTTCAGCCCATGTCTGAGCTAGAGCAACTTGTGCACCTTGATCTCTCATAACCCCGTTCCACCACGTAAGAGCCCTCTTCTGAAACACACTCGAAGAAAACTCGACCTTGCGATTATCAGGACACTGCACATGACGGAAAGTGTTCTCGATGCTTTCGAACCACTGAAGAAGCCCAGTTGCTCCCTCAGAACCACTAAACTTGAGTGGCTTAGCCGAGTTAAAATCCTTGTATTTGCATGTACCATTGTTGTTGTTATTATCCTGGTTCCATTGAGCAAAGAGATTTGGGAATTGAGCAGCCATCTGCTGCGCAATAATCTCCGCCAGCTCGGCAGTAGCTATCTGGTTGTCGCGTCGAGGAGGCATTCTAGAAGAGAAAAACATGAAATGAAACGAGTGAGATGATTGGATGAAGAGAATGAGATGAAGCAAAATCAACAAAAGCAAAGATGGCGGTTATGCATCGCAAAGCAAACAAGCGACATGAAATGTCTAGTCAAAGTAAATGGGTCAGAATTAGTGTATCGCGAAGACATGCTCGCCTATAAGTGAACACTCACCCCAAGAGTTCCCAGGTAAGAGTGACTGGTCCGATTATGTGGATTTGTACAACACTCTAGCCTTAGACAGAAAACCCAGGGTACAGGCATTCACTCTTCCAGTTCGCACGTGTTCACACTATTAACCCAAAACTTTGACGGGATTTTTGAAATCCAAAGAGGTTCAAAACCATATAACAGAGGGTTCAAAACCTAGTAATCAATCATCCTCGAACAGATGATTAATTTTAAAGCGGATTCGGAACCGAAGTTCTCGTTGTGGTTATCACCTAAGGATAGGTGATGTGCATGTTTTAAACTCTAAACACAAGATAACTTGTGTTAGGGTCCTAGAAAGTTATAGTCTAGGTCAAAGCATTACTAATAACCTAATTCCCTATAACCAATGGCTCTGATACCAACTCTTCTGTCACACCCCGACTGCGTGTAACATGCAACCGCGGCGGAAACGCCGGGGAGTGTCGTGGACAGAATTAATTTGTTTCATGACCATGGCATACAAAGTTGTATTTTATTTATAAACAAGAGTGCTACATCGTTTCAAACAGGAAAACAAAGAGTTCAGAACATAATTAAACTAATTCTATCTTCATTTTTATTCTCTAAGGCACAGGTCCGCCCTAGTGTCATGATCATCATCCTATGGAATAGCTCCTGAAAACACATGTGAAAGTAGGTACTCAGCATAAAAATGCCTGTGAGATACATAGTTTTTGTGAAAATGGGATTCATGACTTGAGTTTAACGAAATGTTTAATAACAGTCAGTCATGAACCTTGTAATTTGTCTTGCTTTGTAAACCATTGAAAAACGATATTATCAGATGATATGTAAACTAAATGTAAGGTTAAAAGAATAACCTAGTAAAATGAGTTGAATAAGATAAGTTGTTTTGTAAGACAATGTTTTATGAAAAGTATGTTATTTGTATAAAATGTTATATGTCTAAACTGAAATGATTTAGATAACGCTAAGATATGTAATATTATACAAGCATTTATATATAGGAAGTACCAGCAGCGTATCCACCATGTTTGCATCATATTACATACTCCACGTTACTCAAACCATTTACCCAAACCAATCCACCATGTAAATTGTTCATGTATAAACCAAATGTCAAGTGTTATTGTGTAAACCATGTCAAATGTTTATGTTCAACGTAAACCACCAAATGTGTATGTCAATGTCAACGTGTTTATGTTTAATGTAAATCATGTAATGTGTTCCCCAAAATGTATCATGTATGGTAAGCGAAATGTATCAACTTAAATCATATGTAAAATGCACAAAACAAGTCGTTGAAGTAAAACGTGGTTTAAATCAACGTTATGTTCTGTGAAAAAATGCATGCTCTATTGATATTAACATTTATGCGGTATTGTAAACTATGCATACATCCAAGCCTTGAGACTGTGGCGATAAACCCTCAAACAAATTAAAGTGTTGGTGCACTACATCTGTTGATTTCGTCTTAGATCGAGTCTTTAATTGTAATGTATAGATTAGGGCGCGTTTTACGAGAAAACTGGAGAGTTTACGTGGTTTAGAGTATTGGTCCGCTTATACGGACATGCCGAATAAGAGAACCTACCTGGTCCGCTTATACGGACATGCCGTATAAGTGAACCTACCTGGTCCGCTTAT
Source organism: Helianthus annuus (assembly GCF_002127325.2). Classification (NCBI taxonomy): domain Eukaryota; kingdom Viridiplantae; phylum Streptophyta; class Magnoliopsida; order Asterales; family Asteraceae; genus Helianthus; species Helianthus annuus. The sequence continues at coordinate 110,402,414 of NC_035444.2, read as the reverse complement.
ACGGACATGCCGTATAAGAGAACCTACCTGGTCCGCTTATACGGACATGCCGCATAAGAGGTCCACCTCACCTATAAATACCGAATAAGAGAACCTCATTTGTAACTTTCCGGATTCCATACCGAGGTGCTGCCGGTGTGAGAACTGAACGTAAAAGCTGTCAAATTAATCAGAAAAGTGATTTAAGAAGAATATCTAGCTGTTTCTACGTTAGGTACTTGTTTTCCGCACCTGTATCTGATCAAACTCCTCTGATTGACTCGTTCGGGTCAGAATCCGATCCTACAAGTGGTATCAGAGCTTCAGGAGGAGGAGTTTTATTGAAATTTGCTGGATTTCGTCACATATTCTTACTTCTACACCTTCTTTCTACGTCAGACTAAGATTTTACGGTGGAATTCGCTCAAAATTTCACAGATTGTGCGCAACTATACAGAGATAAACCCTTGAAAGTTTGGTGTAAAAACTCGAAGGAAAAATGGGTCAAATTGATGTCCGAATATGGTTCGCTTTTCTGAACATGTCTTAGATTCGCTCATGTGCACACTCTAGGTCCGCTTTTAGTTACATTTTTAGATAGGTTCGCTCGAAATTTGGTATCTGGTTCGCTCATTCATACATATTTGGTTCGCTCTTGTGACACTAAGCAATCTGGTTCGCTCAAAAATACTGTTGTGGATCGCTTTTTCAAACACTATATTGGTTCGCTCTTGTGACACTAAGCAATCTGGTCCGCTCATTTGTCCGCTCATAATCTGGTCGCTTATCTGACATGTTATATAGAAGATGCTATCATGTTATTGGTTGATTCTAACGGTTCAGTGATCATTTAATAGATTCTCTATTAAAATTGAATAAAAAACCCTTTAAAGTCAAGGCCCAGTCATATGGCTTATTAGTGAAAAGTTGGTCCAATCAGCCCACTACAAATTTTATCGGTCAAATTAAAGAATAAAAAATCAATCTTGTGTTATTGATCGATGTACAGTGTCTGCTATGGTTAAAAGTCACATGTGATATTTGTCAGGCATTGGGGTTCTGCTCATTCTTTTGATCGGTTAAACAGAAACATTAAATGTTGTCTAAAGGAATACACCGCCCATAGGTCTATGTTTAAAAAATATAATAAATAAAAATCCTATAATATTTCGGCTAAGTGGAATGAGGTTCAATCAAGTGTTCGTTTAGTGATTTCAAAGGTTCAATGAGGTTTGAGTGTTGATCAATTAATTGTTGGAGGTCATTTTATAGTTTAGAAATTGAAATATATTTCTAAAGCCCAAGTTGAATAGTCTCAGCCCAGTTACATCAGTTGTATGTGATCCGAGGTCACAAGAGGTGGTTCAGTTCATCTGATTTCAAACTCGGTTAAGGTAGTTTAATGAGGTCAAGTCGCGCGAAAAGGTCTAATTCAATTGAAAGTCGGTTCTAGTTCGTACAGTTTGGAGTTCAAAATTGTCAAAGGTGTATCAGGTCGTTTGAAAGTCCATCAGTTCGTTCGTAGTACATCTGGTCGTTTGAGTTTAATCCGGGTCACAGTTGTTCGCGTGTTTTGACAAGTTAGATCTCAGTTAGCATCAATTTCAGTCCATACAGTTTGTCAACTTTCTGTCCGCACAGAATATTCACCGGTTCGAGTATCAGTTCGTTGTTGTTAATTGATAATTTTTAAACTAATTGTGTTGTGTTTGTTTGTGTTTCGTCAGGTATTTCAAGATCGTCAGGTGAATTCGAGATCGTCAGGTATTATTGTCAGGCATTCTTACAAGGTGATACAGCTCGTTTGAAAATTCGAAGAAAAATGGACGAAGATTTTTACAACGCATTCGCTACTCCAAGTACCCCAATCACTGCTGTTCAAACCACAATGCTCAAAAACGAAACAGGGACGATGCAAAAGCCTCCCAAACTAATGAACATCGAAGAATTTAAAGGTTGGGAAGGTCGGTTTGAGAATTGGGTTCAAGCAAACTATCTTGATGTAACACCCCGAAAATATAAATCTTTATATAAGAATATAAGGATTTCATAAACAAGAAATAAACATGTAGAAACTTTAACCTAGTTAAAGTTTACAAATCTTGAAAATAACTTACACATAGTTAAAACTCTAGTATTTAAAAAGAAATGGTAGTTAAGGGACTAATCTTGCCAAGAATCAAAAATTAATTGTTAATTGTAACAAAATTAAACCAAACACACAAAATTAGTGTGTCTGGTCGACAGAAGCAAGGCAAGGGGCGACCCCCATTGTTCCAAAACCCTAAAGTCACAATTTCTTGCAATTGGAGGCTCAAATCATAACCAAAACGAAATCCAAGCTTATAATTGTGTTCCTCATCGCAAGAGGATTAAGAGGTATGTAAAATTTTGTGAGAATTCACTACTTGGAATTCTCATGGAACTATGCAAATTTGAAATTTGTTGATGCATGATGGTAAATTAGTTAGAATAATGATGATATAGTGTCTAGGAGTAAAACCTAGACAACTACATGTGAATTTATGCCCAAATTCAGGAAATTTCATGAATCCATGGAAGCTAGGTTTTGGGTTTTATAAGATGATGATGAACACTAGGATTTGAATGATAATTCTAGTATAAACTTCATTATAGGAAGTAATTCCTGTGAAATTGATGCTAAGATGTGTGCAAGGTTTACTAATTAAAGTGAAATTTGAGGTTAATTGCAAGTCACGAACTTGGAAATGATGGTAGGAAAATCCGACCCGTTAGGTGTTTGTTGAAATGCCTAAGTGAGGGTTTTTATGCTAAATTTGATGAAAACGCAGAATTTGACCATGTCTTATAAATGATGTGATTATGGTCGTGAAAAGAATTCTAAACAAGTTAAAAACTGAATTTATTAGGCAAAGAGTCCGGATCATCAAGCGGACAAGCCGGAGAGAATCCACGGGGAAAAGGCGCGCTTTAAAGGTACGAAATTTTATTGTTTCGTTACATTATACCTTATTGTTAGTTTTATGTAGTCAATTTTGAAACACGACGACCAAGATTTACCAATACGTCACGAATATGATTAGTGTCTTAAACAAGTAAATGGGTCAAAACAAGTGAAAATGCATGAAATCTTACATATCCGTAATGGTGTGTAAGTTTAACACCCAAACGGGTCAAACAAGTTTTGGTAATAAGCACGAAGCATGACATTAGTATATAATGCGTGAATTACATGATGAGTATGCCGTGTAACGAACACCATACCCAAATTAAGAAACCTTGTTCTTAATATAGGAGCTAAGGTGCAGATCCGATGCATGAAAATAGTATAAACAACCAAATATTATGTCTTGTAATCTAGTGTGTAAGTTGATTTCGTAAGCATGCCCGCTCAAGAATAGTTGAGTAATGTTATAAACAAAACAAGTATGAAGTACTAGCCCAACCGCACAGCAATTTATGCGAATTTGTGCTGTTTCGACTCATAACGAATCAGCAAGAAAACTGCATTTTAAACAAGGAAGTGATGTGCAGAGTCTACGGTAGTACCGTAATTTACGGTGGCCTGCAATTCTTTACGGTGAGTTTCTACTGTGTTACGGTAGACCCCAAGTGACCAGAAGCCACCGTAATTTACGGTGACACCGTAAATTACGGTGGAGCCCTGTTTGACAAAAGTTGTTTTGATCACTTTCTCGAATCTGTGTTCGGACCTGATTCGAATACGAAATTCCAAGAGTGTTAGTACTAATGCTTGTTTTAAATGTTAGTTCTCAGGTACCAAGTAAAGGATGAAGATCAAGCAAGCGAGTCGAACCGAACACACATATTTCTAGAACGCTTCCGCATCCAAACTTTGTGTTAGAAACTATGTAAATTATTGGTAGTTACTGTCTTGAATATGGTTTGTAACAACAATACACGTAGGTTGTGTTAATTTTGGGTTTAAACTATGAAAGTTTTTGTAAAGTCGTCATTTTGGCGTTAAATGCAAGGTTTTTAGGTTATTAAATTTGATAATATAAACTGGGTCTTAAAAGTTGGTAATCAGAGCTTAAGGTTGCCCATAAGTGTTCGGTTCAAGCTTGATCAACATCCGGTAAGAGTTATTGTTTAAGTAAAATTTAGAAGTATAGAAATAATTCACGAACGAATATACATGGAAAAGAGTGTGTAAACACACTCAAACATAAGAAAAGCATGAAACAAGAATGATAGAATCAAGAGTGTGTAAGCACACTCAAACACGAGAAAAGCATGAAACAAGAATGATTGAGTCAAGTTGCGAACTTGATCAAATCAAAACAAGTAAAACATGTATTATAAATGAAATGTTTAACAATATATGTAAACATTTCAGTATCAAAGATGGCAAGCGGAGGTGACGGTGATGCGGTGCCAAGAGTCACCGAACAGATGAGAATAGTGATTGCCGAAGAAGTTGGAAAGGCGATCGAAAACAGCTTGTCGAACTTCATTGATAAAATCCAAAATACGGTTTTATCAGTGGTAGAAGAGAGAATCAAGAAGCTAGAAGATAATTCAAATCTAGCAAAAGAAAAATCCGGGGAACGAAAACCTTGTTCATACAAGGAATTCATAGCTTGTAAACCGCCTATATATAATGGGGAAGTTGATCCAATCGTGTGTCAGCGATGGATAGGCGATATCGAGGGAGTGTTCGAGAGAACACATTGTGATGAAAATGACTACGTAGCTTATGGTACGGGTCAGTTAAGAGGTCAAGCGAAGGATTGGTGGGATAATAAGAAGAAAGAGATTGGAAACGAAGCGGCTAAGGCCATGACGTGGGAGGAGTTTAAGACGCTGTTTCTTAAACACCACAGCCCCAAGGCGGTTATAAACAAGATCAAGGAAGAGTTCATGCAACTCAGACACAAGGGTGAATCCATAGACAAGATCACGGGGGTGTTTATGGACAAAATGAAGTTCTGTGACGATCTGATCACGAACGAAGAACAAAAAGTCTATTACTACCATAACATGCTGAGCGCAGAATATAGGGAGTTCATAACCCCTTCAAAGTATGAGACCCTTACCGAGATTGTCAATGCTGCTCGGGAAAGGGAGATTGAGTTAAAGAAGAGTATAGAGCGGGGTGAACGAAGGGCACAGGATATAAATCCAAGCCCTACCAAGAAAGCAAGGACGAATGAAACAACAAAGAAATCAGACGCAAAGAGCGGTACACCAAGTTGCAAAATCTGCGGCAAGAATCATAAAAGTGAATGTCGCTTCAAGGATAAGCCATGTCCTATATGTCGAAAAACGGGACATATGGCTATATCATGCCCGGAAAAAGTGACCGTTTGTTACAACTGTTACCGAACGGGTCATAAAAGATCGGAGTGCCCAGAATTGGCGGGAAAGAAAGAAGGGCAAGACTCAAAAGGTGAAGCCGCAAAAGCCAAAGCAAGATCCTTCCAATTGACCGCTGCTGAAGCAAAGGTCGAACCTGACGTGGTCTCAAGTATATTCACTATAAATTCAATTCCCGCACGTGTGTTATTTGATACTGGTGCGAATAAATCCTTTGTTTCATATGGGTTTATTCGACACCCTTCATTTGTTCTAACAAAATTACCTATGCCTTTAGAGGTAGAGATAGGTAATAATAAAAGCTTTATTGTCTGTGATGTATGTGAAAACTGCACGATGAATATTGATGACGAGGAATATGCAATAGACTTGATCCCGATGTCGATGGGAGAATTCCAAGTGGTAGTGGGAATGGATTGGCTATCCCGTTACCACGCAAAAGTGGTTTGCTTCCGAAAAGAAATAAAACTAACGTCTCCTAGCGGAAAGCAAGTTACGATATATGGAGAAAAGGGAGGTAACCCGGTGATATGCACAATGCTAGAAGCTCGCAAACTCATGAAACATGGATGCAAGGCCTTTATGGTATATGCGAGCGAAACGGAAAAGGAACTCCTCAAAATTGGGGATGTACCAGTCGTGCGAGATTATGAAGACGTGTTTCCGGAAGAACTACCGGGGATACCGCCAGAACGGGAGGTAGAGTTCGGAATCGAGTTGATTCCGGGCGCGAAACCCGTGGCCAAGGCGCCATACCGACTTGCACCGTCGGAGTTACAAGAATTGATGTCTCAAATTCAGGAATTTCTCGACAAGGGATTTATCCGACCGAGTGTGTCTCCGTGGGGCGCACCAGTCTTATTCGTGAAAAAGAAAGATGGCAGTATGCGCATGTGTATCGATTACCGGGAGTTAAACAAACTCACGGTGAAGAATCGATACCCACTTCCAAGAATTGACGATTTATTCGACCAACTGCAAGGAGCAAGTTGGTTTTCCAAAATTAATCTCCAATCCGGTTATCACCAATTGAAAGTCAAGGAGGAGGACGTACCCAAAACGGCTTTCCGTACGAGGTACGGGCATTATGAATTCCTCGTAATGCCTTTCGGATTGACCAATGCGCCTGCGGCTTTCATGGACCTCATGAACCGGGTTTGCAAACCCATGCTAGATAAGTCGGTAATTGTATTTATCGACGACATTCTGGTATATTTAAAGAGTGAAGCCGAGCACGTGTGTCATTTGCGGGAAATATTAGACACACTCAGACGAGAGAAGCTGTATGCAAAATTCACGAAGTGTGCTTTCTGGTTACGGGAAGTACAGTTTCTTGGGCATCTTATTAGTGCTGATGGAGTACTAGTAGATCCGTCAAAGATAGAAGCTGTGACAAAATGGAGCCCTCCAAGAAATCCCTCGGAAATCCGAAGCTTTTTAGGGCTTGCGGGATATTATCGGAGATTCATACAGGATTTCTCCAAAATTGCCTTACCCTTGACCAAATTAACTCGTAAGGAGGAAAAGTTTGTGTGGGGCATTAAGCAAGAGGAAGCTTTCCAAACACTCAAGGAAAAGTTGACCCACGCTCCGGTACTGACCTTACCGGAAGGGACTGAAGACATGGTGGTTTACTCGGACGCTTCTCAATTGGGGCTCGGATGCGTGTTAATGCAACGAGGCAAGGTTATCGCCTACGCCTCGAGGCAATTGAAGATTCATGAAAATAAATATCCGGTTCACGACTTAAAATTGGCGGCGGTGGTGTTTGCCTTAAAGATATGGAGACATTACTTGTACGGAGTAAAGTTTACAATCTTTACCGACCATAAAAGCTTGAAATATTTCTTCGACCAGAAGGAATTAAACATGCGGCAAAGGCGGTGGTTAGAAACCGTCAAGGACTATGACTGCGAAATACATTACCACCCCGGTAAGGCCAATGTAGTTGCCGATGCGCTGAGTCGCAAAACAGATTATGCCCCGATACGGGTACGATCAATGCATCTGGTTGTGACTTCAAGTTTACTAGAACGAATTCGAGAAGCACAAGATGAAGCTGTAAAGGCGGAAAACTGGAAAAAGGAAAGAATTATTGGTCAAGTTAAAGACCTTGAAGTGGGCAGTCACGGCCTAAGAACTCGTTTTAATAGAATCTGGGTTCCTAACACATGTGGTGTTAAGAAGCTTCTACTTGATGAAGCTCATAAATCCCGTTATTCCATTCACCCGGGGGCGACCAAAATGTATCATGACTTGAAGCAAAACTATTGGTGGCCCGGAATGAAGCGAGACACTGTGAAATATGTGGAAAAATGCTTGACATGCCTACAAGTCAAGGCGGAACACCAAAAGCCGTATGGTAAACTCCAACCGTTAGAAATTCCGGTTTGGAAATGGGAGCAAATCACGATGGACCTATTGACTAAACTACCTAAAACAAGTCGTGGTTTTGATGCTATTTGGGTGGTCGTGGATAGGTTAACTAAAAGCGCCCACTTTATTCCGATTCGTGAAACTTATACATCTGAGAAAATGTCGGAGGTATACACCAATGAAATCATAGCAAGGCATGGGGTGCCGATATCCATTGTATCAGACAGAGATACTCGGTTTACCTCGAAATTCTGGCGTGAATTCCAAGAACAGATGGGAACTAAATTGTTCCTTAGCACTGCTTATCATCCACAAACGGATGGGCAGAGCGAAAGAACAATACAAACATTGGGTGATATGCTACGGGCTTGCATTATTGACTTTGGGGGTAGTTGGGATGTCCATTTACCCTTGGTCGAATTCGCATATAATAATAGCTATCACGCGAGCATTAAAATGGCCCCGTATGAGCTATTATATGGCAGAAAGTGTCAGACTCCGGTATGTTGGGGAGAGGTGGGCCCGCGAGGGCTAGCACCAACTGATGTAATCCGAGCTACAAATGCGAAAATTGACATAGTTCGGACACATTTGAAAGCGGCTCAAGACCGACAAAAGGCATACGCAGACAAAAGAAATAGGCCAATCGAGTTTCAGGTTGGCGATATGGTCATGCTAAAGGTTTCCCCATGGAAGGGTATTAGTAGATTCAGAAAAAGGGGAAAGTTAAGCCCGAGATTCATTTGGCCATTTAGAATCATTGAACGGGTTGGTAAGGTAGCTTATCGACTTGAATTACCCGAAGAGTTGAGTGGAATTCATAGCACATTCCACGTATCACATCTTCGAAAATGTTTGGCCGACGAAACTGCTTATATCCACTACGACGATATCGAAGTGGATAACAGCCTCAACTATGCAGTAAAACCAATTGCGATTTTAAATCGTAAGGAGAAAAGTTTGAGGAACAAAGTGATAACCCAAGTCAAGGTCAAGTGGGAGCACAGAAAAGGGTCAGACACTACATGGGAATCCGAAGAGGAAATGCGACGTCTACACCCGACATTATTTGGTACGTAATTCGGTTTCGGGGACGAAACCCTTTTTAAGGGGGGTGGACTTGTAACACCCCGAAAATATAAATCTTTATATAAGAATATAAGGATTTCATAAACAAGAAATAAACATGTAGAAACTTTAACCTAGTTAAAGTTTACAAATCTTGAAAATAACTTACACTTAGTTAAAACTCTAGTATTTAAAAAGAAATGGTAGTTAAGGGACTAATCTTGCCAAGAATCAAAAATTAATTGTTAATTGTAACAAAATTAAACCAAACACACAAAATTAGTGTGTCTGGTCGACAGAAGCAAGGCAAGGGGCGACCCCCATTGTTCCAAAACCCTAAAGTCACAATTTCTTGCAATTGGAGGCTCAAATCATAACCAAAACGAAATCCAAGCTTATAATTGTGTTCCTCATCGCAAGAGGATTAAGAGGTATGTAAAATTTTGTGAGAATTCACTACTTGGAATTCTCATGGAACTATGCAAATTTGAAATTTGTTGATGCATGATGGTAAATTAGTTAGAATAATGATGATATAGTGTCTAGGAGTAAAACCTAGACAACTACATGTGAATTTATGCCCAAATTCAGGAAATTTCATGAATCCATGGAAGCTAGGTTTTGGGTTTTATAAGATGATGATGAACACTAGGATTTGAATGATAATTCTAGTATAAACTTCATTATAGGAAGTAATTCCTGTGAAATTGATGCTAAGATGTGTGCAAGGTTTACTAATTAAAGTGAAATTTGAGGTTAATTGCAAGTCACGAACTTGGAAATGATGGTAGGAAAATCCGACCCGTTAGGTGTTTGTTGAAATGCCTAAGTGAGGGTTTTTATGCTAAATTTGATGAAAACGCAGAATTTGACCATGTCTTATAAATGATGTGATTATGGTCGTGAAAAGAATTCTAAACAAGTTAAAAACTGAATTTATTAGGCAAAGAGTCCGGATCATCAAGCGGACAAGCCGGAGAGAATCCACGGGGAAAAGGCGCGCTTTAAAGGTACGAAATTTTATTGTTTCGTTACATTATACCTTATTGTTAGTTTTATGTAGTCAATTTTGAAACACGACGACCAAGATTTACCAATACGTCACGAATATGATTAGTGTCTTAAACAAGTAAATGGGTCAAAACAAGTGAAAATGCATGAAATCTTACATATCCGTAATGGTGTGTAAGTTTAACACCCAAACGGGTCAAACAAGTTTTGGTAATAAGCACGAAGCATGACATTAGTATATAATGCGTGAATTACATGATGAGTATGCCGTGTAACGAACACCATACCCAAATTAAGAAACCTTGTTCTTAATATAGGAGCTAAGGTGCAGATCCGATGCATGAAAATAGTATAAACAACCAAATATTATGTCTTGTAATCTAGTGTGTAAGTTGATTTCATAAGCATGCCCGCTCAAGAATAGTTGAGTAATGTTATAAACAAAACAAGTATGAAGTACTAGCCCAACCGCACAGCAATTTATGCGAATTTGTGCTGTTTCGACTCATAACGAATCAGCAAGAAAACTGCATTTTAAACAAGGAAGTGATGTGCAGAGTCTACCGTAAATTACGGTAGTACCGTAATTTACGGTGGCCTGCAATTCTTTACGGTGAGTTTCTACTGTGTTACGGTAGACCCCAAGTGACCAGAAGCCACCGTAATTTACGGTGACACCGTAAATTACGGTGGAGCCCTGTTTGACAAAAGTTGTTTTGATCACTTTCTCGAATCTGTGTTCGGACCTGATTCGAATACGAAATTCCAAGAGTGTTAGTACTAATGCTTGTTTTAAATGTTAGTTCTCAGGTACCAAGTAAAGGATGAAGATCAAGCAAGCGAGTCGAACCGAACACACACATTTCTAGAACGCTTCCGCATCCAAACTTTGTGTTAGAAACTATGTAAATTATTGGTAGTTATTGTCTTGAATATGGTTTGTAACAACAATACACGTAGGTTGTGTTAATTTTGGGTTTAAACTATGAAAGTTTTTGTAAAGTCGTCATTTTGGCGTTAAATGCAAGGTTTTTAGGTTATTAAATTTGATAATATAAACTGGGTCTTACACTTGATGCTTGGGAATGTGTCGAGACAAAGTATGTTAGACCTTTGAATGATGATGAAGAACCCGTTCCGATAAAAGATCTTACTGCTGATGCTAGGAAGAAGTACAAAGATGAGAAAATGATGCTTAGTCTTCTTCAACAGGCAGTGAAAGAAGATATAATGGTTCTTCTACAGCACAATGGAACTTCGTACTCGATTTGGAAAGCGTTGCGATCAAAGTTTAGGGGAAGTGAGGAGATGGTAAAGAGTAAAAAGTCGCTTCTAAAGAAAGAGTTTGATTTATTTCGAGGGTTGAAAAATGAGAGTACGAGAGAGATTATTGAACGTTATTGTAATCTGCTTGCAAATATGAAAAGGTTAAGTATTGAGAAGAGTAATGATGAGCTGATTGAGAAACTTGCTGTTGCATTGCCTTATGAGACGTGGGGCACATATTTGATGATGCTTAGAAACAAGAAAGGTTTCAGTAATCTGACGCTCAGTAAGTTCATTGAAAAGATCGAAGCTCAGGAGATGGAACAACATAAAGTGATTAGAATGAAAGATTTCGATGGAGAACAGGACATAGGGTTATATTACAAGGCAGGGGTAAATGAGAAGAAATCTTCGAATCTATCTCTGAAGACTGAGACTGCCTACAGTGCCAAGAATTCATCTGGAAGTCCTTCATCTGGATCAACTAGCAAAACCAGTTTCACTCCATTTTCATCTTTCGATCCAAACATCTCTGCAACTAAGAATGGGAGAAAATTACAGTGCAACCTTGTATTGAATCTTGAAAATGATCAAGATTATTCTTAGGAAGTTGCCAAAAACGAAATGTCTTTATTAGGAATGGTTTTGGAATCTTATACTTGTTTTGTTGCAGGCCGTATTGGAAATCCGATGTTAACAAAAGAAGACTACGACCAGATAGATGCTGAAGAGATGGAGCTGATGGACATAAAATGGTGTCTGGCTTATGTTTTACGGAGAGCTGAGAAATTCAAACAAATCACGGGGAGAGATGATCTTCGTGATGCGAATGCTTCTACTTTAGGTTTCGACAAATCTAAAGTCACTTGTTTTCGGTGCAGGGAAAAAGGCCACTTCAAGAGAGAGTGCACTAACCGTGAAGCAAGTGGAGCTCAAAATCCATTCAACAACAACAATGATTATTATCGGAAAGCCATCTATCACCAAGTTGGTCAACAATCATCTCAACAACAAAAACATCAAGCTCAAACTGCACATGGAAGAGATGTGATTGAAGATTCTGGAAAGAGAGCTTGTGTGAGCAGTTATGATTGTGGAAAAAGAAGGGATGGTAGTGCTTTGATAATTGATCAAGATGATGAGAGGTTACCAGAGGGTTTTAGCTGGGCAAATTTTACTTGGGATGATTATATTCCTGATCAAACTACAGCTTACACTGCTTTTACGACAAAGGTTGTAGATGATAGTGATGATACAGAGTATTGGGCGAGAAAATACAGAGAAGATATGAAGTTACTTGCTGAGAGTGATAGCGAAGACGAAAAAGTCAAGAAGGAGAAGAAAAAGAAAAAGATCAAGACGCCGGTGAGTAGTGATGATGAAGAAGTGCCGGTGGTGAAAAGGCAAACTGTGAAAGAAGTGCCTAAGTTCAAGGTTGAAGAAGGTGTTGATGCGAAAGAGGTTCCGGTAAAGTGTGAAAACTGTGAAGTTGTAAAGAAGCAGAACAACACTTTGATTTACAACTTGAACAGTTTGAAGGAGTCTTATGATGTGCTGAATAAGACGATGAATCAGTACAATCAAACGAGTGAAGAACAAGCAGTTGCTATGAAGACACTTCAGGGAGCGTTTATGACAAAACAAAGAGTTGTAAACAATTACATTGAAAAGTGTGCTGCTTTAGAACAAAAGCTTGAGCTGCAACGAATCGAAACGGAGAGAGTTAATCGTTTATTAAAAAGCTACTCATGTACTTCCTATGTGATTGACAGGATTTATCCTACAGTTGAAAGCATGAAGGTCTGGGAAGAAGATGAGATAACTAAAGAGACAGCAGCTGAAGTTAGTGTTGATAAAAAACTTGTTGAAAAGAAGAAGAAGAATGACAAGAAGAAAGACACTGAAATGACGTTATCTGGTAAGAAGAAAAGTGTCAGTTATAACAAATGTCCACCTCCGCTGGAAAATGGATATTTGCCTAGACATCCTAACGATGAAAGAGTCAAAAAGGCCACAAATCTACAGTGGGAGTCTGAGTCATCGGTCAATCTTCCAGATAATATTGATGTTGTGTTTACACCATCTGACACTGATCAACAGTCTCAATTGATGAAGAAAGTCGTGGATCATGTGTTAGATAGTGATGACAGTGAAGAGTCAAAGTCGGAGTCCGCGTCAGAGTCAAAATCTGAGTCAAAAACTCTGGGGCAAACAGAAAAACAGGGAAAATTAGTTTATGATAGAAAATTCCTGTTATCAAAGTCTAATTTGGATGATGGGTTGTTTAAAGTTGCTTATACTTTGAATAATTCGGACAAATTATATTCTGATGAGGAATTTCCAATAAGAGGTGTCAAACCTGAATTGATAAACAAGGTTTTCAAACTCACAGAAATTGATATTTCTGAAATAAAAGACTTATGTCTTAATTAAAAACCTAAAAAATACACCTCAAGAGTTCAACAAAGATTAAACAAGAAAAAGGGTTACGGTTCTGGTTCTGGTTTTCAAAAGAAATCAAACCATAACGGTAATTTCAAAAAGAAAGGTCTTGGTTTTACTCCTACAGAAAAACAGAAAAATGAAAAATATGTTCGTAATTTTAAATCCAAAATGTCATTTGTTTCAGGCACATCAACTGATGAAGAAGAAAAGACAAATTTCTGGAGGGAATCAAATAGTGAGTTTCTTGCGAAGAAGCAAGACGAACAGAAGCGAGATACAAGAACCTGTTACCGATGTAACACTGTTGGACACATTGCAAAAGATTGTTCAAATACGATACAATCAAAACAGGGAGTATTTCGTAAAATCAAAGAGAAAGTGTTTGCGTTTGAATCACCACTTGATAGAACAAAACTGTTTAAAGATTCTATTTTTGAAATTGGTGAGAGTTCGAACAAGTTTTACAAGAAAAGAGCAAAATCTGACAACCAGAAATGGGTTGTTAAGAGTATTGGTGAAAGCTCTAGCGATGATTCTGATAGGTTGAAATCAGAGGAGCTATCTTCGGGCGATGAAACTGATTCCACAAAGTCAGCTGAGCCACAAGTTGTTTCAAAATGTGAAGCTGATGTAAAAGTTGAAAAATCAGTTCCGATTGTTAATGATGAGGAGTTTCCATTACTTCGGGCTGAGAATTATAAAAAGAAAATTGGTAAAGTTGAAATTTCTAACCAATTTTATAATGATAAACAGGAATTTGATGCTGAGAAGGTCTTTAACCCCAAGGTAAAACATATCTTTGGCAAGATGATTGATCGAAAAGTCAAAGGGGTTAAGGAATTTTATGAGAAGAAAACAGAGAAGGAAAAGGTTGAACCATCCCTGGTTTGTGACTGGGATGGTACATACTTCGAACAATAAGTCTCAGGACTTGCCGGAGCTCCCAGGTTGGTAAGCGTGGAGCATGAATCGGCATCTTTCTTGAATTTTATTCGGTAACGTCAATCATACAAACGGTAAAGAGGTTTGTTTATGTTTGTTGATTATAATTACAAGTGGTTAGATGATTTGATTGCATATGGTAAATCAAGGACATTAAGTTGTACTTGTATTTTCCTACATCTGGTTGGAAGACAAGATGATGAACCACATCCCCGAACATTTGTTTGATAAATCTACAAGTGGTAAAACCAATCAAACTTATTTTCCGGAAAAACCATTTTGATTAAAACAAACTTAAGTGTTTTGAAATCTAAATGGGAAAATAGTTTGTTGATAGGGGGAGTTCTGATTGTTTATGCCTAGTGAATGGCGATTTGAGGTGATTTGATATCGGTTGTCATGTTTCTGTACAGTTTGTTTTCATATTTTCGTTAATGTGTTTGCATTTTAGGGGGAGTAAGAAAATCTCAGAAAATCCAAAAACATTAGAAAATTTGAAAAAGTCAAAAACATGATAAAATCAAAAATGAGTTTTGTTGTGTAAAAGAGGAAATGATAGTACATCAGTGGACTATCACGACATGCTAAAGAATTGGAAAGTCAAAATGTGATAAACGATCTTACTGCGGATGTGTCAGTAGATTTTCGTACATTTAGTAAATTGAAACGAGATATAAACGTAAATCAAACTTGCTTGATTTGTGGGTAACTATTCTTGGATATATGGGTAACCCCCGAAATCTTGTTTGAAAGGTCCCGTATTCTGAGATACTAGGTCTTTATACTCAGTGATATCTGGCGTATTATCCCGGGACTTCTGCTGTATGGAAGTACTGACCTAGTCCCCGGATAATACTTTTCGCAAAATGCTTGAAATATAGCATCGCCCTCAGCAAGCTGATGAAACAATAAAATTGATAGTCGCTGCTGTTGTAATCAAAAGATCCTCTAAAGGGGACCCACCAAAAGTCGAAGCCGTCATCTCTCTGCGTATACGGAAGTATCGACCTGAGCTCTCACGGCCCTCGCACATAACCCCTTTACAGATATCATCTGTGGTATACTCACCTGTAAGACTGAATATTTGGGATCTGGATACAGGAGTATATTCAAGTGGAGTGATACACAATTAAGTTTAAGTCTCTAAAACATTAATATCGTATCTCGAATCAATTGAAGTCTGTGTGAAAATTTAAGTGGACAAACATACTGACAATCTAGGTAAATTGTTTATAACTGAGTATGTTTAAAGCTTAACGGTGTTGGTGATTTGTCTCAAAAACTGATATGATCCTCTTGCACGAGCTCACAAAAATATTGTCTGTAAATATTTTCTGTTATTGCATTTCAAGTTTCTTTATTTCAAAATCCAAAAAGATTTTCAGTGTGTTTTAGCATAAATTTTTGAAAAAGTCAAAAAGATTTTCGACAACTGATGTTGAATAGCTGATTTTCAAAATTCCGAGTGCTAAACATGATGAGCAATATTTGAGGGGGAGTGTTTGTGTGAAATTAAATGTTTTCATAATCTATCCTTTCAAGTGGTTCATCAAAATCTGTGTTTGTTTTGAAGGAGAGTCTGAATTGGTGCAGGGTTATATGTTTGAAATATATATGTGAAAGAAATTTACTTTGAGGTAGAGCTTATGCAGGATAAGATGAGAAGCTGTTAGACGGAAAGCCAGACAAAGATCCTGAAGATGTTACTGAAGAACAAAGGAATACCAGTAAATCGAGAGGGGGAGTCTGAAGATAGAGAGAGAGAAGCCCAGAGACTGATCAAGACTGAAGATGTGAAGACACAGCATTGTTGTGACTCGATAGTCGACTCCATCAACATCTGAGGGGGAGTCTGTTGGTGCACTACATCTGTTGATTTCGTCTTAGATCGAGTCTTTAATTGTAATGTATAGATTAGGGCGCGTTTTACGAGAAAACTGGAGAGTTTACGTGGTTTAGAGTATTGGTCCGCTTATACGGACATGCCGAATAAGAGAACCTACCTGGTCCGCTTATACGGACATGCCGTATAAGAGAACCTACCTGGTCCGCTTATACGGACATGCCGTATAAGATAACCTACCTGGTCCGCTTATACGGACATGCCGTATAAGAGGTCCACCTCACCTATAAATACCGAATGAGAGAACCTCATTTGTAACTTTCCGGATTCCATACCGAGGTGCTGCCGGTGTGAGAACTGAATGTAAAAGCTGTCAAATTAATCAGAAAAGTGATTTATGAAGAATATCTAGCTGTTTCTACGTCAGGTACTTGTTTTCCGCACCTGTATCTGATCAAACTCCTCTGATTGACTCGTTCGGGTCAGAATCCGATCCTACATAAAGGCTTATCTAAGTTATGTATATCGAATTCGGTCATTCCTTCCAATCCTATCAAACCCAGGATTTCAGAAACGGGAGTTGTCAATTCCTATGGTACCACTACCTACTAACGAACGGCGTGATCAATGTTAATGAATGTATTGTCCCATGTTAAACAAACCAAATGTCATAACAAAATGAAGGCATGTGATGTAAACAATTGTACTAAGTATGCTAAGTAAACATACGAAGCAGAAGTGCTCATGTAAATCAATGTGCCCATATGCTGAGTAAACATATGCAGCAGAAATGTTCATGTAAATCAATGTGTCCATATGCTGAGTAAACATATGCAACAGAAATGTTCATGTAAATCAATGTGTCCATATGCTGAGTAAACATATGCAACATAAATGTTCATGTAAATCAATGTGTCCATATGCTGAGTAAACATATGCAACAGAAATGTAATGTCAATCAATGTACTAAGTACGCACACAATGGGCATAGATAGCATAAAATGTAATGAAATCATGTACTATAATGTACTAATGAGCATAGCAGATATACGATGTGAAAACATGGAAAGCATGAAAGTAACAGATAGGCACATGTGTTTCACCCCAAAACAATTTGGAAAACAGTAAAAGATGGGGTTCTATGTACTCACCTGAGATTGCTTTGAGTTCTTGTATAATAACCAAATAATGCTAGAGATCACGGAATATCAAACGGCACCTAATAGGTAGCTATATCAATATACCGGACCAAAATCGGAAGGATCGGATAGTATGCGGCTTCGTAAACCAAACGAGTATGGAGACTCGTGTAATATGGTTTAACAAAGCCTACATACTAAAATGAAACCTAACCTAAGTGCTTACGGCCCATCACGACCCGTTTAGGTAGCTTATGCTACTCTAACGCGTCGTTCGCGTAGAACGCGTTCGGAACGCCTAACATTGCGACCACAAGGTATAACCTCGGAAGGTTATAGCTATGGTCACCTAATGTGTTTGGTCGGATCCTAATGATCGACCAAATGGGTCGGGTTCGAAAGTATAAGCGATGGTTTAGATCGCTTACCTTACGACCCTATATATGCACTAAACTAAAAGTGACGAGCTAAGCATGTTAGAACATGCTTAACTAACTTTAGAAAACAGGTTTGGCATCAAAACAACAGGCTTTGGTGCTCACGAGTAGTTTGGTTACAAAACACGCAAGAATGCGCATTTTGGCCGAAACTACGACTCGTCACTGAGCCTAGATAACGTGGTAATCAGTAGGTATAGTCACTACGGACCATAACCATCGTGATCACGCTCACGTTATGAAGTTCCAACGAACTTCGCATCGACCATAAACTGGTCAATGCAGAAAGTCAAACATAGTTCGACTTTCGGACTCGAAAAGCGAATAAAAGAACGAAAGAACACTTACGGAGGGTCCCCGAATGCTAATCTAGATCAAAATAGCTCAGGTATGAAACAATGGTTCCAACTTAGAGCCTTAAGATCAGATTGTGTGGGTTTTGAGCAAAATGGGGGGGGGTATTTATAGGAAAAGTGGAACCGTTAGGATCGTTTATCGAATACCGTGCCACGATCTTGTGCGTACACATGTCAAAATGTTGTGGTCACTGATTAATGGCCCTTGGCCTTTGATTGGGTGAAAAGGCAATTGGACCTTTCGCCATTTGAGGAGCCAATCAGCATTAAATGTGGGTTTCTATACTGGGGACTCCTTACGGACCGTATGGCTTATGGCTTACGGTCCGTAAGCCCCTAGTTTGGCAGATTTACAGTTTTGGTCCCTGCAGCTCCAAAACTTGGTATTTGATGCGTTTTTGACACGTTTAAGCCCCGTTAACCCCATTTCAAAGTTCTAAAATGACGTTAAAGTATAGGGAACTTAAAATGTGCTCAAAAATATCTCGGATGTCGGTTCGTTTGGCCGTACGGTCGCGATGTTCGGTTAATTACGACGGAATGCGCATAAGCGCGACAGACGATCCAAATTGCGCGACGAATGGATTTTTCTCATGCCATACACTAAGGCATAATATAAGGATGCTTACATAAATTTTTGGATGTCCGGAGGTATTCAGAACGTAAGTTATGCGCAAAAGTGCAAACTTGTGCACTTTTTGACACTTTTAGCCCCTGAATGATCTAAAAGTTTGTTTTAGCATATACCAAACCCCTCAAAGCCCATTTCTAAGCTATGTAAAGGATATTTATGGTATGTTTAACTTATGGACATGTTCTGGATTGTTCGTTACAGTTCAAATTGGCATACTTTCTCAGTTTGTCAATTTTAGTCCCTGTAAGCGAATTAACTTGTTTTTGCTACACCTAAGCCTTCAAAACTTATTTCTAAGTTATGTAAAGGTTATTTAAGGTATGTTGAGTATATGTTGATGTTACGAAGTATTTGTCTCATTAAACTGAGTACGTTTAAGCACCAGTTAGCGTATAATTCTCTAGAAAGCAATGTAGAGTTTAGAATCGAACAAAAGTCAAAACATGAAAAATGTAAAACACAACCAAAAAAACATTGGGATAAAATAACATTGTTTTATTGATAATTGAACTGTTCACAATGATTACAAGCACAAATGTTAAAAACCCCAATAACGACACGAACTACCCAAGACTTACTAAATAACGACATTAAACGGAACTTAACGAGTATAACTAAGTCATTACTATTAAGTTATCAACAAACCGTTGAATCGTTCAGTTAACGATTCGGTAGAGCTCGGTAACACGTAGATTTGTTACCGCATAAATTAAAAATTTATAAGATATTCCGTGTTAGGAATATTGTAGAATGCACGCTAGCAAGTCAAGTCTTGGAAATGACATCACAAAGTCGTATATAGCTAGCTTTGCACAGGAATATTCAGGTGAGTTCATAGCCCCACCTTTTTACAGTTTTACATTTTCTAAATGTTTTCGGGGTGGAAAGACATGCACATTTTGCAAAGCATACAAGGTTTTCAACAAACATGAATTACATATTTCTAAACCATTTTACAAGCAAGTTTTAACAGACACAAATGGTTTACGAAAAGCTTATGTCTTATATCGGTTTTTTTTTCAAACAAGCGTATTTTTCGAAATACGCATACACACGAATTCTAAACCCAGTGAGTTCATGCTCCCCCTTTTCTTTAACTGTTTTTGGTTTTATAACTTCGGGGGTGAAATACATGTTACAACTGTTACAATGTTTACAAATGGTATCATAGAGTACAAAAACATTCAAGTGAAACATTCTAGATCATGTCTCGAATAGGGTATCATAAGCACCATTAATCAACGTATACATTCAGACCGCGGAACAAAAGGTTAGATCTAATGGGTTTCAGGCAACCCCACTCTTGGCCTACTTCTACTAATGAGTGCTTCTGTGTCTCAGTCAAAGTCGACAAAAATGCCTAGGTTTGGTGGCTTCCTATGTCGTGACACATGTTAGCGGCCTTGCAAACCACTAGCGATCTCAAACATTCATAGTACTCAGTTACAGATACGTTTTACAAGTTACATTCAAACATTCACAATACTCAGTTACAGATACATTCTACAAGTTACATACTATGTTTTCATACAAAGTTTCCATATAACTTGACAAGAAAATGATTTTAAATTCGTTTTCTCAACAATACAACAAAAACCGGTCATTCAAAAAAAAGATTTATTTCAAATATTTTACAAACAAACTATGAACTCGCTCAACTTTATGTTGATTTTTCGCATGTTTCTTTCTCAGGTTGCTTTTCAGAAACTATGGCACGGTTGGAATAGGAGAACCATGTGGAGTCGAGTACTTAGTGGCGTTCATTTTCTAAAAAGACTTAGCTTATTTGCTTCCGTTGTGCAAAGAAGATACCAGTCCAGTCACGCCAATGCTCTGATATTTCGGGGTGTGATAGATTGGTATCAGAGCTATAGGTTACAGCGAATAGGGTTGTCTGTAGAGATACCTAAGCTCTAACCTCATTTTCCTCTGGGACTTAGATCATTAAGACTTTAAATACATGCAGAACGCCTAAGACTCGAATATGGTCTCCAACCGTTGCCAAAAAAAATGAACAGTCAAAATTTTGTTTTCAAACATACGCTAAAGTGGTGTTTTATACACGGTACACAAAACAGTCGCATACAGTACACAAAACTCTGAGAGTTTAGGAAACATGCATTTAAGACCTTCGAAAACTCATGTTGAAGTTCATTAAAGGTCATCACGTAGGAACCACGTTTATTAACTCGGGAAAACGCCATTATTGTGTAGTCCATGCTATTTTTAACCGATCAGGTAACCTACGCAAAACAAAGCACGGGCGTGCGAGATTTCACGAAACTCAATCTACATGTCGACAGAGGTTGAAGTACGTTACATACGATTTTCGAGGAAGCGGCGGTTTGGCACGCGGTCCTGCGAACGACACGAGTCATGCTAAGGAGAAGACGTATATCTCCGCATTCCCCCTAACTCATTAATGACGAATATGATATGTTTGACATTCCATGGTAATGTCACCTAACAACCGGTCATCACACGCAATCCCAGGTAAAGTCCTTAAATTTCTTTTATTGAAAATTCCGACTTTCGCATCTAGTGAGTAGATTTTCGCATCTCTACTCCTTTTAGTGATCATTGTGTCACGATCATTTCTTTCATTATAGCGAATACTCATTTGCTTCAGTTCTTGAAAAATTCATGTGTTACGCATGCATCGTTTGTTACGCATGTGGTATTGTTTCGAATTAAGCGATTCATTAAAGTTCAAATATTATTTCGCTAAATCTAATAATTGATTTGTGATTCGAATGACCCGCATTATTGTAATTGTTGGATTCTTTGTTATCAAGTCAACACATTTTCTTGAAATTTTTTTTTCTTTTCAAGTTACATACATGGTTTTTCGATGTGACCATGCCGAAAGTTTTCCTGTCGATACATGTATTTATTGTCGGCTTGCGCCGAAGTCAAATTCAATTGTTTGAACTTGTTCATTACACATATTCAATTCAAGACACCATATGATGTATTGAAAACATCATGTTCGAATTCGTTTTAACAAGCATTTCATTGTTCTGAGTCGTAGTAGATTTGTTTGGTCTACGACTCCATTAAGCCGTTTGTTAACTTCGACACCTTGTGGTGGCATTTCACTAAATTGAAGCTTGCGCTAATCTTATGCACGGATATCTATTTATTGATTTAGATTGAATCCGCTTCGATTTATTATCGCGCTTTCATTTGACTTCAAACACATGTAATACTTGTTTGATCACCACTATTATTGAACTATTTTTGATCACTACGACACCTTGTGGCGTCGGTAGAACTTGCAGCTTGGGCTGATCATGATCGAGCGTTTCATGCAAACTACTACATTTGAGCTTGTTGAAATCTAAGTTCATTTATTGGATGCGATCATTTCTATAAATCATTTACATCTAGTGATACGTCCTTGAATTCACATCATTCGAACAAGTCTTGATTCGATTTCATGATCGTTCACTTTGGTATTATTCGCATTTACTTACGCTTAACGTAACTCTAAGGAGTTGACGTAGTCTAAATTTCGAGGACGAAATTTTAATAACAGGGGCAGAATGTGACAACCATTAGTTTACGCCCTTAATTACGTGACTAACAGGTGATTAACGCGTCAATAAATAGTGTTTACGACGCTAATTAACTTAACCAGGCCCTTGGAGTGCCCAGGAACGTTTATTCGACTATACAGTGCGCGTGTGGTGATCTACAGGAAATCTGCTGAATATTACGCGACAACGAACCGATACTGTACAAAATACTGACGACGCCAACAAAGATGGATGTTACACGAATATTTTATGCTTATAGAGTTTGGGTCGCGATATCGGGCCTCGTAGGAATTACGGGCCACTTACACATGAGATGGGCTTGTGGGCCCTAGGCCCAAGCCCAAAACCCACAAGCCTAAACCTGCACATAATATATTAGATTTTTCCTTAAAAATCTTAGCAAAATCTAAACAAAATCTGTGCAAAATCTTCCATAATCTCTATAAAATCTAGATAATAGATTTTGTCTCTAAAATTTGAAACACACTAGATTTACTCAATCCTTATAAAATCTCTACATCTCTATATATATCCTACACCCACTCATCTCCACCAACTCAAATCAATACACACACATAAAGCAGACTACATCTCACCTTCTACCTTCTCCCTCTATCTCGATTCCTTCTGCTCACCCACAACAAAATTTGAGCATCTCCCTCATTCTCTAAGCTCATACACAAACAAACACACATAAGACATCAGAG
The DNA here is from genome assembly GCF_002127325.2 of Helianthus annuus. Classification (NCBI taxonomy): domain Eukaryota; kingdom Viridiplantae; phylum Streptophyta; class Magnoliopsida; order Asterales; family Asteraceae; genus Helianthus; species Helianthus annuus. The sequence goes on along the minus strand of NC_035444.2, from coordinate 110,379,350 downwards.
CACACCCCATGCCTCCCTCCCTGTTCCGATGACCGGCCGCCGGAACCGACAATCCGGTCGGCGGTGGTTGCTTCCCCACAGATGACCACAGCCCCCCCCCCCTCGATGGACAAGAAACGGACCACCACCACTGTCATCGGGTGGTGGTGAGCAACGGCTGCAGAGGAGAGAGAGAGAAAGAGAGAGCGAGAGAGAGAGAGAGAGAGAGAGAGAGAGAAACGCAGGAGAGAGAGAGAGCGACGGCGAAAAGGGAGCGCCGCCGTCGCTCACGGCGGCGGCAGTGGTGCACGGCGACGGCGATAGGTGGCGGGCGGTGGTGTCTTGTCTCCAGCAAGTTCAACCGGTAAACACCCTTCTCAGTTCTTTTTTTTATTATTGAAGAGGATGATGATGATTTTGTTGATGACGATGATGATTCAGTTTATATTCGGGTCAATTTCGGGGGCTTTGTTTCAGCTTTGGTTCAGCTCGGGTTTGGGTCGGATTCAAGTTTCGTGATCGGGTTTGGTCAAACCCGGTCAGAGATGGTCCAACGCAGTCAACAGCAAGTCAACAACTTCGGTTCAAGTCAACTCAGCGAGTTGACTCGGTCAACTAAGCGAGTTGACTCAGTCAATTCAGCCGGTCAAACACAACTCAGATTTCAGTTCAGGCTCTCGGGTCTCTTGGTTCGTGGTTCGCGTCAGATTCGGCTCGGCACGGGTCAACTCGGCCGACCTGGTCAACTCAGTCAACGTTCGACGCGAAGATGGGTAAAGTCTAACGACGCATTTAATATTTACGTAATTTTAATTATTTCGTGAACGAGCTCGACCCAAATTGATTTGATAATAGTTTACTTTTGGTACATTTGGCAAAAATTACATATATAGTGATTATATTGTTAAAGTTTTGTTGAATTTTGATATAATAACGACAACTGGTGTTGTTGGGGGCGTCCAAAAACAGAGGAAACTCTGCCTGTTTTTTGAGAAAATCCGTAAAAACAACACGCGTTTTATTATATAACGAAAACAAATCGGATTCAAACGACTTTTATAAAACTAGATACAAATGCATGTTATTTCGACGACACTTTATAACTTACAAAAGACGACGATGACATAAACTTTTTTACAAAATAAATATAATTTCTTATATTTATATTTCAAACGTTAAACTTGAATCCTCTTTATGAATAAATATCGTTACATATTTATTTCCGACGCAAACAAATCGATTCTCTCATAAAAAAATAAATATAGTTATATATTTATTTTCAAACACGACAAGTCGACGATTCTTTTATAAAATAAATATAACTTTTATATTTATTTCAAACGCCTAAACGGCATACGATATATAATACAAGTTTATTATATATTCTTTTCATGAAACATTCGCTACATACACGTACGACCCCTCAAGACGACTAACGTGATTCTACCAATATATATATATTTAAAACCTCTCTAGAACTAAGTCTTCCCAAGACTTACTAAATAACGACATTAAACGGAACTTAACGAGTATAACTTAGTCATTACTATTAAGTTATCAACAAACCGTTGAATCGTTCAGTTAACGATTCGGTAGAGCTCGGTAACACGTAGATTTGTTACTATAAATTAGAAATTTATAAGATATTCCGTGTTACGAATATTGTAGAATGCATGCTAGCAAGTCATGTCTTGGAAATGACATCACAAAGTCGTATATAGCTAGCTTTGCACAGGAATATTCAGGTGAGTTCATAACCCCACCTTTTTACAGTTTTACATTTTCTAAATGTTTTCGGGATGAAAAGACATGCACATTTTGCAAAGCATACAAGGTTTACAACAAACATGAATTACATATTTCTAAACCATTTTCCAAGCAAGTTTTAATAGACACAAATGGTTTACGAAAAGCTTATGTCTTATACCGGTTTTTTTCAAACAAGCGTATTTTTCGAAATACGCATACACACGAATTCTAAACCCAGTGAGTTCATGCTCCCCCTTTTCTTTAACTGTTTTTGGTTTTATAACTTCGTGGGTGAAATACATGTTACGACTGTTACAATGTTTACAAATGGTATGATGGAGTACAAAAACATTCAAGTGAAACATTCTAGATCATGTCTCGAATAGGGTATCATAAGCACCATTAATCAACATATACATTCAGACCGCGGAACAAAAGGTTAGATCTAATGGGTTTCAGGCAACCCCATTCTTGGCCTACTTCTACCAATGAGTGCTTCTGTGTCTTAGTCAAAGTCGACAAAAATGCCTAGGTTTGGTGGCTTCCTATGTCGTGACACATGTTAGCGGCCTTGCAAACCACTAGCGATCTCAAACATTCATAGTACTCAGTTACAGATACGTTTTACAAGTTACGTTCAAACATTCACAATACTCAGCTACAGATACATTCTACAAGTTACATACTATGTTTTCATACAAAGTTTCCATATAACTTGACAAGAAAATGATTTTAAATTCGTTTTCTCAACAATACAACAAAAACCAGTCATTAAAAAAAAAGATGTATTTCAAATCTTTTACAAACAAACTATGAACTCGCTCAAATTTATGTTGATTTTTCGCATGTTTCTTTCTCAGGTTACTTTTCAGAAACTATGGCACGGTTGGACTAGGAGAACCATGTGGAGTCGAGTACTTAGTGGCGTTCATTTTCTAAAAAGACTTAGCTTATTTGCTTCCGCTGTGCAATGAAGATACCAGTCCAGTCACGCCAATGCTCTGATATTTCGCGGTGTGACAACTTTAGACGTCTGCACTCGTCGGAGACTACTAATGATGCGGATGTTGTTATTCCACGGGAGGTAATTCGTAAAGTTCAGGAGAAGTTTGATAATGTTTTGTATGGATACTTTCTAGGCAACCGATTGCCTTACCTTGTAGTGGAGTACTATGCTAAAAATGTTTGGGCTAAGTTTGGATTTCCTAAAATGATGATGAATTCCAACAGGTTCTTCTTCTTTAAATTTTACTCTAAAGAGGGAATGGCTAAGGTGCTTGAAGGGGGGCCATGGTTGATTAGGAAAGTGTCGTTGTTTTTGAATGTTTGGTCCCCTTCTGTTAGCCTTAAAAAGGAGGGGATCAAATCAGTCCCTGTGTGGATTAAGTTACACAATGTTCCCATTGTGGTGTACACGGATAATGGGTTGAGTTTGCTTGCTTCAAAGATAGGTGTCCCGAAGAGATTGGATAGCTATACTGCGGATATGTGCTCTGATAATTGGGGTAGGAGTAGCTTTGCTCGTGCCTTGATAGAAATTAATGCTAAAAATGAATTGAAGGATCATCTTGTTGTGGCTATTCCAAAATTAGACGAAGAAGGGTACATAACTGAAAAAGTGACTGTGGAATATGAATGGCGGCCTCAGCAATGCTCTATGTGTTGTGTGTTTGGCCATAATGATCAGACTTGTGTGAAGAATGTCAATAATAAAGCCAAACAAGTGGTTATTGATGATGATGGTTTCGTCGGATAAGAGGAAGACGGCCAGGCTGGGAATGGTTCAAAAGAAGCAGAAGCCGAAGTTTGTCTATAAGCCGAAGGCAAATAAAGCTGGTCCGAGCACTTCTGGTACGAAGAATGATGAGCAACGCGTTAAGAGTGATAGTACGAAGCAGATCCCAGTCTGGGGGGTGACTACCAGGAATTCTTTTGAGGCTTTAGATACAGCCGAAGGCAATGATAGGGAGAGTGGCCATTATCAGCCAAAGAATATAGACATAACAAGTGGTAAACATGTTCAAGATATTGATGAGGTTCGAGAAGCAAGGCCTGCGGAAATGTCGGACTTTATGGGGAACAAAAAACCTGAGCGCACTTCTGAGGGGGCAAGCACTCCCGTATCAACAGGTCTAAATGGGTAGTATTATGTCCTGGAATATAAGGGGCTTGAACCGTCCCCTGAAACAAACTGAGGTTCCACATATTGTAGCTGAAAATAAGTTAAGTGTTTGTGCTCTACCAGAGTCTCATATGGATGTTTCTAAGCTGGTTAATGTTTGTCAAAAAGTGTTTTGAAATTGGTACTGGACCTCAAATAGTGGTTTATGTAGTAGGGGTACGAGAATTATCCTGGGTTGGAATCCAGATATGGTAGACATTATGATACTTTCTCAATCGGACCAAGTTATCCATATGAAGATTGTATCTAAAGCTGATAAAAAGGCCTTATTTTGTTCTTTTGTGTACGCGGAAAGTAAGTATTAGGATCGTGGAAGCTTATGGGAGAGCTTATGCAATCACAAGAGCCTATGTCATGACAAACCTTGGGTAGTGATGGGAGACTTTAACTCAACGCTACATCTTGACGACTCGCTTTATGGTCCGTCTAATCAAACGTTAAGCATGAATGAATTTAATAATTGTATTCAGGTTCACGGAATTGCTTGATATTAAAGGTCATGGCCTTCACTATACGTGGAACCAAAAACCAAAAGATGGAGTTGGGCTTCTTAAGAAGATAGACCGTGTTATGGGTAATGTTAACTTTTTAGATATGGTCCCGGATGCTTTCGTCATGTATCATCCATTTCGTGTTTCTGATCATACGCCATGTATTTTGAAAATGGTAACCATGAATGACAATAAGCCAAGGCCTTTCAAGTTTCCAAATTTTATTACCACGAAACCGGAGTTTAGGAAGTGTGTAGAGCTGGAATGGTCGAAATCTGTCCAAGGTATTACTATGTTTTCAGTAACCAATTGGCGGCTGCGATAGGTGCTGAGCCGTTGGATGCTAGCAGTCGTCAATTAGAAGCGCGATGCCTTCAAGAGTTTCAGATTGCGGCGTATGATGAGGAGTGTTTTCTCAAACAAAAATCGAAAGTTGAATGGTTATGTGCTGGAGACTCGAATACTAAATTCTTTCATAATACTGTGAAAGGTCGAAACACAAGGAATAAGATCCATAGTGTTAAGGATAATGCTGGGAACCGATATGAAGGAAATGGGGTGGCGGATGCTTTAGTCGCTCATTATTCAAATTTTTTGGGTGTTGAGGATCAGGTTGAAACGATGAATCTTGATGATCTTTTTGCCAATGTTCTCAGTCCTCATGCAGCGGATAATATGGTGCGTCAGGTAACTCGCGAGGAGATTAAAATGGTTATGTTTAATATTGGAGAAAATAAGGCCCCGGGTCCCGATGGCTATACATCAGCATTTTTAAGCAGGCTTGGGATATAGTTGGGAATGAAGTTACGGATGCGGTGCTAGCTTTATTTGATTATGGTATAATCCTTAAACAAATAAATCACACGATCTTAGCGTTGATTCCGAAAAAAAGAAACTCCTGACTCTGTTTTGGATTATCGGCCTATATCTTGTTGTAATGTCTTATACAAATGCATTAGCAAGATTATAACGGACAAGATTAAGGGGAGCTTGGGTTCTCTTGTTAGTATTAATCAGTCCGCTTTTGTGCCAGGAAGGAAAATATCTGATAATATCCTCCTCACTCAGGAGCTGATGCACAACTATCACCTAAATAGAGGCCCGGCTAGTTGTGCTTTTAAAATCGATATTCAGAAAGCCTATGACATAGTGGATTGGTCCTTCCTGAGAACTATTCTTGGTTGGTTTGGTTTCCATCAAAAAATGATAGAGTGAATTATGACATGTGTTACTACGGCTTCATATTCGCTATGTGTTAATAGTCATCTTCATGGATATTTTCCTGGTGAGAGGGGGTTGAGACAGGGGGACCCGATGTCGCCATATTTATCCACTCTTATTATGGAGGTGCTCTCCTTATTGCTTCAACAGGTGGCGGCCCCTAACTCGCCTTTTAAATTCCATCATCATTGTACTAATGCAAACCTCGAAAATTCGCGTCCTATAATGTATTGACACGTGTCATAAGCTAGAACGTGAGAAAGAATACTTTAGAGGGACTAAAGTTGACAAACATAGAAAGTATGTGAACTCAAGGGTTCAAGATGTCAACAAGGGATAAATATACTTTACAGTAACCCTACGTGATGCTCATACTTTCAAACGAATAAATCATGGATCATACGGAGCTAAATGTGCAAGAAAGTGAGAGATTACAAACTACAGGGGTTAAATGTGTCAACATGTTTAAGTTATACCTCTGAGTGACCTTTTGGCAAACCGAAGCTTTGTAACGGTAAAATATGCTCACTAGAATGCACGAAAAAATTTCATAAAGTTTCGTTATAAAATGAGAAAGTTATGATCAAATTCGTACATGAGGGGTTAAAGCGTCAACATTGAAAGTTATGACTTTTCGAGTAATAACAAAGTGACCAAGGACTTAACAAAGTGGATAAAAGTCTCGAGGCCCTTATACGTAAATAAGAAGGGCTCATAATGCAAAGAATGCCCTTTCGAAGAGCCAAGAGCCAACATGCAATAATTGAAAAGTTTGGAATCTGATCAGAAGGCCAATACGGGCCGCGTAAGCCTTGTCAAGGTCTTACGCGGGCCGCGTGAGACGCCCAGATACAGAAAACGTTGGCAGCAGCACTGTTTAGCCTTATAACCGACTTTAACAGATCTTTTCAGCAGCATGGGTGACCCCTAACAATTCCTAGGCACTAGGAAACACTTGTAATGATCTGGGATCCATGCTAGACCTGCTTGTCATGATCTTAAGCAATCAAGGACACTATAAAAAGCCTTTGAGTTGCAACATTGTGTTCACTCATCACTTCTGCATTTCTGGAGCTTCCTGGAGCTTAAGAGCAGACCCTAGGCCTTCCTAATCGTGCATAGGACTTCAGTAAGTATGCTTAACCTTTCTTAGTTGAGTTTTTACTTAGTTTTAGCTTAAAAGTCAAACCGTCGTAGTTAACGGTTGACTTAACGATTAATCATTAATGGTCCAGTGATTAGTCGAATCAAAGGTAGTTATAAGTTGGTAATTATGTGGGCATTAAACCCTTAAAAGGGCACCCTCTGATTCCCACTCTAACTAGATCAAATGTCGGGTCAAAGTTGCTTAGAAAAAGTCAACAGAATGCTAATTTTTGAATTAAGGCATAATTAGCAATGTAGAAGGCATGTAACCTATTTGATCACTCATATAACTTGGTAATAAGTATAATAACTGGTCTAAGCTTGTTTGATCCGATAATTTTCTGTTTTGACCCGGTTCAGAACTGAAAGTCGCAAAACTTTGACTTTTGCTTTGACTTCAGTTCTGATCCATTTTAGTAGAGTTTAGAAATGCCTTATGACTTCCTTAGGACCAGGTTACATGATAGTATAACCCTCTGTGACTGGTTCATTGATTGTCCGCTTCGTTTACAAGTTTCCGTTAAATGCTTAAAAGTTGACCATAATGCCCTTTTGATCATAAAACGAGAATTTTGGGAATGTGAGAGAGCAAAAATCTTTGTTACTGATTTATAAACATGTCCCTGAAATTTCATGTCAGTTAGAGGTCTAGAATATGAGTTATGCTAAATAGCGCATTTAAGAAATCTTTTGTTAATTAAACGACGCACTTAGCGTAAAGCCTATCTAAACCCAATTTCAACACCAAACCTTTTACACACTGATGTAATATAATATTTTGGGATTTTTAAAGATTTTTAATTATTTTTAAACTGCTCATAACCTAAGGTTATGACCTTGATTCGGTAAATACCGATTATACCCGTTTTGGTTATAAAATGAGTTCTACATAGTATTTTGACGCCAATCCAATTGCTACTGATTTCATATAATAAATCAAGTATTTTGAATCTTATAACCTGATCGGAAAACTCAGATTTCCTGTATAACCCGGAAATCGCTTAAAATGGCTTTTTACGCGTATTAAACACCTAGTAAGGGCTTAAAACCATTTTTGCCATATAAGACTTTTTACCAACTGTTAAAATCTATTAAAATAAGTTATTTTACTGATGTATCCAGACCCGAGTCTCAGAATTCTAATTAATCGCTTTTATAATCTTTAAAATGACCAAAATACCCCTACGGGGCGTATTATGAGATTAAACTCGTTTTGGGCATAATGGAAGGTATCCTACTGATATCACAACATATTTGGAGAATATTGACTTAGGAAACCTGTATAGGACTCTTACGGTTACCCGTTACGCTAATTACACGTTCGGTTACGGTTACCCGTTACGCTAATTACGCGTTCGGTTCGGTTTAACCTGCTCTACGGATCGGACTACTGAACGCATAAGAAACATATAAATCGTTTACAAGTATTATATTCAAATAATTATCCCAGGTTATAAAAGTTTGTGCCATGTGCATTCAAATCAATTTTATTAAACCTTTTCAAATGAGTCAGTTGAATGTATTTACTAGTGTAAACTGACGTATTTTCCCAAAAAGCTTAAGTACAGGTACTACGCGAACTAGGCTGGCTTTCTCCTAGCGTCCTCAATAAGTCTCGCAAGCTTGGATGTCAATACTGTTGAACAATGTTTCCTATTTATTTTGATCCCCTGTGGATTACTTTCAACTGTTGTGTTACTTGATATTACAATTTACATTCGGTTGAAATATATCTATCTTTTGCTTCCGCTGTGCATTTAAATATTGTGTTGCTTGACTGTAATGTTACCAACTACATCACGATAATCCCTCACCGGGCCCACCGGTGAAACGTGTAAATATCAGGGTGTGGCAGGTTGGTATCAGAGCCAACGTTGAGTGAATTAAACACTAACCTTGTGTGTTTAATCTCAATGACACAATTGCACATACTCGAGTCTAGACAAGAACTTAGGACAAATTCAAATTTGTTGTTTTAGTTTGTCTTCTATTATTTGTTATTTATTGCAAATGTTTAATCAGGAAATATGCCACCGAGAATCAGAGGAGGAGGAAGAGGCAAAGGGCCGATCACTACCCACAACGATCACGAGGCCGGGCCTTCTCACCTGCGAACTCCTTCCACTACAATGAGTGCCGAACCTCAGAGAAACAGGAGGAACCTTTTTGAGCCCGCTAGACGGTCTGTCTCACACAGTTCAACACCTTCTTACCGTCACTCTCTTGGGCCGCACTCAGAAAACGAGCCTAATAACCCTCAACCTTCATACATACCTCTCCAGCGTTCCGTTCCGTTCCGCACCGTTCCTTTGGCGACCCTACTCCTGTCTTTCAGGGCCGGTTTAACCTGGCAAACTTTGTCCAAGAACCAGTGGGTTTTAACCCATTAGGACCGGAGGACCATTTCTCAGAAGATAATGCAATGGACATGGACGAGGACACAGATCCCGTCGAGCCTGCAAGAGGTACCCCCAATCATCCCATCGAGATCTCTGATGGATCATCCTTCCATGGAACACCCTATCAGGGTCCAGACAGTTACCAAGCAAGGTTCAACCAGTATGAGTGTTACACCCTCTCACCACTTATCGCCTCATCAGCAGCACCAACAACCGCAGCAACAGGATCCCTCCGAGGATTCGTGTTTCGTGGCAGTCACGCCACCGCCTCCACCGCCACCAGTTCATCAAGCACCTCCAGATCCACCAAGGCGCAGGAGAACAGGCGCGCGGATGTCCGCTCGCGGAGGGGATTTTCATTTTAGCACCCCTCGACACTCCAGTGGCAGTCATTATCCGCCACTACATGAAGACCCACAAATGGGTGGACCTTCTAACCCAGCTGCATAGGTGAATTCTGCACCAGTTGCACCACCTCCGCCACCATTTGGTTATGATAACCCGATACCTACATACGCCGGTTCCACAGCATACAACCCGTTTGAGCTGCCAGCTCACACACACTACAACTATATTGATGTCGACCCATACTTAGAAGCGGTGGCAAACTACCACGCCCTTCATCCTGAAGTACCTTATGGAACTCCTTGGGGAATGGGATACTCAACTCATGGGTATCCAGCACCTGCTAGACCTCCGGCTCAGCACCTATCGCAGCCGCCACATTTTTCCCCACCGGAGCAGGAAAAAATCCTCCACCGTTTAAACAGGGTGGAACGGGATTTTGAAGAAGAATGTAAGAACAACTATGGATTCCTCAAGGGCTTGGCTAACCTGTTAAAAGGAAAGAAGAAGCGAGATCATTAATCTCTATATGTATTATTGTATTTCCTATTTCAATCAAGTCCCTGCGTGGACATTTATATGTATATTTAGTCCCTGCGTGGACTTGTCTTTTAGTCCCTGCGTGGACTTGTCTTTCAGTCCCTGTGTGGACATCTATCCTAGTATTGGTCCCTGCGTGGACTTGTTTTCTAGTTTAACCTCTGTGTGGGTAATTAGTCTATTAAAAAGTCCCGTTTAGGGCAATGTGTAATCCTTTTTAATATATATTGGAATGTTAAGTTTATAAATTTCATTTTTGTCATTATATGCGTAAATATATGAAATAAATAATTAAAACTTATTCCTTTTAAAATAGATCTGCCTATTCAAATATTAATTAAGAATCTTAACGGTATAACCTAGCCTTCGTGTCATTATAAGACCCGGCCAAGATGGTAAGACCTGATTAAAAGATTCAAATCTCTGTTAACATCTGCAAACATGTTAACACTCTTGGCAGCCATTGGTTCGTTAAAATCACACACGTCATTTTATATAAGGATTCTTCAAAAGATTCCAAAACCCTAACTTAATGATCTATAAATCATGGGTTTAAATCATCGATTAAGATGATCATATGTTGGTAGTATAGTGCCTACGGGCCGTACTCATTGTCATATAAGACAAAAGACAGTAGTAGTCTATGACTCCCTGTCAGAAAAGGTAAAGAACTATGTTCAAACCTTAATACTTTGATTCTATGAAATCATGGCTTATGAATTGAAATGTCCCTGTGACTAGGCCTTTTGTGCTAATAATACTATTACTGTTGTGTAATTAGGATATTATAAATAAAAATCCTAAATAAATGTGAGTAACAAATTAACCAAATATGGTCTATGTTTACCATGGTTAATGAATTGACATAAAAAGACAATTCCATAATAAACTCCCAAATAAAATTTTGCCGATATCTTATGTAACAGTTCAAGATACAATGGCTAATTCGGATGAAATAAATAGTCACCCAATGGAGAACTAGAATGATGCTCGGATTAATATAGCAGGTGCGGAACTGCAAGCGTTAATTGACAATGTTGTCGCAAAAGCCTAGGACAGGCAGTATAGCGAATCGAGCGGTACTCGGAGTAGGACAGTATCCGCACCGCATTCTAAACCCAAGACTCATTCTGAGGCACATATCAAGCCTCCCTCCAAGAAAGATGAACCAAAGAATGATGATGACGATCGTCACTCTTCAAACTATCATAGTGTCCCATCTCAGGGTATTGTGCTGAATCAAGGACCCCGTGATAAGGGTTGCTCCTACAAATACTTTGTTTCATGCAAGCCCCGGGATTTTACGGGGGAGAAAGGAGCAATAGACTGCATGACTTGGTTGGATGAGATGGACACAATGGTTGATATCAGCGGGTGCGCTGAGAAGGATGTAGTAAAATTTGTGTCTCAATCGTTTAAGGGTGAGGCCTTAGCCTGGTGGAGATCGTTGATTCAAGCTGCTGGGAAGATTCCACTGTACAGTATGTCATGGGAACAATTTGTTGCCCTCATCCGAGAGAACTACTACCCTCAGCATGAGGTAGAGAAGATTGAGTCGGATTTTCTGTCATTAGTTATGAAGAATCTGGATTGCCAAGCTTACCTTACGAGCTTTAATACAATGTCAAGGTTGGTTCCTTATCTGGTGACCCCGGAACCCAAAAGAATAGCTCGTTTCATCGGGGGTTTAGCCCCGGAGATAAAGGCAAGTATAAAAGCCTCTCAGCCAGCTACTTTTAGGTCTATAGCTGATATATCATTATCTCTCACGCTGGACGCGGTCAGGCAAAGATCGCAGAGGAATACGGATGCCGAGAAAAGGAAGCATGATGATGACAATTCACATCGATCAAATAAGAAGCACAGAGGAAACAATGACCACAGGAAGGGATTTAGTTCTAAGAAGGATGGGCATCAATCTGGAGAAAAGCCCAAGTGTAAGACATGTCAGAAATACCACTTTGGGAAGTGCAGACTTGACTCAAAATCCCAGTCTCAGTCGAGGCCTTGTGGGATTTGCAAATCCACGGAACTAAAACCCTAGAGTGCAAGAAGCTGAAAGACGTAACATGCTACAGTTGCAACGAAAAGGGGCACATCAAGACAAACTGCCCGAAATATGCAAAGAAAGCTGATGAAGGAAAGAAGACCAATGCTAGGGTCTTCAGGATGGATGCAAAGGAAGCTATGCAGGACGACAATGTGATCACAGGTACCTTCCTTATAAATGATGTTTATGCGAGAGTGCTGTTTGATTCAGGAGCTGATAAATCTTTCGTAGACAATAAGTTTTGCAAATTACTGAATTTACCTGTTAAAACCTTAAGTGTGAAGTATGAGGTGGAATTAGCAGATGGCACCTTAGAAACCGCCTCAACCATATTAGATGGATGTTTCATATCCATTAAGAACCACTCTTTTCCGTTGTCCCTACTTCCTTTGAAGTTAGCCGGTTTCGACATAGTTTTGGGAATGGACTGGTTATCTCATAACCAGGCCCAGATTATCTATAATAAGAAGCAAGTGGTGATCAAGACTCCGTCTGGTGAGTCACTTACCATTCAGGGAGATACCCGGTATGGACTATCGGAGCAAGTATCTATGCTCAAGGCCTCTAAGTGTTTGGCGAAGGGATGTGTCATCTACATGGCACAAGTAACTATTGATGAGCCGAAACCCAGGATTGAGGATATCCCCGTCATTTCTAAATACCCTGAAGTATTCCCGGAAGAACTGCCTGGATTACCCCCAGATAGACAAGTAGAATTCAGGATTGACATTATTCCTGGAGCAGCACTTGTTGCTAGAGCGCCCTACAGATTGGCACCAACAGAGATGAAGGAATTGAGAACACAACTGGATGAATTGCTAGCCAAAGGTTTCATTAGACCTAGTGCGTCTCCTTGGGGAGCACCAATCTTATTTGTCAAGAAGAAGGATGGATCGATGTGTCTGTGCATCGATTTCCGTGAGCTTAACAAGGTCACTATCAAGAATAGGTATCCATTACCCAGGATCGACAATCTGTTCGATCAACTTCAAGGAGCAAGCTACTTCTCTAAGATCGATCTGAGGTCAGGCTATCACCAATTGAAGGTTAGAGATGAAGACGTGCACAAGACGGCATTCAGGACCCGTTATGGTCACTACGAGTTCCTAGTGATGCCTTTCGGGCTCACTAATGCACCAGCAGCATTCATGGATCTCATGAACCGTGTCTGCAAACCCTACCTGGACAAATTTGTTATCGTCTTCATAGACGACATTCTGATTTATTCAAAGAGTCAAGCTGATCATGAGAAGCATCTTCGATGTATTCTTTCACTACTTCAACAGGAGAAGCTTTACGCTAAATTCTCTAAGTGTGAATTCTGGCTTCGAGAAGTCCAATTCCTTGGACATGTGGTTAGTGAGCGTGGTATCCAAGTGGATCCCGCTAAGGTGGAAGCTGTCATGAATTGGCAAGAGCCTAAGACACCCACAGAAATTCGCAGCTTCTTGGAATTGGCAGGATATTACAGGCGTTTTATTGAAAATTTTTCAAGGATTGCTGCACCCCTAACTTCTCTGACTAGAAAGAATGTTAAGTTTAACTGGGGTCCTAAGCAGCAGGAGTCCTTTGATATCCTTAAGCTGAAGCTAAGCAATGCGCCTGTGTTGACATTGCCTGATGGGATAGAAGAATTCGTGGTATACTGTGATGCATCACACACCAGGATGGGATGTGTGCTTATGTAGAAAGGCAAGGTTATTGCCTATGCTTCTCGACAGTTAAAAGAACATGAAAAGAATTACACCACCCACGACTTGGAATTGGGTGCCGTTGTATTCGCACTGAAGCTCTGGAGGCACTATTTATATGGCATCAAGTGTGTGATCTATTCTGATCACAAGAGCCTCCAGCACCTGTTTAACCAAAAGGATTTTGAACATGAGACAGCGACGATGGATGGAGACTTTGAATGATTACGATTGTGAGATAAGATACCATCCTGGCAAGGCGAATGTAGTCGCCGATGCCTTGAGTCGAAAGGAAAGGGTGAAGCCTATAAGAATCAATGCCAAAAGCATCGAGGTAAAGAATAGTTTGAATGAAAGGTTGTTAGCTGCACAGAAGGAAGCTATACTAGAAGCTAACTATCCTAATGAAAAGCTAGGAGTAACTGAAGAACAGTTATCCTATGGAAAGGACGGAATTCTAAGGTTAAACGGACGAATATGGGTTCCAATTTATGGAGGACTTCGAGATGTTATCCTCCAGGAAGCCCACAGTTCCAAATACTCCGTTCATCCTGGAGCTGACAAGATGTACCAGGATTTGAAGGCAAACTTTTGGTGGATAGGCTTGAAGAAGTCTATAGCTACCTATGTAGCTAAATGTTTGACATGTGCGCAAGTCAAAGCTGAACATCAGAAGCCGTCAGGTTTGCTGCAACAGCCTGAACTTCCCGCATGGAAGTGGGAAATGGTGATAATGGATTTCATCACCAAGTTGCCAAGGACAAGGAAAGGAAATGATACGATATGGGTGATAGTTGACAGACTGACTAAGTCAGCACATTTCCTACCCATTAAGGAGACTTATAGCTCCGACATGCTAGCCCAATTGTACGTAGATAAGATTGTATCTCTACATGGCGTGCCTGTGTCTATTATCTCTGACAGAGATACTAGATACACATCACATTTTTGGAAAAGTTTCCAACAGTCTTTGGGCACATGCTTAAATTTCAGTACGGCTTACCATCCTCAGACGGATGGACAAAGTGAGCGTACAATCCAAACTTTGGAAGACATGCTTCGTGCATGTGTGATTGATTTAGGTGGTAGTTGGGATAACCACCTGCCATTAATTGAATTCTCGTACAACAATAGCTACCATACCAGCATTAAAGCTGCGCCTTTCGAGGCCTTGTATGGTAGGAAGTGCAGAACGCCCGTTTGTTGGGCGGAAGTTGGAGATGTCCAACTGACAGGACCAGAAATAGTCTTTGAAATGACGGACAAGATTGTCCAGATTCGTGACCGTTTGAAAGCTGCCCGAGATAGGCAGAAAAGCTATGCAGACTTGAAGCGTAAACCTTTTAACTTCGAGGTAGGTGACAAAGTACTGCTTAAAGTATCACCTTGGAAGGGAGTGATGCGATTTGGTAAGAAAGGCAAGTTAAGCCCGAGGTACATTGGACCATTCGAGATCATAGAACGTGTCGGATCAGTTGCATATAAATTAAACTTACCTGAAGAGCTCAGTGGTATTTACAATGTATTTCACATCTGCAATCTGAAGAAGTGTTTCGCTGACGAATAACTAGTCATACCACATACAGATGTGCACATAGAAGAGAGCTTAAAGTTTGTTGAAAAACCTGTGTCGATCGAGGATCAACAGGTTAAGAAGCTTCGAAGGAAGCATGTACCTATTGTAAAGGTAAAATGGGATGCCCGTAGAGGTCCCGAGTACACGTGGGAGGTAGAGTCCACAATGAAGGAAAAGTACCCTCATTTTTTTCAGTAAATCTTGAGGTCGAGATTTCTTCTAAGGGGGTGAGGATGTAACACCTCGAAAATTCGCGTCCTATAATGTAATGACACGTGTTATAAGCTAGAACGTGAGAAAGAATACTCTAGAGGGACTAAAGTTGACAAACATAGAAAGTATGTGAACTCAAGGGTTCAAGATGTCAACAAGGGATAAATATACTTTACAGTAACCCTACGTGATGCTCATACCTTCAAACGAATAAATCATGGATCATACGGAGCTAAATGTGCAAGAAAGTGAGAGATTACAAACTACAGGGGTTAAATGTGTCAACATGTTTAAGT
Organism: Helianthus annuus; assembly: GCF_002127325.2. Taxonomy (NCBI): domain Eukaryota; kingdom Viridiplantae; phylum Streptophyta; class Magnoliopsida; order Asterales; family Asteraceae; genus Helianthus; species Helianthus annuus. The sequence goes on along the minus strand of NC_035444.2, from coordinate 110,363,472 downwards.
TATACCTCTGAGTGACCTTTTGGCAAACCCGAAGCTTTGTAACGGTAAAATATGCTCACTAAAATGCACGATAAAAATTTCATAAAGTTTCGTTATAAAATGAGAAAGTTATGATCAAATTTGTACATGAGGGGTTAAAGCGTCAACGTTGAAAGTTATGACTTTTCGGGTAATAACAAAGTGACCAAGGACTTAACAAAGTGGGTAAAAGTCTCGAGGCCCTTATACGTAAATAAAAAGGGCTCATAATGCAAAGAATTCCCTTTCGAAGAGCCAAGAGCCAACATGCAATAATTGAAAAGTTTGGAATCTGATCAGAAGGCCCATACGGGCCGCGTAAGCCTTGTCAAGGTCTTACGCGGGCCGCGTGAGACGCCCAGATACAGAAAACGTTGGCAGCAGCATTGTTCAGCCTTATAACCGACTTTAACAGATCTTTTCAGCAGCATGGGCGACCCCTAACAATTCCTAGGCACTAGGAAACACTTGTAATGATCTGGGATCCATGCTAGACCTGCTTGTCATGATCTTAAGCAATCAAGAACACTATAAAAGGCCTTTGAATTGCAACATTGTGTTCACTCATCACTTCTGCATTTCTGGAGCTTCCTGGAGCTTAAGAGCAGACCCTAGGCCTTCCTAATCATGCATAGGACTTCAGTAAGTATGCTTAACCTTTCTTAGTTGAGTTTTTACTTAGTTTTAGCTTAAAAGTCAAACCGTCGTAGTTAACGGTTGACTTAACGATTAATCATTAATGGTCCAGTGATTAGTCGAATCAAAGGTAGTTATAAGTTGGTAATTATGTGGGCATTAAACCCTTAAAAGGGCACCCTCTGATTCCCACTCTAACTAGATCAAATGTCGGGTCAAAGTTGCTTAGAAAAAGTCAACAGAATGCTAATTTTCGAATTAACGCATAATTAGCAATGTAGAAGGCATGTAACCTATTTTATCACTCATACAACTTGGTAATAAGTATAATAAGTGGTCTAAGCTTGTTTGATCCGACAATTTTCTGTTTTGACCCGGTTCGGAACCGAAAGTCGCAAAACTTTGACTTTTGCTTTGACTTCAGTTCTGATCCGTTTTACTAGAGTTTAGAAATGCCTTAGGACTTCCTTAGGACCAGGTTACATGATAGTATAACCCTCTGTGACTGGTTCATTGATTGTCCGCTCCGTTTACAAGTTTCCGTTAAATGCTTAAAAGTTGACCATAATGCCCTTTTGATCATAAAACGAGAATTTTGGGAATGTGAGAGAGCAAAAATCTTTGTTACTGATTTATAAACATGTCCCTGAAATTTCATGTCAGTTAGAGGTCTAGAATAGGAGTTATGCTAAATAGCGCATTTAAGAAATCTTTTGTTAATTAAACGGTGCCCTTTGCGTAAAGCCTATCTAAACCCAATTTCAACACCAAACCTTTTACACACTGATGTAATATAATATTTTGGGATTTTTAAAGATTTTTAATTATTTAACCTGCTCATAACCTATGGTTATGACTTTGATTCGGTAAATACCGATTATACCCTTTTTGGTTATAAAATGAGTTCTACATAGTATTTTGACGCCAATCCAATTGCTACTGATTTCAAATAATAAATCAAGTATTTTGAATCTTATAACCTGATTGGAAAACTCAGATTTCCTGTATAACCCGGAAATCACTTAAAATGGCTTTTTACGTGTATTAAACACCTAGTAAGGGCTTAAAACCATTTTTGCCATATAAGACTTTTTACCAACTGATAACATCTATTAAAATAAGTTATTTTACTGATGTATCCAGACCCGAGTCTCAGAATTATAATTAATCGCTTTTATAATCTTTAAAATGACAAAAATACCCCTACGGGGCGTATTATGAGATTAAACTCGTTTTGGGCATAATGGAAGGTATCCTACTAATATCACAACATATTTGGAGCATATTGACTTAGGAAACCTGTATAGGACTCTTACGGTTACCCGTTCGGTTCGGTTTATGTAACTAGTTTACATAAATTAGTCGAAACTGGTTAAACCTTGTCATTTTTATCTCAAAATCCAGAATGCGGTTGGATTACCCATATTATACAAGTCTTCAAACTTGTCGGGTCTAAATCACATTCTATTCCGGTCTTCGCTTAATCACGCATTCGTACCGTATCTTTCGTTAAAACTAACCGGTCTAAGTTTAGGCTTAATTAAAGACCCGTTAGGATTCTAATAGGTTATTATAAACCTTCGTTCCAGAATAGGAGAACCGGTAAAAGCTACACGCACTTGCTATTTGTGATTGATACTTGCAAAGGGAAATACTTTTAACTTATTTCCCTTATACGGGCTTGGGATATGGTATATAAAATACCGCTTGGTCCAGCATTGAATCTTTAATCGAATAGAGGTTAAATCATTGATATGCTCTGTTTTGAAATGTTTTGTTTGCTTAAAGCCTTTGGGGGGTTAATGACCATGTCCCGGATATCCTTGGTATCATCTTACGAGATGGCCACGACCTGAGCACAGGGTGTAGGCGTACACCCGTCAGTGCATAAATGAATATATAATGTGGTGTGTCTATTGATCTTTAACCCGCTCTACGGATCGGGCTACTGAACGCATAAGAAACATATAAATTGTTTACAAGTATTATATTCAAATAATTATCCCCAGGTTATAAAAGTTTGTGCCATGTGCATTCAAATCAATTTTATTAAACCTTTTCAAATGAGTCAGTTGAATGTATTTACCAGTGTAAACTGACGTATTTTCCCAAAAAGGTTAAGTGCAGGTACTACGCGAACTAGGCTGGCTTTCTCCTAGCGTCCTCAATAAGTCTCGCAAGCTTGGATGTCAAAACTGTTGAACAATGTTTCCTATTTATTTTGATCCCCTGTGGATTACTTTCAACTGTTGTGATACTTGATATTACAATTTACATTCGGTTGAAATATATCTATCGCTTCCGCTGTGCATTTAAATATTGTGTTGCTTGACTGTAATGTTACCAACTACGTCACGATAATCCCTCACCGGGGCCACTGGTGAAACGTGTAAAAAATCGGGGTGTGACAGCCAAGCAGAAAATTATCAACGTATCCTTCGCGGATGACCTTTCATTTTCGTGCATGCTGACACGGGATCAGTGAAAAAGGTTAAAGAAGCACTGGAAACCTTTACTAGTATCTCCGGGCTAGTGTCGAGTCCTTCTAAGAGTACGACTTATTTTTCGAATGTCCATAATTCGGTGAAGTAGGAATTCTTACATTGATGCCTTTTCAAGAAGGTAGTATCCCTGTTCGGTATCTTGGAGTTCCTCTTATTTCCACAAAGCTCATTTTAAAGATTGTAAAATTCTGATTGACCGAATGGAGAGCAAAATTACTAACTGGATGACTAAATCATCGTCATTTGCGGGTCGTCTTCAGCTTATTAATTCGGTTCTGTCCTCTATGCATATTTATTGGGCCTCCGTATTCATCCTCCCAGCTCGTGTAATCTCTGAGTTGGAGAAAAGGATGCGGCGGTTCCTGTGGAATGCGGGCTCTCAAGGTAGAGTTCGAGCTAAAGTTGCGTGGGCCGATGTATGCCTGCCTAAAAACAAGGGAGGGTTGGGTATAAGAAGTGTGATGGATGTTAATAAAGCTCTCATGGCGAATCATATCTGGAGTATAATTTCGAAAAGGAACTCTTTATGGGTTCAATGGATACACTCGTATAAGCTAAAAGGTCGGTGCTTTTGGGATGTCCCGTGTCGGGGTAGCATGAGCTGGGGATGGAGGAAGATGTTGTCCATCCGTAACTTGGTGCGACCTTACATTGGTTTTTCTATTCGAAGTGGCTCTCAAGAGAATGCCTGGAGCGATAATTGGTGTCACTTGAGTCCGATGTGACAACCGTCAAAAATCCAGGTATCCGTACAATTAATTAATATTGATTAGTGCTTAATGACTGTGCATAATTACAACTGATGACTTAAACTGCTTTCTGATTACTGTATCATACTTACATGTGTGTCACATGTGACATCTGTGCTTGTAATCATTGTAAACAATTCAATTATCAATGAAATAAAGTTATTTGATCCCTATGTTTGTTTGTTTATGTTTAATGTTTTTCATGTTTTGACTTTTATTCGATTTCAAACTCTATATCGATTTCTGGAGAATTATACGCAAACTGGTGCGTTAACGTAATTAGTTAAACACGACAAATACTCCGGAACATCAATTTATGCTTAACATACCTTAAATAACCTTTACATAACTTAGAGCATTCACATTCTATCCATCAAAATATGTGAGGGGAAGTTTTTATATTATAAAGGGTATAAAAAGTGGTTGTGAGTGGAGGAGAGAGAAAATGTTACTGTTCATCTGTATATTTGAGGGGACACTGTTCACCCACTATAATTTTTTTAATATATATTGAAAGTGGTTGTGAGTGAAGGAGAGAGAAAAATGTAATGATAATATTATTTAATTGAAAAGGAGAGAGAAAAAGTATTTGTTTTTAGTGAAAATATATTGATATGGGAGTTGTTTTTTAGTGGAATGTATGTATAATTTGATGGATTGGATGTGAATGCTCTTAGAAATAAGTTTTGAAGGCTTTGGTATGGCAAATTCCAGTTATTTCACTTACAGGGACTAAAATTGACAAACTGCAAAAGTATGCCGATTTGAACTGTAACGAACATTCCAGAACATGATCATAAGTTAAACACACCTTAAATATCCTTTACATAGCTTAGAAATAGGCTTTGTGGGGTTCGATGTGCTAAAATAAACTTTTGGGTCATTCAGGGACTAAAAGCGTCAAAAAGTGCATAAGTTTGCATTTTCGCGCATAACTTACGTTCTGAATACATCCGGACATCCAAAAATTTATGTAAGCATTAAAATATTATGTTTTAATGTTTAGCATGAGAAAAATCCATTCGTCGCGCAATTTGGACCGTTTTTGCGTCCGTTACGACTTCCGTCGTAATTAACCGAACATCGCGATCGTACGACCAAACGAACCGACATCAGGGATATTTTTGAGCATGTTTCAAGTCCCCTACACTTTAACTTCATCTTAGAGCCTTGAAATGAGGTTAACGGGGCTTAAACGTGCCAAAAATGGGCCAAATTGCATGTTTCTGAAGTGTAGGGACTAAAACTGCAAATTCTGATCTGTGACCCTCAGGCGGGGCGCGTAAGGATCCATGTATTCCTTACGCGGGCCACGTGGCCTCCCCAGATATGCAATTTTGTTGCAAACAGCTGTTTATGGCTGTTGCGCACTTCCAAACCACTTGCAAATGGTTTTTATCAATCCTAGGGGCTCCCATGGGTTTGTAAATCAGTGGGTAAGTGTTGTACGGTCGAGATTAAACGCTTGGGGAACAAGAAACGATCCTAACGGTTCCATGTTTCCTATAAATACCCAACCCCAACTTCATTCAAACCCACTTGATTCTGAGATTTTCTCTAAGTTGGAGTTATAAACACTTCATACCTGAGAAATACTCGGAAATCAATCTTGCGGGGACCTTCTGTAAGTATTCTTTCGCGTTTTTCGTTCGTTTTAGCGTTAAAGTCAAACTGTGTTTGACTTTCTGCATTGACCAGTTTATGATCAATGCAAAGTTCGTTTGAACTTCATAACGTGAGCGTAATCACGATGGTTATAGTCCCTAGTGACTATACCTACTGATTACCACGTTATCTAGGCTTAGTGACGAGTCGTAGTTTCGGCCAAAATGCGTTTTCTCGCGTATTTTGTAACCAAACTACTCTAGGGTATTAAAACCGTTTGTTTTAATGCCAAACCTGTTTTCTAACATTACTAAACATGTTCTAGCATGTTTAGCTCGTCGCTTTTAGATTTGTGCTTGTTTAGGGTCGTAAAGGTAAGCGATCTAATCAATCGCTTATGCTTACGAACCCGACCCATTTGGTCGATCATTAGTATCCGACCAAATACTTTAGGTGACCATAGTTGTATAAGGAATAACCTTTCAAGGTTATACCTTATGGTCACATCGTTTAACTAGTTGTATGATAGGTAATGTATGTGCCTTAGGTAAATTACCAAAATACCCTTTTTATGCCAAAATTCATTTTAAGCCTATGTAACATAATTTTTGGTATCTAAACTGATTTAACAACAATATTGAACATGTTAAGGCATATCTTGTTTATCATAGGGCTAGTTAGGCATTCCAAACGCGTTTTACGCGAACGACGCGTTAAAGTAGCATAAGCTACCTAAGCGGGTCGTAACGGGTCAAGAGCACTTAGGATAGGTTTCGTTTTAGTACGTAGGCTTTATTAGACCATATTACATAAGTTCCCACACTTATTTGGTTTACGAAACCTCGTACTACCCGATCCTCCGATAGGTCCGTTTAATAATGTAGATACCTATATAGGTGCCGTTTGATTCCGTGATCTTCTAGCATTGCTTGGTGGTTATCCTACGACTTCTAAGCAATCTCAAGTGAGTACATAGTCCCCTCTTTTATTGCTTTCCAAACATTTTGGGGTGAAACACGTGTGCCTACTTGTTACTTTCATGTTTTCCACGTTTTCATATCATATACTTGCTATGTTCATTAGTACACTATTATTACATGATTTCATTATGTTTTTGCTATGTATGTCCATTGTGTGCATACTTAGTACATCGTTTTACATGACATTTTCATGCTATGTATGTTCATCATGCTTAGTACATTTTCATTTCATCACATGCTTACATTTGGGGTATGACATTTGGTTTGTTTAAGTGGGACAATATACATTCATTAACTTTGATCACGCCGCTCGTTAGTAGGTAATGGTACCATAGGAATTGACAACTCCCGTTCCTGACATCCTGGGTATGTTTGGATGAAAGGAATGACCGAATTCGATTTAAACATAAAAACCGATAGACCTTTAATTTGTTTAAAGGTTTATCACCACAGTCACCAGGCTTGGATGTATGCATTTTCACAATACCGCATAAATGTTTGTATTCAGTATAGCATGCATCTCCACAAAACATAACGTTGATTTAAACTGAGTTTTACTTCAATACTTTGTTTTGTGCACTTTCACCTATGGTTTGGTTGATACATATTTCACTTACCATACATGACATTTTGTTTACACATGACATGATTTACATTGACATAGACATTTTGACATTGTTACACACATTACATGATTTACACTTGACGTTAGACAAGGTTTTTCGCATAAACATTTTGACATTTGGTTAAACATAAACATGTTTACATTGGTGGTTTCTTTGGGTAAGTGATTTAAGTAATGAGGCGTGTGTAATATGATACAAACATGGTGGATACGCCGCTGGTACTTCCTATATATAAGTGTTTGTATGATATTACGCATCGCAGCGTTGCTTAAATCATTTCAGTTTAGCTATATAACATATTTTTCACAATACATTGTTTTACAAACAACTTGTTTTATACAACTTATTTTACTTGGTTATTCATTTAACCATACATTATTCTTTCAAAAATACATATCTACCACCGTTTTTCAAATGATTTACAAACAATACAATCAACAAGGTTCATGACTACATTTCATTAAACGTTTTTCTAAAACCTAAGTCATGGATCCTATTTTCACCAAACCTATGTATCTCACAGGCATTTTTATGCTGACGCACCTATTTTCACATGTGTTTCAGGAGCAAATGCATAGGATGATCGTGATACACTAGGGTGGACTTGGGCCTTAGTGACGATAAAATGGATCTAGACTAGTTAAAACTTGTTATGTACTTTGTTTCTTTTTATTTTAAGACAATGTAACTTGTGGGTTCTCGTTTGAAACAATGTATTCCACCCTTGGGTGATGAATAAAATATTATTTAAATTACCTTGGTTGTGGAACAATAATTCTGTTACAACACTCCCCGACGTTTCCGCCATGATTTGATGTTTTACGTGGTCGGGTTGTGACAGAAGAGTTGGTATCAGAGCCAATGGTTATAGGGAATTAGGTTATTAGTAATGCTTTGACCTAGACTATAACCTTTCTAGGACCCCAACACAAGTTATCTTGTGTTTAGATCTTAAAACATGCATTTCACCTATCCTTAGGTGATCACCAAAACAAGAACCCAGTTTTCTAAAAACGATTTTTGAAAAACAATCTTCTGTTTTCAAATGATTTATTATATGGTTTTGAACCCTTTTTGGTTTTTCAATTTGATTTTGAAACTTTATCATTTGTTTTTAAATGATTCTTTTGGCCTTGTGCCTTCCAAGTTTTCAAAATCTCGTCAAAGTTTTGGGTTCTAAATAGTGTGAACACGTGCAAACTGGAAGGGTGAATGCCTGTACCCTGGGTTTTCTGTCTAAGGCTAGAGTGTTCGTACAAATCCACATAATTGGACCAGTCACTCTTACCTGGGAACTCTTGGGGTGAGTGTTCACTTATAGGCGAGCATGTCTTCGCTAAGCATTATTTATGAGCCCATTTACTTTGATTAGTCACTGTGTGTCGTTTGTTTGCTTTGTGATACGGACAAATGACCACCATCCTTGCTTTGTTGATTTTGTTTCGTCTCGTTCTTTTCATCTAATCATCTCACTCGTTTCCTCTCATGTTTTCCTCTTTTTAGCATGCCTCCTCGACGCGAAAATCAGCTACCCAATGCCGAACTTGCAGAAATCATCACACAGCATATGGCTGCTGCGTTCCCGAATCTTATTGCTCAGTTTAACCAAGCCAACATCAATCAGAACGCTCCTTGTAACTTCAAGAGCTTCAATTCGGCTAAACCACTCAAGTTCAGTGGTACTGAGGGGGCAACTGGGCTCCTTCAATGGTTTGAGAGCATTGAGAATACTTTCCGTCATGTTCAGTGTCCTGATAATCGCAAAGTTGAGTTTGCTTCAAGTGTTTTTCAGAAGAGGGCGTTAACATGGTGGAACGGGGTTATGAGAGATCGAGGTGCTGAAGTCGCTTTAGCGCAAACATGGGCTGAATTGAGGACTCTCATGATGAGTGAGTTTTGTCCTCGTCATGAGCTACGAAAGTTGGAAAGGGAGTTTGACGATCTGAAACAGGTTAGTGGTGAGCACCGGGCGTATACGGATAGATTTGAAGAGTTGAGTTTGTTATGCCCAACAATGGTCACCCCACTTGACAAGGCTATCGAAAGATACATCGATGGTCTACCTGACTCTGTGTAAGACATCGTTACTGGTAGTAAACCTACCACTGTTCGTCAGGCAATCGAACTATCTGCAACGTTGATAGAATCGCAGATCAGAAAGGGTAAATTGCATAGGAAGGGTGACAAGGGCAAGAATCAGGCATCTGACAAAGGGGATAGCAAGAAAGGTAAGAAGGGGAAGGATTCTGGCTCATCAAAGGGCTCCAGGAAGCGAAAGGCTTCCCAAAATTTTGCCATCACTGCCCAACAGAACCAAGCGGCTCCCAATCAGCCAGCGCAGCCTCCCGCAAAGAAGCGGTATGAAGGGAATGCACCTTTGTGCAATAGGTGCAATAGTCACCATCAACAGCAACTCCCGTGTCGTTTCTGTACCAACTGTGGAAAATCGGGTCATCTTGCAGAGGTTTGTCGTTCTGCTAGAAATCCAGCCCAACAGGGAGCTCAACTACCTGTTCAACAGCAAGCACAAGCTGCACGAACTCACTATCCTCCTGGCTCGTGCTTTAATTGCGGAGACCTGACCCATTATCGAAACCAGTGTCCAAGGCTGGTTAATGCAAATCCAGTTCAGGCTCAGGCTCGTGGACGAGCTTTTAATATGAATGCTGTTGAGGCGCATGTGACACCTGTGTCACTGTGACCATCAAACAAATGCCAAACCAATGAAATTTTGTGTTTCATACTTGGGATTTGTGAAAATATGTGTATCATTTGCACATATCAATTCTTGTTCGATTTCGGGCTTTAAATCGCTTTTTGGAAGGTTATACGCGATCTGATTCGTAAATATAACCAGTTTAATGCAACAAACACTCTGGAATAGTGACATAGGCTTAACATACCTTAAATAACCCTTACATAACTTAGAAATAAGTTTTGGATGGTTTGGTATGCCGAAATCAAGTTTATTCGCTTACAGGGACTAAATTCGACAAACTGCGAAAGTATGTCAATTTGTACTGTAACAGACCTTCCAGAACTTGATCATAAGTTAAGTATGCCCTAAATATTCTTTACATAGCTTAGAAATAGGCTTTGAGGTGTTTGGTGCGCAAAAATAAACTTTATGCTCATTCAGGGACTAAAAGCGTCAAAAAGTGCATAAGTTTGCATTTTCGTGCATATTTTACGTTCTGAATACTTCCGCACTTCCAAAAATTTATGTAAGCATTAAAATATTTTATTTTAGCGTTTGGTATGATAAATTCCATTCGTCGCTTAATTTGGATCGTTTTTGCGTTCGTTACGACTCCCGTCGTAATTAAGTGAATAACGCAACCGTACGACCAAACGAACCGACATCCGTGATGTCTTTGAGCATACTTTAAGTTCCCTATACTTTAATATCATTTTAGAGCCTTGAAATGAGGTTAAAGGGGTTTAAAAGTGCCAAAAAAATCAAGTTTTACAAGTGTAGGGACCATTTTTGAAATTTCTGGCAGATTCAATGAACCTAGTCCATTTTGAAGTGTTAATGGTTTTCACCCATGGTTTTTCAAAACCATGGGATGGTATTCAATGAACATAGTCCACATTAGGGGCTCCCATGGTTTTTGAAAACCATGTGCCCACATGTAAGGTCTAGATCAAATCACGTTTTTCGACGAACGATCTTAACGGTTCAAGGAAATCTATAAATACCCCTCACCCATTTCATTCTTCCTCACATTTGAATCTGATTCTACACTCTCTAAGTGGAAGTATATGCTTCCTACCTGAGAGTGAATCGGGTTCGAATCTTGCGGGGACCTTCTGTAAGTATTCTTTCGTGTTTTTCATTCGTTTTAGCGCTAAAGTCAAACTGCGTTTGACTTTCTGCATTAACCAGTTTATGGTCAATGCGAAGTTCGTTTGAACTTCATAACATGAGCGTAATCACGATGGTTATAGTCCCTAGTAACTATACCTACTGATTACCACGTTATCTAGGCTCAGTGACGAGTCGTAGTTTCGGCCAAAATGCGTTTTCTCGCGTATTTTGTAACCAAACTACTCTAGGGTATTAAAACCATTTGTTTTAATACCAAACCTGTTTTCTAACTTTACTAAACATGTTCTAGCATGTTTAGCTCGTCGCTTTTAGATTTGTGCTTGTTTAGGGTCGTAAAGGTAAGCGATCTAATCAATCGCTTATGCTTACGAACCCGACCCATTTGGTCGATCTTTAGGATCCGACCAAACGTTTTAGGTGACCATAGTTATATAGGGAATAACCTTCCGAGGTTATACCTTATGGTCATGACGTTTAAGTAGTTGTATGATAAGTAGTTCTTATGCCTTAGGTAAATTACCAAAATACCCTTTTTGCGCCAAAATTCATTCTAAGCATATGTAACTTAATTTTTGACATCTAAACTGATTTAACAACAATATTAAACATGTTAAGGCATATCTTGCTTGTCATAGGACTAGTTAGGCATTCCAAACGCGCTTTACGCAAACGACGCGTTAAAGTGGCGTAAGCTACCTAAACGGGTCGTAATGGGTCAAAAGCACTTAGGATAGGTTCCGTTTTAGTACGTAGGCTTTGTTAAACCATATTACATAAGTTCCCATACTTATTTGGTTTACGAACCCTTGTACTACCCGATCCTCCGATAGGTCCGTTTATTAATGTAGATACCTATATAGGTGCCGTTTGATTTCGTGATCTTCTAGCTTTGCTTGGTGGTTATCCTAGGACTTCTAAGCAATCTCAAGTGAGTACATAGTCCCCTCTTTTACTGTTTTCCAAACGTTTTGGGGTGGAACACATGTGCCTACTTGTTACTTTCATGATTTCATGCTTTTATATCATATACTTGCTATGTTCACTAGTACACTATTAGTACATGATTTTATTACGTTTTTGCTATGTATGCCCATTGTGTACATATTTAGTACATCGTTTTACATGACATTTTATGCTATGTATGTTTATCATACTTAGTACATTTTACATCACATGCTATGTATGCCCATTGTGTGCATATTAAGTACATCATTTTACAAGACATTTTATACTTTGTATCATGCTATGTATGTCCACCCGTCGCATACTTAGTACATTGTTTGTGCATTCTTACCTATGGTTTGGTTGTTACATATTTCACTTGCCATACATGACATTTTGTTTACACATTACTTGATTGACATTTGACAACGGTTTAGACGTGGGCAATTTACATTGATGGTTTATGTGGGTAAGTGATTTGAGTAACGAGACGTGTGTAATGTGATACAAGCATGGTGGATACGCCGCTGGTACTTCCTATATATAAGTGCTTGTATTATATTACATGGCGTAGCGTTATTTAAATCATTCATTTGGATTTATACATTGTTAAAAAAATAACATATTTTTCACAAGACATTGTTTTACAAAACAATTTGTTTTATACAAACTCATTTTTCACTTGGTTATTCATTTAACCTTACATCATTCTTTTAACTATACATATCTATCATCGATTTTCAAACATTTTATAAAAGCAAACACTTAAACTGGATTCTTGACAAGTTTTTGGTTAAACATTTTCTTAAACCTAAGTCATGAATCCTATTTTTCATAAAACCTATGTACTCGTCGGCATTTTTATGCTGATGTACTTTCACATGTGTTTCAGGTACAATAGTTGATGATATTTGATGATGATATTGATGCATGCTCACATAGGATTGGACGAGGCCTTAGTGACATTAAAAGATGCAAGACTAGTTAATTTTTGTTATGTTTCTTTATTGTTAAGACATTGTAACTCATTTAATTCAATAAAACGAAATTTGTTTAATCCATGGTTGTGAAACAATGATTCTGTTACAACACTCCCCGACGTTTCTGCCACGTTTTGTTGTTTTACGTGGTCGGGGTGTGACAGAAAAGTTGGTATCAGAGCCAATGGTTATAGGGAATTAGGTTATTAGTAATGCTTTGACCTAGACTATAACCTTCCTAGGACCCTAACACGAGTTTACTTGCGTTTAGTCATAAAACAATACCGTCACTTATCCTTAGGTGACAACCACAACAAGAACATAAATTTGATCTGCCTTGAAAACTAATCATCTGTTTTAGGATGATTTATTATAAGGTTTCGAACCTTCAAAGTTTTCAAAATCTCGTCAGAGTTTGGGTCTAAATAATGTGAACACGTGCAAACTGGAAGAGTGGGTGCCTGTACCCTGGGTCTTCTGTCTAAGGCTAGAGTGTTCGTACAAATCCGCAGTATCGGACCAGTCACTCTTACCTGGGAACTCTTGGGGTGAGTGTCCACTTATAGGTGAGCATGTCTTCGCGATACATTATATTGACCCGCTTACTTTGATTAGTCACTATCTCATTTGTTTGCCTTTGGTAACAAACAAATGGTCATAATCTTCATGTGTTGTCATTCTCTTTTGGCTATCTTTTTCTTGTTTCCTCCTATACCTTCCATTGTCTTCAAGATGCCTCTTCATCGCAACAACACCCAAATGTCCGAACCAGGTGCTGCAACTACCCAGTAAATAGGCGTCGTACTCCAGAGGACCATTGATTTAGCTACCACCATGACTCGCCTCAGGGATGAAGCCGTATAAGGGAACTGCTCCTTGGTGCAATCAATGCCACCGTCATCACCCAAATCAAATACCCTGTTTCAAATGTACCCACGGTGGACGATGGGGACATTTGGTTAACATCTGCCGCTTTGCGATCCAAAGCAAAGTTGTTACCAATCCTGCTGCTACTTAACCTTCAAATTCTGCTTCATATGTCGCCTTGGCATATCTAGCGCCTCAACCTCATGAACTTTCTACCTTGTATATCGACGTAAGCACGCCTAGTGCAAGGTGTCGGAACACCTCTCGTTACACAAATTCCAAAATCCATGTAGGATCTTTCTATCCTCATAATTAGATCCTTGTGGATGGGTATCGTTCATCGGAGCCCTTAATTGAATTCTTTGTATGATTCAATACGTACATTACAATTCAATAAGGACAAAGCCGAATTCCTGTTAAGATTTTCCTATCTTCATAGATAGATTCTTGAAAATGATTAAAGTGCCAAATGAAATCCACGGATTGGATTCCTGGTATGCTTTAAGTATCCGCGTTCAAAGATAACAATTTAAAGGCCAAATTAAACAATTATGTGATTATATGCTTATGTTCTCCCTTTTATGTTTTTGTGATCCAATTTTGTTATCCAAATCCTCGTAGAATCTTCCATATCTTCGTATAAGGGATTCATAGTAGGATATCCAAAGGTACTATCTTAAATCCTTAATGGACTTCTACGTTGGAGTTGAGTCCCTTGGGTTATGAAGTACTATTCCATAATTAGACCCCTTGAGTGGTCTAGTTAAACAGATTGATCCAAAATTCTGGTTAGGAATATCATGTGATGATATAGCTGAAAAGACTCCTTGAGTGGTCTAATTAAAGAGATCTTTTGTCGATCTAATTAAAAGGACCCTATGGTAGTCTAGCCACACTCATCACAGGTTTGATTTTTCTTCCCCTACACATTATGAAATGAACTTACGTAATTATGGAGGCCTACATAATTATGGAATTTAGTGCACAGAAACCACATCGAGTTTTGTCATGCGTCTAGAGTGAACCCTGTTCATTTCCAATTCTGATGAAGCACCCGTTGAAGAAAAATGAACTAGCTACTCATTTTTCACTTCTGAAAGAATATCCGTTGATGGAAATGAATATCCGTTTGTTTAATCCTTCATTTCCGTTCTGATGAAGAATCCGTTGAGGAAAATGGATCATCCATTCATTTTCGCTTCTGAAGAATATCCGTTGATGGAAATGAATATCCGTTTGTTTAATCCTTCATTTCCGTTCTGATGAAGAATCCGTTGAGGAAAATGGATCATCCATTCATTTTCGCTTCTGAAGAATATCCGTTGATGGAAATGAATATCCGTTTGTTTAATCCTTCATTTCCGTTCTGATGAAGAATTCGTTGAGGAAAATGGATCATCCATTCATTTTCGCTTCTGAAGAATATCCGTTGATGGAAATGAATATCCGTTTGTTTAATCCTTCATTTCCGTTCTGATGAAGAATCCGTTGAGGAAAATGGATCATCCATTCATTTTCGCTTCAGAAGAATATCCGTTGATGGAAATGAATATCCGTTTGTTTAATCCTTCATTTCCGTTCTGATGAAGAATTCGTTGAGGAAAATGGATCATCCATTCATTTTCGCTTCTGAAGAATATCCGTTGATGGAAATGAATATCCGTTTGTTTAATCCTTCATTTCCGTTCTGATGAAGAATCCGTTGAGGAAAATGGATCATCCATTCATTTTCGCTTCAGAAGAATATCCGTTGATGGAAATGAATATCCGTTTGTTTAATCCTTCATTTCCGTTTCTGATGAAACAACCATTGAAAATGACTCCGTTTGTTCATTTTCGTTTCTAAAGAATATCCGTTGAAGGAAATGAGTATCCGTTTGATTATCCTTTTTCATTTCCGTTTCTGAGGAAGCATCTGTTGAAAATGACTCTGTTTGTTCATTTTCGTTTATGAAGAATATCCGTTGAAGGAAATGAGTATCCGTTTGATTATCCTTTTCATTTCCGTTTCTGAGGAAGCATCTGTTGAAAATGACTCTGTCCATTCATTTTAGTTTCTGAAGAATGTCCGTTAACGAAATGATAGGATTATGCCTTGCATATCTCTAGTGGTTATTAGACACAAAGTCACAGACAGACTCCTACGAATAAATTTCGGGATGAAATTTCCTAAAGTAGGGGAGACCGTGACACCTGTGTCACTGTGACCATCAAACAAATGCCAAACCAATGAAATTTTGTGTTTCATACTTGGCATTTGTGAATATGTGTATCATTTGCACATATCAATTCTTGTTCGATTTCGGGCTTTAAATCGCTTTCTAGAAGGTTATACGCGATCTGATTCATAAATATAACCAGTTTAATGCAACAAACACTCCGGAATAGTGACATAGGCTTAACATACCTTAAATAACCCTTACATAAGTTAGAAATAAGTTTTGGATGGTTTGGTATGCCGAAATCAAGTTTATTCGCTTACAGGGACTTAATTCGACAAACTGCGAAAGTATGTCAATTTGTACTGTAACAGACCTTCCGGAACTTGATCATAAGTTAAGTATGCCCTAAATATTCTTTACATAGCTTAGAAATAGGCTTTGAGGTGTTTGGTGCGCAAAAATAAACTTTCTGCTCATTCAGGGACTAAAAGCGTCAAAAAGTGCATAAGTTTGCATTTTCGTGCATATTTTACGTTCTGAATACTTCCGGACTTCCAAAAATTTATGTAAGCATTAAAATATTTTATTTTAGTGTTTGGTATGATAAATTCCATTCGTCGCTTAATTTGGATCGTTTTTGCGTTCGTTACGACTCCCGTCGTAATTAAGTGAATAACACAACCGTACGACCAAACGAACCGACATCCGTGATGTCTTTGAGCATATTTTAAGTTCCCTATACTTTAATATCATTTTAGAGCCTTGAAATGAGGTTAAAGGGGTTTAAAAGTGCCAAAAAAATCAAGTTTTACAAGTGTAGGGACCATTTTTGAAATTTCTGGCAGATTCAATGAACCTAGTCCATTTTGAAGTGTTAATGGTTTTCACCCATGGTTTTGCAAAACCATGGGATGGTATTCAATGAACATAGTCCACATTAGGGGCTCCCATGGTTTTTGAAAACCATGTGCCCACATGTAAGGTCTAGATCAAATCACGTTTTTCGACGAACGATCTTAACGGTTCAAGGAAATCTATAAATACCCCTCACCCATTTCATTCTTCCTCACATTTGAATCTGATTCTACACTCTCTAAGTGGAAGTATATGCTTCCTACCTGAGAGTGAATCGGGTTCGAATCTTGCGGGGACCTTCTGTAAGTATTCTTTCGCGTTTTTCATTCGTTTTAGCGTTAAAGTCAAACTGCGTTTGACTTTCTGCATTAACCAGTTTATGGTCAATGCGAAGTTTGTTTGAACTTTATAACATGAGCGTAATCACGATGGTTATAGTCCCTAGTAACTATACCTACTGATTACCACGTTATCTAGGCTCAGTGACGAGTCGTAGTTTCGGGCAAAATGCGTTTTCTCGCGTATTTTGTAACCAAACTACTCTAGGGTATTAAAACCATTTGTTTTAATACCAAACCTGTTTTCTAACTTTACTAAACATGTTCTAGCATGTTTAGCTCGTCGCTTTTAGATTTGTGCTTGTTTAGGGTCGTAAAGGTAAGCGATCTAATCAATCGCTTATGCTTACGAACCCGACCCATTTGGTCGATCTTTAGGATCCGACCAAACGTTTTAGGTGACCATAGTTGTATAGGGAATAACCTTCCGAGGTTATACTTTATGGTCATGACGTTTAAGTAGTTGTATGATAAGTAGTTCTTATGCCTTAGGTAAATTACCAAAATACCCTTTTTGCGCCAAAATTCATTCTAAGCATATGTAACTTAATTTTTGACATCTAAACTGATTTAACAACAATATTAAACATGTTAAGGCATATCTTGCTTGTCATAGGACTAGTTAGGCATTTCAAACGCGTTTTACGCAAACGACGCGTTAAAGTGGCGTTAGCAACCTAAACGGGTCGTAATGGGTCAAAAGCACTTAGGATAGGTTTCGTTTTAGTACGTAGGCTTTGTTAAACCATATTACATAAGTTCCCATACTTATTTGGTTTACGAACCCTTGTACTACCCGATCCTCCGATAGGTCCGTTTATTAATGTAGATACCTATATAGGTGCCGTTTGATTTCGTGATCTTCTAGCTTTGCTTGGTGGTTATCCTAGGACTTCTAAGCAATCTCAAGTGAGTACATAGTCCCCTCTTTTACTGTTTTCCAAACGTTTTGGGGTGGAACACATGTGCCTACTTGTTACTTTCATGATTTCATGCTTTTATATCATATACTTGCTATGTTCACTAGTACACTATTAGTACATGATTTTATTACGTTTTTGCTATGTATGCTCATTGTGTGCATATTTAGTACATCGTTTTACATGACATTTTATGCTATGTATGTTTATCATACTTAGTACATTTTACATCACATGCTATGTATGCCCATTGTGTGCATATTTAGTACATCATTTTACAAGACATTTTATACTTTGTATCATGCTATGTATGTCCACCCGTCGCATACTTAGTACATTGTTTGTGCATTCTTACCTATGGTTTGGTTGTTACATATTTCACTTGCCATACATGACATTTTGTTTACACATTACTTGATTGACATTTGACAACGGTTTAGACGTGGGCAATTTACATTGATGGTTTATATGGGTAAGTGATTTGAGTAACGAGACGTGTGTAATGTGATACAAGCATGGTGGATACGCCGCTGCTACTTCCTATATATAAGTGCTTGTATTATATTACATGGCGTAGCGTTATTTAAATCATTCATTTGGATTTATACATTGTTACACAAATAACATATTTTTCCCAAGACATTGTTTTACAAAACAATTTGTTTTATACAAACTCATTTTTCACTTGGTTATTCATTTAACCTTACATCATTCTTTTAACTATACATATCTATCATCGATTTTCAAACATTTTATAAAAGCAAACACTTAAACTGGATTCATGACAAGTTTTTGGTTAAACATTTTCTTAAACCTAAGTCATGAATCCTATTTTTCATAAAACCTATGTACTCGCCGACATTTTTATGCTGATGTACTTTCACATGTGTTTCAGGTACAATAGTTGATGATATTTGATGATGATATTGATGCATGCTCACATAGGATTGGACGAGGCCTTAGTGACATTAAAAGATGCAAGACTAGTTAATTTTTGTTATGTTTCTTTATTGTTAAGACATTGTAACTCATTTAATTCAATAAAACGAAATTTGTTTAATCCATGGTTGTGAAACAATGATTCTGTTACAACACTCCCCGACGTTTCTGCCATGTTTTGTTGTTTCTGCCATGGTGAAGCACTGCGTCCGGTTCAAGGTACTTCAGAAGCAACGGATCCAGTGTCTGCGCCAATTATCCAAGAAGAAAATGCATCATCTTCTACAACTCAACAGCTTCAGAATGATATCGGGAATTTAAATATCAATAACTTGAGGTCAAATGTTGAAGTTCCTCCAGTTTCTGAAACCCGAATTCATAACATTCATCCTCAGCAGAATATTATAGGTGATGTTCTCAGTGGTGTAAGGACAAGGAATCAAATCAGAAATAATGAAAATGCTGGCTTGTATGCTGAGATACGAGAATCGGGACAACAAAATGATTGGTCTTTCGCCTGCTATGTTAGCCAAGAAGAGCCTAGATCTTGGAAGGAGGCATTGAAAGATGATTCCTGGGTGGAAGCCATGCAAGAAGAACTTCAGCAGTTCGAGAAGTTGGGCGTATGGAAATTGGTTGACAGGCCCGACAACTACAAGAAGATCGGAACTCGCTGGGTGTTTAAGTGCAAAAAGGACGACCGTGGGATTGTTGTCCGAAACAAAGCAAGGTTAGTGGTTCAAGGCTTCAGTCAGATTGAAGGTATTGACTACAATGAAGTGTATACACCTGTTGCTCGTCTGGAGGCTATTAGAATCTTTCTAGCCTACGCATCCTTCAAGAAATTCAAGGTGTACCAGATGGATGTTAAAAGTGCTTTTCTACACGGAGTAGTCGAAGAGGAAGTATATGTCGAGCAACCACCGGGGTTTGAAGATCCATTACATCCTGACAGGGTTTTACTACTTAACAAGGCATTATATGGTCTTCATCAAGCACCTCGGGCCTGGTATGAAACACTGTCTACCTACCTACTGAGCAATGGGTTTAGACGGGGTTTGATCGACTGTACCCTCTTCATCAAAGAAAAAGGTGAAGATCTTCTGTTGGTACAAGTGTATGTCGATGATATTATCTTTGGTTCTACCGATGATAAGTTATGCAAGGAATTTGAAAAGGTGATGCAAAATCGATTCGAGATGAGTGCGACGGGTGAAATGACGTTCTTCTTGGGTTTGCAAGTTAATCAGTCCGAATCTGGAATTTTTATTCATCAAACCAAGTACGTCGGAGACATCTTGAGCCGGTTCCAGATGTCCGATTCGAAGCCAATTTCTACTCCTCTTCCGCAGAATCACGGGATTACTCCGGATGAAGAAGGGGATGCTGTGGATTCTTCACTTTATCGTGCTATGATTGGATCCTTAATGTATCTCACCGCATCAAGACCCGACATTATGTATCCAACTTGTCTTCTCGCTAGGTACCAAGCGAATCCGAAGGTCTCTCACTATGCTGCTGTCAAAAGGATTTTTCGTTATCTGAAGGGTTACCCTGACACCGGGTTATGGTACCCTAAGGATGATAACTTCGATCTCAAAGCTTTCAGTGATTCTGATTTCGGCGGCTGCAAGAAAGATGGAAAATCAACTACAGCAGGATGTCAGTTCTTAGGCAATCGCCTAGTCACTTGGCAGTGCAAGAAGCAGACATGTGTGGCTACGTCTACATGTGAAGCGGAATACATTGCTGCGTCTAGTTGCTGCTCCCAGGTTCTATGGATCCAACAACAGATGCGGGACTACGGTTTTGAATTCCTAACTACTCCTATTTATGTTGATAATGAGGCTGCTTTACAGATCACTAGAAATCCTGTACAGCACTCAAAAACGAAGCACATCGATATTAAATATCACTTCATACGTGATTGCTTTGAAAAGAGACTTATCGATGTGGTTCACATTCATACCGATCACCAACGTGCCGACCTTTTTACCAAAGCATTTGATAAATCAAGATTTGATTATTTACTTTTGGTAAACGGCATTAAGGTGAAGCAAGAGTAACCGACATCAGGAAATCGTTTTTGTAAATATTTTTCTAAAAACCAAAAATCCAAAAATATTTTCACTTTCTTTATTTTTGAATTTTAGGGGGAGAAAGTTTCAAGAAAAATACAAAAACATTGAAAAACCACAAAAACACAAAAATATGTCTTTAATTTATTTACTTTCTGCATTTAAGGGGGAGAAAATTCAGAAAAACACAAAAACAATAGAAAAACAAAAATGAGTTTCTTGGTAATATAAGGGAAAGTGATATTACATCAGAGGTCGGTTGAAACATGTTTCTAAAAATCAAAAGGAAAAGAAAATGATAAGTAGCTCTACTAATGATGTACCAGTAGACTCACGATCATTTTAAAGTATGCAGGAGATATAAACATAACGAACTGAAAACCGCGTGGGAACCGCTCATTGGCATATGGTCTTGGTACCGAAATTTCGTTTGATAGATTGCCGAGGTTCTGAGATATTCGGGGTTTATGTTGTTTATCATCTGGGTATCATGGTTGTTTCTATAAAAGACAAAGTCTAAGTTCTTCCATGATACCATACATACGTGTACATATTTCATACTGCATTCGACCTCAATAAGTGATAAACAATCACATGTCCATATAAAATAAGTGATAAAATATCACAATTATCCGGGAGTCAAGTTCGTCTCTCTGCTGTACGGAAGTACTGACCTGTTCACGGACTTGCTCCTGTGCCCTCATGCATCGAAAATCAAGTTCCTCATCAATAAGTGATTCTATCACATAGGGCTTGGTTTCAAACTCAAATAAGTGACTTGTTCACATTGTATATATATACGTTAAAAACGGATGATAAATGGTATACTCCCCAGTAAGATGAACTCTCGTGCATACCTTGATACGGGAATGTGTCGTGAGTGGATGAACACCGGTCGGTAAGTATAAATCATACCTTAAACGTATCTCATTGTATTATGATTACACTTGATTGTTGAGTTTAAGTGGATAACAATATCGGTAATTGTGGTAGAATACTTATCAACTTCTGTAAAAGAATTTTAAAAGGAAATGTGTTTTGACAAAAGACCGCAAGCTGATATGATTCTCTTCGCCAGAAACTCGCAAAAATATTGTTGTGTTTGTACATATTTATTTACTGCTTTATTTTAAACAGTTTTGTCGTTTGGTGCATATCAGCACGACATTAGCGGTGATGTCGTTTGATAACATTCAAAGGATATTAAAATTGTTGCCTTTTATTTTATCAAACCACAAAATCCAAAAAGATTTTCAATTTAATGTTATCTTTGATTAACTGATGTTGGTGCTCGATCCGATACCTGACAAGCCGAGATACTTCATAAAACTAACCTTTGCAGAACTTCATAACGGACAACTTTTCAAAATGGTCATTTCTGAAAAACCTCCAAAATTTGAAGGGTTTGAATTGGAAATTCCCAAAAATCCAAAGTGTTGGTGGAAATCTGATCCTTCGAGGAAGCAATGGCCCTCGAAAGATCAGATGGTCAATGAAAGTCAACGGAAGTCAATCATCTCAGTCGAAAGATGATTTGGTCAACGAAGGATTTGACCAAATTGATCCTTCGAGCTGATCAGATCCTTTTGAAAGATGGTTTAGATCGAAAGATATCTTTCGAAGGATTCCAAAAATATCTGGTATCCTTCGATCCAGATCTTTCAAATATCTGGATCCTTCGAGCCAA
Source organism: Helianthus annuus (assembly GCF_002127325.2). Lineage (NCBI taxonomy): Eukaryota > Viridiplantae > Streptophyta > Magnoliopsida > Asterales > Asteraceae > Helianthus > Helianthus annuus. The sequence goes on along the minus strand of NC_035444.2, from coordinate 110,340,754 downwards.
ATAGGGATCCTTCGAACCCAAGGTCATCCTTCGAGACACCTTTACATCTTTCGAATGGTTTTGGGTCCTTCGAGATGGTTGGACTTTCGAGGTCATAGTATAAAAGGTCATCTTCTTCATTTGCACTTATCAGTTTCAAAAATTCATCACCAAAAACCCTCTCATCTTCTCGAACCTCTGCCCAAATTTTTCAAAGAAGTTTAAAGTATCAGGATTTTTATACAATACTCGGTAGGATAATCCTGGAACTATTGACAAACAACTTTGTGAAATCATCAATTGATCATGTTTATTAACCTTTCTTGTTCTCATTTTCACTTTATGATAATCATGGATAAAATGTAGACATATACAATGTGTTGATGATTGGAAACATAGTGTTAGGTTTTTAAATAATGATCAGTTTGTTTCAGATGAAACATGGTTTGTTTTGAATCTTGATGACAGGGGTGTTTGGGTTGGGTAAAACAGAGTCATGTTTGGCTTTGGATTATGGTTAGTATCCGGTTTGGATTAGTGTTCAAGATTTTGTTGTTTTTCTTTAATGGTTTTTTTTAGTGTTTGTTGTTGAATGGTATAAAATACATTTGAATCTCTTTAAAACTGACCAGAAACAACACTTGAAACTGTCACCGGAATTCAATTAAAATCCACCGGAAAACTCGCCGTTGAACAGTGATGCCGGAGCGAAGGATGATGACTCATCACCTCGATAGATGTGCTGTACAACATCCTTCGAGTGAGTCTCGAAAGATGTTAGATTCCTCGAAGGATCATCCTTCGATTGATCAATCCTTCGAATGATCAAGATATCTTTCAAAATTCTTGATTATTCGAAGATGATCCTTCGATAAGGTTATCATCCTTCAAGAAAAGTGACATCTTTCGAGCTGACTAACATCCTTCGAACAGATTGCCATCCTTCGTGCCATGATTCAATCCTTCGATGGATAATTTGGATCCTTCGAAGAGTTCAACACTTAGAATTTTTCCAAGAAATTGAAAATTTTCTAAGTGTGGAATTCCTTGTTGACTGTTTGACTTTTTCTTATTACGTGTCTATGTTTGATGAACAGAAATGGCACCAAAAGTAGCGAAAAAGGAACGGGCCAAGCCAACAAAGAAGGAGAAATCGGAAGTTGAATCTATGTCTGAATCTAGACATAACATGGCTGCATATTTACAACCGGAAGGGAGTATCAGTCCGGAGTTTACTGGAATCATGGAGTATCTTCATAGGGCGCGTATCAATTATGCTATCACGACACAGCACATTGCCTATCAGTCACACATCAAGGCGTTTTGGAGTTCAGCTGTGATTGAAACGGTGGAGAATAAGGAAGTGATCAGGGCATCAGTTGCTGAAAAACCCGTGGTTATTACAAAAAACACTATCAGAGAACGTCTAAGGCTTGGAGATCAACCAGAAGATCCTACTTCTATAGATTTACAATGTCAGCGGGGGTTACTGATGAGGCTGCGGTATAGCGACGACGTTCTTGCCAATCAGATCAACAAGAAGTATATGCCGCTTCGATACAAGCTCTTGTTGCATATCCTTATTCATTGCCTGAGCAACAAGCGTTCTGGATATGATCTGTCACCGATCGATTTGACTGGATTGTTTACGGCTCTGATTCTGAACAAGCCGTTCAACATATCTCGCTATATCTTCGACAATCTGAAGGAAAACGCTCGAAGGCCACTCCCATCAGCAACACAGCGAACATCTACCAAATTCTGGCTATATCCCAGATTTCTGCAGATGATGATTGATGATCAGATTCCTGATCTTCCAAAGGCTGAAGCAGATGTTCTACCTGTTAATCCAATGAATGAGCGTACTCTGCTGATATTCAAGTCCATGGCCGCCTATAAGGAATCGGATCCAATTAGGAAACTTATTGGTCATCTCGATGTTCCTAACAACGAGGCACCGCAGAACAACAGATGGCGTCGAGACGCGAGCGATTCTGATAATGAAGAGCCAAAGTTAATCGCTTTGGCTGACACGCAGCTCGGGGCTAAACATGGAATCAAGGCAACAAGGAAGTCTGCTGGCAGTTCTAGTGCTGCAGCACATGTCGAGGTTGATGTGAATGTTGCTGCCGAAGAGGTTCAGGGATTGTTTGTAGATCCTGATGCTCGTATTGGTGCAGGTGGTGATGGTGGTACTGTGGTTGTTGAAACAGGTGGTAGTGCAGGTGGTGCTGGTGTTGTTGCTAGTCAGTCCGGTACTGTTGCGACTGACAAAGGCAAAGGAAAGGTGGATGAAGCGAGGAAGCTAGTTGATGAAAATAGCTCATCTTCTGAAGAGGAAGGAGGTTCTGGTGACGATGGTTCGTCTTCTGAGGACGATAATCCTCCTCCTCCAGGAATGAAAAAGGTCTATGATAGTCGCGGGAATCCTCGTTTTGAGCGAATAGAGAAGACGGCTAGAACTGGAGAATCTGACAGGGATGAGGATTATATCCTTACTTCTCCGGGTTTTATCAGAAAGAGGAAAGCAAAACGACAGGGTATTCGTGCGTCAAAGAAAACTGCTGGTGATTCCTCTGTTCCTGCTTCTGTTCAGCCTTCATCTGCTCCTGAGCAACAGCTTCCTCCTGTTAGTGATCAACTGACTGAAAAAGAGACGCTGGAGCTAATGTCTTCTCCTCAGAGGTCTTCTGGGACACGCACGGTGACTGTTGATCAACAGCCGCCTGCAACTCCCACCTCAGGTACACATGCCCGACCTACTCTTGTTATTACTGGTCCTACAGGTGCTTCTGGTCAGGCTGGTCAGTCTGGCTCCTCAGGACCTGAGCCTTCGCGACCGACTCTGGCAGAGACTTTATCTGGTTTATCTGAATCTGAAAAGATTCAATTCCTGATTGAACAAATGAGTGAATTGGGTTCCATAGTTGGTCGGCATACAAGAACAATTGAAGAGTATCGTGTGCAGCGAAAACAGGATGTGGTGGCACACAACACGCTGTGTTCAATTGTTAATGCTCAGAATATTAAGATCAAGGAACAGGCCGAGGAAATTGAAAGGTTAAAGGAAGCAAACAGGGCTCGAGACAGGGAGGTTGAAATAATGAAAAGGCATAGTACTGTGTTGGAGAATGAGGCAAAAGCTCTAAGGCAGAAACATGATGAGTTGTCAGAGCGGTATAAAAATCGTGATGATAAATTAGTAGAAAGCTTCAAGCCTGTGTTCGCAAACTTCAAGAAGGTTAATCAGAAAGTGGGTACACTGTGGAGTGAAAGGTGCAATGCCTTAGGTATTGTCCCCTCAAGACGTGAGGATGACAAGGATGATGATGCAGCTAATCCGGATCAACCAGCTGCCTCAGCTTCCGGTGCAACTGCATCCGGGGCTGCAGGTGGGTCTGGTACATCTCAAGATGCTCCTACTGCTCCTCCCACAGCTACTACTGGCCCATCTGAGCAGACAGAAACTCTGGGAACTTCTACAGGGCTTGAGCATGTTAGCCTGGAACCAGAAATGTTTGAAGATCTCCCTGAATCCTCAGGTTCTCAGAAGTATCATCCTGTCACAGGTGAACTGTTGGAAGAGGGAGAGTTTATTTCTGAAATGTCTGATGAACAAATACTGATCTTGACTGATTTGGATGAAGTTGTTGTGTGTATGATTGATGCAACTCCGTTGGAACAGGACCAAACTGATTTCTCTACAATTGAAGAAATCTTCATCAGTTCGGATCCTGAACGTCCTGTATATGTTGGAAAGGACAATGCGGAGGTGAATGCTCTGGATGATGATTTTGTGGCTGAAAAGACTGCAGAGTTTGCCAATCTTTCTTCTGATTCACCAACAGCTCAAGAAAACCGTGAAAAGACAGTGAATGAGTGGCGAGCGGATTTCCTTGCAAGGAATCCTCCTCCGCTCGCTCCGTTGGATCAGGTTAACTATATGAGTCTGGAGAAGAATCGGGCTCGGGATCGCATTATTAGTTGGATGTTCGTCAAGGAACTTCACTGCATGGTCGTGAAAAGAGAAACTGGTCTTCAGTATTTCAGAACTCTCCTCAGTATTCTCACACTTCCGTACTATGATGTTGCAGTGTTAGCTCAACTAGATGTTATCAATCGAGACGAAGAAAAGATGGTGGATCTGTTTGCTAAGAAAATCAGGTTGGAAAGAAGATTGGGTTGGAAGGATCCTTTATACAAACCACAGTTTCCCAGATACGAGCAGATCAGATTTACACTTGATCCAGAAACAAACACTGCTCGCTATCGGTTGGTGTATGATCCTCCTAATGTGATGAAGAAGATACCGTTGCTAAAGATGAAGACCGACTTTCTTGGAAATTTTCGTTGCTGGGTCTATGACGCGGATACTGGTGAAGCTGTGATCCTATTCAGAGATAATCAAGAGAACTTTAGAATAATAGATCCGATGTGGATTACTAACATGTCCAGATCGGATAAACTATGTGGTTCGGGATCGAGATCAAGCTATGAAGTTTCAGAAGATGGCCTTGTACTGCTTCAATCTGCTGGTCAACGCAGGAAGTGCATGGTCATCTCATCATCTGACAGTGGAAAGGACGTCCGAGACTTAAGACACGAAGACTGAGACAAAGCTACAGCCAAGGGGGAGTTTGTTGGTGCACTTGTGTCTGTACTTTGTCTGTATTTTGTAATGTATAAAACAATGTCTTTTGTCTGTCGTGTTTACGTCTTTTGTTGTATTTGTTTAAGTGTTTGACTGTATGTTTGACCAAGTCAACCATCCTCCTGGTTTGACTTGGCCAAACAGTCAACATTATATTTGTAAGATAGTTATGCTTCGAAGGATGTCATCGAAGGATGTTATGTATCCTTCGATGACCTCGAAAGACATCTTTCGATGGATACTTATGGACCTCGAAGGATATATCATCCTTCGAGGTATGTATGGATCCTTCGGTATCTTTCGGTGGATATTCTGGTCGATAGATGATCCTTCAACCAGAACTCCTTATCCTTCGTGCATGTCATCTGTTATGGATATAAATATCCATGTTGGGGTTCATTTCACAGTTAGTCATTCGGAGACACTTAGAAAGATATTGAGAGCATTGTGAGTGAACCCAAGGTCTTGTAAGAGAGCATTTCAGTTTGGTCAAGGGCTGTAACCGTGTCCACTGAAATACAAGAGAAAACTTTGATATATTGCGTGTCTACTCTTTCTCTTTGTAATCTTGCTTTCATCTAAACTACGGTTTGCACTCTAGCTTGGATTCCGCACTTGCTAGAGTGTTAAACATAACAAGGATTAGGTTTATCCTCAACCTCCGAGGGACCTACAGCAAGCAGACAACGAGGTGGTGAACGGTACGTTCTTAGTTAATAATCAACCTGCATCTGTTCTTTTTGATTCAGGGGCCGATAAGAGTTTTGTGTCATTATCTTTTGAGCCTTTGCTTCGTGTGTCTAGAACGAAACTAGGAAAGCCTTTGACAGTAGAAGTTGCGAATGGTGAACCCATTGTTCTTGATTCTATTCTTCGCAACTGCCAGTTGAACCTCAACGACCATCTTTTTCCTATTGACCTCACGCCTATGCAACTTGGGAGCTTCGACATTATTGTTGGTATGGATTGGTTAGCCAAGCATCACGCAGAGGTAATTTGTTTTGAGAAGATCGTTCGTGTGCCGCTTTCGTCAGGTGAGATACTACAGGTTCGTGGTGAAAAACCTGCTAGTAGCCTCAAGCTTATGTCTTGTTTTCAAGCTCAGAAGTATCTGCGAAAGAACTATGTGGCCTTCCTGGCACATGTTACGGCAGATAAAGACCAAGGTAAGTCTATTCAAGATATCCCCGTTGTTCGGGATTATCCGGAGTTGTTTCCTGAAGAGTTGCCTGGTCTACCTCCAGCACGCCAAGTCGAGTTCCGTATTGATCTTGTACCTAGTGCAAATCCTATTGCCAGAGCTCCATATCGTCTTGCACCGTCTGAGATGCAAGAGTTGTCTAAGCAGCTTCAGGAGCTTTCTGACAAAGGTTTTATCCGTCCTAGCTTTTCACCTTGGGGTGCTCCCGTTCTTTTTGTCAAAAAGAAGGATGGATCCTTCAGAATGTGTATCGATTATCGTGAGTTGAATAAGCTTACCATCAAAAATCGATATCCCCTACATCGCATTGATGATCTCTTTGACCAGTTACAGGGTGCTACTTGCTTTTCGAAGATCGACCTTTGTTCTGGGTATCATCAACTTCGTGTGCATGAAGAAGATATTCCCAAAACAGCATTTCGCACTCGATATGGGCATTATGAGTTCACAGTCATGCCATTTGGTTTGACCAATGCTCCTGCTGTTTTCATGGATTTGATGAATTGGGTTTGTAAGCCTTATTTGGATAAGTTCATCATCGTTTTTATTGATGACATCTTGATTTATTCTAAGACACGAACTGATCACGAGCGCCATCTTCATCTTACTCTGGAACTCCTGAAGAAAGAACAACTTTTTGCCAAATTCTCCAAGTGTGAATTTTGGCTTAAGGAAGTTCAATTTTTGGGGCATATTGTCAACGAACAAGGTATTCATGTAGATCCCTCCAAAATCAGTGCGATTAAGGATTGGGATACGCCTACTACTCCTACTGAGGTTCGTTCTTTTCTTGGTCTTGCGGGTTATTACCGCCGCTTCATCGAGAACTTCTCAAAGATTGCAGTTCCTCTGACTGCTCTAACTCAGAAGAACAAACCCTTTGAATGGGGTTCTAAGCAAGAAGAAGCGTTTCAGACCTTGAAGCAGAAGCTTTGTGATGCACCTATTCTGACTTTACCCGAGGGTAATGATGACTTTGTCGTTTACTGTGATGCATCAAAATTGGGTCTTGGCTGTGTTCTGATGCAAAGGAACAAAGTCATAGCCTACGCATCAAGACAATTAAAGGTACATGAGAGAAACTACACCACTCATGATCTTGAGTTAGGTGCAGTCGTCTTCGCTCTCAAAATCTGGAGACACTATTTGTATGGTACAAAATGCCTGGTTTTCACTGACCACAAAAGTCTTCAGCATATCTTTAACCGGAAAGAACTCAACATGAGGCAAAGACGTTGGGTCGAACTCCTAAACGACTATGATTGCGAAATTCGCTACCATCCTGGTAAAGCGAATGTTGTGGCTGACGCATTAAGTCGTAAGGAACGTACTATGCTTCATTGTGTTAGTGTTCAATCTGCTATTCAAGCTCGATCTGATATCCAAGCACGCATTACTCAGGCTCAACAGGCTTGTGTTTCACAAGACTTGATGGGTAAGGAATTACCCTATCACATTAAGCTTGATCTTGAGCTGAAGGAAGATGGATCATATTATTTCATGGACCGTTTGTGGGTCCCAAGCCATGATGATCTTCGCACTTTGCTTATGGATGAGGCCCATAAGTCTCGTTATTCTGTTCATCCCGGCTCAGACAAAATGTATAAGGATCTTCGTACTCAGTAATGGTGGCCTGGTATAAAGAAAGACATTGCCTTGTACGTTTCCAAATGCCTTACGTGTCTCAAGGTTAAGGCTGAACACCAGCATCCTTATGGTCTTTTGGAGCAACCTGAGATCCCAGTTTGGAAATGGGAAAACATTGCTATGGATCTCATTACCAAACTCCCGCACGCTAAGAAAGGTCATGATGCCATCTGGGTAGTTGTTGATCGTCTTACAAAGTCAGCGCATTTCCTGCCGATCCGTGAGAATCTATCTGCTGAAGATCTGGCTAAAATCTATGTGGATGAAATTGTATCTCGACATGGTGTTCCCTTGAACATTATTTCTGATAGAGATGCTCGTTTCTCTTCTCATTTTTGGAGAACCATGCAATCTGCTATGGGGACCCAACTCAATCTTAGCACAGCATATCATCCACAAACAGATGGCCAAACTGAAAGAACAATCCAGACACTGGAGGATATGCTTAGAGCTTGTGTGATCGATTTTGGTGGTAGTTGGGATTCACATCTTCCATTGATTGAATTCTCCTACAACAGTAGTTATCACTCCAGCATCAATATGGCTCCTTTCGAGGCTCTCTATGGTCGAAAATGTCGTTCACCTGTCTGCTGGAATGAAATAGGTGAGGCTCAGCTTACTGGACCTGACCTCATTCTAAGGACAACTGACAAGGTTAAGAAGGTTCGTGATAACTTACAGGCAGCTCGAAGCCGTCAAAAGAGTTACGCGGACCAACGACGCAATCCCTTAGAATTCCAAGTCGGTGATCGTGTATTACTTAAGGTCTCACCTTGGAAAGGTGTGATCAGATTTGGAAAAAAAGGAAAACTTGCACCTAGATATGTTGGACCATTCAAGATCGTCGAAAGAATCGGTAAGGTAGCCTACAGACTTGCATTACCTCCTGAACTTGGAAATGTTCATCCTACTTTCCACGTATCCAATCTCAAAAAGTGTTTAGCTGATGAGAACCTCCACATACCGCTTGACGAAATCCGTGTTGATAAAACACTACATTTTGTTGAGAAACCTGTGGAAATTACGGATCGTGAAGTCAAATGGCTTAAACGCAAGCGCATTCCGTTGGTTAAAGTTCGCTGGGAATCTAAACGTGGACCTGAGTTTACTTGGGAACGTGAAGATCAAATGAAGGTGAAGTATCCACATCTATTCTCACGAGTTTCCTCTAAACAAATTTCGGGATGAAATTCCCACAAGTAGGGGAGACTGTGAATGAAATAAAGTTATTTGATCCCTATGTTTGTTTGTTTATGTTTGATGTTTTTCATGTTTTGACTTTTATTCGATTTCAAACTCTATATCGATTTCTGGAGAATTATACGCAAACTGGTGCGTTAACGTAATTAGTTAAACACGACAAATACTCCGGAACATCAATTTATGCTTAACATACCTTAAATAACCTTTACATAACTTAGAAATAAGTTTTGAAGGCTTTGGTATGGCAAAATCCAGTTATTTCACTTACAGGGACTAAAATTGACAAACTGCAAAAGTATGCCGATTTGAACTGTAACGAACATTCCGGAACATGATCATAAGTTAAACACACCTTAAATATCCTTTACATATCTTAGAAATAGGCTTTGTGGGGTTCGATGTGCTAAAATAAACTTTTGGGTCATTCAGGGACTAAACGCGTCAAAAAGTGCATAAGTTTGCATTTTCGCGCATAACTTACGTTCTGAATACATCCGGACATCCAAAAATTTATGTAAGCATTAAAATATTATGTTTTAATGTTTGGCATGAGAAAAATCCATTCGTCGCGCAATTTGGACCGTTTTTGCGTCCGTTACGACTTCCGTCGTAATTAACCGAACATCGCGATCGTACGACCAAACAAACCGACATCCGGGATATTTTTGAGCATGTTTCAAGTCCCCTACACTTTAACTTCATCTTAGAGCCTTGAAATGAGGTTAACGGGGCTTAAACGTGCCAAAAATGGGCCAAATTGCATGTTTCTGAAGTGCAGGGACTAAAACTGCAAATTCTGATCTGCGACCCTCAGGCGGGGCGCGTAAGGATCCATGTATTCCTTACGCGGGCCGCGTGGCCTCCCCAGATATGCAATTTTGTTGCAAACAACTGTTTATGGCTGTTATGCACTTCCAAACCACTTGCAAATGGTTTTTATCAATCCTAGGGGCTCCCATGGGTTTGTAAATCAGTGGGTAAGTGTTGTACGGTCGAGATTAAACGCTTGGGGAACAAGAAACGATCCTAACGATTCCATGTTTCCTATAAATACCCAACCCCAACTTCATTCAAACCCACTTGATTCTGAGATTTTCTCTAAGTTGGAGTTATAAACACTTCATACCTGAGAAATACTCGGAAATCAATCTTGCGGGGACCTTCTGTAAGTATTCTTTCGCGTTTTTCGTTCGTTTTAGCGTTAAAGTCAAACTGTGTTTGACTTTCTGCATTGACCAGTTTATGGTCAACGCGAAGTTCATTTGAACTTCATAACGTGAGCGTAATCACGATGGTTATAGTCCCTAGTGACTATACCTACTGATTACCACGTTATCTAGGCTCAGTGACGAGTCGTAGTTTCGGCCAAAATGCGTTTTCTCGCGTATTTTGTAACCAAACTACTCTAGGGTATTAAAACTATTTGTTTTAATGCCAAACCTGTTTTCTAACATTACTAAACATGTTCTAGCATGTTTAGCTCGTCGCTTTTAGATTTGTGCTTGTTTAGGGTCGTAAAGGTAAGCGATCTAATCAATCGCTTATGCTTACGAACCTGACCCATTTGGTCGATCATTAGTATCCGACCAAACACTTTAGGTGACCATAGTTGTATAAGGAATAACCTTTCGAGGTTATACCTTATGGTCACATCGTTTAACTAGTTGTATGATAGGTAATGTATGTGCCTTAGGTAAATTACCAAAATACCCTTTTTACGCCAAAATTCATTTTAAGCCTATGTACCATAATTTTTGGTATCTAAACTGATTTAACAACAATATTGAACATGTTAAGGCATATCTTGTTTATCATAGGGCTAGTTAGGCATTCCAAACGCGTTTTACGCGAACGACGCGTTAAAGTAGCATAAGCTACCTAAGCGGGTCGTAACTGGTCAAGAGCACTTAGGATAGGTTTCGTTTTAGTACGTAGGCTTTGTTAGACCATATTACATAAGTTCCCACACTTATTTGGTTTACGAAACCTCGTATTACCCGATCCTCCGATAGGTCCGTTTAATAACGTAGATACCTATATAGGTGCCGTTTGATTCCGTGATCTTCTAGCATTGCTTGGTGGTTATCCTACGACTTCTAAGCAATCTCAAGTGAGTACATAGTCCCCTCTTTAATTGCTTTCCAAACATTTTGGGGTGAAACACGTGTGCCTACTTGTTACTTTCATGTTTTCCACGTTTTCATATCATATACTTGCTATGTTCATTAGTACACTATTAGTACATGATTTCATTATGTTTTTGCTATGTATGTCCATTGTGTGCATACTTAGTACATCGTTTTACATGACATTTTCATGCTATGTATGTTCATCATGCTTAGTACATTTTCATTTCATCACATGCTTACATTTGGGGTATGACATTTGGTTTGTTTAAGTGGGACAATATACATTCATTAACTTTGATCACGCCGCTCGTTAGTAGGTAATGGTACCATAGGAATTGACAACTCCCGTTCCTGATATCCTGGGTATGTTTGGATGAAAGGAATGACCGAATTCGATTTAAACATAAAAACCGATAGACCTTTAATTTGTTTAAAGGTTTATCACCACAGTCACAAGGCTTGGATGTATGCATTTTCACAATACCGCATAAATGTTTGTATTCAGTATAGCATGCATCTCCACAAAACATAACGTTGATTTAAACTGAGTTTTACTTCAATACTTTGTTTTGTGCATTTTCACCTATGGTTTGGTTGATACATATTTCACTTACCATACATGACATTTTGTTTACACATGACATGATTTACATTGACATAGACATTTTGACATTGTTACACACATTACATGATTTACACTTGACGTTAGACAAGGTTTTTCGCATAAACATTTTGACATTTGGTTAAACATAAACATGTTTACATTGGTGGTTTGTTTGGGTAAGTGATTTAAGTAACGAGGCATGTGTAATATGATACAAACATGGTGGATACGCCGCTGGTACTTCCTATATATAAGTGTTTGTATGATATTACGCATCGCAGTGTTGCTTAAATCATTTCAGTTTAGCTATACAACATATTTTTCACAATACATTGTTTTACAAACAACTCGTTTTATACAACTTATTTTACTTGGTTATTCATTTAACCATACATTATTCTTTCAAAAATACATATCTACCATCGTTTTTCAAATGATTTACAAACAATACAATCAACAAGGTTCATGACTACATTTCATTAAACGTTTTTCTAAAACCTAAGTCATGGATCCTATTTTCACCAAACCTATGTATCTCACAGGCATTTTTATGCTGACGTACCTATTTTCACATGTGTTTCAGGAGCAAATGCATAGGATGATCGTGATACACTAGGGTGGACTTGGGCCTTAGTGACGATAAAATGGATCTAGACTAGTTAAAACTTGTTATGTACTTTGTTTCTTTTTATTTTAAGACAATGTAACTTGTGGGTTCTCGTTTGAAACAATGTATTCCACCCTTGGGTGATGAATAAAATATTATTTAAATTACCTTGGTTGTGGAACAATAATTCTGTTACAACACTCCCTGACGTTTCCGCCACGATTTGATGTTTTACGTGGTCGGGGTGTGACATCACATTTCATACTGTCACATCATCTTTACATACAAACTCTTTGTGACATAAACGATGCACAAAGCACAGCTAGCACAGTTAGCGGATAACTCAGAAAAATGTTGACGATGTCAGTACATAGATAAATAGTGTTTTGAGACCCTTTATGGGCCAGAGACTAAGTTTGGCACTAGTATGGTGTGTAGGGAAGTAAGGATTACAAAACTGCTTCACTAGGTGATAGTTTAAGTGCCGGAAAGTGCCTAAACCTCACTTAAAGTGCTGAAATCAGCATTTTTCAGCAAAATTCAGCAATTTAAAAAGCTAGTAACATGCAAAAATATGACTAAATGGTCATGAATGCTTTCCTAAGTGTCGGGAATTAAAAGTGTCACAAAAGGGTACTTAAAGATCACTAAACGGAATAGTTTGACACTTTAACGAACCGGTATCTAACCAAACAACCGGACATTACCCGAAACAACAAAATTATACTAGAAGCATTGTTTTAATGGTTCCAAGCTAGTTATGATCCACGAACACCTTAACACACTATATAACATCAAATACACATGACACCTAACCAATACACTTAAGAGCCTAACTAATCATCTAACTAAACATTAAAACCCAAGCAAGATACCCCCCCTCTCATGGACGGTCACCATGTGACCCCACCAGGATCATGCCCAATCTTCCTAAGATTTGTAAAGGATTATGTGGTGTACTTAAGAGACATAAGACACAATGGTTAAAACCCAGAATTTGGATTATAAGAGAACATGGAGGATCATTATCTCTCACACACATCACCCACTACTCTCTCCCCCTCCTCCCTTTTCTCTCGGTCGAGAACCACACCAACACCACCACCACCTTTCATCCATCATCCATTCATTCCAAGTTCATACAAAGGTGTAAGGAGGTCTACAAGGAAGCTTGGTGCTCTTGGATCTTGAAGGACCTCACCCGATTGCTTTTATCCTCCACATTTGTCATCTACAACATCAAGTGTTCTTCCCTAGCCTTGTGCTAGTAGTAAGGCCTTACAAACTCTTGTTACTTCATATGTTGTTGGTTAAAATATGATGTACATTAATAAACTTGATGAACACTAAAGAACATATTGACAAAACTTTAACATAAGCTTGTCATATGATGAACTCTTGATGAAACAATGTTGTTTAGTGTATGTATAATACTTGAATATTGTTTCTTGAGATTATGATGTTGATCATCATAAGGAGCTTGCTAGATTGTGATTAAACACATGATCTAGCAAGTGAAAGAATGATTATGTGACAAAACAAGATGATCATCCTCATATATAAGCATGAACTTGAAGAATAAAGTGGTTTCTTGAAAAATAATACACAAAGTGAGTTAGTAATCTTATGGATCTAAGATTTATGAATGGTTTTTCAAAAGAATCAAGTTCAAAATATGATTTTTAGAAGATCATGGTTCTTATTTAAACACACACCCTTTTTGGTGATAAAACAAGTGTAGAAACACTTGAGAAACAAGAAAAATTCAAAAGAATTATTTTTGGAAAAATCATCTAGTAAGTTGTAAACACACAAATCTTTTAAGAATGAGATTTTTAAAGAAATAAACACACTTTAAAGGGTAACTAAGTCTACTAAACACACTACCGAGTTACTACAAGTTTTTATGAAAATTCAAGTTCATGATCATTATGTAGATAGCTTTGTTTTAGCACATGGTAAGTGTAGATTGATTGTTGATTGCTTATGATGATTTTTGAAAAGAAAATGATATGCTTTAATAAGCATGGACACCTCCATTTTTAGGGGAAACTATGGCAAAATTTTCTAAAAATACAAACACTTAGAAAAATATTTTCTAAACAAATATTTACAAGTAAGTTTTGACTATGGTATTCAACATAAACCTTGCCACAATTTTTATTACAAAAATACAAGTATTGGAGGTTGGTTTTTGTAAATAAAAATAACTAAATATGTATTTGGAGGATATATATTTAGAAGACACATTGTGTGTGATTATTTGTATACTTTGTGTATTAGTTATATTATTTTAGGATTTAAAGTAATATGACTTAACAACATACCAAGAATTTACAATCCAAAATAATACCAAAAATCATAAGGAATAAATATATAAGTTACACACTTAACATTGTGGAACCAAACGCAAGAACGTAACTTACAAAATATTTCGGAAAATACCGTTATAAATATATTTTGGTAAATATTATTTTGGATGCAAGAAATGAAAATATGATTTTTGTAATTATTACGAAAGTAATATTTTATTATCGACAAGAAGAAAATATATTATTTTTGGAAGTTAAAATATATTTCTTAGTATATTTAGAAGATATATGATTTTTGGGAGAAATATATATTTTCTTGAAATACATTATTTTTGGACAAAATAAGTTAAATATATTTTCTAAGTTAGACTTAAAAATATATTATTTTGGAACTACAAATACAAGAATACGAAAATACATGTATGAGATACACCCATCATTGGGAAGGAAATACGAAAATAAATACTTGAGAAGTATTATTAGAAAATATTGTTTAACAAATTATTCCAAAATTAAATATAATTTAAAGTTAACATAATTGTTATTTTAACAAGAAATTATAACTTGGAATAATATTAGAGACATAAAAGAAACGTAACTCAAAAACGTAAATACAAAGACAAGGCACGACCCGTTCGTCTAATAGACCCTAGTACATTGTATGGAGTCGTGTTTGCTGAGGAGATTTAAGTTGCGAGTACAGAAGACGCAAAACTGTGAGTTCATGTCCCCCTTTTCTTTTAACTGTTTTCAGTTTTATAACTTCGGGGGGTGAAATACATGTTACAATTATTTACAAACGTTTTACACATGGTATGGTTAGCTAAGGAGGGTTACTGCTTGATCATGTGAAAGGTGGGTATAACACTTAAGGCCATTAATCCTCGTCGTAGGACCGAGGGATATGAGTGATAGATCTATTTGGGTGTAGCGAGCCCACACCCATGAGGACCAAGGTGGCCCATGTGGTGACTATGTCCACATACAAATGCCGTGGCAAAATTCCGCTAGGTTTGAGTTTTCCTGCACCATTTCACACATACCATTGGCCTTGCAAACTATTGGTGATATGTTTTTCTTTATTGCTACATACCAGGTACATACATACATACAGACATACTTTAAAGGTTTATTCATATACAAACACATGAACTCGCTCAACTTTTGTTGATGTTTCCAAATTACATGTATTTCAGGGAACTAAGTGGATCTGGCAGGTGTTGCATGTTTTCAAGCTGCGTTATAAATAAAAGATGTCATCTGAGGTCGTAGGGTTTAGGAGGTGTATCCTATTCCTGGACGGGATACATGTTTCTAAACCGGGTTTTTATTTAAGGTCTTTTGTTGAGTCTTCATGAACTCATTTAAACATGTTGTGGTTTGTAACTTGAAGTTGGCATCGATGTTTCAAACAAGTATGTTGTGGTATTTTCTAAACTTAATATATGGATGAACATCTTATGGTTTTATCATATAGCGTTGTTATGATTGAATGCTATGGTATTAAGAAAGTCACACCAATAATCACGCTTCCGCAAAAGTCAGGGTGTGACAGCTTGGTATCAGAGCTTCGATCGTAGCGAACTAGGATTCTTTCTCGAGTCCAGACTACGATCATTAGGGCTCTCACAAAAATGTTTTCAAACATGTTTACATTGCATACACAAAATGTCCAGATCCAGGGAAACAAACACTTTTACAAACAAAAGGCACAAAACATATTTCGAGGTTATTGTTCAGTCTGAGAGACTAGGGAATTTCAGTCTGAGAGACTGGGAAAGTTCAGTCTGAGAGACTGTGGAAGTTTAGTCTGAGAGACTGGGTAGTTCAGTTTGGGAAACTGGGGAGGTTTTAGTCTGAAAAGCTAGGAAGTTCAGTCTGAGAGGCTGGGTCGGATATTCTGGGAAGACTAGGATGAATACATGTTTACTTTGTCACTGCTTACATGCTTATTTGATGATTGTTGATATATGTGCATATGTTGTGATTGTTTGTTACAGACACCATGTCCTCAGCTGAGAGTGAGCTGTCAGATACCATAGACCCTATGGCCACAGTATCGGACAATGAGATTGTCCCGGACCCTGAGGTTTTCACCTCTGATACTGAGAGTTGCGATGATGATGTTGATGAATGGAATGTCTGTTGACTACGTCTGCATTACGTCTTAGGTCAAGATAGGTCAACATAGGAGCTTAAAAGTCAAAATTAGAAGTTTATGTAATAGTTTCGCTTTTGTGAACATGTGTAGAAATAGTTTTGCTTTTGTATCAAGAGGTTTCGCTTATAGGGTATTACGGTAGTTTCGCTCATTTGTCAGTCCACAAGAGCGAAACCTCAGGTGCTATATATAGTCACCATAAGCGAAACCAAGTTAGTCATTCGTGTATGTTGGAGCGAAACTGTTGAGAGCTTTTGGTGTTGAAACTCTATCAAATTGTAATCAGAAAGCGTTAATAAAGAAGGAATTTAAAGGAATAGCTGTTGTAACTTCATTTACGTTGATTCCGCCTTCGTACGTGAAGATGAACATTCTCAACTGACTGTTTAGGGTCGGAACACGGTCCAACAAGTGGTATCAGAGCTTCAGGACGAGGAGTTCATACTACTACAGCTTGAAATGGCCTGATTTTTGAGTATATCATGCGAAACATACAATTAACAAACCCTAGAAAGTTTCAGGTTAAAATTTGGCTTAAAAATGGTTAAAATTGGGTAAAAACTTAGTTTCGCTTATTCAGTCATTCGAAGGTTCCGCTCAAAATAACCACATAGTTTCGCTTTTACTGCACTTTCGCTCGAAATAACATAATAGTTCCGCTCATTTGAACTAGGTAGTTCCGCTCGTAGGGACAATCTGATAGTTTCGCTCGAACGGACACTTTCAAGTTTCGCTCATCCGGACATATATAGTTTCGCTTATCTGGTCCAACATATTTCGCTTATCTGGACATTACCACTTTCGCTTATACGGACAAAAGTGGTTCCGCTTTTCTGTCACATTTTTCAAAAACTTCGGAAATTTGTCTAAGTGTTTGCTGATTTTGCAGGTACACTCAAGATGGATGATATATTCTTGAACCCGTTCAGTGATATGTACGCGTTTGCTGGAAATTCCGGAAATGATGATTCTTCATCAAGCAATACGAATGAGAACCCGCCAAATGCAAAGAAAAAGCTAACTGAAGCTTGGGAATTGGAAAGTGCTTTCGGAACATTCAATAAACCTCCAAAGCTAATGGCTATTGAGGATTACAATCGGTGGTCAAGAAAGTTTGAAGATTGGCTGATGGCATTTGCAGATGCTAGCTGGAAAAGTCTGAAAAACGGTTATGTAAATGCAAACAAAAATGGTGAAACGTTAACATCTGCTGATGAGATTGAATCGTTTGTAGCTGAACAAAAATGCGTGGCTTTGTTATTTCAGTCTGTCCGAGAGGATATTATTTCTTTGATCGATTACACAAATGCAAAAGATCTTTGGAAGAAGCTAGCAACAAAATGTATTGGTAGTGAAGAAATTAAGAAAAACAAAAGGAAATTACTTAGAAAAGAGTTTGATCTTTTTGGGTGCTTAAAAAACGAATCAGTTTGTAAAATGAT
The DNA here is from genome assembly GCF_002127325.2 of Helianthus annuus. Lineage (NCBI taxonomy): Eukaryota > Viridiplantae > Streptophyta > Magnoliopsida > Asterales > Asteraceae > Helianthus > Helianthus annuus. Next base: position 110,322,818 of record NC_035444.2, on the reverse strand, counting down.
AGAAAGGTTTGGTCACTTGAAGCTGGAATTAGCACGGCATGATATCAGATTTTCTGAGGATGATCTAGTGGACAAACTGTTCGATTCATTGCCAGACGAGATGGATTAGAGATATTATGCGCTTATGCTGAAAAACACTATCGAGCCTGCAAAGTTGATTGTGGATTTGGTGATTGAGAGACTTGAAAGTCACGAGCTGGAACTGAAAAAGACGTACAAAGTCAATCACTCATCCTACCAGCAGAATTTGGATTTGTATTATCCAAAAAGCATGATGCCAAAAGCAACTTCTCCCAAAACTGCGTTTTCTGCTGAGAATGTATCCACAACAAGCAAAGAAAGTCAAAGCAGTCAAAGTAGTGGAAATCACAGTGGTTATCATAGTGGATCTTCATCATCTGCAAGTCATTCTGATGCAAAGAATCGTTTTCAATGCAACATTGCAATAGACTTGAAGAATGCTCAGAATTTTGATGAGGAGTCGGCTAAACAGCAGATGGTCTTCCTAGCATCGGTGTTGGAATCGTATGAAGGGTTAGTAGCTAGGAAGATAGGCAACACCAACCTAACAAAAGAGGACTACGATCAAATAGATCCTGAAGAAATGGAGTTAATCGATATTCATTGGGCCATGGCAAGTGCAGTTCGTCGAGCACAGCGTTTTATGGAAATTACCGGCAGGAAGACAATTCGTGGTCCATCTACCAAGCTGGGGTTCGATAAATCCAAAGTGACATGCTTCAAGTGTAAGCAGAAAGGTCACTTCAAGCGAGAATGTAGAAACGCTTATGCTAATGAATCGGAGAACCCTTTCAGAGATGATTACTACAAGAAGGCGATTTATCACCAGAATAAATCTGAGCCGCCTAGATTGAAGCAGGCTGAAGATAACAGAGAGAAATCTAGGGCTCATGCGGTGATCTACGATGATGAGGGGTATGATTGGAGCAAAGAGGTTCTACGAGAAGAAGATGCAGTTGGTTACGTGTTCATGGCGAAAAATGAACCTATTCCGTGGAAAGACAACCGTACTGAAGAGCAAAAGTATAGATACGGAAAAATGATTGCTGAAAATAAAATAATTAGACTTTCTGGTATCTATCTGGAAGCGAAGAGAGCAAAAATATGGGATCCGGACAGGGAGTGTTATCCTGATGAGTATGGAAATATTGCGATCGATGACAAAACTCTTGATCTGGAAGCCATCATCAAGGAGTTAAAAGATGAGGATGAGTATTGGCAGAACAAATGGTGGGGAACTGGAGACGAGGAAGAAAAAGAAAAGAGGGAGAAAGAAGAGAAAGAGAAAAAGGAGAAAGAAGAGATCGAGAAATCAAAGAAGATTGATACTGGAGTTATTGATACAACGCAAGAGTTGACTGCAGAGAACCTGGGAAAAAATGGCTGACAAAGTGCTGGCTGCTAAAGCACTTGAGGTAGACTCTAACTCCGTGTCTGAGTCAAAAAGCCAGGTCAGCTTAAACTTGTCAACGAATGCTCAGGTAAAAAGATAGAAGGAAATGTTGATTGCAAAAATTGCAACAAAGAGTGCAAATTTTGTAACACAGTCACATATCTCAACGGTAAGAAAGTTAAAAATCTGACAGCAAAGGTCAGAAGCGTTGAGGATCAAATTCTAAATCGTGACAAAACAGTTAAAGCTTTAACTGAACGGATAAGAGAATTAACTGGTCAAATGGAAAACGATAAAGTTGATCATGAAAAGGTTAAAAAGGAAAATGAAAAGTTAATACTTGAAACCCGTCAGATTTCTGAAAAATTTGAAAAACTTAAATGCAAAATGAAAGATAGTGATGATCGAAATGGTAAAACTTTTAAAGAAAACAAGCATTTAAAAGCAGTGTTAAGAGTAAAAGAAGAATCAATCAACAAACAACTGGATGAAATCGCTAATTTGAAACTTAAAGTTCAAGAGGCTGAAATTGAAAACGAGCGAATCCAGTTGAAGCTTAACAGCTATAGCTCCGCAAGCTTTGTTTTGCAACACATAGTTCCAAAACCCATCGGCAAAAACAAAGCTGGCGAAGACGTGTATTCTGATGGAACCGGGGTGGGTTTTCACAAAGTTCCACCGCCGATTTTGCATAATTACACGAAAAAGGAATCTGGGTTGGTTGAAATTGGGGAAGAAAATGAAGTTAAACTTCCAGAGAACATTGATGTCACGTTCACATCTTCTAATGACGATAGTGTCCAAAATGATATTGTAAAAGGTGTTGTTGAAAATGTGCTAAAAACAGATAGTGACATTACTGAGGAAGATGGGTGTTTCTTGGACAAATACATTCCGAAACAAAAGTCCAAGAACAACTTAAATGAAGAATCAAATCTTGTTATGTACAAGATGTTGGGTTTGGATAAGTTGTTTTCGGATTCAGAGTTTCCGATAGAGAATGTTAACATGAACAAATTGACAAATGTTTTCAAATTGGTTGAAGTTGAATTGTCAGAAGTGAACGATCTGAGTCAAAAGAAAAAGTAAAATGAGATTTGAGAAAGAAAAAGTTTACAACAAGAAATCCGTTAATCCACCACGTTTTTATAATAACAACAGAAACAACTGGTCGGGTGGTTATCAGGGGGTAAGTCTTATCAGAAAAGAAATGTTCCAAACAAGTGGTTTGTTGAGAAGAAAAAGTTTTTGAACAGTTCAAGTTCACTTGCTGATGAAGAAAAAGAATTTTTTCCAAAATCAAACAAAGAGTTCTTTGAGAAAAGAGCTTCACAGGCTCAGTCTGAAGGCACAAGTCGAGTGGCTGATACTCAAACTTGTTTCAGATGTAATCAAGTTGGTCACATTGCACGAAAGTGTACCAACGTGAAGCCTAAGACTGAAACTGTGAAGACTCAACAGAAGAAAGTTGAGGTGAAGGGTAAAGCACCAATCGTTGTTGAGAAAAAGAGTGTGAAAAATGAACCCGTAAAGAAGTTGGTAACTAAAAACGACAAATTTTACAAAAGGGTTGCATTATATCAACAAGTTTGGAAGCCAAAAATTGAGAAGAAAATTTCAGCTTCTGAGGTGGAAAAGGCTGAAGAATCAATTCCGATTGATTATGATGCGAATTTTCCACCTCTTAAGGCTAAAAATTTCAAGATTCAAATCGCAAGAGTCAAGGTTACACCTAAGGCTGATGAGGCCTGGGTGGACACCATGTTTGCCTAAATAGTGTCACACCCCGACCACGTAAAACATCAAATCGTGGTGGAAACGTCGGGGAGTGTTGTAACAGAATTATTGTTCCACAACCAAGGTAATTTAATTAATATTTTATTCTTCACCCAAGGGTGGAATACATTGTTTCAAACGAGAACCCACAAGTTACATTGTCTTAAAATAAAAAAAAGAAACAAAGTACATAACAAGTTTTAACTAGTCTAGATCCATTTTATCGTCACTAAGGCCCAAGTCCACCCTAGTGTATCACGATCATCCTATGCATTTGCTCCTGAAACACATGTGAAAATAGGTACGTCAGCATAAACATGCCTGTGAGATACATAGGTTTTATGAAAATAGGATCCATGACTTAGGTTTTAGAAAAAAGTTTAATGAAATGTAGTCATGAACCTTGTTGATTGTATTGTTTGTAAATCATTTGAAAAACAATGGTAGATATGTATTTTTGAAAGAATAATGTATGGTTAAATGAATAACCAAGTAAAATAAGTTGTATAAAACAAGTTGTTCGTAAAACAATGTATTGTGAAAAATATATGTTATATAGCTAAATTAAAATGATATAAACAACGCTGCGATGTGTAATATCATACAAACACTTATATATAGGAAGTACCAGCAGCGTATCCACCATGTTTGTATCATATTACACACGCCTCGTTACTTAAATCACTTACCCAAACAAACCACCAATGTAAACATGTTTATGTTTAACCAAATGTCAAAATGTTTATGCGAAAAACCATATCTAACGTCAAGTGTAAATCATGTAATGTGTGTAACAATGTCAAAATGTCTATGTCAATGTCAATCATGTCATGTGTAAACAAAATGTCATGTATGGTAAGTGAAATATGTATCAACTAAACCATAGGTGAAAATGCACAAAACAAAGTATTGAAGTAAAACTCAGTTTAAATCAACGTTATGTTTTGTGGAGATGCATGCTATACTGAATACAAACATTTATGCGGTATTGTGAAAATGCATACATTCAAGCCTTGTGACTGTGGTGATAAACCTTTAAACAAATTAAAGGTCTATCGGTTTTTATGTTTAAATCGAATTCGGTCATTCCTTTCATCCAAACATACCCAGGATGTCAGGAACGGGAGTTGTCAATTCCTATGGTACCACTACCTACTAACGAGCGGCATGATCAAAGTTAATGAATGTATATTGTCCCACTTAAACAAACCAAATGTCATACCCAAAATATAAACATGTGAAAACAATGCACTAAGTGTGTAATCAAATGTACACACATAGTGTGAAATATCATGTAAATCAAATGTACTAAGTATGATGAACATACATAGCATGAAAAGGTAATGTAAAACAATGTACTAAGTATGACGAACATACATAGCATGAAAATGGTAAATCAAATGTACTAAGTATGATGAACATACATAGCATGAAAATGTCATGTAAAACAATGTACTAATGAACATAGCAAGTATATAATGCGAAAACATGAAAGCATAAAAGTAACAAGTAGGCATATGTATTTCACCCCAAAATGTTTAGAAAACAGTAAAAGAGGGGTCTATGTACTCACTTGAGATTGCTTAGAAGTCGTAGGATAACCACCAAGCAATGCTAGAAGATCACGAAATCAAACGGCACCTATATAGGTATCTACATTAATAAACGGACCTATCGGAGGATCGGGTAGTACGAGGTTTTGTAAACCAAATAAGTGTGGGAACTTATGTAATATGGCCTGACAAAGCCTACGTACTAAAACGAAACCTATCCTAAGTGCTCTTGACCCGTTACGACCCGCTTAGGTAGCTTGTGCTACTTTAACGCGTCGTTCGCGTAAAACGCGTTCGGAATGCCTAACTAGCCCTATGATAAACAAGATATGCCTTAACATGTTCAATATTGTTGTTAAATCAGTTTAGATACCAAAAATTATGTTACATAGGCTTAAAATGAATTTTGGCGTAGAAAGGGTATTTTGGTAATTTACCTAAGGCACATACGTTACCTATCATACAACTAGTTAAACGATGTGACCATAAGGTATAACCCTGGAAGGTTATTCCCTATACAACTATGGTCACCTAATATGTTTGGTCGGATCCTAATGATTGGCCAAATGGGTCGGGTTCGTAAGCATAAGCGATTGATTAGATCGCTTACCTTACGACCCTTAGAGAAGCACAAAACTAGTAGCGACGAGCTAAACATGCTAGAACATGTTTAGTGAAGTTAGAAAACAAGTTTGGTATTAAAACAAACGGTTTTAATACCCTAGAGTAGTTTGGTTACAAAATACGCGAGAAAACGCATTTTGGCAGAGACTACGACTCGTCACTGAGCCTAGATAACGTGGTAATCAGTAGGTATAGTCACTAGGGACTATAACCATCGTGATTACGCTCACGTTATGAAGTTCAAACGAACTTCGCGTTGACCATAAACTGGTCAATGCAGAAAGTCAAACGCAGTTTGATTTAAACGCTAAAATGAAGGAAAAACGTGAAAGAATACTTACAGAAGGTCCCCGCAAGATTGATTTCCAAGTATTTCTCAGGTATGACGTGGTAATCACTCCAACTTAGAAAATATCTCAGAAAATCAAGTGAGTTGGAAGTGAATTCATGGGGGGTATTTATAGATTTCGTAGAACCATTAGGATCGTTTCTTGAAATCCGAGCTTCGATCTCCACCCTCCATGTGTGCCCATTGTTTTAGAAAACCATGGGACATCCAAAACCAGCCCACAAGATGCAAGAAACCATGGGTAAAGGTGTGTAACAGCTGGAAATGGCTGGAAAGCACATTCTGCTGATCTGGGGAGGCTTTACGGACCATATGAGGTCCCTTACGGTCCGTAAGGACCTCTGGTGCTGGCAGACATTTTCACAAAATGGCAGAACAGGCCCCTGTGACTCCGAACTTGATTTTTGATGCGATTTGACACGTGTAAGCCCCGTTAACCTCATTTTAATGCTCAAATATGAAGTTAAAGTATAGGGAACTTAAAATGTGCTCAAAAATATGTCGGATGTCGGTTCGTTTGGCCGTACGATTGCGTTGTTCGGTTAATTACGACGGAAGTCGTAACGGACGCAAAAACGGACCAAATTGGGCGACGAATGGATTTTTGACAAGCCAAACACTAAAACATAATATTTAATGCTTACATAAATTTTTGGACGTCCAGAAGTATTCAGAACGCAAGTTATGCGCGAAAATGCAAACTTATGCACTTTTTGACGCTTTTAGTCCCTGAATGAGCATAAAGTTTATTTTAGCACACCGAACCCCTCAAAGCCTATTTCTAAGCTGTGTAAAGGATATTTAGGGTGTGTTTAACTTATGATCATGTTCCGGAATGTTCGTTACAGTTCAAATCGGCATACTTTCGCAGTTTGTCAATTTTAGTCCTTGTAAGCGAATTGACTGGATTTTGCCATACCAAAGCCTTCAAAACTTATTTCTAAGTTATGTAAAGGTTATTTAAGGTATGTTAAGCATAAATTGATGTTACGGAGTATTTGTTGTGTTTAACTGATTACGTTTACGCACCAGTTTGTGTATAATTCTCTAGAAAACGATATAGAGTTTGAAATCGAATAAAAGTCAAAACATGAAAAACATCAAACATAAACAAAAAAACATAGGGATCAAATAACTTTATTTCATTGATAACTGAACTGTTTACAATGATCACAAGCACAGATGTCACAGTCTCCCCTACTTGTGGAAATTTCGTCCCGAAATTTGTTTAGAGGAAACTCGTGGGAATAGATGTGGATATTTCGCCTTCATTTGATCTTCACGTTCCCAAGTAAACTCAGGTCCACGTTTAGATTCCCAGCGAACTAACCAACGGAATGCGCTTGCGTTTAAGCCATTTGACTTCACGATCCATAATTTCCACAGGTTTCTCAACAAAATGTAGTGTTTTATCAACACGGATTTCGTCAAGTGGTATGTGGAGGTTCTCATCAGCTAAACACTTTCTGAGATTGGATACGTGGAAAGTTGGATGAACATTTCCAAGTTCGGGAGGTAATGCAAGTCTGTAGGCTACCTTACCGATTCTTTTGACGATCTTGAATGGTCCAACGTATCTAGGTGCAAGTTTTCCTTTCTTCCCAAATCTGATCACACCTTTCCAAGGTGAGACCTTAAGTAATACACGATCACCGACTTGGAATTCTAAGGGCTTGCGTCGTCGGTCCGCGTAACTCTTTTGATGGCTTCGAGCTGCCTGTAAGTTATCACGAACTTTCTTAACCTTGTCAGTTGTCTTTAGAATGAGGTCAGGTCCAGTAAGCTGAGCCTCACCTATTTCATTCCAGCAGACAGGTGAACGACATTTTCGACCATAGAGAGCCTCGAAAGGAGCCATGTTGATGCTGGAGTGATAACTATTGTTGTAGGAGAATTCAATCAGTGGAAGATGTGAATCCCAACTACCACCATAATCGATCACACAAGCTCTAAGCATATCCTCCAGAGTCTGGATTATTCTTTCAGTTTGGCCATCTGTTTGTGGATGATATGCTGTGCTCAGATTGAGTTGGGTCCCCATAGCAGATTGCATGGTTCTCCAAAAACGAGAAGAGAAACGAGCATCTCTATCAGAAATAATGTTCAGGGGAACACCATGTCGAGATACGATTTCATCCACATAGATTTTAGCCAGATCTTCAGCAGATAGATTCTCACGGATCGGCAGGAAATGCGCTGACTTTGTAAGACGATCAACAACTACCCAGATGGCATCATGACCTTTCTTAGTGCGTGGGAGTTTGGTAATGAGATCCATAGCAATGTTTTCCCATTTCCAAACTGGGATCTCAGGTTGCTCCAAAAGACCATAAGGATGCTGGTGTTCAGCCTTAACCTTGAGACAAGTAAGGCATTTGGAAACGTACAAGGCAATGTCTTTCTTCATACCAGGCCACCAATACTGAGTACGAAGATCCTTATACATTTTATCTGAGCCAGGATGAATAGAATAACGAGATTTATGGGCTTCATCCATAAGCAAAGTGCGAAGATCATCTTGGTTTGGGACCCATAAATGGTCCATGAAATAATATGATCCATCTTCCTTCAGCACAAGATCAGGCTTAATGTGATAGGGTAATTCCTTACCCATCAAGTCTTGTGAAACACAAGCCTGTTGAGCCTGAGTAATGCGTGCTTGGATATCAGATCGAGCTTGAACAGCAGATTGAACACGAACACAATGAAGCATAGTACGTTCCTTACGACTTAATGCGTCAGCCACAACATTCGCTTTACCAGGATGGTAGCGAATTTTGCAATCATAGTCGTTTAGGAGTTCGACCCAACGTCTTTGCCTCATGTTGAGTTCTTTCTGATTGAAGATATGCTGAAGACTTTTGTGGTCAGTGAAAACCACGCATTTTGTACCGTACAAATAGTGTCTCCAGATTTTGAGAGCGAAGACAACTGCACCCAACTCAAGATCATGAGTTGTGTAGTTTCTCTCATGTACCTTCAATTGTCTTGATGCGTAGGCTATGACTTTATTCCTTTGCATCAGAACACAGCCAAGACCCAATTTCGATGCATCACAGTAAACAACAAAATCATCATTGCCCTCAGGCAAAGTTAGAATAGGTGCATCACAAAGCTTCTGCTTTAAGGTCTGAAATGCTTCTTCTTGCTTACAACCCCATTCAAAGGGTTTGTTCTTCTGAGTTAGAGCAGTTAGAGGAACTGCAATCTTTGAGAAGTTCTTGATGAAGCGGCGGTAATAACCCGCAAGACCAAGAAAAGAACGAACCTCAGTAGGAGTAGTAGGCATATCCCAATCCTTAATCGCACTGATCTTGGAGGGATCTACATGTATACCTTGTTCGTTGACAATATGTCCTAAAAATTGAACTTCCTTAAGCCAAAATTTACACTTGGAGAACTTGGCAAAAAGTTGCTCTTTCTTTAGGAGTTCCAAAGTAAGATGAAGTTGGCGCTCGTGATCAGCTCGCTTCTTAGAATAAATCAAGATGTCATCAATAAAAACGATGATGAACTTATCCAAATAAGGCTTACAAACCCTATTCATTAAGTCCATGAAAACAGCAGGAGCATTGGTCAAACCAAATGGCATGACTGTGAACTCATAATGCCCATATCGAGTGCGGAATACTGTCTTGGGAATATCCTCTTCATGCACACGAAGTTGATGATACCCAGAACGAAGGTCAATCTTCGAGAAGCAAGTAGCACCCTGTAACTGGTCAAAGAGATCATCAATGTGAGGTAGGGGATATCGATTCTTGATAGTAAGCTTATTCAGCTCACGATAATCGATACACATTCTGAAGGATCCATCCTTTTTCTTGACAAAAAGAACGGGAGCACTCCAAGGTGAAAAGCTAGGATGAATAAAACCTTTGTCAGAAAGCTCTTGAAGCTGCTTAGACAGTTCTTGCATCTCAGATGGTGCAAGACGATATGGAGCTCTGGCAATAGGATTTGCACCAGGTACAAGATCAATACGGAACTCGACTTGGCGTGCTGGGAGTAGACCAGGTAACTCTTCAGGAAACAGCTCCGGATAATCCCGAACAATAGGGATATCTTGAATAGACTTACCTTGGTCTTTATCTGCCGTAACATGTGCCAGGAAGGCCACATAGTTCTTTCGCAGATACTTCCGAGCTTGAAAACAAGACATAAGCTTGAGGCTACTAGCAGGGTTTTCACCACGAACCTGTAGTATCTCACCTGATGAAAGCGGCACACGAACGATCTTCTCAAAACAAACTACCTCTGCGTGATGCTTGGCTAACCAATCCATACCAACAATAATGTCGAAGCTCCCAAGTTGCATTGGCGTGAGGTCAATAGGAAAAAGATGGTCGTTGAGGTTCAATTGGCAGTTGCGAAGAACAGAATCAAGAACAATGGGTTCACCATTCGCAACTTCTACTGTCAAAGGCTTTCCTAGTTTCGTTCTAGACACGCGAAGCAAAGGCTCAAAAGATAACGACACAAAACTCTTATCGGCCCCTGAATCAAAAAGAACAGATGCAGGTTGATTATTAACTAAGAACGTACCGTTCACCACCTCGTTGTCTGCTTGCGCCTCAACAGCATTCATATTAAAAGCTCGTCCACGAGCCTGAGCCTGAACTGGATTTGCATTAACCAGCCTTGGACACTGGTTTCGGTAATGGGTCAGGTCTCCGCAATTAAAGCACGAGCCAGGAGGATAGTGAGGTCATGCAGCTTGTGCTAACTGTTGAACAGGTAGTTGAGCTCCCTGTTGGGTTGGATTTCTAGCAGAACGACAAACCTCTGCAAGATGACCCGATTTTACACAGTTGGTATAGAAACGACACGGGAGTTGCTGTTGATGGTGACTATTGCACCTATTGCACCAAGGTGCATTCCCTTCATACCGCTTCTTTGCGGGAGGCTGCGCTGGCTGATTGGGAGCCGCTTGGTTCTGTTGGGCAGTGATGGCAAAATTTTGGGAAGCCTTTCGCTTCCTGGAGCCCTTCGATGAGCCAGAATCCTTCCCCTTCTTACCTTTCTTGCTATCCCCTTTGTCAGACGCATGATTCTTGCCCTTGTCACCCTTCCTATGCAATTTACCCTTTCTGATCTGCGATTCTGTCAACGTTGCAGATAGTTCGATTGCCTGACGAACAGTGGTAGGTTTACTACCAGTAACGATGTCTTGCACAGAGTCAGGTAGACCATCGATGTATCTTTCGATAGCCTTGTCAAGTGGGGTGACCATTGTTGGGCATAACAAACTCAACTCTTCATATCTATCAGTATACGCCCGGTGCTCACCACTAACCTGTTTCAGATCGTCAAACTCCCTTTCCAACTTTCGTAGCTCATGACGAGGACAAAACTCACTCATCATGAGAGTCCTCAATTCAGCCCATGTTTGCGCTAAAGCGACTTCAGCACCTCGATCTCTCATAACCCCGTTCCACCATGTTAACGCCCTCTTCTGAAAAACACTTGAAGCAAACTCAACTTTGCGATTATCAGGACACTGAACATGACGGAAACTATTCTCAATGCTCTCAAACCATTGAAGGAGCCCAGTTGCCCCCTCAATACCACTGAACTTGAGTGGTTTAGCCGAATTGAAGCTCTTGAAGTTACAAGGAGCGTTCTGATTGATGTTGGCTTGGTTAAATTGAGCAATAAGATTCGGGAACGCAGTAGCCATATGTTGTGCGATGATTTCTGCTAGTTCGGCATTGGGTAGCTGATTTTCGCATCGAGGAGGCATGCTAAAAAGAGGAAAACATGAGAGGAAACGAGTGAGATGATTAGATGAAAAGAACGAGACGAAACAAAATCAACAAAGCAAGGATGGTGGTCATTTGTCCGTATCACAAAGCAAACAAACGACACACAGTGACTAATCAAAGTAAATGGGCTCATAAATAATGCTTAGCGAAGACATGATCGCCTATAAGTGAACACTCACCCCAGGAGTTCCCAGGTAAGAGTGACTGGTCCGATTATGTGGATTTGTATGAACACTCTAGCCTTAGACAGAAAACCCAGGGTACAGGCATTCAGCCTTCCAGTTTGCACGTGTTCACACTATTTAGAACCCAAAACTTTGACGAGATTTTGAAAACTTGGAAGGCACAAGGCCAAAAGAATCATTCAAAAACAAATGATAAAGTTTCAAAGTCAAATTGAAAAACCAAAAAGGGTTCAAAACCATATAATAAATCATTTGAAAACAGAAGATTGTTTTTCAAAAATCGTTTTTAGAAAACTAGGTTCTTGTTTTGGTGATCACCGAAGGATAGGTGAAATGCATGTTTTAAGATCTAAACACAAGATAACTTGTGTTGGGGTCCTAGAAAGGTTATAGTCTAGGTCAAAGCATTACTAATAACCTAATTCCCTATAACCATTGGCTCTGATACCAACTCTTCTGTCACACCCCGACCACGTAAAACATCAAATCGTGGCGGAAACGTCGGGGAGTGTTGTAACAGAATTATTGTTCCACAACCAAGGTAATTTAATTAGTATTTTATTCATCACCCAAGGGTGGAATACATTATTTCAAACGAGAACCCACAAGTTACATTGTCTTAAAATAAAAAAAAAGAAACAAAGTACATAACAAGTTTTAACTAGTCTAGATCCATTTTATCGTCACTAAGGCCCACGTCCACCCTAGTGTATCACGATCATCCTATGCATTTGCTCCTGAAACACATGTGAAAATAGGTACGTCAGCATAAACATGCCTGTGAGATACATAGGTTTTATGAAAATAGGATCCATGACTTAGGTTTTAGAAAAAAGTTTAATGAAATGTAGTCATGAACGTTGTTGATTGTATTGTTTGTAAATCATTTGAAAAACGATGGTAGATATGTATTTTTGAAAGAATAATGTATGGTTAAATGAATAACCAAGTAAAATAAGTTGTATAAAACAAGTTGTTCGTAGAACAATGTATTGTGAAAAATATATGTTATATAGCTAAATTGAAATGATTTAAACAACGCTGCGATGCGTAATATCATACAAACACTTATATATAGGAAGTACTAGCGGAGTATCCACCATGTTTGTATCATATTACACACGCCTCGTTACTTAAATCACTTACCCAAACAAACCACCAATGTAAACATGTTTATGTTTAACCAAATGTCAAAATGTTTATGCGAAAAACCATATCTAACGTCAAGTGTAAATCATGTAATGTGTGTAACAATGTCAAAATGTCTATGTCAATGTCAATCATGTCATGTGTAAACAAAATGTCATGTATGGTAAGTGAAATATGTATCAACTAAACCATAGGTGAAAATGCACAAAACAAAGTATTGAAGTAAAACTCAGTTTAATCAACGTTATGTTTTGTGGAGATGCATGATATACTGAATACAAACATTTATGCGGTATTGTGAAAATACATACATTCAAGCCTTGTGACTATGGTGATAAACCTTTAAACAAATTAAAGGTCTATCGGTTTTTATGTTTAAATCGAATTCGGTCATTCCTTTCATCCAAACATACCCAGGATGTCAGGAACGGGAGTTGTCAATTCCTATGGTACCACTACCTACTAACAAGCGGCGTGATCAAAGTTAATGAATGTATATTGTCCCACTTAAACAAACCAAATGTCATACCCAAAATATAAACATGTGAAAACAATGCACTAAGTATGTAATCAAATGTACACACATAGCGTGAAATATCATGTAAATCAAATGTACTAAGTATGATGAACATACATAGCATGAAAAGGTAATGTAAAACAATGTACTAAGTATGATGAACATACATAGCATGAAAATGGTAAATCAAATGTACTAAGTATGATGAACATACATAGCATGAAAATGTCATGTAAAACAATGTACTAATGAACATAGCAAGTATATAATGCGAAAACATGAAAGCATGAAAGTAACAAGTAGGCACATGTATTTCACCCCAAAACGTTTAGAAAACAGTAAAAGAGGGGTCTATGTACTCACTTGAGATTGCTTAGAAGTCGTAGGATAACCACCAAGCAATGCTAGAAGATCACGGAATCAAACGGCACCTATATAGGTATCTACATTAATAAACGGACCTATCGGAGGATCGGGTAGTACGAGGTTTTGTAAACCAAATAAGTGTGGGAACTTATGTAATATGGTCTGACAAAGCCTACGTACTAAAACGAAACCTATCCTAAGTGCTCTTGACCCGTTACGACCCGCTTAGGTAGCTTGTGCTACTTTAACGCGTCGTTCGCGTAAAACGCGTTCGGAATGCCTAACTAGCCATATGATAAACAAGATATGCCTTAACATGTTCAATATTGTTGTTAAATCAGTTTAGATACCAAAAATTATGTTACATAGGCTTAAAATGAATTTTGGCGTAGAAAGGATATTTTGGTAATTTACCTAAGGCACATACGTTACCTATCATACAACTAGTTAAACGATGTGACCATAAGGTATAATCCCGGAAGGTTATTCCCTATACAACTATGGTCACCTAATATGTTTGGTCGGATCCTAATGATTGGCCAAATGGGTCGGGTTCGTAAGCATAAGCAATCGATTAGATCGCTTACCTTACGACCCTTAGACAAGCACAAAACTAGTAGCGACGAGCTAAACATGCTAGAACATGTTTAGTGAAGTTAGAAAACAGGTTTGGTATTAAAACGAACGGTTTTAATACCCTAGAGTAGTTTGGTTACAAAATACGCGAGAAAACGCATTTTGGCCGAGACTACGACTCGTCACTGAGCCTAGATAACGTGGTAATCAGTAGGTATAGTCACTAGGGACTATAACCATCGTGATTACGCTCACGTTATGAAATTCAAACGAACTTCGCGTTGACCATAAACTAGTCAATGCAGAAAGTCAAACGCAGTTTGACTTAAACGCTAAAACGAACGAAAAACGCGAAAGAATACTTACAGAAGGTCCCCGCAAGATTGATTTCCAAGTATTTCTCAGGTATGAAGTGGTAATCACTCCAACTTAGAGAAAATCTCAGAAAATCAAGTGAGTTGGAAGTGAATTCAAGGGGGGTATTTATAGATTTCATAGAACCGTTAGGATAGTTTCTTGAAATCCGAGCTTCGATCTCCACTCTCCATGTGTGCCCATTGTTTTAGAAAATCATGGGACATCCAAAACCAGCCCACAAGATGCAAGAAACCATGGGTAAAGGTGTGTAACAGCTGGAAATGGCTGGAAAGCACATTCTGCTGATCTGGGGAGGCTTTACGGACCGTATGAGGTCCCTTGCGGTCTGTAAGGACCTCTGGTGCTGGCAGAAATTTTCACAAAATGGCAGAACAGGCCCCTGTGACTCCGAACTTGATTTTTGATGCGATTTGACACGTGTAAGCCCCGTTAACCTCATTTTAATGCTCAAATATGAAGTTAAAGTATAGGGAACTTAAAATGTGCTCAAAAATATGTCGGATGTCAGTTCGTTTGGCCGTACGATTGCGTTGTTCGGTTAATTACGACGGAAGTCGTAACGGACGCAAAAACGGTCCAAACTGCGCGACGAATGGATTTTTGACAAGCCAAACACTAAAACATAATATTTTAATGCTTACATAAATTTTTGGATGTCCGGAAGTATTCAGAACGCAAGTTATGCGCGAAAATGCAAACTTATGCACTTTTTGACGCTTTTAGTCCCTGAATGAGCATAAAGTTTATTTTAGCACACCGAACCCCTCAAAGCCTATTTCTAAGCTATGTAAAGGATATTTAGGGTGTGTTTAACTTATGATCATGTTCCGGAATGTTCGCTACAGTTCAAATCGGCATACTTTCGCAGTTTGTCAATTTTAGTCCCTGTAAGCGAATTGACTGGATTTTGCCATACCAAAGCCTTCAAAACTTATTTCCAAGTTATGTAAAGGTTATTTAAGGTATGTTAAGAATAAATTGATGTTCCGGAGAATTTTTTGTGTTTAACTATTTACGTTTACGCACCAGTTTGTGTATAATTCTCCAGAAAGCGATATAGAGTTTGAAATCGAATAAAAGTCAAAACATGAAAAACATCAAACATAAACAAACAAACATAGGGATCAAATAACTTTATTTCATTGATAACTGAACTGTTTACAATGATCACAAGCACAGATGTCACAAGTGCCGGAGCTTCCTTGTTCACGAAGCATGAATCGGCATCTTTATTGAAGTTGGTTAAGTCAAAGTTTGTTATGTGCAGGATCTTCCAAAACTTGTATCCAGATGGATTATGGATAGTGGAGCTTCAAGACATATAACAGGGAAGACTGCGTTGCTATATGATGTAAGAAATATCAATGGTGGTTACGTAGGATTTGCTGGTAATCAAGAAGGAAGGATTATAGGTGAAGGAACATTATCCAATGGGGTCATAACGTTTGAGAGAGTTAACTACATTGCTGAGCTGGAGAATAATCTGCTGAGTATCTCCCAGATCTGCGACAGGATGTATACTACTCACTTCACTGACAAAGAATGTTTGATTTTGAAACCGGGATTTGTGATACCTGAGGAATGGATCATCATGAGGGCACTAAGAGTCAATGATCTGTATGTGTTGGACATGAGCGTAGCTACTACAACCATGGGTCAGGCTCATTGTTTTGTGTCTAGAGCAAGCTCATTGTTTTGTGTCTAGAGCAACGGAAAAAGAATCAAGATTGTGGCACCGGAAAATGGGGCATATTACCTAAGGAAGATGAATCACTTGGTGCATAATGATTTGGTCATAGGAGTTCATGTCAAAGGTTTTCATCTGGAAGGGGAGTGCATTAGTTGTGTTAAAGGCAAGCAGAAGAAAAAGTCACACCCTACAAAGCAAGTCAATTCAGTTTCGAGACCTCTGGAAAGACTTCACATGGATTTGTTTGGCCCGGTGAATGTCAAGAGTATTACAGGAGATAATTACTGTTTGGTCGTAACTGATGATTATTCCAGATTTTCGTGGGTTTCTTTCTTGAAAACGAAAGACGAAACATTTGAAAGTTTAATGACGTTGTTTAAAGGATTGAGAATCTGTACCAAAGACCTATCAGTAGAATTAGAAGTGATAATGGTACTGAATTCAAGAACAGCAAAATGGAAGAATTTTGTGATGAACGAGGTATTTTGCATGAGTTTAGTGCTCCGTACACTCCGCAACAGAATGGAGTCGCAGAACGCAAAAACCGGAAGCTAATCGAGACAGCTAGAACTATGCCCGCAGATTCAAAGTTACCGATAAATTTTTGGGCTGAAGCTGTTTCTGCCGCATGCTATACACTTAACAGGGTTCTCACTGTCAAAAAGTTCAACAAAACATGCTTTAAGCTGATCAATAACCGCAAACCGAATTTGAAATATCTAGAACCGTTCGGGTCACCCTGTACAATTATAGAGCCTCATGGAAAGTTTGGTCCAAAGTGCATTGAGGGAATATTTGTTGGCTATGCAAATCCAATGCGACGTGTCTTCGTTCCAAGTGAGAAGCAGATTATTGAAGCTGCAAATGTTGAATGTCAAGGTTATACTATGTCGCCGCAGAATCCTGGTGATTCGTAGAAATATCGTTATGACAAACTTTGGGATTCGTTTGACATGAGAAAGAATCAGAGGACGATGAAGATTTCTTTGATGAGCTGGATATTTTGCGAGAGTATGAATCGCAACTAAGGTTCCCAGCGGAGTATTCTAGAAGACCTCGGGAAACTTCGAATGATGATGAAGCAGGTCCTAGCAATGCTGGTGAACATGATGATGAAGTTGTTCCGGGTAATCAGACGGATGTGAATGATAATCAAGAAGCTGACAACATGCCAGTATTTGATCATGGTGATTCAGATTCTGAGGGGGAGCAGATCCTGATATCAAGTCAAACAAACCAAGTTGGTGAACAAGATGCAGATCAGAATGTTACTAATCTGGAGGGAAATGTAGATGTTCCAAGCGAAGTGATGCCGCGAACTCTTTCATATCATCCAGAGGAGTTGATCATAGGAGTTTTGCATTCAGGCATTCGCACAAGACGTCAAATAGACTAGGGCTTAACATGTTTTTATTCTAAAGTAGCACCTTTACAAACTGAATTTTCATTAAGTTGTTTTATCTCGCAGATCGATCTGAGAACGTATAAAGAGGCGCCTACTGAAGACTCTTGGGTCATTGCGATGCATGCTAGAAGAGTTGAGTCAGTTTGAAAAGTTGGGAGTGTGGAAGTTAGTGGATTTACCGGATGGTCAAAGGAAAATCAATACAAAATGGGTATTCAAGTGTAAGAGAGACGACAGAGGAGTGGTTGTAAGGAACAAAGCTCGACTCGTTGTTCAGGGCTTTAGTCAACAGGAAGGAATTGATTTTACAGAAGTCTATGCTCCTATGGCACGACTAGAGGCAATCAGAATTTTCCTAGCATTTGCGTCTTGGAAGAACTTCAAAGTATATCAGTTGGATGTAAAATCGGCGTTTCTTTATGGGAAGGTCAAAGAGGAGGTTTATGTCGGTCAGCCGCCGGGCTTTACTGACCCAATCCACAAAAACAAGGTCTACCTATTGGACAAAGCGTTGTATGGTTTACACCAGGCCCCGAGAGCTTGGTACGAGACTTTGTCTCAACACCTACTAGCCAACAGTTTCATACGTGGAAAAGTGGATGCCACTCTCTTCACTAAAGAGGTCGACGGACATCTTCTGATAGTTCAGATTTATGTAGACGATATAATTTTTGGGTCAACGAATGAGAAATTGTGCAAAGATTTCGAACAGGTGATGAAGAAAAAATTCGAAATGTCATCAATGGGGGAGATGAAATTCTTTCTGGGTTTACAAGTTGAATAACTACCTGAGGGAATTTTCATTCACCAGACGAAGTACGTGCATGATATTCTAGAGAAATTTGGAATGTCAAGTTCTACTCCAGCTGCTACCCCACATGCGACAAATCATGGGATTCACCCAGATCTCACCGGAGACAGGGCTGATGAAACGTTCTACCGTTCCATGATAGGTTCTTTGATGTATCTAACTGCTTCACGTCCTGATATCATGTACCCAACGTGCCTCGCAGCAAGATATCAATCTAACCCGAGAGCTTCGCACATGATTATTGTGAAGAGGATATTACGCTACTTGAAGGGAACTCCTACATTGGGGTTGTGGTATCCTAGAAAAGGCGACTTTACGCTCGAAGGGTATTCCGATTCGGATGCTGCAAAGTCAATACCAAATCAACAACTGCAGGATGCCAGCCTTTGGACCTAGATTGGTTACCTGGCAGTGTAAGAAACAAACGTCTGTGGCGTTATCTACATGTGAAGCGGAGTACGTTTCTGCTAGCAGATGCTGCTCTCAGATCCTGTGGATACAGCAACAGATGCGCGACTACGGTTTGCAGTTTCTTAACACACCTCTGTTTGTTGATAATGAGGACGCAATAAATATAATAAAGAATCCAGTACATCACGCTAAAACTAAACATATAGAGATTCATCATCACTTTATTCGCGATTGCTTCGAGAAAAAGGTGATACGAATTGAGAAAATCCACACTGACGAACAGAAATCTGATTTACATACCAAAGCTTTTGATAAAAATCGGTTTAAATATTTGTTAAAACTGAATGGTATAAAGCTTCTTTCGGTGTCAGATGGCATAATTGGCGTTGATGAGAGTACTGTTGCGGATGAAGACGAGAAACAATCTGCAATGGTTTGTCAATTTTTTTACTTGTTTTGGTATTTAGGGGGAGTAGATAGATAGATGTATATAGTTTATTTTCAGAAAATACAAAAACAGTAAAAATGCAAAAAATACAAAAACATGATAAAATTGAAAAAGAGTTTGTGTATATAGGGAAAATGATAGTACATCGGCTAGACAATTAAGTATGCTAAAGAATTGTAAAGTCTAAATGAGTTAAACAGTCTCACTAATGATGTGTCGATAGGTTTTCGCACATTTAGTAAATTTATTCGGGATATAAACCTAAAATTTCAAACTTGTGAAATTCGTGGGGAACACTACTTGGATATATAGGTAACCCCTGAAATCTCGTTTGATAGGTCCCATATTCTGAAATACTAGGTCTTTATACTCAGTGATATCTGGGTAGTATTCCGGGACTTCTGCTGTATGGAAGTACTGACCTAGTCCCCGAATAATACTTTCTGCAAATGCTTGAAACACAGCATCGCCCTCAGCAAGCTGATGAAACAATAAAATTGATAGTCGCTGCTGTTGTAACTAAAAGATCCTCTAAAGGGGACACACCAGAAAGTCGAAGCCGTCATCTCTCTATGTATACGGAAGTATCGACCTGAGCTCTCACGGCCCTCACATTTAACCCCTTACAGATATCATTTGTGGTATACTCACCTGTAAGACTGAATATCTGGGATTCTGGATACGGGAGTATATTCAAGAGGTGGGACACATGAATGAGCTAAGTTCATAAGTCACCTAAATCGTATCCTGAATAGATTGAAATCTATGTGAGAATTTAAGATGGATCAGTATATCGACAATCGAGGTGAATTTTTAATTCTGAGTATGATATGTAGCTTAACGGTACTAGTAATTTGTCTAAAAAGCTGATATGATTCCCTGACACGCTCGGCAAAAATAAGCTTGTAAATAGTTCAATTTCTTTATTTTCTGCAATTTAAGTCTTCTGTATTTCATTTCTTAGTTTAGAACACTTTATAAAAATCCAAAAAGATTTTATTTCTGTTTTTTTAACAAACCAAAGTGGAGAGTTGATCATTGGATTCTCGGAGATTGAAGCAGATGCAGGAAAGTTCTGAGCTGAAGAATGAGGAGAGCTTACTTTGTCAGAGATTGAGATGTTTTCAAAGTTAAAACAAGTTCATTAAGTTGATGCTTGTTACATTGTTTTTAGAAAATGTGAAAATGTTTTTACAAAAACAGTTTGATTCGTCAAAAGATCAACCAAGGTCATTAAGTTGAACTTGGTAGATTAATTGAGTAATCAAGGTCATTAACTTGGACCTGAATACTTGAGTGGATTTCTAAAGTTGATTGAATTTATGATTTATTTTTGAAAAGATAGTTTGTAATGTTATTGATTGAGTAACAGGTTTTTGGACTTCACTATTCCCAACGGAGGCTAAGTGTCAAAGCTTGAACCAGATATCTCAGATTCTAGCATATCGAGAGGGGGAGTCTGGATCAACAGTCATATGGGAGTTTGAAGATAAAGCTAGGTTGTGATCCTAAACCTGTGAAGATATAGTGCTTATGTTGTGAAGACAGAGAGTTGGAGAAAAGACCAAGACTGAAGACTCGGAGCTGAAAACTTCGTCAACATCCAAGGGGGAGTCTGTTGATGCATGGAATGTCTGTTGACTACGGCTGCATTACGTCTTAGGTCAAGATAGGTCAACATAGAAGCTTAAAAGTCAAAATTAGAAGTTTATGTAGTAGTTTCGCTTTTGTGAAGATGTGTAGAAATAGTTTCGCTTTTGTGTCAAGAGGTTTCGCTTATAGGGTATTACGGTAGTTTCGCTCATTTGTCAGTCCACAAGAGCGAAACCTCAGGTGCTATATATAGTCACCATAAGCGAAACCAAGTTAGTCATTCGTGTATGTTGGAGCGAAACTGTTGAGAGCTTTTGGTGTTGAAACTCTGTCAAATTGTAATCAGAAAGCTTTAATAAAGAAGGAATTGAAAGGAATAGCTGTTGTAACTTCATTTACGTTGATTCCGCCTTCGTACGTGAAGATGAACGTTCTCAACTGACTGTTTAGGGTCGGAACACGGTCCAACAGATGATGATTTTCAGTCGTTTGCTTTACCTAACCAGGGTGACATTATACCGCTAGCTGATGGTTTTCCTGGCGAGGATCTGCTTCTTGTTCCGATCCCCACTCCTCTACCCCTTGCTGCATTCCCTCTCGAGGATCTGCCTCTTGATGCTTTGTCTGACGACGACATCGATCTTTTTGTTGAGGGTCCCCCAGAGGGTGCCCAGGATGATGGAGCTCCAGTCGATGATGTCGTTGTCGCTCCACTTGTCGAGATTCCAGTCGATGATGTCATTGTTGTTCCGCTTATTGAGATTCCGATCATCGAGATTTCATCCGACCATTCTGGTCCTGATTCATTTGAGTCTGTGTCATCTACTACTTTGCACGCACTGGGATTGTAGCGTTATCCCACCGATTCTGGTTCCGACACCACTATGTCTGCTGCACCTGTTCAGGACTTCGAGTTTGATGATGAGTTTGACCCTGACATTGATCCTGAGCATGAAGTCGATTTCGTTCCTGATGATCAGCTTTTTGATGTACCCGCTGATCTCGAGCCGTTACCCGCTGATCTTGAGCTAGCACCAGCCGACCCTGAGCCTATGATTGCACCCGAGCCTAAACCTGCTCACGATCCTCTGCCTGAGCATGACCCTGTACCTGTTGATATACCAGTTGTTGCACCACCTTTATCTGACCCGATCCCTGCACCTGTCGACCATGCTCCTTTTGCTGCCCAAATTGACCCCAGATATGCATTCACCCGCAATGGGTGGATCGAGGATGATGATGACTTGCCTCCTTTTGTTAGACCTGTCATTCCCCCACCTGCACCCACTCATGCACCTGTCGATGTTGCCCCGTTTCATCCACATGTGTCTGACACACACCGCACCGATTTGCCGCTCACGTTCTTACAGGATATCCCTCCACCCCGTCCAGGGGAGGGTCCATCGAGTCAGCAGCCCAGTCATATTCCTCCCGTGTCAGCAGCTTCTCCCTTTGTGCCACAGTTTTCACACACTGCTCCTTTTGCTTCCGCACCATCGACGAGCCACTTATTTGGTTTCCGCCCAACACGATGCCTGTTTCTGACCCATATCATCCTTCACATTACATTGGCTACACGAGGGATAATCTGCTTTTGTCGTTACAGCTCCAGCAGGAGTTGTTGTGCCGTAGAGTCATGGAGTTAGAGAGGATTCCACGTCCTCCGCCTTGTCCTTGTCAGTCACCGTTTGCGACTCCACTTCTACCATACCCAGATTTTGACGTTCGTTTTCTTACTATGGAGCAGCAGATTAGTTACCTGTTGTTCATGCTCTTGAGGAGGAGTTAGGCATGTGCGCAGTTTGCTTTTCGTTCCTCCACCTCCTCCTCCTCCACCATCAGCATAGCAGTTTTTGGTTTTATGCAGGTAGCATACTTTTGGTGAGAGTGTAGCTATTGAGCCCAGATTGCACAGCTTTTGAGGACCACTTTTTGACTTTTGACTATTGTAGTTTGATAGACAATGTGGACAAGGGTGATGTGACCCTATAGTCCCTTTTGATGTATGGTACATTGTAGAACTTGTAAAACTGTATTGTGGTCACGGATATATGAAAGCTCAATCGCAACATTCTCATTACATACATTGTTGAATTACTTGTTTGTGTTATGGTTAAAATGATATGTGATTACTTACGTTGATAAATGCTATTACGTATGCATGCCATGTACTTACTATACTTATTATGACTTGACCGACGCAATCTTCTTATAGAAGATGCCTCCACGAAGAGAAACTCGATTGCCCACCACAGAGGCTGAGTTACAAGAACGGATTTCACAAGCGATAGCACAGCACGAGGCCCTGTGCTCTGAACATAGCAGGGGTACCTCTGGAAACAACCCACCTCAGGGTAATGTTTAAGTCTCTAAAGACACATTACGTTACATTTGGATATTCCATGTGCGTTCGCTAATGCTTGCTGTGAATGATGTTGCTTGTACAGGTTGTACCTATAAGCAGTTCTTAGACTGTAAGCCACTGAATTTCGACGGCACCGGGGGTGCTGTTGCCTTTGTCAGATGGACGGAGAAGACTGATTCTATGTTGAGAATGAGCAAATGTGCTCCGGAACACCAAGTCGCCTACATCTCGGGACTCTTTCTAGACGATGCTCTATCCTGGTGGATCTCCAAGTCCAGACCTTGGGTGAAGATGCTGCTTATGCCATGTCATGGGATGAAATGAAGGAGCTCATGCGAAAGAAGTACTGCTCGAGGGCCGAAATTCAAAAGTTGGAAACTGAGTTCTGGAACCTCAAGATGGATGGTCCCAAAATTGCTAAATATGTGCAGAGATTTCATGACTTATCTCGCGTCATTCCTTATATGGTTGACCCGGAATTCAAGCGCATTGAGCGTTTTATTTGGGGATTGGCACTGGTCGTGGTGGTCAGAGAGGTTATGGCAATGGAAACAATAACCGTGGTGGTAATGGGTATGGAAACCGCAACCAAGGAGGGAATGGCGGTAATGGGAATCGTGGTGGTTATGGGAATTAAGCTGGTAGCGGAAATCATGGAGCAAACAAAAACCAGGGAGGTAATGGAAATGGTCAGGGACCAGGTTGTTTTAACTGTGGAGATGTGGAGCACTTCAAGCGAGAATGCCCAAAGCTTAATCAAGCTCAAGGAAGAGTTTTCAACATCGGAGCTAGGGAAGCTCGCCAGGATCCGAGCGTGGTTAATGGTACGTTCCCTATTAACCAACGCTTTGCATCTGTACTATTTGATACTGGTGCCGATTATAGTTTTGTATCCCTAGAATTTAAGAATATGCTTGGGTTGGTAGCTAGTAAGCTAGATATTCCGTACTCGTTAGAACTAGCTAATGGAAAGCTAGTAGAAGTGAATGAAGTCATTAGAGGTTGCGTGATAGAACTCGGGGAGCACGAGTTTTCGCTTGATCTCCTGCAAGTTGAGTTGGGAAGCTTTGACGTGGTAGTTGGAATGGGTTGGTTATCAAGCAAACAAGCAGAGATCGTATATCACGAGAAGATCATTCGCATTCCGATGGCGAATGGAGAGTCAATTGTAGTGCATGGAGAAAAGCACGATACGCCTCTAGGATCATCAGTTGTTTGAAGGCTCGAAAGTGTTTGCAGAAAGGATGTGTTGCCTTCTTGGCACACGTCGTGGACAAGGAAGCCGTTGAGCCAAAGCTGGAAGGTATCCCAGTTGTGAAGGAATATCCTGAAGTCTTCCCCGAAGACTTACCAGGATTGCCGCCGTAGCGACAAGTCAAATTCCGCATTGACTTAGTTCCAGGCACCGCACCTGTAGCTAAGGCACCCTATCGACTTGCACCTTCAGAAATGCAGGAGTTGTCGACACAACTTCAGGAGCTCTTGGACAAGGGATTTATCAGACCAAGCTTCTCGCCTTGGGGAGCTCTAGTGTTGTTCGTTAAAAATAAGGACGGTAGTTTCCGCATGTGTATCGACTACCGCGAGCTGAATAAGTTGACCATTAAGAATCGGTATCCTTTGCCAAGGATTGATGACGTGTTTGATCAACTGCAAGGTTCGAGTTTTTACTCCAAGATCGATCTTCGATCAGGTTATCACCAGTTGAGAATACAAGAGGAAACTACTCCAAAGACTGCCTTCAGAACTCGATATGAACATTACGAGTTCCTGGTTATGCCGTTTGGTTTGACAAGCGCGCCAGCAGTGTTTATGGATTTGATGAATAGAGTCTGCAAGCCATATCTCGATAAATTTGTGATCGTGTATATCGACGATATTTTGATTTATTCAAAGACGAAGGAAGAGCACGAGCAGCACCTAAGAGCTATTTTAGAGCTGCTTAAGAAAGAGAAATTATACGCAAAGTTCTCGAAGTGCGAGTTCTGGTTGCTGTTTTGGTCAAAAATCAAGCAATGATAATGCAACCAAACTCTTTGTTACGGGAAATGATGCTTGAATTATTGAACAATATAAAGGATCACTCTGAAATGCAATGAACGAATGACACAAAGATTTATACGAGGAAAAAGCCCTTGATCAATGAATGATCTCCGGCATAAAAAACCTCGGGTGATGGAAACTACCGATCACCAACTCAAATTAAAGAAGAATGTGTTACAACTTCGGATGATAGCGAGCTAGTTACAAGGATCACTATAGTGTAATGTGTATGAAAGTGTATAACCGCCAAGTGAATGGTAACGAGCTGGAGAGAGCAGTTAGCAGTGTGTGTTTAGCCAAAATTAGCCAAGTGTTCTAAATTAACTCGCTATCCCCTTTTAAAAATGGAAAATATCTAAGCTAACTAACTATCCGCATTTCATGCAAGTCTCCCACGAACTCCATAACGTCCATATTGGTCAAGCACGTGCGGAATAAATAAGGAATATGCTCCAGGAATTCCGTCAAGACCAGGTCCAAGCTCGTACTCCTGCAAAACAACATCATATTCAAAGTAGACAATCGTTAGAATAAGGATCCTTACTATGATCCATGATCCTGATCCTGCAACACTTCTGAGGATCACTAGCTGAAGCAGAAGCAAGGATCACTAGCTCCAACAGTAAATGAGGATCACTGATCATTGGTGAATCCACCCCTAACAATTGCCCCCAAAATATAAGGAGTAATATTGTAAATAATGAGTTATATTTTCTCGTCCTTATCTGCAACGAATCATCCATCAAACTAGCCGTTATAAGCGGACTAGCCGTTGAGATCCTGACGTCACTGAGGTGACTATCCTGCAAAATCATCATTATAAATGGTAATTAGAGATAAGGGCTATAGGGCATTTAAATTCAAGCGTTTCTTCTTTAAATCCTCATTCGAAGACTCGAGCAGGTACTCCTCTCTCTCCTTTCTCTCTTCATCTTCTTGCTCTGTTTCTCTTTTTCCACCATTGTCAAAATGATGCTCCGATCCTCACCGGCTAAGGATCATAAGAAGGACAGCCCTCTGAAAAGCCAGGGAATCATAAAGGATTCCGCAAAAGAACGCTGCTGCTTTTCCGACCCGCAGATCGACAGAATTCGCCATTGCTTCCTGGCGAATGCCGTTTTCAGACCGTTTGATCCCACCGTTTTAAGCGACTATGCCTCTGAAACCTGGATAGCCTTTCCAGTCACCCCATTCACCATAGGATACACCTATCCTTTTCCAGCTTTTACCCAATCCTTTTTCTATCTTACCGGTATTTCTTTCATCCAAGCGATGCCCATGGTCTGGAGGGTTTTGATCACCCTTGAGAGGATCATTGAGCAACATGGTATCGATCTGGGAATGTCGGAGCTTTCTGAAATGTATGACCTTGTCAGCCATGGATCTCACCGGTATCTTCTCAAACACAAGCCGGGTGAAGAACATCCCATCTTTAAAGCCACCAAAAACGACACCAACTGGAAACGACGATTCTTCTTCGTCAGAAGGGATTCCATCCCTGATGGAAAGGATCTGCCTGGGAAGTGGAGCACTCATGGTAGGATAGAGGATCCTTAGAAGGATCACTAGATAAGCATGCTTCTAACCAGGATCACTAACATTTTTCCATTTCTTTTGTGCAGCTATTTCTGTCTCACATCTGTTCAAAACACCTGCAACAAGAGAAAGGCTTCTTGCTTTTCGAAGACTTGACCCTGCGATAAGATCATTCAAAGCAAACACCCAGGATTCACAAGAGGTATCCTCAGGCTCAGTCACCATGTCAAGTAAGTATCCGTGTTTATGTGTGATTAAATGATTAAATAAAAATAAATTAAGGATACTTATCTGTTTTAAATGTGTAGCTGCCGGAAAAACTTCAAAATCTGCCTCCAAATTCAGCGTCACCGATCTTGACACTATACGATCCTCCAAGAAGAAGCCCACTGCAAGTCCCACTGTCTCAATCCCCAAGGCAGCCACTAAAGGCAAGGGTGGCAAGAAAAGAAAAACCTCTGAGGCTGAGGATCTGCAAGGCTTGCCTCTGATCCGCCACCAGTTCCTTGAATACTTCAACGATGTAAGGATCACTGACTCGGCCTATATATCCTGCTTACTTGAGGATCACATGATCTTGAACTTTACACTATCTCTTTTGCAGAAATTTGCTGAGATCGAAGACTACGTTGGGAGTGTTGAAGAGTTGGACAAGAAGTATGCAGACCTTCAACAAGTTGCGGTGCTCAAGGATCACAAGATTGCTGCTCTCGAGAAAGACCTCCAAGACGCCAAGACCCAGACGGCTAAAGTCCTGATCAACACTGACTATGAGAAGCACGAGCTCGTGGAGGGTGCCAAGGTCTCCGCTGCCATCGCTATGTACAAGACTAAGCTGAAGATGGCCCAAGAAGCCCAGGATCCTGACTTCGACAGAAGCAACTAGGATGTTGAGGGCTGGAAGGCGAGGCTGGCTAAGCTGGAGGATGAAGAAGAGGCTGAGGAGGTTTTAGCAATCGAAGTTGGAGGCAGTGGCAAGGATCATGGTGGAGAAGCTAGTGGAGCGGCTGAAGATAATGCAGCGAAGGTGTGAGCTGCAAGGATGGGCAATGATGGATATTTCTAGACGTGGCCGGAGCCCATTTTTTAGGTTGGATAATGGTTTTTTGGTTATGGTGTTTTAATCTCGAACAATGATGGTTGGTCTGTACTTTGAAAAATAGTTTTTAGGGTTAAGGGTCTATGATCCTTTGAAAAATAGGTAGGATAATAGGTGGTGGAGGGATCCTCTGTTTGGGGGATGAAGCCACTTGTTATCCTGCCGCCTTTTATTTCCTACACTGCTATGACCGCATGAACAATGGACACCCTTTGCCAACCCATGTGGACAGGCCACATTTTGCTGGTAGACATGTGGGTTGGCAATTTTGACAACCTTAAAGGGTTAAATATCTTGTGAATAAATAAAACTTTAACTTTTTGACTTATCCTGTGATGTTATCCTTGTATATCCTTTAAATTTTCAATTGTTTTGCTATGCACTTGTCTGAATAAGAAAAGTTAAACAAATTGAGTTTAAAAAATTTTAGGATATGATCCAGGATCAAATATCCTATAGTTGAAAACTTCCAAAAAGTAGTATATTTTAAGGATCATAGGTTCAGTTGTCAAAATATAAGGGTTATTCAAATGAATAAAGGATAAAATAAAAATAGTTAAGGATAATACCTGAGAATCCAAGTTAGGATCCTAACCTTTAACATTATAATCAGGATAACCATAAGACAAACCTTAGTAGGAGGTAAGGATCAAGGATCCTTAGTTGTTTAACTTCGAAAACCTGAAATAGAACATAACTTGGGACTAAGCCAACATATAAGACAAGTTAGTAACTAGGGACAAGCCCAACAATTCTGGGGACAAGCCCAAGGATAACTGGGGACAAGCCCAAGGATAACTAGGGACAAGCCCAAGGATCGTGTGTAAACTGGAGTATGGCCCTTACTGGCGACTATCCAAACTTAGTGACATGAAAATGCCAAAACCTTAGCTAACATGAAAACGTTAGAAACCTTAGGAACGGATGTATGGTACGTCTACCATTATACGTAGGATCCTGGGTACAGCCAGTACAATGAAATTGTCAGCCCCTAAAACGAGTACTGGTCCCATTGCCATGAACTGTACCAGGATCATGGTGCGCTACTGGCGATACTAGGGTCAAGCCCAAATAATTGGGGTCAAGCCCAAATAACTGGATACTTCTGTGGATAACCAATCCTTTGCTAAGGATACCTGAACCTTCAAAACTCAGAATCAAGTTAAAGGAGGATAAAGGATGCAGGATCCTTATCCTTATATAAGAAAAATAAAAGAATGAAATAGTTTGAGATTAGAATGTTACCAAAATAAGGATCATTCGTTCTATAAGGATCCTTCAAGGATACTCATCACGTGAGGATCACAGATCCTTGTCACATGAAGTATTTCTTCAAATGGACAGCATTCCAGGCTCTAGGTAGCAAATCACCTTCCATTGTTAGCAATCGATATGCCCCCTTTCCTGCCTCAGCTTCAATCAAGTAAAGACCTTCCCACTTTGGTGCCAGCTTTCCATCAGCAGGATTGGTGGTATTCTGAAATGCTTTCCTTAGTACCATATCACCAACTTGGAACTTCCTGATCCTGACATTTTTGTTGTAGGCTCCAGCCATCCTCTGCTGATAACTGGCCATCCTTATCCTTGCAAAATCCCTGATTTCTTCTATAGTATCTAGGTCTTGAACCAAGTTTTCATCATTTTCTTCAGGATCACGAATGCTTGTTCTTGCAGTTGGAACCACCATCTCTGTAGGGATCACTGATTCTGCCCCAAATACCAAAGAAAATGGCATTTGGCCAGTAGCATTCTTGGGGGTTGTCCTATCAGCCCAAAGCACATAAGGTAGTTCTTCTGCCCATTTATCTTTTTTGGACCCAAGCTTCTTTTTCAAGTTGTTAATGATGATCTTGTTAGATGATTCTGTCTGACCATTAGCTTGTGGGTGGACTGGTGTTGATGTTATCATCTTAATCCCCCAGTGTTACAAAAGTTAGTAGTTCTATTCCCAATAAATTGGGATCCATTATCACATACAATTTCAGAAGGAATACCAAATCTAGTAATAATGTTTCTTTTAATGAAGGATATAACTTCCTTTTCTCTGACTTGGGCAAAGGCTTTAGCTTCTATCCACTTGGAGAAGTAATCAGTCATAGCAAGCATGAACACTTTTCCACCAGGTGCTTTAGGAAGCTTACCAACTATATCCATTCCCCATCTCATAAATGGCCAAGAGGAGGATATAGGATGCAAAAGTTCAGCTGGTTGATGAAGGATATTACTATGTCTTTGGCAAGGATCACACTTCTTGGCATACTCCACAGCATCCCTCTTCATAGTTGGCCAATAGTACCCTGTCCTCAGGATCCTTGAGAATAATGCCCTGCCCCCAGTGTGATTTCCACAATCTCCTTCATGAAAATCCTTTAAGACCTCTTGGATTTCAGGATCCTTAATGCATCTTAGATATGGTCCTGCAAGAGATCGTTTATACAACATATTATTCAATATTGTAAATTGGGATACCTTAATTTTGAAAGCCCTAGGGTTTTCTCCTGTAGGAATCTCTCCATGTTGTATGTATCTCATGATTGGGAGGATCCACGATCCTGAATGAGATTGAGTATCATCACTAGGGATGATTGCAGAATCCTCTCCTATCTCCATAGCCACATGATCCTCGATAGCAGGGGTCAGGATGTGGATAATGGGAATACTTATATCCTTCGGGATCTTCAACGATGATCCTAGATTAGCCAATGCATCAGCTTCTGTATTTTCTTCCCTTGGTACATGTGTCAAACTAAAGGAAACAAAAGAGAGTGCCAATTCTTTGACTATCTCCAAATATTTGGTTAGCTTTCACCTTTAACAGCATAGGATCTATTAAAGTGATTAGTGATTAATAATGAATCTACATGTACCTCAAGATACCTGATCCTCATATGCTTAGCAATTTGCAAACCAGCTATCAAGGCTTCATATTCAGCCTCATTGTTAGTAGTTTGGAACTCACAAGCTATAGAGTGGGGTATTATGTCCCCCTGTGGCGATTTTAGTAGTATTCCAAGCCCTGTTCCTTTGACATTAGAGGCTCCATCAGTGTAGAGTATCCAAGGATCCTTAGTTTCCTCTAGCTGTTGGACTTCTAATTCAGCTTCCCTTTGCAAGTCACTACTGAAATCTGCCACAAAGTCAGCTAAGGCTTGGGATTTAATGGCTGTTCTAGGCTCATATCTTATATCATAAGCACTGAGCTTCACTACCCACTTAGCCATCCTTCCTGACATTTCAGGTTTCCTGAGAACATTTTTAGTTGGAAAATTAGTTTTAACAACAATGGCAGAAGTTTCAAAATAATGTCTTAATATAGTGGATGCCATGATTAAAGCAAGAATAAGTTTTTCCAAATGAGAGTACCTGGACTCAGCATCAAGCAAACTCTTACTTACATAGTAAACAGGATGTTGTGTACCTTCGTGATCCTTAACAAGGACGACACTTACTGCTTTTGAGGATACCGCGAGATATAAGGATAACACATCTCCTTTTTCTGGTTTCATCAAGGCAGGAGCCGAGGATAGGTAATCCTTAAGAGCTTTGAGAGCATTTTCATGCTTTTCAGTCCAATCAAACTTCTTGTTCTTCCTCAGAATATCATAGAACTCTTTGCATTTCTCTGAGGATTTGGATATGAATCTGTTTAAAGCTGCAATCCTGCCTGTTAACCTTTGAACATCCTTAGCGTGGGCAGGGGACTTGATGTTCACTATAGCTTTAATTTGCTCTGGACTGGCTTCAATGCCCCTCTTTGTCACCATATATCCTAAGAATTTACCTGCTTTAACACCAAAGTGACACTTGGAAGGATTAAGTTTCATATTATATTTGTCAAGGATATTGAATGCTTCCTCCAAGTCTCTAAGGTGATCCTCAGCCTTTTTAGATTTAACCACCATGTCGTCTATATAAACTTCCATAGTGTGTCCAATCTGATCCTTGAACATCATATTTACTAGCCTTTGATAAGTTGCACCTGCATTTCTTAGTCCAAACGGCATAGCAATATAACAGTATATACCAGTTGGAGTCATAAAAGCTGTATCCTCTTGATCAGATGGTTCCATCTGAATTTGCTGAAATCCAGATGAAGCATCCATAAAAGGTAACAGTTCATGACCCGAGTTGCGTCCACCATGGTTTCAATGTGGGGTAATGGGAAAGGATCCTTGGGATATGCCTTATTTAAATCGGTAAAATCGACACACACCCTCCACTTTCCGTTTTTCTTTTGAACTACAACCACATTGGCTAACCATCTTGGATATTTGACCTCCCTAATTGTGACAACTCGTGTTTCAAACCTCTCATTGTACTTTGATTATGTGATTATGTGAACTTGTTGATTAACTGAATGATATGTGATGTTATATATTAATGTGTGACGAATGTTTGTATTTAAACAAACCGATCGCACAACACTTGGCCAATGCACAAGCTTTTGGGCCGTACACTTCTTTCTCTCTCGGCTCACTCTATTTGGACTCGAGACCTCGAGGGCAGCCCAATGCTGGGTTCGGCCCACTTCTCTTGTTCACCTACACTTAGTAGCATTGGGGTTTAATTCCTCATATGTTACAAAAAACTAACACACACAAACCCTAAGCTCTCTTCCTCTCTCTTTTGTGCGATGGCAACAACCCTCCATCACCGAACCCGGTGGTAGTTGAAGGCTATCTCGATCAAATTAGTCACATCACACACTTCCGGTTAGTGCTTCGTTATCTCTTTTGGTTGTATGATCATGGTGTTGTGGTTGCTATAATCATATGTAATAGCTAGGGTTCCATGCTAGTAGTTTTATGATTGAGATTATGCTTGTAAAATTCAGAACATGTGCCTGATTTGATTATGATGTTAATATGTGATATGTTTTGCATGTTGTTGATTGTGATCTAGGATTGAATACATGCTACTGAAACTATAAGTCTCGATTTTATGTTGTGTGTTATGATAGTTTGATATTGCACAAGAACTAGGGTTGCATGATAGTCTTTGAACTCGTTAATCACATGATCTGATCGTATGTTCCGTATGATATTGATTAGTTGTTCTTGAATTGATGATGATTACGGTGATATGAATATGTTTGAATGCTGATTAATGATTGATTTGATCTAAGTTGAAACTGCCAAAACTGTTAGCAAATGTTACGGAGATAACTGAGCTGAAAATAAGGAAATCTGTTGCGTTCATGATCTCGACACGGGTTGCGAGTCGAGAACCCACAGTCTCGACTCGAGACCACGCGTCATCAGCACAAACATCATAACTCGAGACCATGGTTGCGGGTCCGGTTGCGACTCGAGACCGTCTAGTCTCGACTAGTACATGCATAACTCGAGACCTCCTCAGTTGCGACTCGAGAACTCGTAGGCTACAACTCGAGACCGCACAGTCTCGACTCGGGATCTCTAGTCTCGACTCGAGACCATATACACGTGCACACTGTTGGACTTGCACACTGTTACGGGCCTAAGTAATTGGGCCGCACTGTTGGGCTTTGTTTGTTTACGTGATGCTACTGTTGAACTCGTATGAACAATTAACTGCCATGATTATACGTGTATGCCATGATCAATACTTGTATACAACTTGTTAGTATACGTGTAGAAAACCTTACGTGCACTACATAAATACGAACCTGACTTGTATGGTACACTTATGTTAGGACGTGGTTGACCACAATATAGCTTGATTGACCTTTCTGTGTATCTACCGAGCAAACCAAGGTGAGTTCACACTCATACCAAGGAATGGGATTCCCGGTGGGTAGGGAATGGGATTGAAGGAATGGGATTGAACAATTACTTGTACTTACACTGTTACTAGACTATCTACCGTCGTCCTCGGATGCGAAGGACCCATACGTAAAACCTACGTATACTTGTACTTATCACTGTCTTCAGGTTGCGAAGGACACTTATGTAAAACCTACGTAAACTAATACCCAGTACTGCCTTGGGTTGTGAAGAGCACTTACGTAAAACCTACGTAAACCCCCACGTACCACTGTCCTCGAGTTAAGAAGGACACTTACGTAAAACCTACGTAAACCCCGTACGTACTACTGTTCTTGGGTTAAGGAGAACACTTATGGTTACCCCTAGTCTAGTACATACACACATGGGAAGCCCCCATTAAATGAACATACAAATGACTTAGTGAATGACGCATGATGATGCAACGAACTTACTATCACGAACTTGCTTACTGTGAACTCGCTCAACTAGTTGTTGACTCTCTGTTGCATGCCTTGCAGGACAATAGGTACTTATGGAGCTTGCACGGGAGGCGCGATCGTTGTGGGAACATGGACTGTTGAGTTCCATGATAAACGTTTACACTTTAATACTCATGTTTGGGTTTACACAATTATGCTTCCGTTATACTTTATCTATGTTTGGTTTTGACCACCTTTTATATTGATGGGTTAAATTTTATTTAATACTTGCAATGTTCAATATGATTGGTGGCTTGATCCTGGTCGTGTCACGCATCCATGCGGTGGTACTCCGCGTGTGGATTTTGGGGGTGTGACAGATTGGTATCAGAGCCATTGGTTATAGAGAACTTGGTTTTAATATGGGGAAAACATTTTTATTAAAACCAGACTATAACCAGTACAGTGCTCAACGATCCACAACGACGCCTCGCTCCACGTGCAAGACTCAACATCCTAGGTAATATGGTTTATGTATTATTGCCTACTTGCTAGATTACATAGAACTTTGCTCATGGTATGCTTAGATACACATAACCCCTATTGCTTGAGAATACTTGTGTGCTCACTCCCTTCTGTCATCTCACTGTTCGCGAACCTCTCTTACTTATGTTACCTTTGCTATGAAGATCATGGCTGGACGTATTAACATGACACAAGCCCAATTGACGGCTCTCATTAACGAACAAGTTGCTGCGGCACTTGCAGCTACATAGGCAAGAGGTATACCCTGCGGTCGTAACTCACACTAGGGTCTTTAGATCCTACACTCCTACACCAACTCTTCTGTTTAACTTTTCCTGTTCTTACACACAACAGGTCAGCACGCTCAGCAACCTGTTTGTACTTTCAAGAACTTCATGGACTGTCGTCCTAGCACGTTCAGTGGCACCGAAGGAGTAGTTGGACTCCTCCATTGGTTCGAAAAGCTCGAGTCAGTATTTGAAATGTGTGAATGCCCTGAGGCTCGCAGGGTGAAATACGCCACTGGTACTTTGGAAGGAATTGCACTGACTTGGTGGAACGCGCAAGTTCAGATCTTAGGGTTAGCAGCTGCTAACGCCACTCTTTGGAATGATTTCAAGGAACTTATCAAGCGGGAATACTTCACACGTGATGACATCCACAAGTTAGAAGTGGAGTTCTTTCATTTGAAAATAACGGGGTCGGAAATTGAGGCTTATACTAAACGGTCAAACGAGCTGGCCATCTTGTGTCCAACTATGG
Organism: Helianthus annuus; assembly: GCF_002127325.2. Lineage (NCBI taxonomy): Eukaryota > Viridiplantae > Streptophyta > Magnoliopsida > Asterales > Asteraceae > Helianthus > Helianthus annuus. Next base: position 110,287,312 of record NC_035444.2, on the reverse strand, counting down.
TGGACCCTCCAATCAAGCGCATTGAGTTGTATCTCAAGGGTCTAGCGCCAGAAATCCAAAGCCATGTGACATCGGCTAACCTCGATAATATCCAGGACATTCAACGTCTTGCTCATCGCCTCACAGATCAGGCAGTGGATCAGAACAGGCTGCCAAAACGCATCAGTGCAACTGCTATCGCTACCACTTCAGCTACTCCTACCACTCCCAGTGACAACAAGAGGAAATGGGATGGGGATTCCAGCAAGGGTTCAGCTACAGTTCAGTCTCACGTGCAGCAGCGAAAGACTGACAACTATCAGAGCCCTGGTCAGCAATCTTTGGGCAATCAGGGAAGGGGTGTGTATCGAGGAAATCACCCCAGATGCAACAATTGTAACAAACACCACAGTGGCCAGTGCAGCAAGGGTCGTTGTCAAAGGTGTCTCAAGATGGGTCATGAGGCCAAGGATTGTAGGAGCCCACGGCCTGTAACTCAGAATCAGCAGCAGCAGCAAACACAACAGAATCAACAACAGGGTAACAAGGGATGTTTTCATTGTGGCGCTGAAGGTCACTTCAAGAGACACTGCCCCCAGTTGAATCGAAACCAGAACAACAATAACAACAACAATAACCAAGGCAACGGAAACAACAACAGGGGAAATAACAATGATGGGAACAACGGCGCTAAGGGTCGTGCATTTGTGCTGGGTCAGGGTGACGCAAGGAACGATCCTAACGTGGTTATGGGTAAGTTTCTTCTCGACGACTTTTATGTTACTGTTTTGTTTGATTCGGGTGCGGATACCAGTTATGTGTCTCTGAAAGTTAGTCAAATGCTCAAACGTACACCCACACTTCTGAACACTAAGCATGTCGTAGAGTTAGCGAATGGTAAAAGTCTAGAGGCCACACACATAGTTCAGGGTTGTAATCTTATCCTCGCTGGTCAGACTTTCTCTATCGATCTCATTCCTATCACTCTGGGTAGTTTCGACATCGTCATTGGTATGGATTGGTTATCCCAACAACAAGCAGAGATCGTATGCAAGGAGAAGATAGTTCGTATTCCCCGTTCTGGGAAAGAACCTCTCGAAGTTCAAGGCGACAAGAGTGGTGCAGTGGTTGGCATCATCTCCTTCCTGAAGGCTCAAAAGTGTTTACGAAAGGGCCACACTGCCATCTTGGCACTTGTTACTGACGCATCAACGAAAGAGAAGAGATTAGAGGATATCCGAATTGTACGTGATTTTCCTCAAGTGTTTCCTGAAGATTTACCTGGTCTACCGCCTCATCGCCAGGTCGAATTCCAGATTGAACTAGCTCCAGGAGCAGCACTTATAGCTCGTGCACCGTACCGCTTAGCTCCATCAGAATTGGAAGAACTATCTGCACAGCTACAAGAGCTCTTGGATAAGGGTTTTATTCGTCCTAGCTCTTCGCCTTGGGGAGCTCAAGTACTATTTGTAAAGAAGAAGGACGGTACCTTCCGTATGTGCATAGATTACCGCGAACTGAACAAGGTGACAGTGAAGAACCGCTATCCTCTTCCACGTATTGATGATTTGTTCGATCAGTGGCAAGGATCGAGCTACTACTCAAAGATAGATCTGAGGTCAGGCTACCATCAGCTGAGAGTCCGGGATGAGGACGTCTCCAAAACAGCATTTAGAACTCGCTACAGCCACTACAAGTTTCTTGTCATGCCATTCGGGCTAACGAACGCACCGGCAGTCTTTATGGATCTTATGAATAGGGTGTGCAAACCTTACCTGGATAAGTTTGTGATTGTTTTCATCGATGACATCCTGATCTACTCTAAGAGTCAGGAGGAACACGAACAGCATTTGCGACTCATTCTGAAGCTCCTTCGAACAGAACAGTTGTACACCAAGTTTTCAAAATGCGACTTCTAGCTTCGTGAAGTCCACTTTCTAGGCCACGTGGTAAACAAGGACGGGATTCATGTGGATCCATCCAAGGTAGACTCGATCAGGAACTGGCCTGCACCACGTACACCAACGGAAATATGCCAATTCTTGGGTTTGGCAGGTTACTACAGAAGGTTCATTAAAGACTTCTCAAAAATTGCGCAGCCGCTTACACTACTAACACAGAAGGGTGTCACCTACCGTTGGGGTAGTACACAGGAAACAGCTTTTCAGCACTTAAAGGATAGACTATGCAGCGCACCTATTCTTTCATTGCCAGAGGGCACAGACGATTTCGTGGTTTATTGCGACGAATCCATTCAGGGTCTTGGATGTGTGCTAATGCTTCGCGCCAACTCAAGGTTCATGAACGGAACTATACTACGCACGATTTAGAGCTGGGAGTTGTTGTTTTCGCACTTAAGATATGGCGACATTACCTGTACGGTACCAAGTGCACTATCTACACCGATCACAAGAGTCTCGAGCATATCTTCAAGCAGAAGGAATTGAACATGCGTCAACGTCGATGGGTTGAGCTACTTAATGATTACGAATGTGCCATCAAGTACCATCCGGGCAAAGCCAATGTTGTGGCTGACGCCCTCAGTCGAAAGGATACTACGCCTAGGCACGTACGGGCACTACAACTTACTATTCAGTCTGGTCTTCCTGCTCAGATACGAGATGCTCAGGTAGAGGCATTGAAACCAGAAAACGTCAGGGCTGAAGCCTTACGTGGCTCAAGGCAACGATTAGAACGGAAGGAAGACGGCGTTTATTATGTAATGGGGCGTATTTGGGTCCCACTATATGGCAACTTACGCGAGCTAGTAATGGATGAAGCACATAAGTCTCGCTACTCGGTACATCCAGGTTCGGATAAAATGTACCACGATCTCAGAACTACGTATTGGTGGCCTAGCATGAAAGCTCACATAGCAACATACGTTAGCAAGTGCTTGACTTGTGCGAGAGTCAAGTCGGAATACCAGAAACCATCAGGCCTACTTCAGCAACCCAAGATACCACAATGGAAATGGGAGGAAATTTCCATGGATTTTGTTACTGGCCTGCCTAGATCCCAGCGTGGAAACGATACCATTTGGGTGATCGTGGATCGACTCACAAAGTCTGCACACTTCCTGGCTATTAAGGAAACGGATAAGTTCTCTACCTTAGCAGACGTCTACTTGAAAAAAGTGGTTTCGAGGCATGGAGTGCCAACCTCTATTATTTCGGATCGTGATGCACGATTCACTTCAGAACTATGGCAAGCGATGCACAAAGCTTTCGGCTCACGATTAGACATGAGCACAGCTTACCACCCTCAGACGGATGGGCAGTCTGAGCGCACTATCCAGACTATAGAAGACATGCTTCGGGCGTGTGTTATTGATTTTGGCAGCAGCTGGGAAAAGCATCTCCCGTTAGTGGAGTTTTCGTACAATAACAGTTACCATACCAGCATCCAAGCCGCTCCATTCGAGGCATTGTACGGACGTAAATGCCAGTCACCTCTCTGTTTGGTAGAGGTGGGGGATAGTCAAATCAAAGGTCCAGAAATGGTAGTTGATGCTACTGAACGGATTGCACAGATACGGCAACGCATGGCGGCGGCTCGTGACCGTCAGAAAAGTTATGCTGATAAGCGCAGGAAACCACTCGAATTCCAAGTTGGAGATCGAGTGCTACTCAAAGTCTCACCCTGGAAGGGTGTGGTTCGTTTTGGCAAACGAGGCAAGCTCAATCTGCGGTATGTCGGACCATTCGAAATCATAGAAAGAATAGGCAAAGTGGCCCTACAAACTAAACCTACCAGCAGAACTCGGTGCAGTTCACAACGTCTTTCACGTGTCGAATCTGAAGAAGTGTCTGTCAGATGAGACCCTCATAGTTCCTTTGAAGGAGCTCACTATCGACGAACAGTTGCGATTCGTCGAGGAACCTGTTGAAATCACGGACCGGGATGTTAAGGTCCTCAAGCACACCAGAATACCTCTTGTTCGAGTTCGTTGGAACTCCCGTCGTGGCCCAGAGTTCACCTGGGAACGCGAAGACCAAATGAAGCAAAAGTATCCCCAATTGTTCTCAAACAATACAACCACTACTGAGGCTGATGCTACCACGGAATTTCGGGACGAAATTCTAGATCAACGGGGGGAGGATGTGACACCCCAGGAAAACCAGGAAAACCATGCAACTTAACTAGCTTCCTCAGTGAGTACGTACCAAATTTCGGGACGAAATTTCATTCAACTTGGGGATAATGTGACAACTCGTGTTTCAAACCTCTCATTGTACTTTGATTATGTGATTATGTGAACTTGTTGATTAACTGAATGATATGTGATGTTATGTATTAATGTGTGACAAATGTATGTATTTAAACAAACCGATCGCACAACACTTGGCCAATCGCACAAGCTTTTGGGTCGTACACTTCTTTCTCTCTCGGCTCACTCTATTTGGACTCGAGACCTCGAGGGCAGCCCAATGCTGGGTTCGGCCCACTTCTCTTGTTCACCTACACTTAGTAGCATTGGGGTTTAATTCCTCATATGTTACAAAAAACTAACACACACAAACCCTAAGCTCTCTTCCTCTCTCTTTTGTGCGACGGCAACAACCCTCCATCACCGAACCCGGTGGTAGTTGAAGGCTATCTCGATCAAATTAGTCACATCACACACTTCCGGTTAGTGCTTCATTATCTCTTTTGGTTGTATGATCATGGTGTTGTGGTTGCTATAATCATATGTAATAGCTAGGGTTCCATGCTAGTAGTTTTATGATTGAGATTATGCTTGTAAAATTCAGAACATGTGCCTGATTTGATTATGATGTTAATATGTGTTATGTTTTGGATGTTGTTGATTGTGATCTAGGATTGAATACATGCTACTGAAACTATAAGTCTCGATTATATGTTGTGTGTTATGATAGTTTGATATTGCACAAGAACTAGGGTTGCATGATAGTCTTTGAACTCGTTGATCACATGATCCGATCGTATGTTCCGTATGATATTGATTAGTTGTTCTTGAATTGATGATGATTACGGTGATATGAATATGATTGAATGTTGATTAATGATTGATTTGATCTAAGTTGAAACTGCCAAAACTGTTAGCAAATGTTACGGAGATAACTGAGCTGATAATAAGGAAATCTGTTACGTTCATGATCTCGACACGGGTTGCGAGTCGAGAACCCACAGTCTCGACTCGAGACCACGCGTCATCAGCACAAACTTCATAACTCGAGACCATGGTTGCGGGTCCGGTTGCGACTCGAGACCGTCTAGTCTCGACTAGTACATGCATGACTCGAGACCTCCTCAGTTGCGACTCGAGAACTCGTAGGCTACAACTCGAGACCGCACAGTCTCGACTCGAGACCATATACACGTGCACAATGTTGGACTTGCACACTATTACGGGCCTAAGTAATTGGGCCGTACTGTTGGGCTTTGTTTGTTTACGTGATGCTACTGTTGAACTCGTATGAACAGGTAACTGCCATGATTATACGTGTATGCCATGATCAATACTTGTATACAACTTGTTAGTATACGTGTAGAAAACCTTACGTGCACTACATAAATACGAACCTGACTTGTATGGTACACTTATGTTAGGACGTGGTTGACCACAATATAGCTTGATTGACCTTTCTGTGTATCTGCCGAGCAAACCAAGGTGAGTTCACACTCATACCAAGGCATGGGATTCCTGGTGGGTAGGGAATGGGATTGAAAAATTACTTGTACTTACACTGTTACTAGACTATCTACCATCGTCCTCGGATGCGAAGGACCCATACGTAAAACCTACGTATACTTGTACTTATCACTGTCCTCAGGTTGCGAAGGACACTTACGTAAAACCTACGTAAACTAATACTCACTACTGCCTCAGGTTGTGAAGAGCACTTATGTAAAACCTACGTAAACCCCCGCGTACCACTGTCCTCGAGTTAAGAAGGACACTTACGTAAAACCTACGTAAACCACGTACGTACTACTGTTCTTGGGTTAAGGAGAACACTTATGGTTGCCCCTAGTCTAGTACATACACACATGGGAAGCCCCCATTAAATGAACATACAAATGACTTAGTGAATGACGCATGATGATGCAACGAACTTACTATCACGAACTTGCTTACTGTGAACTCGCTCAACTAGTTGTTGACTCTCTGTTGCATGCCTTGCAGGACAATAGGTACTTATGGAGCTTGCACGGGAGGCGCGATCGTTGTGGGAACATGGACTGTTGAGTTCCATGATAAACGTTTACACTTTATTACTCATGTTTGGGTTTACACAATTATGCTTCCGCTATACTTTTGATGGATTGGTTTGAACGACCTATCAATGCCAAGTTTGTGAGTGATTATATCTTTAGATATACCTATCATGTCTTCGTGTTTCAATGTAAAGGTAGTTTTTCTCCTTTTGAGGAAAGATATTAGGTTTTCTTTTGTTTCGCCAAGGATCCCTGATCCTATGTAAATTTTAGATTCAGGATCATGAGGATCCATAAGGATTTCTACTACATCCTGCTCTCTTGCCTCCAAGACATCTCTCGGAGGATGCTTTGATTGCTATTGCTCCCTTGACTTTGAGGCTGGTTTCATTGACGAGGTATAGCAGTTCTTAGCCTCCTGTTGATCACTATCAATTTTCACTATCCCCCATGGGCTAGGAAGTTTCACACATTGATGATAAGTGGATGGGACTGCCTTTATGTCGTGTATCCAAGGCCTGCCAAGGATAACATTACAACAAGATAAACAATCAATAACACAAAATTTTTGGTAAGAATGTAGCCCTTCAACATAGATTGGGAGTTTAATGTCCCCCAGAGTATTCTTAGTCTCGCCACTGAAACCCACGAGCACGAAGGATCTTGGTATGATATTGGATTCGGGAATATTCATCTTCTTAAGAACATCAAGATGGATGATATTCACAGAGCTTCCTCCGTCTATAAGGATCCTGCGAACAAAATGGTTAGAAATAAAAAGAGTGATAACCAAACCATCGTGATGAGGATCCTGAATGTCAACACGATCATCCTCATCAAAAGTTATGATTTTTCCTTTGGTAACACTGGATGTTCGAATGGGTCTATCTCCATTATCCATCTTGGTTTCCTTTGCATGTCTTTTAGTTGCAGAAAAGGATGTTCTACAAATGTCTGATCCTCCAGATATAAAGTTTATAACTTGTGCGTCTGCTAGAGGGGCTGGAGCTTTTTGTGGGATCCTTTTAGGATCCTGAGTTCTTGATTTCTTTCTCCCCAATAATTCTTTCAAGTGCCCCTTGCTCAACAAGTATCCAATTTCTTTTCTCAATGCGATGCACTCTTCTGTGAGATGCCTAAAATCTTCGTGGTATGCACACCATTTTGATTTATCTTTAGTGGCAGCTGGTTTGTCACTTTTTCTCGGCCACCTGGCTTTATCACCTAGATTCTGCATCGCAAGAATTAGTTCATTGTTATCAATAGAAAAATAGTATTCAGAAATTGGAGGATAATCCTCATCATCATTTTCCTATTCTACTGCATGCACATTCTGGTTATCAAACTTGTTGTAGGATCTGAACTTGTTGTTCTTGAATGAGGATCCTTGCTTCTCTTGCTTTGAGGATCCTGCTAACCTCTCCTGGATCCTTTTGTCATCCTTTAGCCGGATGAACCTAAGGGCCCTGGTTCTTACCTCATCTAGATAACTGCAAGGTGTCATAACAAGATCATCATAGAATAATGAACCCCTAAGCAATCCCATTTTAAAGGCTTCTACAGCCATTGCTATATCCAGGTTAGGGATATCCAAGGATTCTTTACTAAACTTGGTGATATAATCTCTCAATGATTCATTATGACCTTGGGTTATCCTATATAAATCACTAGTTAAATGCTCAAATTTTCTACTACAAGAAAACTGGTTATTAAACAGGTTAACTAGATTAGCAAATGAGGTAATAGAATAAGGGGGAAGACTTAGCAGCCATTTAAGAGCCGATCCAGTAAGAGTGGACCCAAATCCCTTGCACAGACATGCTTCCTTTAACCTTTCTGGGATGGGATTGATCTCCATCATTTCCCTGTATTGTGCTATGTGTTCTTCAGGATCCGTTGAGACATCATATAACTTCACTGTCGATACGTGGAACCTCTTGGGTATCTCAGCATCACAGATGGGTGGTGCAAAACGAGATATCTTATGGCTCCCATCCGCAATCTCTGGGATAGGCTTGACTACTCCTGGAACACTTGATATCATATCCTTTAGCTTTTGCAATTCCCTAGCCATAGCATGATTGATACCTGTATCCTGCATAAGGCCATGGTTAGTGGTATAAGAATTATTAAGAGTGTTACCTCCCATTGGATTCAAATTTGGAACGCTGGATGTGAATCCATATTGCTGAGATTCTGGAATGACTGAAGGGCCAGTAGAAGCAATGGTCTGCATCGGAACGAAATCTCCTTGATGGATATCTGAATTCCCTGGTTGCAAACTCCTTAAAGATCCAGGAACCTGGAAGGATCCATGAAACTGAGAGGATCCATGGACCTGCGAGGATCCATGGACCTGCGAGGATCCTTGGACCTGAGAGGATCCTTGAACCTGAGAGGATCCTTGAACCTGCAGGGATCCTTGAACCTGTGAGGATCCTTGAACCTGAGAGGATCCTTGAAACGGCCAGAATCCTTGAATTTGCTGCGCCCCCAAGTATCCTCCTGAGCTAGCGAAGGATCCTATATGCTGAGGGAGGGATCCTGCTGGTTGAAAGTATGATCCTGAAGCCTGAGTCATTGCTGATGATCCATAGTGCACTCCTCTTGGTCCTCCCACGTATTGAACATCTGGAACTACTGAAGGCAGAGAAGTCATGACCGGAGTATCGAAGTTCAAAGATCTGGGCATCAATGGGGAATGATCCTCTACCGATCTCTTCTGTTTCTTGATGTCTCCAATTTCTCTGAGAATCCTTTCATTGGTCTTATCATGCTGCTGTATGTGCTCCTTCATCTGCAAAATTAGAGTAAATAAGTAACTAGTAGTAGGAGTATAACAAGCAGAAGAAGTTGGAGGTTTTCAGAAAATGGGAGTCGGTTTCTTCTCAGCATTTTTCTGAGATCCAGAAGGTGGTGGAGGCAAAGGTGGAATGCCCTGGGATGAATTGACTACAGACATCGCACTTGAAGTGTTCTTTGATGATGAAGCCATCTGCTTGGATGCAACGAACCAAAATGATCGCAAAAACAAGTGTTTCTTAGGAATGAAGCACCAATTGCCCCACGGTGGGCGCCAAACTGTTTTGGTCAAAAATCAAGCAATGATAATGCAACCAAACTCTTTGTTACGGGGAATGATGCTTGAATTATTGAACAATATAAAGGATCACTCTGAAATGCAATAAACGAATGACACAGAGATTTATACGAGGAAAAAGCCCTTGATCAATGAATGATCTCCGGTATAAAAAACCCTCGGGTGATGGAAACTACCGATCACCAACTCAAATTAAACAAGAAATGTGTTACAACTTCGGATGATAGCGAGCTAGTTACAAGGATCACTATAGTGCAATGTGTATGAAAGTGTATAACCGCCAAGTGAATGGTAACGAGCTGGAGAGAGCAGTTATCAGTGTGTGTGTTTAGCCAAAATTAGCCAAGTGTTCTAAATTAACTCGTTATCCCCTTTTAAAAATGGAAAATATCTAAGCTAACTAACTATCCGCATTTCATGCAAGTCTCCCACGAACTCCATAACGTCCATATTGGTCAAGCATGTGTGGAATAAATAAGGAATATGTTCCAGGAATTCCGTCAAGACCAGGTCCAAGCTCGTACTCCTGCAAAACAACATCATATTCAAAGTAGACAATCGTTAGAATAAGGATCCTTACAATGATCCATGATCCTGATCCTGCAACACTTCTGAGGATCACTAGCTAAAGCATAAGCAAGGATCACTAGCTCCAACAGTAAAGAGGACCCTAACAGTTGCGTGAAGTTCAGTTTCTGGGTCATGTGGTTAACAAAGATGGAATTTATGTGGATCCCACAAAGATTGAGGCGATCAAGAATTGGGAGACTCCGAAGATGCCAACCGAGATCTGTCAGTTCCTAGGTTTGGCTGGCTATTACCGCAGATTTTTTAAGGATTTTTAGAAAATCGCTCAACCGTTGACCTCCCTCACTCAAAAGGACAAGAAGTATGAATGGGGAGGTAAGCAAGAAGAAGCTTTTCAGTTGTTGAAGAACAAGCTTTGCGATGCACCGATCCTATCCCTACACGAAGGCACTGATGACTTCGTGGTATATTGCGACGCCTCGTGTCAAGGTTTAGGCTGTGTGCTGATGCAGCGACATAAGGTTATAGCTTATACTTCGCGTCAGTTGAAGGTGGGACAACTCGTATTTCGAATCTATTTTTGTGAGTTATGTAACGTATGTGAACGATATGTGATTATATGAAAGTTATGTGCTATGTGCTTTTAGTGAACGAATGCATGACATGTTATGTGTATGTATATAGGTTACATGAACCGAAACGCACAACACTACACACGACCGCACAAGTCTTTTGGGCCACACTCTTGTAATCGGACCATAAGGGCAGCCCATATGTGGGTTCGGCCCATTCTCTTATTGTACGCATACAAACAATTCCCCTTAGAGTTTTGTTTCTCACTTGTTACAACAACACAACACACACAAGTTACAAACCCTAGTTCTCTTTTTAAGCCGACGGCAAACATCCTCTCGCTCGAAGATCATTCCCGAATCGGAATACCTACAATCGGTTAGTGTTTTGATTGTGTTTTCGTGTTGAATGATGTTATTGTTCCATGTTTTGTGTTAAACGATTAGGGTTACTTGTATGAGGAACAATATCATACTATGTGATGATGCTCTTATGAATCAGATGTGTGTGTGTGTGATTTCATGATGATATACGATCGAACCAATAGGCTAGGGATTGATTGTTGTCCACCGAATCAAATAAATGTTCCTGTGATTGGATGATAATGTAATCGGCTTGTATGTGTGTTTTGGAGCATGTTTATGTTAATCGGATAATATGTCATTGTTTCGGGTATTAGAATTGATCGGCTTTGAGGTTGTTACGTATAGGGTTAGATCTGATTAATTGTTGATGGGAAAGACATTGTTATTCAAGCTTGTTCATGATTAGGGTTCATACGTTTTAGATGTTAAAAATCTTGTTTTGATCGGATATGGATTGGTTTGAAAACTGTTAATTGATTTGTAAATTGGTAACCGATTAACTGTTGATTGATGTGTTAATTGATAACAAAATTGGAAACTTTGAAACTGATTGCAAGATAATAGTTGTGTAACTGATTTCCATAACATCCGAATAATAAACTGGTCGCACAAGTTATCCTCGGTCGCACAAGATCAGGTCATACAAGACCTGATCTGATCGCATAAGCCGGACGCACAAGATGATTTAGTTAAGCATGATCGCACAACATCTTGTGGATCGCACAAGCTGGTGCTGATCGCACAAGATGTTGGGCCACACACTGATATTGAACTTGATACGTTATTTGGGCCGAACAGCCCAAATCACCATCGCACAACTGTCCGGATCGCACAACTGTTCGTATCGTACAAGTCATCCGGATCGTACAAGGTTACCCGGATCGCACAAGTCACTTACATGTTATTTAATTGGGCCGAGTAGGCTATTGGACTGCTAAACTAATTAGGCTGGATACTATTTGGGCTTATGTTAACCGCACAAGTCGGATATGATATGTACTTGTTGTTATGTGATTGCCATGATCCATACGTGCTTGAAACCTGTTAATTATGTGTAATCCTACGTGCTTTACTTGAACCAAAAACCTGACTTGTATGGTAACCCTGTTAGGACGTGGTTGACCACTCTTAGTTCAAGAAACCTTTCGTGTATCTGCCGAGCAAACCAAGGTGAGTTCACACAGCCAAGGCATGGGGTTCCCGGGTGGGAATGGGATTGGATGACTTATTGTATATACTCAGATGGTAGAACCTCACGATAAGATATGGCTAGACTAGTAACACTTATTGAACTGATCTTCGCACACCTGCCAAGGGTTGGCCGCGATATTATGACTGACTTCGCACACCTGCCATAGGAAGGCCGCGAACTAAAAGTACGAATCTTCGCATACCTGCCTGGGAGGCCGCGATACAAATAAACCTAGTCTAGAATACTTGGGAAAAACATCCCCTAATATCTTCGCATACCTGCCTGGGAGGCCGCGATGGAAACTAATACGATACATGACATAACGAACGAACATACTACTACTCACACTATACTATTACTGAATTATTAACTGTGAACTCGCTCAACTAGTTGTTGACTCTCTGCTGCATGCCTTGCAGGACCTTAGGTACTTATGGAGCTTGCACAAGGAGGAGCAGATCGTTGTGGGATACGGATCGTTGACGTTATGATAAACAATTGAACTTATAACTTTACTTTGGGTTTTCATATTATGCTTCCGCTATTTAATTTACGTTTCGTTGAACATCAATCATGTCGTGATGAATTACATTAACTACTTTTAATATTAGATTCTATGTTCGATATGATTGGTGGCTTGATCCTGGTCATGTCACGCCTCCAAGCGGTGGTACTCCGCGTGTGGATTTTGGGGGTGTGACAGATTGGTATCAGAGCCATTGGTTATAGAGAACTTGGTTTTAATATGGGAAAACGTTTTATTAAGACCAGACTATAACCAGAACAGTGCTCTCAACGATCCCCAACGACGCTTCGCTCCACGTGCAAGACTCGACATCCTAGGTAATATGGTTTATGTTTATTACCTGCTTGTTAGAATTACATAGAACTTTGCTCGTAGTACGCTTAGATACACATGACACTATTGCCTGAGAACACCTACGTGCTTACACTTTTCTGTCATCGCACTACTCGCGAACCAATCTCACTTATGCTACTTTTACTACTCGATCATGTCTGGACGTGTTAATATGACTCAAGCCCAGTTGACGGCTCTCATTAACGAACAAGTTGTTGCGGCGGTTGCAGCCGCACAAGCAGGAGGTATAACCTGCTATTCCAAACCTATTCTAGGATGTTAGATCCTACTCTCGTGACCGAACTCTCGCGCTTAACCTTGACCTATCTTTCTCGCGCAACGGGTCAGAACGCACAGCAACCTGACTGCACATTCAAGAACTTCATGGACTGTCGTCCAAGCACATTCAGTGGCACAGAAGGAGCAGTGGGACTACTCCATTGGTTTGAGAAGCTCGAGTCAGTGTTCGAGATGTGTGAATGCCCTGAGGCTCGCAGGGTCAAGTACGCCACTGGTACTTTGGAAGGAATCGCGCTAACCTGGTGGAACGCGCAAGTTCAGATTCTCGGGTTGGCAGCTGCTAACGCCACCCCATGGAACGATTTTAAAGAACTTATCAAAAGGGAATACTGCACGCGTGACGACATCCACAAGTTGGAGGTGGAGCTGTATCATCCGAAAATGACGGGGTCAGAAATCGAAGCTTATACGAAACGGTCAAACGAACTGGCCATCCTGTGTCCAACCATGGTAGACCCTCCGATCAAGTGTATCGAACTGTACCTCAAGGGTCTAGCCTCAGAAATCCAGAGCCATGCGACATCGGCTAACCTTAATAATATCCAGGATATTCAGCGTTTCGCTCGTCGCCTCACAGATCGAGCAGTGGAACAGAACAGGCTGCCTAAACGTATCAGTGCTACCGATGCTACTACTTCCGCTACTCTCGGTGATAACAAGCGGAAATGGGATGGGGATCCCAGCAAGGGTTTAGCTTTAGTTCAGTCTCAAGCTCAACAGCCAACGACTGATAACTACCAGAGTCCTGGTCAGCAATCTCCTGGTAGTCAAAGACGGGGTGGATATCGAAGAATTCACCCACTGTGTAACAAATGCAACAGACACCACAGTGGTTAGTGCAACGAGGGACGTTGCCAGAGGTGTCTTAAGATGGGTCATGAAGCTAAGGATTCAGGAGCCCACGGCCTGCAAATCAGAATCGCCAGCAGCAGCAGCAAGCAGAAATCCTGTGCAAGGAAAAGATTATTCGCATTCCCTGTTCTGGTAGAGAACCTCTCGAAGTTCCAGGCGACAAGAGTGGTGCTGTAGTAGGCATTATCTCCTTCCGTAAGGCTCGGAAGTGCTTGCGAAAGGGCCATACCGCTATTTTGGCACTCGTTACTGACGCATCAGCGAAGGAAAAGAAATTGGAAGACATTCCAGTTGTACGCGATTATCCACAGGTGTTTCCTGAAGATTTACCTGGCTTACCGCCTCATCGTCAGGTCGAATTTCAAATCGAGCTCGCTCCAGGAGCAGCACCCATAGCTAGAGCACTGTATCGATTAGCTCCAACCGAACTGGAAGAACTGTCAAAACAGCTACAAGAGCTCTTGGAAAAGGGATTTATTCGTCCAAGCTCTTCGCCTTGGGGAGCTCCAGTGTTATTTGTGAAAAAGAAGGACGGTACTTTCAGGATGTGCATAGACTACCGTGAACTCAACAAGGTGACGGTGAAGAACCGTTATCCTCTTCCACGTATAGACGACTTATTCGACCAGTTGCAAGGGTCATGCTACTACTCTAGGATAGACTTGAGGTCAGGTTATCATCAGCTGAGAGTCCGGGATGAGGACGTCTCCAAAACCGCATTCAGAACTCGCTACGGTCACTACGAGTTTCTTGTCATGCCATTTGGGTTAACGAACGCGCCTACCATATTTATGGATCTTATGAACAGGGTGTGCAAACCCTACTTAGACAGATTTGTGATAGTGTTTATTGACGACATCCTGATCTACTCCAAGAGTCAGGAGGAACACGAGCAGCATCTACGACTTATTTTGGAACTCCTTCGAAAGGAACAGCTGTACGCCAAGTTTTCAAAATGTGACTTATGGCTTCGTGAAGTCCACTTTCTAGGCCACGTGGTAAACAAGGATGGGATCCATGTCGATCCATCCATGGTAGATTCGATCAGGAACTGGCCTGCACCGCGTACACCAACGGAAAATACGTCAATTCTTGGGTTTGGCGGGATATTACAGACGATTCATCAGAGACTTCTCAAAGATTGCTCAGCCGCTTACACTACTGACACAGAAAGGTGTTACCTACCGTTGGGGTAATACACAGGAAACCGCTTTCCAGTACCTAAAGGATAGGCTTTGCAGCGCACCTATTCTCTCATTGCTGGAGGGCACGGATGATTTTGTGGTCTATTGTGACGCATCGATACAGGGGCTTGGTTGCGTATTGATGCAGCGGGATAAAGTTATTGCCTACGCTTCGCGGCAACTCAAGGTTCATGAACGGAACTACACGATGCACGATTTAGAGCTGGGAGCTGTTGTTTTCGCGCTTAAGATATGGCGACACTACCTGTACGGTACCAAGTGCACTATCTACACCGAGCACAGGAGTCTCGAGCATATTCTTAAGCAGAAGCATTTGAACATGCGACAACGACGATGGGTCGAGTTACTCAACGATTATGAATGCGCCATCAAGTACCATCCAGGCAAGGCCAATGTTGTGGCTGACGCTCTGAGTCGAAAGGACACTCTACCTAGACGCGTACGAGCCTTGCAGCTCACTATTCAGTCCAGTCTTCCTGCACAGATACGAACTGCTCAGATAGAAGCTTTAAAACCCACAAAACGTCAAGGCTGAAGCCTTACACGGCTCAAGGCAACGAATGGAACAAAAGGAAGACGGCGCCTACTATGTAACGGGGCGTATTTGGGTCCCACTATATGGCGGATTACGGGAACTTGTGATGGATGAAGCACACAAGTCTCGCTACTCGGTACATCCAGGGTCGGATAAAATGTACCACGATCTCAAAACAACATACTGGTGGCCTAGCATGAAAGCCCACATCGCTACTTACGTCGGCAAGTGTTTGACATGTGCAAAAGTCAAAGTGGATTATCAGAAACCAGCGGGTCTACTTCAGCAACCCAAGATACCGCAGTGGAAATGGGAAGAAATTTCCATGGATTTCGTTACAGGTCTACCCAGATCCCAGCGTGGGAATGATACTATATGGGTGATCGTGGATCGACTCACCAAGTCTGCACACTTCCTGGCTATTAAGGAAACGGATAAGTTCTCCACCCTCGCAGACGTTTATCTTAAAGAAGTTGCGTCGAGGCACGGGGTGCCCACCTCCATCATTTCGGATCGGGATGCACGATTCACGTCAGAGCTATGGCAAGCAATGCACAAATCTTTTGGCTCACGGTTAGACATGAGCACAGCATATCATCCTCAGACGGATGGGCAGTCTGAGTGAACAATCCAGACTCTTGAAGACATGCTTCGGGCATGTGTTATTGATTTCGGCAACGGCTGGGAAAAGCATCTCCCTTTGGTGGAGTTTTCGTATAATAACAGTTACCACACCAGCATACAAGCCGCTCCATTCGAGGCATTGTACGGACGTAAATGCCGGTCACCTCTCTGTTGGGCAGAGGTGGGGATAGTCAGATCACGGGTCCAGAGATTGTAGTGGACGCCACGGAAAAGATTGCACAGATACGATAAGCATGGCGGCAGCACGCGACCGTCAGAAAGCCTACGCGGACAAGCGTAGGAAGCCTTTGGAATTTCAGGTCGGGGACCGGGTTTTACTTAAAGTCTCACCCTGGAAGGGTGTGGTACGTTTTGGCAAACGGGGCAAACTAAATCCGCGGTACGTCAGACCGTTCGAAATCATTGAGAAAACCAGCAAGGTGGCCTACAAGCTAAACCTACCAGCTGAACTCGGTGCAGTTCACAATGTCTTTCACGTGTCAAATCTGAAGAAGTACCTGTCAGATGAGACCCTCATAGTTCCCTTTAAGGAACTCACTATCGACGAGCGGTTGCAGTTCGTCGAGGAGCCAGTTGAAATCACGGACCGGGATGTTAAGGTCCTCAAAAACAAGAGAATCCCTCTTGTCCGAGTTCGTTGGAACTCCAGACGTGGCCCAGAGTACACCTGGGAACGCGAAGACCAGATGACAGAAAAGTATCCCCAGTTATTCGAAACCAATGCAACCACTACTGAGGCTGAAGCTACTACTGCGGAATTTCAGGACGAAATTCCAGATCAACGGGGGGAGGATGTGACACCCCAGGGAAACTAGTGAACGATACAACTTACCTAGCTTCCTCAGTGAGTGCGTACCAAATTTCGGGACGAAATTTCTTTTAAGTTGGGGATAATGTGACAACTCGTATTTCGAATCTATTCTTGTGAGTTATGTAACGTATGTGAACGATATGTGATTATATGAAAGTTATGTGCTATGTGCTCTTAATGAACGAATGCATGACATGTTATGTGTAGGTATATAGGTTACATGAACCGAAACGCACAACACTACACACGACCGCACAAGTCTTTTGGGCCACACTCTTGTAATCGGACCATAAGGGCAGCCCATATGTGGGTTCGGCCCATTCTCTTATTGTACGCATACAAACAATTCCCCTTAGAGTTTTGTTTCTCACTTGTTACAACAACACAACACACACAAGTTACAAACCCTAGTTCTCTCTTTAAGCCGACGGCAAACATCCTCTCGCTCGAAGATCATTCCCGTATCGGATTACCTTCAATCGGTTAGTGTTTTGATTGTGTTTTCGTGTTGAATGATGTTATTGTTCCATGTTTTGTGTTAAACGATTAGGGTTACTTGTATGAGGAACAATATCATACTATGTGATGATGCTCTTATGAATCGGATGTGTGTGTGTGTGATTTCATGATGATATACGATCGAACCAATAGGCTAGGGATTGATTGTTGTCCACCGAATCAAATAAATGTTCCTGTGATTGGATGATAATGTAATCGGCTTGTATGAGTGTTTTGGAGCATGTTTATGTTAATCAGATAATATGTCATTGTTTCGGGTATTAGAATTGATCGGCTTTGAGGTTGTTACGTATAGGGTTAGATCTGATTAATTGTTGATGGGAAAGACATTGTTATTCAAGCTTGTTCATGATTAGGGTTCATACGTTTTAGATGTTACAAATCTTGTTTTGATCGGATACGGATTGGTTTGAAAAATGTTAATTGATTTGTAAATTGGTAACCGATTAACTGTTGATTGATGTATTAATTGATAACAAAATTGGAAACTTTGAAACTGATTGCAAGATAATAGTTGTGTAACTGATTTCCATAACATCCGAATAATAAACTGGTCGCACAAGTTATCCTCGGTCGCACAAGATCAGGTCATACAAGACCTGATCTGATTGCATAAGCCGGACGCACAAGATGATTTAGTTAAGCATGATCGCACAACATCTTGTGGATCGCACAAGTTGGTGCTGATCGCACAAGATGTTGGGCCACACAATGATATTGAACTTGATACGTTATTTGGGCCGAACAGCCCAAATCACCATCGCACAACTGTCCGGATCGCACAACTGTTCGTATCGTACAAGTCATCCGGATCGTACAAGGTTACCTGGATCGCACAAGTCACTTACATGTTATTTAATTGGGCCGAGTAGGCTATTGGACTGCTAAACTAATTGGGCTGGATACTATTTGGGCTTATGTTAACCGCACAAGTCGGATATGATATGTACTTGTTGTTATGTGATTGCCATGATCCATACGTGCTTGAAACCTGTTAATTATGTGTAATCCTACGTGCTTTACTTGAACCAAAAACCTGACTTGTATGGTAACCCTGTTAGGACGTGGTTGACCACTCTTAGTTCAAGAAACCTTTCGTGTATCTGCCGAGCAAACCAAGGTGAGTTCACACAGCCAAGGCATGGGGTTCCCGGGTGGGAATGGGATTGGATGACTTATTGTATATACTCAGATGGTAGAACCTCACGATAAGATACGGCTAGACTAGTAACACTTATTGAACTGATCTTCGCACACCTGCCAAGGGTTGGCCGCGATATTATGACTGACTTCGCACACCTGCCATAGGAAGGCCGCGAACTAAAAGTACGAATCTTCGCATACCTGCCTGGGAGGTCGCAATACAAATAAACCTAGTCTATAATACTTGGGAAAAACATCCCCTAATATCTTCGCATACCTGCCTGGGAGGCCGCGATGGAAACTAATACGATACATGACATAACGAACGAACATACTACTACTCACACTATACTATTACTGAACTATTAACTGTGAACTCGCTCAACTAGTTGTTGACTCTCTGCTGCATGCCTTGCAGGACCTTAGGTACTTATGGAGCTTGCACAAGGAGGAGCAGATCGTTGTGGGATACGGATCGTAGACGTTATGATAAACAATTGAACTTATAACTTTACTTTGGGTTTTCATATTATGCTTCCGCTACTTAATTTACGTTTCGTTGAACATCAATCATGTCATGATGAATTACATTAACTACTTTTAATATTAGATTCTATGTTCGATATGATTGGTGGCTTGATCCTGGTCATGTCACGCCTCCAAGCGGTGGTACTCCGCGTGTGGATTTTGGGGGTGTGACAGAAGGTTCATGAGAAGAATTACACCACGCATGATTTGGAATTAGGCGCAGTGGTGTTTGCATTAAAGATCTGGCGACATTACTTATATGGTACCCGTTGCACGATCTTTACTGATCACAAGAGTTTGCAGCATATATTCGATCAGAAAGAGCTTAATATGAGACAGCGCCGATGGGTGGAGCTGTTGAACGATTATGATTGTGAGATTAAGTATCACCCAGGGAAGGCGAACGTGGTAGCAGACGCCTTGAGTCGGAAAGAAAGGATTAAGCCCCTAAGGGTTAGGGCTTTGGAAATGATTATACAGACGGGCCTCTCATTGCGCATTCGTGCTGCGCAGAGAGAAGCTCTCAAGAAGGAGAATCTTGTGAATGAATATCTCCGTGGGATGGAGAAGCAGTTAGTACCCAATCAGGAAGGAACATTGTGTTTCATGGGAAGAATTTGGGTACCCCTCTTCGGTGGTCTACGAGACGTTATTTTCGATGAAGCTCACAAGTCACGGTACTCGATCCATCCAGGATCGGATAAGATGTACCAAGATTTAAAGGATTTCTACTGGTGGCCGAGATTAAAAGGTGATGTTGCAACGTATGTTGGCAAATGCTTGACTTGTGCCAAGGTAAAGGCTGAATATCAGAAGCCTTCAGGTCTCCTGCAACAAGCCGAAATACCCATGTGGAAATGGGAGCAGATTTCAATGGATTTTATAATGAAGTTACCAAAGACACCCAGAGGTCATGACACGATTTGGGTAATCGTAGACCGTCTGACGAAATCTACACACTTTTTGCCAATCAAGGAAAAAGATAATACTAGCAAGCTTGTTGAGCTGTATCTCAGAGAGATAGTTGCATGACATGGAGTGCCTCTCTCGATTATCTCTAATAGAGATGGAAGATTCGTATCAAGGATTTGGTAATCCTTCCAAGAAGCCTTTGGTTCTCAGTTAAATCTGAGTATTGCGTTTCACCCACAGACAGACGATCAGAGCGAACAGACGATTCAAACGCTAGAAGACATGTTGCGAGCTTGTGTAATGGATTTGGGTGGCAGTTGGGACACCCATCTACCTCTGGTTGAATTCTCCTACAACAACAGTTACCATGCAAGCATTCAAGCTGCACCGTTTGAAGCTCTCTATGGACGCAAGTATCGATCACCGTTATGCTGGGCAGATGCGTGTGATAGACAGCTTGTTGGTCCCGAATTAGTTCAAGAGACGACTGATAAGATTATGCAGATCCGAGAATGCATCAAGGCGGCTCGTGATCGACAAAAGAGCTATGCGGACCAAAGGAGGAAACCTTTGGAGTTTCAAGTGGGAGATATTGTTTTGTTAAAGGTTTCACCCTGGAAGGGTGTAGCACGCTTTAGGAAGCGTGGGAAGTTGAACCCAAGATACATTGGACCGTTCAAAATCCTAGAAAGGATTGGTCTTGTAGCTTACAAGTTGGATCTACCCGCAGAACTGAATGGCGTTCATGATACATTTCATGTATCTAATCTGAAAAAGAGTCTAACTCAAGAAACAGTTGTCATTCCGGCCGACGAAGTTCACAGTGACGACATGCTCCACTTTACCAAAGAACCCGTTGAGGTTACTGACTGGAAGGTTAACAAGATACGTAGGAGTAGTGTCAAGCTCGTCAAGGTTCGTTGGAACGTGCGTCACGACCCAGAATTCACTTGGGAGCGTGAGGATCGCATGAAAGCGAAATACCCACATTTATTCCCAAACTCCCCTGCAGCTAGTAGCAGAGCCTAAAATTTCGGGACGAAATTTTCTTAACAGGGGGAGAATGTGACAACCGTAAAAAATCCAGGTATCCGTATAATTAATTAATATTGATTAGTGCTTAATGACTGTGCTTAATTACAACCGATGACTTAAACTGCTTTCTGATTACTGTATCATACTTACACGTGCGTCACATTTCATACTATCACATCATCTTTACATACAAACTCTTAGTGACATAAACGATGCACAAAGCACAAGTAGCACAGTTAGCAGATAACTCAGAAAAATGCTGACGATGTTAGTACATAGACAAACAGTGTTTTGAGACCCTGTATGGGCCAGAGACTAAGTTTCACACTAGTATGGTGTGTAGGGAAGTAAGGATCACAAAACTGCTTCACTAGGTGATAGTTTAAGTGCCGGAAAGTGCCTAAACCTCACTTAAACTGCTGAATTCAGCATTTTTCAGCAAAATTCAGCAATTTAACAAGCTAGTAACATGCAAAAATATGACTAAATGGTCCTGAATGCTTTCCTAAGTGTCAGGAATTAAAAGTGTCACAAAAGGGTACTTAAAGATCACTAAACGGAATAGTTTGACACTTTAACGAACCGGTATCTAACCAAACAACCGGACATTACCCGAAACACCAAAATTATACTATAAGCATTGTTTTAATGGTTCCAAGCTAGTTATGATCCCCGAACACCTTAACACATTATATAACATCAAATACACATAACACCTAACCAATACAGTTAAGATCCTAACTAATCATCTAACTAAACATTAAAACCCAACCAAGATACCCCCCCCCCCCTCATGGACGGTCACCATGTGACCCCACCAAGATCATGCCCAATCTTCCTAAGATTTGCAAAGGATTATGTGGTGTACTTAAGAGACATAAGACACAATGGTTAAAACCCAAAATTTGGATTATAAGAGAACATGGAGGATCATTATCTCTCACACACATCACCCACTACTCTCTCCCCCTCCTCCCTCTTCTCTCGGCTGAGAACCACACCAACACCACCACCACCTTTCATCCATCATCCATCATCCATTCATTCCAAGTTCATACAAAGGTGTAAGGAAGTCTACAAGGAAGCTTGGTGCTCTTGGATCTTGAAGGACCTCACCTGATTGCTTTTATCCTCCACTTTTGTCATCTACAACATCAAGTGTTCTTCCCTAGCCTTGTGCTAGTAGTAAGGCCTTACAAACTCTTGTTACTTCATATGTTGTTGGTTAAAAGATGATGTACGTTGATAAACTTGATGAACACTAAAGAACATATTCACAAAACTTTAACATAAGCTTGTCATATGATGAACTCTTGATGAAACAATGTTGTTTAGTGTATGTATAATACTTGATTATTGTTTTCTTGAGATTATGATGTTGATCATCATAAGGAGCTTGCTAGATTATGATTAAACACATGATCCAGCAAGTGAGAGGATGATTATGTGACAAAACAAGAAGATCATCCTCATATATAAGCATGAACTTGAAGAATAAAGTGGTTTCTTGAAAAATAATAAACAAAGTGAGTTAGTAATCTTATGGATCTAAGATTTATGACTGGTTTTTCAAAAGAATCAAGTTCAAAATATGATTTTTAGAAGATCATGGTTCTTATTTAAACACACACCCTTTTTGGTGATAAAACAAGTGTAGAAACACTTGAGAAACAAGAAAGATTCAAAAGAATGATTTTTGGAAAAATCATCTAGTAAGTTGTAAACACTCAAATCTTTTAAGAATGAGATTTTTAAAGAAATAAACACACTTTAAAGGGTAACTAAGTCTACTAAACACACTACAAAGTTACTATAAGTTTTTATGAAAATTCAAGTTCATGATCATTATGTAGATAGCTTTGTTTTAGCACATGGTAAGTGTAGATTGATTGTTGATTGCTTATGATGATTTTTGAAAAGAAAATGATATGCTTTAATAAGCATGGACACCTCCATTTTTAGGGGAAACTATGGCAAAATTTTCTAAAAATACAAGAGAAAATTATTTTCTAAAAAAATATTTACAAGTAAGTTTTAACTATGGTTTTCAACATAAACCTTGCCACAATTTTTATTACAAAAATACAAGTATTGGAGGTTGGTTTTTGTAAATAGAAATAACTAAATATATATTTGGAGGATATATATTTAGAAGACACATTGTGTGTGATTATTTGTATACTTTGTGTATTAGTTATATTGTTATGGGTGAAATTCTGAGCCCATATCCTGACACTATATCTTGATTTTATGATAGCTGATTACGATCAGGATACCGGACCAGGATATTGGTAACATCCTGAGGCAGTATCCTGATTGTTACTAACAAGTTGCGTGTAAACGTTGGTTACAAGGAACTAACGTTCATGAGGGCCAAGTCATCCAGAAGACCCGCTCAAATGGGTTAGGATAAGGACGTTGATGGCGTAAGAATAGCACTTGTAACGGTCAGCATTGAATAAAGGCGTATTTTATGGGAGTTGGTCAATGTTATCAATGTTGTAACAGTTATAGGAGCTTAAATCCCGGATTTATGGTTAATATGCACGCGGAGAACGAGTTGAAACAGCCCCCCAACGTTCAGAAAGGAATATTCTCAGTATCCCGGAATAATAGGGGAATATCCCGGATTTTTAGCATAGTTTGTTATTTCTTGTAACTATAAATAGGAGTGCCGGATCATAGGAATGGGGACACTTTCGAGCTCTCATACTTGTACACTCTCATTTCTAGCTGCAAACACACACTAACACTCACAATTCACAATCATTATAACACTTAGATTCGATCCAAGCATTATCCTGCATTGTATCCTATCTGAAGTAATAGAAGAACAAGGCAGCTGCGATTGTCAGCTCCCGAGGTTTTGTGCCGGCGATCTAGATTGATCAAGGGCTTTCCTCGTACATCCTATGTCACCCTTTACATTTTCGCTCATTGTTTGATCATAAATACAGCTCTATATCCTGAGCTGTATCCCGAAACTGTTTTTGCAAACAATTCAATCAGCATATTTTTAACACATTTTTTCAGCACACTACCTCACTTAACTAATTTGATCACTTAATTGCTTCGGTAATTTTTGACCAAAACAATTTGGCGCCCACCGTGGGGCAAGTGGTGCTATTTCTACTAAAAGCTTTTGCAAAATCGTTACTTGGTTTTCTATTTTCAAAACTTTTTGCTACACTATTTTCAATGGCCTCGAGATCAAACGTGAGCTCTTCCACCGTGTCTGCTACCACCTCTGCAACAACTGGTTCAGTGCTTCCACCACCTCATCCGAGATCGCAAGCCTCTTCTCAAGGAACTGAAATTCATGTGGCTCGGGATGTTATTCCCGCTCGCAGGTATCCAGGGATCTGGTCCTGTTTTGGCCTCTAATGAAGAAATTTTAACTTTGTTTGGTAGTGTACATGAACAGATGAGGCAACAGCAGGAGACCAACCAAATGCTGATGAGGGAGATACAACTCTTGAAGTCTGGTCCAAGTAGGCCTGCTGAGGATATTGTCACTCTTTTGCAGCCCAGGACGCTGAACTTTAGTTCAGCAGTATATTCTGAGGATAATCAGAGCAATATCATACCGAGCCGTTCTCAGAGCAATATTCCAGAGATACCCTTAACGGCTAGGATGTCGACTGTGAGGGATCTAGGATATGCTCCAGGATACGCTCTAGGATATGGCCAGAATCGCCAAACTGGTAACTTGTCTATTAACACCAGTATCCCTGTTACTAATAATATTGGATCATTGCAGGATACAGGTGTGACATCAGCGATAACTAGAGAGCTTCAAAAGTTGAAGGATATGATATCAAGTGTGCCTGTTATAGTGCAGCCTATACCGGAAGTATCCCCGGATAGTCACAACATATCCGCTTTGCTCACCCATTTGTGATGCAGAAATCCCGAAGAGATTCCAGACTCCCAACATGAAGCTGTATGATGGGATGACGGATCCTGAGGAGCATATTGCCCAGTATAGGGAGAGGATGGAGATTAACCCTATCCCGCCGGATCTTAAAGAAGCATGCTTGTGCAAGGGCTTCAGCTCTACTTTAACAGGATCATCCTTGAAATGGCTTCTAAATGTTCCACCTCATTCAATTACATCATTTGCTCATTTAGTTAATTTGTTTAATAGTCAGTTTTCTTGCAGTAGAAGCTTTGAAAAACTAACAAGTGACCTCTACAGGATAACACAGGGACCTCAAGTATCCCTAAGGGATTATGTGAACAAATTCAGCAGGGAATCCTTGGACATCCCACACCTAGATGTTGTTACAGCAGGCCAAGCATTCAAGATGGGACTACAAAAGGATTCCCAGTTTTATCAAGATCTTGTGATGAATCCTTGCAGGAACTTAGACGAAGCTCGAAACAGGGCTTTGAGATATATTACGCTTGAAGATGACAAGAAAAATCAAGAGAGGATGAATTCATCCTCAATATACGAATCAACTAACAAGAAGTCAGAATCCTCATACAAACCATATCGCTCTAAGCCATATGGCAGGAATGACAGCAAGAAAGTGAATGCTATCGAAGACGAGGATCCTGAGGAGTATCCTGAGTTGTCTGAATATTGTTTTTCTGTTAATATACCCGGACTGATGTATGCTATGTAGGGTTTAGGAGACAAAGCAAGATGGCCCCGGAAGAATCAACAAAAAGCTGATTGGAAGGATAAGTCCAAATGGTGTGCCTTCCACGAGGATTTCGGACATGTTACTGAGGATTGCATTGCTCTAAGGAAAGAAATAAGCTATCTCTTGAGCAAGGGATATCTGAAGGATCTCCTGGGAAGAAAGAAGAATAAAGGTCAGGATCCTGAGAAGGATCCTGAACGAGCAGCATCACCTCCTGTGGATGCCAAGATAATTAATTTTATTTCAGGAGGATCCGACATTTATGGAACTTCATACTCTGCAGCAAAAAGACATGCGAAGGAGGCTAAGGCAGAAAGGGGAGATAAGCCAACCAGGATGACAACCCTCACAACTGATAAAGTGATCACGTTCGACAGTGATGACAGGGATACTGTCCAGGATCCTCATCATGGTGCTTTGGTAATAATTTATATGTTGCTAATCATTTTATGCGCATGATACTGGTAGATAATGGCAGCTCCGTCAACATAATTCAACTAGAAACATTTAAGAGGATGAATGTATCCCCGATGGATATCACTTCAAAGTCCACTGTACTTGTTGGGTTCAGTGGAGAGGCCAGGAATACTGTGGGAGAGATAAAATTGCAAGTATATGTTGAAGGGGTCAACTTAATGCAACGCTTCTGTGTCATGGACTCCTTATCCTGCTACAATATCATATTGGGTAGGCCATGGATCCATGATATGAAAGTTGTGCCATCAACCTATCATCAGTGTATCAAGATCCCTACACCTTGGGGGGTTGTCAAGGTGGAAAGTGATCAACAAGAGGCAAAGAAATGTTACTCATCCTCGATGAAATCCTCAACCAAGCCCAATGCAGGATAGCAATTAAAGATACGAGCCTAGGATATCGCGGAGGCTTCGGAGCAGGATGTTAAGAAAGTTATCCTGGATCAGGATAATCCAGATATCTCGGTGCTCGTAGGAACCAATATCCCTCAGGATATTGAGGACCAGTTAACTAATTTTATAATGCAGGATGTCAACATTCGCATGGAAACATGAGGATATGACAGGTATTTCCAAGTATATTATAACTCACAAGCTTGGAATCGATAGGTCTTTCAAGCCCATCCAACAGAAACGAAGGAAGTTTGCTCCTGAACGGAATGCAATAATTTAGGAAGAGGTTGAAAGATTGTTGAAAAGCAAGATGATTAGGGAAGTTAAATTTCCTAAATGGCTAGCAAATGTAGTTGGGGTTCAGAAGAAAAATAGGAAATGGAGAGTTTGTGTAGATTACACAGACTTGAACAAAGCATGTCCTAAAGATCCATTCCCTCTGCCTCATATCGACTCAATGGTGGATGCTACTGCCGGTCATGAAATGTTAACCTTCATGGATGCTGTTAGGGGTGGATTCACCAATGATCAGTGATCCTCATTTACTGTTGGAGCTAGTGATCCTTGCTTCTGCTTCAGTAGGGGTGCAAACGAGCCGAGCGGCTCGCGAACTACTCGAGATCGGCTCGAGAAAAAGCTCGAAACGAGCCGAGCCTTATCGAGCCCGAGCCGAGCTTGAGCCTAAAAACAAAGCTTGTTTGTTTATCGAGCCCGAGCTCAAGCCTTGCATGTGAAGCTTGTTAGGCTCGTCGAGCCTTATCGAGCCTTAGTGTAAACGAGCTAAATCGAGCCGAGCTTATGTAAACTTGTTTACAAGGCGACCTCGAACCTAAAAATAAGCTTATTTAGTAAACGAGCCTGAGCCCGAGCTTTGCTTATCGAGCTTGCGAGCTTAAAAAGTCTATTATTTATATTATTTTTATTTAATATACTAATTAATAGATAATAAACGAGCCGAGCTCGAGCTTGAGAAAATACAAACGAGCCGAGCTCGAGCTTTCAAAACAAAGCTCGAATCGAGCCGAGCTCGAGCCCGAGCTCTCATAAGTTAATCAAGCTCGAGCTCGGGCTCGGCTCGGCTCGTTTGCACCCCAGCTTCAACTAGTGATCCTCAGAAGTGTTGCAGGATCAGGATCATGGATCATAGTAAGGATCCTTATTCTAACGATTGTCTACTTTGAATATGATGTTGTTTTGCAGGAGTACGAGCTTGGACCTGGTCTTGACGGAATTCTTGGAGCATATTCCTTATTTATTCCGCACGTGCTTGACCAATATGGACGTTATGGAGTTCGTGGGAGACTTGCATGAAATGCGGATAGTTAGTTAGCTTAGATATTTTCCATTTTTAAAAGGGGATAGCGAGTTAATTTAGAACACTTGGCTAATTTTGGCTAAACACACACACTGCTAACTGCTCTCTCCAGCTCGTTACCATTCACTTGGCGGTTATACACTTTCATACACATTGCACTATAGTGATCCTTGTAACTAGCTCGCTATCATCCGAAGTTGTAACACATTTCTTGTTTAAATTGAGTTGGTGATCGGTAGTTTCCATCACCCGAGGTTTTTTATACCGGAGATCATTCATTGATCAAGGGCTTTTTCCTCGTATAAACCTCTGTGTCATTCGTTCATTGCATTTCAGAGTGATCCTTTATATTGTTCAATAATTCAAGCATCATTCCCCGTAACAAAGAGTTTGGTTGCATTATCATTGCTTGATTTTTGACGAAAATAGTTTGGCGCCCACCGTGGGGCAATTGGTGCTTCATTCCTAGGAAACTCTTGTTTTTGCGATCATTTTGGTTCGTTGCATCCAAGCAGATGGCTTCATCATCAAAGAACACTTCAAGTGCGATGTCTGCAGTCAATTCATCCCAGGGCATTCCACATTTGCCTCCACCACCTTCTGGATCGCAGGTTCAAGGATCATCTCAGGTTCAAGGATCCCCGCAGGTTCAAGGATCCTCTCAGGTTTAAGGATCCTCTCAGGTCCAAGGATCCTCGCAGGATCAAGGATCCTCGCAGGTCCATGGATCCTCGCAGGTTCAAGGATCCTCTCAGTTTCATGGTGTGACACTTGGGTCACTGCGACCATCAAACAAATACCAAACCAATGAGATATTGTATTTCATATTTGGGATTGGTACAAATATGTGTATCATTTGCACATATCAAGTCTTGTTCAATTTCAAACTCTACATCGCTTTCTGGAGAATTATACGCAAACTGGTGCGTAAACGTACTCAGTTTAATGCGACAAATACTCCGGAACATCAACATATACTCAACATACCTTAAATAACCTTTACATAACTTAGAAATAAGTTTTGAAGGCTTTGGTATGGCAAAAACAAGTTAATTCGCTTACAGGGACTAAACTTGACAAACTGCGAAAGTATGCCAATTTGAACTGTAACAAACATTCCGAAACATGTCCATAAGTTAAACATACCATAAATATCCTTTACATAGCTTAGAAATAGGCTTTGAGGGGTTTGGTATGCTAAAACAAACTTTTGGATCATTTAGGGACTAAAAGTGTCAAAAAGTGCATAAGTTTGCACTTTCGCGCATAACTTACGTTCTGAATACATCCGGACGTCCAAAAATTTATGTAAGCATCCCTATATTATGCCTTAGTGTTTGGCATGAGAAAAATCCATTCGTCACGCATTTTGGATCGTTTTTCGCGCTTATGCGCATTCCGTCATAATTAACCGAACATCGCATTCGTACGGCCAAACGAACCAACATCCGACATATTTTTGAGCATGTTTCATGTCCACAATGTTCAGGCATCATTTTAGGGCCTTAAAGTTGGCTTTACGGGCCTTAGAAGTGTCGGAAATAGCTTAAACATGCAACAAGGACCAACATTGCCAATTCTGAAACTTTGTGCAGATCAGACATAGCCAGGCGGCCCGCCTGAGTTTTGTCTAATCCTGATGCGGGCCGCATGGCCCCTTCAGTAACAGAAATTTTGTTTTCTTGCTAAGATTGGCCTTTCAAACACTCCAAAGGGCAATACCCTTTCACCATCTCAGGAGTTAAGGGCCATTTTGAGCCACCACAACTTTGTGACAAGTGTACGCATAGGATCGTGGCACGATATTCAAGAAACAATCCTAACGGCTTTACTTTTCCTATAAATACCCCCCCTTTTAGTAAAACCCAAAAAAAATCTGATCAAGAGCTCTAAGTTGGAACATTTGTTTCATACCTGAGCCATTTTGATCTAGATTAGCATTCGGGGACCCTTCGTAAGTGTTCTTTCGTCCTTTTATTCGCTTTTCGAGTCCGAAAGTCAACGTTTTGTTGACTTTCTGCGTTGACCAGCCTATGGTCAACACGAAGTTCATTAGAACTTCATAACGTGAGCGTGATCACGATGGTTATAGTCCATGGCGACTATACCTACTGATTACCACGTTATCTAGGCTCAGTGACGAGTCGTAGTTTCGGCGAAAATGCGCATTCTTGCGTATTTTGTAACCAAACTACTCGTGAGCATCAAAGCCGTTTGTTTTGATGCCAAACCCGTTTTCTAAACTTAGTTAAGCATGTTCTAACATGCTTAGCTCGTCACTTTTAGTTTATTGCTTATATAGGGTCGTAAGGTAAGCGATCTAAACCATCGCTTATACTTTCGAACCCGACCCATTTGGTCGATCTTTAGGATCCGACCAAACACATTAGGTGACCATGGCTGTAACCTTCCGAGGTTATACCTTGTGGTCACGATGTTAGGCGTTCCAAACGCGTTCTACGCGAACGACGCGTTAAGGTAGCATAAGCTGCCTAAACGGGTCGTAATGGGTCGTAGGCACTTAGGTTAGGTTTCATTTTAGTATGTAGGCTTTGTTAAACCATATTACACGAGTCTCCATACTCGTTTGGTTTATGAACCTGCATACTATCCGATCCTTCCGAATTTGGTCTGGTATATTAATATAGCTACCTATTAGGTGTCGTTTGATATTCCGTGATCTCTAGCATTGTGTGATTATTACACAAGGACTTCTAAGCAATCTCAGGTGAGTACATAGACCCCTCTTTTACTGTTTTCCAAACTGTTTTGGGGTTAAACACATGTGCCTACTTGTTACTTTCATGCTTTCCCGTTTTCACATTCATATACTTGCTATGTTCATTAGTACATTTATAGTACATGATTTCATTACATTTCATGCTATGTATGCCCATTATGTGCATACTTAGTACATTGTTTCACATTTCATTTTCATGCTATTTATGCCTATTGTGTGCATACTTAGTACAAATTGTTTACATCACATGTCTTCATTTTGGTATAACATTTGGTTTGTTTAACATGGAACAATACATTCATTAACATTAGCTACGCCGTTCGTTAGTAGGTAGTGGTACCATAGGAATTGACAACTCCCGTTCCTGAAATCCTGGGTTTGATTGGATTGGAAGGAATGACCGAATTCGATATACATAACTTAGATAAACCTTTAATTTATTTAAGGGTTTATCGCCACAGTCTCAAGGCTTGGATGTATGCATTTTCACAATACCGCATAAATGTTAATATCAGTAGAGCATGCATTGTTCCACAAAACATAACGTTGATTTAAACCATGTTTTACTTCAACACCTTGTTTTATGCATTTTACATATGGTTTAGTTGATACATCTCACTTACCATACAAGATATATTTTGGGTACACATTACATGATCTACACTAAACATAAACATTTGGACATTGATATACATATTTGGTGGTTTACATTGAACATAGACATTTCGATATGGTTTACACAATAACAATTGACAATTGATTTATACATGAACAATTTACATGGTGGTTGGTTTGGGTAAATGGGTGGAGTAACGTGGCGTATGTAATATGATACAAACATGGTGGATACGCCACTGGTACTTCCTATATATAAATGCTTGCATTATATTACATATCGTAGCGTTAACTAAATCATTTCAGTATAAACACATTGCATTTTATACAAATAACATATTCTTCACAAGACATTGTTTTACAAACGACTTATCTTATACAAACACATTTTACATGGTTATTCGTTTAACCATACAGTGTTCTCTTATTTATACATATCATCTGATCTTATCGTTTTTCAAATGATTTGCAAGACAAAGCAAATTACAAGGTTCATGACTAAATATTTTCTCAAACAAAAGTCATGAATTCCGTTTTCACAAAACCAATGTATCTCACAGGCATTTTTATGCTGACGTACCTATTTTCACATGTGTTTTCAGGAGATGATGCATAGGACTTATCAAGATATACTTAGGCGGACCTGTGCCTTAGTGACTTAAAACGAGACAAGAACTAGTTAATTTATGTTATGTACTATTTGGTTCTTGTTTAAACAATGTAAACTTTCATGTTTGATCAATAAAACGAAACTTCAATTGCCATGGATTTGAAACAATTAATTCTGTTACAACACTCCTCGACATTTCCGCCACGTCTTGTATGTTCTACGTGGTCGGGGTGTGACACATGGATCCTTCCAGGTTCCACCGGGCTTTGATCTCGGGGGTGAGACCAATGTAGAACTTTTCTACAAGTGCCCAATCTGACAGTCTATGCTCGGAACAACGAGAAATCAGGGTCAGATGTTGCTAAACAGCCCCTAAGTCGAAATAACTGAATCGCTTGAAAACCGAAAGCTTCGGCTATGATTTCTTATCTTCGATTTTCCAAGCTTGTCCATACTTGCATAATAAAGATATGTGATTTATGTGTGTAAGTAACTGACTGGTACCGAAACCTTATTAGGATTGGATTGATCAAACTTGGATCCTTAAGGAGTTTGCAACCAGGGAATTCAGATATCCATCAAGGAGATTTCATTCCGATGCAGACCATTGCTTCTACTGGCCCTTCAATCATTCCAGAATCTCAGCAATATGGATTCACATCCAGTGTTCCAAATTTGAATCCAATGGGAGGTAACACTCTTAATAATTCTTATACCACTAACCATGGCCTTATGCAGGATACAGGTATCAATCATGCTATGGCTAGGGAATTGCAAAAGCTAAAGGATATGATATCAAGTGTTCCAAGAGTAGTCAAGCCTATCCCGGAGATTGCGGATGGGAGCCATAAGATATCTCGTTTTGCACCACCCATCTGTGATGCTGAGACACCCAAGAGGTTCCACGTACCGACAATGAAGTTATATGATGGCTCAACGGATCCTGAAGAACACATAGCACAATACAGGGAAAGGATGGAGATCAATCCCATCCCAGAAAGGTTAAAGGAAGCATGTCTGTGCAAGGGATTTGGGTCCACTCTTACTGGATCGGCTCTTAAATGGCTGCTAAGTCTTCCCCCTTATTCTATTACCTCATTTGCTAATCTAGTTAACCTGTTTAATAACCAGTTTTCTTGTAGTAGAAAATTTGAGCGTTTAACTAGTGATTTATATAGGATAACCCAAGGTCATAATGAATCATTGAGAGATTATATCACCAAGTTTAATAAAGAATCCTTGGATATCCCTAACCTGGATATAGCAACGGCTGTAGAAGCCTTTAAAATGGGATTGCTTAGGGATTCATTATTCTATGATGATCTTGTTATGACACCTTGCAGGAATCTAGATGAGGTAAGAACCAGGGCCCTTAGGTTCATCCGGCTAGAGGATGACAAAAGGATCCAGGAGAGGTTAGCAGGATCCTCAAAGCAAGAGAAGCAAGGATCCTCATTCAAGAACAACAAGTTCAGATCCTACAACAAGTTTGATAACCAGAATGTGCATGCAGTAGAACAGGAAGAGGATGATGAGGATTATCCTCCAATTTCTGAATACTGTTTTTCTGTTGATAACAATGAACTAATTCTTGCGATGCAGAATCTAGGTGATAAAGCCAGGTGGCCGAGAAAAAGTGACAAACCAGCTGCCACTAAAGATAAATCAAAATGGTGTGCATACCACGAAGATTTTGGGCATCTCACAGAAGAGTGCATCGCATTGAGAAAAGAAATTGGATACTTGTTGAGCAAGGGGCACTTGAAAGAATTATTGGGGAGAAAGAAATCAAGAACTCAGGATCCTGAAAGGATCCCAGAAAAAGCTCCATCCCCTCCAGCAGACGCACAAGTTATAAACTTTATATCTGGAGGGTCAGACATTTGTGGAACATCCTTTTCTGCAGCTAAAAGACATGCAAAGGAAACCAAGATGGATAATGGAGATAGACCCATTCGAACATCCAGTGTTACCAAAGGAAAAATCATAACTTTTGATGAGGATGATCGTGTTGACATTCAGGATCCTCATCACGATGGTTTGGTTATCACTCTTTTTATTTCTAACCATTTTGTTTGCAAGATCCTTATAGACGGAGGAAGCTCTGTGAATATCATCCAGCTTGATGTTCTTAAGAAGATGAATATTCCTGAATCCGATATCATACCAAGATCCCCCGTGCTCGTGGGATTCAGTGGCGAGACTATGAATACTCTAGGGGACATTAAACTCCCAATCTATATTGAAGGGCTACATTCTTACCCAAAATTTTGTGTTATTGATTGTTTATCTTGTTGTAACGTTATCCTTGGCAGGCCTTGGATACACGACATAAAGGCAGTCCCATCCACTTATCATCAATGTGTGAAGCTTCCTAGCCCATGGGGGATAGTGAAAATTGATAGTGATCAACAGGAGGCTAAGAAATGCTACACCTCGTCAATGAAACCAGCCTCAAAGTCAAGGGAGCAATAGCAATCAAAGCATCCTCCGAGAGATGTCTTGGAGGCAAGAGAGCAGGATGTAGTAGAAATCCTTATGGATCCTCATGATCCTGAATCTAAAATTTACATAGGATCAGGGATCCTTGGAGAAATGAAAGAAAACCTAATAT
This sequence comes from Helianthus annuus, assembly GCF_002127325.2. Lineage (NCBI taxonomy): Eukaryota > Viridiplantae > Streptophyta > Magnoliopsida > Asterales > Asteraceae > Helianthus > Helianthus annuus. The sequence goes on along the minus strand of NC_035444.2, from coordinate 110,252,633 downwards.
CCTTCCTCAAAAGGAGAAAAACTACCTTTGCATGGAAACACGAAGACATGACAGGTATATCTAAAGATATAATCACTCACAAACTTGGCATTGACAGGTCGTTCAAACCAATCCATCAAAAGAGGAGGAAGTTTGCACCAGAAATAAATGCCATTATCCAGGAAGAGGTAGAAAAGTTACTCCGAGCAGGTATGATTAGGGAGGTCAAATATCCAAGATGGTTAGCCAATGTGGTTGTAGTTCAAAAGAAAAACGGAAAGTGGAGGGTATGTGTCGATTTTACCGATTTAAATAAGGCATGTCCCAAGGATCCTTTCCCATTACCCCACATTGACTCCATGGTGGACGCAACTGCGGGTCATGAACTGTTAACTTTTATGGATGCTTCATCTGGATTTCAGCAAATTCAGATGGAACCATCTGATCAAGAGGATACAGCTTTTATGACTCCAACTGGCATATACTGTTATATTGCTATGTCGTTTGGACTAAGAAATGCAGGTGCAACTTATCAAAGGCTAGTAAATATGATGTTCAAGGATCAGATTGGACACACTATGGAAGTTTATATAGACGACATGGTGGTTAAATCTAAAAAGGCTGAGGATCACCTTAGAGACTTGGAGGAAGCATTCAATATCCTTGACAAATATAATATGAAACTTAATCCTTCCAAGTGTCACTTTGGTGTTAAAGCAGGTAAATTCTTAGGATATATGGTGACAAAGAGGGGCATTGAAGCCAGTCCAGAGCAAATTAAAGCTATAGTGAACATCAAGTCCCCTGCCAACGCTAAGGATGTTCAAAGGTTAACAGGCAGGATTGCAGCTTTAAACAGATTCATATCCAAATCTTCAGAGAAATGCAAAGAGTTCTATGATATTTTGAGGAAGAACAAGAAGTTTGATTGGACTGAAAAGCATGAAAATGCTCTCAAAGCTCTTAAGGATTACCTATCCTCGGCTCCTGCCTTGATGAAACCAGAAAAAGGAGATGTGTTATCCTTATATCTCGCGGTATCCTCAAAAGCAGTAAGTGTCGTCCTTGTTAAGGATCACGAAGGTACACAACATCCTGTTTACTATGTAAGTAAGAGTTTGCTTGATGCTGAGTCCAGGTACTCTCATTTGGAAAAACTTATTCTTTCTTTAATCATGGCATCCACTAAATTAAGACATTATTTTAAAACTCATGCCATTGTTGTTAAAACTAATTTTCCAATTAAGAATGTTCTCAGGAAGCCTGAAATGTCAGGAAGGATGGCTAAGTGGGCAGTGAAGCTCAGTGCTTATGATATAAGATATGAGCCTAGAACAGCCATTAAATCCCAAGCCTTAGCTGACTTTGTGGCAGATTTCAGTAGTGACTTGCAAAGGGAAGCTGAATTAGAAGTCCAACAGCTAGAGAAAACTAAGGATCCTTGGATACTCTACACTGATGGAGCCTCTAATGTCAAAGGAACAGGGCTTGGAATACTACTAAAATCGCCACAGGGGGACATAATACCCCACTCTATAGCTTGTGAGTTCCAAACTACTAACAATGAGGCTGAATATGAAGCCTTGATAGCTGGTTTGCAAATTGCTAAGCATATGAGGATCAGGTATCTTGAAGTACATGTAGATTCATTATTAATCACTAATCACTTTAATGGATCCTATGTTGTTAAAGGTGAAAAGCTAACCAAATATTTGGAGATAGTCAAAGAATTGGCACTCTCTTTTGTTTCCTTTAGTTTGACACAGGTACCAAGGGAAGAAAATACAGAAGCTGATGCATTGGCTAATCTAGGATCATCGTTGAAGATCCCGAAGGATATAAGTATTCCCATTATCCACATCCTGACCCCTGCTATCGAGGATCATGTGGCTATGGAGATAGGAGAGGATTCTGCAATCATCCCTAGTGATGATACTCAATCTCATTCAGGATCGTGGATCCTCCCAATCATGAGATACATACAACATGGAGAGATTCCTACAGGAGAAAACCCTAGGGCTTTCAAAATTAAGGTATCCCAATTTACAATATTGAATAATATGTTGTATAAACGATCTCTTGCAGGACCATATCTAAGATGCATTGAGGATCCTGAAATCCAAGAGGTCTTAAAGGATTTTCATGAAGGAGATTGTGGAAATCACACTGGGGGCAGGGCACTATTCTCAAGGATCCTGAGGACAGGGTACTATTGGCCAACTATGAAGAGGGATGCTGTGGAGTATGCCAAGAAGTGTGATCCTTACCAAAGACATAGTAATATCCTTCATCAACCGGCTGAACTTTTGCACCCTATATCCTCCTCTTGGCCATTTATGAGATGGGGAATGGATATATTTGGTAAGCTTCCTAAAGCACCTGGTGGAAAAGTGTTCATGCTTGCTATGACGGATTACTTCTCCAAGTGGATAGAAGCTGAAGCCTTTGCCCAAGTCAGAGAAAAGGAAGTTATATCCTTCATTAAAAGAAACATTATTACTAGATTTGGTATTCCTTCTGAAATTGTATGTGATAATGGATCCCAATTTATTGGGAATAGAACTACTAACTTTTTATGACAGCTGGGGGATTAAGATGATAACATCAACACCAGTCCACCCACAAGCTAATGGTCAGGCAGGATCATCTAACAAGATCATCATTAACAACTTGAAAAAGAAGCTTGGGTCCAAGAAAGGAAAATGGGCAGAAGAACTACCTTATGTGCTTTGGGCTGATAGGACAACCCCCAAGAATGCTATTGGCCAAACTCCATTTTCTTTGGTATTTGGGGCAGAATCAGTGATCCCTACAGAGATGGTGGTTCCAACTGCAAGAACAAGCATTCGTGATCCTGAGGAAAATGATGAAAACTTGGTTCAAGACCTAGATACTATAGAAGAAATCAGGGATTTTGCAAGGATAAGGATGGCCAGTTATCAGCAGAGGATGGCTGGAGCCTACAACAAAAATGTCAGGATCTGGAAGTTCCAAGTTGGTGATATGGTACTAAGGAAAGCATTTCAGAATACCACCAATCCTGCTGATGGAAAGCTGGCACCAAAGTGGGAAGGTCCTTACTTGATTGAAGCTGAGGCATGAAAGGGGGCATATCGATTGCTAACAATGGAAGGTGGTTTGCTACCTAGAGCCTGGAATGCTGTCCATTTGAAGAAATACTTCATGTGACAAGGATCTGTGATCCTCACGTGATGAGTATCCTTGAAGGATCCTTACAGAACAAATGATCCTTATTTTGGTAACATTCTAATCTCAAACTATTTCATTCTTTTATTTTCTTATATAAGGATAAGGATCCTGCATCCTTTATCCTCCTTTCAGTTGATTCTGAGTTTTGAAGGTTCAGGTATCCTTAGCAAAGGATTGGTTATCCACAGAAGTATCCAGTTATTTGGGCTTGACCCCAGTATCACCAGTAGCGCACGATGATCCTGGTACAGTTCATGGCAATGGGACCAGTACTCGTTTTAGGGGCTGACAATTTCATTGTACTGGCTGTACCCAGGATCCTACGTATAATGGTAGACGTACCATACATCCATTCCTAAGGTTTCTAACGTTTTCACGTTAGCTAAGGTTTTGGCATTTTCATGTCACTAAGTTTGGATAGTCGCCAGTAAGGGCCATACTCCAGTTTACACGATCCTTGGGCTTTTCCCCAGTTATCCTTGGGCTTGTCCCCAGTTATCCTTGGGCTTGTCCCCAGAATTGTTGGGCTTGTCCCCAGTTACTAACTTGTCTTATATGTTGGCTTAGTCCCAAGTTATGTTCTATTTCAGGTTTTCAAAGTTAAACAACTAAGGATCCTTGATCCTTACCTCCTACTAAGGTTTGTCTTATGGTTATCCTGATTTTAATGTTAAAGGTTAGGATCTAACTTGGATTCTCGGGTATGATCCTTAACTATTTTTATTTTATCCTTTATTCATTTGAATAACCCTTATATTTTGACAACTGAACCTATGATCCTTAAAATATACTACCTTTTGGAAGTTTTCAACTATAGGATATTTGATCATGGATCATATCCTAAAATTTTTTAAACTCAATTTGTTTAACTTTTCTTATTCAGACAAGTGTATAGCAAAACAATTGAAAATTTAAAGGATATACAAGGATAACATCACAGGATAAGTCAAAAAGTTATAGTTTTATTTATTCGCAAGATATTTAACCCTTTAAGGTTGTCAAAATTGCCAACCCACATGTCTACCAGCAAAATGTGGCCCGTCCACATGGGTTGGCAAAGGGTGTCCATTGTTCATGCGGTCATAGCAGTGCAGGAAATAAAAGGCGGCAGGATAACAAGTGGCTTCATCCCCCAAACAGAGGATCCCTCCACCACCTATTATCCTACCTATTGTTCAAAGGATCATAGACCCTTAACCCTAAAAACTATTGTTCAAAGTACAGACCAACCATCATTGTTCGAGAATAAAACACCATAACCAAAAAACCACTATCCAACCTAAAAAATGGGCTCTGGCCACGTCTAGAAATATCCATCATTGCCCATCCTTGCAGCTCACACCTTCGCTGCATCATCTTCAGCCGCTCCACTAGCTTCTCCACCATGATCCTTGCCACTGCCTCCAGCTTCGATTGCTAAAACCTCCTCAGCGTCTTCTTCATCCTCCAGCTCAGCCAGCCTCGCCTTCCAGCCCTCAACATCCCAGTTGCTTCTGTCGAAGTCAGGATCCTGGGCTTCTTGGGCCATCTTCAGCTTAGTCTTGTACATAGCGATGGCAGCGGAGACCTTGGCACCCTCCACGAGCTCGTGCTTCTCATAGTCAGTGTTGATCAGGACTTTAGCCGTCTGGGTCTTGGCATCTTGGAGGTCTTTCTCGAGAGCAGCAATCTTGTGATCCTTGAGCACCGCAACTTGTTGAAGGTCTGCATACTTCTTGTCCAACTCTTCAACACTCCCAACATAGTCTTCGATCTCAGCAAATTTCTGCAAAAGAGATAGTGTAAAGTTCAAGATCATGTGATCCTCAAGTAAGCAGGATATATAGGCCGAGTCAGTGATCCTTACATCGTTGAAGTATTCAAGGAACTGGTGGCGGATCAGAGGCAAGCCTTGCAGATCCTCAGCCTCAGAGGTTTTTCTTTTCTTGCCACCTCTGCCTTTAGTGGGTGCCTTGGGGATTGAGACAGTGGGACTTGCAGTGGGCTTCTTCTTGGAGGATCGTACAGTGTCAAGATCGGTGACGCTGAATTTGGAGGCAGATTTTGAAGTTTTTCCGGCACCTACACATTTAAAACAAATAAGTATCCTTAATTTATTTTTATTTAATCATTTAATCACACATAAACACGGATACTTACTTGACATGGTGACTGAGCCTGAGGATACCTCTTGTGAATCCTGGGTGTTTGCTTTGAATGATCTTATCGCAGGGTCAAGTCTTCGGAAAGCAAGAAGCCTTTCTCTTGTTGCAGGTGTTTTGAACAGATGTGAGACAGAAATAGCTGCACAAAAGAAATGGAAAAATGTTAGTGATCCTGGTTAGAAGCATGCTTATCTGGTGATCCTTCTAAGGATCCTCTATCCTACCATGAGTGCTCCACTTCCTAGGCAGATCCTTTCCATCAGGGATGGAATCCCTTCTGACGAAGAAGAATTGTCGTTTCCAGTTGGTGTCGTTTTTGGTGGCTTTAAAGATGGGATGTTCTTCACCCGGCTTGTGTTTGAGAAGATACCGGTGAGATCCATGGCTGACAAGGTCATACATTTCAGAAAGCTCCGACATTCCCAGATCGATACCATGTTGCTCAATGATCCTCTCAAGGGTGATCAAAACCCTCCAGACCATGGGCATCGCTTGGATGAAAGAAATGCCGGTAAGAGAGAAAAAGGATTGGGTAAAAGCTGGAAAAGGATAAATGTATCCTATGGTGAATGGGGTGACTGGAAAGGCTATCCAGGTTTCAGAGGCATAGTCGCTTAAAACGGTGGGATCAAATGGTCTGAAAACGGCATTCGCCAGGAAGCAATGGCGAATTATGTCGATCTGCGGGTCGGAAAAGCAGCAGCGTTCTTTTGCGGAATCCTTTATGATTCCCTGGCTTTTCAGAGGGCTGTCCTTCTTATGATCCTTAGCCGGTGAGGATCGGAGCATCATTTTGACAATGGTGGAAAAAGAGAAACAGAGCAAGAAGATGAAGAGAGAAAGGAGAGAGAGGAGTACCTGCTCGAGTCTTCGAATAAGGATTTAAAGAAGAAACACTTGAATTTAAATGCCCTATAGCCCTTATCTCTAATTACCATTTATAATGATGATTTTGCAGGATAGTCACCTCAGTGACGTCAGGATCTCAACGGCTAGTCCGCTTATAACGGCTAGTTTGATGGATGATTCGTTGCAGATAAGGACGAGAAAATATAACTCATTATTTACAATATTACTCCTTATATTTTGGGGGCAATTGTTAGGGGTGGATTCACCAATGATTAGTGATCCTCATTTACTGTTGGAGCTAGTGATCCTTGCTTCTGCTTCAGCTAGTGATCCTCAGAAGTGTTGCAGGATCAGGATCATGGATCATAGTAAGGATCCTTATTCTAACGATTGTCTACTTTGAATATGATGTTGTTTTGCAGGAGTACGAGCTTGGACCTGGTCTTGACGGAATTCCTGGAGCATATTCCTTATTTATTCCGCACGTGCTTGACCAATATGGACGTTATGGAGTTCGTGGGAGACTTGCATGAAATGCGGATAGTTAGTTAGCTTAGATATTTTACATTTTTAAAAGGGGATAGCGAGTTAATTTAGAACACTTGGCTAATTTTGGCTAAACACACACACTGCTAACTGCTCTCTCCAGCTCGTTACCATTCACTTGGCGGTTATACACTTTCATACACATTACACTATAGTGATCCTTGTAACTAGCTCGCTATCATCCGAAGTTGTAACACATTTCTTGTTTAATTTGAGTTGGTAATCGGTAGTTTCCATCACCCGATGTTTTTTATGCCGGAGATCATTCATTGATCAAGGGCTTTTTCCTCGTATAAATCTCTGTGTCATTCGTTCATTGCATTTCAGAGTGATCCTTTATATTGTTCAATAATTCAAGCATCATTCCCCGTAACAAAGAGTTTGGTTGCATTATCATTGCTTGATTTTTGACCAAAACAGATGCATCCTCAGGATTCCAGCAAATACAAATGGAACCTTCGGATCAGGAGGATACCGCTTTCATGACACCAACAGGTATATATTGTTATACTGCTATGCCTTTTGGTTTGAAAAATGCAGGTGCAACATACCAGAGATTGGTGAACATGATGTTTAAAGACAAACTGGGGGACACCATGGAGGTATACATTGATGATATGGTGGTAAATTCCAAGAAAGCTGAGGATCATCTCCGGGATATTGAAGGAGCATTCGATATCCTGGACCAGTACAATATGAAGCTGAATCCTGCCAAATGCCACTTTGGAGTGGGGGCAGGAAAGTTTTTGGGATATATGGTGACTAAAAGGGGGATCGAAGCAAGCCCAGAACAGATCAAAGCTATCCTGGATATCAAGTCACCTTCGAACATGAAAGATGTACAAAGATTAACAGGGCGAGTAGTAGCATTAAATAGGTTTATATCAAGATCCTCGGAAAAATGCAAGGAATTCTACGATAACCTGAAGAAGAATAAGAAATTCGAATGGGGAGAGAAGCATGAAGCAGCCTTGCAGGAATTGAAGCAGTATCTCTCAACTGCACCCCTGTTGATGAAACCCGAGGATGGTGAACCATTATCCCTATATCTTGCAGTATCAGGGAATGCAATAAGTGTTGTCCTTGTAAAGGATCACGAAGGTCAGCAGTATCATGTCTATTATGTTAGTAAAAGTTTATTTGATGCTGAAACTAGATATGCCCATCTAGAAAAAATGATATTAGCCCTAGTTATGGCATCAACTAAGCTTAGACATTATTTTGAGACGCATAGGATTCATGTTAAAACTAATTTTCCTGTTAAAAATGTGCTTAGGAAACCCGAGATGTCGGGTAGAATGGCTAAGTGGTCAGTAAAATTAAGTACCTATGATCTAGTATATTGTGACATCTGTGCTTGTAATCATTGTAAACAGTTCAATTATCAATGAAATAAAGTTATTTGATCCCTATGTTTGTTTATTTGTGTTTGATGTTTTTTTTTCATGTTTTGACTTTTATTCGATTTCAAACTCTATATCGCTTTCTAGAGAATTATACGCAAACTGGTGCGAAAACGTAGTCAGTTAAAAGCGACAAATACTCCGGAACACCAATTTATGCTTAACATACCTTAAATAACCTTTACATAACTTAGAAATAAGTTTTGAAGGCTTTGGTATGGCAAAATCCAGTTAATTCGCTTACAGGGACTAAAATTGACAAACTGCGAAAGTATGCCAATTTGAACTGTAACGAACATTCCGGAACATGATCATAAGTTAAACACACCTTAAATATCCTTTACATAGCTTAGAAATAGGCTTTGAGGGGTTCGGTGTGCTAAAATAAACTTTATGCTCATTCAGGGACTAAAAGCGTCAAAAAGTGCATAAGTTTGCATTTTCGCGCATAACTTACGTTCTGAATACATCCGGACATCCAAAAATTTATTTAATCATTAAAATATTATGTTTTAGTGATTGGCTTGTTAAAAATCCATTCGTCGCGCAATTTGGATCGTTTTTGCGTCCGTTACGACTTCCGTCGTAATTAACCGAACAACGCAATCGTACGGCCAAACGAACCGACATCCGACATATTTTTGAGCATGTTTTATGTTCCCTATACTTTAACATCCTTGTAGAGCTTAGAAATGGGTTTGACGGGTGTTAGAAGTGCCAAAACGCGACCATACGCGCACAGGGACCAAAACTGCCAAAACTGAAACATTGCTGGTCTGCAGGGTCCTTACGGACTGTATGGACCTGCTTACAGTCCGTAAAGCCTCCCCAGATCAGCAGAATGTGCTTTCCAGCCATTTCCAGCTTTTACACACCTTTACCCATGGTTTCTTGCATCTTGTGGGCTGGTTTTGGATGTCCCGTGGTTTTCTAAAACAATGGGCACACATGGAGGGTGGAGATCGAAGCTCGGATTTCAAGAAACGATCCTAACGGTTCTACGAAATCTATAAATACCCCCCACCCCATTCACTCAGACCCACTTGATTTTTCTGAGATTTCTCTAAGTTGAAGTGTAACCACTTCATACCTGAGAATACTTGGAAAGATCAATCTTGCGGGGACCTTCTGTAAGTATTCTTTCGCGTTTTTCGTTCGTTTTAGCGTTAAAGTCAAACTGCGTTTGACTTTCTGCATTGACCAGTTTATGGTCAATGCGAAGTTCATTTGAACTTCATAACGTGAGCGTAATCACGATGGTTATAGTCCCTAGCGACTATACCTACTGATTACCACGTTATCTAGGCTCAGTGACGAGTCGTAGTTTCGGCCAAAATGCGTTTTCTCACGTATTTTGTAACCAAACTACTCTAGGGTATTAAAACCGTTTGTTTTAATACCAAATCTGTTTTCTAACTTCACTAAACATGTTCTAGCATGTTTAGCTCGTCGCTTTTAGATTTGTGCTTGTTTAGGGTCGTAAAGGTAAGCGATCTAATCAATCGCTTATGCTTACGAACCCGACCCTTTTGGTCAATCTTTAGGATCCAACCAAACATTTTAGGTGACCATAGTTGTATAGGGAATAACCTTCCGAGGTTATACCTTATGGTCACATCGTTTAACTAGTGTATGATAGGTAACGTATGTGCCTTAGGTAAATTACCAAAATACCCTTTTTACGCCAAAATTCATTTTAAGCCTATGTAACATAATTTTTGGTATCTAAACTGATTTAACAACAATATTGAACATGTTAAGGCATATCTTGTTTATCATAGGGCTAGTTAGGCATTCCGAACGCGTTTTACGCAAACGACGCGTTAAAGTAGCATAAGCTACCTAAACGGGTCGTAACGGGTCAAAAGCACTTAGCATAAGTTTCGTTTTAGTACGTAGGCTTTGTCAAACCATATTACATAAGTACCCATACTTATTTGGTTTACGAACCCTCGTACTACCCGATCCACCGATAGGTCCGTTTATTAATGTAGATACCTATATAGGTGCCGTTTGATTCCGTGATCTTCTAGCATTGCTTGGTGGTTATCCTACGACTTCTAAGCAATCACAAGTGAGTACATAGTACCCCTCTTTTACTGTTTTCCAAACATTTTGGGGTGAAACACATGTGCCTTCTTGTTACTTTCGTGCTTTCTTGTTTTTCACATCATATGTTGCTATGTTCCTTAGTACACTTATAGTACATGATTTCATTACATTGTTTTGCTATGTATGTTAACTCAGCATGCTAGCACATTGATTTACATTACGTTGCTTTGCTACATATGTTTACTTGGCATATTAGCACATGGTTTTACATTACGTTTTTGCTATGTATGTTGACTGAGCATACTAGCACATTGATTTACATGACTTTTCTGCTTTGTTTGTTTACTTAGCATACTTAGTACATTGTTTTCACATAACTTGTTTACATTTGGTATGACATTTGGTTTGCATAAACGGTTCTTTTACTACATTCATTAACATTAGCTACGCCGCTCGGTAGTAAGTAATGGTACCATAGGACTTGACAAATCCCGTTCCTGACATCCTGGGTTGGTTTGGATGAAAGGAATGACTGAATCCGAAAACATTTTACTTTGATAACCTTTACTCTAAGGTTATCCTGCTGTCTCAAGGCTTGAATGTAATGCGTTAACTTACCACATAAATGTTTGTATCAATAAAACAAGTTTTTACTTGGCAAAACATAACTTTTTGATTTATTCAAAATACTTTGTTTTGTTCCTTTTTACTTATGGTTAAGTATTCTCATTTTGTTACTTACCATACATAACTTTTGTTTACACATACTTAACTACATGACTACATTTTGGGTTTTAAACATTGACAATGGTTTAGACAAGAACATTTGATGATTGGTTTGAACATGAACTATATGCTTTGGTGGTTTGTTTAAGTGACTTAAGTAACGATATGTGTGTAGTATGCTACAAGCATGGTGGATACGCCGCTGGTACTTCCTATATATAAGTGCTTGTATTATATTACATGACATACCGTTATTTAAATCATTCAATTTTGGACTTATACATTTTTGCAAATAACATACTTTTCACAAGACTTTGTTTTACAAAACAGATTATTTCATACAACTTATTATTACTTGGTTATTCTTTTAACCATACATCATTCTTTTATACATACATATTAACTGATTTGTTATCACTTTTCAAACATTTTATAAGCAAACACTTAAACTGGATTCATGACAAGTTTTCATTAAACATTTTCTTAAACCTAAGTCATGAATCCTATTTTCACAAAACCTATGTATCTCACAGGCATTTTTATGCTGACGTACCTATTTTCACATGTGTTTTCAGGAGCTGTTGCTTAGGATGTTGATCGTGACACGCTAGGGTGGACTCGGGCCTTAGTGACATAAAACAGATCTAGACTTAGATTAGCTATGTGATGTACTTTTGTTTTCTTTTTAAGACAATGTAACGTGTTGGTTCTTGTTTCAAACAATGTATTCCACCCTTTGGTTATGAATAAAATATTATTTTAATTACCTTGGTTGTGGAACAATAATTCTGTTACAACACTCCCCGACGTTTCCGCCACGATTTGATGTTTTACGTGGTCGGGGTGTGACATATATGAACCTAGAAATGCCATAGTCTCAGGCTTTAGCTGACTTTGTGGCTGATTTCAGTAGTGACATTCAAAATGAAGTAGACCTAGAAGTGCAACAACTAGTGGGAAAACTTAGAATCCTGGACATTACATATTGATGGTGCATCCAACATAAGAGGTGTAGGATTAGGAATACTACTAAAATCGCCACAGGGGGACATATTACCCCAGGCTATTAAATGTGAATTTTCTGCTACCAATAATGAAGCTGAGTATGAAGCTCTGATAGCAAGATTAGAATTGGCTAAAAATATGAATATTAGATGTTTACAAGTATATGTTGATTCCCTGTTGATTACTAACCATTTCAATGGATCTTATGCAGTAAAAGGTGAAAAGTTAGCTGAATATCTTGAAATTGTTAAAAAAAATTAGCAGGATATTCCGAAATTTTTACACTTGAACAGGTACCAAGAAAAAAGAATGCTAAAGCTGACGCTCTAGCAAACTTAGGATCTACTGTCAGGATACCGGAGGGAACTCAGATACCAATAGTGCACATCTTGTATCCTGCAATGGAACATTTCAAATCTCAGGATAAAGAAGTAGCATGTATCTAGGATCCTGGTGATGGATATCCTGAGAAGGATCCTGAATCCTGGATGACTCCAATTGTGAAGTATCTTCAAGAAGAAGATATCCCAAAGGATGCAAATCCTAAGGCTTTTAGGATGAAGGTATCTCGTTTTACAATTATAAATAATATTTTGTATAAGAAATCCCTTGCAGGTCCGTACCTAAGGTGCTTGGAAGATCCTGAAACCAAGGAGGTACTTCAGGATATATACGAAGGAAACTGTGGCAACCATACTGGGGGCAGATCTTTGTTCTCGAAGGTGTTGAGAACAGGATATTACTGGCCGACCATGAGAAAGGATGCCGCGGAGTATGCTCAGAAATGCGATGCATGTCAAAGACACGGCAACATCCTGCACCAGCCTGCAGAACCATTATATCCTATCCTATCGTATCCCCTTGGTCGTTTATGAAATGGGGAATGGACATAGTGGGAAAACTTCCAAAGGCTCCAGGAGGAAAGGTTTTTATGCTGGCAATGACAGATTATTTCTCCAAGTGGGTCAAAGCCGAGGCCTTTGTTCAAGTCAGGGATCAAGAAGTGGTATCCTTCATAAAGAGGAATATCCTGACCAGATTTGGGGTACCAACTGAGATAGTTTGTGACAATGGCTCTCAATTCATCAGCAAAAGAACTACTGACTTTTGCAAGAGTTGGGGAATTAAAATGATCTCATCCACACCGGTACATCCTCAAGCAAATGGACAAGCAGAATCCTCAAACAAAATAATTGTCAACAATTTGAAGAAAAGGCTTGGAGCTAAGAAGGGAAGTTGGGCAGAAGAATTACCCTTTGTCTTATGGGCTGATAGAACGACAGTGAAAAGTGCGACTGGTCAAACCCCATTTTCCTTAGTATTTGGAGCAGAAGTCATGATCCCGACAGAAATGGTGATACCTACAGCAAGATCTAACCTCCAGGATCTTGAGCGGAATCCTGAAGCCCTTTGCCAAGAATTGGATACTATTGATGAAACAAGAGATGCGGCAAAGCTAAGAATGGCAGCATACCAACAGAGGATATCCAGGGCATATAACAAGAATATAAGGACTAGGAGATTCCAAGTTGGAGATTGGGTGTTAAGAAAAGCTTTTCATAATACTACGAATCCTGCTGATGGAAAGTTGGCTCCAAAGTGGGAAGGACCCTATGAGATTGAATCAGAATCAGGAAAAGGAGCATATCGACTCAAGAATATGGAGGGGGATATGCTACCAAGATCCTGGAATGCTATACACCTAAAGCTCTATTTCAAGTGAGTTTCGAATTTAATATCTAATTCAGGATGGTATGAATTCTATCTCTTTTAATATATTTGATATTATTTATTCTTTTGAACCCAATACTGACTTAAGCATCGGAGGGGTGTTAGCCCACCTTAGTTTACAGTTGTTTTGCAGAATATGCTTCGGGATATAGCTCCAGGATACACACTCAGGATAATTCAAAAGATTAGAGGATTGGCCCCCTCTCTCACGTTTAAGGGATCCTGATCCCTTCACAGGTTTAAAGGTATTCACCTTTCTCACGAATTGGGTTTAAACACCCTGCCTGGAGCGCAAGTTATCCAGGGATAGTTCAAGGTGGCGGGACCAGTTCATGTAAAAGTGGCTGACAATTTCATTACTGTTGGCTATACCCTGGATCCTCAAGGTATATTGATCACCCTCTCCCACGAAAGGGTATTTTCATACTCTCTAAGGTTTAAAGGTTTTCATCTTTCTAAGTCTTGGGGTTTATACACTCCCGCCTGTAGCGCACGAAAATTTGTGATTTTCCCCAGAATACTTAAGGGTTTATCCCCAGAATATTATGGATCTATCTCCAGGATACTAAGGGTTTATCCCCAGAATATTAAGGGTTTATCCCCAGTGAAAGTAAACTTTTTGACAAGTTCCAAAGATATGACGAATTATGATTGTGTTTACACACGTTCTTCTGTTGATGAAAAGTTACCAAGTTTAATCACTAAGCGAAGAAATACTCAAGTATGTCATGCACTGATGCAATATCCTGCACAGACAGGGGACATCCATGCCGGGGACATTGCAAAGGATTCAAAGGTTGAGGTTAGAAATTATTGCCTAAGTGTTTCTGGTATGATTTATTATTTTTCAAGTCTTGAAAACCTTATCTAAATGATCTAAGTTTTCTAAAAAGTCATATTCAACCAAGTTTTGTCTAACATTTTAATATCAAAAGTATTGAACATTTCATCAGTACCCTGACCAGGATATTTGATCAGGACATTCAAAACATACCTTTCAAAATAAAAACATAACAACAACAAATAAGGCTAGTTTATTACAAAAGATTAATTCTTGGTTTCATCTCAAAAAGAGACCCATCCACCAAGAACACAATTAAGTTTTTAAGGCATATTTACATAAACAGTTGAAGGCTTCGTCTTGAAAACACAGAATCCTTCCACCTCCAACTGTTGAATTGTTCTAAAGCATGCAGGAAATTAAAATTGTTTTGAGTACAGGACGACCAGATGATTCAGACCCTACAAAGAAAAATACAGGTATCATTAAAGATAAACTAAACAAGATACATGTTCAGTATATGTGTACGAGATACAGGATCTGGATATTTACCTTATTAAGAAAGGAGGTCATGGGCTCGATGGATTCCACGAAGCCAAGGTCATCACAAGAGAAACCTTCAGTAGCAGCAGCAGAGGGCTTAGAGCTGATGGCAACAGATGGCTCCTTTTTCACCAAGGCAGGCTTAGAAAAGCTGTCAAGCTCCTCTAGATCGAAAGTAGCAGGGTCCTTGGTGGAATCTGCGTAAAAGGGAGTAATTCTAATTTCATGATAATATTCAGAAGTAACCAAACTTATGCAGGAATATTTAAAACAGATATCCTTACCGGACATGTTGGAATGACTAAAAAATATATCCGTTGGAATCAGGATATCCAACAGTTATATTTTTGGGGACAATTGTTATGGGTGAAATTCTGAGCCCAAATCCTGACACTATATCTTGATTTTATGATAGGTGATTACGATCAGGATACCAGACCAGGATATTGGTAACATCCTGAGGCAGTATCCTGACTGTTACTAACAATTTGCGTGTAAACGTTGGTTACAAGGAACTAACGTTCATGAGGGCCAAGTCATCCAGAAGACCCGCTCAAATGGGTTAGGATAAGGACGTTGATGGCGGAAGAATAGCACTTGTAACGGTCAGCATTGAAGAAAGGCGTATTTTATGGGAGTTGGTCAATGCTATTAATGTTGTAACGGTTATAGGAGCTTAAATCTCAGATTTATGGTTAATATGCACGTGGAGAACGAGTTGAAACAGCCCCCCAACGTTCAGAAAGGAATATTCTCAGTATCCCGGAATAATAGGGGAATATCCTGGATTTTTAGCATAGTTTGTTATTTCTTGTAACTATAAATAGGAGTGCCGGATCATAGGAATGGGGACACTTTCGAGCTCTCATACTCGTACACTCTCATTTCTAGCTGCAAACACACACTAACACTCACAATTCACAATGATTGTAACACTTAGATTCGATCTGAGCATTATCCTGCATTGTATCATGGTCTTTGAAGTAATAGAAGAACAAGGCAGCTGCGATTGTCAGCTCCCGAGGTTTTGTGTCGGCGATCTAGATTGATTAAGGGCTTTCCTCGTACATCCTGTGTCACTGTAACACCTCGTAAAATCATACCCAATGAAATAAAGACACGTGTCATGTAAGATAAACGTGACAGGAATCCTGGGTCAAATAAAAGATGTATGGTAGGATTTAAAAAGGGTGACATGTTATTAAAATACCTCTGAGCGACCCAAATTACAAATCCCAAGATCTTTAAATCGTTATGATAAACATCTGATATATTTAGTCGGTTATTCCCAAATAAATAAAATTCCATTTTTATATGGAAATTAAATTCTTTAAAATGTTACTACAATATTTAGGAAATTTACAATTCTTAATAAAAAGAATTGAACTTGAGCTTAAGCATGTCCAAACATGTATTCTTGAGATTTCCGTCAATTCAAACTTGCCACTAAGTGCCAAGGGAGTATAAGTGCATGCAAGGCATGCAAGGTCTGAGCAAAAGGGACCCTCAACTGATTAAAGGACCCAAGATTCGGACTTGAAAAGAATGCATGGTCAAAGCCTAAGAAATTCCAAAATTTTTGTCCTCTGGTCATCGGATACGGACCGCAAGCCAAGGGCTTACGGTCCGTAAGATAGTAATTGGGCGATTTGAGCAAGGGTCGGTTACGGACCGCAACCGTTTAAGCATACGGTCCGTAAGAGGAGCATACTGTTGGTGCACTACATCTGTTGATTCCGTCTAGGTGTCTAGGATCAGGTCTTACATCGTATTGTATAGTATAGGGCACGAAATACGAGAAAACAGGAGTCTGTATAGGTTTTAGGAGGCTGGGTCGCTCATAGGGTCATAGATGTCTTGGATCGCTTTTATGGCACATGTGGGCCGCTTATGTGGACTGACCTGGACCGCTCATATGAACATGTCCATATGAGCGATTCCAAAACTCTATAAATAGGTGTTATCAGAAGCGATCCACATATAGTGATTGATTGTATTCCACGCCGAAGCTCTGCCGGTGTGACGTTTGATCTGTAAAACGTTTCTAATCAATACAACAAGCAGTTAGGAGGAAGAACAAGCTATATCTACTTGCATTTCTTATTATTCCGCATCTGAAACGCAAGAGTTAACCTCTGAACGACTCGTTTGGGTCAGCATTCGATCCTACAATTGGTATCAGAGCTCTGGAAGGAGGTTTTCTGCAGATTATAGCCGGATTTCATTGTTTCTTCTCACTTCTACACCTTCTTTTCTTATTTGCGGGAGATTTCACGGTTGAAATTCGTTCAAAAACTCACATACTGTGCGCAATAGTACTTAGACAAATCCTTGGAAGTTTCAGGCCGAAATTCAGCTTAAAAACAGATCAAAATATGTTCGAAATGTGGACCGCTCTAATGACATCATCATGAACCGCTCGTAATTCACAGTTTTGGACCGCTCATTTGTTCACATTTAAGGTTGAACCGCTCGTAAATTGGATTCTTGAACCGCTCAAAATTAATAGTTTGGATCGCTCTTAGAACAATCCCTGGACCGCTCGAACGAACATTCTTGGATCGCTTGAATTGACATTTTTGTTGGACCATTCCAAAGATATTTTTCTGGATCGCTTATTTGGATTATCCTTGGTTCGCTTATCTGTTCAGTGGTGAATCGCTTTTCTGTCAATTGTCTTGAAAATCGTGCTAAGCCAAACATGATTAAAAGCAAGAAAGCTTTATTAAAGAAAGAGTTCGATCTGTTTAGTAGTTTGCCGGGTGAGGATACTAAAAAATTAATCGAAAGATACTGTCACTTGGTGCGATCGTTATCAATGTTGGGAGTTGAAAAAGGTCGTGAGGAATGGGTGGATAAATTGGCTGACACGTTACCTCAGAAAGAGTGGGGAACGTATTTGATGATACTAAAAAACACGGGTGTTTATGACAGACTGACAATCGGACAGTTTATTGAGAAGTTAGAGGGACAGGATCTGGAACAACAGAAGATAGTCAGGATGAATAACCCGAGTGGTCAACAGGATGTTGTATTTGACAAAATACCATCTGATTCTAGTGTATCTGATGCTGATTCTGAAAAATCAGTTCAGTTTGATCAATCACCAGATCACAGCAGTAGTGATGATGAGGAAGAAAAACATATAGATGTTGCTAAATCTCATCTTTCTCCTGAAAGTTTTCATTTCTATTTTGCAGATCGGATGGAGAAACTGAAGGAGAAACGAGTTGCTAAAGAACAACAAGCTGAATCTGAAGGTGATATTCAAAACACTGAGAATGTTGCTGAGAAGATCACTGAGGTTGTGAAAGAAGAAGAAAAGGTGATTGAAGTAGAAAAGGTGATTGAAGTAGAAAAAGTGGTTGAAGTTGTGAAAACAATCGAAGTTGAAAAGATCGTTGAAGTCGTCAAGCCATGTGAGAAGTGTCTGGAAGCCTGCAAGGATTGTGCAGTCAAAGACGACATCATAGCTGAGTACGAGAAGAAGAAGGAGCAGTTATTGTTCAACCTCAATTATGTGAAGGAATCGTACGACGTGTTGAACAAAACAGTAACTGGTCTCCAAACGACAAACTCAGAAAGAGAACAAGCGCTGACAATGATGAATGCAACTTTGATGTCAAAGAAAAAAGTATAAATTTCTACATTGAAGAGAGTGCCAAATGGAAGCAAGAGTTGGAAACTGAAAAGATTGAAAATGAGAGAATTGGGAGGTTATTGTTAAGTTATACTACTTCTGATTATCTTATTGATCGTGTTTACCCAACTGTTGCAGGTATGGAAGCTTTTCAAGATGAGAAGTCGAAAGAAAAGAAAGACTGTGGTAAGAAACCGACTGTTAGCTATAACAAGTGTCCGCCTCCAATTTGGGATGGGTATTCACCTAGGAAACCAAATGAGGAGCAACTTGCAAAAGCAGTCAATATAAAGCTTAAAACCGACACAAATGACATCTTACCAGAAAACATTGATGTGACGTTTATCTCATCCGATACTGATCATGAGTCTGAAATAATCAAAAAGGTGGTCGATCGGGTGTTGGATACTGATGAGGAGACAGAGTCGAAATCTGAGTCTGAAAAGCCAAAGTCGTCTGTCAACAGTCAAAATTCGTCGGTTAAACGGTCTTATAGTAAAGAATTTTTGTTATCAAAGGCAGATTTGAATGATGAAACATTCGAAGTTGTTTATACTTTGAATGGTTCTGACAAACTATATTACAACAAAGAGTTTCCGATAATGAGTATTAAAACGGAATTAATCAACAAAACTTTTAAACTAATAGAGGTTAATATTCCTGAATTAAAAGTTTTGAAAAATTTTGATAAACCTAAAAAATATACTTCTAGAGTTCAACAACGTTTAAACAAGAAAAAAGGTTACAATTCAGGTTCTGGTTTTCCAAAGAAACCTAACCAAAATCGTAGCTACAAAAAGAAAGGTCTTGGTTTTGTTCCACCAGAAAATTATAAAAATATGAAAAATTCTAAAACAAAATCTGAATTTGTGACAGGTGGAAGCGCTGAGGAGGAACAGAAGAAACCGTTCTGGAGACAGTCAAACCAGGAGTTTCTTGCTGAGA
Organism: Helianthus annuus; assembly: GCF_002127325.2. Taxonomy (NCBI): domain Eukaryota; kingdom Viridiplantae; phylum Streptophyta; class Magnoliopsida; order Asterales; family Asteraceae; genus Helianthus; species Helianthus annuus. Next base: position 110,233,079 of record NC_035444.2, on the reverse strand, counting down.
AAAAGAAGAATGGAGTTGATGTTTGTTATCAAAGAGAGACTCGAACTTGTTACAGATGCAATGAAGTTGGTCACATTGCATGGAACTGTACACAGAATGCCAAAACAAAACAGGGAGTTTCTCAGAAAATGAAAGAGAAAGTTGTTGATGTTGAATCACCGACTGAAAAACTTAGAATTTTTGAGAATTCAAAATTCGAGGTTGGTGAATGTTCACAAAAGAACAAGTATGAGAAGAAAGGAAAAGACAACCAGGTGTGGGTTGCGAAGAAAGGTGAAGTGAATGTCGGCGATGAATCTGGTTCCACAAAGCCAGAAGAGCCACAGGTTGAGAAGAAGATCTCAGTGAATGATGAGGAGTTTCCATCATTGAAGTTTGAGGAAGTAAAGAAGAAAGTGGGAAAAAAATGAGATTTCTAATCAGTTTTATAAAGAAAAGGATGAATTTGATGTCGAGAAAACATTCAACGGGAATGTTAAGAAGATATTTGGGAAGATGTTGAGTGGGAGAGCGAAAGGGGTTAAAGATTTTTATGCTACTAAAAAGGCAACATACAACCCTACAGCTCAAGAACTGAAAGCCATCAAGTCTGAGAAGACTTGGATGGAAGTCTGTTTCCCATGATAGTCGAAGGACTACGCCGGAGATCCCAAGTTTATATCGTGGATCAGGAATCGGCATATTTCTAGTGTTTAAAAAGTTTATTTGAAAGATTTTGAATAGTGTTTGAATGTTTTGCAGGTTGAAGGACTACGCCAGAGCTTCCAGTTTGGTAATTGCGAAGCAGGAATCGGCATCCTGATTGGTAAAATGGTGATGTAGACGTAACATTCCTACAAGTGGTAGTTTTTGGGTATCTACAAGTGGTAATCTTGATCCCACAAGTGGTATTTGTGGTTAAATTTTGAGATGTTTGTATACTTTGAAGAGGTTACATTTACAAGTGGTACAGAAGGTTCTTAAATGAAAATGATAAATCATGGACATTAAATTGTACTTGATTTACTATTCATGGCAAAAGATAGACAAGATGATGAACCACATCCCCGTTCTTAAAATTGATAAACCTATAAGTGGTTGTTATCAACACAAATTCATTTTCCGGAAAAATCATTTTGATTAAAACAAATTTAAGTGTTTTGAAATCTAAATGAGAAAATGATTTGTGAAAGGGGGAGTTCAGATTGTTTATGCCTAGTGAATGGCGATTTGATGTGATTCAGTGTCAGTTGTCAAGTTTCTGTACAGTTTGTTTTACATTTTATGTTTCTAGTAGGTCAAGAGTCTTGAAGTTTTCAAATTTTTCTTTAAAATGTGTTTGCATTTTAGGGGGGAGTAGGGAAATTTCAGAAAATCCAAAAACATTTAAAAATTTGAAAAAAGCCAAAAACATGATAAAATTCAAAAATGAGTTTTTGTTGCGAAAAAGAGGAAATGATAGTACATCAGTAGACTATCACGGCACGCTAAAGAAATGTAAAGTTAAAAAGTGTTAAACAATCTTACTGCAAGATGTGTCAGTAGATTTTCGCACATTTAGTAAATTGAAACGAGATATAAACCTAATTCAAACTTGCTTGATTCGTGGATAACTATTCTTGAATATATGGGTAACCCCCGAAATCTTGTTTGAAAGGTCCCGTATTCTGAGATACTAGGTCTTTATACTCAGTGATATCTGGGGTATTATCCTGGGACTTCTGCTGTATGGAAGTACTGACCTAGTCCCCGGATAATACTTTCTGCTAAAGCTTTGAAACATAAGCTTCGCCCTCAGCATGCTGATGAAACAATAAAATCGATAGTCGCTGCTGTTGAAATGCAAAAAGATCCTCTAAAGGGGACCCACCAAAAGTCGAGCCGTCATCTCTCTGCTGAACGGAAGTTCTGACCTGAGCTCTCACGGTTTCGCATTTAACCCCTTTACAGATATCAGCTGTGGTATACTCACCTGTAAGACTGAATATTTGGGATCTGGATACAGGAGTATATTCAAGTGGAGTGATACACAATTAAGTTTAAGTCTCTAAAACATTAATATCGTATCTCGAATCGATTGAAATTTGTGTTGAGAATTTAAGAGGACAAACATACTGACAATCCAGGTAAATTGTTTAAAGCTTATAATGAAATCAAGCTTAACGGTGTTGGTGATTGGTCTCATAAACTGATATGATCCTCTTGCACGAACTCACAAAAATATTGTCTGTAAATATTATATTTCTGTTTGTTTTTTTTTTTGTTTTTTTTTTTGTTTTTTTTTTTTGTTTTCAAGTGGTGTCAATTAATGTCTCTCAGAAAATCAAAAAAGATTTTTGTGTGTTTTAGCATAATTTTTGAAAAAGTCAAAAAGATTTTCAACAACTGACGTTGGAAAATTGATTTTCAAAATTCCGAGTGCTAAACATGATGAGCAGAATTTGAGGGGGAGTGTTTGTGAAAATCTAAATGTTTGTATTAATCTAACCTTCTTCAAGTGGTTCATCATAGAGTGTTTTGAGAGGAGTCATATGTTGGTGCATAGGTATTTGATAGATGATAAAATTAGAAAATTTATTTCTAGGTTAAGATTGTGCAGGTAATCAGGTCTTGGTTTCTAAAGATTAGAGGAGAGCCAGGTTGATCGATTATGATTCTAAAGATCATGTCAACTGTTGATGCTGATGAACTTAAGGAATCAAGAGATCTGATCAAGAGAATTAGAGTGTTTGAATGCCAGACAAAGATCCTGAAGATGTTACTGAAGAACAAATGAATGCCAGTAAATCGAGAGGGGAGTCTGAAGATAGAGAGAAAGAGAAAGCCCAGAGACTGATCTAGATTAAAGATGAGAAGACACAACTTCGAAGTCAAGGTGTGTTGACGACTCCATCAACATCTGAGGGGAGTCTGTTGGTGCACTACATCTGTTGATTCCGTCTAGGTGTCTAGGATCAGGTCTTACTTCGTATTGTATAGTATAGGGCACGAAATACGAGAAAACAGGAGTCTGTATAGGTTTTAGGAGGCTGGGTCGCTCATAGGGTCATAGATGTCTTGGATCGCTTTTATGGCACATGTGGGCCGCTTATGTGGACTGACCTGGACCGCTCATATGAACATGTCCATATGAGCGATTCCAAAACTCTATAAATAGGTGTTATCAGAAGCGATCCACATATAGTGATTGATTGTATTCCACGCCGAAGCTCTGCCGGTGTGATGTTTGATCTGTAAAACGTTTCTAATCAATACAACAAGCAGTTAGGAGGAAGAACAAGCTATATCTACTTGCATTTCTTATTATTCCGCATCTGAAACGCAAGAGTTAACCTCTGAACGACTCGTTTGGGTCAGCATTCGATCCTACACATACGGACCGCAAGAGCTTTGGCTACGGTCCGTAAGCCTGTCGCTGGCAGCAGATTTTGGATAGCTGCCTGTTCAGCCTGTTACACCGCCTTATTAGTGTGGCTTTCGAAAACAGGGGCTTGGTAACTGGTATATAGCATCATAGGGGCACCTGGGATCATCTTACAACTCTTGTAGAGTTCCTTGGCTTGATCTTGTGCATTTGGGACTCCTATATAAAGAGTTGAAGTTGTGAACTCTACACTTGCTCACTTGGAAATTTATTCAAGACTTCTCTGGAGCTCTCTGGACAGCAACCATCTTCTCTTAGGCTCCATAATCATAATTAGGACTCTTGTAAGTGTCCTTAACCTCCTTTAATCCTGTTTAGCTTAGTTAATTAGCTAAAAGTCAAACCATCGTAATTAAGGTTTGACTTCGAGATTAACCAATAATTACTCAGTCAAATCTCGAATTAAAAATACCTATAAGTAGGTAATTATGTGGGTAATAAACCCTTAAAAGGGTATTCTCAGATTCCCACTCTAACTATGTCAATTGTCGGGTCAAAGCTAATTACAAAAAGTCAACAGAAAGCTTTATTTCAAATAAATACATAACTAGCAATGTAGGATCCATACAACCTGTTTTATCATTAATATAACTTGGTAATTAATGTTAGAACATGTCTAAACATGTTCACCCCGACAATTTTCAGATTTGGCTCGGTTTGGAACCGAAAGTCGCATAGTTTGACTTCTGCTTTGACTTTCAGTTCTGCCCGTTTAAGCACAGTTTAGATGTGCCTTAAAGCTTATTTAGGACTAGGTTTCATGTTAGTATAACCCCCTGAGATTATACAACTTGATTCACTAGTTATTTGATTCACATGCATGTTTCCGTAAAATGCTTATAAGTTGACCATTATGCCCAAATGACTTTAAAATGTGATTTTTGGAAATGTAAAAGAGTAGACACCTTAGTTACTGATTTATAAACTTGTACCCAAAATTTAATATCAGTTTGAGGTCTAGAATAGGAGTTATGCTCATTAGCGTAATTAGAAAGTTTTTATGAATTAAACGGTGTAATTAGCATATAGCCTATCTAAACCCAATTTTTAATATCAAAATTTTTACCCACTGATATAATATATTATTTTGGGATTTTTGGAGATTTTTAATTATTTTTAGGCTGAGCATAACTTAGAGTTCTAAGCTTAATTCGGTTATTGTCGGTTTTGCCCTTTTGGGCTACAAAATGAGTTTTACAAATCTTTCTTGATACCAAACCTTTTTCCACTGATCTAATATAATAAATAAGTTATTTTGAGCCTTCTGGAATTTTAAAAATATCAGCTTTCCTTTGAAAACCCGGAAATGGCTCCAAATCGCCTTTTTAAGCGTTTTTAACGCATAGTATGTAGTAAAACTATTTTTAACATATAAGGTTTGATGCCTACTGATATATTCAGTAAATTTTTATATTTTAACAGTAACCAAAAGATTTGAACTCAGATTCCAGTTTTGACCTTTTAGGCTTATGTGAAATTACCAAAATACCTCTTCGGTGTATAGTATGGTTATAATTAATAAATTTCACATATATATGATATCCTACTGTTATAACTTATTAAATTAGGTATAATTACTGATTTAATCAGACCTGTAACTCAGATTACTACTTAAACTCTTTTATAACCTTTTAAATGACCAAAATGCCCTTGCGAGGCATAGTTTGAGTTTAAAATCATTCCGGGCATAATGGAAGATATCTTACTGATGTAACAACATATTTAAAGCATATTGACTTAGGAAACTTGTATGTGATTCGTTTGGTTACCCGTTACGCACTTTTCACGTTCGGATCGGCTTATGTAAGTAGTTTGCATATAATAGCCGAAACGGGTCAAATCATATCATTTTTGGCTCAAAATCCAGAATGTGTTTAGCTCACCCCTATTATACAAGTCTCTAAACTTGTCGGGTCTAAATCACATCCTATTCCAGTCCTCGCTTAATCATGCGTTTGAAATGTATCTATCTTTAAAAACTAATCGGTGTAAGCTTAGGCTAAATTAAAGACCGGTTAGGATTCTAATAGGTTATTATAAACCTTCGTTCCAGAATAGGAGACCCGGTAAAAGATATTTGCACTTGCTTATTATGACTATACTTGCTCAGGTAAATACTTTTAACTTATTTTCCCTTATACGAGCTTGGGGTACGGTATATAAAATACCGCTTGGTCGGGCATTGAATCTTTAATCAAATGAAGGTTAAATCATTGAAATGACCTCATTGAAATGAGTCAAAGAAAGATGATGATCGACATTCCTCCAACCAAAACAGTGTTCCATCCAAGAAGATAGTGTTTGATAATGAACCACGTGCTAAAGGTTGCACATACAAGTACTTTGTTTCATGCAAATCCCGAGATTTCACTGGGGAGAAAGGGGCAGTGGATTGCATGACCTGGTTGGATGAGATGGACACTGTGGTGGATATCAGTGGAGTGCTGAAAGAGTCATTGTGAAGTTTGTATCACGGTCTTTTAAGGGTGAGGCATTAGCTTGGTGGAGGTCCTTGATCCAAGCTACAGGGAAAATCCCATTGTACAATATGTCTTGGGAACAATTTGTGACATTGATCATGGAGAACTGCTGCCCTCAGCACGAGGTTGAAAAGATTGAGTCTGATTTTCTGTCATTGGTGATGAAGAACCTAGATTGCCAAGCTTACCTCATGAGCTTTAATACTATGTCAAGGTTGGTTCCTTATCTTGTGACCCCGGAACCCAAAAGAATAGCTCGTTTCATTAGGGGTTTAGCCCCAGAGATTAAGGCAAGTGTGAAGGCCTCTCGGCCAGCTACATTCAAGTCTACAGCTGATATATCTCTGTCCCTCACTCTAGATGCGGTCAGGCAGAGATCGCTGAGAAACACTGATGCAGAGAAGAGAAAGCGTGAGGATGACAACTCACGACGTTCGGATAAGGAACACAAGGGAAACAATGACCACAAGAAGGGTTCTGGATCCAAGAAGGATGGGCATCAATTTAGAGATAAGCCCAAGTGAAAGGTCTGTAAGAAGCACCATTTTGGAAAGTGCAGATATGACTCAAAATCCCAGTCTCAGCCAAGGCCATGTGGGATTTGCAAATCTTCTGAACATAAAACTCTAGATTGTAAGAAGCTGAAGGATGCAACTTGCTACAGTTGTAATGAAAAAGGGCATATTAAGACAAATTGCCCAAAAGCTGTAAAGAAAGCTGATGAAGGGAAGAAGACCAATGCTAGGGTTTTCCAAATGAATGCACAAGAGGCTATCCAGAATGACAATGTCATAACAGGTACCTTTCTTATTAATGATGTCTACGCAAGAGTATTGTTTGATTCTAGAGCAGATAAATCTTTTGTAGATAATAAGTTTTGTGAGTTGTTAAAATTGCCTGTTAAAGCCCTAAGTGTGAAGTATGAGGTTGAATTAGTTGATGGAACCTTAGAAACAGCCTCAACCGTGTTAGATGGATGTTTCATATCCATTAGGAACCACTCTTTTCCTTTGTCCCTCCTTTCGTTTAAGCTAGCTGGTTTTGATACAGTGATAGGCATGGATTGGTTATCACATAACCAAGCCCAAATTGTATGCAACAAGAAACAAGTGGTAGTCAAAACCCCATCTGGTGAGCCACTTACCATTCAGGGTGATACCCAGTATGGATTGCCTGGGCAAGTGTCCATGCTCAAGGCATCCAGATGCTTGAAGAAGGGTTGTGTCATTTATATGGCACGGGTAACCGTTGATGAGCAGAAGCCCAAGATTGAAGATATCCCAGTCATTTCTGAATACCTCGAAGTCTTTCCTGAAGAGCTACCTGGTTTGCCACTAGATAGGCAAGTAGAATTCAGAATTGACATCATCCCTGGAGCAGCACCTATCGCTAGAGCACCCTATAGGTTGGCACCAACAGAGATGAAGGAGCTGAGGACTTAACTGGATGATTTGCTGGCAAAAGGTTTCATTAGACCTAGTTCATCTCCTTGGGGAGCTCCAGTCTTGTTTGTAAAGAAAAAGGACGGATCGATGCGTCTATGCATCAATTATCGTGAGCTTAATAAAGTCACTATCAAGAATAGGTATCCTTTGCCCAAGATCGACGATCTGTTCGATCAATTGCAAGGGGCAAGCTACTTTTCTAAGATCAATTTGAGGTCAGGCTACCACCAATTGAAGGTTAAAGATGAAGATGTACACAAGACTGCATTTAGGACTCGTTATGGTCATTCGAGTTCCTAGTGATGCCTTTTGGGCTCACTAATGCACCTGCCGCATTCGTGGATCTCATGAATCGCGTCTGCAAGCCTTATTTAGATAAATTTGTCATCGTCTTCATCGATGACATCCTCATTTACTCGAAGAGTCACGCTGACCACGAGAAGCATCTCCGTTGCATTCTCGAACTGCTTCACCAAGAAAAGCTCTATGCCAAGTTTTCAAAGTGTGAATTATGGCTTCGTGAAGTCCAATTCCTTGGACATGTTGTTAGTGAGCGTGGTATCCAGGTAGATCCCGCTAAGATTGAAGCTATCATGAACTGACAGGAGCCGAAGACGCCTACGGAGATTCGCAGCTTCCTAGGATAGGCAGGATACTACAGACGATTTATCGAAAACTTCTCAAGAATTGCAGCACCCCTAACTTTATTAACTCGCAAGAATAGCAAGTTTATTTGGGGGCCTAAGCAGCAAGAGTCCTTTTATATTTTGAAGCAGAAGTTAAGTAACGCTCCAGTATTGACGTTACCTGAGGGAACTGATGAGTTTGTGGTGTATTGTGATGCATCACACACCGGTATGGGGTGTGTACTTATGCAGAAAGGCAAAGTCATTGCCTATGCTTCACGCCAGTTAAAAGGGCACGAAAAGAATTACACCACCCATGCCTTGGAGTTGGGTGCCGTTGTATTTGCACTAAAACTATGGAGGCATTACTTGTATGGAACCAAGTGTGTGATCTTCTCTGATCACAAAAGCCTTCAACACTTGTTCAATCAGAAGGACTTGAACATGAGACAGCAACGCTGGATGGAAACCTTGAATGATTATGATTGTGAGATAAGATACCATCCAGGAAAGGCAAATGTGGTTGCCGATGCCTTAAGTAGAAAAGAAAGAGTAAAGCCTTTGAGAATCAATGCCAAGAGCATTGAGATAAAGAACAGTTTGAATGAAAGGTTGTTAGCTGCTCAGAAGGAAGCTGTTTTAGAAGCTAACTACCCTGAGGAAAAGCTAGGAGTAACTGAAGAACAGTTATCCTATGACAAGGATGGAATCCTAAGGTTAAATGGACATATATGGGTTCCAGTTTATGGAGGACTTCGGGATGTTATCCTCCAGGAAGCCCACAGTTCCAAATATTCCGTTCATCCTGGAGCTGATAAGATGTACCAGGATCTAAAGACAAATTATTGGTGGATGGGCTTGAAGAAGTCTATAGCTACCTATGTAGCTAAATGTTTGACGTGTGCACGAGTCAAAGCTGAACATCAGAAGCCGTCAGGTTTACTGCAACATCCTGAAATTCCCACTTGGAAATGGGAAATGGTGACAATGGATTTCATCACCAAGTTGCCTAAAACAAAGAAAGGAAATGATACTATATGGGTAATAGTAGATAGACTGACTAAGTCAGCACATTTCCTAGCCATTAAGGAGACTTATAGCTCTGACATGTTAGCCCAATTGTACGTAGACAAGATTGTATCTCTACATGCCGTACCGGTGTCTCTTATCTCGGACCGGGATACTAGATACACATTGCATTTTTGGAAAAGTTTCCAATAGTCTTTGGGCACGCGCTTAAATTTCAGTACGGCTTACCATCCTCAGACGGACGGACACAGTGAGCGTACCATTCAAACCCTGGAAGACATGCTGCGTGCATGTGTGATTGATCTAGGTGGTAGTTGGGATAACCACCTGCCGTTGGTCGAGTTCTCCTACAATAATAGCTACCATACCAGCATTCAGGCTGCGCCTTTTGAGGCATTATATTGTAGAAAATGCAGAACGCCTATCTGCTGGGCGGAAATAGGAGAAGCTCAATTATCAGGTCCTCACATCGTCTTTGAAACGACGGACAAGATTGTCCAGATTCGTGACCGCCTGAAAACTGCCAGGGATAGGCAGAAAAGCTATGCTGATAAAAGGAGAAAACCTCTAAAGTTTGAGGTTGGTGATAAAGTTTTGCTTAAAGTATCACCCTGGAAGGGGGTGATGCGATTTAGCAAGAAAGGTAAGTTAAGCCCAAGGTATATAGGACCATTCGAGATCATCGAATGTGTGGGGTCGGTGGCTTATAAGTTAAACTTGCCTGAAGAGCTCAGTGGTATTCATAATGTATTCCACGTCTGCAATCTGAAGAAATGTCTAGCAGATGAATCGCTAGTCATACCACAAACGGATGTGCACATAGACGAGAGCTTGAAATTTGTGGAGAAACCTTTGTCGATTGAGGATCGACAAGTAAAGAAGCTTCGAAGGAAGCACGTGCCTATTGTCAAGGTCAAATGGGATGCCCGCAGAGGTCCCGAATATACGTGGGAGTTAAAGTCCACAATGAAAGAAAAATACCCTCAATTGTTTCAGTAAATCTCGAGGTCGAGATTTCTTTTAAGGGGGTGAGGATGTAACACCTCGTAAAATCATACCCAATGAAATAAAGACACGTGTCATGTCAGACAATCGTGTCAGGAATCCCGGGTCAAATAAAAGATGTATGGTAGGATTTAAAAAGGGTGACATGTTATTAAAATACCTCTGAGCGACCCAAATTACAAATCCCAAGATCCTTAAATCGTTATGATAAACATCTGATATATTTAGTCGGTTATTCCCAAATAAATAAAATTCCATTTTTATATGGAAATTAAATTCTTTAAAATGTTACTACAATATTTAGGAAATTTACAATTCTTAATAAAAAGAATTGAACTTGAGCTTAAGCATGTCCAAACATGTATTCTTGAGATTTCCGTCAATTCAAACTTGCCACTAAGTGCCAAGGGAGTATAAGTGCATGCAAGGCATGCAAGGTCTGAGCAAAAGGGACCCTCAACTGATTAAAGGACCCAAGATTCGGAATTGAAAAGAATGCATGGTCAAAGCCTAAGAAATTCCAAAATTTTTGTCCTCTGGTCATCGGATACGGACCACAAAGCCAAGGGCTTACGGTCCATAAGATAGTAACTGGGCGATTTGAGCAAGGGTCGGTTGCGGACTGAAACCGTTTAAGCATACGGTCCGTAAGAGGAGCATACGGACCGCAAGAGCTTTGGCTTACGGTCCGTAAGCCTGTCGCTAGCAGCAGAGTTTGGACAGCTGCCTGTTCAGCCTGTTACACCGCCTTATTAGTGTGGTTTTCGAAAACAGGGGCTTGGTAACTGGTATATAGCATCATAGGGGCACCTGGGATCATCTCACAACTCTTGTAGAGTTCCTTGGCTTGATCTTGTGCATTTGGGACTCCTATATAAAGAGTTGAAGTTGTGAACTCTACACTTGCTCACTTGGAAATTTATTCAAGACTTCTCTGGAGCTCTCTGGACAGCAACCATCTTCTCTTAGGCTCCATAATCATAATTAGGACTCTTGTAAGTGTCCTTAACCTCCTTTAATCTTGTTTAGCTTAGTTAATTAGCTAAAAGTCAAACCGTCGTAATTAAGGTTTGACTTCGAGATTAACCAATAATTACTCAGTCAAATCTCGAATTAAAAATACCTATAAGTAGGTAATTATGTGGGTAATAAACCCTTAAAAGGGTATTCTCAGATTCCCACTCTAACTATGTCAATTGTCGGGTCAAAGCTAATTACAAAAAGTCAACAGAAAGCTTTATTTCAAATAAATACATAACTAGCAATGTAGGATCCATACAACCTGTTTTATCATTAATATAACTTGGTAATTAATGTTAGAACATGTCTAAACATGTTCACCCCGACAATTTTCAGATTTGGCTCGGTTTGGAACCGAAAGTCGCATAGTTTGACTTCTGCTTTGACTTTCAGTTCTGACCCGTTTAAGCATAGTTTAGATGTGCCTTAAAGATTATTTAGGACTAGGTTTCATGTTAGTATAACCCCCTGAGATTATACAACTTGATTCACTAGTTATTTGATTCACATGCATGTTTCCGTAAAATGCTTATAAGTTGACCATTTGCCCAAAAATGACTTTAAAATGTGATTTTTGGAAATGTAAAAGAGTAGACACCTTAGTTACTGATTTATAAACTTGTACCCAAAATTTGATATCAGTTCGAGGTCTAGAATAGGAGTTATGCTCATTAGCGTAATTAGAAAGTTTTTATGAATTAAACGGCGTAATTAGTATATAGCCTATTTAACCCAATTTTTAATATCAAACTTTTTACCCATTGATATAATATATTATTTTGGGATTTTTGGAGATTTTTAATTATTTTTAGGCTGAGCATAACTTAGAGTTCTAAGCTTAATTCGGTTATTGTCGGTTTTGCCCTTTTGGGCTATAAAATGAGTTTTACAAATCTTTTTTGATACCAAACCTTTGTCTACTGATCTAATACAATAAATAAGTTATTTTGAGCCTTCTGGAATTTAAAAATATCAGCTTTCCTTTGAAAACCCGGAAATGGCTCCAAATCGCCTTTTTAAGCGTTTTTAACGCATAGTATGTAGTAAAACTATTTTTAACATATTAGGTTTGATGCCTACTGATATATTAAGTAAATTTTTATATTTTAACAGTAACCAAAAGATTTGAACTCAGATTTCCAGTTTTGACCTTTTAGGCTTATGTGAAATTACCAAAATACCCCTTCGGTGTATAGTATGGTTATAATTAATAAATTTCACATATATATGATATCCTACTGTTATAACTTATTAAATTAGGTATAATTACTGATTTAATCAGACTTGTAACTCAGATTACTACTTAAACTCTTTTATAACCTTTTAAATGACTAAAATGCCCTTGCGAGGCATAGTTTGAGTTTAAAATCATTCCGGGCATAATGGAAGATATCTTACTGATGTAACAACATATTTAAAGCATATTGACTTAGGAAACTTGTATGTGATTCATTTGGTTACCCGTTACGCACTTTTCACGTTCGGATCGGCTTATGTAACTAGTTTGCATATAATAGCCGAAACGGGTCAAATCATATCATTTTTGGCTCAAAATCCAGAATGTGTTTAGCTCACCCCTATTATACAAGTCTCTAAACTTGTCGGGTCTAAATCACATCCTATTCCGGTCCTCGCTTAATCATGCGTTTAAACCGTATCTATCTTTAAAAACTAACCGGTCTAAGTTTAGGCTAAATTAAAGACTCGTTAGGATTCTAATAGGTTATTATAAACCCTCGTTCCAGAATAGGAGACCTGGTAAAAGATATTTGCACTTTCTTATTGTGACTATACTTGCCCAGGTAAATACTTTTAACTTATTTTCCCTTATACGTACTTAGGGTACGGTATATAAAATACCGCTTGGTTGGGCATTGAATCTTTAATCAAATGAAGGTTAAATCATTGAAATGACCTGTTTAAATTGTTTCGTTTCTTAAAGCCCTTAGGGGGTTAATGACCATGTCCCGGATATCCTTGGCATCATTTTACGAAATGGCCACGACCTAAGCATGCGGGTGTAGGCGTACACCCGTTTGTGCATGAATAAATATTAAGGTATAACCGCCGGTTTTGGGTTAAACCGCTGCGGGACTATACCATGTGGTGTGTCTATTGATCTTTAACCCGGTGTCAACCCGGGCTTCTAAACGCATAAGAAACATGTAAATCTTTTACAAGTTTATATTCAAATAATTATCCCAAGTTATAAAAATCTTTTGTGCCATGTGCATTCAAATCAATTTTCAACCCTTTTCAAAATGAGTCAGTTAAATTGTATTTACCAGTGTAAACTGACGTATTTTCCCAAAAAGGTTAAGTGCACGTACTACGCGTAATAGGCTGGTCTCTCCTAGCATCACATAGAAGTCTCGCAAGCTTAGATGCCTATGTCTGTTGAACTATGTTTCCTCTTTATTTTGATCCGCCTGTGGATCTGTTTCAGCCACTTTGTGATACTCAAATATTACAATTTTATTCAGTTGAAATAAATCTATCTTTTGCTTCCGTTGTGCATTTATAATTTGTGTTGTTTGACTATGATGATATCAACTACGTCACGATACTCCCCACCGGGCCCACCGGTAATACGTGGAATTATCGGGGTGTGACAGTCACCCTTTACATTTTCGCTCATTGTTTGATCATAAATACAGCTCTATATCCTGAGCCGTATCCCTAAACTGTTTTTGCAAACAATTCAATCAACATATTTTTAACACATTTTTTTTCAGAACACTACCTCACTTAACTAATCTGATCACTTAATTTCTCTGGTAATTTTTGACCAAAACATATATTATTTTAGGATTTAAAGTAATATGACTTAACAAAATACCAAGAATTTACAATCCAAAATAATACCAAAAATCATAAGGAATAAATATATAAGTTACCCACTTAACATTGTGGAACCAAACGCAAGAACGTAACTTACAAAATATTCCGAAAAATACTGTTATAAATATATTTTGGTAAATATTATTTTGGATGCAAAAATGAAAATATGATTTTTGTAATTATTACGAAAGTAATATCTTATTATCGACAAGAAGAAAATATATTATTTTTGGAAGTTAAAATATATTTTCTTAGTATATTTAGAAGATATATGATTTTTGGGAGAAATATATATTTTCTTGAAATACATTATTTTTGGACAAAATAAGTTAAATATATTTTCTAAGTTAGACTTAAAAATATATTATTTTGGAACTACAAATACAAGAATACAAGAATACGAAAATACATGTATGAGATACCCCCATCCTTGGGAAGGAAATACGAAAATAAATACTTGAGAAGTATTATTACAAAATATTGTTTAACAAATTATTCCAAAATTAAATATAATTTAAAGTTAAAATAATTGTTATTTTAACAAGAAATTATAACTTGGAATAATATTAGAGACATAAAAGAAACGTAACTCAAAAACGTAAATACTAAGACAAGGCATGGCCCGTTCGTCTAATAGACCCTAGTACATTGTAGGGCGTCGTGTTTGCTGAGAAGATTTGAGTTGCGAGTACAGAAGACGCAAACCTGTGAGTTCATGTCCCCCTTTTCTTTTAACTGTTTTCAGCTTTATAACTTCGGGGGGTGAAATACATGTTACAATTATTTACAAACGTTTTACACATGGTATGGTTTGCTAAGGAGGGTTACTGCTTGATCATGTGAAAGGTGGGTATAGCACTTAAGGCCATTATCCTCGTCGTAGGACCGAGGGACATGAGTGATAGATCTATTTGGGTGTAGCGAGCCCACACCCATGAGGACCAGGGTGGCCCATGTGGTGACTATGTCCACATACAAATGTCGTGGCAAAATTCCGCTAGGTTTGAGTTTTCCTACACCATTTCACACATACCATTGGCCTTGCAAACCATTGGTGATCTGTTTTTCCTTATTGCTACATATCAGGGACATACATACATACATACATACTCTAAAGGTTTATTCATATACAAACACATGAACTCGCTCAACTTTTGTTGATGTTTTCAAATTACATGTATTTCAGTGAACTAAGTGGATCTGGCAGGTGTTGCATGTTTTCAAGCTGCGTTATAAATAAAAGATGTCATCCGAGGTCATAGGGTTTAGGAGGTGTATCCTATTCCTGGACGGGATACATGTTTCTAAACCGGGTTTTTATTTAAGGTCTTTTGTTGAGTCTTCATGAACTCATTTAAACATGTTGTGGTTTGTAACTTGAATTTGGCGCCGATGTTTCAAACAAGTATGTTGTGGTATTTTCTAAACTTAATATATGGATGAACATCTTATGGTTTTATCATATAGCAATGTTATGATTGAATGCTATGGTATTAAGAAAGTCACACCAATAATCACGCTTCCGCAAAAGTCAGGGTGTGACATCTGATCCGTTCTTTTATATCTCCAAGAGCTATAGCTAATGCGGGTTTCAATATGCAGTCCACTGTGGCTGATCTTGTGGATGATTCGGGTCACTGGAGATGGCCCCAAGCTTGGTATGATTTATACCCGGTTTTAATAAATCTTCAACCTCCAACTCTAGTGCAAAATGTGGACGATAAACTCACCTGGAAAGACTTGCAAGGTAAAGATTCTTACTTCAGCTCGGCAGAAGTGTAGAACAACATTAGGTCTCGGGTTGATGTAGTTCCATGGACCAACATGGTATGGTTTTCGCAATGTATTCCCCGACACTCGTTTCATATGTGGTTAGTGATCAGAAACAAGCTCAAGACTCAGGATCGCTTAACCAAATGGGAAGCAGGAAGTGATACGAATTTGAGGCTTATGTGTTGTCCCCTATGCAGGTATGATCGAGATTCTCGTGACCATCTGTTCTTTCAATGTGCCTTCGCGTCGCAAGTTTGGAACAATGTTAAAAAGATGGTGAAATTAGATAGTGTTGATGACTCTTGGCAATCCATCGTTGCATGGATGGAGCAAAATGATGGCTCAAAGAAGATAGACATTATTGTTAGTAAGCTAGTGATTGCGACCTCTTCTTATTTTATATAAGAAATAACCGGCTGTTTTCTAAAAACCATAACACGGCTGCTACGGTAATGGAGATGATCAAGAGTACGGTTCGGTTGAAGCTTATGGGTTTCAAGTTTCGCGAGGACGCATGCCGAAGAAGGATTTTGAAGGCTTGGAAGATCTATACCAGCAATGAGGAGGAAGACCCAGGCTAAATGTGATTTCGAGTGATTGGGTTTTGGGTGCTTTTATGCTTGGTTGTTTTTTTGTGGCTTTTTGAGTCTTGTTTGTATGTTGCATACTCGTTGTGTTTTTTGTTTTCTCCTAGACTTGGGATGTCAAGTCTAGTTGGTGTGTCACTTTAGGCACACCCTTGTACTTATTTGGTTGATTTATAAAATTCACCGGGGTAACCCTTTACCAAAAAAAAAATGTTTTCTTTTGTAAAATCACATAAGAATCAAATGATTTAAAAGAATGATGCATGGTTAACTTAATAACCAAAATATGTCTTGTGTAAAATATGTCATGTCTTTGTACAAAATATGTCATGTCTTTGTGTAAAATATGTCATGTCTTGTCTTTGTCGAAGTGATTTAGATAACGCCACGATATGTAATGTAATAAAAGCATTTATGTATATGAAGTACCAGCGGCGTATCCACCATGATTTTATCACATTACACACGTCTTGTTATATAAATCACTTACCAGTAACCATCAAATAGTGTCTTGTTTAAAGCAATGTCAAATTTTATGTATAAACAATGTCTTGTGTAACAAATGTCAAGTAATAACCAATGTCTTGTATGGTAAGTAAAAAAAAGTCTTTACTTAAACCACATATAATAATGTCTTGTATAACCAAATATCTTGTGTAACCAAATGTCGTGTACAAAACAATGTCTTTGAATAAACAAAGGTTTTGTTTAAATCAAAAGTTATGTTTTGAAAACCGTTGCTTTTATTGTAAAACATATATTGTTGGTGGACAACTGGCCCAAAACCGGTAATTTCCGTACTATTTTAATTAATATTTATTACCTGCATTTATGTGTTTACATGTCAACTTTATGTGCTTATTTGATATGCAATTAAATTCATGCATGTTTCATATATTAACTGTCACATTATACTATACTTTTGGCGTTGCGTCGAATTGATTAGTAAGCTCACCAGTTAGACAAGTTGCGTCAACATGTCTGCAGAAAACAATCAGACAATAGATTTAGGACTTAGAAGTAGGTCCAACATCAAAAATACATTGAAAACTAATGTCACACCCCCAAAATCCACCTGCGGAGTATCACCGCCTGGGAGCGTGACTGACCAGGATCAAGCCACCAATCATATTGAACATGCATTTAATATTAAGTAAAATAACTGAAAACCATCCATTCAATACAAAAGGTGATCAAACAAATCAACGTTTCAAAATGTAGCGGAAGCATAGTAAATAATCCAGTAGTAGTTAACAGTTTTAAGTGTCATAATAGCTCAACAGAAAAGCCACGATCCTTGTCCACAACGACCCGCTTCTCCAGTGCAAGCTCCAAGTACCTAACGATCTGCAAGGCATGTAACAGAATGATCAACAAACTAGTTGAGCGAGTTCACAGAAAGTAAATGCGTAATAGTAAGTTCGTTTGTAACAGGTGGCTCTACTGGGCCGATTGTATGTTCTATTGGTGGTGGTGTTCCACGTTACTGGTGGTGGTGTTCCACGTTACTGGTGGTGGTGTTCCACGTTACTGGTGGTGGTGTTCCACGTTACTGGTGGTGGTGTTCCACGTTACTGGTGGTGGTGTTCCACGTTACTGGTGGTGGTGTTCCACGTTGTATAACCACTAGACTACTCGTAACTATATGTATCCTTCACAACCGAGGATAGTAAAGTGGTAGTCTAGTCATAGTGTCAATAGAGTATCTAATCAACCTTTCAATCCCATTCCCAACACCCCGGGAATCCCATGCCTTGGTAAGAGTGTGAACTCACCTTGGGTTTGCTCGGTATGCTATGCTCTAGGGTTTAACAATGGCCTAAGTCCGTTATACACGACCTAGGATATATTGCACAGGATATAATGTAAGTGTTTGATATCAGTTATCAATTGGGGTTTACAAGTCTTGGCGTTCAATCAACTGAGTTTGATAATCGATTCCATACTCAACTAACATGGTTTGCACATAAACACAGTAATATACCACCATTACAGCAACATAGATATCACATCATGTAAAACAGAACATGCTGTTATTGTATCACACAGTACAAGCAGTATCTTAACATGTAGAACCAAGTAACAAGTATAGTCAACACGTTCTTCATCCAGAGTTTTGATTAACAGAAGGCTTAGATCATGTATCACCTTAAGCTCATGATTGTATGTAAGCATTCGACATATCACAATCAAACTCAGGCAAGACATTACAAGTAAACTCGGTCTAGATAATGTGAGCATGAAGTTCGGACCATTAAAGGTCGGACAAGAGAAAAAGTGAGAAACTCGGACCACATGAATTGTTAAGGTCGGACCAACATTTAAGTCATTAAACTCGGACCCTATATAACTCATTAAACTCGGACCATGGGTAAACCTTATACTCGGACCATATGATGATCATCTAACTCGGACCAGGTGATGAATATTAAACTCAGACATATGTGCTAGTTATTAAACTCGGACATATGATGTCCATTAAACTCGGACATGCGATGTTGAACAAACTCGGACTACTTGCTTACATTATACTCGGACATGTGTTACACATTAAGTTCGGACCATGTGAATTAAATTCGGTCCATTGACAACTTATTAAACTCGGGCATCTATTTCATTAACATATTCGGACCCAATGACATTGTAATAAACTCGGACAAATATCATTCATATTAAACTCGGGCATATGAAAAATCATTAAGCTCAGACTATCTTGTTCAATACACAGATTAACATATCAATTTAAACTCAGACAATCAAATGACGATTGAAACAGTTACACGTGAACATTCAACAGGAACAAACCCTAGTTCTATTCATATCAACGGCATCATCATACTAATCTACTTACGATCATCAGTTAATCATTACAAGAACAATATAGTCGAGCATACACTATTCAGATTCATTTCTCAACAATCGTAGATCCTTAAACACCGAAACATCACATGTGAAGCTAGGGTTTTTCATGCATACAAAATCAAGAATCAAGAATTGATATCAATCCAATAAACAACAAACAATCATTAACAATTACCTTGCGTTGATTCTAGAGAAAGAAGTAATCAAACTTGTGATGCCTTGCAAATGATTTGGTGATGATGATTGCTAGAGAAAATGAATGTACGTGCTTTGGTTTTTTTGTGCCAAAATGATTAGTGAAGTTGAGATTAGGGTTAAGTATCTAGGATTTCACTAATTACCATCTACATCCCTAAGTATTATAATTTACAAGTGCACACCATCTCATATTTGACAAGTTTACTGTTTCATAGTTCCACCACCAAGTTTACACATTTGACAAGTTTCACAAATAACCAACAACTATACACAATCAAACAATCAGAACATATATAATTTCATGGAAATCAATTGTGCAATTACATGAACGTGCAATAAATACGAAATAAAATCTTAGAAATTCGAGTTGTCACATTATCCCCAACTTAAAAGAAATTTCGTCCCGAAATTTGGTACGCACTCACTGAGGAAGCTAGGTAAGTTACATCGTTCACTGGTTTTCCTGGGGTGTCACATCATCCCCCCGTTGATTTGGAATTTCGTCCCGAAATTCAGTAGTAGTAGCTTCAGCCTCAGTAGTGGATGTATTGGTTTCGAATAACTGGGGGTACTTTTCTTTCATCTGATCTTCGCGTTCCCAGGTGTACTCTGGGCCATGTCGGGAGTTCCAACGAACTCGAACAAGAGGGATTCTCTTGTGTTTGAGGACCTTAACATCCCGGTCCATGATTTCAACTGGCTCCTCGACGAACTGCAACCGCTCGTCGATAGTGAGTTCCTTAAAAGGAACTATGAGGGTCTCATCTGACAGGCACTTCTTCAGATTCGACACGTGAAATACATTGTGAACTGCACCGAGTTCAGCTGGTAGGTTCAGTCTGTAGGCTACTGGGCCTATTCTTTTAGTGATTTCGAACGGTCCGACATACCGCGGATTTAATTTGCCCCGTTTGCCAAAACGAACCACACCCTTCCAGGATGAGACTTCCAATAAAACCCGGTCCCCGACCTCAAATTCCAATGGCTTTCTACGCTTGTCCGCGTAGGCTTTCTGACGGTCGCGTGCTGCCGCCATGCGTTGTTGTATCTGTGCAATCTTTTCTGTGGCGTCCACTACAATCTCTGGACCCGTAATTTGACCATCCCCCACCTCTGTCCAACAGAGTGGTGACCGGCATTTACGTCCGTACAATGCCTCGAATGGAGCGGCTTGAATGCTGGTATGGTAACTGTTATTGTACGAAAACTCCACCAATGGGAGGTGTTTTTCCCAGCCGTTGCCGAAATCGATAACGCATGCCCGAAGCATGTCTTCAAGTGTTTGAATCGTTCGCTCAGACTGCCCATCCGTCTGAGGGTGATATGCCGTGCTCATGTCTAATCGTGAGCCAAAGGATTTGTGCATCGCTTGCCATAATTCTGACGTGAATCGTGCATCCCGATCCGAAATGATGGATGTGGGCACCCCGTGCCTCGAAGCAACTTCTTTAAGATAGATGTATGCGAGAGTGGAGAACTTATCCGTTTCCCTTATAGCCAGGAAGTGTGCAGACTTGGTGAGTCGATCCACGATCACCCATATAGTATCATTCCCACGCTGGGGTCTGGGTAGGCCTGTAAGAAAATCTATGGAAATCTCTTCCCATTTCCACTGTGGTATCCTGGGTTGCTGGAGTAGGCCTGAGGGTTTCTGGTACTCTGTCTTGACTCTCGCACAAGTCAAACATTTGTCGACGTAGGTTGTAATGTGGGCCTTCGTGCTAGGCCACCAATATGTAGTTCTGATATCGTGGTACATTTTATCCGAACCTGGATGTACCGAGTAGCGAGACTTATGAGCTTCATCCATCACAAGTTCCCGTAAGCCGCCATATAGTGGGACCCAAATACGTCCTGTCACCTAGTAGGCGTCGTCTTCCCTTTGTTCTAATCGTTGCCGTGATCCGCGTAAGGCCTCAGCCTTGACGTTTTCGGGCTTCAGTGCTTCTGTCTGAGCAGCCCGTATCTGTGCAGGAAGGCTAGACTGAATCGCAAGCTGTAGCGCTCGCACGCGCCGAGGTAAAGTGTCCTTTCGACTGAGGGCATCAGCCACAACATTGGCTTTTCCCGGATGATACTTAATGGCGCATTCGTAATCATTCAGTAGTTCAACCCATCTTCGTTGACGCATGTTCAAATCCTTCTGCTTAAGGATATGCTCGAGACTCCTGTGATCGGTGTAAATCGTGCACCTGGTACCGTACAGGTAGTGTCGCCATATCTTAAGCGCGAAAACAACAGCTCCCAGCTCTAAATCGTGCGTCGTGTAGTTCCGTTCATGAACCTTGAGTTGCCGAGAGGCGTAGGCAATAACTTTATCCCGCTGCATCAATTCACAACCAAGCCCCTGTATCGATGCCTCACAATAAACCACGAAGTCATCTGTGCCCTCTGGCAATGAGAGAATAGGTGCGCTGCAAAGCCTATCCTTTAGGTACTGAAAAGCGGTTTCCTGGGGATCTCCCCAACGGTAGGTGGCACCCTTCTGTGTCAGTAGTGTAAGTGGCTGCGCGATCTTCGAAAAGTCTTTAATAAATCGTCTGTAGTACCCCGCCAAACCCAATATTTGGCGTATTTCTGTCGGTGTGCGCGGTGCAGGCCAGTTCCTGATCGAATCTACCTTGGATGGATCAACATGGATCCCATCCCTGTTCACCACATGGCCTAAGAAGTGGACTTCATGAAGCCAGAAGTCGCATTTTGAAAACTTGGCGTACAATTGTTCCTTTCGAAGAAGTTCCAAGATAAGACGTAAGTGCTGCTCGTGTTCCTCCTGACTCTTGGAGTAGATCAGAATGGCGTCGATGAAGGCAATGACGAACTTGTCTAGATAGGGTTTACACACCCTGTTCATAAGATCCATGAAGACTGCAGGCGCGTTCGTAAGCCCGAATGGCATGACAAGAAACTCGTAGTGACCGTAACGAGTTCTGAAAGCGGTTTTGGAGACGTCCTCATCCCGGACTCTCAGCTGATGATAACCTGACCTTAAATCAATCTTGGAATAGTAACACGACCCTTGCAGCTGGTCGAATAAGTCATCTATACGCGGAAGAGGATAACGGTTCTTCACCGTCACCTTGTTGAGTTCGCGGTAGTCGATGCACATTCTGAACGTACCGTCTTTCTTCTTTACAAATAACACTGGAGCTCCCCAAGGCGAAGAGCTTGGGTCGGATAAATCCCTTATCCAAGATTTCTTGTAGCTGAGTCGATAGTTCTTCCGATTCTGGTGGAGCTAAGCGATACGGTGCTGGCGATTCCGATTTGCAGGCCGTGGACTCCTGAATCCTAAGCTTCATGACCCATCTCGAGACACCTCTGGAAACGTCCCTCGTTGCACTAACCACCGTGGTGTCTGTTGCATTAGTTACACATTGGGTGAATTCCCCGATATCCACCCTGCCCCTGACCACCAGAAGTTGGCTGACTCGGCTCTGGTGATCACTATTCTTGCGCTGTTGCTGTGCTTGAGGCTGAACGGTAGCCGAACCCTTGCTGGAATACCCATCCCATTTCCGCTTGTTGTCACTAGGAGTAGCGGGA
Organism: Helianthus annuus; assembly: GCF_002127325.2. Lineage (NCBI taxonomy): Eukaryota > Viridiplantae > Streptophyta > Magnoliopsida > Asterales > Asteraceae > Helianthus > Helianthus annuus. The sequence continues at coordinate 110,210,264 of NC_035444.2, read as the reverse complement.
GTAGCAGGAGTGGTAGCGGTAGTAATAGCGCTGATACAACTAGGCAGCCTGTTCTGTTCCACTGCCTGATCCGTGAGGCGATAAGCAAGACACTGAATGTCTTGAATGTTGTCGAGGTTAGCCGATGTAGCATAGCTCTGAATTTCTGAGGCTAGACCCTCGTGATACAATTCGATATGCTTGCTTGGAGGGTCCACCATGGTTGGACACAAGATGGCCAGTTCGTCCGACCGTTTCGTATATGCATCAACTTCTGACCCCGTCATTTTCAAATGGTAAAGCTCCACTTCCAACTTGTGGATGTCATCATGCGTGCAGTATTCCCTTTCAATGCGTTCTTTGAATTCGTTCCAGGGGGTGGCGTTAGCAGCTGCCAACCCTAGTATCTGTACTTGCGCGTTCCACTAGGTTAGCGCGATTCCTTCCAAAGCACCAGCGGCGTACTTGACCCTGCGAGCCTCAGGGCGTTCACACATGAAGTTCTTGAATGTGCCGCTGAATGTGCTTGGACGACAGTCCATGAAGTTCTGGAATGTGCAGACAAATCGCTGTGCGTTCTGACCCGTTGCGCGAGAAAGATAGGTCAAGGTTAAGCGCGAGGGTGGGGTCACGAGAGTAGGATCTAACATCCTAGAATAGGTCTGGAATAGCAGGTTATACCTCCTGCTTGTGCGACTGCAAGTGCCGCAGCAACTTGTTCGTTAATGAGAGCCGTCAACTGGGCTTGAGTCATGTCAACACGTCCAGACATGATCGAACAGTAAAGGTAGCGTAAGTATGAATGGTTCGCGAGTAGTGCGATGACAGAAAAGTGTAGGCATATAGGTGTTCTCAAGTAGTAACAAGTAGTGAGCAAAGTAATGTAAGCATACTACGAGCAAAGTTCTATGCAATTCTAGCATGTAGGCAATAATCATAAACCGTATTACCTAGGATGTTGAGTCTTGCACGTGGAGCGAAGCGTCGTTGTGGATCGTTGAGAGCACTGTTCTGGTTATAGTCTGGTTTTAATAAAAACGTTTTCCCATATTAAAACCAAGTTCTCTATAACCAATGGCTCTGATACCAATCTGTCACACCCCCAAAATCCACCTGCGGAGTATCACCGCCTGGGAGCGTGACTGACCAGGATCAAGCCACCAATCATATTGAACATGCATTTAATATTAAGTAAAATAACTGAAAACCATCCATTCAATACAAAAGGTGATCAAACAAATCAACGTTTCAAAATGTAGCGGAAGCATAGTAAATAATCCAGTAGTAGTTAACAGTTTTAAGTGTCATAATAGCTCAACAGAAAAGCCACGATCCTTGTCCACAACGACCCGCTTCTCCAGTGCAAGCTCCAAGTACCTAACGATCTGCAAGGCATGTAACAGAATGATCAACAAACTAGTTGAGCGAGTTCACAGAAAGTAAATGCGTAATAGTAAGTTCGTTTGTAACAGGTGGCTCTACTGGGCCGATTGTATGTTCTATTGGTGGTGGTGTTCCACGTTACTGGTGGTGGTGTTCCACGTTACTGGTGGTGGTGTTCCACGTTACTGGTGGTGGTGTTCCACGTTACTGGTGGTGGTGTTCCACGTTACTGGTGGTGGTGTTCCACGTTACTGGTGGTGGTGTTCCACGTTGTATAACCACTAGACTACTCGTAACTATATGTATCCTTCACAACCGAGGATAGTAAAGTGGTAGTCTAGTCATAGTGTCAATAGAGTATCTAATCAACCTTTCAATCCCATTCCCAACACCCCGGGAATCCCATGCCTTGGTAAGAGTGTGAACTCACCTTGGGTTTGCTCGGTATGCTATGCTCTAGGGTTTAACAATGGCCTAAGTCCGTTATACACGACCTAGGATATATTGCACAGGATATAATGTAAGTGTTTGATATCAGTTATCAATTGGGGTTTACAAGTCTTGGCGTTCAATCAACTGAGTTTGATAATCGATTCCATACTCAACTAACATGGTTTGCACATAAACACAGTAATATACCACCATTACAGCAACATAGATATCACATCATGTAAAACAGAACATGCTGTTATTGTATCACACAGTACAAGCAGTATCTTAACATGTAGAACCAAGTAACAAGTATAGTCAACACGTTCTTCATCCAGAGTTTTGATTAACAGAAGGCTTAGATCATGTATCACCTTAAGCTCATGATTGTATGTAAGCATTCGACATATCACAATCAAACTCAGGCAAGACATTACAAGTAAACTCGGTCTAGATAATGTGAGCATGAAGTTCGGACCATTAAAGGTCGGACAAGAGAAAAAGTGAGAAACTCGGACCACATGAATTGTTAAGGTCGGACCAACATTTAAGTCATTAAACTCGGACCCTATATAACTCATTAAACTCGGACCATGGGTAAACCTTATACTCGGACCATATGATGATCATCTAACTCGGACCAGGTGATGAATATTAAACTCAGACATATGTGCTAGTTATTAAACTCGGACATATGATGTCCATTAAACTCGGACATGCGATGTTGAACAAACTCGGACTACTTGCTTACATTATACTCGGACATGTGTTACACATTAAGTTCGGACCATGTGAATTAAATTCGGTCCATTGACAACTTATTAAACTCGGGCATCTATTTCATTAACATATTCGGACCCAATGACATTGTAATAAACTCGGACAAATATCATTCATATTAAACTCGGGCATATGAAAAATCATTAAGCTCAGACTATCTTGTTCAATACACAGATTAACATATCAATTTAAACTCAGACAATCAAATGACGATTGAAACAGTTACACGTGAACATTCAACAGGAACAAACCCTAGTTCTATTCATATCAACGGCATCATCATACTAATCTACTTACGATCATCAGTTAATCATTACAAGAACAATATAGTCGAGCATACACTATTCAGATTCATTTCTCAACAATCGTAGATCCTTAAACACCGAAACATCACATGTGAAGCTAGGGTTTTTCATGCATACAAAATCAAGAATCAAGAATTGATATCAATCCAATAAACAACAAACAATCATTAACAATTACCTTGCGTTGATTCTAGAGAAAGAAGTAATCAAACTTGTGATGCCTTGCAAATGATTTGGTGATGATGATTGCTAGAGAAAATGAATGTACGTGCTTTGGTTTTTTTGTGCCAAAATGATTAGTGAAGTTGAGATTAGGGTTAAGTATCTAGGATTTCACTAATTACCATCTACATCCCTAAGTATTATAATTTACAAGTGCACACCATCTCATATTTGACAAGTTTACTGTTTCATAGTTCCACCACCAAGTTTACACATTTGACAAGTTTCACAAATAACCAACAACTATACACAATCAAACAATCAGAACATATATAATTTCATGGAAATCAATTGTGCAATTACATGAACGTGCAATAAATACGAAATAAAATCTTAGAAATTCGAGTTGTCACAACTAAGTAGGTGAATAAAGGTTAAAATAAACACTTCCCGGAAGCTAAAACAGACACTAAAAAGTACCCGAAACGCACTTTAAATGCAGAATTCTGTAGAAATTAAGCAAAAACAGCAATTTAACATCAAAATACTATGCAGAATTAAGGTTTAAATGTCTAGAATAACTTGTAAAGTGTCGGGAATGAAAACTGTCACAAAAGGTATTTCATATCTTGCAAAACTGCGCTACTTAGCACTTTAACTGTAACACCTCGTGTTTCGAAAGTCAAAGTCAAAGTCAAGATTGAAGTCAAAGGAAGAAAAGATTGCTAATTGCGATCTGTCACTCCTTGCTCAATTCCTGTTTTGACTTCTTTGACTTGCAGATAATCTATTTATTTTATCGCATTAGTTGTATTATGTGGAGTACTTGTTAATAATCGAGATTTACCGCTATTTATCGCATGTTTTATCGCTTTATCGCTTATCGCATTGCAATCGCATTCGCAGCCCGAATTATGCATTCTGGATATTGTTTTACGTGTGTGTGCTATTTATGTGTTACTTGTGCATGTTTAATTATGTTTATGTTGTAGTGATTAATCAAAACGCAATCGAAACTCTATCGCAATCGAATCGCAAACACTAAACGCAAGTTAATTATAGTGATTGTATGTTAGATATAGTAGTTGGGATTAATGGGAAATTTTATCGCATCGCAAAAGTCAACGCACAACATGAAACGCCGAAACTCAAAACGTCAGAACCACTCGATCGAGTGACAGCTCGATCGGATGGTCATCTGATCGGATTGCGGCCCGATCGGACAGCCACCCGATCGGTGACCCGCCCGATCCTATGCACTTTCCTTTTTGGGAAACCCTATAAATACCAACCTGTCACATCATTTGTGATGTGACAGCTCTCACTCGACCCAGCCGCACTCTCAAGCTTCTTTATCTCAATTTCTCGCGATTCTTGTAAGTTTTCAACCTAAATCTTGTACTTGTATGATCTACACGAACTCCTACACCTTTCTATCTTTTGAATCTTAACTTTTAACCATGAAATCAATGGATTTGAGGTGTTCTAGGGTGATGTCATCATGGGGTTCTCATGAACTTCATGTTTTGGCTTCAATCCATCAAGAACAACTTAGATATGAACGATTTCCACATGAGCAAACAAAGATCTTGTATAGATCTGAACATAATCATGGTGAAAAGGATTGAAAGATGGTTTCTAACTTTCTTTCAACTCTTTTACACTCAATGCACTCAAAACCGATAGAATCGGAGCTTGTTCTGATCTTCTACTTTTTCTCGGTGATGTGTCGGTTCAAGATCTGAGTTCTATCAATAAGACAACCGACCTCGGGTTAAACACAAACCATCGTCTCGAACAGCCGACCGACCGGACTAGGGTGACTCCTGCCCGATCGGGTCACCTGGGTGTTGATAGGGTTCTTTTGTTTGGCACGTGGTCACACCATCTCGAGAAAGCCGCAAAAAAAACCTTCAAAACAATCAAGTGTCAAGACGATCAGACCGCCAAAACGGATTGCCGTCCGATCGGATTGCCACCCGATCGGACTGCCACCCGATCGGTTTGAACTTGGCCCCACACACTTAAACATTATTTCAACCTATTAAGTTTTGAACGTCGAGCGGGTTGCCGTCCGATCGGATTGCCATCCGATCGCACGACCATCCGACCATGTGATGTTTTGAGCTTCAGCACTTAAACAATTTTCAACATGTTCAATACATAGTCTGTTCCAATGGATTGCCACCCGATCGGATTGCAATCCGATCGAGTGACAACCCTGCTGTGAACTTGTTCTCACTAAGTGTCCAACCTATCGGATCGTCACCCGATCGAACGGTTGTTCGATCGATCGACTGAAGGGTAGAGATACTTCTCTGTTTTTAAAATGCTACAACAAAAACTTCAAAAGACAAACCATCATACACAAACACATCCTTCCCAAACAAGTTGACAGTCCAATCGAATGGTCACCCGATCAGATGACCATCCGAACGGATTGTCACCCGGTTGACTGGCCATCCGATCGGATTGCCATCCGATCCCTTGAAACTTTGCACCAAAAAAAAAAAAGTTTTACACGCCGCTTATCGTTTATGCTATCATTAACTGTTCAGGCTAATCTCTCTCAGCGCTCCCTTCAATCCAAGGCTGTGTTTATTTGTTAAACACAATCTGTGAGTATACTCGAACCCTTTTTGCTTTACGCACCTTTGGGTGTTACATACGTTATCTATATCAAATCACATCAATCACACAACGCGGACACTATTTATACGCTGACCGTTATTGCATGCTACGTGTTTTCGACGAATGTTTGTATGTTATGTTAACACAGTGATTGTTGCCTGACACCTTAGCAATGATAGTACTATAGTTTGGACTCAGTACCTGTCATGGACAGGGGTTGTTAAGGGCTTTACTTCACGTGTCCCAGTGGGGATATGTGTTGCGCATTCTACAACTCGCAGTCACGTCTGTGCATATTTCTCTGTCGATAACCTACTTGCCTTCACTTTATACATGTTACATGTTGGTTACGCGTAAACTATTCGAACTCTACTATGCTATATTAAACTTGTATGCTCACCTTTACATTTTATGTATTGACCTTTATTTTAACGTATGTGACAGGTGTTTAGGATGCTATCCGCTAGGATGCTTGCTTTGTGGAATCGAGTTAGGGAGAGTCTAGAAACAAACAAACAATTTATTTATATTTGAATCTGAGTTGTCGAGACATGTTATTTGTTTTTGAGATATCGCGGTCTGTAATAACTTAATTTACTTGATGGGATATGGTATGGGAGATGTATTAACTATCCGGTAATGTAGTTGTTATGGAATTTCTCTTGAACAATCTGTTTCACTCAGTGCCATGCCCTGAGGTTTCCGCCTTCGGTTAGGGTGTGACATTAACGAACCGATAACCGAACGAATAACCGAACACTAGCCAAAACACCAAAAATAGACTAGAAGCATTGTTTTAGTGATATAAAGCTAGTTATAATGGTAGAACACCTTAAAAATCATTAAAACACATAAACACACTTAACCTTCCATTTAACCCCCTAATTTACATCTTTATACCTTCATGTAGGATCGTTTCGCGACCTAAACGAGTCGTTCGGAAGAGCTCAAATCCGTTTCAGAGGCGGAAACTAAGAAACGGACGTGTACACAGCTTGAAATATACTATAATCCTCTTTTATATACGATTGACAACGTTTACAGTGAGAGGAAATACCGGCAGCACTTCGGTATTCACAAGTCAGACCGTTACAAATGACAATGCTTGACACCTATTTATAGTGACACCCTACCATTTGAACATCTTCAAACGGACACAACCTTCAAACGAAGACTGTTCAAACGGACACTACAATTCAAACGATTGGACCTCTAAACCTAGTCAACTTTTTCAAACGGTCACCATTAAATCTATTACAATATTCAAACAAAAGTCTTCAAATTGATTCTTCTCATTGAACCATCATAAGGATGCACCTTAATGGACCATATCTAAATTTGTCTTCATTCAACCTTATCTTTTACGAGACATTGTAGACTTCACATATGATGATGATGCAATGGATGATGTCATCATCAAGAATGATGACATCATTCTTGTTCCATACCGCAACGAACCCGAGACTCGATATTAAGACGAAGACGACAGATGACTGCACCAACAGACTCCCCCTCAGATGTTGACGAGTCTTAAGTGTCGAGTCTTCAACGACTTCAGTCTTTATCAGTCTGAACGCTCTCTGAAATATCTCACAGTGTAAGCATCCTCAACTCTTTCTCTTTTCTTTTCATCATCACCAGCGGACTCCCCATGAACAATCTCTACTCGGATGTCTTCAGACTCCCCCTTTCGATATGCTGGGATCGTAGTCTGGCATGTTGTAATCACAAAGATCTCAGGTATTGGAACCTGGCACTCTATCTCTTCGAAACCTGCACATCCTCTACCTAAAAGTAAATTTTCTGATGATAACATGTAAAGATCTAATGAATCACTCGCAGAAATTATACAATCAAAGATAATGTTACAATGTTAATCTTTTGATGAACCACCTGAAGATATATCATCTTTATTTTCAAAAACAACACACTCTCCCAAACCATTTGTTCATCATGTTTAGCACCCGGAATTTTGAACATCAACTTTTCAATACCAGTTGTCGAAATTTTTTTTTTTTTGTTTTGCAAATTTATGCTAAAACACACTGAAAATCTTTTTGGATTTTTTGACATAAGAAAAATAAAATGCACTAAAAAATATTTACAAACATTATTTTTTTTTTGTGAGATTGCGTAAGAGGATCATATCAGCTTCTGAGATAAATCACCAACACCGTTAAGCTTGATTTCATTTTAAGTTCTAAACAATTTACCTAGATTGTCAGTATACTGGTCCACTTAAATTTTCACACAAAGTTCAACTGATTCGAGATACGATATTAATGTCTTAGAAACTAAAACTTATCCGTGTGTCCCACTACTTGAATATACTCCCGTATCCAGATCCCAATATTCAGTCTTACAGGTGAGTATACCACAGATGATATTTGTAAGGGGTTAGGTGCGAAACCGTGAGAGCTCAGGTCAGAACTTCCGTTCAGCAGAGAGATGACGGCTCGACTTTTGGTGGGTCCCCTTTAGAGGATCTTTTTTACAACAGCAATGACTATCAATTTTATTGTTTCATCAGCATGCTGAGGGTGAAGCTATATTTCAAGCTTTGCAGAAAGTATTATCCGGGGACTAGGTCAGTACTTCCATACAGCAGAAGTCCCGGGATAATACCCCAGATATCACTGAGCATAAAGACCTAGTATCTCAGAATAAGGGACCTTTCAAACAAGATTTCAGGGGTTACCTATATATCCAAGTTTGTGTTAACCCACAGAACAAGCAAGTTTGAACTTTTAGATTTATATCTCGTCACAGTTTACTAAATGTGTAAAAACCTACTGACATATCCACAGTAAGATTGTTTATCACATTTTATCTTTACATTTCTTTAGCATGTTGTGACAGCCTACTGATGTACTATCATTTCCTCTTTTTCACAACAAAACTCATTTTTGATTTTTATCATGTTTTTGTCTTTTTCAAATTTTCTAATGTTTTTGGATTTTCTGAAATTTTCTACTCCCCCTAAAATGCAAACACATTTCAAAGGAAATTTGAAAACTACTATTGACTCACTTGAAAACATAGAAAACAACACAAACTGTACAGAAACTTGACAACTGATATCAAATCACATCAAATCTCCATTCACTCGGCACAAACAATCAGAACTCCCCCTTTCAACAAACCATTTTCTCATTTAGATTTCAAAACACTTAAGTTTGTTTTAATCGAAATGATTTTTCCGGAAAATGAGTTTGTGTTTACCATTTTAAGTTTACCACTTATGAAGCATGGGGATATGGTTCATCATCTTGTTTATCAATCTCATATGAATAATAAATCAAGTACAATTTAATGTCCCTGATTTATCATTTGCAGTTCAAAATCACTGTACCACTTGTAAATGTAAATTCTTCAAGGTATAATCACAAATACCACTTGTAGATCAAAAATACCACTTGTAGGTTTTGCTGTAGGAATGAAACATCTACATAAACCTCTTTACCACTTGTCAAAGTATTCAGAAAGATGCCGATTCCTGCTTCTCAATTACCAACCTGGAAGCTCCGGCATAGTCCTTCAATCTGTAAAATTTTAACAATTTCAAACACTTTTCAAATCATCCTAATTAAACATGAAAGATGCCGATTCCTGATCCACGATATAAACTTGGGATCTCCGGCAAGTCCGGTGTTTTAATCAAACATAATGTCCACCCAAGCTTCACCAGCCTTGGGTGACTTTGGAACACATCTGTCCCACCAACATTTTGATTTATAAAACTCTTTAGCATCCTTTACCTTCTTATCAACCATTTTACCAAAAATGTGTTTGACTTTCCCGTTGAAAGCCTTATCAACATCAAATTCTCCTTTATCGGCGAAGAATTGATTTGAAATTTCAACCTTTCCAACTTTCTTCATCAAATTTTCTTTTGACAATTTTGAAAAATTCTCATCGTTCACCACTGGAACGGAATTCACAATCTTTTTATCCACCAATGACTCCTCTGATTTTATGGAATCAGATTCATTGTCAGAATGACCTTCAGACTTTACAACCCTTTGTTTACTCAAATCGACTTGTCTTTTGTAAAAACGTTTTGAAGTTTCACCAACTTCCAAAGTCGATTTATCAACACACTTCTTTTTCATATCAGAGTTAGAAGACACTCCCTGTTTTGAATAATTGGACTCTTGGCAGTTCCAAGCAATGTGTCCAACTTTTTGACACTTGAAACAGGTTCTTCTATCAACTCTCGAAGCAAACTTTCTCACATTCTTCTTTACTTCAGCAAGAAACTCTTGATTCGACTGTTTCCAGAAAGGTTTCTTCTGCTCATCTTCAGAACTCCCACCTGAAACAAATTTTGTTTTTGGTTTATAAGTTTTCTGATTTTTATAATTTTCTTGTGAAATAAAACCAAGACCTTTCTTTTTGAGATTACCATTATGGTTTGGTTTCTTTTGGAAACTATAACCACAACCGTAACCCATTTTCTTGTTTACTCTTTGTTGAATCCTTGAAGTGTAAGGTTTAGGTTTTTCAGAAAGATTTAAATCTTTTATTTCAGAAATGTTAATTTCTGTTAATTTGAAAACCTTTTTGATCATTTTAGTTTTAACACTTCTTATTGGGAATTCCTCATCAGAATATAATTTGTCTGAATCATTCAATGTATACGCTACTTTGATTGATTCGTCATTCAAATTAGATTTTGATAACAGGAATTCTTTATTGTAAACCCTCTTAACCGGCGAACTCGGACTTTTCTCAGACGAACTCGAACTATCTGACTTAGACTCCGACTTTGACTCTTCATCCATATCCAACACCTGATCGACAACTCTTTTAACTAACTCGGACTCATGATCAGTGTCAGACGCTGTGAATGTAACATCAATATTGTCTGGTAATTCATCAGTGATTTCAGACTTTAATTTGATGTTTAGAGCCTTGTCTACTTGTTCCCCATTTGGTTTCCTGGGGGAATAACTTTCAAAGATAGGAGGCGGACATCTGTTATACTTGACATTTGGTTTCTTACCAGTATCATCTTCTTTTTCTTTCTTCTTGAAAGCTTCAAGACCTGCAACAGTAGGATAAACACGATCAATCAGATAATCACAAGTAGTATAACTCAAAAGTAATCGTTTGATCCTTTCACTCTCGATTCTCTCAAGTTCCAACTCCTTCTTCAAGTTAGCACAATCTTCAATGTAGTCATTAATGACACTTTGCTTTGTCATCAAAGTTGCACTCATCTTGTCATTTGATTTTTCAAATTCTGCATTTGCTCTTTTCAAACTGTCAACTGTCCTGTTCAATACGTCGTATGACTCTTTAACATACTTCACATCAGACAGTAAATCTTCTTTCATTTTCTCTAGCTCAGCAATCTTTTTATCTTTTTCTTCACAAACTTTGCAAGCTTCTGAACATTTCTCACAAGGCTTTGTGACTTCAACCACCTTTTCAACTATATTTTCAACTTCAACAGTCTTTTCAACTTCTACAAGTTTCTCGACTTCAACAATCTTTTCTATTTCGACAATCTTTTCAACAATTTTCTCAATTTCCACGAGTTTCTCGACTTCGACAATTTTCTCCACTACTTTCTCTATTTCAACAATCTTTTCTGGTGCAATCTCAGCAGTTGCTTCATCTTTTGTTTCTACAGCTTCAGCCTTCGCCTTCTCATCAGCGAGTAGCTTTGTTGCTTCTAGCTCTCTTTGCAATCGAGCAATCTTCTTCTGATTCAGCATCTCAACTTTATCTGCATAGAAAAAATTAAAACTGTCAGGATCAATGCTTTTTCTACATTTGTTAAGATACTCTTCCTCATCATCCGTATCAACATCACTTCCAAGATCTGGAAATATTGGAATCCTTTTCTGACAATCCTCATTTTGATCCAGAATCCTGGTAACAAGTGCCACATCAGATTTAGTTTCACTAGGTATATACTTGTCCCAGCTAAATCCCTGTGCAACAACCTCATCACTCTGATCAATTATCCCATAATAAGCTTTCCTATTGGCTTCTTCAATCATTCTCCCATGAGCAGTTTGCGGTTCCTTTTGTTGAGGTTTTTGATCGATTTGATGAAAGATTGATTTCTGATAGTAATTGCTCTTTTCTTGACTACCAGTTGACTCTTGGTTCTTACATTCCCGTTTAAAGTGACCTTTTCCTTTACATCGGAAACAGGTAACCTTTGACTTGTCATAACCAAGTGGAGAAGCAGCCATTCCTCGGAACTCGTCTCTGCCAGTAATCTGTTGAAACTTTTCAGCTCTCCTGCAGGCACTAGCTAAACACCACTTCACATCCATCAGCTCTAGCTCTTCTGCATCGATTTGGTCGTAATCTTCTTTTGTGAGCATCGGATTACCAATTCTTCCAGCAATCAAACTTTCATACGACTCTAACATGGCGACAAGAGATGCCATGTGTTGTTTAGCCACTTCAGGAGACATATTTTGTCCATTCTGGATGTTCAGTGTCACATTGCACTGCAGATTTGTAGAGTTTTGCTTTTGAGGGCTAGGTGTGTTGCTGTTTGGATCAAAGCTTGAGAATGATGAAGTAGATCCACCACTTTGAGTTGTAGTACTTGCATTTGGACTTGCAGAACCATCAGCACTGAATGCGGTACTTATCTTTGGACTTTGACTGGGAGTGGTCTCAAACTTGTTCCCACGATAGTACAGACTGACGTCTTGCTTTGCATTTGGATTTGTCATGATAGCTGTCTTTTGAATATCCAGCTCCTGCTCTTCGATTTTCTGAATAAACTGAGCCAAATTCATGCTTTCAGACTTTCTCATAAGTTTCACAACCATCAAATATGTTCCCCACTTATGTTGTGGTAACGCCTCAGCTAGTTTATCAACCCACTCATCGTCCTCTTTCTTGATATCCAATCTACCCATTTCCAATACCAAATGACAGTATCTATCTATAGTTTGTTTCGTAGTTTCATGATCGAAAGCTGTAAACATGTCAAATGATTTCTTCAATAATGCCTTCTTGTTTTTAATCATATCAGCACTCCCTCTGAATTTCTGAATCAAAGCTTCCCAAATGGATTTAGCTGTTCCGTTATGTTGAAGTAAGACAAAAATGTCTTCTTTAACTGCTTGCTGAAGGATCCTGATCATCATCTTCTCACTAGTATACTTCAACTTATCAGCTTCAGTAAAATCATTGAAACCCTTTTCCAAACCACGTTCATTCTTTGGTTTCTCGTAATCTTTCAGTAAAGAACACCATGCGTCAAATCTGTAAGCTTGAACCCAGTTCTCGAATCGGTTCTTCCAACCTTGAAAATCTTCAATGTACATGAGTTTCGGTGGTTTTTGATGAGTTCCCGTCTCATTCTCATTATACAATGCTTCAGCAGTGGTTACAGGAGCAACGGGTGTCGCGAACGCATTGTAGAACTCTTCAGCCATGTTTCAGAACTCAGATGATGCTTCGGGAAACACCTGATAACACACAAACAACACAATCAGTTTAAAGTTTTATCAATTAATGGAAACAAACTGTTACTCGAATTGGTGAAAATTCTGTGCAGACTGAAGGTTGACAAACGGTGCGGACTGCTATGACTCGAATCAATTTTCAACGAACAGACTCAGTACGTGCGAACTGATGGACTTTCGGACAACGTAATAGACCTTTGAAAATTTTGAACTCCAAAGCGTACGAACTGGAACACACTTCCAAGCGAAATGATTTCTTTCAAACAAATCAGACTTTTTCACGCGATCTGACTGAACCACACGACCTTGAACTAAATTGAATTTAAACGGAAAGAACCATTTCTCTTGTGAACTAGAATCAAATTCAAATCAAGTGAAACAGAATTCACCCTTACAATACTTCACAAATTCTAAAACCAGTTTCAAAATTCCAAAAACTTGTTATGTTTTGAACTTGGACCGAAACTATGACTTGGTGTGAATATATGAGCCTTTAAACTATTTGAACTTTTAAATCCACAAATCACAAAAATCACCTTTAAACTGATATAAAATTGAGTCGTCCTTATACACCAACCACAAATCAAAGAAGTATCATGTTGCCTGGTTATTTATTTTTTTTTTAACTATAATGGGGCGGTGCCTATGGGTATTATATAACGCCGATTAGACCGACACTAAATTGCACTAAAATGATTTACTATTTGACATTATAGTGGGCGGCTGGACCGATTGTCTTGGGCTTTCAACCAACAATTTTTAGTTTTATAGGGCCTTTTGGGCGGTGAAACTATTAATACCACATGGGCCGATGACAAAGAACAATCACATTCACATATGTAAATTCACATGCACTCCTGACAAGTCTCGAAATGATGTTTTCACATGCACATATGTTAACTTTTAATATGATAGGACCTAAAATTTCATTAACCCAACACCTTTAAAAAATTCAACTATTTGTGCCGTTTTTTTTTTTTTTAAATTCTAAACTAACCACCGATTTATTAAATGAACCGCTACTTTTGATTGGGCCACTACCTGCCACTTTAACACTTATCTTATTCACATGCAAAATTTTTTTTTAAAATATCCGACAACTTCAATACCTATCACATGACACAATATAATTTCAAACGGTTCACGCTAATCGAAGTATTATTCAAACTGTGAATGTTTTCAAACGATCAGAACATTTTCAAGCGGTCAGTTTCAAACGGTGGGATCAGACGATGTTGGTATCAAACGGAACACATTTTCAAACGATGACTCTTTGTTTCAAACGATAGGATAGAATTTTCAAACGATGGAATATCTTTTCAAACAACAGATCTATGACATCATCAACTCGCGAACAGTTTCAAACGGAAACCATATTTTTATCAAGTTTTAGTTCGAGTTTTAGTCTGAAATTTCTAAGGCTTTGTTAAACTATCATTACGCACATTTTGTGAACGTTTCAGCCAATTTCAACCGTAAAAAGTATCGGTTTTAAGAAAGAAGGTGTAGAAAATGAGATTTTCAAGCTGAATATGGCAAGAACTCCTCGTCCTGAGCTCTGATACCAATTGTAGGATCGTTTCGCGACCTAAACGAGTCGTTCGGAAGAGCTCAAATCCGTTTCAGAGGCGGAAACTAAGAAGCGGACGTGTACACAGCTTGAAATATACAATAATCCTCTTTTATATACGATTGACAACGTTTACAGTGAGAGGAAATACCGGCAGCACTTCGGTATTCACAAGTCAGACCGTTACAAATGACAATGCTTGACACCTATTTATAGTGACACCCTACCATTTGAACATCTTCAAACGAACACAACCTTCCAACGAAGACTGTTCAAACGGACACTACAATTCAAACGATTGGACCTCTAAACCTAGTCAACTTTTTCAAACGGTCACCATTAAATCTATTACAATATTCAAACAAAAGTCTTCAAATTGATTCTTCTCATTGGACCATCATAAGGATGCACCGGACCATATCTAAATTTGTCTTCATTCAACCTTATCTTTTACGAGACATTGTAGACTTCACATATGATGATGATGCAATAGATGATGTCATCATCAAGAATGATGACATCATTCTTGTTCCATACTGCAACGAACCCGAGACTCGATATTAAGACGACAGATGACTGCACCAACACTTCAACTTCCATAAACTTACACATTACCCCCCCCCCCCTTATCTTGACCGGCCCCAAAGGGCCCTACCTGTAACAACTCTCATTAAAATTAATAATTAGAATGATACTTAGTCAATAAGGAAACCCTAATTGAGACACCCAAGTAATTCCGCACTAACCCTAAAATTTCCGGAACAATCGGAATCAGGATCAGGGCCCCTAAAACTCAGGGGGATTAAACCCTATTTGATAATTATCTTTAATTTTCGTTGTCACAATTGAAAAACGAAAGTTTGATGATTCAGCTAAGCTAGTCCCGAAATCAGCTAGGCTAGGGAAATAGACTGCAACCTTTACGGACCGTAAGGGTAGGTCCATACGGACCGTAAGCCTAACCACATCCTTTACGGACCGTAAGGGTTAAGTCATACGGTCCGTAAGAGATGCTATTTTCTGGCTATAAATAGCCGACATTGGGACTTGAATTTTGGAATGAAAGCGACGTTCAATTGCTGTCTGTACGTCGAATTAGAGTCAGTATACTACAAAATAAACACACACCGCACTCGAATCGCTGCCGCGGAACAGGGTAATTACTTGATCGCTATTACGATTCATTTTCCGAGATCAATATATCCAAAGAATGTTTAAGTGCCGCCCACATTAGGGTTATACTTTGTCGTTCGTCGTTAATTCGATGAATGAGTTTAAGTATCGCACTTTGTCGTTCATTGTGAGAATTTGATCTCGTGAGTTATCGTAACTACTGTATTGATCACTAACCCTGTTTTGTGTGCATTATTGTTGAAATTAGGTTAACAGGGCTAAAATCATATTCTATCCATACTAAATCTGCAATGTGAGTCATTCTCTTTTTATCAACTGTTTTACAATACTTCAAATCATTTTCCAAAGATTATAATTACAGTGATTAAGTTTATGTAATCACCCAATTACATCCGGTATGTGGGGTATTGTGCACAATATTATTATTATTGTTTCCTTCACATTAGGTGGGCGAGCCTAAAGTGATATACGTCACTCATTGGGACAGCCAATGGTGATATGACCACAGTCACAGAGCTGGTATGTGACAAATACCTATTCTTGAAAGTTGGTTGATAATAAACATATGTAAAAACCCTTAATACTGTAAATTATAACAAATGTGTCGTTTTCAGTAAATAGAATGATTCACTCAGTATTTCCCCGCTGACCAAAACCTTTTTCAAACATGTTTCAGGTGATCTATTGTAAATCAGGAAAAGTGCTGAGGAGCATTTCAAGCTTAAAATAGTGGCTCAGTATAAAATAAAGAAATATGTTTTGAAATAAGGATTTATCACTAAAACTTATGTATTGTAAATTATCGGGGTTTATCCCAAATTGTGAAATAAAATAATCGCGAAAAGTTTTAGCTTTACAACGATCCTGATGTTAAAATTTCCGCTGCTAAAATCACATAAATAAATATCACGGGATTTCTGTCCCGCGGCTCCTGAAACGGGTCAAACCGGGTCGGGGGCCGTGACAGAAATAAGGTGGTATCAGAGCCACTGAGTTAAGCTAATTAAGTATTTAAACGATACTTAAATTTTCCTGGTTACTATTCGGTGATTATATGTTTTATTTAAACTGATTATTTGTTAATTACAGTATGGGTAAGCAAAAGTTACAAGATATCTATCTTAAATTAGATAGGTCAGTTTACGAAGAGGGAAGTTCATCCAAAACTAATTTTCAAAGCTCCCTACAATTCCTGAAGAAGGAATATTTGTGCGTAAAGCACGGTATGAAAACCCACTTTCTCCTAGAAAAAGGAGTATGATTATTAAGAAAAGTAAGGAGCAAATCCGAGAAAAGAGGATTTAAAAAGGAAACCCAGGAGATAATTAATAAATCACCGTGGGAAGATAAGTTAGATGAAAAATGGACAAATTTGTATATGCTAGCTACTGTAGCGGAAAATGCAAATCTTTAAAGTACTCTAAATCTAGTACTAGTACTTCTCAGTAAGTAGATAAATAAAGCTGAGTGTGTGTTCTTTCTTGTATTTTGTACAAATAGTGTGCAATAAAACTTTGATGTTTATTTGTTAAACTTTGTTCCAAAGTTTTAACTTAGCATTTCGGTGCATTTTGCATATATGCTACACAGCATGAGCGAGATATCTGAAGCTTTTCAGAACCTCAATCTTTACCCGGTGAATATAGAAGTTTCCCAAGAGTTTATTGGATACTTTGCTGATGTGGACCAACCTGTAGAATTCCATGCTCCACCTTTGATAAAGCCAAAATGAAAGAAAAAGAAGAATTATGTATGGGGTAGTCGTATTCGTAGGAAAAAGCCAGTTCCGAAACTTCCTAAAATAAACAACCCTTTAGAAAAAGGAAAAGAAATTGTAATCAAGGAGAGTTCTAAACAGCAAGAGATGGAAACTGAAGTTAGGAAAGATTCTAGGCAAATGGAAATACAGTTTGAGGAATATTCTAAGGAAATAGAAATGGAAGTAGGACAAGGTTCTAGACCAACTCAGATAGAAATCGGAGAGAGCTCCAATCAAAACCAAAACCAGGGAATAACTTTTCAGGATAAAATAGATTTTCTATTGGCAAACTGTGAAACTATTCAGCCTGTCAATGCGAATGTTTTTACCTATCCTAGTGAAAATCCACTCCCTGTGAATTTTGCACCAGCAATCCCAGACCCAATAGTCCACGCTCAACCTGTAGAAATGGAAGAATGGTGGACGAATGATTGGCAATTTCAAAATATTGTCAACGATCCTTATTCCTTCTTTCCGCAATTCGATCCAGAACCCCTACCTAATCCACCAATAAGCACTGAGAATATGGCTGAACTTCGCCATTTTGGTGAAGAATTGATGGATGCAGGGAATAGAATCAGGGAAATAGGGGGACAGATTGCTTGGAAGTATGACGAAAGGGAACTTCGTTTTTAGGATGACAAGTGACGAGGGATAGGAGGATGGTAAAACTATAGTTATGTAATAGTAAAAGTAATTAGCAAAATCAGTCTGTAACATAACAAATAAAACATTGTAAAATATTGGTGTGTATTGATGCATACTATAACTAATATAAATCGATAGTTTTGACTTTACATGCATTATGAATTTTCTGATTGTTTGTGTCTAAATTGCTATTTATCAAGATACTAATTAATATATATTATCAGATGGCTAATAATGGTAATGAACCGGTAAATGAAGCTAATCAGTCAAAGCAACATCCAGGGGATCAATATATGACTAGACAAGATATTGAAAATATTGTTGCTCAAGGGATAGCCAATGCTATTCCAGCATTTGTTGCTGCTGTAAAAAGTCCAATCGAACCGCAACATATCATTCCTAGTAAACGTACTACTGAAGATAACTTCAGTAATAGTATAAACGGTGGCCATAATCATGTTAATCATGATAATGAATCCCAGCACACGCCGCTCCCTAAGAAACAGAAAGCTACAACACCTGGTTGCACTTTCAAAGAATTCCTTGCTTGTAAACCCACTGAATTTGCAGGCAATGAAGGGGCAACTGCATCGCTGCGTTGGTTAGAGAAAACCGAAGCAGTGATTGCAATAAGCAAGTGTGCCAAAGATGATCAGGTCATGTACGCATCGAATCTGTTTAAAGAAGGAACACTGGAATGGTGGAATACTGTGTTACAAGCTAAAGGAAGAAATAGGGCTTATGCTATGACTTGGGAAGAATTCAAGAGTTTGGTAGAAAGAAAATTCTATCCTGAGTATGAAAAGGAACAAATGGCAAATAAGTTCCTAACTCATCGGATGATAGGTGTGGATTGTCGTGGTTATACTTCGACATTCTTTGAATATGCTAGAGTGGTACCTAACCTGGCTTCGCCAGAACCGGTACTCATTTCTCGCTATATTTGGGGATTAATTAGCGAAATTCGAAATATCGTTAAGGCTGCGAGACCTCGCACTATTGACGATGCAGTAGAATTAGCTGACACCTTAACTGATGAACTGATACGCACAAGAGATGAAGATAGGAAGAAGGAATTAGCTCAGAAAATTTCCCAAGGATTTAGGGTGGGTAATAGTAGTAATTTCAAAAAGAGAGGAACAGGACAATCTTCAACGGTGCCATTCTGCAAAATTTGCAAAAAGAAACATTTTGGAAAATGTAACAAACTTTGCAATTTTTGCAAAACAACAGGACATCGGGAAGAAAACTGCAGAAAGAAATCCATAATTTGTTACAATTGTGGGGAAGCTGGACATATCAAACCAGAATGTCCTAAATTAGTTCACCCAGTAGACAACAAACCCAAGGCAGCTGAAGGAGCTACTAAGAAGAATGCTAGAGCATTCCAGCTAACTACACAAGAAGCAGAACTCATTCCGGATGTGATCGTCGGTACGTTTCTAGTTCACAACGTTTATGCAAAAGTATTATTTGACTCTGGTGCAAACCAAAGTTTTATAAATACTTCATTCTGTCAAGCTCTTAAGTTACCCTTAACTACTGTTAGGCAGATCTTTACAGTCGAAACTGCGGATGGGAATTCGGTAAAAGTCAATCAGATTTTACAAAAAGTAGAAGTAGAACTCTCAGGTCATAAATTTGTTGCAAACTTATTTCCTATAAAATTAGCTGAGTTGACGTTGTGTTAGGAATGGATTGGTTAATAGCCAACCATGCTCAAATCATTTGTGATAGAAACTCTATAGAAATTCAAGCACCTACTGGAGAGATAATTAAGATTTCAGGAGATAAACCTCGAAAGCCACTGAAGTTCATATCAGTAATGAAAGTTGCTAATTATGAACGGAAGCAGGGAATAGTATATATGATTTCAGTAATCATTTGTACTAAAGGAAAAGAACTTAAGGAAATCCCTGTAGTCTCAGAATACCCAGATGTATTTCCAGAAGATTTACCTGGGTTACCACCAGATAGGGAGGTAGAATTTAGGATTCATCTAATTCCAGGAACTACACCGATAGCCAAGGCACCCTATCGATTAGCTCCTACCGAAATGTTAGAATTGAAAAAGCAATTAGATGAATTACTAAGCAAAGGATTTATACAACCTAGTTCATCCCCTTGGGGTGCACCGGTGTTGTTTGTGAAAAAGAAAGATGGATCGATGAGAATGTGTATCGATTATAGAGAATTGAATAAGGTTACAATTAATAATCGATACCCATTACCTAGGATTGATGATCTTTTCGATCAATTACAAGGCGCTAAATATTTTTCTAAGATAGACTTGCGCTCCGGATATCATCAATTAAAGGTTCAAGAAGAAGACATACCTAAAACTGCATTTAGGACTAGGTATGGACATTATGAGTTTACAGTCATGCCCTTTGGATTAACTAATGCACCCGCAGCATTTATGGACATGATGAACAGGATCTGTAAACCATATTTGGATAAATTTGTAATTGTTTTCATAGATGATATACTTATTTATTCAAAAAGTCAGGTCGAACATTGTCAGCACTTGCATGCACTCTTAACTTTGTTAAGAAAAGAAAAGTTGTACGCTAAATTCTCAAAGTGTGAATTTTGGCTACAAGAAGTGCAATTCTTAGGACACATGGTGAATCACGAAGGTATTCACGTAGATCCTGCTAAGATAGAAGCAATTACCAATTGGAAGGTTCCGCAAACTGCAATGGAAATTAGAAGTTTTATAGGTTTAGCCGGTTATTATAGATGGTTTATTAAGGATTTTTCCAAAATAGCTGTACCATTAACTAAGCTACCTGTAAAGCCACTAAGTTTGAGTGGGGACATAAACAAGAAGAAGCCTTCAGAATTCTAAAGCAGAAATTAACCAATGCTCCAATCTTAGCCTTACCAGAAGGAACAGAAGATTTTGAGGTATATTGTGATGCTTCAAAATTAGGATACGGATGTGTGTTGATGCAACGCAAGAAGGTAATTGCATATGCTTCCAGACAATTGAAAAAGCACGAAGAAAACTATACGACTCATGATTTAGAGTTAGGAGCTATAGTTTTCGCCCTTAAGATATGGAGACACTATCTGTATGGAAGTAAGTTTACTGTTTATACAGATCATAAGAGTTTAAGATATATATTTGGGCAAAAAGAGTTAAACATGAGGCAAAGAAGGGATGGAAATCCTGAATGATTACGATTGTGATATTCAATATCACGAAGGAAAGGCAAACGTAGTCGCAGACGCCTTAAGTCGTAAGTTCCATGAAAAGCAAAAGCGAATCCGTGCTCTTAAAATAAATCTACAAGTAGATTTAATGGAACAAATGAAGGAAGCTCAGGAAACGGCAATCAAGAACGATGCCGAAGGAATGAAAGGTTACCTAAAAGAATTAGAACAAGGAAAGGATGGAATCTTGAAATTCCATAACAGCAGAATTTGGGTACCTAAACAAGGAAATTTAAGATCAAAGATTTTAGAGGAAGCTCATAAATCTAGGTATACTATACACCCAGGAAACAATAAGATGTACCAAGATTTAAGAAAGAATTTTTGGTGGATAGGAATGAAAAAGGATATAGCCGAATACGTATCTAAGTGTTTAACCTGTTCACAAGTTAAAGCTGAACATCAAAAACCCTCAGGTCTACTACAACAGTTAGAAATACCGGTATGGAAATGGGAACTCATAACAATGGACTTTGTTACTAAGTTACCCAAGACCAGAGAAGGTATTGATGCCATTTGGGTAATCGTGGATCGATTAACCAAATCAGCTCATTTTCTACCAATAAAAGAAACCTTTAGTATGGAAAGGTTAGCCAAGTTGTATGTAGATGAAATAGTATCCTTACATGGAATTCCACTCTCCATTGTATCGGATAGAGATAGTCGTTTCACTTCCCGTTTCTGGACAAGTTTCCAAGAATCAATGGGAACCCGACTCAATCTAAGTACCGCATATCATCCACAAACGGACGAACAAAGTGAAAGGACGATCCAAACTCTGGAAGACATGCTCCGTGCATGTGTAATTGATTTTGGAGGTAATTGGGATAATCATTTACCATTAATTGAATTCTCCTATAACAATAGTTATCACTCAAGTATCGAAGTCGCTCCATTCGAAGCATTGTATGGACGCAAGTTCAGAACACCCGTATGTTGGGCGGAAATAGGAGAAAGTCAATTATCAGGTCCAGAAATTGTGCAAGAAACCACAGACAAGATAACTCAAATTAAGGAAAGATTGAAAACAGCCAGAGATCGCCAGAAAAGCTATGCAGACAATCGTCACAAGCCACTCGAATTCCAGATAGGAGACAAAGTACTTTTGAAAGTATCTCCTTAGAAAGGAGTAGTACGATTCCGTAAGAAAGGAAAACTGAGTCCAAGATATGTTGGACCATTCCCAGTGATTCAACGAATCGGACCAGTTGCTTATCGCTTACAATTACCAGAAGAACTAGCTGGAGTACATGATGTATTTCATGTATCCAATCTCAAGAAATGTCTATCAGACGAATCCCTGGTAGTACCTCTTCAAGACATAGAGGTAAATGAAAAGCTGAAATTTATAGAAAAACCTTTACAAATAGAAGACCGAAAAGTCAAGTTTCTCAAGGAAACCCTAATTGAGACACCCAAGTAATTCCGCACTAACCCTAAAATTTCCGGAACAATCGGAATCAGGATCAGGGCCCCTAAAACTCAGGGGGATTAAACCCTATTTGATAATTATCTTTAATTTTCGTTGTCACAATTGAAAAACAAAAGTTTGATGATTCAGCTAAGCTAGTCCCGAAATCAGCTAGGCTAGGGAAATAGACTGCAACCTTTACGGACATTAAGGGTAGGTCCATACGGACCGTAAGCCTAACCACATCCTTTACGGACCGTAAGGGTTAAGTCATACGGTCCGTAAGAGATGCTATTTTCTGGCTATAAATAGCCGACATTGGGACTTGAATTTTGGAATGAAAGCGACGTTCAATTGCTGTCTATACGTCGAATTAGAGTCAGTATACTACAAAATAAACACACACCGCACTCGAATCGCTGCCGCGGAACAGGGTAATTACTCGATCGCTATTACGATTCATTTTCCGAGATCAATATATCCAAAGAATGTTTAAGTGCCGCCCACATTAGGGTTATACTTTGTCGTTCGTCGTTAATTCGATGAATGAGTTTAAGTATCGCACTTTGTCGTTCATTGTGAGAATTTGATCTCGTGAGTTATCGTAACTGCTGTATTGATCACTAACCCTGTTTTGTGTGCATTATTGTTGAAATTAGGTTAACAGGGCTAAAATCATATTCTATCCATACTAAATCTGCAATGTAAGTCATTCTCTTTTTATCAACTGTTTTACAATACTTCAAATCATTTTCCAAAGATTATAATTACAGTGATTAAGTTTATGTAATCACCCAATTACAGCCGGTATGTGGGGTATTGTGCACAATATTATTATTATTGTTTCCTTCACATTAGGTGGGCGAGCCTAAAGTGATATACGTCACTCATTGGGACAGCCAATGGTGATATGACCACAGTCACAGAGCTGGTCTGTGACAAATACCTATTCTTGAAAGTTGGTTGATAATAAACATATGTAAAAACCCTTAATACTGTAAATTATAACAAATGTGTCGTTTTCAGTAAATAGAATGATTCACTCAGTATTTCCCCGCTGACCAAAACCTTTTTCAAACATGTTTCAGGTGATCTATTGTAAATCAGGAAAAGTGCTGAGGAGCATTTCAAGCTTAAAATAGTGGCTCAGTATAAAATAAAGAAATATGTTTTGAAATAAGGATTTATCACTAAAACTTATGTATTGTAAATTATCGGGGTTTATCCCGAATTGTGAAATAAAATAATCGGGAAAAGTTTTAGCTTTACAACGATCCTGATGTTAAAATTTCCGCTGCTAAAATCACATAAATAAATATCACGGGATTTCTGTCCCGCGGCTCCTGAAACGGGTCAAACCGGGTCGGGGGCCGTGACACTACCTCACTTTAACCTTTTGAATCTAGGCCCCTTGTGGTTTCAATTTTGTAATCCGGTCAGATTTTTTAGTTAACATCCAATTTTTTTTTGTTGTTTTTTCCTCCTTTTTAGTGAAGGGCAAAATGATCCGATTTTTTTAATTTGTTATACTAAAACGTTAAAAGACCATTTTACCCCTCATTAAAAGGGAGGAAAAGACAAAAAAAACTGGATGTCAACTTCAAAATCTGACCGGATTTTGATTTTAGATGAAAATGACAACAAAATTGAAACCACAGATACCCAAATTCAAAACAAATTGAGTTTTGGACTAAAATGGTAAAAGTGACCAAGCCTCAGGGACCATTTTGACAGTTTACTCATAAGTTTTGCTTTCATTTTTAACTTAGAACCAAAAAGATAAACAAATAGTGATTCCATAACTAATATTTTTTTTCCATTTTTGGAAAAACTAGGGTTAAGGCCCGCCCGCGTTGCAGCACGGGTACATCGTAAACATTGAATAGATTAGTCCAAACGTTATATGATGCATTAACCATATGAAAAAACACATTTCGACATATCCAGTTGAACTCAATGTAACCTGTATAAGCATTGTGATTGGATCAAACGTAAAGTAAATCAAATTTATATCGAACAATCATAACGTATTATATGTGACCCAACTCATACATAGAAAACGTAACGGGTATGAAGAAAAATATGCACATGTAATCGAAAGGGATTAATTAGAGCTTTCGAAAAAAAGGGAGAAAAAGAAACCATAATTTGACTCCACTCGGTTCGAAACAAACTTTACGAAACATACATAAAATAAAGACGAAAACATATTATATTTGACCTGAATCATTTCCCAAAAAAATTTATGACGAAACGTAGAACAACTTGAATTTATACCAAAACGTACATAAAAATATGCACGTAAAAATGGTTTCTTTAAACGAAAACGTATTATATTTGACCTGACTCGTCTATAAAAAAAATTTACGTCGGAATATAGAACAAATCATATTTATACATACCTGTACATAAGATATGTATGTAAAAAATAGTTTTTAAGTAAAGGAAGTATAAGGGTAAACCGAAACAAAATATTAGTAAAAAATTTAATAGGTTAAAAACATTCGTAAAACCGTGCCAAGTAGCACCAATGCCACAACGACATCGACTCTCAACATCGTAAAAATAAAATAGATAAAATGGTAAAAATTACACTGAACGAAAAACAGACTAAAATCGTTGAACCACGCACACCCGTTACAGTGTGTTAATGCGAAGAAATTAACCAGAAACGTAAAACGTAGAAAATAATAACTTAGTCGATCTAGGATCCGCCCGTTGCGGCGAACTTTTCAAAAGGAAAAAATGGACGCGTTGCGAGGGGTCTGTCAAATATGAAAAAATAGAACAAAAAACGTTGAACCTCACATGCACGCTACGACATGTTAACTCGCAAACTTTAAAATGAAACGTAAAACGAAAAACTTGCGAAAGATAAAAAGTATGGGGGACCGAAGTTGTAAATAATAAAGTTTTGTGTTAAATTATAAAAGATGGAAAACTTTGGGTTAAAAGTAAAAAAATTAAAAGGGGTTAAAATACAAAATATGAAATGCTTGGGTTAAAAGTGAAAAATCAAGTTTTTTTTTTTTTTTTGAAAAACTCCCCAAGTTTGGGGTACAATTCCTAATGCACAAAAAGTTGCTTCTTTATAGTGTAATAATATCATGTGTCCTGAATAGTGTTTGATCATAAACATCATGTGTCCTAAATACTCTTTGACGCATAAAGTTTCCTAAATACTCTTTGACCATAAACATCATGTGTCCTAAATACTCTTTAACGCATAAAATTTTATTAGTTTTTTTTCAGTATTTATTTATGTTTATAAAATAAATTTTATTGAAATTTATACCTTATAATAAAACAAAACAAACTTATGCCACATGGCATGTTCTTAACCATGTGGCTGACACGTGGCTTTATATTGTTTCCCTAATTTTTCTTTTGAGCGGCAAGTTGAATACACGGTTTGTGTTCACCACAATAATTCCCAAATCCCACACAATCATTCTCTCATCTCCTCTCAAATCACCTTCCAACATATGAATGAGTTTCCATCTGCAAGTTCAAAAACCCTAATTTCCATCTTCTTGACCTGACAATGTTTTCATCTCCATAACGCATCTTCTTCTCCATCACGCATTCTTTAAAAAATTGCAAGATGCTCTTGATTCAATCGCAAGAGGTAAGATTCATACTTTTATCTCAATTAATCTCTTAGGTTTTTTATTTGATTTTTTTTGTTTATTCGCCTTTGACCTACATCAGATCTAAATGAGGGCTTTTCATCGATCACTGTTAACGAAGACGATGAAGGTCGTCCCTCCAACTACTTCGCAAAATCTCTATCATGCGAATGCTCTCTTGTGATCTTCATGTCCTTAAGTGTGTTTTATTTCATATAGATCTACAGTTGATTTTTCTAACAGAATTTTAGGGTTATGTATTCTGTTACCTATTACCTATTGATTTGAATCATTGTGGTTAGGGATTAGATGAGGATATTAGTTGTTTTTTTGATTTATTCTTCTATGTCGCATTGATTTATGCTTCGGTTTGTTTATAGCGCCCGATGAATAATGCACTTTAATTATTTGAAAAGATTTATAAATAAACTATGGAATGTTGATGACGAGTTAACAAAATTGATTATTGAATTATAAGAATTAAAAGAGTGATTCATTGGTGTTTTAGAAACATGCTTTATTTGAAAGAACATTACTCACAGTTTTGAACTATAAATGTTTGTTGTGTAAATCAAGAACAGATATTTGCTTAGTTATGGTGATGGCGTAGTAGCGGATGGCTCTGACAAAATTAAACCTTGAGGTAATTTGATTTTCTTGCACTAAGTACTATTTTGTTGATTAATCACTGAGGCGATGTGTTTCTAAATATGTGTGGCTGGATACGTTAAAATAAGAAATAATGATGTTTGGCAAACTTAATACCTTTACCCTATAGTTTCTCATTAAGTTAATTATCTCAAATCAGATATGGTAAATAAGAAATAATGTTGTGACAACCATGCACAGGTATTGTTTTTTTTTTAATTTGATTGAATATGAACTTAAAGTTGTTAACCTGCTTTATCTATGGGATTAATGTGAATTTCAGGTATGGTGACATCAAAAGTTGGGAAGCGGTATGCTTTTACAGGATTTTTGAAGCACTGTAAGAGTTGTTCATATCAAGGTTGGCACTCCTGCTCCTATGTGGGAGTATTGGTAGTTAACTGATTGGCCTTTGTCTTTACTAATCTGATTCGGAATTGCAGTTTTGTAACTTCAAAATTAATTAGGTTATTGTTTATAGTATGGTCTAAACTTGCTTATCATGAACGTTCTTTTGATTGTGTATATTTAGATTTGGTGGTGAAATCGCACTATTATGCGGTTTCATGAGGATGCAATGAAGAAGTCTGCTATATGAGAATATCAAAACTACCAGTTCCACTTTTGGTCAAAACATTTTTATTATATGTACAGATGGTTGGAAAGGTTTTAGCTGTTAAAAAAACTTTTTATATGTATGAAGCTGTCTCCAAGAAGCAGACAACGCTGGCAGTAACAGTCTTATGGGATTAATGAGAAATTGAAAGCATTGCAGACTTTGGTTCCAAATTCTAACAAGGTTAGGGTTACTTACGTTAATGATTGAAGGAAGTTAAGATGTGTTTAATTATTTGTAGAAGTTATGGTTTTGATTGTTTGATTTTGGTTTGCTGTTTTGTGCTAGACTGATAAGGCTTCAATGTTGGATGAAGCTATTGAGTATCTGAAGCAACTTCAACTGAAAGTACAGGTATATGTTTCATTATCTCTGTAAATCTTGCTGCAGTTGTTCTTGATATGCATCTTTTCATCACTGTGTGGTTAGTTTGATGAGAACTGAAGCCGTTAGTATCTTAACAGCTGATTGATTTTGTTTCAAAACTTAACTTAAGATCCTTTATCGTCTTAATAACCATGTTGTTTACTTGATGACGTTTGTTTGTTTGTGGGTGATCTTGCATCGCAGACCCTTACCATGCGAAACAGGTTTGATTTGCCACCTGTTTATGCACAAGAACAAGGAATGCAAAGGGGAATGGGAATTGGAATTGAAATGGGAATGGGAAAATATGGGAATGGGAAAAGGATACGAGGGAATTGGAATGGGTTACAATAAATTTCCAAACACATGTGAAGGGTTCTCAGCGCGATGGGAAGTTGGTATTATGTCCAACCACATCGGCAAGCTGTCATCAACCAACATGGTGAAATCAGATCCCGGTTTTTGCTCAGAACTTGCAAATGTGAAACAATACGAATTTGCCAATCATTCGACATCAATTAAGGTAATTTAATATGTTCATTTGATATTATAGATATAATTTATTTGTTCGAACTTTTTGTATTGCATGAACTCAAAAGCCTTTTGGATTATCTAAACCAAACAAACCTCATGCTTAATAAATTGTTAAAATACAATAACTAAGATAAAGATGAAGCTCATGCATCATTCAGGACATCAGTAGGGAATTTGAGACCTTTTTCTTTCTCAAAGTGCAATTGGATTTAATTCTTTTCATGCTTTATATTATTGTTTGCTAGACTTGCTTCATTTAATTTTATGCTTTGTGATACTAACGTTGTTTAGAAAATTTTGTGCTCAGGTAGGTTGCATGGTGCTTGGAACACTTAAAAGAGATCCCTATGCATGGTTCATGCTTAAAGTATTACTTGAACAATTCCATATTTGTATTGGTTGAATTATATATTTCTAAGACCAGTAGATTAGAAATATATGTATGTAAATTTCATGCTAATCCTTTACTTTTCAAGTCACACTATTTAGAAACAAGTAGATTAGAAACAACATCTATACCAACTCACGAAATAGGTAAAAAGTAACATTTATTTGACTACGAACCTTTTCCTTTGTCATTGCTACATGTTTAACGACATTTTTTCATATTAATTTTTTTCAGTTCAATGTAATTTAATATTTACACAAGTAATGGAACGTTTCTTTTATTTTAAGGTTTATGTCAACACTGGTAAATGATATAATTTACTTTGAGTAACCCGTGTAACACACGGGTACTTAGACTAGTACTTAAATAGTTAAATTAGCATTTAGAAGGTATATTAAATAAGTTAATAGTTATATTGGTTATAATTTGAGAGACTCTATTAGCTAAAATTTATATTACTAAATTTAATAGAAATTATAAATGGTAAATGCATATGCCAACATTATAGCAAACCAATACGGAACAAACAGAGCGTCCATGTGGCAACGTAACACTAAACATGCTTAATGTCGCACTTTTTAGCACAAGAAACGTTGCCAGCCTTAAATGAATGAATAAGTATCAAATGTAAATGGCAATGAACACAGAGATTTATACGAGGAAAAAGTCCTTGATCAATGAATGATCTCCGGCATAAAAAATCTCGGATGATGGAAACTACAAATCACCAACTATATTGAACAATAAAGGTTACAACTTTGGATGATATTGAGCTTGTTACAATGAGAATTCTAATGTGTTTGAGAGATGTGTTCGAGAGAGAATGTCTGCGAGTGTGTGTAGTGTGATAATGATAACTATTCAAGCTCAATACCCCATAAAATATCTAGCTAACCCTCAACAACTAACTATCTGAACTTCATGCTAAACACCCACGTTCACCATAACGGTCACCAGCCTCATGCACGTGCTCGAAATGGAAGCATGTTCCCCGTTATTCCCGGTTAGAACAAGTCCACTTCGAAATGTACCTGAAAAATAAAGCCAATGATACAGGAAACAATTGTTAGTTAGATAAGATAACAGTAAGGATCCGTGATCATCAGTCCTTCTGCACCATTTGCTAAGGATCCATGATCCAGGCCGAACTAAGGATATATGATCCATAAGTAATAAAAATCTATCCCTAATATTTTTTAGGTTTTTTTAGTTAGTTTTTTAGTTTTCTCATTATTTATATGTAGTTTTCTCATGATTCTCTCCCTATTATTATAATATTATATACATGTAAAGACTGCTTTAAGTTTTGGAGTAAACTGCCAAAATGGCCACTGATGTTTGGTCATTTTTGGCACTTTAGTCCAAAACTCAAACCTTTTGAATCTAGGTTACTTTTGGCACTTTAGTCCAAAACTCAAACCTTTTGAATCTAGGCCCATGTGGTTTCAATTTTGTTGCCATTTTCACCTAAAAGCAAAATCTGGTCAGATTTTTCAGTTGACATCCAGTTTTTTTTTTTTTCCTCCTTTTTAGTAAAGGGCAAAATGATCAGATTTTTTTAATTTGTTATACTAAAACGTTAAAAGACCATTTTATCCCTCAATAAAAGGGAGGAAAAGACAAAAAAAACTGGATGTCAACTTCAAAATCTGACTAGATTTTGATTTTAGATGAAAATGACAACAAAATTGAAATCACAGATACCCAAATTCAAAAAAATTGAATTTTGGACTAAAATGGTAAAGTGACCAAGCCTCAGAGACCATTTTGACAGTTTACTCATAAGTTTTGCTTTCATTTCTAACTTAGAACCAAACAAATAAACAAATAGTGATTCGATAACTAATATTTTTTTTCCATTTTTGGAAAAATATCATGTGTCCTGAATATTGTTTGATCATAAACATCATGTGTCCTAAATACCCTTTGACGCATAAAATTTCCCAAATACTCTTTGACCATAAACATCATGTGTCCTAAATACTCTTTGACGCATAAAATTTTGTTAGTTTTTTTTTTCGGTATTGATTTATGTTTACAAAATAAATTTTATTGAAATGCTTAAATAGTTAAATTAGCATTTACAAGCTATATTAAATAAGTTAATAGTTATATTGGTTATAATTTGAGAGACTCTATTAGCTAAAATTTATATTACTAAATTTAATAGAAATTATAAACGGTAAATGCATATGTCCACATTATAACAA
This sequence comes from Helianthus annuus, assembly GCF_002127325.2. Taxonomy (NCBI): domain Eukaryota; kingdom Viridiplantae; phylum Streptophyta; class Magnoliopsida; order Asterales; family Asteraceae; genus Helianthus; species Helianthus annuus. Next base: position 110,179,018 of record NC_035444.2, on the reverse strand, counting down.
ACCAATACGGAACAAACAGAGCGTTCATGTGGCAACGTAACACTAAACATGCTTAATGTCGCACTTTTTAGCACAAGAAACGTTGCCAGCCTTAAACGTCCTTTTTTTTAACAGCTTAGATCACCTGGGTAAATCGTTTGCCTACAACCTACACACCCTCGGTTCGAATCCCCCGCGCATACAGGCTTTTCAACCCCTCACGCGAAGGCTTCGCATGTTTTGCACACCCCGTGGATTGAACTTGGAACCACCCGGGTGGAAACCCACGCAAACGTGGTCATGGGCGGACCCAAGCCCAGCCCAAGGTGGGCGGGCGCACCCCCGGGGAAAAAAGTTAGTGCTAAGTTCCGTCGAAAATCCCGTCCGCACCCCTTGGAATTTTTCGTCCGCACCCCTTGAAATTTTTCGACCACACCCTTGAAATTTTTCTCGTCCGCACCCCTTAGGTAAAAAGTGTTATCAATTTATATTTTAATTTTTTTAGTAAACTTCTATTTAAAAAATAAAATACTACCTAAATTATATAACTTTTAATACCTAACTAACTAAACCCAAATACTCATACCTTTACCCACTTATAATTCCTAACTAGTAGCCCACTAAGTTTTAGCCCATTAACCAAACCCAAGTACCCAACAATATTTCAAACTATAATAAAATAATTAAAGCCCAAAACCTTTAGAAATTCTCTCCCTCTCTCTCTCTCTCTCTCTCTTGCGTCCCTGCACTGCCAACGAACAACATCACCCAGCGACAACAGTCTAGCAGCCGGCGACCACTGTAATCAGCCACCATACCACCGTCGTTTGACACCAAATCTAACCGGAATCCGAACACGGGTAAGTTTCTTTGTGATTTTGATGATTTTGGTTTATATTATAGGAGAAAAAGGGGTAATAAAGTTGTTAAATATGTTTGAAATTTTGTGTGTTTTGACGTTGTTTATGGTTGTTTAGATGATTTTTAGGGTGATTATGTTGTTTATATATTTCTAGGGTGATTACAACTTACGTTATGATTTCTAGGGCTTAAATAGTTGAAAATAATTAAATTTGAAACATTATGTTATGGAGCGATGAACTTATGTTATATAGAGAAAGAATTGCTTAAGAAATTAGTTTTAGATGATGTTTTGGATAGATTTCAAAAAATGAAAACCCGTAGGGCGTCGACGTTTTAATTATGTTTGTAACAAGGTTTGACATGTTTTTGAAGATTATATAAATTTAGTTTGTTGTTCGTTTGTTTTACATGACCCGACCCGACCCGAAACAAACCGATTTTTTTTTACTTATATACCTAGGGGCCTAAAATTTTTAAATATGTTCCGCACCCCCATGAAAAATTTCCTAGGTCCACCACTGAACGTGGTAAACCCTCCCACCTCCGACCAGCTCGGCTGGCCATCACTGGCCTTAAACGTCCTTTGTTATAGCACAATTTTGCAACCGCTTAAAAATAAAGAGAAAGAAGAAGCAAGTAATCAATTGTTGGCACTTACCTTACCTACCACCACCATTCCAGCTTACAAATAACACACCCACCAACTCACATCATGAATCTCCTTCAATTTGGGATCGTAAAAAATGTCATCCGGCTTTGCGAAGAACACCGGAGGAATCATCAAATGCAAAGGTAAGTTGTTGTTCGTTCCTAGTTAGTTAATTAATTAATTTGTAGGTGGGTAATGAATGATTCATTTCATTCATCCATCTGGTTGGTTGCAGCTGCGGTGGCATGGGGAGCCGGACAAGCGATGACGATAGAAGAGGTGGAAGTGAGTCCCCCCCAACCCTCCGAAATACGGATCAAAGTTGTTTCCACTTCTCTTTGCCGCAGTGATGTCACAGCTTGGCTCTCACAAGTAACATTTTCTTTCTTGGGGATTTTGAGATGACAGTCTTTTTAGATCCATATACTCCCAAACATGTTACAAGTAAAACTAACGATATTACAAAAAAAAAAAAAAAAAAAACTTATTATTTGTATGCATTTAGGCTTGTAATTTGATATCCATGACATATTTGAATCTTAATTACCTTGCTAATGAACTAATATTGTATTTCATTGAAATTTAAAACTTATCTTTCGTTATTGAACATGATTTTGGCTTGTAATGTATTAGGATAAACTTATTTTGAATATGTTTTTTTGAAGTATTGAATAATAGTTTAGGCTACTGAATTTTGAGAGCTATATATTATATTTTTCTTTTTAAAATCGAGCCAAACCAAGCGGAGCCGAGCCCGAGCTTACCCTGGCTCGGCTCGACTCATGAACAGCCCTACTTACAACAACCAATATGGAATTTGCAGGCACAACCTCCACTGTTTCCTCGGATATTTGGCCATGAAGCATCAGGGTACACTCCTTCCTTCGTTCCTGAAACAATTTAAAACAGAAAAATTAAAAATACAATAAAGAAAGTTTCAAGCGGTCGATTATAGTTTTTGATGAAGCTTTTAAAATCTAGTAACTTGTTCCCGATATTTTTATGCGGATTGGCAGCTAGAATTTTAACTCGGGTAATCATGTTCATGATTTCGATACTTTTCATATTCATCATCTTATGCAGTTAATGCGGTAAATTTGAGAGTTTCGATATAATATCACCAATACTAACTGCATAGTCATCATCCAGTTTATGTTAAAATTTGAGAGTTTCGATATAATAACAAACAAAAGAAGAAAGATGTGCTGAATCTTGAAGGGTGGATATTGCAGGATTGTTGAGAGTGTAGGAGAAGAAGTAACTGAGTTTGTAGAAGGTGACCATGTTCTCACTTTGTTTATTGGAGAATGCATGAGTTGCAAACAATGTGTTTCTACTAAAAAAAGCAACATTTGCCAACAACTGGGCTTAGAACGGAAGGGTGTTATGCATAGCGATCAAAAAACTCGCTTCTTTATCAAAGGGAACCCCGTTTATCACTATTGTGCTGTTTCTAGTTTCAGTGAGTACACTGTTGTTCACTCAGGCTGTGCTGTCAAAATTACCAAAGATGCCCCTTTACATAAAGTTTGTCTCCTCAGCTGTGGCACAGCGGCAGGTAATTTCATTTTGTATCTATATTTAATCAACTTATCATATGCCTTTAATGAACTGGAACTTTTGAATAGGTTTGGGTGCGGCTTGGAATGTTGCTGACGTTTCTAAGGGATCAACTGTTGCCATTTTTGGTCTGGGAACTGTAGGTTTATCTGTAAGTATGTGAACCTAAGTTTTTTTAGTTACCTCGTAGTGTTTTTTTAGCTGCCTCGTAGTGTTCATCAATCCTTACCTGTTTTTATTTTTATTTTTTGAGTAAATTACAAAAATCGTCCTTTATGTATTTCACTTATTGCAAATTGTGTCCTTTGCCTTCAATAATTACAGAAATTGTACTCGATGTTTGCAAACCCTTGCAAGTTAGCCCTAACTCAGTTAATTTTTGTGGTTAAATCTGACCAAATGGACCCCACATGAGGGTATTTTTGTGGTTAAATCTAAACAAATGGACCTCACATGAGAGTAAAATGACCAAAATACCCTCATGTGGGTCAGATTTAACCACAAAAAATTAACTGAGTTAGGGCTAAAGGACATAACTTGCAAGGGTTTGCAAACATCGAATACGTTTTCTGTAATTATTAAAGACAAAGGACACAGTTTGCAATAAGTGACATACATAAAAGACGATTTTTGTAATTTACTCTTATTTTTTTATCAATAAGGTTGCACAAGGTGCCAAAATAAGAGGAGCTTCCAGGATAATTGGGGTGGACACGAATCCCGAAAAAAATGAGAAAGGTAGTGAAGGAAAACACCTCCGAGCGCCGCACACTTTTCTAAACGAACTTGCTAAGATGATCAAAATCAACTGTATTCATGAGTTTTTGTTACTTGTGCAGCAAAAGCTTTTGGAGTAACGGATTTCATCAACCCAAATGAGGTGGAGGGGACGGTTCAGCAGGTACCATCTTTCTTTTATACTAATTTTATTATCGAGTTATCATGTTAATTCTTTTTTTTTTTTATTTTTCAGGTGATAAAGCAAATGACTGATGGTGGCGCTGACTATTCTTTTGAATGCATTGGAGACACGGAAATGGTAACTACTGCTTTGCAGTCATGCTGTGATGTAAGTCATTTATTACTTATCTAAATTTAAACCCAGTTAAATATTCTCATCATATGAGATTTGACTTGTTTGGATCCTTGTTACATTTAGGGGTGGGGTGTGACGGTTACCCTCGGGGTTCCCAAGACAAAACCGGAGGTAACAGCTCACTATGGACTACTTCTTTCTGGTAGAACACTAAGAGGGTCTCTTTTTGGAGGATGGAAACCAAAGTCAGATCTTCCAAGCTTGATTGATATGTTTTTAAAAGAGGAAATCATGATTGACGATCTCATCACGCACAATCTGCCATTCGAAGACATCAATACAGCATTCGATCTAATGGTTTCAGGGAAGTGCCTGCGCTGTGTTATCCACATGCCCAACGGATTGATTTAATCTGTTCTTTGTATTTTGATCATGTTATAAGTGTCATGTTTATGCTGAATAATGATTCAATATAAAAAGATGAATAGAAATTGTGTGCTTGAAAGTAAGTACGACTGGCTCACCATGTGAATCTTTCTCCCTCAAAATCAACATTCATTCATATATGATAAAAATCAAACTTAACAGTGAATTTAGGGTATATTAGAATATGGGTTATAGGGCGGGGGTTGGGTATAAACGCCCAAGTCACCACCCCGGGTGGGCTTGGGTTTCGGCGTGGCCCCTTGGGCGGGGGTTTCAGCCCGGGGGGCGGGGGTTGTGGCGTGGGTTGGGTACAAACGCCCAAGTCACCACCCCAGGTGGGCTTGGGTTTCGGCGTGGCCTCTTGGGCGGGGGTTTCAACCCGGGCGTTGGACGGGGCTATCAAGATGATATGGCGGGATCTCATTGGCCAAGACAAGTAGCCGTTTGGGCTAGCCGTTGGCCAACGGCTATGTGTTTAAAAAAAATACTCACACTTCTATTCATTTTTTTACCACAACTACTCCACGTTTTCTATATTCATCTCTATCTTATTTTTAAAAAATATTCTCATCCAACCACAATACGAAAAATGAATCCTCATAATCGTGGTTTTGACCCGAACAACCCGTGGGCATTCCAAGAAACACCTAACCCAGCATCCAACCGTTCAATTGCACCCTTTTTAATACACTCCACGATGCCGGATATGGCTGGTTATGCATCGTTTATCTCGAATCGTTTGACGAATGATGTCGGTCGAAAATACCAATGCCTTTCGTGCAACGCGCGTCATTGAAAAACGCTAGTTATTATGAAATTATTAGTTTGGGGTTTAGCTAAAGTATCTGGAAAACTTTGATGGAAACTACAACAGGCAAATAATGCAAATATTTCGTCCCCACCTTTCAATAAAACAAAATATATAAGGTGTTAGTTTCATGTTTCAAGTTTTTAACAAAAAACAACCTACTTGGAAGAATCCTACACAAAAACAACTAGTAAAATGTTTAAAACTAGAGTTTTGAGAAATGAGAAATGCTCACTAACAACAAACAAGGAGAAGATATGGATGGTGAAGAACACTTAAAAACACTTTAGTCACCACTTAATACACCTTGGAGCACTTGAACGTAGCTTAGATTCTTGATGAAAACTTGAACAAAATGCTATGTGTGTGTGTACCAAGAGAGGAAGAGTGAGAGTTTTTGTATTGTTTTGAAATGTGAAATGGTTTTAAGTGATTGGTTGTTCATATAAAAATCAAAGCTTGGTGATTGCTTGCAACGCCATAAGAAGCAGGACTGGTCCGATATTTTTGAGGTTTTCAAAGTCAAAGTCAAATGTATGGGTTGATACTTGATTGATTTGGGAATGGTAGTGGTAATTTAATATTAGTATATATAGTAATATTTATTTATTTACTATTATTATTATTACTACTTATACATTTTCAAAATGGAGGAATAGTGCCAGGCAGCTGTCTGTCACTCCCCCGTTGGACTAACGCGTCTTTTGTTTTATATCCATTTTAAATTTACGTTTTTTTCCTCAGCTTAAAATAAAATTACGTTTTTGTCCCAATCTCAAAATTACGATCTTGCCCTAAATTCAAAATTTATGACTTTGCCTCGCACTCCCCCATTGGACCAACCAGTTTATTATTTTATATCCATTCTAAAATTACGTTTTTGCCTCTATTTAAAATTACGGTTTTGCCCCCAGCTCAAAATAAAATTACGATTTTGTCCCCAGCTCAACATTACGATTTTTCCCTCTATTCAAAATAAAATTGTGGTTTTGCCCTCAACTCAGGATTACCTTTTCGCCCCCAGTTCAAAATAAAATTTTGTTTTTGCCCCCAGGTAAAAATTACGCTTTTGCCCTCTGTTAAAAAATGTGATTTTTTCCCGTTTAAAAAATTGTGATTTCGCCCTCAATTCAAAATTACGTTTTCCCCCAGTTCAAAATTATGTTTTTGCCCACAACTCAAAATTACGATTTTGCCCTCGGTTCAAAATAAAATTGTGTTTTTGCCTCTAGCTTAAAATTACGATTGTGCCCTTAGTTCAAATTTATATTACGCTGTTACCCCAAGTTCAAATTTACGAATTTGCCCCTGTAAAAATTTTCAACTGTGCCCCTGGTTCAAATTTATAGTACTGTCATTACTTTATCTTTTGGCAAATTACGATTTTACCCCAATTAAAAAATACAACTTTCACTCAGTTAAAAGTTATAATATTGCCATTGTTTTAGTTTTTTTTTTCAAAACTATAAAAGTGTTTTGTTTTAATTGGTTAACTGGATTTAATTGTTTTCCGTGTCAATGAGCTGCCTAACACTCGCTAATTATTCGGCCATCGCCCCGCAACGCGGGCAGGGCATCAACTAGTTATGTAACAAAAGAATGGTGTATAGTGGAGTGTTTGGTCGTAGGGTCTAGGGGTGGGGTGGGGTGCGGGTAGGGTAGGGTATGGTGATGGCTCATTGAGTGTGAGTTAAGTTTCGTTAGGTGTATAAAAAACCACTTAATTATACTCACTAGTTACTCGTTTTTAATAAAATATAAAATAGAATCGTCATAAAAATATAAACGTGTTGAGTATATAAAAATATATTTTTATACGTTTGTATTCGTGTCGAGCTAACTATGTATCGCAAATATAATTTACAAGCTACGCGTTGAAAACTTCAAAAAGTAACAATTATGTATATATATATATATATATATATATATATATATATATATATATATAGGGTTGAGTTCATTTCAGAACTCTAAATAACTACAGAACTTTCAGAACTCCTAATAAACAATCATTTTATATATAAGTTTTTGTATTTAGAATCTTTTTATCATCTATTATATGTATTTCTTTGATTACATACATGTTAAAAGTAGTTTACATATGTTTAATTGCCAAAATTATATATATGTGTCATAACTAATTACATATATGTAAAAAAACTAGTTTACATCTGTGTAATTATAAAATTACATATAAAAATGATAAAAGTACTCTTAACATGTATGTAATCGTAAAAATACACATAATAAATGATAAAATTATCCTAAGCATAAAAATATATAAATAAAAAGATTGTTTATTAGGAGTTCTGCGAGTTCTGTAAATATTTATAGTTCTGAAATGATCCTGACCCTATATATATATATATATATATATATATATATATATATATATATATATATATATATATATAGGGTAAGGTTCATGCGAGAACCACCCTTATTGCGAGAACCGCGAGAACCAGTGTGAACGGGTGGCATTATTGTAATTACATGGAAAACTTAAAAACACCCGCTTCCTTCGTTAAGTTACAAATATCAACGGACGTCAAATAGAAAATAAAATACACACCAAATAACATCTCACGTCCGATAAAGTCACAGCGATTCATACGAACAATCCACTCTAATCCATTCTTCGAAGGCGATTTATACGAAAAAATATTCTTCAGAGAGATTTATACGAAAAATCGATCCTGTACGCTCAACAATATCACAAATCTGTCATACAAATCGCCGTATCGTCATACATCCGAGGAATTAGGGCTAATTTGAAAGAATTCGTCGATTTTTGATGCACAATTAGGGATAATCTGCACAACTAGGGCTAATCGGAATAGCGATTCATCACAATTCATCAATCGTCGGAAATCAAGCGCCAATCCACTATTTTGTAAGTGTATTCGATTAAGTTAATACGACTGTTATTATTAGACTCATATTGTAAGTGTAATCGATTATGCTAACACGACCGCACTAGTTTGCAAGTGTATTCGATCATGTTAATATGCCTGTTATCATTAGATTCATACCTGTATTATTAAGAACTGTGTTTCATATAATGGATGTTATACAAATGATGATGATATACAAGTGACTTTGATATGTTCAACTTATTAGATTCATGCCTGTATTAGTTTTATATAACCGATGTTATACACATGATGATGTTATACAAAATGCGTTTGATATGCTCGGCAACACGAAGTTCGAATTGATACATTTATAATCTAAGTTTGTTTCTAAGTTAATGCACATGTGCATAATTATCAACACATATGTAGTTTGTTTGATTTATTTAACATAATATTAAGGTAAGTTTGTGTAATGAACATTTGTGCAATTGTGCATTACTCGTCGCCAGTGTACACAGAACCGTGTATCAAGGTGTTTCACATACACGTGCACATGTGCATAGTGTACACAGAACCGTATATCAAGGTGTTTCACATATACGTGCACATGTGCATAGTGTACACAGAACCGTATATCAAGGTGTTTCACATACACGTGCACATGTGCATATTTGTTTTTTTTATTTCGGCATTATGTAATTAAAAACGACACTATCATAATTAATAATAGAACATGATCATAAAGTAACATTGTGAGAAATACAGATACGTAGTGTTAAATATAGAAGTATCAAGTACATATGTATATATATATATATGCACATGTGCATATGTTGATATGCATGTGTGTACATGTTATTATGCACGTGTGCATATATTAATATGTGATTGTACATATGTTAAAAAACGCATATGTGCATATTTTGTATGTCGACGATTATAACGACTATACATGTGTACATATTTTTTATATGTGTATATGTTGATATGCACATGTGCATATTTTGTATGCTTATGATTATAATGACACATATGTGCATATGTTGTTGCATTGATGAATGAATCATAAATTAGTTGATGAATGTATCATAAATTAATGTTGATACACACGTTACTTGTAGATAATCAATGGAGAAAACGCAAAAGAAAGTAACATTTTTACTGAGGTCAAGAGATGAAGGATCAACAAGGATGCCTGACGCGGCTGAAGACGAATACAAGAACGATAAGCCAAAAGGTTATAGTTTGTTAGTTATATAGTTTTTTTTTATTGTTATTTTAGAGTATGGGTACATGCACATGTGCATGAATGTTTTTAAAATTATTTTTTTATTGTTTAACCGTTACAAATTGAACTGTAGGCATATTGAAAAGGAAGAACAGAACGAAATCTGAGGATGTCAGTACAAGGAAAAGTAAACGAAAACATAACGAATCAACTGAAGACGTCGAAGGAGATAAAGGTGTTGAAGGAGTCCATACCAGGAATGAAGGAGCTCGTACTAGGAATACAAGGTCCGTAAAATCAAAAAGCACGCCAGCGGGAAACAACGAGGTGGATATGGAAGATGTTGATGGTATGTGTTATTAAAATAATTAACCATAATTTAAAATGCATATGCGATTATTTAAAATGCATATGTGATTTATTGATGTAATTTTAAAATGCATATGTGCTTTTTAAAATGCATTTGTGATTCTTTGAAATGCATTTGTGATTTATTGGTGCACAAATGTGGGTTTTATAATTATTTTGTTTTTAATTGTCTGCACATGTGCATCGTAATGATTTATTAAAAAGAAAATGTAATGCATTATAAAACAGAAACTAACAGAAAACTACAATGCATTATTAAACAGAAACGAAGAACCGAGCAGTTATAACGACGAATAAGACAGTAGACAGAACGGAAAAAAAGCCAGTGATTCGAAGATCTTTTCGGGCAGTCAAATGGCGTTCCATACGTACACGTTTATCACCACATCAACTTCTGAGGGGGGTAAATGCAATGTCAAACAAACAGAAGCAGACAGTACAAAACATGGGGTTCGGGAGTATATTAAAGATCAAAACAGACAGCATACCAGGAAGACTGGCACATTTTGTAGTAGATCATTTTAACCAAAGAGACATGGTGATTAAGCTGAGTGTAGGTAATATAGAGGTCAACGAAAATGTAGTAAGCGGGTTGTTAGGATTAAGAAACGGTGGGGTTGTGCTGAATTATCAAAGAAAAGAGAGCAAAAAAGGGAGAATTAAGGACAAAACAAAGAAAAGTGAAAAGAATGAGGAAACCAAAAAGCACGACGATGAAGAACAAGTGAATGTAGTTAAAGGGACAAAGAAAGTGAAAAAAAAGAAAGGGAAAACACGCAAAAAGAAAGAGGTAAAAGGTGAAGAGGATTTAAAAGGCAAAGCAATCGATATAAACGAAGAAGAAGGAGACGACAAAGATGAAAGTCGTGGGACATATGCCATGTGGACCCATTTGTACGAAGGGTGTCCAATGACACCAAGTAGGATAGTTGAAAGAATAGTATGTAATCAAGATGACGACGGGGTATTTTTCAAATACGATTTTTTAGCGTTGTTTATGAACACGATGGTAGAGACAAAGAAAGATGGGACGTGTAGAACCGATTTTCTCGAGTGTTTAAACGAAAACATCGCCTTGGAAAACGTGAATTGGTGCAAATTTATATGCGACACAATCAAGAACAACAAGGACGGTTGGCAGCGAGACAGCAAGTCCATATATTTCAATGGCGCGCTCACCATTATGGTGGTAAGTTAACTGTCATGTTTGTAAATTGTATAACGTATTATTATTAGTTTGTTTATATAATTTTGTAATGTATGGTGATAATGCACATGTGCAGTTGATATACGTGGACCAAACCTTATGCGGACATATAAATTCAGTTCGCACAACAAGTCCGTTGTCGTTTTGGACAAAGGACATGTTGAGTATTAGGGAAAAATACGAGATAAAAAATGGGGGGTTTGGGAAAGGATTGTTACGAGAAGGATATATGGAGGATATACTTTCAGGCAGTGTTTCATTAAAAGGGGACGGATCAGGGGCACATGTGACAGATGTTAAAGGGGTTGGTGTCGATGTCCATGTCAAAGACGTAGATAGGGGAGTAGATGATGAGGGTTCTGTCAAGTCGGATGATAACAGCAAAATTCAACCAGAGTCATTTGAGGTATGTATAATAGTTACGATAATTTGAGAATGCACATGTGCATAATTGGTTATAACGAATAATGATATTTATGAAAAAAATGCACATATGCATTAGTATAATAAAAAAAAGGTGGATACAAATATTACGTAATAAATAATAGTTAAAATAAAGTTGATGCACATAAGAAAAAATGCACATGTGCACAATGGTTTGGTGGTGTCATTAAAGTTAGTAATTGCACTAGTTTTATATAATGCACGTGTGCATAATGAATATAAATAATTCGTAACATGTAACGAATATAACAAATAACAATTAGATTGTACATATTAGTTTTATTACATTTACACGTGCTCGTATTCAGGAACATATCGGATTAATCAAACAGTTGATGGACAAGACATTGAGGACGAAAGCATCGTTAGATAAAAAGTTGGATGAAGCATGTTTAAAATATCCAAACAACGAGAATGTCATAAAGCTTGTTAGGCAGTATGACAAAGCGTTTAGCGGCGAACATAAGATGTCAAAACTGATAACTGTTACGGGTACAGCTGATAGTAGCAAAAAAGACAAAGAGTACACCATGACGGGTCATGTGGAAGGAGTGAAAGGATCGATGGAAGGGGCAGGTAAGCTGGCAGAAACGTTGACGGATGCGGACAGAGGTGTCGTTGACGAACAAGGGGAGGGAAAACCGCATGATGAAAAGGAAGTGGATTTTTCGATACCAAGTTTCATGTTGTTATCACAAAGTTCACAAAGCTCGCCAAGTCTAGAAGCCGAATCAAGTGTGCATGGGAATGCTATTGAAATGAATGAACCGCTGAACGACGATGAGAAACTGATATGGCAATACTTGTTGACGGTTATGGAAGATAAACGATGGTAAGTATAATTACGAACGTTGTGGTTTTATTACATGATTTGTATTGACGTTATGACAAATTGAGGTACAAACTTGTGTTATAGGGGAGAAAGTAATAAAAAAGGCGATATAAAGAATGATGACGATGACATAGACGTCCAAGATGAGTTGACGGAGGTGAAGTGGACATTCAAGTAAGTTACATATGCATTACGACTGCTATTACTTGTAATATTAATGTTATCATTGTTAAGATTCATATTATTATTTTTGGTTGATGCACGTGTGCATATACAATTATGCATTATGACATATGGACACCATATGTCATATTAGTTATATTATTATAAAATATTGATCAAAATGCATGTTATATGTTTGATGCACATGTGCATAAAAAAAAACTAATGAAACGTATGTGACGTATGCAGCAACTATATATTTGAAACTCAACATGGATTGTCGACCAGAGCGTTTTGGATAAACACACTTGAAGAAGGAAAGTGGGTCTCTCAGAACGTAATAGATTGCTGGGCTGCACTGTTGAACTATACGGAAAACAAAGAAAAACCGTCAGGGAAAAGGAGGTTATGGTGCTATACCACAACAATCGTAAGTGTGTCATAAATTATGATTAAAAACAATTGTGAATACGTTAAATATTTTTTTTGTGCATGACGTGTATTGATGTAATATGTGCAGCCAGAGTTTATGCTAAAGGCGAAACAAACAGAAAAAAGGGCGTATGCAACAATAACATCACACCTGAAAGAGGTAGTTGAGTGTGACAACGAGCTGCTGAAGTTGAGAGATTTCAACATTATAATTGTACCAATGATTGAAAAAAAACACTTCTACATAATTTGTTTTGATTTGGATAATGCAACGGTTGAAGTGGTTGATAACATGCATGAAAGCTTCGCGTACTACAAGATGACATCAGGGAAAGGAACAAGTTTTAGAAGTTTAGGATCGCCTTCTAAAGTGGTAAGTATGTATTTTATATTTAGTGTTATAATTGTGAATAATTATATTGATTTATGACAATATATTTATGCATTGCAGAAACATTACGTTGTTGAGTATTTGAAGCATGTCGGACACCCAGCGGCATCACGCATGGTGAACGCAAGTGTGACAAGAAAGAGGCTGGGATGGGAAACAACTGACAATTTTATTGACTGCGGTGTGTTCACAATGCGACACATGGAAGCATATAAAGGCAGTGATGTTAGCTTTGAATGTGGTTTTAGTACCAATAAAGCCGTTCAGAAGATGCAACTGAAAAATTTGAGAATGAAAATTGCGACAAAGCTGCTGCTGTCAGACGTAAACGTATACAAAGAAACCGTTATGGAGACGGCAAAGGAGATGATAAATGGAATGAGAGATGAAAGGGTGTTGAAGCTGTTAAACGAAGAGGCATCGAAACAAGAACAATGTTGGAGGATGCTTAGCAAATGGAAAACGGATCAGAAATAAGCCGCGTGTGTAGGTTACAACTTATTTCACATTTCATGTTGGTTGTTGTTTGGTTATACATTTTACGCGATTAGTTGGTTAGACGTGGGTAATTGTTGTTGTGGTGCGGGTTGATAACAGTAGGTACTTGGTTAACTTCTTAGTTGACAATTGCTACGTGTACTGGTTGATTTGACATGCATATGTGCATGGCTAGACAGTTTATGTTCTAATACTTCACGTTCTATGTTTGGTTTACATCAGTTGTTACTTAGTTGATAGTTAATTAGTTATTAATTGATAATAAATTAGTAGATAGTTGGATTATGTTATGGTCGATTTGATATGCACGTGTGCAGTGATATGGTTGAATAACCCATATGCACATGTGCATAAAGTGGTATAAATGCATGTTATTAGTTAAACATTTATATGTTTGTTAAAATGTGTAATGTTACATCGATTAATAAAATAAATGTTGATTAATAAAATAAATGACCTGTATGCACATGTGCATACAGTAGGTGCGTAAAAGTGATAAAACACACGGGTCAAAGTTAAATTTTGTATACTTTGTTACATTTGTGTATATTTAACAATTTTTTTTTTAATTTTTTTTAGTAAAATGTACAATGTTAAGCAAAGCAATATTATATATATATAAACAAGTAGTTAAAAAACGGTATATACAACTTCTAAATACATATGCACATGTGCATATGACAAGTTAAGAATCAATATCAACACTAATATCAACACTGTAAGTCAAATGGGTAATAGTAAAAAAAAACAAGCAAAAATAGACATTGGTATTCATAATTAGATAAATCTGGTAACCATAAGTTGTAATACATAATATGTTAATTCAGAATCACGATCTATAATCAAGAATCACCGATCTATAATCAAGAATCACGAGCTATGTTGGATGGTTTGCGACGTCTAGTTGAACGCCTAAGGCTCTGATCATGTTCAAAAGACTGTTCAGGTGCACGCCTAACATTTGTCCGATCGGGTACTAGATCGGGTACTACGGGGGGGTTTTGCATGGAGACAGGGTGTTCAGATGCATCGTAGTCAGAAGAATCATAATCATCGATATCATCATTGGTGTCATCGTCGGTGTCGTCGAGATCAACACGAGTACCGTCGGAATCGGAATCAGACGAATACGAGGCGGGTAGTCCAGCGGCAATAGCAGCGGCACGTTTAGCTGCTTGTGCAGCAAGTTTGGCAGCTTTGATTTTCTCGCAGTTTCGAGAATCGTGGTCAAACACGTACTTGTTGCATTTGTTGCATAAGCGGGCGGCTTTTTGTCGTTTACCGGCCTTCTTCCGTTTATCTTTAATGTTTTGACCACCGGGACCGATCCGTTGTTTTTTGGTCCCACAACCTTTGTTTCTAATACCTTGCGGAGGATGGACACTTGTGCTTAGATTTGAAGGTATGTTTAAGATGTCACTGATGTTTGCAGTTTTTTGAACGGAACGAGGCTGAGGCTCACACGGGAACGATTCAAATACGCGGTTTCTGATGCGTTTGATCTCGGAAGACAATGAACGTAGCTGATCAGGATTGCGTCTGAGTCGGTTCGTGCATTGAGTGACTAAATCCATTATTTCGTTGTGGATGACAGCAAACTCACTGTTGTTAGATGAGTATATGTTAGATACGCTATGAACAGCTGACGGGAGTGCGTCTCGTTTCCAACGTGAAATGATGTAGTGGGACGGTATCCGTTCAATTTGGTGGTAACGGAATATACAGAATACATGTCGACATAGGTATCCAATACGAGTGAACCCAAGACACGTACAGCTTACTGTTTGTTCAGGTACATTGAGCGACACCTGCACATGTGCAAACATATATGATAAATAGAATAAATACACGAAAGGTAATAGGAGCAAGTGAAAAATTTATAATGTACAATTGAATAAGTTCAATGTATATTAAAACAATCGATTCAAATACATTCAAATACACTGACTCAAAAAAATACATTGTTTGATATATGAATAAGTGAATGACATAAGATAAATTTTGATACATGCACATGTGCATAAAAAAAATTAGTCAAATAGACAGTTATAATGGATGTAACATAAGACAAGTTAATCAAACAGACGGTTATAATAGATATAACATGACAAAATTTGATATATGCACATGTGCATAAAAAAAATAATCAAATAGACATTAGAGAGTTATAAGTCATAATAGATATACTAAGTTATAATATATATACTAATGTTAATATGTAGCAATGGTATAGTGGGGTAAGGACATACCTCGAATTCGTTGACATAAGACATGTTTGATTTACAGTGACGAACAGTGTAATTTTTTACGTCCGTCGTCCCAGGACGTTCAATCGGCATGCAATGGAACATTCCCATGTATATTTCTTTTCGAACTTCAAGAAACATGGACCATGTATATGTTTCGGACGCGTGTGCCTCTATGCGAAGACCGGTAGACAAGCGAGGGGTCGACATGTCGCTTTTAAATTCAAGATCTCGTTGTGTGTGCCGTTGAGCATCGATACTGGTTTCAAAACACATTAAAAATTGGACCAGTGTGTTAGTTTCTGACGAGTTGACTTTAAAACGCGCATTTGAGCTCTCGCATCTTGACGTAGTCTTCATCAAGCAACACATCGGTATCTCTCTAAAATAACAAGGGACCCACTCATGATGTATAGCAAACATCTCACAAAGCCACGGATGATTGTCAAGGTGATATTCATCCATTAACACATGCCATCGTTCTTCGAATGTTTGTGGCGTGATAAATAGATTCCACACAAGCTTATGTATTGACGAACGAAGAGTGGTATTATCAAGGATGTCGTTTGAAATCTGTAGATGAGGAAACATAAATAATAAAAAGTTGGATTATTTAATCACATTATACGGTTTATTTGGAAGCATGTTATTATTAAAAAATATAGTGTTTACCTTGGACGGAAGTTTTCTCATTATGTGCCACATACACAAACGATGGATAGAGGTTGTGAAAACAGTTGATACAGCTTGTTTCATTGACGCGTCTTGGTCAGTGAGAACAAAAATTGGTTGTTTCTTATGTGCAGCCAGAAAGGTGTTTAGTAGCCATGTATACGACTCTATAGTTTCGTCATATAACATGCCGGCGCCAAAGATAACACATTTTTTGTGATGATCAACTCCGGTGAATGGCACAAAAATCATTTTATATCTGCAAAAATAAAACATATGATATTAAAAAATTATTAATAAATAAACATATGAAAAAGTATGGCATCTTACTTGTTGGTGTCATATGTAGCGTCGAATGCACACACATCACCAAAAGCCTCGTAGTTTCGCAGTGATACGAAATCAGCCCAAAAGAAAGATCGCAACTCATTGTCAACTATGACACAATCAAAATAGAAATCATTAAGATTGGTAACTCGAGACCTCATGGTATGTAAGAGGATATCAGCATCGCGTTCACCGATGAATGCACGTATGTCTCGAGAGCAATTTTTGAAATCTTCTGTCGTGCCACGAACATTTTGAGGTCCACCTTTAAGTGATGCTTGAATGTTATGTGCAACAGTTGGGCCGATTTTGTTAAGACTAACTTTGTGGATGAACTGTTGCTCCTCAAATCCAAGTTTTCTGTTTTGTTTTAACATGTTGGCATGATCGCTACTAATCATGCAATGATTGTGCGCGGCAATGAAACCATATATTGTGTATTGTTCGGTAGCACGATCATATCTCACTTTGATACGCGCACGACACCCGGAGACTGTGAATCGGCTTCGCCTGCGTTGTTTCTTGGATTTATCGTATATGGTTGGAGCATTTTTGGATGGAGCATTGGGGTCAGTTTCTGGGACCCGTGGTTGACCTTCTCTAGAACATAATATATATCTATGAGTGCATATTTTCATGTTAGGATTGTCATGATATTTTTTGTTCTTTGACGTGCCAATACGTGTAGAAAACCCAGACTGTGTAGCATACGTGTTGTACATCATGACAATATCTTCCCAGTGAGTAAATGTACTGGGTACAACAGGAAGGTATCTAGCGTCAACTTGGGGTATCCAATACGGGGTGCCATTAGGTGTAGCATGTATGGCAGTTGTAATTGTTCCTGTAAGATATATTTAATAAATTAAAAAACAGGGAGAAATTATTGATAAATTAAAAAAAGTGACATAATGTTATACAGACGAATAGTATGATGGTAGTTAATATGCACATGTGCATTGGCAGTTAATGTACAAAAAAAGCTATTTTTTTTTTGTTACAATCATAATGCACAGTTGCATAAATTTGCATTGCGACGTAATTTGAGTTATGATGCATAATTTGTAATATAAGGCAATTACCACAATGAACGCGTGCATATAACATTGATTATTCATAATGTACATCACAAAAACAATTGTAAATGTGCAGTTGATACAATGCACATGTGCATGAAATATCGAATAATCATAATGTACGATATAAAACAGTTGTGAACAATATAAAACAGTTGTGAACATAATACAAAATAAGTATATAGTTGAACAAGTCACATTTTTCATAAAATTGACATAAAATACCTTTAGTTTCAAACCGGATGAATTGCAAGTTTTGATGATCTGTGCTTGTAGGTGCTGTACCGGTAGATGTGGTGTTACCAGTAGAAGTGGTGTCAACTGATAACGATTGATCGAGTAAATTAGCAGTATCAGAGCCTACATTGCCTGATGAAGTAAACATTGAATCCAACGTTTGTATTTCAAACCCATGAAGGGTGTGTCGACTTGCAATTGGGTTTGCAGCAGGTAAGGTAACTGGGTTTGCAGCAGGCAAGGTATTGATATCAGACGGGCCAACAGTAGAAATAGGGTTGACATTGGTATCAGACGGGCCGCAAATACAAGAATCGAGATGTGGATTATATGCAGGAGATGTTGTATGATGATCATCAGATGCCGTAGGTTCAACTCCAACACGAGAAGAGTCAGACGAAGCCATTTGTGACCGAAATCGGAATCCAACCGTCGTAATCAGTATCCCAATCGAAATCCCCCGTAAGATCGCCGCCGTGAAACTCACTGCCGTTGTTTGTCGTCGCCCCGTCGCCGATTAAGCAAAATCTCCAGCGAAACCCTAGATTGGAAACCCTAAATCTTCAAAGACGATGAACGACAGTGAACAGGGGAAGAGAGCGCGTGTTTTTATTGATTGTCAATTAATTACAAGTTTGCCATGTGTTCACATTGGTTCTCGCGGTTCTCGCAATAATGGGTGGTTCCTAACGGATCTCTATCCTATATATATATATATATATATATATATATATATATATATATATATATATATATATATATATATATATATATATATATATAGGGGTGGAGTTATTGTAAAAAAGACCAAAAGTGTGAGAAAGGTAAGAAAGAATCTCAATCATTAGATCTAAATTAATTGAAAAGGGTATGATTGTAAATGCACTAACAAATTCAAATATGGTAATCCTTGATTTAAGAATTTGGAGAGAGAAAATCCTTGATTTAAGGAATTATAAGTTTATAACCGTCCATAACATCATTCATTTTAATTCTTTTTGCATCATTCACAGAATCAGAGCATGTTCATGACATGGTGTTTTAAAAAAATTCATAGTTCAATTCATGGTGTTTTTACAAAAATAATATAACACCATTCAGTAAACAAAAAACACCATTCAGAAATAAAATAACACCATTCAGAAACAAAAAACACCATCCAGTAAACAAAAAATAACATCATTCAGTAAATAATATAACACCATTCAGTACAAGAATATAACACCATTCGGTAAATAAATATAACACCATTCAGAAAAAGAAAAAAACACCATTCAGAAACAAAATAACACCATTCAGAAAAGAATAACACCATTCAGTAAAAAATAACACCATTCAGTAAAAAATAATACCATTCATAAAAGATAACACCATTCAGTAAAAAATAACACCATTCAGTAAAAAATAACACCATTCAATAATCCTTACATCTCTGTATCATCTTCTTCTCCGATTCCGGCACCACCACTGCCGGTCCGCCACCGCCGTCGTCGAACACAACCACCCGACAGTAAAATCTCATGGTTCCCAACCGCCGCCGTCGTCTAACCCAACCACCCGCCGTCGTCGAACCCAACCACTGCCGGTCCGCCACCGCCGTCGTCGACCACCACTGCCGGTCCGCTTCCGATTGATGTTTGATCTTCGTATTGATGTTTGATCTTCGTATTGATGTTTGATCTTCAGATTCGTGATGTTTGCAGGGATTATGTTCTGAATATGGAAGAAGAAAGAGAGAGAAAGAGAGAAATTAGGAACGTATGATAGAGAGAGAACGAAATTGTAGGGATTTTGGATTGAATTGATTTACAAAATGAAGATAAAAAGACACAATTGCCCCTAGATATTTCAATTCAATCCAAATTAATATAAATATTTTACATTTTGGTCCCTATTGATCTCAACCATTAGATCAAAAGATTTAATGGCTGATATTCTTTCTTACCTTTCTCACACTTTAGGCCTTTTTTACAGGATCCTAACTCTATATAGTATATATATATATATATAGGGTAAGGATAAATTGAAAACCCACTCCAGTTGACTAAACCCTGAAAACCCAATAACAACCATTGATTAAACAAGATGAATGGTTGTGATCCATTTGCAGTAAAAGTAATCACACTTTTACTAAAATAATAACTATAAGTACAGAAAAGGGTATTTTCGGTATGAGGACAAAATTTAATTCTTTTGAAAAAGTGTAATTAATGATGACTATCCTTGTTATCAGTTCCCTATACTCTAATAAAGTCAACAAGATCTCAGAGATCATACTCTCACTCTTTTCCAAATTATCATATTGTTACTCTCTTCTAAAAAACACCATACCCTCTCTCTCTCTCTCTCTCTCTCTCTCTCTCAAAAATTAAAAGACTCATATCTCTAACATCCTCTCCAAGAACAACAAAAAGTTACACCAAGTGAGGAAATCTACCGTAATAAAATATATAAACTAAAGAAAAGCTTCTAGTTCTTCCACTTAATCTGCTTGTTACACTAAAAGGTAAGTGTCTCTTCCATTTACGAATATACTCATGTACTTGTTACACTGTTAGTGTTTGTTTCTTAAAAACCCATGAAAAAAAAAGTTTGATTTCTATAGTGGCGTTTCTTTATGTGTTTGTTTCTTTAAAAACCATGAAAAAAATGTTAGATTTGGGTAGAAAAAAAAGTGTTTTTGTGAAATTTTTATGGCTTTTGTTTAGCATTAATTGAGGGTTTTGTTATAACACGGATTAATATCAAAAAAGGGTTTTCAAATCTAGCTTATAAGTGCAAAAGGGTCGTTTTGATGATTTGAAAAGGGGATTTTATCATACTACTAAAAATGGGGTTTCTATGGATTGTTTGGTTGTTGTTAAAGTTCAATACATGTTTTTTTTAAAGTGTTACAAAAAAGCTCAAGTGAATTGAGATTTTTTTTTTAGGATTATGATTATAGATGGTGATTTGGGTATTAATTATTGCTGTTCGATCTATTGGTTTTATACGGTTTATTCAGTTGATTGGAATTTTTTCCTTTAATCAGTTAAGTTAGGGTTTTTACTTTCTTTCGAATAATCTCAAAATAGTTAGTTTTGAATAATGTGAACAAGTTCTTGGAAACAGTATCGGATTCTCTTGCATTCAATATCAATAACAAGAAATCTTTTGACCCTCTTTGTTCCTCTTTACTTTCTTTTGAATAATCTCACTTCTTAATTGCTTGGATACAACAGTTTTTTAGGTGAATACATGATAAAAAATTGTTCTATTGGGAAGAAAAGATTACATTTATGTTGACAATTAATTTAAAATTGTTCTATTGGGAAGAAAAGATTACATTTATGTTGACAATTAAGTTAGAACCCCTTTTTCACAAACAGAAGCGGGTTTCTAAAAAAATAGAAAATAAAATAAAAAAGAAACTAATTGGTATGTAACATTAAATTGTTAGATGGTTTGTTACATTTATGTTTGACAATTTATTTTGTAACAGTGTTGGAAGGCAGTGAATCGGACACACCAGCAAAGGATTTGAAAGAAAAGAAAAAAATATTTGTGTAACTTAAGTATTTTGTTTTTTAGGGAACAAGTGTGTTGTATGCGTTGTTAGGTTATATAATAATGTTGCACCTTAACATTTGTGGGAGCAAAATTTTGTAACTTAAGTATTTTATTTATAAAGTTGTTTTACGATACTTTTTTTTAATTTATCGGTGTTTGGGCCACCGGTGTTGTATATAACAAATAAATGTAAAAGCATTAGGTGAAAAACTGGATATACACGTTGAATAAGGTTACATTATATGTTACTTTATATGTACCATCTTATTAAGGTTACATTCTACAAATGAGCAATAAATATTACATTATATGTAACATTTTACAAAAAAAAAAATGTAACCAACGAGGAAAAATGTTACTTTATATGTATCATCTTATTAAGGTTACATTCTATAAAATGAGCAATAAGTATTACATTATATGTAACATTTTACAAAAAAAAGTACAAAAAATAACGTTACATTTTCTGTATAATTTCAAAAAAATGTAAACACCCAGTATACAAGAAATAATGCTTGTTTTTTACCATTTAATGCATGTTATATGTTACACATTTTTAGAATGAAATAGTTGCATGTTATATGTTACATATTTTTAAGAGAATAAAAGAGTTGCATGTTATATGTTACACATTTTTTAGAATGAAATGAAATAGTTGTTTGTTATATGTTACATATTTTTAAGAGAATAAAAAAGTTGCATGTTATATGTTCAACAACAAAAAAAAAAAAAAAAAAAAAAAAAAAAAAAAACTGTGCAAAAAAGATTAGTAGATATGGCTAGATATATTAACTTAATATATATAAAAAAAACACTTAAACATAGAGAACAAAATAATTAAAACATAGTATGGCTAGCCTAAAAAACACATAATAAAAAGAACACACAACACTATTGTCGTACATGTGCCAAAATACAAAATACATACGTATAAATAGATGTATGAAATTGCAATACATGTTGTTTTGGATAAGATAAACTTGTTTTAATGGAGCACGGGATAAGTATGTTATTGGTATTTAAAAAGAAACGTTGGAATCTCTCACTTACAATGATGTCTTTGCTTTGGGTGAATTATTTTTCTATATACTAATTTTCTTAATTAATATACAACGTTGTCATTAAAAAAAAAAAAGATATTCAAGCAACCATCAACAAAAGCACATGATCAAACACACATAGAGCAAAAATGTACAAAAATCTCAGTTGTCACACCCCCAAAATCCACCATACGGAGTACTACCGCTTGGAGGCGTGACGTGAACAGGATCGAGCCACCAATCATACTGAACAACGTATTTAAATAAATCAAGCCAACCACAATACGATTGGTGACCAAAAGCTAGTTAACCAAGTTTTAAATTTAGACAGCGGAAGCATAAACATAAAGTTCAAAACATAAGTTCGCAGTTCATAAGTTTAAAGTCCGACACATAGGTTTAATAAGTTCATAAGGATTAAATATAAACACGGGACATAATCATCCGTACACCACAACGACTCCTTCCTTGTGCAAGCTCCAAGCAGTTAGCGGCCTGTAAGGCATGTAACAACGAGTCAACAACAAAGTTGAGCGAGTTCACGTTTGGTTGTTTAGTTTTAAGTTGTTTTCCGAAAACGTGGTTTGTCTTTCGTTGGCGTAATTGCCGTGGGGGTTACCCCGTAGTTGAAAGAAAGTTTAACCAGTTCATTCTTTATTACCCATACCCTGTTCATGATTAGTGGGGGCTTCCCCATGTGAACCACTAGACCGTATGATATCGACTACTACGCAAGTAAGTTGTGCCCTACATCAGTGTCTATCATCACTGATGGTTTGCCATAGTCCATTAGTACACGCCCGTCCGACTGGCACGGTGTGAGGTTTGTTAAACCTAATAGCGCTATTAACTAATGACCCGCTCGCCATTGGCCTCGGCGATTAAGTCGATATAAAATGAGGGACTTATAATAGAGTTTTGTCTAGTAAGTTTTAAAGTTGTTGTCCTACCCAAGGAGGACGAACGTACGTAGTTCTACCCAAGGAGAATACGCAGGAATAATATTGGCATCCTACCCAAGGAGAATGGCCGTACATGTGACAACTCGAACTTTTGACTTTCCGCGTTGACTTTGACCATGGACTTTGACTGTTTGACTTGGTTGACTTGTAACTGTACACTTCGTGTTATAATGAAACGTATTGTATTATGATTGTTGCATGTATGGGATTGATATTATGTCATGAGACTTGTTATATTAGAAAAACATAAACTATTTAACATGAGAGGACCCGACGAAACAGACTGTCTCGCCATATACATCTCGACGAAACAGAAGTCTGTTTCGCCAAGCCCAAATACGCCAAAGCCCAGTTAGGGCCCAACATCATATTAGTTACGTATTTAGCGATTAAGGGGTCGTACATGACCAGTTACAAAACCCTACTTCTTTTTGTTGTGCGACGGCAAGTAGCCCCCTTCACTCCAATTGCTAACTTTGAGGTAAACCTTTGTTCACTTTTATTGATGTTAAGCAACTGCAGTCATGTTTTTGTTTAATAATTGTGATATATGTGTTGTTATTAAATTGTGATTCTATTTGATTGGTAGTGGTGGCCGGCCAAGTATGTGATGGGGGTTTTGTTTTCAAACTTGATCCTAGCATGTGTTGGTTTATTTGATCAGTGATGGAACTGACAACAAACCTTTCAAGCATTGACCTTTTATTATGAGTGATATAGGGGTCCAATGAAATACTTTGTTTATGATGGTTTGGTCAAATAATTCATTGATGCCAAGAATAGTGTCGGCCATATTATTCAATTGTTATAAATTGATGGTGGGTAGTATCATAATTAGTAAAACTGGCGGCTTAGTATAAGATTGGTGGATATGTCGGCTGGATGTTTGAGAACCGACCCACTTGTAATCGGCCCTATCATATGCAGCCAATGTTGTCCTTAGTTCACGTGCATATCCAAGTTTACTTTCATGGTTGTATAAATTTTCAAACCCCACCAAACATGTTGGTCCAATAACATTTGAGGTAGCCTTAATTGTTGGCCACTATGCTTATGCTATACTTGTGAACTTTACTTGTTTTGGTCCAATAGAATTAGGACAAGGGCTAGGGTGTCGGCTGCCATATGTGAAGTCTAATCAAATAAAATAGTATAACCTGTTATTAGATTGAAAATATTTGCATGGGTTCCAATTTATTTGATTGGTAGGTTTGGCCACATTTTCTAATTGGTAATAAGGGGGGGCGGACTGAAGAATTTAATTGGGAAATTATTTTGAGTTCTAGTGGTTAGCATGATATCTGAGTTTTAAAGGTGAACAGGATCCGAGTTCTTTTACGTTGACATGTTATGGTCCGAATTTTTGTAAAGACTTTATAATGACTTAAGGCCGAGTTTTAAATGAGTGACTAGTGGTCCGAGTTTTTGCTTGATTATGTTGTCCGAGGTCTTGAAAGAATTTGTGTAGTCCGAACTTCAAACAACGCAAAGGGGGGGTGTATGTCCGAGTTTTGAGTAGTAAACATGAAGTCCGACTTTTAACCTTGGAAGGGTGGTCCGACCTTTCATTTATGCTTATGTCCGAGTTTTGTGAACAAGTAGTCCGAGTTTCATGGCTTTAAAACCCCTCACACTTTGTCCGAATTTTTGTAATGTAATGTTGTTTGAGTTCTAAGCTTTATAAAAGTTGAATTTGTTATAAAAGTTGATGTGACCGACTGTTATATCTGTAAGGCAGATAACGCCGTTAAATATGTCGACTGTGCTACGTATGTAAAGTATATGAATCCCTGCTAAGTCTAGTTGATTAACCCTGTTAACTGTTAAGTGTTAACTGTGTTCTATTCTGCATGATACGATACCGTATGTTACTGAAATTGCTGTGTGTTATTGTATGAATGTGCAAGCCATGTCAGGTCGGTATGTAATCAATTATCACACACAGTCGATTGAACACCAAGACTTATAACCCTAATTGATCTCAAACACTTACATCAAATCATGTGCAATGTACTTAGGTCGTGTGTAACGGACTTAGACGGTTGATAAACCCTAGAGCATAGCATACCGAGCAAACCAAGGTGAGTTCACACAGCCAAGGCATGGGTTCCCAGGGTGGGAATGGGTTGGATGATTATTTGTGCATGCTTAAATGATACTTGTCGAACTGCCTTCGCACACACCCTGGTTGGTAAAGACTATGGTCGCGAACGAACTACTCAACTGCCTTCGCACACACCCTGGTCGGTAAAGACTATGGTCGCGAACGAACTGATCAATTGCCTTCGCACACACCCTGGTCAGTAAAGACTACGGTCGCGAACTAACGAACCTAATCTTCGCACACATGCCTGTGAGGCCGCGATGGAACTGATACGATATGAAACTTAATTGAACAAACGCACTATTACCCAAACTAAACTATAAACTGTGAACTCGCTCAACTAGTTTGTTGATTATCTGCTGCATGCCTTGCAGGACCTTAGGTACATATTGGAGCTTGCACAAGGAGGGAGCAGGTCGTTGTGGGAATTGGATCGCGAACGTTAATTGAACTCATAATTACATTTGAGAATTTTATTACTATGCTTCCGCTACTTAAACAATGTTTGGTTTTGAAACATCAGTCATATCTTTATGAATTGTATTAACTACTTTTGATTATTAAATACTATGTTTGATATGATTGATGGCTTGATCCTGGTCAGTCACGCCTCCAAGCGGTGGTACTCCGCGTGTGGGATTTTGGGGGTGTGACAGATTGGTATCAGAGCCATTGGTTATAGAGAACTTGGTTTTAATATGGAAAAACGTTTTTATTAAAACCAGACTATAACCAGAACAGTGCTCTCAACGATCCACAACGACGCTTCGCTCCACGTGCAAGACTCAACTTCTTAGGTAATAAGGTTTATGTTTATTGCCTACATGCTAGAATTTGCATAGAACTTTGCTCGTAGTATGCTTACATTACCTTGCTCACAACTTGACATTGCATGAGAATACTTATGCGCTTACACTCTTCTGTCATCGCACTATTCGCGAACCTTTCTCACTTATGTTGCCTTTGATGTGAAGATCAATGGCCGCACGAATTACCATGACTCAAGCCCAGCTAGAGGCTCTCGTTGCTGCGGCAGTTGCAGCCGCCCAAGCAGGTAGTATACCCTGCAGTATAGACACTAGGATCTTTCGATCCTACATTAATTCTCGTACTTAACTTTGCCCTATTCGTACACAATAGGTCAACCCGCTCAGCAACAACCTGGGTGCACCTTCAAGAATTTCATGGAATGTCGTCCTAGCTCGTTCAGTGGCACGGAGGGAGCAGTTGGACTCCTCCACTGGTTTGAAAAGCTCGAGTCGGTTTTCGAAATGTGTGAATGCCCTGAGGCTCGCAGGGTGAAGTTCGCTACTGGCACACTTGAAGGGATTGCGCTCACTTGGTGGAACGCACAAGTGCAGATCTTAGGGTTGGCAGCTGCTAACGCCACACCCTGGAATGAATTCAAAGAACTGATCAAGAGGGAATACTGCACTAGAGAAGACATTCACAAGTTGGAGGACGAGTTGTATAACTTGAAAATGGTTGGTTCGGAAATCGAAGCTTACACCAAGAGATCAAATGAGTTGGCTGTGTTATGTCCAACTATGGTGGACCCTCCATACAAGCGTATTGAGTTGTACCTCAAAGGTTTGGCACCAGAAATACAGAGCCACGTTACCTCGGCTAACCTCAACAACATCCAGGAAATTCAGCGCCTCGCTCACCGTATTACAGATCAGGCAGTGGATCAGAACAAACTGCCAAAACGTGTCAAGGCTACCACTACTGCTGTCACCACTTCTGCTACTCCCAGTGACAACAAGAGGAAATGGGAGGGGGATTCCAGCAAGGGATCAGTTTCTGTTCAGTCTCAGCAGCGCAAGACAAATGACTACCAGAATTCGAGTCAGCAATCATCTGGCAGTCAGGGGCAGGGTGGATATCGGGGAATTCACCCACTGTGTAATAAGTGCAACAAACACCACAGTGGAAGATGTCGTAGGGAACAATGTCAAAGATGCCTCAAGATGGGTCATGAGGCTAAGGATTGTAGGAGCTCTCGGCCAGCAAATCAGAACCAGCAACTCCCACCGCCAGCTCCACAGAACCAGCAGCAGCAGCCACAGCGTGGAAATCGGGGATGTTTCCAGTGTGGGGAAGAAGGTCATTACAAACGCGATTGTCCTCAGCTGAACCAGAATCGGAACCACAACAATAACCAGGGCAACGGGAACAACAACAACAACAACGGGGGAAACAACAACAACAATGGCAACGAGGCAAGAGGTCGAGTTTTCGTGTTAGGAGGAGGAGACGCAATGAACGCTAATTGAACTTATAACTTATCTTGGGTTTTCATTATTATGTTTACGCTACTCAAACAAAGTTTGGTTTGAACATCAATTGTATTGGGTTTTATGAATCATTTTAACTTCTATACTTTATGTTTGATATGATGGATGGTTTGATATTATTGAGCGCACCTGCCGTATTTATGGACCTTATGAACCGGGTGTGCAAACCCTATCTTGACAAGTTCGTCATTGTCTTCTTCGACGACATTCTGATCTACTCCAAGAGTCAGGAGGAGCACGAGCAGCACTTACGTCATATCTTGGAACTTCTTCGAAAGGAGCAACTGTACGCAAAGTTTTCTAAATGCGACTTCTGGCTCCGTGAAGTCCACTCCTTAGGCCATGTGGTGAACTAGGATGGGGTTCATGTCGATCCATCCAAGATAGGTTCGATCAGAAACTGGCCTGCACCGCGTACACCGACGAAGATACGCCAATTCTTGGGCTTGGCGGGGTATTACAAACGATTCATCAAAGACTTCTCCAAGATCGCGCAGCCGCTTGCTATGCTGACACAGGAAGGTGTCACCTACCGTTAGGGAGATTCCCAAGAGACCGCTTTTCAGTACCTTAAGGATAGGCTTTGCAACGCACCTATTCTCTTATTGCCAGAGGGCACTGATGACTTCGTGGTTTATTGTGACGCATCGATACAGGGGCTTGGTTGCGTATTGATGCAGCGTGATAAGGTTATTGCCTACGCTTCGCGGCAACTCAAGATTCATGAACGGAACTACACGACGCACGATTTAGAGCTGGGAGCTGTTGTTTTCGCACTTAAGATATGGCGACACTACCTGTACGGTACCTGGTGCACCATTTACACCGATCACAGGAGTCTCGAGCATATTCTTAAGCAAAAGGATCTGAACATGCGTCAATGAAGATGGGTTGAACTTCTGAACGACTACGAATGCGCCACCAATTATCATCCAGGCACGACCAATGTTGTGGCCGACGCCCTCAGTCGAAAGGACGCCCTACCTAAGCGCGTGCAAGCGCTACAGCCTAATATTCAGTCTGATCTTCCTGCATGGATGCGAAATGCTCAGGTAGAAGCATTGAAACCAGAAAACGTCAAGGCTGAAGCCTTAAGCGGCTCGAGGCAACGGTTAGAACAGAAGGAAGACGGCGCCTACTATGTAACAGGACGTATTGGGTCCTACTCTATGGCGATCTACGCGAACTTGTGATGGATGAAGCACACAAGTCTCGTTACTCGGTACATCCAGGGTCGGATAAAATGTACCACGACATTAGAACTACATATTGGTGGCCTCGCATGAAGGCCCACATTGCAAATGATTGGCTTGTGCGAGAGTCAAGACAGAGTACCAGAAACCCTCAGACTTACTTCAGCAACCCAGGATACCACAGTGGAAATGGGAAGAGATTTCCATGGATTTTGTTACGGGCTTACCTAAATCTCAGCGTGGGAATGATACTATATGGGTGATCGTGGATCGACTCACCAAGTCTGCACACTTCCTGACTATAAAGGAAACGGATAAGTTCTCCACTCTCGCAGACATCTATCTTAAAGAAGTTGTTTCGAGGCACGGGGTGCCCACCTCCATCATTTCGGATCGGGATGCACGATTCACGTCAGAGCTATGGCAAGCGAAGCACGAATATTTCGGCCCACGATTAGACATGAGCACAGCATATCATCCTCAGATGGATGGGCAGTCTGAGCGAACGATCCAGACCCTTGAAGACATGCTTCAGGCATGTGTTATCGATTTCGGCAACGACTGGGGAAAAACACCTTCCTTTAGTGGAGTTCTCATACAACAACAGTTACCACACCAGCATACGAGCCGCTCCATTCGAGGCATTGTACGGACGTAAATGCCGGTCACCTCTCGGTTGGGCAGAGGTGGGAGATAGTCAGATTACAGGTCCAGAAATGGTAGTTGATGCTACTGGACGAATAGCACAAATACGACAACGCATGGCGGCAGCACGCGACCGTCAGAAAGCCTACGCGGATAAGCGTAGGAAGCCATTGGAATTTCAGGTCGGGGACCGGGTTTTACGTAGCCTACCGATTGAACCTACCAGCTGAACTCGGGGCAGTTCACAATGTATTTCACGTGTCGAATCTGAAGAAGCGCCTGTCAGATGAGACCCTCATAATTCCTTCAAGGAACTCACTATCGACGAGCGGTTGTAGTTCGTCGAGGAGCCAGTTGAAATCATGGACCGGGATGTTAAGGTCCTCAAACACAAGAGAATCCCTCTTGTTCGAGTTCGTTGGAACTCCCGACGTGACCCAGAGTACACCTGGGAACGCGAAGATGAGATGACAGAAAAGTACCCCCAGTTATTCGAAACCAGTGCAACCACTACTGAGGCTGAAGCTACTTCTACTGAATTTCGGGACGAAATTCCAAATCAACGGGGGGATGATGTGACACCCCAGGAAAACCAGTGAACGATATACCTTACCTAGCTTCCTCAGTGAGTGCGTACCAAATTTCGGGACGAAATTTCTTTTAAGTTGGGGATAATGTGACAACTCGAACTTTTGACTTTCCGCGTTGACTTTGACCATGGACTTTGACTGTTTGACTTGGTTGACTTGTAACTGTACACTTCGTGTTATAATGAAACGTATTGTATTATGATTGTTGCATGTATGGGATTGATATTATGTCATGAGACTTGTTATATTAGAAAAACATAAACTATTTAACATGAGAGGACCCGACGAAACAGACTGTCTCGCCATATACATCTCGACGAAACAGAAGTCTGTTTCGCCAAGCCCAAATACGCCAAAGCCCAGTTAGGGCCCAACATCATATTAGTTACGTATTTAGCGATTAAGGGGTCGTACATGACCAGTTACAAAACCCTACTTCTTTTTGTTGTGCGACGGCAAGTAGCCCCCTTCACTCCAATTGCTAACTTTGAGGTAAACCTTTGTTCACTTTTATTGATGTTAAGCAACTGCAGTCATGTTTTTGTTTAATAATTGTGATATATGTGTTGTTATTAAATTGTGATTCTATTTGATTGGTAGTGGTGGCCGGCCAAGTATGTGATGGGGGTTTTGTTTTCAAACTTGATCCTAGCATGTGTTGGTTTATTTGATCAGTGATGGAACTGACAACAAACCTTTCAAGCATTGACCTTTTATTATGAGTGATATAGGGGTCCAATGAAATACTTTGTTTATGATGGTTTGGTCAAATAATTCATTGATGCCAAGAATAGTGTCGGCCATATTATTCAATTGTTATAAATTGATGGTGGGTAGTATCATAATTAGTAAAACTGGCGGCTTAGTATAAGATTGGTGGATATGTCGGCTGGATGTTTGAGAACCGACCCACTTGTAATCGGCCCTATCATATGCAGCCAATGTTGTCCTTAGTTCACGTGCATATCCAAGTTTACTTTCATGGTTGTATAAATTTTCAAACCCCACCAAACATGTTGGTCCAATAACATTTGAGGTAGCCTTAATTGTTGGCCACTATGCTTATGCTATACTTGTGAACTTTACTTGTTTTGGTCCAATAGAATTAGGACAAGGGCTAGGGTGTCGGCTGCCATATGTGAAGTCTAATCAAATAAAATAGTATAACCTGTTATTAGATTGAAAATATTTGCATGGGTTCCAATTTATTTGATTGGTAGGTTTGGCCACATTTTCTAATTGGTAATAAGGGGGGGCGGACTGAAGAATTTAATTGGGAAATTATTTTGAGTTCTAGTGGTTAGCATGATATCTGAGTTTTAAAGGTGAACAGGATCCGAGTTCTTTTACGTTGACATGTTATGGTCCGAATTTTTGTAAAGACTTTATAATGACTTAAGGCCGAGTTTTAAATGAGTGACTAGTGGTCCGAGTTTTTGCTTGATTATGTTGTCCGAGGTCTTGAAAGAATTTGTGTAGTCCGAACTTCAAACAACGCAAAGGGGGGGTGTATGTCCGAGTTTTGAGTAGTAAACATGAAGTCCGACTTTTAACCTTGGAAGGGTGGTCCGACCTTTCATTTATGCTTATGTCCGAGTTTTGTGAACAAGTAGTCCGAGTTTCATGGCTTTAAAACCCCTCACACTTTGTCCGAATTTTTGTAATGTAATGTTGTTTGAGTTCTAAGCTTTATAAAAGTTGAATTTGTTATAAAAGTTGATGTGACCGACTGTTATATCTGTAAGGCAGATAACGCCGTTAAATATGTCGACTGTGCTACGTATGTAAAGTATATGAATCCCTGCTAAGTCTAGTTGATTAACCCTGTTAACTGTTAAGTGTTAACTGTGTTCTATTCTGCATGATACGATACCGTATGTTACTGAAATTGCTGTGTGTTATTGTATGAATGTGCAAGCCATGTCAGGTCGGTATGTAATCAATTATCACACACAGTCGATTGAACACCAAGACTTATAACCCTAATTGATCTCAAACACTTACATCAAATCATGTGCAATGTACTTAGGTCGTGTGTAACGGACTTAGACGGTTGATAAACCCTAGAGCATAGCATACCGAGCAAACCAAGGTGAGTTCACACAGCCAAGGCATGGGTTCCCAGGGTGGGAATGGGTTGGATGATTATTTGTGCATGCTTAAATGATACTTGTCGAACTGCCTTCGCACACACCCTGGTTGGTAAAGACTATGGTCGCGAACGAACTACTCAACTGCCTTCGCACACACCCTGGTCGGTAAAGACTATGGTCGCGAACGAACTGATCAATTGCCTTCGCACACACCCTGGTCAGTAAAGACTACGGTCGCGAACTAACGAACCTAATCTTCGCACACATGCCTGTGAGGCCGCGATGGAACTGATACGATATGAAACTTAATTGAACAAACGCACTATTACCCAAACTAAACTATAAACTGTGAACTCGCTCAACTAGTTTGTTGATTATCTGCTGCATGCCTTGCAGGACCTTAGGTACATATTGGAGCTTGCACAAGGAGGGAGCAGGTCGTTGTGGGAATTGGATCGCGAACGTTAATTGAACTCATAATTACATTTGAGAATTTTATTACTATGCTTCCGCTACTTAAACAATGTTTGGTTTTGAAACATCAGTCATATCTTTATGAATTGTATTAACTACTTTTGATTATTAAATACTATGTTTGATATGATTGATGGCTTGATCCTGGTCAGTCACGCCTCCAAGCGGTGGTACTCCGCGTGTGGGATTTTGGGGGTGTGACAGTACATATCCTACCCAAGGAGGATATGTAGATTCAATTTTAAGTTCTTTAACCCATTCCCAAACCACCGGGAATCCCATGCCTTAGAAAGTGTGTGAACTCACCTCGGTTTGCTCGGTTAGATTCTCAAATATAGCTAACAGTCAGAGTCGATCAATCACGTCCTAATATAATTACCAGTTAATCATTTAGTGGTTTTCAAATAGAGCACAAAGTTCCTACATGTATCTATCACACAACATGCATCACTTTAACGGTTTATGCCCATCTAAGTTTCCCATCCATCCCCCACTCAAAATCAAACATACGATAAAGCACATAACATATATAACATGTTAGATCATTCATCGATAGCATACTCGACATTTAGACACGCAAGTCACAATTTATGTCAATTCAGCATTAATATTCAAAACCGGCTGTTTTCGGACATTTAGATAAGTTAGTTAAGTTATTCCAAAAATTCCCAATTTTTTACAGGATGTCTTAAACGTTCCATATTTTATTGTGTAAAAATATCGGGGTCCGGTTCATTACCAATATTTTATAAAAATTCATATTCCGGACTGAACTCAGATTTATGTATTTCTGACCACAGTCCACGGAACAATTTATTAAAAATTCATCGAGTGTCCGATTTACGAAATTCCAGTGGGGTAATTACAAATGCATCTTTTGTCATCTACTGTACAAATTTCATGGTCCGATTCATCACAAAACTCAGGTTATGACAGAAAGTATGACACCCATTTATTGCTGTCAAAATTCAGCTTAAGTTGCTGTTACAAATTAATACTTTAAAAATAGTAAACGATGTCCAAAAATTACGATTCCGGTGCCATTAGAACCGTATTTCATAATAACATATTTTAGATTCAAAATATCGGTTTTTCGTTGAATTTATGCCCTGTTTATAGCCTGTTAAAGGCGGCTGAAAATACACATCAGCAAGCTGTTATCAGTCTAAAGGCTACTAAAACGCACACATATGATTACCATTCATTCTAATAATGATTTACAACAGGTTATAAGTTATTTACAGCAAACTAATACTCATATATTTCAGATTTATCTTGTATTACCATGTTTCATCATTATTTACTCTTTAACCAACAAGTTCATCACTCTAGCAAGACTTTTTAGTTTTGATTTTTAGTGTTCACGATTTATCCGACAAAACGCTTATTAACCACTCTAGACAAGATCAAGAAGAGGTTTAGAGTCACCTTTGAGTATGCAGGAAATGGTTGGAATGGAGGTTGATGGTGACGAGATGGTGGCTGAAGGTGGCTGCCGTGAGGGTGTAGGGGGGGGGGGTGAAAGTGTTTGTTGATGAAGTGTAGGATGAGAGATAATGGTGGACCTTAAGGTTAATTTATAAACCAACTATCTTCATTGTCCAACAAGTAATATGTCATTTAGATATCCCACACATGGGATTAAAATAATCAACAAGGACAAGGGTGTGTCACCCTTTTGGTGACCATTCGGTTGGGGGGGGGGGTAATTGGGTTGGTTTCTAACTATTTAGTTAGTGTTAGTTTGTTAAGTTAGGGGGTTAATTTAGTTACTAGCATGTAGTGTCTTGTGGCGGGTGTTAGGGTATTCGGGGACCCTAACTAGCTCAGAAAAGAAAAGCAATGTCAATGACAATATTTTTATGTCCCGGGTAAAGTCCGGTTGTTCGGTTCGGTGTTGTTCCGTTAAACTGCTTAATTAATCCGTAAAGCGTCTTACATATATATTTTTGTAACGTTTTTAATTTCTAGCACTTAGGAAAACATACTAGATTATTTAGTAACTTTTCTGTACACTACTAGTATGTTACAAGCACATGTAAGTATAACAAAGAAATCAGAAAGCAGTTAAATGATTCAGCACAGTCATCAAGCACTTTATTTATCATTAATAAATTGTACGGAATACATGGAATTATGAGGGTTGTCACATCAGTGAAAAAAAATGTAACACGGATACAACAAAAATGTACAAAAATCTGAGGCAAAAATAAAATGTAACATGGTAAAAACAAAACCAAAAAATCCATAACATTTAAAATTCTCAGATTCAATACATCAAAAGTCTACATAAATCTCAGATTCAACACATGAATTAGAAGATAAAGATATAAAGAGAGAGAGAGAGAGAGAGAGAGAGGGAAAAGTCATAAATAACACATTTTTACACATTTCATACCTTAAAATGTCTGATTCAACTAAAAACACTTACAAAAAATGTGTAATTTTAGATAAAAAAAAACATAAAGAGAATTTAAAAAAAGTAACAAGATTCATATCTGATTCAGCTGATGGAGTGTAAGTTAAATTTCGTTAGGTGTATAAAAAACCACTTAATTATACTCACTAGTTACTCGTTTTTAATAAAATATAAAATAGAATCGTCATAAAAGTATAAACGTGTTGAGTATATAAAAAATATATTTTTATACATTTGTATTCGTATCAAGCTAACTATGTATCGCAAATATAATTTACAAGCTACGCGTTGAAAACTTCAAAAACTAACAATTGTATGTATCTAAATATATATTTATAGTATGGGCTCAGTTCAAATGAGAACCACCATGAGTTGTAAGAACTTTTTCTTCACGCGTGAGTTGGGCCAAATTTTTTTTCACAAACGTAGATGAAAATATTATAAACATATCTGTAACAAAAGTAAAAAAAATTGTCGAGTCGTTAGTTTTGACTGTTACAAGTTTTTTTTACGCACTAGTGTAAATTTTATACGAAGATAAATTTTTTTTTACCTCTCATGTAAATGTGGGTATGCGGCATTTTTTTAATTTTTTTTTTTGCTAAAACAAGTGATTTTTTATGACTTTTGAGAAAAAAATTTCGGAAAACCTTTTGAATGACCTAGTTCTCATGGTTCTCACAACTAAAAGTGATTCTCATTTTAACCTATCTCTTTATAGTATTATACCCATAATAATATTATAGATTGATTTCCCAAGTACTTAGACAATTATCACCAACGTTTGTACGTGTCGGGTTAACTCGTGTATGACCCGGTAATTCATAAAAAAATTATCAGATGCAAATTTGACACGGATAGACATTGTTATGCATATGACGACCAAATTAATTAAACCTAAGTCTAAAATGTAAGATCACGATGTGTGTGAGATTCAAGCGCGTAAAGATGTTAGCATAAATTTGCGGGTTGTCACATAATCTGTACTAGGACTGACTTGGCACGATATTATTCGCTCCACCTCAACGTCCCCCAGTACTTCTTGTCGAGTTGTCGCTAGCTGTCTCCTAGATATTCTGTACCAAGGTCTGACGATCAATGATTCGTGCCACGTGCTTTTCCTTAGATGTCGCTTGTGTTCCCTCTGCCATTGTCGGTGGTGTCTCACGTCTATCGCCAGTTTTGTTCTGTCAACGTTCTAGATCTATCTAGACGACGGAGTTTCTAGAATGGTATGACCCCTTAGGTGCGTATCCGCGTACGCTCTCTATCTTTCTCTGGGACCATACCCTGAAATAATTGATGTTTTAACTAGGAGACATCTACATAAATAATTACATCAAGAATATTATAGTGGCACCCAACTTAACTTAGATTAAAGTCGAACCACGCACCCATTACACGATGGATTGATTACATGACCAAAGAAATAATTGAAGGTGAGGCATGTACAATACAACCACCACCGATTGGAAAGGAAAGGAAAGGTTGGTTGGTTGGTATCAAAAAGTCAAAACCATCGACACTTGGATCCTCCTCTCCTACCAAACAAACACCCTTTCTCCATACTTTCTTTGCGCTCTCTCTCTCACACAGACACAGACAAGCGAAGAAAGAAGAAAGAAGAAGAAGAGATCAACAGCATCCGAACACTGTTTGATTCGATTCTTCACAATATTTCATCTGAGTGAGCTTCTGCTAAATTAACCTGTAAGCTCTCTAATCCCAGCACTCACACACCTTACTATTTCGATTTAGGGTTGCTCAATTGTGTTCCTCAGAACTTAACACACGCAAAACTTACTTCTATTTGTTTTTATTTTCAATCTCAGACTGATATCAAGTGTCGAACCAAGTTGTTATGAATTTTGAAGCTGAAATTGAAATAATATATATATATATGTGTTCATGAGAAAGAGGATGATGCAGTTTGACTTTAGATAAATAACACGTTGCTTCTAGGTTTTGTATATGATAGAGGCTTCTTAACCCTAGGTATAACATGCTTTAGTTAAGATTCTTGACGTAATTCGAATGATGTGGATCAAGTTTTTGAATTTTTGTTGAGCCTATGATGAAGAGACAGAGACTGCTATATGTCGAGTTACCGAACTATCCCTAACCTTATGCAATTGATGTTCTAAACTAGCAAACATCACTTGAAATCAGACATTGATCCAAACACCCTG
Organism: Helianthus annuus; assembly: GCF_002127325.2. NCBI lineage: Eukaryota > Viridiplantae > Streptophyta > Magnoliopsida > Asterales > Asteraceae > Helianthus > Helianthus annuus. The sequence goes on along the minus strand of NC_035444.2, from coordinate 110,141,165 downwards.
CAATATGCTGCACAAGAGATAATATATTCATATTTTTAGATTAGATGCATTTGCCAATAATCAATGATGAGTTAGGTTAGTTACTAATATATAATATATTTTTTGGGTAAATGTGTGTGTGTGTGTGTGTGTATGTACATACTACATACACACATATGACACCCGTTCTGAAAGCTTGGTTTTGGTTTCTACAAGTAACTTGCTAAATTATATGCAGGGGCGGTGGGATATTCATACATTCTATGACATTGTTCGGTACCTATTGATCGCGGTTTATTCAATAGCTATTTTAACACAAAAAAACCTTGGCACGTTTTTTTTATTAAGAGGCCATGATGGCAGAGTTCAGTCCGAGGACTGATACTTCCACTGATGGGGACACTGATGACAAGGCTATGGGGGTAATACTTTAACTACTTGAATGTTCTTTTTGGGTCATTTACATCTTATATATGAAGCTTTTGGGAAACTTTAAATCAATGATCTACAACAATATTTGAGATTTTTGTTTTCTCATTTTTTTTTGAGATAGACTTGAATTTCATAGATGGAATTTGCTAATAGATGGTGCTTGTGATTATTCTAATGCAGTACAATAATGGTCAATCCCATGGGCTTGTGGTTTCTGATGCTAGTGACAAGTCGAGGGACCAAAAGGTTTTTGTTACTTGATTTTTCTAAACTACATAATAGTTGCTATTGTCATTATGAATACAGAGACATGACAGTTATTAGAGGTGGTAAGTGGTAACAAGGGCAGGTCAAGCGGGTTGGATATCAGGTCTAAACAGGTTTATGCTAGATCAAAACATGTTGGGTTGACTCACACACACTTTTTTGCCACCGTTTAAGTTTATGTAAAAAACATATTAAGCACTATATATGATCACAAAATTATATATAATAAATTAATAATATAAATGTTTGAATTAAAGCAAGTTAGGGAGGTTACATACTTAAAGATGCACTTAAGTGACTTTTCAACCCTACCCGTTTATTTTTTAGCTAGATATAATGTTTTACCTGTATGGGATAATTCATAACCCAAATTGACCTGTCCATAATTAATGGGTTGAAAATGCCACCGCTAAATTAATTATCTAGATGTGCTTCAAGTCAAGTGATGCTGTTATTTTGGACTTGATAGCCAAGTCTGCGGTTGTAATGCTATCGTCTGATTTATTGTTTAACTATAATGAATCTTCAGACACTTCGTAGGCTTGCTCAAAATCGTGAAGCTGCAAGAAAAAGTCGTTTACGGAAGAAGGTATATTTTCTTTTCATCTCTTAATGAAAGTGATAATAGGTTATGACCTGCGCTCGTGATACCATGAAAGTGATAATAGGGTCAATGCCCTCCTTTGTATTACGTATCCAATATATACACAAGATTACAATCACTAATTTTGGGATGATTACAATGGTATCCTCTAAATATATGGGGAGATATTTGTTTCTATATAACACATGCTATTAGTTAAGTTGCTCATCTCTTCTTTTACCTTGAATCTTTATTTTTTTTATCAGGTTGTTGGTTTTATCACCCTAGAGGGTTATATGGAACATGTTGAATGTTACTTGTGACATTAGATATCTCAACATTGACCATTGATAACTAAATCTGGCTTCGTTTCTGCTCACATGGTACCTTATTAGTAATGCCTCCATAAATATGGTTCTTGTGTTCCCAAAAAGATGATATACTTCATACCTTAGACATAGTTATTATTAGTGCTCATAGCGACGCTATTTGATTTTGGCGCCTCCATAGCGGGCAAATAGCGGGATTTTAGGTTTTTTTGCTTTTTTTTTTGTTTTTCTTTAATATAAATAGCAGGATCTTATAGGTATAAAGTAGCAGGATTTTAGGTTTTTTGTTAAGCATATATATAAAACAGCATATACAACAGCTTATTTGGATATAATCTACATATAAAATATTTCTAAATTTTATCCTAGTGTGTCACTAAACATAAAATAGCGCCCGCTATTTCATCGCTATTGTTACGTAGCGTATAGGTAGCTTGTCGCTATTGTCCGCTATTCGCTACAATATGCAAATATTAGCTATGTTTATGTGTAGTAGTTGAGCCAGAAATTCTATGAAGACAATCATCATAGAATTATGTTATTATTATTAGTATTATTTATTATTTATTATTTATCATCATCATGATCATCATCATGGATGATGATTATTATTATTATTATTATTATTATTATTATTATTATTATATTATTATTATTATTTATTATTTATTATTTATTAGATTTAAATAGCACTTCGAAAATAAGCCATAGGTTATGCAATATTTATTCAAGGTTTGAAGTTATTTGTTTACTTGATTGTGAAAAACTGAATCCAAGTTAGTGCATCGCAAATTGGTTTATAGTTTGGCTTTCAGAGCTGCATTTTTCAATAATTTAGCCCAATGCTATCTGAAAGAAAGATGGCGCAGGGTATTATGCATGAGATAGATGGATCATGGATGTGGATAACTAAAGATATGTATAATTTTTGGTAAATCTGCAATTTAAGGAATCACATTATATAATGTGTACTCATGACGTCATTTTTATTATGCGCATATAATGTATATATGTGTGGGCCATCAGGGGGCAAAAGTGAAAGTGCACTAATTTTAACGTTATGTTACTAATTTCGTGAAAATATAACGTTAAAAGCTGAGGACAGCTAATCATGCATCATGTAGTGGCGTTGATAGCTGAAAGACAAAAGGGTACATGCACTAATCGGTCTTTGTCCCGATTGCTGAGTGTTATGTGCCTTATGTCCAAGGCTTGATGCAAAACTACTATCGAGTCGGGGGGTCTCACTGGAAGCAGCCTCTCTATTCCTACGGGGTAGAGGTAAGGCTGTCTACATCTTACTCTCCTTAGACCCTACCTTTGCTTTGCTATTGGTGGTATTTACTGAGTATGATGATGATGAGCTGTATTATGGACCTTTTGTATTAAGTTGGTAATCGTAGAGACTTGTCAGTGTAAAATGTCCTCACTACTAATTTAGTGTTTTTCTTGTCGGTAGCCATTACTTGAAACTATTAACATTGCTTTGGGTACATAAGTTTTCTTTATTTTTCCTCTTCAAGAGGCATTATAGTCATTAAAACCACAACAAAAGTTCAAAACATCATAGAAGTATGTGCCAATCAATATACATGTTGCATTTTTTAGTATGGAATATTTTTAATCCTTTTTTCATCTTGACCAATTTTAGACTCTCCTTTCTCTCAAATTATAAATGGTGAAAATCGTTATTTTAACTGTTCTCATTGGATTTTGTAGGCCTATGTCCAACAGCTCGAAAGTAGCAGAATGAAGTTGAGCCAACTCGAGCAAGAGCTTCAGCGCGCTAGGCAGCAGGTTTGGTTTCATCAATCCTTTTCATTTAAAAAAAAAAAAAAAACGTTTGAAGCAGCTTCACCTGTCTTAATGTTATTTCTTCTTTGCTGAAAGGGCATCTTTATTTCAAGTTCAGGGGAACAGTCTCAATCAACAAGTGGAAATGGTATGACCATGTGATTTTCCGTCTTATATATCCCTTGTCACTTGTGAGTACTTCCTGTCAACAATTCCTGTCGAGTAACAAAAACTTTGTTACAATGACATTGTAATTTGAAACCTGTAAACCTTTGTTTTGTTCTGTGGTGTCTGTTTGGTATATCTGTAGCTAGTTACTCTTTGGTATATCACCGAAAACTTTGTAAACCCTTGTTTTGTAGATTCACTTCAGTATGTTCCATCTATGCACATCCCATAAGTTGGTAAAAAATTGATGTGATAATTGTATATTCCAAAAGGTGGAGATGGCAATTTCGAACCTTGGTTTTAAAAAGCGAGAGGCGCACAAAAGCGACGAGGTCTAAAATTGAGGGGCGAAGCGCAAAGCGCAAAAGCGGTGGGCTTTTCGTACCCGAGGCGCAAGATGTTTATAATTTTTTTTATATATCCCATAGGTTTTTAGCTTCCTTTAACAAAATATAGCTATAAGTAAGACTTTTATACCATTTTAGTTACATGTACAAGTCAAAAAACCCAAGGTACAACATTTTTACGCAGTAAAACGCCTAAGTTACATGAGGGGCGCGCCTCAGGCCAAAAAGCCCACAAAAAAACATAAAAAAATGCGCCTTTTGGTCGCTTCCTGTAATTACACAAGGCAAGAAGCAAAAAAGCCCCAGGCCCTGCGCCTAGGGCGCGCTTTTTAAAACCAAGTTTCGAACCATTTACTTACAAGCGGGCCATTCAGGCAAAAGACTTATTTTTATAGGAATGAGATCAAACAAATCATTAAATTTGCATTCTTAATGCAGAAAACCTTTCTATAGAAAATAGGATGATTATTGAAATACCATGATTTTTGTGATTATTTCTGACACGCTAATTATCTATTAATAACTTAACGAATTTGGACAAGGAATGTTTGAGCTCAACGGAAACCCAACTGGACCATTTGGAGCTTTACCAAATGTTACACGTTTTGACTCAAACCTGTTTCATTGTTTACCCGATCCACCTGACCATTCATTATGCCATCTCTACTGAAAAGTTGTATAGAGGATGATAGGAAAGTTTCTTGAATATTTTTGTTTGTGCAATTGAGTTTACTTTTATGTCATTGTAATCGAATCTAATAAGTCGTATTGAAAAATAACAATTATACAGGAGCTTCATCTTTTCATGTGGAATATGCACGGTGGTTGGAAGAGCAAAACCGTAGAATTACTGAGCTAAGAGAAGCTGTTAGCTCACATGCTGCTGATGGTGAACTTCGCATTATTGTTGATGGTGTGGTGGCACATTATGAAGATATTTTTCGAATAAAAGGTGATGCTGCAAAGGCTGATGTCTTCCACATTCTATCCGGCATGTGGAAAACGCCTGCAGAACGATGCTTTCTTTGGTTAGGTGGATTTCGTTCATCAGAACTCCTCAAGGTACTGAGTGTCTACTCTAAACTGGCATCTTTTCATTAACATCTATGCCAGATGTATGGAAATAAGATGTTTTATGGAACTGTTTTTTGCAGCTACTTATAACCCAATTGGAGCCTTTGACAGAGCAGCAGTTATTAGCCATAAATAACTTGCAGCAAACATCTCAGCAGGCAGAGGACGCCTTATCTCAGGGTATGGATGCATTACAGCAGTCATTAGCCGAGACATTAGCAGGCTCCATTGGTCCTTCAGGCAACGTAGCTAATTACATGGGCCAAATGGCTATGGCTATGGGTAAACTAGGAACCCTTGAGGGTTTCATTAGACAGGTACGACTTTACATCATCACACACACACGGGACTGGTTGTGGCAACTTACAACCATTTTGAGGTTTTTTTTTTTTTTTTTTTTTTTTTTTTTTTTTTTTACAGCTGGTAAAACAGATCAAAGAAATAATTTAGCTTAAAAGGAAAACAGTAACAGTCTTAAGGGTTTCAAACTAGTCTATTGTTTCTGTACTCACATTTAACACATTAATTATTTATAAGAAAATTACAAAACTTGAGAAAAAAATATTTGTGAGTCAACCTTACCTAGCCTATATCGACACTTGCTAAAAATGACACACACATACACACTTGCTCCACTATAAAGAAGGCATGTCAATGATGAAATGATTTGGTGGTGGTGGTAGCAGGCAGACAATTTGAGGCAGCAAACCTTGCAGCAAATGCATAGGATATTGACGACACGTCAATCAGCTAGAGCACTTATAGCCATTAATGACTATTTCTCACGCCTCCGCGCTCTTAGCTCATTATGGCTCGCACGTCCTCGTGAATAATATTCTCGTCCTCTTAGCAAGGCAGGCAATCACGCTAACACAGATTAACGGGTTGGTTCAAGGTTAATGTATTCAAAAGGTAATCCTAAGTCTGATTGCAATCCCTAAGTATGTAATGATGTTATCCCAGTTTTTTAGTCTCGAAAGTTGCACTTTTCTTTTCATCTTGTAGCTAGCCAATTTCAACTCGTTATATACTAATGTGTCGTTTTAGGGCATGTTTTTGGGGTTAATTGTAACAAAATACATATAATTCCGCTTTTTTTTAAGTTCCAGGTGTGTAATCTACTTTCATTATACCATTTAATATAAGCATACATGTATTATGTTTTTCGCTTTTAAAATTATGTTACATGTCATCATCATCATCATACTCAGTAAATCCCACCAATAGCAAAGCTAAGGTATGGTCTGAGGATTGTAAGATGTAGATAGCCTTACCTCTACCCCGTAGGAATAGAAAGGCTGCTTCCAGTGAGACCACCGGCTCGATAGTTGTTTTGCATCAAGTCTTGGAAGATGATCATCTGTTGATGATCATCAAGACTCTTTCTATATTTTGCGTTGATTAGATCTTACTTTTGTAAGATCATTTGGGATATTGGGGGGTAATCGTTTTGGTTTGGGTTGATAAGAGTTTTGTCACCTGGTTTTGTCGCTACATCTTGTTTCTGTTGTTCTTATTTTTGTGTTGGTTGTTTCAATTGATCATTATACCATAACTTCAACACTTATTAGCCATCTCCTCAAGAATTTGAAGAGCCTTAAGCGCAAAAGAGACCAGGGTTAGTATTTTTTGTATTACATGTCCAAATCTTTTTGTTTTCTTTTTTGAAGATTTTTAAATCCTATTCCGCCCGCATTCCTCTCCATGCATCTACTTGATGCATACAACCTCCTCTAATCGTTTCAATTAAATGTTTAGATTGCTATTATAATTAACACACGAATCACTGTAAACAGTCAAAAGAAATCACAAAATTTGGTGTATTGACATCCATTCTAGGATGGCAATTGACCAGTTTGATTCGGCCGTACTAAATTGATAAAAAGATAAATGGGTTGATTTACGTTAGACGACCTTTGCGTTGCTTAACCCATCCTACATACATGTTATCAAATAAATACAATCTGAATTTCATTAAGGCCTAAGGGCACGTTTTTTGGAGCTCGAACAGGGTACACGAATTCTCAAGACGGCCCTGCTGAGCTGGCGGTTGCATGCTGGCAATCATGAAGTGATACGTCTCTCTTCTAAACTTGTTTTTGGACCTTTGTGTATTCAGCAGTCACTCTATCTACTTGATGCATACAACCTCCTAATCATTTCAATTAAATGTTTAGATTGCTATTATAATTAACACACTAATCACTGTAAACAGTCAAAAGAAATCACAAAAGCTGGTGTATTGACATCGATTCTAGGATGGCAATTGACCTGTTTGATTCGGCCGTACTAAATTGATAAAAAGATCGACTTGTTTTCATATAAATGGGTTGACTTTACGTTGCTTAACCCATCCTACATACATGTTGTCAAATAAATACAATCTGAATTGACTTGTTTTCATATAAATGGGTTGAAGTTGGCACACGGTGGGATCTTTGTTCTTTGGTACAGATAGCTGAGCTGGCGGTTGCATGCTGGCAATCATGAAGTGATACGTCTTTCTCTTCTAAACTTGTTTTTGGACCTTTGGGTATTCAGCAGTCACTCTATCATGGTCACCTGTCTACTTGTCTTTGTGTGCCCCTTACTAGCTTCAGGGCTTGCTTGAAATTGCTACTTTATAATATAATATAGTATAAGCAATAGCACTAGTTCTAGTGAATTGACCAAACACTTGTTACTGTTGGATTATTTCGAACAAAATGCATATTTTGAAGTCCCAGAATCTAAAGTCAATGTTTGTCCATCACAATTAATAGAAGTTTTAAAATGAGACAGTTAGACTGAAGGGAGTGGGGCGTCCTTTAGAGGGGGCGTCTTGCGACATGTGGCGCCACGTCAGATCAGAGGATTTTGAGCAAAAAAGGGGGCGTGGTGTTTGGGGCGGCTTGGGGCGTCTTGGAGGGGGGGAGTTCTTGGAATTTTGTGCCAAAAGTTGATTTGTGTGAGAGGAGTGGCGACGAGAAGAGGACGGGCAAAGGGGGGACGCCCTTGGGGACGCCTATGGGGGGCGGTGTTTGGGGCGGCGTCGGAGGGGGAGACGCCCCACTCCGTTTAGTCTTACTATTTGCGATTAGAACGTGGAGATAAGTGTGGGGGTTAGCTGAACCTACGCTCCTTTAGACCATTTGAGACTATGATAATTACAATTAATTATATGACTAGTCTGATAGGTCTCCCACAAGTTAAAGACAGACGGGGAATGGCGTGTAGTTTGGTGTAAAATGTGTAAAACTAGGTGAGCCATGTAAGTTCAACTACAATGTTGGCATAAGTTTTGTATTTAGGCTCGGTAGAGGAATATTGAAATTGTGAGTTGCTTGCAAGTAGTTCATAAGATAAGGTTATTATAACCCAAATAGATAGAAAATCCTCTTGTGGACCTATGATCTTTTAGACAATATAATAACATGGGTCAATAAACGGTACTTTAAGATTATCATCATAACGAAAATAATTTTGAACCGTAGTCTGTAAGAGAGATGTATGTTCAAATGGCACACAATTATTTACATAGAATGTTTAAACCGAACGATCTCGTGAGAAGCCTCCCCCCAAGTAAACGAAAACAATACTCACAAGATTAGTTAGTACGAGACGTATGAGGTTACAAATAGTATCATATCACTCAATTTCTAATGGGACAAACCTCATCCAAAACCATGAGTCCGCAGGCAATTCCATAAATAATCTCTAGCCTCAAATACCATAAACGCATTTTGGGTGGAAAATTTTCAAGACGAGTGACCTCTTAGAAAGCCTCCACCAAAGTAACTAAAACAAAATCATGAGCTCTTCGTGAGCAAAAGAAAGTGCAAGGTGTCGATGTTACAAAAGTTTGAATAACCTTGCATCAAGCAAGATCTAATTACCGAAACAAAGACCTTAAACCTTTGAAACTAATAATTATAAGTTTGAGATTTGCTGCCTAACCATATAAGACCAAACCAACTGTTCAAGGTTTATAACCAATTTCAGAGTAGAAGAAAATGAATGGCATGTAAGAAGGAACTAAGTAGAAGATACAGAGCAAACAAGCAAATGACATAGTTGAACTACAATTTAACTGGAAATAAGATCAAACAAAATGCACCCAACAAACTCCATTAATTTCTACTGAAAGTGTTTAATACCTCTTTTTAAAATAAAAGATGGGTTTGATGTTAAAGGTTCTCACTTCGCCATCATGACCTTCACGAATTCCTCGTAGTTGATCTGACCATCACCGTCGACATCAGCCTCACGGATCATTTCATCAACTTCCTCATCGGTCAGCTTCTCACCAAGATTTGTCATAACATGGCGAAGCTCGGCTGCAGAAATGAACCCATTTTGATCCTTGTCAAACACGCGGAAAGCCTCCTTAAGCTCTTCCTCAGAGTCGGTATCCTTCATCTTTCGAGCCATCAGATTCAAAAACTCAGGGAAATCAATAGTCCCATTCCCATCAGCATCAACCTCATTGATCATGTCCTGTAGTTCCGCTTCTGTTGGATTCTGTCCTAATGACCTCATAACCGTTCCCAGCTCCTTAGTAGTGATACAACCTGAACCAGTAACGATTTGAAGAATCAATAACGACTACAAGCTTTGAAATCAACGGTGCATTGCAGAAACAACTATTGTTTGGATTTGTTTCAGATCTAATCGCATTCAATTCTATCACAAAGGAAACAAACCCTACCGCTAAACAGGAACAACTAAATTTGAATCAAGTAATAAACAAAATCATCTCATACGGATGTACGTACGAACACTCGACAACTGAAATCATATCATATAAAGGATTCCAAAACTCTATTAGAAGTGATGCAACCTGAAACAGTGTGCATACATAATAACTTTACTTGAACGTAACATAGACAATAACAATCAATGGCCATTACAAGCCTACAAAACAATGAACAACTGTTTGAATATCTTTCAGATCTATGACCTAGGTTCATCGGCTACTAAGGATCTAGCACAAAAGAAACAAAACCTAAGTCAAATTACGGCTAAACAGCAACAAATCAATTAAAATCATCTCATACGGAACGTAAACAGTACGAACACTTGACAATCTAAACTATATCATACAGAACTCCAACAGAATTATCAAAACTAACAATCAACAACCAGATCTGATATTACGAACGATTCATGAACAGCTATTTGGTGTGTTTAAAACGTTCAGTGAAATTAAAAGAGACGAATCTGACCATCTCCGTCCTTGTCGAAAAGGCTGAAAGCTTCCTTAAACTCGGAGATCTGATCATCGGTAAGCTGATCCGCCATTGCACAACAGGAAGATGAAGAAGGAGAAGAAGAAATGTTGCAACTCAGGGACTGCGTTGTTTTGGGGTCTTGATCTTTTTTTCATATTATAATATAATAAAAAGTTTGTCTCGCCACACTTTTCTTTATTTACAATGATGCCCTTTAACCTAAAAAAATTGGTTCATTAATTATTACTTATTTTTGTTGTGAAACTAGCCTAATAGCAAAGACGGGGTTATTCAAATACAATATGGGTGAGAGGAAATACATGTGGATTAGCGACGATGGCTCTTGTTGACGGGGGTAGCTCAAGCCTCAATAAAATGACTAAGAATACATAATAGTTTGAAGGGTTAAAAGGTTCAAAGGTTTAAAACCCGGAAACTAAGGTGAACAGCAAAAAGAACGTGTACAGCAATCAGTCACTTCACTGATTACTTAAACAACTCTCCCACAGCCGCAAAAGCAAAACATGTGCACAGAGAGTATTCTTTTATCCGCAGGTCCAAACGCTTCAACCCCTAAAAGGATAAGTCCCCCACTGCAAGCCGGATTCACTAGTCAAAAGTTTCTCCTTTGAGAAACCTCTTTCCCTATAAATGACACTTCATTGAATACATTTCAGACATTCTGGATTAGCTCAGATCTCCTTGGATATCTGATCTTCCTTTTTATCTTTCGAGAACTTGTTTCACACAAGTCTCCCTTCTTCATTCCAACACACACAATCTGCTTGCTCTTGCATCCAAGGCTGAACATCCTTCAGCCGAAGATCCTAAGTAAGTAACAAACATAACTAGTGAACCTCTCTCCACGTCTTGCAAACGTGGGGGGACCCCACGACCTGCGTTAGGCAAACTTCAACCCTTGAAGCCTTTTGCCTAACCAGTCTGATCACTACTTCAGGTCTCATTCTCGTTGTAACAACAAGTTGGCGCCCACCGTGGGGCTACGCCAGTCATTTCTCTAAAAAAAGACCTGTAGTGTAGCTCCATTCTTCCTGAAATCGTCATGTCTGAAGGAGAATCTCCGAGAGAGGTAAACCAAGTCCACGTACCTCTACCCCCAGCACTAGCCAAACTCATGTGGCTATACCGACCTCCTTCTTAACACCGGGAAGCACTCCAACAGGAGCAACATACCCCGAGTTTCTCACCTTCCAAACACCGACTCCGTCTCGTTCAAGGGTTCCATCTCCTAATGTTGGTGCTTTTAACACCCCTCACGTATTGATCTTACCCCCGAAGGGGTCGCCAATAACTTCTTAGAGTTAAGGTCTCTCCTTAACCAATACGTGAGCGGGGAAAAAGACAAGGGAGTGAGGATTCGGCTGGATTATGATGAGCCAGAGCCATCGTTATCTCCTAGACCTCCTGTTCTTCCTTTTACAAGCTCACAACCAACCATGTCTAGGAATGAGGCCGGTCCCAACCATCCACCTCCAAACCCCAGTCCATACACGTACACAAGGCCAGATCCGACATCTTTTCCTCTATTTTCTTCCCAACCAGTTGCAACCGGTGCTCCGTTAGGGCACGAGCTAACTTTAGATCAGCTATTACAGTCTCCTGTTGCAAGCCTTCCATCTCCAGCAGCAACCACATAGGAACAAGCTTTGTCTGTTCTCCCTTTGGCATAAAGTGCCGTCATGAGTTCTCCTTTAGGAGTAAGCTGTGCAGCTGCACCCGGAAGCCTTCAAAGCTTCAACCTCATGCCACAAATGATGGCCCAAATGATGGCCAGCTTCCCTTGGCAGCACTTCATTAACCAAGTGCTAGCCACCCAAGGGAACACCAACAACAACACGGGTGCAAGGATGGAAGAGGATTTGGCCAAGCCATACAAACCAAGCAATTTGTCATGCTTTTCTCAGCAAATTGCTGATTATGATTTTCAAACCAGGATAAAGATGCCCTCCCACATACGAACCTATGACGGAACAGAGGATCCAGAGGATCACCTTCAGATCTTCACAGTGGCAGCAAGGATAAAGATGTGGTCCAACGCTGAGTGCTGCTTAATGTTCATGCAAACCCTCGTTGGGTCTGCCAGGATCTGGTTCAATGATCTGCCAGCTTGAAGCATTCGGACCTTTGATGATCTAAGCAAGGGATTTTTGGCTAATTTCTCACAACAAAGGAGATATGTGAAGGATGCCACTGTGATCTTCCAGATCAAACAAAAAGATGATGAAAGCCTCAGAGATTTCATCGAGAGGTACAAAAAGGAGGGTTTAACGTATGTGGGAGCCGATGAGAAGATGAGGGTTGCAGGCTTCATGAATGCAATCACCTCTAAGTACCTTACCAGGGACTTTAACAAGTGCCTGCCCAAAACCTTGGAAGAAACCCTTGAAAGGGCTGAAGCTCACATCAGGGGTGAAGAGGCGGTTGACATTAAGGAACAAAGAAAGAGGGGTCCTAGCTGGAGGCACAACAGCCCCAGCAGAAAAAGAGGCAACTACGGTTCTTATGATAGACGCTCTCGAAGCTCAGACCCTCGAAGGTCTGAAGGTCGGAACCCTTCTAGCAAGGACAAGGCCGTGAACTTCACAGCCTTGACCAAGACCCCTCAAGAAATACTTGCCACTGAGGAAGTCAAGCATAGCTTCAGACCGCCAAGGCCCCTGCCTAAAAGCAAGAGAAACGAAAATTCCACCCAGTTCTGCGAGTTCCATGAAGAAAAGGGACATCACACTAATGATTGCTTCCAACTCAAAAAGAGAATTGAGGAAGCTGTCAAATCAGGAGAGCTAGCTCACCTTGTTAAAGGGGTGAAGGATAAAATGGGTGATGGGAAAAACAAAGAAGTAAACATGGTGAATGTCACTGAAGGGACTCCCACCAAGCGGCAACACCTGGAAGCTTGGGAGCTTCAATGCGTGTGCTTCCCACCACCACAAAAAGGGCTTCACTCAAACCCTTTGTTTGTGGAGGCCACTGTGGGAACACTGAAGACGAACAAGGCATACATTGACACGGGTGCAGCAACTGAAATACTGTTTGAAAAATACTTCAACTTACTCAGCGATAAGGAGCGTTCAAGGCTTCAACCGGCTGAGTCATCCATCAAGGGCATCGCTGATATACCCATCAAGCCTTTAGGGCAACTGACATTGGACGCTGCTTCAAGGAAGGTGAAATGGAAAGAATCAAGCCGCTCACCTTCATTGTAATCAACATGTCTTCTGCCTATGACGTTATCATAGGGAGACCAGGCCAAAGTGAATTTAGCATGGCTGTCTCTGTTGGTCAAGGCATTGTCAAGTTCCCCACTAGGAAGGGAATCGCAACCCTTCAACCAACCCTTGAAGCCCTCATGGTTGAAGGAGAAAGCTCAGGAAAAAAACGAAAGTGATGAGCAAGGTTGGGCCATTAACCCTAAGTATCCTGAACAAAGGATAAGGGTTAACACCAACCTCACTCAAGAAACTCTTTCATACCTCAAGAAATTGCTGACTCATAACATAAACATCTTTGCATGGTGTCCTAGTGATATGACCGGCATCCCCAGGGATGTTGTTGAACATGAACTTAAAATCCCACCAAATGTGAAGCCCATTGTCCAACAAAAAAGGAGCCTTGCCCCCCGATCGAAGCGAAGCTGCATGCAAAGAGGTTGAAGGGTTGGTACAAGCTGGCATACTCCGAGAGGTCAAGTACCCTCTTGGATAGCCAACCCTGTCATGGTTAAGAAGCCCGATGGATTGTGGAGAATGTGTATCGATTTCAAAGACCTGAATAAGGCTTATCCAAAGGATTGTTATCCCCTGCCTGAAATCGATCTCAAGGTAGACTCGCTTACAGGGTTCCCATTCAAGTGCTTCCTTGATGCATACAAAGGCTACCACCAAATCCAAATGAAAAAAGAAGATGAGGAAAAAACGGCCTTCCACACCGACAAAGGTATCTTTTGTTACCAAAAGATGCCTTTTGGCTTGAAAAATGCAGGTGCTACTTGTCAACGGTTGGTTGACAAAGCATTTGTTGAGCAAATTGGAAGGAACATGGAAGCTTATGTGGATGACCTGGTTATTAAAAGCAAGACCGAGGGTCAAATGCTTGATGACATTCAAGAAACATTCCGAAACCTCGAAACCTTAGAAAGATAAACATGAAGCTAAACCCGGTAAAATGCTCATTTGGGTTCGAAGAAGGCAAGTTCCTGGGACATATTGTTGGCAAACAAAGCATAAAGGCCAATCCTAACAAAGTCAAAGTTATTTTGGAAACAAAGTCCCCTCAAAGCAAAAAAGAGGTTGAAAGCTTGAACGGTAAGTTGGCAGCCTTGAAGCGCTTCACCTCTAAGCTGGCAGAAAGGTCCCTTCCTTTTTTCAAAACCCTTCAAGGGTGTACGAACAAAAGGGACTTCAAGTGGACGGAAGAAGCGGGGGAAGCCTTCAACCAAATGAAGCAGCACCTGCCTTCATTACCAAACATCACAGCACCTAAAACAGGGGAGTTGATCTCTGTCTACCTATCAATCGTTGAGGAAACAATCAGTGCAGTCCTGACCATTGAAAGAAACAAGGCTCAGGTACCTGTTTACTTCTTCAGTAAGACATTAAAATTGGCAGAGACCAAGTACCCCCCACTTGAAAAACTTGCTTTCGCACTAGTCAAGACAGCCAGAAGGCTTCGGAGATACTTTTAAGCACATCCCATACAAGTGGTCACGGACCAATCAATCAAAAATGTGCTTGAAAAACCCGAAACTTCTAGACGTTTAGCCAAATGGGCTGTGGAACTAGGTGAACACAATATCACCTATGTCCCAAGAAAAGCTGTAAAAGCTCAAATCTTGGCTGACTTCATTTTGGAAGTACCCAAAGAAACAATAACAGAAGTCAACACAGCCTCTGCTGAACCCTCCAACCCTCATACTTGGAAGCTCTTTACTGATGGAGCTTCCAACGTTGAAGGGTCAAGAGCAGGGCTAGTTCTAACTGATCCAAATGAATTAGAGTTCACGTATGCTCTTCTCCTTGAATTTCAGACTACAAACAACGAAGCTGAGTATGAAGCATTGATTGCTGGGCTCAAGCTTGCAAGGAAAATGGGTGTAAAAAAGCTTCAAGTCTTCACCGACTCATTACTTGTTTCAAACCAAGTAAGTGACAACTACATGGCGAAAGAACCAAACATGAAGAAATACTGTGAAAAAGCCAAAGAACTCATGAATTCATTCGAAGCATGCACAATCAAACAAGTCCCGAGATCACAAAACAAAAAGGCCGATGCTCTAAGCAAGCTTGCTTCATTAACCTTTGCCCATCTCACAAAAAGGTATTGGTTGAAGTGTTAAAGCAATCATCTCTCCAAGAGTTAGAAGTACAAGATGTCATCACCGAGGAAGGCACAAATTGGATGACCCCGTTGATCAAATTCCTCACAAATGGTGAACTACCAAAGGATCAAGTGGAGGCTGAAAGGGTCCGAATAAAATCAAGACAATATGTGTTGCAAGAAAATATTCTATAAAAAAAGGGGTACCTTGCACCATTGCTTCGTTATGTCGGTCCGGAACAAAGTCAATACTTAATCAAGGAAGTTCATGAAGGAATTTGTGGAGCTCATTTCGGCCCAAAATCAGTAGTCTCAAAGTTGATGAACCTTGGATACTTCTGGCCAACCATGTATCGAGACGCAAGCGAGCAATTGAAAAAATGTGAAGCCTGTCAAATACATGCTCCAGTGCCAAAAAGCCCAAAGCATGATTTGGTTCCCATCTCATCTGCTTGGCCATTCCACAAATGGGGAATGGACATCGTTTGACCGTTCACCTCCGGCCAAATGAGGAGTCAAATTCCTCCTAGTAGCGGTTGACTACTTCACCAAATGGCCGGAAGTAAAGCCACTGGCAAAGATAACAGGAAAGAAAATCATTGATTTCGTGTGGGAAAGCATCATTTGCAGATTTGGGTTACCGGGGGTATTAGCCACGGACAATGGCAAACAGTTTGCCGAGAAGCCTTTCAGCACGTGGTGCAAAGAATTCCGAATAACACAAGTCTTCAGCTCAGTAGCCTACCCTCAGTCCAATGGCCAGGTTGAAAGAACAAATCGAAGCATTGTTGAGGGCATCAAAGCACGATTGGGAAAACATGACACCAATTGGCTTGAAGAACTCCCAAACGTGTTATGGGCAATAAGAACCACCGAAAAAATTAGTCACAAGAAAACACCTTATAGCTTGGTATTCGGATCCGAAGCTGTAATCCCAGCAGAAATAGGAGTTACAACAAAGAGAACGTTCAACATTGATCTAGAAGCAAACAAAAAAGTGACGATGTTGAACTTGGAACTCCTAGAAGAAGCACGGGATCAAGCAGCCATTCAAGAAGCAAGGTATAAACAAAAGATGGAATCTTATTACGATGCCAGGGTCAAGCATGAAAGATTCAAGCCTGGTGACCTAGTCCTCAGAAACAACGAGGCAAGCAAGAAGGAAAGCCAAGGAAAACTTGGTCCCAAATGGGAAGGACCATATGCCATCCTCGAAGCCCACAAGGTAGGATCCTACAAACTGGCTGATTCAAATGGCAAAAAGCTTCCTAGGCATTGGAATGGCAAAAACCTTAAAAGGTTCCACGTTTAGAAAAACATGTGTTAGAAAAATTGGCAAAGTGTTGTTTTTGTTCACTTGTGATTTGCACACTTTGATGAATGAACAACGAGGTTCTTGTTAAAACTTGTCTTTTTATCCTATGATCAGGTTGAGAACCTAGCAAAAAACTCCATGACAAGGGTCATGTAAGGGGATGAGCTCCCAGGCTACATCGCTCAATAGGTTCAAGGGTTGAATGAACCTATATAAGGGGTGAGTTCCTAAATTAATACAACTCCATGAGACTTATAAAATTTTTAAAAACAAACTTGTCTCATAGACGGGTCTGAGCAGCCTTCACCAAATGTTCCTTAAGCCTTAGAAAATTTTCTAAAAAACAGATCATAATCAACAGGCTTACGAACCAATATCAAACCAAGGAAAATGATAGATAGGATAAGTGCTATGTCTTCTTGTTAAAAATACCAAGGCTAAGTGACTGCAACACTGAACCCTTCAAGGTATAAATAACATAAAGACAACACAAAACCAACAAAGACAATTCCATAAACATAAAGACAATTGAAAGGGCAAAACAACAATAAAAGGTTGTATGCACCTTGGAACCAAAAATACACAGCAAAGTACCAAGCCACAAATATCAAGCAACAACTAGAAGCCTCGAAGGCTTCAAGCTACAAGTTGTCTAACCAAGCTGCCTTACAAAAATAAACAACAACATAAAAACCACAACACGAGGCAAGTACTAAAAAGTTAATAGCATAACATAAGAAGCCTTAAGGGCCTCCAAAACCTACATAATGTTTAACAACCAAACCATAGCGGTTTGTAAACATGCAAATTGTTCAAACAGCCACCAGGGCTAACAACCATCAACAAAAACATTAAGGGTTTCTGCAAAACCTAAATTGTTAAAAAGACATACAAACCATCAAATTGTTTTAAAGTGCTAAGAAAGCTACGAATATATTTGTTCAAACATCAGCAAGAGGCTTAGAAGCCCTAGAACCATCACCCTTACCTTTTTTTGGCCTTCTTCGCTTTCTTGGCCTTTGAACCACCATCACCTCCAACCGCTAAACCCTCGAGGCTTGCTTCCTTGGAAACACCAGCATCTTCTGAAAAAGTTACTTCACTATCTCCCGAACGAGAACGTTTCTTTGATAGGGACTCAAGCACTTCAGCACAAACCTTCTCGTTTAGCCCAACCAGTTTCAACTCTTGTAAGACGGAAAGAGGTTTACCAAAACAAGTTGAAACTTCACTTACATATTGGTAAGTCAACCTCTCCATCTGTTGAACAGACTCCTTAAAAACCCCGGAAGCATCAGGACGAAACATAGGAGATTGTTCTAAGGCCTGACCGGACTCGTGAAGTTTGAAACCAGCAATAAGGCCCAAATGTTTCCCATAGTTCAACAGTTTGGTATAAACCTCCCCAAGGGCAGAGTTAAATTCATTAGAATGAAGGAGATAAGTGACAACATGTTGAAAGCCCTGCTCAATGAGCCACTGGTTATCACCAGTAGCTTGAACGACCGAAGCCTTCAAACCTTCCTTCTCCTCATCAAAGGCTTTCTTTTGAACATCTAGAGCCTCCCTATCAGCCTTCAACTTCAACTTATCTGCTTCAAAACTCTTCTTCAAGTCATTCATCTCAATCTCATGCCTCCTGGTCAACTCACCAACCTTCTTCACCCAAGTTCCTCTTTTTTCGAAAACCCATCAACTTCCTTTTTCATCGCAGCCATGGAAGCCTTCATTTTATCCTTCTTCTTCATAACTTCTTCATATTCATGCATCTCTTTCGTAAAATGGGTAACACCCTCAGCCAAGAGGACATAAAGGTTACAAGAGCTCAACATCAACATTGAAATAAAATGATCACCCTCCATCTCCGATATAGCATCTCGGACACCAGGGGGAGCAAAATGAGCTAACACATCTGCACAAACGGCAGGATCCTTAAAACTGTCCCCAACTTTCACACCCTAGTTGGGAACGTAAACTTCTTCAGCTTCAGGCTCTTACAAGCCTTCAACGCTTTTGCCTGATGAACCCTGGATAATAGGTGCAACACCCTTCTTAACCAACTTTTTCTTTCTCCCAGCAACCACCAACTCTTTTTCCTTTCCCTTCTCCACACCACCTTCAGAAACCTGCTCCGCGAACACTTCAATGTCATCACTAATATCAATAGCCTCTGAACCAGAAGGTTGATCAGCACTTTTTAAATGACAGTTTGATCGACGGGTAGAAACCTTGGAAGCAGGAACTTTTGTGAAACCCTTAACGTTTGGAACACTCACATAGCCGGAACCTTCGAACCTATGCTCAGACCCCATAGCAACTGCATCTTTACCAGGTGTAGCCATAGCATCATCAAACACGACATCAGAAGTGTCATCGCTCTTCACAAAGTCAAGTGCAGACATAACTATAGAACAAACACAAATAAAGGGTATAAACAAAAAGGCAGTAGGAACATAATTGTTGGTGCAGTTGTCTGTCGACTTCATCTTCGTTTGAGTCTTAGTGTAGAACTGTTTGTATAGTGCACGTAAATCGAGGATATGTGAATAGTGCTGATTCCGCTCGAAATGACACAATGTCATTTCAAGCGAAATCACATTATATCCTGATTCCGCTCGAAAAGTTAATTGCTGATTCCGCTCGAAAAGTTAATTGCTGATTCCGCTCGAAAAGTTAATTGCTGATTCCACTCGAAATGCACATGCATGTTCAATATGTTGATTCCGCTCGAAATGCACATGCATGTTCAAGCGGAACCCCAAGCCTATATATAGGCAGTCTCGAGCGAAATCAAGTGAGTCAGTTCTTGTATGTAACGGCGAAGCCCTGTCAAAACGTCTCCAGCTTGTATATTGTTAGAAGATCAATAAATAGAGACAAATTAGTGATTTCTAGTGTTAAACAAGCTAAACAAAGACAGAATCAATGAATTCCGCCTCTGATTCTGTCTGAGCACTCTTCTGATCGACTCGTTAGGTCGTTTCACGATCCTACATGTGGTATCAGAGCTCAGGAGGAAGAGTTCTTACTGTTTAGCTCGTTTTCGCTGGAAAATTCTGATTTCTACACCTTCTTTTCACAAATTGAATCTGTTTTCACGGTTAAAATCGGTTCAATTTCTCACGAAACGTGTAAAATATATTTTAACGAACCCTTGAAAGTTTGAGATTAAAATTCGACTTAAAAAGTGGTTAAATGGACCTTTGACCTGATTTCGCTCGAACGAACTAGTTTGGTATTCCACTTGAATTTCGAGCGAAATCAGATTTTTAGCCTGACAAGTTCCTGATTCCGCTCCAAAATTCTGATTCCGCTCCAAGTTGCAATTGGTCTGATTCCGCTCCAAATTGCAAAATTCTGATTCCACTCCAAATTGCAAAATTCTGATTCCACTCCAAATTGCAAAATTCTGATTCCACTCCAAATTGCAAAATTCTGATTCCACTCCAAATTGCAAAATTCTAATTCCGCTCCAGAGTTTCCTGGTGATTTCGCTCCAAAACTCACTTCAGTGATTCCGCTCTAACAGGGATTCTGCTTGAAAAGCTTATTCCGCTTGAAAGGGACTGTTTTTTTTTTTTTTTTGAAAAACGGGTTTCCGAATCATTGATATAAATTTCTTTAATATGAATAGTGAACACTTAACAGAATAAATGTATTAAAGAAAGAATTTGACTCGTTTTCAGGTTGTCCAGGAGAAAATACAAAGAGTATCATTGAGAGGTATAGCCGTCTTGTTCGCTCAATGTCTGAGAAGGGTATTCAGAAAAGTCCGAATGAATGGGTTGAAAGATTAGCCAATGCGATACCTCAACAAGAATGGGGTACATATCTGCTGGATTTAAAAAGAACTGGAGAATACTCTACATTGACGATTTGTCAATTCATTGGGAAACTTGAAGAACAGATGGAGAGAAATGATGAAAAGAAGAAAAGTCAAAGTGGAAAATCAATACTAAAGAAAAGCAGGAGTAAAGGTGTCCAAGTGGGAGAGGAACAGACTGAAGAAATTTCAGTTTTGAAAAATAAGAAGAAAACTGATGAGAAACAGATTTTTAATTTGCAGAAAAATTTTGAGAGGTTGAAATCAGAAAATGACAAACTGTTAAGTAATTTGAATAGTTTGACATTAGAAAACAAGATTTTGAAAGAGAAAGAAAAAGATTTTGAAAGCAAAAAGAAATCTTCAGAAAATGAAGATTTCTGGATAAAGCTGGAAAACAAGAATTTGAAAGCAAATGAAACAAAATTTCAAGAACAGTTAAAAGTTTTGGAAAATGAAAAATTTGTTCTTGAAAACATTAAAATTGAAAACGAGAAAATAATCAAGTCTCATTTGAGAGAATATCTCAGCTTGAAAATGAAGCTGAGAATTCAAGGAACAAAACTGATGAACTTGAAAAGAAATTGAAAGGTTTTGTGACTTCATCTGAGTTCCCCTGTCCAAAACCGATCAATTCTGTTCCAATAAGTGACAATGTCACAAACTTTGACAATGTCAAAGTTGAGGATTGTGATGAAGGAGCTGATGATGAAAATGAAAAACAAAAATTATTTTTGAAATTAAAATAAAAATTTCAAGAAACTGTTTTACATTCTACTGAAAAAGGTGAATGCTCTACGCAGAAACCTTTGAAGAAGAATGTGGAACAAAAACAAAAAGAGAAAATTTTGAAAAATGTTCAAAAAGAGAATAAAAGCTCATCAGATCGATCATCCAATCGCATTCAAAAAGCACAAAAATTGAAAAATGAAAACTCAAAAATTGTTGGCAATAAGTGGTGCAGGTCGGACCACAGTGCTCAAAAGCCAAATCCAGCAATCAAGAGGAGAAAGGATTATCACCAAGCCAAACAGTGCTTTGATCTGAATGTTTGGGCTGAAAATGGTGATTGGTACGATAACAGAGTGTGTTACCGATGCGGTTATCAAGGACACATTGCTGTTAACTGCCAGGATTGGAGTTATGAGACAAGAAGATGCTTTAACTGCAACATTATAGGTCACATTGCCAGAAATTGCCCAAGGAGATCGAATGACAGATTGAGGGCTAATTCTCAGAAAGTGGCAAAGAAAACAGTCAATGTCAAGCCTAAAGAACAGAAGATTCAAGAACCTAAAGTTCAAGAAAAGAAAGTGAAGCTTTCTCAGGGGCAGAAAGACAGACTGCGAAAGAAGAGGAAGAAGGCGAGAGAGTATCTGGAGAAGATTTTGTCCTCGGGTTCATCTGTTGGTAAAAATAAGAGTTCTGATGAATCACTTTCCTCGACTGCAAAGTCAAGCAAGATGAATTCATCAGATACAAATCTGAGGACAGAAGAGAGAAAGAAAAAGAAGAAAGTTACTGGCGATGAATCTGTTTCTTTGGAAACAAAGGAGCCACATGTCGGCGATGAATCTGGCTCATCAAAGTCAGACAAGCCACATTCAGGCAATGATTCTGGTTCGTCAAAACCAGAAGAGCTGGTTGTTGAGGTAAAATCTGAGAATTCAGGTTTAACAATGGATGATGCAAACTTTCCATCATTGTTGAACAAGAATTCAAACACACCCAAGGTCAGTCAGGCTTGGGTGAATCTTTTCAAACAGAAAAACCTGACTTGCCGGAGTTCCCAGGTTGGAAAGCATGGAACATGAATCGGCACATTTCTTGAGAAATTTCACTCTGGTGATTTTTCGTCTTACATGTGGTAAATCAGGGACATTAAGTTGTACTTGATTTTCTACAAGTGGTTTTTATGGTAAAATCAGAAAACGATAAATCTTTGCATGTGATTAAGAGAACAAGGTGATGAAGTGACCCCGAACCTACAAATGATTGGTAAACAAACTAATTTTTTTCCAGAAAAACCATTTTGATTAAAACAAACTTAAGTGTTTTGAAATCATAATGGGAAAATAGTTTGTTGATAGGGGGAGTTCTGATTGTTTAAGCCAGATGGATGGAGAATTGAAGTGATTCTCATCATGTTCTCAAGTTTGTACAGTTTGATTTCAAATTTTCCTAGAAAATCAAAATTGAAACATATTTTGATTGTAAAATGAAAAATGAGTTTTTGTTGCATAAAAGAGGAAATGATAGTACATCAGTGGACGGTCACAACATGCTAAAGAATTGGAATGTTTAAATGTGATAAACAATCTCACTGCGGATGTGTCAGTAGGTTTTTACACATTTAGTAGATTGTGACGAGATATAAACCTAAAATTCAAACTTGCTTAGATCGTGGGGAACAACTTCTTGGATATATGGGTAACCCCCGAAATCTCGTTTGAAAGGTCCCTCTTTCTGAGATACTAGGTCTTTATGCTCAGTGATATCTGGGGTATTATCCCGGGACTTCTGCTGTATGGAAATACTGACCTAGTCCCCGTAAAATACTTTCCGCAAATGCTTGAAATACAGCGCCGCCCTCAGCAACTTGATGAAACAATAAAATTGATAGTCATTGCTGTTGTAAAAAAGATCCTCTAAAGGGGACACACCGAAAGTCGAACCGTCATCTCTCTGCTGAACGGAAGTTCTGACCTGAGCTCTCACGGTTTCGCATCTAACCCCTTACAGATATCATCTGTGGTATACTCACCTGTAAGACTGAATATTGGGATCTGGATATGGGAGTATATTCAAGTAGTGGGACACGCGAATAAGTTTAAGTTCCTAAGACATTAATCACGTATCTCGAAACAGTTGAAATTTGTGTGAAAATTTAAGTGGACCAGAATACTGACAATCTAGGTGAATTGTTTAGAACTTAAAATGAAATCTAGCTTAACGGTGTTAGTGATTTGTCTTAAAAACTGATACGATCCTCTTGCATGAACTCACAAAAATATTGTCTGTAAATAGTTTCTTTATTGCATTTATATTCTGTTTTTGCATTTAGTTTACATATTCTGAAAAATCCAAAAAATATTTTTGACAACTGATGGCGAAAAACTGATTATTCAAATTCTCAAAGGCTAATCATGACGAACTAATGGTTTGGATAAGAGTGTTTGAGTTGAAAATGTTGAAATGTTTAAGATGATTCATTAATTTGAATCAGAGTTTGGATTGTTTCAAGTTTGTGAAAAGTTTTAAACGTAAAAATCCTCAAATGTTTAGTTAATTCACTAATTTGAATCACAATATTGGTTTGTTATATGTGTGAGAACTTTGATTTTTAGTGTAAGATTTATTTTGTCTTATAAGAGGTTGAGGTGTGTAGGTTTCTGATCCTGTTGCTACGAAAAGCCAGGAGGTGATTCAGAGCCTGTGAAGAGCTTAATCCGAGAAAAAGCCAGGATGTAATTTCAAAGGCGATAACAAATTCCAGACGGCGATCCCAGCTTGGTGCAAGGGGGAGTCTGACGAGAGTTAGAGCTAGAGAAAGATCCGGGTACATGATTCCAGGAAAGATTCCTGATGAAGATCGATCAAGATTGAAGAGTCGTCATGTTGAAGACTCTCACTGAAGATTCCGTCAACATTCAAGGGGGAGTCTGTTGGTGCAGTTGTCTGTCGACTTCATCTTCGTTCGAGTCTTAGTGTAGAACTGTTTGTATAGTGCACGGAAATCGAGGATATGTGAATTAGTGCTGATTCCGCTCGAAATGACACAATGTCATTTCAAGCGAAATCACATTATATCCTGATTCCGCTCGAAATGGCACAATGTCATTTCAAGCGAAATCACATTATATCCTGATTCCGCTCGAAAAGTTAATTGCTGATTCCGCTCGAAATGCACATGCATGTTCAATATGTTGATTCCGCTTGAAATGCACATGCATGTTCAAGCGGAACCCCAAGCCTATATATAGGCAGTCTCGAGCGAAATTAAGTGAGTCAGTTCTTGTATGTAACGGCGAAGCCCTGTCAAAACGTCTCCAGCTTGTATATTGTTAGAAGATCAATAAACAGAGACAAATTAGTGATTTCTAGTGTGAAACAAGCTAAACAAAGACAGAATCAATGAATACCGCCTCTGATTCTGTCCGAGCACTCTTCTGATCGACTCGTTAGGTCGTTTCGCGATCATACAATAATAACACAACAGGACAAACGCATACCCTGCCCATCTCTCATAAGCACTGGATCTCGATCAGGTTTGTCCCACAACTTACGAATGCCCAACAACACTAGTAAGGGCTCAAGAAAGGGACGAACCCTCGAAGGCACTCCCTGAGGGTTTCAAGAAAACGAGTATTTATCTCAAGAGCAGAAGGTTCATGTTGGTTAAGAATGGCATCCGGATGTCTCCAAACCATTTTAAAAGGAACAATCTCATCCGAAACCCAGAAAAACCGGTCTTTCCAAACACCAAGACTGGAGACCATGGATGAAACCAAACAGGTGTCAACTTGGGATGTTTCGAATGTGAACCTGTCACACCCCTTTCTAAGGCGGAAGCACGAGGTGTGATCATGAAAGGTTCTCATTGCGTACTAATGGTAAACATACTACATGCTCGTAAAAATAACTTCAAATGCCAATAACATTACGTAGTTGAAACCATAGGTTGAGTGTTTACATCACAAGACAACATAAGACATTATCTTAAAAGTTTACAACATTATTCAAAGATGAACATAAACAACATCCAGAGCAAGAGTATGACCGCGCGCACATCCACTTTAGTTACCTGAAATACATGTGAGTTTTTGGAAAATCGTCAACATAATGTTGGTGTGAATTCATGCAGTTTTTGTATTGAACGTTTGTATACTTTGTATGAAAACATGGTATGTATTTGTATAAATCAAGTATTTCTGTAAGTATCGAGATTGTTAATGGGTTGCAATGCCATTAACATGTGACACGACATAGGAAGCATCCAAACCATAGGTATTTTTCTAGTTGTCGATTCACGACTAAGACACAAAAGCACTACTTGGTACTAGTTATCACCAAGAGTGTGGTTGCCCGAAAACCCATTAGATCTAACCTTTTGTTCTGCGGTCTTAGTATGTACACGATTAATGGTGCTTCTGGTACCCTATTCGTGACACGATTTCAAGTATCATTCCTTAGTTCTTGTATCCATCATACCATAACACATGTATTTCCCCAAGTTTAAAAAGTATGTAAAAGTTTAAAAGTGGGGACATGAACTCACAACTTTGCATTTCTTGCGCTGTAAACTTCACCGGGTTTGCTTATATAGCGTCGTGACCTATACGTGTTTTATTAATGTTAGTCACTAGACTTGTATCGCACAAGTACAAGTCACCATCTTTTATGTATTTGTTGTTTGTGTGTTAAAAATAATTTATATTTTTAACTAGGTATCTTACTTATATTATTTTCTCAAAAATAAATATAAGTATCTTGTATTTTTACCCGAGTTATGTATTTTGTCCAAAAACACCTTTTAAGTTTATAACTTGTCCAAGTTACGTAATCTTTTAAGAAATATATTTTCATAAATATATTCTCTTGTATTTGTCTATGCATGTTGTATGTGCATTTTGTATTTTTACTCCTTAGGAGTATTTAGTGTATTTTCAAGTCCTAATACACTATTGCATACAATACATATTACATACATTTAGCACAAAATTTGGTGACCAATAAATACATATATTTTCTTCAAAAATATACATACTTAATATCAATTTTTATCTTGAAGAAATCATCATTTCTTAACTTGAAGTTTACACAAAAATTAGGGAAACCTTGGTAAATATTTCTTTTGATATAGTTTCCCCTAAAAATGGAGGTTTCCCATGTTTTCAAAACATGTGTTTATTTTCTTTTAAATCATCTCAACCAATAATCAACTCATTCGACACTTACCGAGTGTCAAAATCAAGTAAATTACACTACATCATGAACTTGAACTTTTGTAAAAACTTGTAGTAACTTACCATGTTATTTAGTAGGTTTAGTTGACCTTAAAAACATGGTTATTTGTTTGTAATTCACTTTATTAAAAGATTTAGTCATTTACAACTTGTAGATGATTTTTCTAAAAATATTTCTTTTGTATTTTCCTTGTTATAATCTTGTTCCTAGTCTTGTTTAAACACTAAAAATATGATTATTTTATTTAGAAACCATGACTTTTTAAATCTCGTAAATAAACTTGGTTTCTTGAGAAAATTATTTTTGTAATCATCTATTTACAAGATTTGTATTTTGTTTAATTCACCTTTTCATATGAAAACGAATTTCATCCTTCAAGTTCATGAAGACATAAAGCATGATGATCTTGGTCTTTCACAAGATAACCACTTTAACTTACTAAATCATGTGTTTAATCACAATCTAGTAGGTTTCTTATGATGTCTAACATCACTAACACAAATAATCAATCAACAAGAAGCAAATCAACACATTAAACATGTATTCTTATATTTTTAAGCTTATGTTAAAGTATCATGATAATGTTCTTTTTTGTTCTTGTGATTAACAATATTCATCATCTTTTAACCATCAAAATATGAAGTAATATCAAGTGATAAGAAGCTTACAACTAGCACAAGGGCTAGGGAAGAACACAAGAAGTTGAGGATGACAAAGGTGTTGGATAAAAGCAAATGAAGAAGGTCCTTCAAGATCCGAGACTACCAAACCTTCTAATCTTGCATCTTACACCTTAAGTATACTTGAGAATGGGTGATCTTGAAATGAAAATGGTGGTGGTGTGGAGAGGGGAGTTCGGCCGAGAGTTTGGGGAGGAGAGGGAGAGAGGTGAAGTCTTGTGGTGATTAAGTGTGAGCTCTTACCATCTTATAACCACAAGTTCCTTTTACACAATAGATTATATGTTCACAAAGCACACAACAAATCCTTTCACCAAATCACTAGAGATTTTAAAAGATATTGGCAAGATTGTGGAAGATTATGGGGGCCACCTTGATGACCGATTACTAGCATGGGGGGGGGGGGTTTAAATTGTAAATTGTAATGATAAGTTAGATAATTAGTTGGAAGTTAAAGGGTATTAGTTAGTGTCTAAGTGTATGGGGTATTATATAGTGTATTAAGGTGTTTGGGGATCATAACTAGCTCAATAATAATAAAACAATGCTTCTGATATAATTTTGGTGTTTCGGGTAATGTCCGGTTGTTCGGTTAGATACCGGTTCGTTAAAGTGCTAAACTGCACCATTTAGTGTCCTTTATGTATCCTTTTGTGCCCCTTTCAATTCCCAACAATTAGGAGGGTATTCTGGATAATAAAACATGAATTCTGCATGATATTTATGTGTTAAAAAGCTGATTATAGCTGATTTGTGCAGAATTCTGCATTTAAAGTGCGTTTCGGGTGCTTTTTAGTGCATATTCTAGCTTTCGGAAAGTCTATATGTTGACCCTTATATACATTCTTGGGTTTTAATGTATTTTTTACGTTGGGCCTACTCCTGGGCCCCAATTCTATTGTCTGACTGCTTTCTGCAGAATTGTTGACACAATGTGTCTTACCGGTGAGTTTACTAGTATTTCTGACGCAACGCTATCATTAATGCATAAAGCAATATTTGTATTATAAAACGTGCATGAATTCACAAGTATGGCATGTAATCAGACAATGTTGACATTTAAGCACATAATTGCAGTTATCAAGTATGAATTAAATTGTAATTAGACAATGTTGACATTATTAAGTATTAATTAAATTGTACGGAAATCACCATTCTTGGCTAATCGGAAAAAGCGACGAAATGATAGAAGGGTTGGGTCATATCCGGAAGCCCATCATAAAACCTCAAAATGCATAACCCTAGCCAGACCTTGAGGGTGGATCTGGCCAAGTGAAACACAGTAATATTCTAGAATATTCAACACAAAGTTCGAAAAAGGATGACGGAGATTCAAAAATTCAAAATGGCGACAATACAGAGCAACATAACCAGGAGGACACCGATCGACTGAAACATCACAACCCGGTGCAACCGGTTTAAATCTCAACCCAATACCCCATTCTAAGCAAAAGGCTTATACTTCTTCTTCGGTTAAACGCGAGAATGATTTCGCTAAATCCTTACGAGCACCCATACTAAAAGAAAAAAAGCAGAAGAAACGAAATCGAAACTAATCTGGAGGAAGAAAAGGGAATGAACTTGGGAGGAAATGTGTAGAAGTTGTTTCCTTCTAAGAGATAAAGGAAAAATAAATGAGAACAGGCGTTATCATTACACGGCAGTTTAAACCGCCGCCTGACAAAAAACTGCCACTAGTCACATCAACTGTCTTTTCAAAATTCAAAAACCAAAAGTCTCAACTGCTGTGAACCCTTTAAGCTCTCAAGCCTTGAAGCCTTGAAGCTAAATAGAACAAATGTACAAACAAGTCAGAAGCATTTGTGCTTACACCCAAAGACCTCTGACTTAGGGGGGGGGGCTGATGACGGGGGTAGCTCAAGCCTCAATAAAATGACTAAGAATACATAATAGCTTGAAGGGTTAAAAGGTTCAAAGGTTTAAAACTCGGGAACGAAGGTGAACAACAAAACGAACGTGTACAGTAATCAGTCACTTCACTGATTACTTAAACAACTCTCCCACAGCCGCAAAAGCAAAACATGTGCATAGGGAGTACACTTTTATCCTAATGTGTGCAAAATGCAACATATAAATTACATCAAATGTGGCATAAAACTAACCCTTTTTAAGTACTAATGTTCGAAAAAGTGTGTTTTTGTCTTCCTTTTGTATTTTCAGGATTAAATGAGCTCAAATGAACAAAAGAAGCAAAAAGGCAGCTAAATCCAACATAAATACAAGAAAAGGAATAAACGTGGCATGCCTGACCCCTCGACAGCATCCTCCCAAGCAAAAACAAGAGAACAGAAGGCTGAACACGCCCCGTGCTCAATGAGCACGGGGGTGTGCCCAAGTGTCTGCAGAAAAGACAAAGTTGTAAAAGCTTCTATCACCCACCAGCGGACACGGGGCCGTGGTCAACTCTAAGATTCACAGAATCTAGGCAAATCTTGATAGTACAGACACGCTTCTGCACACGGGGTCGTGCCCAGCGGACACGGGGGCGTGGTCAACTAATGCAGAAAAACTGCAATTAATGACGAAAGAGAAGATGGGTGGACACGGGGCCGTGTCCGGGCTTCTGTGCAGGCTATAAATAGGGGTGCTTGGCTCATTTGCAGACCATCCCTTGGCAAACCACCTCTCTCACACTTCACCCACCCACCACCACCATCACAATCCACATCCACCACCATCATCCATCATCCATCAGAGAGTGTGTGAGTAGTCTCGGGATCCAAGATTGATCGTAAGAGTTCTTGACAATCAAAGGCCATGGTTGCCTAAGTCTCTTACATCATTTGGTGAAGACAAGTGTTTAGTGTGATACTTTTTATTTTTAATCTTTTCGTACTTTTTATTTGGTTATGTATTAATGACTTTAATAACTAGTTTCTTATGTTGAAGGTGAATCTTCCTTATCATTTGTCCGTGGTGTCTTGGCATTATTTTACTGTCTATATAAAATAAAAGATTTTCAACATTCATATCTCCACGGTCTATATGGAGATATGTTGGCTACCTGGTTAGGGGTTAAGGGAATGGTTTGGTAAGAGTCTTGCCTTGTTCAATGTATTGATCCTGCAAGGACCTGGGTCAACTTTAGTAGGACCTCCTTCAATACCCACTAGTATTGGATGGCGGGGGTCCGAACTCCTTGATCCCCTCATATGTAAACTACTATTAAAACTTTAACCCGGCTATTTAGGATTGTATCCCTGCTAACTCAAACTACTTAGCCGAGGGTAACATCACCTTCAAAAGAGGCCTACCACATTACGCATTAATAACTTAATTAATTATCTTTCAATAATCCAACCCTTTAGGATTGTATCCTTGCTGACTCAAACTACTGGGTTGAGGGTAACGTCACATTCAAAAGAGGGGCCTACTACTATAACTAAGATAATCTCTTAAAAAGTGCAAAAGTGCGAAAATCATCAAAGGTTACACTAAAAGCGAGTCGGATCCAAGTGATTAATCATGTCTATCTGTTTTTATTTTTATTTTTATTTTCAGCATTTTTAGTTTTTATTTTCTAGTTTAAACCTTTTTCTAAACTTTTGATTTGATTAGACGTTGAGGATAAACCGGTACTAAAAGCTCTTGTGTCCTTGGACGACCTCGGTATCTTGCCAACACTATACTACGCTCACGATGGGTGCACTTGCCCATATGTGTGTTTGGTGTTAGTAAAATATCGTGTTTTATAAATTTAAAACTTGACTAACGTGTAAAAAGGGCAAAAAATATACATAGAAACATTTACCACCACACGCACATCAAGTTTTGGGCGCCGTTGTCGGGGACACAAGGATTTTAAGAAAGTTAGGAATCAACGGCCTAATCGTTTTTTCTTATTTTTCTGTTTTTTAGGATTTTTCTTAATTTTTCAGCTTCTGCAGAACTCAGCACGGGCCGTGCCCGCTGAACACGCCCAGTGCCCAATCTTTGGTACTGGCAATCCTGTTTTAAGTCAGAAAGTAGCTGAACACGGGGCCGTGCCCACTCAACATGCCCCATTTCAGTTACTGAAAACAAAACCATAAGATCCCGACGGTTGGTAATTTCTGACACAAATATGAGTGATACTGATTTTTTTTACTATCGGCCCTCTTATGGTACGTGGTGTCAAATATGTGGTGGCCCTCATAAAGATTTAGAATGCTATTTTCTAAATTATAAGCCCCATTATATAGACCTATTGTTTTCCTGTAGCCTTAAGAGGGGCGAAAGTAAAAATAATCCCTATCTCTCCCTCGAATGCTCTCAATCGAACCTTCTAGGAGAAATGCTTCTTGATGAACTATTTCAAATGGAAGATTTAATTCTTAATTGGGTAAAAGAACTTGAGATGGATTTCATTAATTCGTCACTAGACGATACCCAAGAAGAATTGTTGAGATCGCATTCGGATAAAAACAACTTCGTTGTTCCCGATATCACCTCTAACTCTGGCGAAGACTTGAGCGATAGTTGTCCCTATGTCGATTGTGCCGTGAAGGACTCCCCATCGACTTCGTTCGATGCATACATAGACCCGAGTGATTCGACATACACCTTCTTTAACGAGAGCCCAGGATAGGGTTGGACTTGTCCACCTACATTTAGCATAGGAATCACCCTCACCGATAACCTCTTGCGTTCACGTCTAAATCTAGAGCAATTAAGGTATCTTAGGAACTTTGGGGTTGCTCCATCCAGTAAGGAACCGCCCAATCCGAATAAGTTCCTTAAAAATAGACAAAACTTCATAAACAGCCTCTAGACACGAGGCCTTGTCCAGGTCAGCACGCCCCCGTGTCCACCAAAAGATTCCCGTCTGACCTATGGTCAGAATACGGACAAAACGTTTCATGATCTTGTCTGCACACGGGGCCGTGTCCAGCCGACACGGGGCCATGTGCAGCGTGCTGTCGTTTTCTATAAAGCAGCAAGATTCCTGCACATTTGGACCACTCCAAAGACAAAGATTTGCTGGGATCTTCACACATACCATCATAGGTATATTCTAAAGAAGGTTCTCAACAACCATCTTGTCTTTTCCACTTTTATCCATTGCCTTCTTCTTCAATTTTTTAATACCTCCATTAGAGCTTGAAATCACCATGATTCCAAGCTTTATTGTGTTGTTTGTTAGATTTTTATTCAAGGAATCTTGTTAAAACTAAGCTCTACAACAGTGTTTTAAGTTATTTCTGTTTAAAAATGCTTTAAAAATCATGAAAATAATTTGAAACTCCAAGATTCCTTGTTCCAAAAATCTGCAGACATATGAACACGGGGCCATGCTCAATGAGCACGGGGGCGTGTCTGAGGTACTGTTCCAATAAAGATTGAACTCTTTTCGGTCTGTCTTCTCAGAATGGCGAGCAAAACTAGCGGAACATCTTCATCGCACTCCAGGAACAACCGACAAGGGAGAAGGTCATCAACGGTTGAAGACTCTCTTGTAAACTACATTTACGCTTTAAGAGAGGCCATTGATGAGATGACGGGAGTGGAAGATGCATTGGTCGACCGTATCAATCATTTAACGGTGGGGCTAGAGGGATGTCTTCGAGAGGTCAACCTTTTGCACAAAAGGTTGAACATTCTCGCTTCTCCTCCTTGTACCAATCATCACCCAAAGGGCATGGAATGTGGTACCGGAAGTCATCATACCGGCCTAGTGGTACACCATGCACCCGGAACCCCCTCAAGACATATTACAAGGGGTTCCGGTTGGTGTCAATCCCCCTCCGCAAGATGTTGAGGAAAATGAGCCCACCTTCTTCCTTCCAAGAGAGATAGAAGATTGGCTTTAACAACATCTAGGGAATACCCCTCGGTCCGAAGTTCTACAAAGTTTTTAAATACCGGAAAGCTATTTCCGGAATTTTGATTCCTATTGTAAAAGTAGAACTCCTTAGGATGATTTTATGTATCACTTAACCTATCTATCTTGGGACTTTTAGCTTTTATTTTTCTACTTTGTTTTTAATTTTCTAGGACCCTATCTAATGTCTTAGTTTTAATGAATGATGGTTTTATAAATTTGGTGTTTGGATGATGTCGTAATGGGTAAAATACACTCGAGATGGTGAAGGATACCAAGGAAGCTTGAACCAACACCCCATGCACAAACAAAGCCTCCCGACAATTTTTCTTCATTACAGCAAGTTCTGCACGGGGGCGTGCTCAGCCAACACGCCCCGTGCTGAACAGTCTGCAGAAAAACGCCCAGTTCAGGTAACTAGACACGGGGCGTGTTTACTGAACACGCCCCCGTGCCCAGGCTTCTGTTACTTTTTGTTACTTTCTGTTACTGGCAACCTGAACACAGGGCCGAGCCCGGACACCACGGGCCCGTGTCCAAATGCCCAGTAACATAAAAATTTGTTTTTAACACACTTTTTACACATTCAATCAACCTAAAAACTTATTTTTGGGACACATTGAGGACAATGTGTAATTTAAGTGTGGGGTGATGCTAAAACCTTGAATTTTGCAAGTCCTAATTACAAGCCTTACACAAAACTCTACTGGAACCGCTAATCACCCCAATTTTTTTTAAAAAAAATTTCATTTTTTTTACTTGTCTTGGTTTAATTCAGGAATTACAAGTTTTAAAAAAGGGTTATATTTTTACAAATTTACAACCGATAGCGTCGTGATAAAAAGAACCAACATAAGAAAATTATGAAATGGCATGACAAATCTAGTTAAAATTTGATTATATATACTTGATCACATAAAAACCCATTCCCACAAAAAGTGAGTTTTGAGCCTTTATTGAGCATACAAATACATATCTTTTAACTAAATTCTCATTTTTCGTTTCTTGTGTGAATAGCCGCTTGGTTCTTACGACTCTAGAACTTGCCATGACGATACATTACCAGTCCTTACCAACTTAAACCCAAGTAAGTAAATGATTGAGGCATTAGGACTAACCCTTTTTATTTCTACCCCATTATTTTTCTTTTTTTTTACCACCTACCCAAAATCCCCCTAGTTAACTCCTTTGAGCCTAAACCTTTTCATTTCTTAACCCAAAACAAACACCCTTTACCGACCAAAACCTTTTTATTTTAAACCCTTTATTTTAGTAAAAAGCTCAGTTTTTCTTGCGACTTCTTTATCAAAAAAAAATATGATGATGAAGCCAAAAGAAATAAACAAACAAGTTTATCAAAAAGAACTTTGTTTGAAAAAATTGTTTCATTAGAATAAAAAGTCATAAAAATAAAAAGTCTTACGAATACCGACGCTTTTTACGCCTTTCGCCCTTTTCTACTAACCACTAACCCAACCACCTACCTTTAACCCAAGCCTAACCCTTCCCTCCAAAAGTCCTCTTGATATTTACAAAGGTGTATAGTTAAAAAGGAGGAGGATTGATTGCTTGGCAAGCTTATGGTAGAAATAAGTTCCATGCCGCTCTCGAGTGTTTCACAAAAATACATCTTCGGCCGAGTGTTGAGTGATCCCCCGTGAGGAATGTGAACTTGTATATAAATGGAATTTTAAAGAGGCATGTTATGCCCAAATAATTAATTTATTTTATGTAATGTTCTAAATAAATCATGACAAATAGGATTGTAAATAAAATAAAAATAAAACCTAATAAAAATCTTGGAATCCCGACACTCTATAACAAGCCCAAAACCTTCTCTTCTACCCATTCCATTTGGGAGTGTAAAGCCACATTGTAAAGAGTTTTGCTTGAGGACAAGCAAAGATTCAAGTGTGGGGGTATTTGATGTGTGCAAAATGCAACATATAAATTACATCAAATGTGGCATAAAATTAACCCTTTTTAGTACTAATGTTGGAAAAAGTGTGTTTTTGTCTTCCTTTTGTATTTTCAGGATTAAATGAGCTCAAATGAATAAAAGAAGCAAAAAGGCAGCTAAATCTAACATAAATACAAGAAAAGGAATAAACGTGGATGCCCGACCCCTCGACAGCATCCTCCCAAGCAAAAACAAGAGAACATAAGGCTGAACACGCCCCGTGCTCAATGAGCACGGGGGCGTGCCCAAGTGTCTGCAGAAAAGACAAAGTTGTAGAAGCTTTTATCACCCACCACGGGGGCGTGTCCAGCGGACACGGGGCCATGGTCAACTCTAAGATTCGCAGAATCTAGGCAAATCTTGATAGTACAGATACACTTCTGCATATGGGGTCGTGCCCAGCGGACACGGGGGCGTGGTCAACTAATGCAGACAAACTGCAATTAATGAAGAAAAAGAAGATGGGTGGACACGGGGCCGTGCCCAATGGACACGGGGCCGTGTCCGGGCTTCTGTGCAGGCTATAAATAGGGGTGCTTGGCTCATTTACGAACCATCCCTTGGCAAACCACCTCTCTCACACTTCACCCACCCACCACCACCATTACAACCCTCATCCACCACCATTATCCATCATCCATCATAGAGTGTGTGGGTAGTCTCAGGATCCAAGATTGATCGTAAGAGTTCTTGACAATCAAAGGCCATGTTTGCCTAAGTCTCTTACATCACTTGGTGAAGACAAGTGTTTAGTGTAATACTTTTTATTTTTAATCTTTTCGCACTTTTTATTTGGTTATGTATTAATGATTTTAATAGATAGTTTCTTATGTTGAAGGTGAATCTTCCTTATCATTTCGTGGTGTCTTGGCATTATTTTACTGTCTATATAAAATAAAAGATTTTCACTATTCTTATCTCCACGGTCTATATGGAGATATGTTGGCTACTTGGTGGGGGGTTAAGGGAATGGTTTGGTAGGAGTCTTTCTTTGTTCAATGTATAGATCCTGCAAGGATCTGAGTCAACTTTAGTAGGACCTCCTTCAATACCCACTGGTATTGGATGACGGGGGTCCGAACTCCTTGATCCCCTCATATGTAAACTATTATTAAAACTTTAACCCGGCTATTTAGGAATGTATCCCTGCTGACTCAAACTACTTAGCCGAGGGTAAAGTCACCTTTAAAAGAGGGGCCTACCGCATTACGCATTAATAACTTAATTAATTATCTTTCAATAATCCAACCCTTTAGGATTGTATCCTTGCTGACTCAAACTACTGGGTGTGGGTAACGTCACCTTCAAAAGAGGGGCCTACTACTATAACTAAGATAATCTTTTAAAAAGTGCAAAAGTGCAAAAATAATCAAACGTTACACTAAAAGCGAGTCGGATCCAAGTGATTCATCTTGTCTATCTGTTTTTATTTTTATTTTTATTTTCAGCATTTTTAGTTTTTATTCTCTAGTTTAAACCTTTTTCTAGACTTTTGATTTAATTAGACGTTGAGGATAAACCGGTACTAAAAGCTCTTGTGTCCTTGGACGACCTCGGTATCTTGCCAACACTATACTACGCTCACAATGGGTGTACTTGCCCTTATGTGTGTTTGGTGTTAGTAAAATATCGTGTTTTATAAATTTAAATCTTGACTAACGTGTAAAAAGGGCTAAAAATATACATAGAAACATATACCACCACACGCACATCAATCCGCTGGTCGAAACACTTCAACCCCTAAAAGGGTAAGTCCCCCACTGTAAGCCGGATTCACTAGTCAAAGGTTTCTCCTTTGAGAAACCTCTTTCCCTATAAATGACACTTCATTGAATACATTTCAGACATTCTGGATCAGCTCAGATCTCCTTGGATCTCTGATCTTCCTTCTTATCTTTCGAGAACTTGTTTCACACAAGTCTCTCTTCTTCATTCCAACACACACAATCTGCTTGCTCTTGCATCCAAGGCTGAATATCCTTCAGCTGAAGATCCTAAGTAAGTAACAAACATAACTAGTGAACCTCTCTCCACGTCTTGCAAACGTAGGGGGACCCCACGACCTGCGTTAGGAAAACTTCAACCCTTGAAGCCTTTTGCCTAACCAGTCTGATCACTACTTCAGGTCTCATTCTCGTTGTAACAACAGCTCTAAATTAAGTAAACTTGATAGGTTCTTAATTAGTTTGCAGAAACGTCCTTGGAAGGTGGCCGACAGCCACGGTTACGGCCCTTCTGAGGTATATATCAGACCATTTTCCCTTAGTGTTTGCAGGTAAGGAGGTGAAAATGGGACCGGTTCCGTTTAAATTCTTTAATTCCTGGCTCTCGTGTCCAGGTTTAAGAGAGGTGGTAGAGAGATCATGGAATAAGGGCTACTCGTTTGGGTCCATGGAGCTCTCTCTTATGCAGAAGCTTAAATCTCTGAAAGTTGATATTTAAAATTAGAGACAAAGGTGTAAATCGGCTGAACGAGTAAAGAGAGCGGAGTTGGCCAGCAAGATTGATAATCTGGAGGTTCTAGTGGAAGGGCCAGGTCTATCGGATTCCCTTAAGAAGGTCAGTATTTGTCACACCCTCAATTTCCACTTGCGGAGTATTACCGCGAGGCGTGTGACTTACCAGAATCATGCCACCAATCATATTGAATACTTTAAAATAAGATAAATAAAGTAAATCCATAATCACTAAGATGATTAGTGACAAAACATTCAATGTTTAAAACATAGTATAAGTTGCTAGCGGAAGCATAAGGTCTAAGGTCTCAAAAATAGTTTAAAAACAATTTATTTAAATAAAAACCCAACAACGGTTCTGGATAGCCACTACACTCCTCCATGCAAACTCCAGCGTAGCACCTAAGGACCTGCAAAGCATGCAATAGCATGTCAACATAAAGTTGGCGAGTTCACGGTTTTAAAATGTTTTACACGTTTTATCCCAAAAACATAAGTTATTAAATTACCGGTTTATAAAACATGTAATGGGGAGCTACCCCATCGTTAAGCTACTAAATTGTGTCGTACCAATGTTGTGACGGTAGAGTTGTTTTGCCCTAGATCAATGTCTATCATCATTGATCAGTACCAAGGCATAAAAGTTCACGCCCGTCCTCAGTGAGGTTTGTCAAACCTAATAGCGCTATCAACTAATATCCCGCTCGCCCGGCCCGACAATTACTCGGTATTATTGTATGGAGACTTTATGATAGAGTTTCGTTTAGTCCGCTAAAGACATGATTTATTATAATCAATTAATATTATTTCGTTCCCTCATAATATTAGGTTCTCAATCCACCGGGAATACATGATCTTAGTGATAGTGTGAACTCACCTTAGATTAGCTTGGCAGATTAAGTTATGCAATCTAGTATGGTTAAGAACCGTGACATTTGCAATTTTTGAACATTGTACAGTTTCGATCATTTTTGTAGGACCGGTTTTGCGACCGTTCGATTGCGTAACGAACGTTTCACGTGCGGAATCCGTGAACGAACGTGACCGAACACACGATAACGTACTACTAACGTGATTTCATAGATAGATTTGATGATCCGGTACAAGATATCACGTTTACACTACTTTCTCTCTCTACTTTCTCTCTCTAGAAAGTCTTTTCTCCAATTCTCTTACTAAACTCTTCCAAGAACTCTAAAATCTAACTAAAACCATGACATAACACCCTATTTATATGGTCAAGGCAACTTAATGAACATTCACATTAATTACAAGTTTGCCACCTTGCCATTTCTAACTAAATAGACATTATGCACTTGATTACTTCCGGCTTTTCACTACGACTCGGATTGACGAAGGCGATAGACATGAAATGCATCAACAATCTCCCCCTTGGATATTGCCGTAGACAATCCGTAGTGAAACTCGTAGCGACTTGACTTTCTATTTGAGAGACTCGAACGAAGATGTAGTCGACAGACAACTGCACTAACAAACTCCCCCTTGGATGTTGACGGAATCTTTAGTGAGAGTCTTCAAATACTCTTGCTCGAACAGAATCCCAGAGGATCTGTATTTTCTTCAGAATCTTCAGGCTCCCCCTTTCGTCAAGCTTCCGTGCTTTTGGGATCGACGCCTTGCTTTTCAGATACAAGCTCCTTTAGCGTTGAGCTCGTCTTCAGACTCCCCCTTAGACTCGGCTATCGGGATCGTAGTCTGGCTTTTAGTAGCAACAAATTTCAAAACCTGCACATCTCAAACACACAATTATAACAAACAATATTGTGATTCAACTTAATGAATCAACTAAACATTTGAGAATTTTCATATTTAAAACTGATTAAAAATTCGAAACATTCCAAATTCTGATTCAAATTAACGAATCATCTTAAACATTTCAAATCAATTAACCAAAACCGTCTGTTCATCATGTTTAGCCTTTGAGATTTTGAATGTCAGCTCTTCAACATCAGTTGTCGAAAATCTTTTTGGATTTTTCAAAATAAGAAACATAAATGCAAAGACAAAAATTAAATGCGGAAATGAAATATGTACAAACATATTTTTGTGAGTTTGTGTAAGAGGATCATATCAGTTTTTGAGACACATCACAAGCACTGTTAAGCTTTTAGACATTTTAAGTTCTAAACGATTCACGTTGATTGACGATATTGTTGTCCACTTAAGCTCAATCTAAAACTTTCGAAATGCTTACCGATACGTTTAAGGTATATTAATTATGCACTAAGTTCTTATGGACCCCACGATCTCAGCATATCCCCTCATCATGCAATACACTAACTCAAGTAATGCCTTTAAACTTTCATC
Organism: Helianthus annuus; assembly: GCF_002127325.2. Lineage (NCBI taxonomy): Eukaryota > Viridiplantae > Streptophyta > Magnoliopsida > Asterales > Asteraceae > Helianthus > Helianthus annuus. Next base: position 110,101,295 of record NC_035444.2, on the reverse strand, counting down.
AACTGTGATATGTGCGAAAACAAAGCAGAATGTTTAAACATTAACAATCAGGTCGATACTTCCGTATACGCAGAGAAAGTCCAATGTTTAAACAAAATAAGAAAATAAAACAAGTTGAAGTTGTTTAGGCTTTAACCACCAGGTCGATACTTCCGTATACGCAGAGGAGGTTCAAAGCTTAAACGAAACACCAAAGAAAATAAAGCAGAACGTTTAGGCAACAACATCCAGGTCGATACTCCCGTATACGCAGAGGATGTCCGATGCTTAAACAAAATAAAGAAATCAAACAAGTTTAAATCTTTGCAAAATAAAATGCACAATCACAGCTGTTCATCATGTTTAGCCTTTGAGATTTTGAATGTCAGCTCTTCAACATCAGTTGTCGAAAATCTTTTTGGATTTTTCAAAATAAGAAACATAAATGCAAAGACAAAAATTAAATGCGGAAATGAAATATGTACAAACATATTTTTGTGAGTTTGTGTAAGAGGATCATATCAGTTTTTGAGACACATCACAAGCACCGTTAAGCTTTTAGACATTTTAAGTTCTAAACGATTCACGTTGATTGACGATATTGTTGTCCACTTAAGCTCAATCTAAAACTTTCGAAATGCTTACCGATACGTTTAAGGTATATTAATTATGCACTAAGTTCTTATGGACCCCACGATCTCAGCATATCCCCTCATCATGCAATACACTAACTCAAGTAATGCCTTTAAACTTTCATCAACTGTGATATGTGCGAAAACAAAGCAGAATGTTTAAACATTAACAATCAGGTCGATACTTCCGTATACGCAGAGAAAGTCCAATGTTTAAACAAAATAAGAAAATAAAACAAGTTGAAGTTGTTTAGGCTTTAACCACCAGGTCGATACTTCCGTATACGCAGAGGAGGTTCAAAGCTTAAACGAAACACCAAAGAAAATAAAGCAGAACGTTTAGGCAACAACATCCAGGTCGATACTCCCGTATACGCAGAGGATGTCCGATGCTTAAACAAAATAAAGAAATCAAACAAGTTTAAATCTTTGCAAAATAAAATGCACAATCACAGCGACTTTTCAGCAAAGTAGTGAAAGTTCACAAACTTAACCAGTTTTATGTCTTTCGACAATCAGCGATTACTGAGCAGGCACACAGTCAAGAAGGACAAAACTAAGTACTATGCTTTCAACCATGTTTCCCACTAGAACTAGGCTTTTTCATTTATATTTGTATCGTTATCGCAAATCTACTAGTCTAGCTGAGCCTATCGTCACATCTTTAGTGAGATCGTTTATCACATTTGACATTTCATTTCCTTAGCATGCTGTGATAGTCCACTGATTTACTATCATTTCCTCTTTTATCAACAAAACTCATTTTTAAATTTTTCAATGTTTTTGACTTTTTCAAATTTTCTATTTTTTTAAAATTTTTCTCCCCCTAAAATCAAAATATGTTTCAATTTTGATTTTCTGAGAAAATTTGAAACAAACTATACAAACTGACAACTTGATGAGAATCACTTCAATTCTCCATCCACTTTGGCGTAAACAATCAGAACTCTCCCTCACAACAAACTATTTTCCCATTATGATTTCAAAACACTTAAGTTTGTTTTAATCAAAATGGTTTTTCCGGAAAATTAGTTTTGTGTGACATTTCATAAACTCGGGGTTTCATCACCTTGTTTTACAAATTATTACTTGTATGAAAGATGAATCAAGTACAACTTAATGTGCCTGATTTATCTTTTGAAGGACGAAAAATCACCAGAGTGAAATTTCTCAAGAAATATGCCGATTCATGTTCCACGCTTACCAACCTGGGAACTCCGGCAAGTCAGGATTTTAAGCAACGAATGTAGGCACCCAAGCCTGACCAGCCTTGGGTGTATTTGAGTTATTTTCACTCGGGGTTTGAACATTCCTTTTTGTTTCATAAAATTCTTTAACCCCTTTAACCTTTCCCTCAACCATCTTTCCAAAAATATTTTTCACTTTTCCATTAAAAGCCTTTTCGACATCAAATTCTTTCTTTTCAGAATAGAATTTATTCGAAATTTTCACTTTACCATCTTTTTGTTTAAAATTTTCAGTTCGCAATGGTGGAAAGTTTGTGTCATCCATTGGCGGAACTGAATTTTCACTTTTGAGCTCAACTTGTGGCTCCTCTGATTTTGACGAATCAGAATCATCGCCTGAAGGTGGCTTGTCTGACTTCGGCACGTCAGATTCATCGCCGACCTTTTCCTTCTTTTTCTCTTTCGTCCTCAGATTTGCATCTGACGAATTCGGTTTACTTGACTTTGTTGTCGAGTGAATCGATTCATCAGCACTCTTATTCGATCTGTCGGGTGAACCCGAGGACAAAATCTTCTCCAGATATTCTCTGGCCTTCTTCCTCTTCTTTCTCAGTTTGTCTTTTTGCCCTTGAGAAAGTTTCACTTTCTTTTCTTGAACTTTAGGTTCTGGGACCTTCTGTTCTTTGACTTTCTGGTCTGAAACTCTCAGTTCCTTGGGCTTGACAGTGATTGGTTTCTTTGCCAACTTCTGAGAATTAACCCTCAATCTTTCACTTGATTTCCTTGGGCAATCCCTGGCAATGTGTCCTTGGATTTGGCAATTATAGCATCTTCTTGTCTCAAATCTCTGTCTCTGGCAGTTAACAGCAATGTGTCATTGATATCCACATTTGTAGCACACTCTGTTATCATACCAATCACCATTGTCATACCAAACGCTTAGATCAAAGCACTGTTTGGCTTGGTGATACTCCTTCCTCCTCTTGATTGTTGGATTTGGCTTTTGAGCACTGTGGTCTGACCTGCACCACTTATTACCAACAATTTTTGAGTTTTCGTTTTTCAATTTTTGTACTTTTTGATTGCGATTGGATGATCGATCTGATGAGCTTTTATTATCTTTTTGAACAATTTCAAATTTTTACCTTTTTGTTTTTGTTCTACAATCTTCTTAACAGGTTTCTGCTTTGAACATTCACCTATTTCCGTAGATTGCAAAACAGTATTTTTGAATTTTTCTTTTAATTCTAAAAACAATTTTTGTATTTACATCATCAGATTTCTCATCACAATCTTCAACTTTGACATTGTCAAAGTTTGTGACATTGTCACTTATTGGAATAGAATTGATTGGTTTTGGACAGGGAAATTTCAAACTGTCAGATTTAGTCACAAAACCTTTCAATTTCTTCTCGAGCTCATCAATTTTCTTCCTAGAATTCTCAGCTTCATTTTCAAACTGAGATATTTTACTGAGCTGAGAAGCAATTGTATTTTCATTCACAATTTTGTTTTTCTCAAAAATTGATTTTTCATTTTCTAAAATTTTTATTTGATTTTGAAATTCTGTTTCTTTTTCTTTCAAAACTTTGTTTTCCAGCTTTATCCAAGAAACATCTTTATTTTCACTTTTAATTTTTTCAAAATCTTTGTTTTCTAATAACAAACTCTCAATATTCTTCAAAAGTTTGTCATTTTCAGATTTCAGTTTTTCATAGTTCAAGCGCAACTCCAGAATCTGTTCATCATCAGCTTTCTTCTCAATCTTCAAAGTTTTGTTTTCCAATGTCAAACTCTCCATATCCTTCAAGAGTTTGGCATTGTCTGATTCAGATTTATCACATTTTGAACACTTCTCAGTCATCTTTACATCCTCAGCTTTCTTTTCATCCTTGATCGCTGAAATTTCTTTAACCTGTTCCTCTACCTCTCGAACATTTTCATCAGATTTACATTTTGCTTCATCAGTTGCTTCACTTCTAATCTTTTGTAGTTCAATTTCTCGCTCTTTAATCTTATCGATAAACTCACTCAAACTGTAAGTGATAAAATCAGTACTATTCTTCAGCATCATTAGGTATGTACCCCACTCATCGTAAGGAAGAGCATCACACAGCTTATCAATCCATTCTTCGTTCGTTTTTTTAATATCCAAACGTCTCATTTCCAACACCAAGTGAGAATATCGTTCGATCAACTGTTTCGTCGATTCACCATCGATACCTGAAAAATTATTGAACTTGTTCAGTACAATATTAATTGCAAAATCCATGTTCGGTATCAAACGATTCACAAAAACGAATTCTCAATTAATAATGAAATTCGAATAACAAAGATCAATAAATCGAGTGAGGATTCTCTCAGGCGAGGATCCTATTCTTGACAAACACCTTGGATTACCTGCAATTAAACAAGTAAACAATCAGTTTAAACTGAACTGAAACCGTAAAAGTATGTGTCGATGGAATTGATATAGAACTCGTGTCGAAGATCCGCGTTCCAATGAATGTGCACTGTTAGTACAAATCCCCTCCTCAATTCTTTATCACGTGGGCTGCACAAACGACAACTTTACAAAAATAATTTGTTTTGTTTTGTTTTTTTTTTTTTTTTTTAAATTGACGCTGTTTTTGGGCTTCAAATAGGTGTGGGCTTTTGTTTTGATTGGACCAAAAACATAACCATTGACAAGGGGCGGTGCAACTATGGGCTTTAGTGATTGGGTAAGTGGGGCGGTGAGCTTAAGAATTGGACGGTGGGTTTAAAAGTCAGCACATGGGCTTTAAAAACTTTGGAATGGGTAATATCTAAAACAAGTGGGCGGTGACTTCTTGGGCAGTGGGTTTAATGGGCTTTAACTGGGATTGGGTCTTAATGAGGCGGTGTAAAACTTCTCACTAAGTGGGTCTCATGGACGGTGCACAACAAGATGATTGGTGATTAAAATAGGTGAGTGGGGCGGTGCTATTAATAAGGAATTGTTTAATAGGCAGTTGTGCTAGTGGGTTGGGCGGTCACATGGGACGGTGCTTAACAGATCAGTGGACAAAACAACAATTATAAGAAATAGGCGGTTGGTAAAAAAAATGGATTGGACAAGAGGGGCGGTGAAGACTTGAAGAATGATTGTGTCCGACAACTTGTTCAGTGAATAACCATAGTCAACACCCTGTCAATCAACCTGTCACTGTGAAGAAGATGACCTAAGAGCGGTTCCCAAGTCTGTCTAATAAGCGATCCAGAGGTTAATTTTTGAGCGGTTCACACATGTAACTTTGAGCGGTTCCAGAACTGAATTACGAGCGGTTCCAGACATTGATTACGAGCGGTTCCACACCAATTTTCGAGCGGTTCCAGATGTTCACGGTTCCAAGCTGAATTTTCGAGCGGTTCATAGCTGAAATACGAGCGGTTCCAGACGTGATTTCGGACCAAAAAATCTCGATATCTCCAAAATTACATGGAATTTCGATCTGAAACTTGGTAGGGTTTTGATTCTATGTATTTCGCACAATATATCCAAAAATCAGACGAAACGGACCGTATTTACCTGTTCAATTTGACGTATTTCAGTAAAGAACGAGTAGAATGAGTAGAATATGAAGAAATCGACGAAATTGGATCTGAATCGGCTCTGAATCGGCTGAAATCTGTACGAGAACGACGTGTTTGATCAAGCAATCGAGCTCCTAGCTCTGATACCACTTGTAGGACCGGTTTTACGACCGTTCGATTGCGTAACGAACGTTTCACGTGCGGAATCCGTGAACGAACGTGATCGAACACACGATAACGTACTACTAACGTGATTTCATAGATAGATTTGATGATCCGGTACAAGATATCACGTTTACACTACTTTCTCTCTCTACTTTCTCTCTCTAGAAAGTCTTTTCTCCAATTCTCTTACTAAACTCTTCCAAGAACTCTAAAATCTAACTAAAACCATGACATAACACCCTATTTATATGGTCAAGGCAACTTAATGAACATTCACATTAATTACAAGTTTGCCACCTTGCCATTTCTAACTAAATAGACATTATGCACTTGATTACTTCCGGCTTTTCACTACGACTCGGATTGACGAAGGCGATAGACATGAAATGCATCAACAATTTTCGTATTTGTTGGTGCACTTTGTGTCTGTACTTTGTCTATATTTTGTAATGTATAAAACGATGTCTTTTGTCGGTTGTGTTTACGTCCTTTATGTGTGTTTATGTATTGTAATGTGTTGTTTGACCAAGTCAACCATCCTCCTGGTTTGACTTGGCCAAACTTCAACACTTAGTATTTGAAAGATAGAGTGTCACGAAGGATGTCTTCGAAGGATGATGTTTATCCTTCGAAGACTTCGAAAGATGTCTTTCGGAGGATCTTTATGGACCTCGAAGGATACACTATCCTTCGAGGTATGTCTAGATCCTTCGAGATCTTTCGATAGGCTTTCTGGTCGACAGATGATCCTTCGACCAGGACATCTATCCTTCGTGCATGGGAATCTGTTTTGGGTATATATATCCATGAAGGGTTTCACTTTCACAATAGTTCTGATAGTTCTGTCCAAAGTGTGTGTTCATTGTAGAGAGCTTTTGTGTGTGAAACCCAGGTCTTTGTAAGAGTGTATTTTCAGTTTGGTCAAGGTCTGTAACTGTGTCCACTGAAATACAAGAGAAAACTTTGATACTTGCTTGTCTACTCTTTCTCTTGTTCACTTTGCTTTCATATAAACTCCGGTTTGCTTGCTAGCTTGGATTCCGCACTTGCTAGTGGGTTAAACATAACAAGGAATAGGTTAAACCTCAACCTCCGAGGGACCTACAAGTGGTATCAGAGCCGTGGCTCTTTTCCTTGTTAAAACCGGGTTTTTGTGCAAGACTTGGTAGTTTTTGGACAAAAAGTTTCTTGGTTTAGCACCCGTTTTTAGTGTGTTTTCTGGATATTTAACCATAAAAACGTGTTCTAAACTAACCGGGTGTGTTACGGGAAGGTTTGGGTAACTTAAAAATCATATCCGATAGTTTTTCTGTTTTCCGACCATTATTCCGGTCAAATTCCGGTTGCCTTGGTGAGGATAAGAAACTTCTATTTTGGGTGTTATTTTTGAAAGTCAAATCTGATTGTGAAAAGGTGTTGTCAGATCATACCCATTTGCCGAAAGTTGGTCACCTACCACATCAACTTTTCACCAACTTTTGTACCTTCTGTACTTGTGTCAGAACCGTCGAAAGATAACTTTCGAACTCGAAAGATCATCCTTCGAACTAGGAGATTCGAAAGATAGCCATCCTTCGAACATCCTTCGAAGTCAGTAGGTTATCCTTCGAATCAAGGAATCTTTTTGAAAGATCATCTTTCGAGCTACTGTTCATTTCGAAAGATAAGGATCCTTCGTGAAGGTGAATCTTTCAAGTTTATCTTTCGAGATCATCGTTCGAATCTCAACAGTGATCCTTCGACCACTGTTGATCCTTCGAACAGGTGTGATCTTTCGTGGATCCTTCGAGTCTTAATTGTTTAGACTTAACAGTTTGTGAATTTCAGGTCTTTCGATCCTACATCCTTCGGCTGCTTGTTATCCTTCGAAACTTTTAACATAGTTTGTGAAAATCAACTTTTTATTAAGTTAATTTTCACAGAATATATTAAAATATAAAATGGGTACAAACGGTCAATGGGATCCATCCGCATGGTCTTTGAATCCGCAATCATCTACTGCGCAATCATCTACTTCTCAATCTGATCAAGATTTCAAGAATGCTTGGATGCAGGCTATTACCCCACCCTCAGCTGCCATGATATCTGCTCATCAGTGGGCCTTAGTTACTAATCAGAACAGCAGTATTCAGGCCATGATGCAAAATGACAATGAGACGGGTACAAACACAAAGCCTCCAAAGCTCAATCACATAAATGATTGGGGTTGGTGGAAAGAAAGATTGAGAACGTATGTTCAAGGACAAGGCCAAGACTTATGGATGTGTTTCTTCACTCCATTCGAGAATGAGTTAGAAGTCGCAGGATCTAATCCTCAGACTTACAGCACAATGACCGAGGAAGATAAAAAGAAGTTCGAATTGGAGAAGAAAGCATTTATGATTCTCACACAAGCGCTTCATAGAGATATATATCATCAGTTTGTCTACTGTACAACTACAAAACAACTGTGGGATATGCTTACTATGAGATGTGAGGGAAATGCTCAATCAAGAAAGATCAAGCAGGAACTGCTTAAGAAAGAGTTTGAAGGTTTTACTTGCATGGAGAATGAGGGTCTAACAGAGTTGTCTA